>NC_141700.1:272237955-273437955 GCF_964263255.1 Lissotriton vulgaris
GGAGTATGTAACTTCAGAAATAAAAAAACGCAGTAAACTCAATAAAAGATGGCAGAATTTAAAGTTTCCCCCTAAATGAATTACTACAGACCTCTAAATGTCCTCCTTGAAGGCCTTCATCTGCTCTGCTTGTCTGACAACAGAGGTGCAAGCAAGTTTTTTGTGATGCTGGAAGGTTTCAATTGCAATTAGTGAGTCAAGGGAAAGGACTTAAAGCGTGAAGCCACAGACAGGTAGGATAGGTGTTGTTGAACAGCATGGTACACGAGTCACATCTGCTGCCGTCACCTAGGTAAAAAAAAAAACAAAGCACACTTTTTTTTTTTAAGCAGCAGTCAATACATCTTTAATTCACAATAAACAAGTAATGCAATGGGGCTGCACAATCAACTTAAACTGTGTGACCAAAAAAACATGAAGAGGCAAAGTAAATAAATTAAACAACTAACACCCGCCAGCTTGCCCAAGAGTACTGAACCCGTATCAAAAGGTACAAAAAATATTTCGAATAGGTTTATTTAGACCAATGTGCCTTGGTAGAGAGTAGACTAATGTTATCTACTTAACATAAAACTTGCAAAGAGGCTATACGTAGTAAAGTAATTTTCACATATATCAAGGGGAGAGTTTACAACTGGCAAACGAGGAGCAGAATGAAGTAAGATGGCCATTCTTTAGCAAGGCTCTGCGGTTCAGAGCGAACAATCCTCCAACATAAATATATGCACTCAGTTGTCAACAGACAGGTAGGATGGCAAAACGGAAGTTCTCCCTTGGCCACTGGAACCGAAGAAAAACTGTACTCTGTACTCTACCCCAGGTCTCAACTGGATGAACTCCACATTTTCGATTCTATGAAGAAAAAAACAGTGGCAAAAAGAGTCGCTGGGCTGTGGTCTCTAGGAAACTATGGAGGCACTGCACGACCCAGACTGATGCAGAGACACTGCATTTTGTAAGCAATGGGGGGGGGGGGGGGGCACAGAAGTCTCTGCATGTCCCGGGGTGATAAATTCCTGGTAGCGTAACTAAGCCTGTTATATTTCTGTTTGATGCAATGTCTTATGACCTACGGATCACCTAATATACTATGCATCCATAAACTTATTACCTGGCTATAGCAGAGAGTGTGCTGACAAGACACCCTCCAGGGTAATCTCACAGGCCCTGCAATGAGTTACCCATACTGACACCCTCTGATGCCTTGACATGGATTATGGGGTTGAAGCTGGCTTGATGGCCTGAACCTCTGTTACTCCCTTGCATTATGTTACATGGTCCTGTTCTTGTTTTATGTTGGTTTTGCCACAGTAGCAATTATGTTTTTAGGTCTCGCTGAGCCAGCGCAGGCGCTGCTCTGCGAGAAATTTTGTGAGTGGCTTTTGAAAGTGCTACCAGAGGCTTTTGCTGGGCTCAAACTTACGTGCACGCACGCAGCCGCCATGTGGGTTTCTGTCAAGGCTCATTAAGCCTTGAATGCCTCTCTCCGCCTTGCGAAAACCGCGACTTGAAGAAACGGTTCACAGCCTTTCTTTCCTACTTTCATTTAGTAGCTTCCCTGTGAAATGGATCCAAAAACGAAAAACACTCTAGGGAAATGCCCCTTTTCTGGCATTTTTCTATTCCAAAGTGCAGCCTTGGGATGGAGAGAAATAAAAGGTTTTAAATATGAAAAATAAATACATAACTAAATAAAGCAAGACAGAGTGGTTGCAAAGTGGCCAGAATGGTTTTATTCACATCCAAACACATCAGCCTCACTTTACAGACTTTGCAGTGAAGCGCTACTTTTCTTTTCTCGTCTTTCTTTGAACAGCATTGTTGTCCCCACGTGGGGAAGTGCACCATTCCTGGATGTATTGCAATACCTGGTTGATGGGTGTATTGGAAAACAAAATGTGTACCTCTGCGTTTATGGATGTGGTATTTTTAAACCATACTGCTTACGTTTATTAAGGATATAAGCAATGGACATTGAAACGGTTCCCTTCAGGGTCCTGTAGTCACGGTCCTTAACTTTTCAGGTAAAACCACTTGCTGATTTCTGAATGAGTGATTGTTCGTTAAGGTAACCATGTTGTTTCTGCTTACATTTCGCATGCTTTACTTAATCTTGCACTCCCTATGAGTGTTTGCTTTTACTTTTTTTAGGCAGCATATTATAATTATATTGAATTACGGCGCATCCTGGTGTTTATGGTGGGCACAATTGGGTTGTAGCTGAAGGCAGTGTGAGTTTCTCTCAGTGGGGCAGTATGGTGTTCATTGGGGGGAGAGGATGAGGTACTATGGCCAGAGCGGTGGAATTTGGAACCGGGTTCAGCTTTCATGACCAGTCCCCGAGACCAATCTCCTGAGGGAGCACATTCCCATGCTAGACCTTAGAAAGTCCCACTAGACCATAGAAGCCTAGGTGACTTAGCACCAGCAGGTGGACCTTTGCAGTGGCAAGTGTGGGTTAACCTTGAAGGCCTGTCAACCACAATCCATACTGAAGTTCACCTCCAGCCTTGCTGGCAGGCCTACTAAGCAGCACACCCTAGAGCAACAGTGATCCAGTCACTGTGACTGTCACTGAGGTCACATGAACCTTGAGCAGGTTAGGGCGGTGTGAACAGTGTGACCGCACTGGGTACCTATTTCGGGTGGGTGCGTAGTGTTTGCAAGTATATTATGGTTTTTTTTTTAATTTGCTGCCTCCTTCCTGGCCTCCAGCAACTTTCAGCAACAATAAAAATGTCATGATAACTTTGGCGATTAATCCTCTTTCTAGAGAGAGATCGGAGTTTTGTCTAGTGGAAGGGTTGACTCCTGGAAAGATGGCACAGAGGGTTAATGTGGCTGCTGCAAAGAACATGTACCATGCAGATCACAAAGTGCACATAATGTTAACTAGGTTAGTAGGTTACTGCTTGTGTAAGAGAGATCATTTTGTTACTTGCAGTTTATAAGTTAAAATCCTAACATAGAACAGTGAGCTATTAAGCTATACTGCCTACTAGTATGATCGTCATGTGGCTTCTACACCTTGTAGTCCTTTGTCTTATGTAACATTTCCTGTACAGTGATTTACACACGTATAAATAATTGTCTCTGTGTAATGTCCGAGGCGTAAGTGATCTTTGGGGGCACCAACAAACATTGTAGCACAGGGCGGCATCAGCATTAAAGCCTGCCCTGCCATCAAGGCCAGTCTGCCGCACCCATTGGTACCTCCATTGGCCTCGTTTCTGCAGTAGTAGCTGCAACTCACCAAGGATCGGCAATGCAGGATTTGCACACACACCAAACTAAGTTTGCAAACTTCACACTCTCTGCTTCATGCACAAGCACTTTTAACATGTGCTACCTGCTCTGGAGCCACTGGAATTATGCAGCAATGGGGGAAAAAATTATGCTGCAGTGTTGACTAAATTATGCAACAAGAAAAAGGCTGCAGCGTAATGCAATATATCTTCCGATACATTATTATTGAGACATTTTACACATGTTAAGTCTCTGCAAAGAATCTGCCTCATTAGTATCAGTTTAACATACAAATGCAGCAGTGAGAAAGGTGATCAGTCAACCTTTGCAAAGTGCCGTCCACTTTGCAGCAACTCAAGTCAAGTTTTTTAGTAACTTTTTACCCGTTTGAGCTACAAAAATGATTAGTTAAAACTGCAAGATTATGCAGTGGAAGATGTCTTATGTGACAAATATGGCAGAGCCATAATTATATGGAAAACATTTGCAAACTAGGATATTTTGCCATTCATGTTTAAACTGCTTGTGGAAGAAGGGATAAGTGCTAATGAGAGAAACTGCATGGCCTGGAGACAAATGGCTTGTGATTCCACTTTTAAGCGTATGTGGGACAGGAAATATATTTCACTTTGTGAATGTATTTAAATGCCAATAACTCCTATTAAACCTTAAATAATCAAGTGTATCCATTGGTTGAATTAAATAACACATTAAGCTGTAACTGGTCAGTGAAATGCCAAACAAATACAAAAAAATTGGGATGTTTGGCACATTCTGGCCCCACTTCAGACTCCATCCACTGATCCAATCCTTGGGTTATCCCCGCCCTCGGAGTCTCCGACCACAGTTCCCCTGCTTTTTTTCCCCACTTCGACCACTGGGTACAATCATGGACTTGAAACAATGCAGCAAGCAGATGTATATCTACTCTGTGTGGTGAGGAATTGTAAACTCCGGAAGTTTAACTCATCACCCTGGGATTACGCGCTCTTGCGCGCATTCCGTCTCTTTCAAGTTTCCTCTCTCCCCTTCCTTCACTGCCTCTCTCCCTCACTCTAATCCGCTTCTCATGTTCTCATCCTTTCTTTATCTCGCACTCCCTCTCTCCATCTCTGTATCCTCTCCCTGTGTCTCTTTTTTGCTCTCTGTGGCATGGTCTGTCTAAAGCACACACACACGTCTTTCTCCGTTTATCTGTTTCCTCCGCCCACCACCGCAATTCTTGCCTTTTCTTCCCCATCAAGTACTGTTTGAACGACGCAGGAAATATATGATATCTTTATTTAAGGTGTTAAGAATATCGTTAACATTTACATCCAGAAGGTCAGATTCGAAATATTTTTTTCCTTTAAGGGCAATAAAAAGTTTTATTTATATCTATATCTCTAGAAAACATTATCATTTGTAATATTGAAAAGTCTTTTCTCCTAATGGAAATTAAATGTTAATGTTTCTGATCAAAGCATGTATTTTCAACACACGCTTTTTAATCAATGTGTGTAATTTTTAGCTCCATTTAGCTTAAGATCCGTGTGGGTGCAATACAGATTCCATATGCTTTTCTCATCAGTTTCTGGCAGCCTGCTGTAAATCATGTAGACAACTTGTCACCAAATGGAGCTAATCACCCGGGACACCGACCCTTATTCCTTACAAACTTGCCACATACAGTCTCAAAGCTCTCCCTGCAATGCCCCTTGACCGGTCTTGATGTTCTGCTCGCTCGGTAAAAAGACAACGATTCGAACAGCTAAACATGTCACGGCTGACTCAGGAACTACGGGGCATGCGTTTGCCAAGGACAACCGTCTGGCTTCTCAGGAGAGGAGCAGTAACTCATTTGCCTGGCCAGTTTTGAATGATTTTCTTGTCTGAGTGACACTGCTTAGTGCCACCTGTTGGGTACTGCTTTGAGACAATTTCTTAAGATTATGTGTCTGGGGAAGAAGTATCGCCCTGTGTTCAATAACTCTTTTTATGGTGTATAATCTATCTTCAGCAAATTCTTCACCCCTCCCCCTTCTCTCCTTCGGAGGTTGGGCTAGTACTAGAAAGGTTCCATTGTACGTTCGGGTTGATACTTACATCTGTCTAGTTTCCCCCTCCTTAAGCTTTGGTTGGCAGCCAGGAAAAACAAGCATTGGCAAAGCCAATAGGTCTCGCCTTTGGGACCTTATAAGTGTTTAGCCATGCAACAGTTGATGTACCAAGGCTATTGTGCTGCATAACTAAATACTTAGAAGGTCCTAAAAACGAGACCTATTGGCTATGCCAATGCTTGTTTGTGGGTTTAATGTTATGGTGAGTTTGGGCTACAAGTGTGGGAGGGAGGGTACTGTTCTAATATGGTTATCTCACTAAAGGTGAAACAAGTTAACGATGCAAGGCAGCACTGTGTAGTAAATTGTACCAGCATTTCACTGCAATTTGTTTGGGAGGGGACCCTAGCCAAACAAACAAAACTCATAAGATAGAAGTGGAAATGCACCTCTGGTCAGTATGACTTGGCACGTCAGAGGTCTCAATAACCCTTTAAGGTACTCCATGCCCTCTCAATCTAAACCGGCATAGGGTCCACATAGCCCTGTTACAATAAACCCACTAAGTCACAGGCAAGCCATGCAGGGGCACCCAGAGAATGGCTGCATATACCTGGTTATACTGATAATTGTCTTATGGAAGTGGAGTAGCTATTCCAATTAAGAAGCAATTGCCTCTCTGCTACAAAGCGCTCTCACAGACTACCAGCGGTGCCATGCTATCACCAGGAGAAAGGTAGGTTCATAAAAACTCATATCTCGACGGCACAATCATGCACACAATATTCTAACTTACCTTTATGACATTACACTTGGATAGCTGAGAGATGCACAAAGAGCATTTCTAGATAACCCTATCACGACAGCTGAATTTCAAGAAGTCATTAGCGTACTTCAAAGAGTGTAAAGGGCCTGGCGCAGATGGCCTTCCTACAGAGTTTTACAAGCGCTGTGACTCACTTCTGCCCCCCCCCCCCACCTACTTGTAGTGTAGGTGGAGGCCTGCCACCTGGGGGTCACTACCGCAATCCACACAAAGCAGTAATCAATACCCTTCTAAAGCAAATGAAGGCCCTTGTCAGCGTGATTCCTACTGACCACTTCCCTGTTGAATTGGAATTCCAAGATGCTAGCTACGGTGCTTGCAAATCGCCAATGCTCCTCATGCCCCATCTCGCCCAACTGGATCAGTCTGGTTTTATACCAGTGTTGTCAACAGCCCACAATTTGGGTACTCTATTCATAGGATTTAAGATCTGAGCCTTGAAGCAGTTGCTGTGTTTCTAGATGCCACCAAGGCGCCCAAACCCCTCCAGTGGGACTATATCTTTATGATACTCCTTCGGATGGGCTTCCTAAATCAGATTCTAGTCTCAATCGGTCTACTATTTACCCAGCAAAAGGCTAAATTGTGCCTTAATGGAGTGCTATACAATCCCTTTTGTTTGACATGAGGCACTAGACAGGGCTGCCCACTCTACCTCCTTCTGTTCAGGCTGGTCATGGAGCCATAGCAGCAACTTTAAGGCAACATATTTCGCAACACGCCATTTGCTACACAAGTCGTTATATACATATTTTGCTACATGTGGATGATGCAACAATCCATTTTCGCAAAACCAGGTTGTGTCTATAGATCAGGATATTAAGAATGCTGTAATACATTATTCAATTTCCAGGCGTGGTTCAAGTTGATTGGACAAAAGTGACGTATTCACCAAAACTGACTATTATACATAAGACCAATCAACAAATAGAACCTTAAAAAGAGCAATCATTGTCTTTTCTTGGCAGTCCGTTCATACTCACTTGCAGTTTACAAAAGGAAGATTGTGGCACACTAAGCCTCCTTCATGAGGATCAAAACTGTCATATGGAGGCATGCAACAAAAGTTTACTGAGCTGCTTTCTTGACATAAAAGTGTAGGGCAATAATTCCACAGCAAGAAACAGCATAATGAATTGCAATATACCTGAAAACTGAACACTTATGAAAACAAGCCGCAACAAAATTTACCTTCAGAAGAAATGTGGTTTCTTTGCTGTGCAGAGCTGTAGCACACCAAGCAGGTTTTTGACATGGGATTCGTCTTAGGCAGCCTAGGTAGAACATTTCATATTAATTGGTTACCGTTCTTTTGAACATTCTTATTCTTCTGCTCAAAATGGGTATAAGTAATGGTTTTGAATAGTTGGATACACAAATATAGGATCTATCCCATTAGCCAAAAACACTCTATAAAACATTGCATGGTATAACTGAAACAGCCCGAACTTTTAACGAGACTGCATACACTAACTTAATTTATAACTAATACAATGCCCCATCACTCAAGACACTGATCCGTTTTGACCCAATGAAGAAGGAGCATCTAAGTACCCAAAGATCTCAGCAAAGGCACAATTCGATGACAGTTTGAGAAAGATGAAAAGGAAACTAACGGAAGCACAGATTTTGTGGAAAGTTCAAAGTTTCCCATCACAATCTTACTGAAGCACGGATAGAGGTCAGGTAGCGTAGTCCGGCTGAGACGCAAAAAGGTAGTATTGCTGCTTAAAACCACAAATGCTAGGAGGTTCAATTGTCAAGATCAAGGGCGTTTCTTTCAAGCTCATCCACATTTCCATGCAGCGTGTTTGATTTGCTAAAGATAAGGCAGCCACTGTAGGGTTTTCTGTTTTGCAGCTTTGTACACCTACTGGAATACCACTTGTTAAAAACACACGGACAAATGATGCACATCTAATGCAGTGTTAGGTGACTGATAAAAGTGCACGGGGATAGCTATGAAGAGGATTATCGCTTTCGGCAATTCATGGACTTCCCATAAACCTAAATGAGAGCAGAACTACAAGAATATCAGACAGCCCAAATAAAGCTGTCATTCTACAAAACCTCCCAAGAGGAGAGAACCACTACAGTTTATTTGGGTTTACTCAAACTGACACGTCACCTTCACCTGGTTATGGAAGCAGCATTCCAGCTGGTTTTGCAATTACCTAGAGAGTACATTATAGAGTACCTTAAAAAACTTCAGGGTCTGTACATTAAAAATAGGATAGTCTATAAGGTCTCGCACATGACCCGCCTGGTGAGATCTCTTAAATTACCCCCCTTTCCCCTTTTTGACAAATGTATACATTCTGTATGGAGAGTACCAAGTACCTAAAATAAGGAGATTTCAAATGAGAGGCAGTTTTCCCCTCTCCTGTTACCAAGCTATGCAACAAGGTCCAGAGGATAAATATTGAAAATGTCCTTTAAAAAAAAAAAAAAAAAAAGCACTCAAAACATACATGTTATATAATGAGACCTAACATATATGTTATACTGATGTTACTTTAATGTGCTGCAATGGCCTATAATAGTCTTCGTCTAGGGCTAGAAATCCATTCTGGATGACAGTGCACTCTATAAGCAATATACATTCAAGTGGAGAGAGCACCACTGGCTGATGAGAAAGTTGACACATAGTGCCCCCTATTAGGTTATACGATGACCATGCCCAACCTGGCAGTAGCAGTATGAGAATCAACACGCCTAATAAGAGATTGCTAGAAGAAGGACGAGCAAATTTTAAATGACTATTTACTTTAACACAACACTCTTCAGTGCTTCATGCAAAGAGGCAACGGTGATTGAGAAGCACACAGATGTTGTGGGGGCATAACTGCCAAAATAAGAGACTACCTAGATTAACGTTTTCGTTCCAACTATGGGGATAACAAGCTAGAAAAAAAACTCAAGTAGAAAATGATTAAGCTTAGCACACCACACCACAGAAACTCTGCCCTGCTGTGTGTTTGTCTGTAAACATGTAACATTTACATGGATCCCTAGGATTGTCTTGCCCTCTTTCTAGAAGTTGTCAGGCTCTAGGCGACGAATATCATTTTTGTGCTGCACTCGCAACTTTCCATGCAAAAATGTATCTCAGCCACTGGCAATCACTCAGGGACCTATCTCAATCCATTTTTCACCCACTGTGCAACCAGTGTTTGGACCCAGCCATATGCAAATCAGTCTTGAGCCTGCTCAAGTGTGAACAGTCCAGACCGAACTGCCAGGCAGGGTCCTCCCAGAACAGGAATACAAGGAACCCGGGACCAGTTTCGACCTTAATAGGTCGTATCAGGCACACAAAGCGAAAAAACGATGTACTGTGATGCGGCCCCGAGCGATTGCCAGTGGAATCGATGAATTCTTGCAGAGGCCGCTGCACCCTCCCGTAGGGGGGGAGGGGGGGGGGGGGGAGGCTCGAGGGCCGGCGCCATAACCCACGCGGTGCCAGCAGTGGGGGTGAACTGGTTCTGGGCGCCCCAAAGCGGCCAGGAACCAGCGGAAGCGGGGTGCGCACCAGCCACCCCGACAGGAAGTGACCTCGTGACCCGGGCGCCCTCAGGGGGCGACCAATGGTCAACCTTGCTACCTTTGAACCCCCCAATCAGGGGAGTTCACCTGAAGGAGGATTTTAGCACCGCCGCTCCCCAGCAGAAGCACAACGTCTTCAAGGAGCTGGGAGAGCGGCGCGACAACGACATCTGGTTGTGCACAAGTGCCATTTACGAACTGAGGAGTGCACAAAAAGACAGACACCTGTATCAGAAGATGGTGTCATAATCTGTAAGGTGATGTGCATGATTGATGACTAGAGTTCGCAAATGAAGATTGCACAACCAGTATGTTATTAATATTTGTTATGAATATTTGTTTTGATATTAATAAATCTGCGGCCAACAATGATCACCACTAAGAACTGCTATTGTTGGCTGACATTATTTGCTAGTAGGGACAGAAAATGTATGCAGAATGCAGACCGGCGAGTAAGTATGTGTTGGTGCCCACTGAATAGGCGCATGCGAGGGTTATTGCAGAGGCCGCCGCACCCTCCCGTAGGGGGGGGGGGGGGCTCGAGGGCCGGCGCCATAACCCACGCGGTGCCAGCAGTGGGGGTGAACTGGTTCTGGGCGCCCCGAAGCGGCCAGGAACCAGCGGAAGCGGGGTGCGCACCAGCCACCCCGACAGGAAGTGACCTCGTGACCCGGGCGCCCTCAGGGGGCGACCAATGGTCAACCTTGCTACCTTTGAACCCCCCAATCAGGGGAGTTCACCTGAAGGAGGATTTAAGCACCGCCGCTCCCCAGCAGAAGCACAACGTCTTCAAGGAGCTGGGAGAGCGGCGCGACAACGACATCTGGTTGTGCACAAGTGCCATTTACGAACTGAGGAGTGCACAAAAAGACAGACACCTGTATCATAAGATGGTGTCATAATCTGTAAGGTGATGTGCATGATTGATGACTAGAGTTCGCAAATGAAGACTGCACAACCAGTATGTTATTAATATTTGTTATTAATATTTGTTTTGATATTAATAAATCTGCGGCCAACAATGACCACCACTAAGAACTGCTATTGTTGGCTGACATTATTTGCTAGTAGGGACAGAAAATGTATGCAGAATGCAGACCGGCGAGTAAGTATGTGTTGGTGCCCACTGAATAGGCGCATGCGAGGGTTATTGCAGAGGCCGCCGCACCCTCCTGTAGGGAGGGGGGAGGCTCGAGGGCCGGCGCCATAACCCACGCGGTGCCAGCAGTGGGGGTGAACTGGTTCTGGGCGCCCCGAAGCGGCCAGGAACCAGCGGAAGCGGGGTGCGCACCAGCCACCCCGACAGGAAGTGACCTCGTGACCCGGGCGCCCTCAGGGGGCGACCAATGGTCAACCTTGCTACCTTTGAACCCCCCAATCAGGGGAGTTCACCTGAGAACCCCCTAGGGGTCTCAGGAGGATATAAGCACCGCCGCTCCCCAGCAGAAGCACAACGTCTTCAAGGAGCTGGGAGAGCGGCGCGACAACTACATCGTTTGAAGCCCAACCACCCACACCTAAGGAACAGCAGAGTCGCAGTGCTGGACATTGGGGGAAGGCGTTTGGCGGAAATCCTACAATGGTTGGCTAACCAAACACACAGACCGGCGAGTAAGTATGTGTTGGTGCCCACTGAATAGGCGCATGCGAGGGTTATAGCATTTCATCCACCACTTGATTATGGTTTGACTTTGCATAGTCTATCTTTTCTTCCAGTGTCATGTGTTTCCGCACACAATTTGAGTAAATCTGGACCTAAACTTTAAGTTGACACAATACACTCCGTACATACGGACCTTAATATGCCATTTCAGACAAATCGGGGCTGGGAAAAGCACCATAACTACTCCCCCCGAAAAAACAGATCGAGCAATAACTCGCGCAAACCCAACACCCACAAATAGTGAAAATTCAGCACAAGTCAGCACTGGCACTATCCCACACACCCGAATACGAACAGGCCAAACCAAGTACTCGCAGATCGGCGTATGCTGGCTGTCCAGGAATCCCCACCCCACCCCAGCCCCAAGGAAAGTAGACAATGCCGCGCCGCAGACCAGTACACGAAGATCCTGCGGGTTGGTGGCCACGTGCAACCCCACAGACGGGCAGACTAGTCTTATCCCACAGAGGAGCAGGGTTGCTCGTGCTACCGGAAATCGACGATACTTTAAAGTATCCCACTCCCAGTAGAGTATTGGAAAGTCCCTTTCGACAGTAAAGGGGTACAAGTCAGACCCACCGCACTCCTCAGGGACTCCGACCGGCCGCGCTGGCCCTACTTTGGGGTCAGCAGTGATACTTCCAGGCCCAGGCAGGGCACCGCATTACTTGGGAACAGCACAGAGGGACGGAAGGTGGCCCAGGACGTGACGTCCTCATCATGACGTGTGTACAGCCCGAGCAGCTCTCCGTAGCTGAGCGCACAAAAGAGCTGCTTCCAGGTTGAGTTTGCAATGGAGAGCAGTTGCTAACTCATCGGCGCCAATCCAGCTTCAGATGGCGTCTCCTGCTGCCTCAGCCCCAACCTCCAGGTCAGCCAGACAGGAGTAGAAATGTTTAAGTTGATTTCATAACCAGGCACCGGCTAAGACGGGGGCGGGCAGGGCAGCAGCTAAGTGCTGGCGTAAGGGCACGTGCACTTCCTGGACTCGCAGCCAATGAACAACTGGCAAGCGACTCCTCAACCAATCTTTACAGGAAGTCAAAAGAGGCCACGCCGCTAAATAACCCTCTGACGAGCTAGCCACTACAACACCAATAATTTCCACACAATTTTGGGAGGTGCTCAGTCCTTCTTCTATGATTACTTCTCTACGTTTCCAGCTTGCTTTTGTAGCCTGGTTTTGCTTCTTACTGCCGTTTATTACGCCCTCCTCGGGTACAGTTATCTCTAGATATTTTCCCTAATGTGAAACTAAACCACGTTGTAGAAAATGTCAGTTATCGATAGTGAATATCTACATTATGTAACATTTGGTATTGATGGTGCCATTGTTGAAAACTTTTAACGTCTTTTTAGGTCGAAGCCTACCAAACAGAGCAATTGTCTGGGTTGCTAAAGACATCTCCGGGAAATTAGGAATGCTGACCTAGGAATCCATTCCGCTCATTGCTGACTCATTGGCTTTTTGGTTTGTAACTCACATTTGTTTGCTTTCTGGCTTTATTTGTTTTAGTCTGCCCAACTTGAGTTAGTCCATCCAGTGGAGCACAGCCTTTTAGGTCTCGTAGAGAGACCTATTACGGTGAACCCAAAAACTTTAACGAAAGCGGATTTCCACGAGTGCATGAGTTCTCGTGACCGCGCTTTTATCCGAGCCGCCTGCCTCCGAGAGCTTCAAATTAAAGCCATCTGTTGCTTCCCCAGCGCACTCAGCCTCACTTCTCCTCCCCCTAATTAACACACACTTCTTTCACGGCGGTCGTGCTTCAAAGGGATCCGCTCCGCCCCCTGCTGCATTCACTTTCCTTCCACGTTCCCTCTTCTTCCTTTCTCTCCCCGTCTCCCTCGTGACACCTCTTTGCCCACTTCTTGTTTTTAAGGACTTGTTTCTATTCCTTTCTCGGGCTCCTCTATTGCTCACCAAAACACCCACGTGTTTGCACTGTCTCACTCCCTGATCGCCACCACTCTCGCTTGCTCCCCCCACCCCACCTGTGCTCGTCACCGACTATCTCGCTCTCTTTCCTTAATTTATTTTTATAGACTTCCTAGCTATCCATGCACAACATACCAGCAAGCCACTCACTCCGCCTCAGCCCGTTTGTTTCCTGTCAATAGTCATTAGGGTGGATTTAAAAATGTGTGTAAACCGGTTTGGCATGGCAGACTGCAAGAGCCACTGGGGGCCCCGTTACATAGATGACGACACGGGAAAGGCACAGCAGAGAGCTAGCAACACAGAGGCTGTCTTGTTATAATTGAGCCTTTATAAAGCGCGTTGCTGTTACATGTTACTCAGGCGACGGCATTGTTAGCTGTGTGTTCGCGATGTTTTGCATGCTGTGAGTATCGCAATATTATGTTCTACACACCGCAGGGGTATTTTTTGTGTGCAACATTTGTTGCATTTTATATAAATATTGTTATGTTTTTGTAAGAATTCGCACAACACATTTAATTGCATGTTGTAGTTCATTAGATGTTTTTAAATGTTGTACACATTTGAATGTCATTGCATGTTGTACATACCTCGGGATTAGTGCATGTTGTACCCGTGTTTTACGTGCAAACCGCGATGTCACTGCCTTTTCTACGAGCCGCCTTGAGACCCTTTGCTACACAATACCCACACCGATTGAATTGTACAGTGGACAAATACACACCAATAGCATTATAAAGTGTACAAATACACACCGCAATGTCATTGAATGTTCCTGCGTGTTGAACACGCCGCAATGTCATTGAATGTTCTTGCATGTTGAACACACTGCGATGCATTGTGCGCGCACGTTGTCCCAGCTCCGGGCTTTAATAATTATGCATGAATGTGTGCATGTATGATACACATGCGCGGATCACAACTCCCCCCCTCACACACTTTGTAAGCAGGGGCAGGAAGTGCTCAGCCAGACGTTTACTTTTACACCCTTTTACAAATTCAACATTCCCCCCCCTCCTGCGCCTGCTTTAGCTTCGTTTGTTTGTTGTAAATGAGACAGGACATGTTTAGATTTGTTTTAAAAGGGGAGTAGGGCCCCGGTACTGTGCTTAAGTTTGCTAAGTGCACCTTGGTACCCCTGCCCTCAGACATACTTCTATTTATGTATTTATTATATTTATTATGTGTTTTAAAGAGCTAACATGACCATCACAGTATCAGGGCGCTGTACGTGGTTGAAGTGAAGTACAAACCCTGTTACTCGAAATTATTGCATGTACGGCACTCTTTTTGACACGAACACACGTTGTGTCCATCTGTGACACGTGTGTGTTGTGGGTCCGCAGGAAACAGACCAACGGTGCGTTCTTACTGCGTACTTCTCCCACACCTACATGTTCCAAGACACTAGGGGCTCCCAGCACCCCTTTGTTGATAACTATGTTTTATTCTCACAGAAACAGCCCTTGAAACACTTCGAAAACCCGCACCTACGTCTGTACATCAAACACACAATACTTGGTTTCATACCACGCACCCGAGTTTAATGTGTCCATGGATAAGGCGCGCATGTTCCAAAGAGCCACGCATGTTTTATAAGCACATACTTAGTATCCTAATAATGACAGTTTGTAAGTAGAGTATTTCACTCCGAGATATAATGTGGACATGCTCATGAAAACACGCTGCACGCTTCTGGGTTCATCCGGTCCTCTATTTATGATATCTGCACAATGAATCTGTGCACTGTCGCGACTTCAGATACACTGCACACGCTTGTGCACACGCCAAGCCCTCTGCTGCACGTGGGATTGGTGCACGACGACTCCACAGATACAATGTATGTTCACACTAGGTTCGCTTCTTCAGACACACACACACTGCACACTTGTGCACACGCCAAACCCTCTGCTGCGCGTGGGATTGGTGCACGACGACTTCACAGATACAATGTGTGTTCACACTAGGTTTGCTTCTTCAGACACACTGCACACTTGTGCACACGCCAAGCCCTCTGCCGCGCGTGGGATTGGTGCACGACGACTCCACAGATACAATGTGTGTTCACACTAGGTTCGCTTTTTCAGACACACACACACTGCACACTCTGCTGCACGTGGGATTGGTGCACGACGACTCCACAGATACAATGTGTGTTCACACTAGGTTCGCTTCTTCGGACACACTGCACACACTTGTGCACACCTCAGGCCGTCTGCTGCACGTGGGATCGGTGCACGCACGACTATCCCCACAGGTACAATGTGGGTTCACACTCGTCGCACCCTCAATTCTTCAGACACACTGCACACTTGTGCACACGCCAGGCCATCTACTGCACATAGTATCAGTGCACGACAACTCCGCATAGTGGTGACCGGTCTGTGTTAACCACCTTTGTTTGTTTTCTCTCCCTCCGCTGCACTGTTTATCTATTTTTCATGTTGTATTTTTTTTATCTCTGTTTTGCTTCCTTACTGCCTGCCCACTATGTAATGCTATTTCCTTTGGGTTTTACAGTGTGTATGTAAAGCGCTCTGATACCTATGGGTCTAGCTAGCGCTATATAACATTTTTAAAATAAATAAATAAAAATACAGGTTTGTATCGTCACAACTTTTTTTTTTTTTAAATCTTCATTGTATCTGCTCCAAGTGTTTATCAGTAGCATCTTTTAGCTGTTTTTGTAGTCAGTGAAGTCAACACAGCGTTATTTAAGAAAAGCTGGTTAATTTCTGCTTTTAACATCACCCACAGCATGCCGCGTTCATCTGGCTCGGAGGTCAAACAGCATCTTTCACTTGCCATTCGAAGTCTTGCCAGGATCAGCTCTGTGTGCGAGTTTACATTAATTTACATCACTTGCAGTATACATCTCATGAGCTAAATAGTGCACAGTAAAGCCCGCTGGAAGTGCAGAAGATGGCATGCCAACATTACACCCTCCGAACCCCAAAACAATTTAAAATAAACTTTACATGTCTATTACCGAGTGGATGACGACCAGCCGCCTGAAACTGAACTCGGACAAGACGGAGGTCCTCATCCTGGGCTCCTCACCCTCCGCCTGGGACGACTCCTGGTGGCCTCCCGCCCTGGGCACCGCACCCAAACCGACAGACCATGCACGAAACCTGGGCTTCATCCTGGACTCCTCCCTCGCCATGACCAGGCAAGTCAACAGCGTCTCCTCGGCGTGCTTCAACATCCTACGCATGCTACGGAAGATCTTCTGGTGGATCCCCACAGAGACCAGGAAGACCGTCACCCAGGCCCTCGTCACCAGCCGACTGGACTACGGCAACGCCCTCTACGCCGGGACCACCGTCAAGCTCCAGAAGAGACTCCAGCGGATCCAAAACGCCTCAGCCAGACTAATCCTCGACATCCCACGATCCAGCCACATCTCCGGACACCTGAGAGACCTTCACTGGCTCCCCGTCAACAAGAGAATCACCTTCCGCCTCCTCACCCACGCACACAAAGCCCTACACGACCAAGGCCCGAGCTACCTCAACAGCCGAGTCAACTTCTACGCTCCCAAACGCCACCTCCGATCAGCCAACCACGCCCTCGCCGCCGTCCCCCGCATCCGAAGAGCGACCACAGGAGGAAGGTCCTTCTCCTACCTGGCCGCCAAGACCTGGAACTCCCTCCCGTCCGACCTGCGCCTGACCCAAGACCACCTCTCCTTCAGGAAGAAGCTGAAGACCTGGCTGTTCGAGCAGTAGCGGCACCCCCCCCCCTCCCCCCAGCGCCTTGAGACCCTACGGGTATGTAGCGCGCATAATAAGTGTCACTGATTGATACTTAATACCTAATAAAGTCATCACATTTTTTAGGAACCTTCCTGAATCGTGAACCACTCATATTTCCTTTACCATTTTGACTAATGTCTGCATGAACAGATCCTGAAGGCCACACTTGTTCACTACCCACACTTTCAGAAATAGTGGCTGCATTCACACGTCATTTGGCAGCCAATGCGCCCAATCTTGGTTATCCACGGAAAACTACTTTGGTTGCATGATGTGTCGTATCTGCTCCAAGTGTTTATCATTAGCATCTTTTAGCTGTTTTTGTAGTCCGTGAAGTCAACACAGCGTTATTTAAAGAAAAGCTGGTTTATTTCTGCTTTTAACATTACCCACAGCATGCCGCGTTCATCTGGCTCGGAGGTCAAACAGCATCTTTCACTTGCCATTCGAAGTCTTGATAGGATCCGCTCTGTGTGCGAGTTTACTTTAAATTACACCACTTGTTTTTTTTGCCGATGCAATGCAGCGTCGCTGTAAAGCATTTTGCTGATGCTTAACAGCATCTGCAACAATCATTAGCAAAGCCAGTGGATGCAAAAGGCAAGCCCTATTGGTCTTACCAATGCTTTTTCATTCTTGGTTGCCGAAAGGCTGTTTTTGCATAGTGGTATTTTCTTTCAGATAACTGCACCCCCCCACCTTTTGATAACCGCACTGCCCCCCAATGCTTGCTGTTACAACCTACGCCCATTTGTACTGAAGTCAAGAACAAACTGAACCTACAGAAGAGAGCTCTCTCAAAGTTTGCATTAGCAGCTATGGGGCTCTTTTCAGAAGAGCTGATGTGAGATAGTCACAAGTGCCAGAATTGACCAGTGCATAGTTCTAACAGGTGGGTCTTTCTCTGCTAGGTCTTTCTGCTTCATTTTTGGCCAGGATCTTCTTTACTGACTTCACACTCCATCCAGAAGGTCAGGACTGGCAGAGCCATCTGTGACGTTTGATTCTTCATGCTGAAATTAACCTGGCCAGCAGGTAGAGGTGCCCCTGACCAGAGATCCTACTCTGTGGGTACTCTACCACCCTCACTCTACCGCCCTCACTCTACCATTCTACCGCCCTCACTCTACCGCCCTCACTCTACCACTCTATCGCCCTCACTCTACCGCCCTCACTCTACCACTCGTCTGCCCTAACTCTGCCGCCGTCATTCTACCACCCTCACTCTACCACCCTAACTCTACCACCCTCACTCTACCGCTCTACCGCCCTCACTCTACCACCCTCACGCCCTCACTCTACCGCCCTCACTCTACCACTCTACCGCCCTCATGCCTTCACTCTACCGCCCTCTCTACCACTCTACCGACCTCATGCCTTCACTCTACCGCCCTCACTCTACCACTCTACTGCCCTCACTCTAACGCCCTCACTCTACCACCCTCACTCTACCACTCTACCACCCTCACTCTACCACTCTACCGCCCTCACGCCCTCACTCTATCGCCCTCACTCTACTACTCTACCGCCCTCACTCTATCGCCCTCACTCTACTACTCTACCGCCCTCACTCTATCGCCCTCACTCTACCACTCTACCGCCCTCACTCTACCACCCTCACTATACCACTCTACCACCCTCACTCTACCACTCTATCGCCCTCACTCTATCTATCTATCTATCTATCACCCTCACTCTATCTATCTCCCTCACTCTAGCTATCAATTGCCCACACTCTATCTATCAGTCTATGTATCGCCCTCACTCTATCTGTCTATCGCACTCACTCTATCTATCTTTCTATCGCTGTCACTCTATTTATATATCTACCTATCGCCCTCACTCTATTTATCTATCTATCGCCCTCACTCTATTTATCTATCTACCACTCTACCGCCCTCACTCTACTGCCCTAACGCCCTCACTCTACCGCCCTCACTCTACCACTTTACCGCCCTCACTCTACCACTCTACTGCCCTCACTCTACTGCCCTCACTCTACCACTCTACCGCCCTGTGACCGTGGGCTTAGGGCGGGCCGGAAAATCAGGCAAGGAGGCCGAATGTAGTGGGCAATGGTGGGTCTTTAATAGTATCAAGAACAAAGTTAGTACAGGCGGTGAAGAGGTAGTACAGATGTGAGGCTCCTGGCGATGGTGTCTTGTCTTCTCCCTCAGGCGATGGAACGGGTTCTCCGGTGAGGATGCGAGCTGGGTGGTCCTCGGAGGAAAGAGAGACAACACAAGGAGCGGTTAGTCCAGCCTGACTCGCTATGACACTGTTCCGTAGCCAGCACCGGGAGTGCACAGGAGTAGAGAGCGACAGTGAGGGAAGGGCAGCGGGACGGAATCGGAAGGGAGAGAGAGAGTGTGTGGTGAGGGATCGTGAGGGGGTAACCTATGTACTAAGTGCTGTACAAGCGATGACGTGCTATACAAAATCTTTACAGTGCAGGCCAGGCCTGGTGCTACTAAGGAGAGAGGGACGAACACTATATACAAAGCACCTAGTGTGCTACTCAGGTGGATTCGGTAGTACTCACACGCTTCGCCGCAACTCCCAGGTGAGTTGCGGCCGCTCTTCAGCCTCCTTCTCTGGACTCCAACAGTCTTCGCTCCACTCTTCTTCCTCTTCTTTCGTCTGGTCTGCTTCAACGCCGGTCCGAGCCTCCTGCCACGAGATCGCTGCTCCAACGGCGTCCCTGTCCTTGCTTCCGCTTTTTCCCTGTTCCGGCGGTGAGTCCGAGGCGGGACTTCCGGGGTCAGGTGGTTGTGGTTCCGGGAGACGTCCGTTCCTGATTGGCTCCTGGAAGACAGAGAGGGGAGGGGTGCTGGTTGTCAGGTTTGTGTCCAAGGACGCTTCATCGCAGGCTGTCGTGAAGGGTGAGCGTCCGAGAATGGGAGGTACGGGCGGGGCTGGCTTTAGTCCCGTATCACATCCCCTTCCCCTAGCTGTCCTTCTTGTACGGGTTGGGCTGAGGGGGTATCGGAAGAGGAAGTCGGCATTTCCTTGATCAGAACCCCTACGATGGATCGTTTTAAAGCGATATGGTTGGAGGGATAAAAACCAACGGAGGACCCGGTCATTGTGTCCTTTGTTCCGGGCCATCCATTCTAGCGGGGCATGGTCTGTGTAGATAACGAAGTCTCGTCCATCCAAATAGTAGCGGAGGCTATCGACAGCCCACTTAATGGCAAGAGCCTCTTTTTCTACACCCGCATAGTTCATTTCGCGGGGAAACAATTTCCGACTCAAATATAGTATCGGTCTCTCATTTCCTTTGTCGTCTGTTTGAGAGAGAACGGCTCCTAGGCCTTGGTCTGATGCATCCGTCTGGAGTAGGAATGGGTGGGAGTAGTCCGGACTGACCAATACCGGCTCTGAGGTCAAGGATGCTTTAAGCCCTTGAAAGGCGCGTAGGAGCGAAGGTGTAGGGTTTCGCAGGGTGTCTTCGGTCTTGGCTGTCTTCTTTAGCAAGTCTGTAAGGGGAGCTGCTCTCTGGGACAAGTTGGGGACGAACCTTCGGTAATAACCTAGGAGACCTAGGAAGGCTCGAAGGTCTTTTCGGGTTCGGGGGAATGGAAGGGCTTGGATGGCTTCTACCTTGTTCTGATGGGGTCTGATAACTCCTTCTCCCAATAGGAAACCCAGGTTTTTGACAGTTTGGGCTGCTAAGGTGGTTTTAGCGGGGTTGATGGTAAACCCATAGGAACCCAATGAAGTGACGACTTGTCCCAAATGTTCCAGATGTTGTTCCCAACTGTCACTGAAGATGATGATATCATCAAGATATGCCTCTGCGTATAGGGAGTGGGGCCTCAATATTTGGTTCATGGCTCTTTGGAAGGTGGCAGGGGCACCATGTAAGCCGAAGGGCAAAACAGTGAATTGGTATAGCCCTGCTGGGGTGGAGAAAGCAGTCTTTTACTTGTCCTGGTCTCGAAGGGGAATCTGCCAGTATCCTTTGCATAGGTCGAGCATGGAGATGTACTTGGCTTTCCCTAAGCGCTCGACCATTTCGTCAACACGTGGTAGGGGATACGTGTCGAAGGAGGATACCTTGTTTACCTCGCGGAAGTCTATATAGAATCTCACCGACCCGTCAGGCTTGGGAACTAGGACAGTGGGCGAATTCCAATCGCTCATGGAGGGTTCAATGATTCCCATACGTAACATTTGTTTGACTTCCTGTTGGATGACAGCCCGTCGGGCTTCGGGGACTCGGTAAGGTCTTAACCTGACTACTTTCCCTGGTTCGGTATGGATGGCATGCTCCGTAATCGTGGTATGCCCTGGAGAGGAGGAAAATACGTGGCTCGAGGGCAGAAGGACCTTATGAAGAGCTTGTTTCTGCCTCGCATTTAACTCCGGGTCGAAACAGGGTTCAAAGGGGAGGGTTGGGTGGTGAGGCACATTAGTCAAGACGGGTTGGGGTCCCTCCCATTTCTTAAGGAGATTGACATGATATATTTGGGTCGTACCCCGTGTGGGGTCCAACTCCAGTTCGTACGTGACAGGGGTTACCTGTCGGAGGATGGTGTAGGGACCTTGCCATTGGCCCAGTAGTTTTTGATCAGACGATGGCATCATTAAGAGAACCAGGTCTCCGACGGAAAAGGTACGGGTTTTGGTGCCTTTATCATATTGTATCTTCTGGCGGTTCTGGGCGTCTTCCATGTTTTGGTGGACGATGTCTCGGATGACGGCCAGGTGGGTTTTGAGATTCTCCACGTATTCAGGAAGGGGACGGGTTCTGTCCGGTTCTGCTTCCCAGGCTTCTTGGGCCATGTCCAGAAGGGTACGGGGGGCCAACCATACAGGAGCTCAAAAGGTGAATAGCCAGTACTGCTCTGGAGTTTGCATCGGATGGCAAACAAGGCCAACGGCAGCATCTCTTCCCATCGCCTGGCTTCTAGGGCTAATAGTTTCTTTAGAGTCTGTTTCAGGGTGGCGTTATAGCGCTCTACTAACCCATCTGTTTGGGGGTGGTAGGCTGCGGTTCTGATCTGTTTTATCCCGAGATGAGAACACACTTGTCGCATGAGGCTGGAAACAAAAGGGGTGCCCTGGTCCGTAAGGATCTCCCGAGGAAATCCCACCCTAGAGAAGATAGCGATGAGTGCTTTGGCTATACTCTGAGTGGTGGGCTGCCGCAAGGGAACGGCTTCAGGGAAGCGGGTGGCGTAGTCCACAAGGACCAAGGCATAACGGCAACCACTTCGGGAGGGTATAAGGGGACCTATAATATCTATCCCGACCCGGCTAAAGGGGACATCAATGAGGGGGAGTGGTTGTAGAGGGACCCTGGGGGGGCAGTATCGGCTGTTTTTCTGACAAACCGGGCATTCACGGCAGTAGGTCTTCACTTGTTGATGGACACCCGGCCGTAGAATTTCTCCAGGATAGCCTGACTTGTTTTTTCGTCTCCGAAATGACCCCCCAGGAGGTGGCTGTGGGCAAGAAACAGGACCTTGTCTCGAAAGGGACCAGGGACTAACAGCTGGGGAGTCTGCTGGGGCCCTCCTTTTCGGTATAACAGTCCTGCTCTCTTAAAAAAATAGGGACCTACATGTAAGGGGTCTTCATTATCCATGGCTCTGGCCCATGCTTCCTGCAGGAGGGGGTCTTCCCTTTGTGCGGCCCTAAATTCTCTGTCAGTCTGCCAATCAATCAATCAATCAGTGACACTTATAAAGCGCGCTGCATACCCGTAGGGTCTCAAGGCGCTGGGGAGGGGGGGTGCCGCTACTGCTCGAACAGCCAGGTCTTCAGCTTCTTCCTGAAGGAGAGGTGGTCTTGGGTCAGGCGCAGGTCGGACGGGAGGGAGTTCCAGGTCTTGGCGGCCAGGTAGGAGAAGGACCTTCCTCCTGTAGTCGCTCTTCGGATGCGGGGGACGGCGGCGAGGGCGTGGTTGGCTGATCGGAGGTGGCGTTTGGGCGCGTAGAAGTTGACTCGGCTGTTGAGGTAGCTCGGGCCTTGGTCGTGTAGGGCTTTGTGTGCGTGGGTGAGGAGGCGGAAGGTTATTCTCTTGTTGATGGGGAGCCAGTGAAGGTCTCTCAGATGTCCGGAGATGTGGCTGGATCGTGGGATGTCGAGGATGAGTCTGGCTGAGGCGTTTTGGATCCGCTGGAGTCTCTTCTGGAGCTTGGCGGTGGTCCCGGCGTAGAGGGCGTTGCCGTAGTCCAGTCGGCTGGTGACGAGGGCCTGGGTGACGGTCTTCCTGGTCTCTGAGGGGATCCACCAGAAGATCTTCCGTAGCATGCGTAGGATGTTGAAGCACGCCGAGGAGACGCTGTTGACTTGCCTGGTCATGGAGAGGGAGGAGTCCAGGATGAAGCCCAGGTTTCGTGCATGGTCTGTCGGTTTGGGTGCGGTGCCCAGGGCGGGAGGCCACCAGGAGTCGTCCCAGGCGGAGGGTGAAGAGCCCAGGATGAGGACCTCTGTCTTGTCCGAGTTCAGTTTCAGGCGGCTGGTCGTCATCCACTCGGCTACCTCTTTCATCCCTTCGTGCAGGTTGGCTCTGGCGGCGGCGGGGTTGTTGGTCAGGGAGAGGATCAGCTGGGTGTCGTCGGCGTAGGAGATGATGCTGAGGTGGTGTTTGCGTACGATGGCCGCGAGGGGGCTCATATAGACGTTGAAGAGGGTGGGGCTCAGTGATGATCCTTGGGGGACGCCGCAGATGACTTCAGAGGCCTCTGACTTGTACGGTGGTAGGCGGACTCGCTGTGTTCTTCCGTCGAGGAAGGAGATGATCCATTCCAGCGCCTTGTCCTGGATACCGATGTTGCTGAGGCGCCGTGTTAGGGTGCGGTGGCAGACCGTGTCGAATGCCGCGGAGAGGTCTAGGAGGATGAGGGCCGCTGTTTCTCCATTGTCCATCAGGGCTCGGATGTCATCGGTGGCGGCGATGAGGGCGGTCTCGGTGCTGTGTTTGGCTCGGAAGCCGGACTGCCAGGGGTGTTCCGCAGGTATAACAGGGTAAGCACTGGAGTAACACGTTTTTTCATGGCACCTTTGGGTTCGTGTTTTCTTGGGTCGAGGAGCCGGGGTCATTACCGGCTGATCTTGAGAGAAAGGTGCTTCTTTCTACCAACGAGCAAAAGAGTCAGTGGTATCTTGTAAGAGTCCGGGGAGTCCGGAATAATCACTCCCCAAGATCGCCTGTTCTGGGAGGTTTGGGACCAATCCGACGGTGAGATCGGTTCCGGGATCAGCGGGGTGTTGTATCCGGATTCGTGCAGTCGGGTACCTTCTCGTGTCGCCATGGACACATTGTATATCGACCATACCCATGCGAGGACCAACGGGGTTGATCATGTCTTGAGGTCGTAGGACACTTTGCCGACATCCTGTGTCTGCTAGGGCGAGAACAGGTTGTCCATCGATGTGCACCGGGATATGGAATGGAGGAGGGCTGGCCCCCGGTTGACACAAACATAGTTCCGTACGAGGCCCACCTCCATGGGTTCCTCCTTTTGTGGACACATGCGGGCAATGTGGCCATAACCTCCACAGTTATAACATTGCGGCCCTTGGTGGGTGGTCTGTACAATATGGGAGCAGGCATCAAGGGAGGTGGTTCCGGTCTGCGTGGAAGCGGGGGTCTGGGTGGACGACTCCCACCCGGGTTGTGCGGTCGGTTGGGATGTTCTTCACGCCCTCGTTGCAATTCTTGGGCTCTGTTGTAGGCAGCGGCTATCTCTACAGCGGTATCAAGTGTGAGACGGGCATGTTGTCGTACCCATCTCTGAGTGGCTGGGTGTAGCGAAGCCAAGAATTGTTCTAGATATATCTTTCCTAGGATATCGTCTTTTGAGGACGTCTCAGGTTTCAACCATCGGTTTGCCAAGTCTTTAATGCGGAAGGAGAGGGCTCTGGGGTTTTCTTGCGGTCCTTCTTTAGCTTGCCGCAGTTTAACCCTATATGTCTCATCATCGATGCCCAAGCGTTCCAGGATGCAAGTTTTGATGTCCGCATAGGGTGTGTTCCCCTGAATATTGGCTTGTTGGTAGGCGGCCTGGAGATCGCCGGTCAAAAGCGGCCCCAGATACTGACCCCAGCGGTCGGCTGGCCATGAGGCTGCCTGTGCGAGTCTCTCAAAATTGGTGAAGAAATAGTCCGGATCCTCCCCCGGCACGTACTTTTGTAGCACAATCAATGGGAGGGAGGCGACCGGTCTCTGCTGACCCAGGGCGTCGCTTAGCTTCCCCATGGCCTGGTCGTGTGCGGCTCCTTGACCCTTGAGGACGTCATGTAGTTGGCCTCGATCGTCTTCTGCGGTTTTAAGGAACCTCTCTATTAATGCTCCCCACTGCTCTTGGGTTTCCGCCATTTGCTTGACGACGGCCTCCATGCTTCCAGCTAATCCCACTTCTGACACCACCTGTGACCGTGGGCTTAGGGCGGGCCGGAAAATCAGGCAAGGAGGCCGAATGTAGTGGGCAATGGTGGGTCTTTAATTGTATCAAGAAGAAAGTTAGTACAGGCGGTGAAGAGGTAGTACAGATGTGAGGCTCCTGGCGATGGTGTCTTGTCTTCTCCCTCAGGCGATGGAACGGGTTCTCCGGTGAGGATGCGAGCTGGGTGGTCCTCGGAGGAAAGAGAGACAACACAAGGAGCGGTTAGTCCAGCCTGACTCGCTATGACACTGTTCCGTAACCAGCACCGGGAGTGCACAGGAGTAGAGAGCGACAGTGAGGGAAGGGCAGTGGGACGGAATCGGAAGGGAGAGAGAGAGTGTGTGGTGAGGGATCGTGAGGGGGTAACCTATGTACTAAGTGCTGTACAAGTGATGACGTGCTATACAAAATCTTTACAGTGCAGGCCAGGCCTGGTGCTACTAAGGAGAGAGGGACGAACACTATATACAAAGCACCTAGTGTGCTACTCAGGTGGATTCGGTAGTACTCACACGCTTCGCCGCAACTCCCAGGTGAGTTGCGGCCGCTCTTCAGCCTCCTCCTCTGGACTCCACCA
This sequence comes from Lissotriton vulgaris, assembly GCF_964263255.1. NCBI lineage: Eukaryota > Metazoa > Chordata > Amphibia > Caudata > Salamandridae > Lissotriton > Lissotriton vulgaris. Next base: position 272,263,952 of record NC_141700.1, read on the forward strand.
GTCTTCGCTCCACTCTTCTTCCTCTTCTTTCGTCTGGTCTGCTTCAACGCCGGTCCGAGCCTCCTGCCACGAGATCGCTGCTCCGACGGCGTCCCTGTCCTTGCTTCCGCTTTTTCCCTGTTCCGGCGGTGAGTCCGAGGCGGGACTTCCGGGGTCAGGTGGTTGTGGTTCCGGGAGACGTCCGTTCCTGATTGGCTCCTGGAAGACAGAGAGGGGAGGGGTGCTGGTTGTCAGGTTTGTGTCCAAGGACGCTTCATCGCAGGCTGTCGTGAAGGGTGAGCGTCCGAGAATGGGAGGTAAGGGCGGGGCTGTCTTTAGTCCCGTATCACACGCCCTCACTCTACCGCCCTCACTCTACCATTCTACTGCCCTCTCTCTACCGGCCTCACTCTACCCCCCCTCACTCTACCACTCTACTGCCCTCTCTCTACCACTCTACCACTCTACTGACCTCACTCTACCGCCCGCACTCTAGGACTCTGCTGCCCTCACTCTACCATTCTACCGCCCTCACTCTACCGCCCTCACTCTACCACTTTACCGCCCTCATGCCCTCACTCTACCGCCCTCACTCTACCACTCTACCACCCTCACTCTACTGCCCTCACTCTACCACCCTCACTCTACCACTCGACTGCCCTAACTCTACCACCCTCACTCTACCACCCTCACTCTACCGCCCTCACTCTACCGCCCTCACTCTACCACTCTCCCGCCACACTCTACCGCCCTCACTGTACAGCCCTCACTCTACCACTCTACCGCCCTCACGCCCTCACTCTACCGCCCTCACTCTACCACTCTACCGCCCTCACTCTACCGTCCTCACTCTACCACTCTACTGCCCTCACTCTACCGCCCTCACGCCCTCACTCTACCGCCCTCACTCTACCACTCTACCTCCCTCACTCTACCACTCTACTGCCCTACCTCTACCGCCCTCACTCTACCACTCTACCGCCCTCACTCTACCACTGTACCGCCCTCACGCCCTCACTCTACCGTCATCACTCTACCACTCTACCGCCCTCACTCTACCACTCTACCGCCCTCATGCCCTCACTCTACTGCCCTCACTCTACCACTCTACTGCCCTCACTCTACCACCCTCACTCTACCACTCTACCACCCTCACTCTACCACTCTACCGCCCTCACGCCCTCACTCTACCGCCCTCACTCTACCACTCTACCGCCCTCACTCTACCGTCCTCACTCTACCACTCTACTGCCCTCACTCTACCGCCCTCACGCCCTCACTCTACCGCCCTCACTCTACCACTCTACCTCCCTCACTCTACCACTCTACTGCCCTACCTCTACCGCCCTCACTCTACCACTCTACCGCCCTCACTCTACCACTGTACCGCCCTCACGCCCTCACTCTACCGTCATCACTCTACCACTCTACCGCCCTCACTCTACCACTCTACCGCCCTCATGCCCTCACTCTACTGCCCTCACTCTACCACTCTACTGCCCTCACTCTACCACCCTCACTCTACCACTCTACCACCCTCACTCTACCACTCTATCGCCCTCACTCTATCTATCTATCGCCCTTACTCTATCTATCTATAGCCCTCACTCTGTCTATCTATCTCCCTCACTCTATCTATCTATCGCCCTCACTCTATCTATCTGTCTATCTATCGCCCTCACTCTATCTGTCTATCGCACTCACTCTACCACTCTACCGCCCTCACTCTACCCCCTTCACTATACCACTCTACCATCTTCACTCTACCACTCTATCGCCCTCACTCTATCTATCTATCTATCTATCTATCTATCTATCTATCTATCTATCTATCTATCTATCTATCTATCTATCTATCTATCTCCCTCACTCTATCTATCAATTGCCCACACTCTATCTATCAGTCTATGTATCGCCCTCACTCTATCTGTCTATCGCACTCTCTATCTATCTTTCTATCGCTGTCACTCTATTTATCTATCTATCTATCACCCTCACTCTATTTATCTATCTATCACCCTCACTCTATTTATCTATCTACCACTCTACCGCCCTCACTCTACTGCCCTCATGCCCTCACTCTACCGCCCTCACTCTACCACTCTACCGCCCTCACTCTACCACTCTACCGCCTTCACTCTACCACTCTACCGCCCTCACTCTACCACTCTACTGCCCTCACTCTACCGCCCTCACTCTACCACTCTACCGCCCTCACTCTACCACTCTACCGCCCTCACTCTACCACTCTACCGCCCTCACTCTACCATTCTACCGCCCTCTCTCTACCACTCTACCGCCCTCACTCTACCACCCCCACTCTACCACTCTACTGCCCTCTCTCTACCACTCTACCGCCCTCACTCTACCACTCTACTGACCTCACTCTAGGACTCTGCTGCCCTCACTCTACCATTCTACCGCCCTCACTCTACCGCCCTCCCTCTACCACTCTACCGCCCTCATGCCCTCACTCTACCACCCTCACTCTACCACTCTACCACCCTCACTCTACCACTCTACTGCCCTCACTCTACCGCCCTCACTCTACCACTCGACTGCCCTAACTCTACCACCTTCATTCTACCACCCTCACTCTACCGCCCTCACTCTACCGCCCTCTCGCCCTCACTCTACCGCCCTCACTCTACCACTCTCCCGCCACACTCTACCGCCCTCACTCTACCACTCTTACCGCCCTCACTCTACCACTCTACCGCCCTCACTCTACCGCCCTCACTCTACCACTCTACCGCCCTCACTCTACCGCCCTCACTCTACCACTCTACTGCCCTCACTCTACCGCCCCCACTCTACCGCCCTCACACCCTCACTCTCCCGCCCTCTTCCTACCACTCTACCGCCCTCACTCTACCACTCTACTGCCCTAACTCTACCGCCCTCACTCTACCGCCGTCACTCTACCACTCAACCGCCCTCACTCTACCACTCTACCGCCCTCACTCTACCGCTCTACCGCCCTCACTCTACCGCTCTACCGCCCTCACTCTACCACCCTCACTCTACCACTCTACCACCCTCACTCTACCACTCTACCGCCCTCACTCTACCACTCTACCGCCCTCACGCCCTCACTCTACCGCCCTCACTCTACCACTCTACCGCCCTCACTCTACCACCCTCACTCTACCACTCTACCACCCTCACTCTACCACTCTATCGCCCTCACTCTATCTATCTATCGCCCTCACTCTATCTATCTGTCTGTCTATCTATCTCCCTCACTCTATCTATCTATCGCCCTCACTCTATATATCTTTCTATCGCCCTCACTCTGTCTATCGCACTCACTCTATCGCCATCATTCTATCTATCGATCGCCCTCACTCTGTCTTTCTTTCTATCGCCATCACTCTATTTATCTATGGCCCTCACTTTATTTATCTATCTATCTATTGCCCTCACTCTATTTATCTATCTATTGCCCTCACTCTATCTATCTATCGCACCACTGCAGCATCACTCAGAGTCACCACAGCATCACTCAGGGGCAGCCATTCAACAACAAATGGTTCAAATATGTTTTCTCAATGTTTCAAGCTTTATTACAAATGTCACAAAAAGATGTTAATATTTCACTTCTGTTCTTGGATTTTCGTCACAAAAAATACACTGAATATAATCTTCACAAAAGTTATTTACAAAAGTTTAAGCTAACTGATATAGGTGTCACATTTGCAAAAGTTAAAAGTATTGGCATTTTTAAATGACAAAGCTAATAATTTCGCTATTTTCAAAACCAACACATAAATAAAAAATGTGTCATTTACAAGACCAATAGCTCAAACTTTCCTAATGCGAGACCTATTGCATTGCAAATGCTTGTTTACTTTATTTTTCCACAGGGCTCACTTTCTGTAAGCAGACCTTTAAATTTTGTTCTTATCTTGTCACATTTGCTTTCCATTCCAAAACAGAGATCTAATGCCAGGCTCTGTCTTCCCACGGGAGCTTGATGTTTACTTTTCTTTCTCTGACTTCAAAGCGAGAGGCTTTATCTGACTTTTTATGGGATGTGAAAGGGAGTAGCTTTTTTCCCCTTTGATTCAGTATAGGGTTTTCTTATCTCTTTCATTTGGTTCCCCTGCCTCTTTTGCAGCATGTGGGTTTGCTAGTGCAGTGACACCTTTGGGTACTGTTCGCTCAACAACTTTATTTTACTTACTTACTAAAGACTATATTCTATCACACAACAACAATGAAATGTCTGCAATGAACTTTGCAAATATTTCAGAATATATTAGATTTAGGAAAGCACAAACTGGATTTGTTTTTGTAATTCTCGAGTGTGCTGGAAACAAATATTTGAATACGATCTAAACAAATCAAAACACTTGGAAATAGCCTTTCCACACATTATCTTTTGTACACTGCATAGTTTTATCAGTAAAACTGTATGTGCAAATGTAATGGTCATTTCAGTTCAAAACGTTTGTAGTGGCAGTGCAGTACCACACCATGCATGCTTCACTTTACACTCCTCTGCTCTACTCCATTCTATGCCACTCTACACCTCCCCACTCTGCCCAACTCTACTATGACACTCCACTCTACACCAATCTGCTCCTCTCCACTCTCCTCTATGCCAATCCAGTCTGCGCCACACTATTTTATTCCACTCTACGTCACTTGACGACACTCTACTATACTTCACTCCACTCTACAACACTACTCCACTCTATGCCACTCTACTCCACTATACACCACTCCACTCTATTCCACTCCACTCTATGAAACTCTACTCCACTCTACAGCACTCCAGTCTGACACTCTACTTCATACCAGTGTAAGCCATTCCACCTTACGGCATTCTACTTTATGACACTCTATGCAACTTCACTCTAGGCCACTCCTCTCTGCGACCCTCCACTTTATGACAGTCCACTCTACACCATTTCACTCTAAGACACCCTATGTCATATAAATCTAGGTCACTCTACAGGACTGCACCACTCTACTCCAGTCTATGCCACTCCACACTTTACTCCACTCCACTCCACTCTACGCAATGCCACTCCACTCTACGACACTTTCCTCCACTCTCTGCCCTCCACTTAAACCCCCTCCGTTCTACAACCCTCTACACTACTATTCTCCGCTCTACTATACTTCACTCTGTGACACTCTACACCCTTCCACTCTGTGACAGTCCTCTCTATTCCACTTTATGACACTTTACTCCACTCCCCTCCAATTACGTGACTCCACTCTGTGCCACTCTACAGCACAACACTCTGTGACACTCCACAACACTCTACGCCACTGTGCACCACTCTGCTCCACTGTATACCACTCTACGTACTCTACTCCACTCCACTCCACTATGACACTCCACTCTACAAGAAACACTCCACTCTATGATACTCACCTATAGGATACTCCACTCTATGCCCCTTTACTCTACTCTCCTCCAATCTAAGACACTCTATACTAATCCTTTTTTCGCTACTCTATGACACTCCAGTCAAGCTGCTCTACTCCCCACTGTACCACTGTACGACACTTTACTCAACACTGTACCACTCTACTCTACTCCTTTCTGTGATCCTTAACTTTACAACACTACTCCACTCAATGGCACTCCACTTTAAACCACTCTAGGCCTCTCTTCTCCATTATACGGCACTCCACTCTATTTCTCACCACAACACTGTACTCCAATCTACGCCACTCCATTCTATGACACTCTACTACTCCATACCACTCTACGCAACTCTACACCACTCTACTTTATGCAACTCTGCTTTACAATAGTTTGCGTCACTTCACTCTAGGCCACTCTGTGTCAGCGTCAAGGCCACTCCTCTGATTACATGTGATGCCAAAAAGGGGTCCACCTCCAGACTCCCCCAACTCTGTGTAGTAGTAGCACAGAGTAGTAAGGTAGTCAGGCGAGGGAAAAAAATGTATGAGGGAAGGACCCTCGGAAGTGGGAGACCTGAAACAAAAGAAGACAGTTTTAATACAAATCCTGTTAAACTTACTACTTTCATAAATTCTCACTAGAGCTTGCTAATACCTGTCCACTGGACGAGGGATTCTGTGTCTTTACATAAATCATGTGAGAATTCAGCTTCTGACTTCAAAGCCTTCCTACAATGACAAACCACAGCATTACATATATCACTTGACATTCATACTCTTTCTAAAAAACGGGGAAAAGATATATAAACATACATACCCTACAAACATTCATCCAAGAGTAAACAGAACACAGCTCAAAAGAAAGGGGCCTCCTTCCTCTCCAACATTGGATGAAAAAACAAACCCCAGGAAAGAAGAGGCTCTAATGACGAGCAAACTCTCCAACCAGAGACATGGAAACAAAATAAGAAACTCAGGGTCCAAATGTACTGATCAATACAGTCCTCAGTGAAAGGAAAAAACCAAATAGTACTTAGGCGCTTTCTTCAGCGCAAGGCAACAAGAAACAGTTCCAATTGATCCACAAGATTAGAACACCATCTGATCACTGCCACCGAATGAAGGATCTCAAAGTCTGGGGTCCCTTGAAATACAAGCGCTTCCGATAGCGCGGAATTGAGTGGCACCGAATAAACAAACAATGAGCGAGCTCGGGGCGCGTTTACGTCAACGCGATCCCCGAACAGAATTGTAGTCTTGATAAGCGCTTCCTTCAGCGCGAAGTCAATAACCAATTCAGAATGAGAAGAATCCGTAAGAAAAATAAACAAACAAACCTTCCCCTTTTCTAGTCTTTTGTAAAGCTCAGTGCAGAAACCGAAGGAAGAGTTTCTTCTGAAGGACACGCGCTGAGACAGCGCGTTCTGAATCTCCAGCGAAGGTCACAGCCAGCTGATTCAAGAGAGGGGGCCTCCACGCAACCCGCGTGAGACCCGGGACAAGGAGAACTGGAACTATGGCAGATTACGCGCACCACCGCCCTGGCGTTGCTGACTAACATAGACAATGCTCCTCCCCTACAGGCATTCTGGGAGATGTAGTCCCGAGCGCTGCTACCAAAACCAGGTAGGCGCTCTGAATACTGTCGGTCCAAGTCAGCGCCTGACAGTATTCCCTCCTCCCAAGCGCCTCCTAGACCCAGGCTTACCAGGACAGCGGGAATGGAATGCTCTCACCGCCCGAGGAGCATGGACATTCGTAGAGGGTTCCCACGAATCATCCTCCAGACCATAGCCCTTCCAGGCGACAAGATACCAAAGCCTGCCCCTCCTGTATTTGGAATCCAACACCTTCCGCACCTTCCGCACCTCCAGCTGCCCATCCCGAAGCACCTGGGGCACCGCCCGTCTAGTCGCCCCCACAGCAGGCTTCAATAGACTACAATGGAACACCGGGTGCAGTCGCATAGAGGCCGGTAACTTCAGTTTGTATGCCACGGAGCCCACCGGGCGCACCACAGAGAAGGGACCGATGAACCGAGGATGGAAAACACTGCGGTAACGGGAGCGAATGTTCTTGGTGGACAACCACACTCGATCCCCAGCCCCGTAGATAGGACCATCCTGCCGTGATCGATCAGCCCACTTCTTGTACTTCATCTTTGCGACGTCCAGATTGTGACGAAGTTGAACATGCAGGGCCTGCAAGCGTTTGATCAGAACTGCCACCGTGGGTTGATCCGTGATATCACAGGGTACTGTGAGTGGAAGGACTTTAGCATGGAAACCATGATTGGCCCGGAACGGGGATTCCTTGATAGAACTGTGCCAAGAATTGTTGTATGACAACTCCGCTAACCACAACAGGTCCACCCATGAGTCGCCAGCTTCTTTCGCATAGCATCGGAGATAGGTCTTAAGAGTCTGATTCAGCCTTTCCGTCTGGTCGTCTGTTTGTGAATGAAAACTCGTCGAGGTGGCCGCTTCAATCCGGAGTGCTTTGCACCAGATCTTCCAGAATCTGGCTATGAATTGTGGACCACGATCGGAGACAATAACTCTGGGAAGCCCATGCAGCCTCACCACCTGGGACAACAATAACTGAGCAGTCTGACCAGCCGTGGGTAGGTTCTTACAGGGGAGGAAATGTCCCATCTTTGTGAGGCTGTCTACTACCACCATGATGGCTTTGCAACCTTGGTCTTTAGGCAGGCCTACCACAAAGTCCAAACTAATCGTGTGCCATGGTTGCGTAGGGGTAGGCATGGTTTTACATGTCTCTCCTTTAGCTTGAGCACATATATCACACTGTTGAATCCAACGATCGATGTCGTTTTTCATGCTTTCCCACCAGAACTGTCTCTGAATGAGCTGCAGGGTCTTTTTGCCTCCAGAGTGTCCAGCCAGCATTGAGTCGTGACACCAGTTAAACGCCTTCAATCTTGTCTCTACTGAGGGTAGGTACAGCTTATTTTCACAGAAGAGCAGTCCATGTTTGAGAGTTCTTGATGCACTGTAGCTGACCCATTGCTTCCACCCTTCTAAGTTTTTCTGATTCTTGACCTCGTGTAGAAAGTTCTCCATGGTGAGGGAGCACAGCACCTCCTCAGGTGATATGATGGCTTCGGGAGCTGATGTCTTTGTCTTCAGTACATCCTCCTGTCTGGATAGAGCGTCAGCTTTTCTGTTGTCGGACCCTGGTCGGAATGTCACTACAAAGTCGAATTCTGCGAAGAAAAGCATCCATCGCATTTGACGTTGTGTGAGATGTCGAGCTGTCTTCATGTATTGTAAATTACGGTGGTCCGTGTAGATAGTGACTGGATGTTTGGCCCCCCATAAATAATGCCGCCATTCCTCAAAAGCTTTCTTTTTTTTTTTTTAAAACCTTTATTTTGTAAAAACAGAAGATACAGTTACAGACCTACAACCACAGAGGCTGGTCAGTTACACAAATCAGTAATAGCACAATAATACACAGCTCATCAGCCGACAACCCGAGGGCCCGGCAGCGAAAAGTCACGATAATGTGAGAAGCATGTGGCATAAAGAGGATGAGTGAAAGGTTTTACATTTTATATTTTATAAATAATAACAAAAACTGAACACAAAAAAGATCGAGCCAGTACTGTGCTTTGGATTGGCTGTCCCATACGGCAGGGGGAGACGAGTGATGGATGTGCAACACTATGAAAAAGGACAGATCCTAGGAGAGGAGGGGGGGGGGCCAAGGGCAAAACGATACAACACAGACATTGGGAAGCTAAGACTCTGAAACGCACAGTCAAGGGAGGTGAAGCGGATCAGGAGCGTCAGTGAAAGGGGGGGCGCAAATCTCTCCACGGTACGAATTCCATTGACCCCAGATTCTACCCCATTTCTTGGGCCTGCCACGGGAGACATACACCGTTTTTTCCCTAAACATGGACCAGTCCATGTTTTCTTTCCAAGTTGAGAGTGATGGTGGCCTCTGAGAACCCCACAATTGGGCTATGTCTCGTTTCGCGACCATGTTACCTAGTGTGACCCATTGAGTCTGAGCAACAGTGCAGTCATTCGGCTCCCAAACATTCAATAGGCAACGTCTGGCCTCAGGCAGTAACTCAACACCCGTCACCTCACCCATCACCGCATGCACTCGATGCCAGAAAACCACCACTTCCGGACATCCACACAGAATGTGAAGGAATGTAGCCAGCATACCACAGACACGCCTACACAACCCATCCACAGAGTAACCCATGTGCACCAATCTTGGACCCGTGACATAAACGCGGTGCAGTATCTTAAGTTGCACCAGTCTGAGACGTGCCGGAATCGCGACCTCTTTGGGGGAGGATATCGCCGCCTGCCAGTCTTCATCGTCCAATTCCAGCCCATCGCTGGTCCAGGCACCCCGAAGTTGTACAAGAAGGTACGAGCGGCCGTTAATCAGTTTTTTGTAAATAAGAGAGATGGTGCTGTCGGGGACGTGCCCGTCTAGCACTCTATCCTCAAGGGGGGAGGACTCCGGGATCGTAGTTCCCTCAATAGCTTTCTTGATGGCCAACAACTCCTTTTCAGCCACTGTATAATTCAGTTCGGCTGGACTCAATTTTTTTAGATAGAAAAGCTACTGGATGCAACTGTCCTGAAAAGCGATCACGCTGGGATAACACCGCTCCAACAGCGATATCGGAAGCATCCGCTTCCACCACGAAAAGCACCTCTATTTGCGGATGTTGAAGGATGGGTGCTGTTGTGAAGGCCTTTTTTAGAATTTCGAAAGCGCTCATGGCTTCTTGAGTCCAACAGAAAGGAAGCCCCTTTCTTAACAACCGTGTTAAGGGGGAGACTAGTTGAGAGAAATGGGCAATGAATCTCCTATAATAGTTCGAAAACCCCAGACAGCATTGGACATCTCTTACATGCTTTGGGGTGGGCCATTCTTGTACCGCCATAACTTTCCTTTCTGCCATGCATAACCCAGAGGGGCTCAGAATCACACCCAGAAACTCCACTTGTTGCACATGAAACTCGCATTTACTCAGCTTGCAAAACAAACCATTCTCTTTCAATTTCTGCAACACCTGTTTGACCTGACCACTGTGACTTTCTGTGTTTTGGGAGTATATCAATATGTCATTGATATAGACGACCACAAACTTGTCAACATAACTCTTCAACACATCGTTCTGGAAGAACTGGAAAGCCGCAGGGGCATTACAAAGCCCAAACGGCATCACTAGGTATTCATAAAGGCCGTATCGCGTTTTGAAAGCCGTCTTCCACTCATCACCTTCTCGTATCTGGACCAGGTGATAAGCGCCTCGCAGATCTAGTCGAGTGTAAATGACTGCTTCTCTCACCTGGTCCAACAAGACAGGGATGAGTGGAAGAGGGTAACGATTACGCACAGTGATCTTATTCAAGGCCCTATAATCAAGGCACGTTCTCAACTCACCATTAGCCTTTTTAATAAAAAACAGAGGCGAAGCTGCTGGGGAACGGGAAGGCCGTATAAATCCTATGTCCACATAATGGTCAAGGTACTCTTGTAAGTGTTGTGTCTCAGGTTCTGACAAAGCGTATACCCTACAGGAAGTTAACATGGCTCCAGGAATCAGATCGATTTGACAATCGTAATCCCTGTGAGGGGGTAATGACTCTGCCTTAGTCTCACTGAATACCTCTCTGAACTCAGCATATTCTCTGGGTAACGTAGTCTCTTTTTCAGCAGCGGTAGCCACTTGATATAGCTGTGCCAACGCGCTTACATGAATGCTTAAAGGGTGGACACATGTTTGTAGGCAGTGTTCTGACTCAAAATTTAGGGTCTTTTGAGTCCAGTCTATTCTGGGGTTATTTTTCCATAGCCATGGCATTCCCAGTATCACTTCGTATTGAGGTGCTTCAATGATAATCAAGGTGATCCTCTCTATATGCATGGTTTCTTCCCCCTTTTTGGTCAGTTCTACCTCTTCTGTTATGGGACCTGATTTCAAAGGCTTCCCATCGACAGCCAAGACTCTTTCAGGAGTACCCCTAGGAACACGATTTAATTCTAGACTTTGCACCAGCCCGCTATCAATAAAGTTCCCGGTAGCCCCTGAATCAACCATAACTTCTATATCATGAGCTCCCTTGTTATCCGTGAGACACATTTGCATGATGATGTGTGAAACGGATGGAGTAACATTCGGACCTGCCAAGGACGGGACTCGCAACCCAGTGGAATGTTCTGAGGTTGAATCTGTCATTGTTTGTGAACTATCCGGACTCGGGGGAGGCACAGTAGTAACTGCCACTTTCTTGTTATAGTAAGACATGCCCGGCTTCTTGGGTTTTGTGGGGTAGTCTCTCACAAAATGGCTTTTCTTGCCGCAATACATGCATAACCCCAATGTCCTGCGGTTCTCTCTCTCGGCTCTGGTCAACGGGGCTCTGACTGCTCCTATTTCCATAGGCTCAGCTTTCTGATCAGTTGAGGAGGATGAGGGTCTCATCCCTTTCTCTGTCCTCTCCCCCTGCCCGGACGCCCCTCCTTTCTGCTAATCTGTGATCGAGACGCAAAGTAAGATTCATTAAATCCGTGTATGTTCTAGGTTGGGGATCTATTTGAGCTAGATCATCCTTCATGTCGTCTCGTAAACACTGGGTTTAGTAGATATGTGGGGGCAATTCCACCCCCAGAGCCGGGCTTTCACTTACTATTCGGGAGCGCACAAGACGTACGCCAGACTCGACTACTTCCTGTGCTCCACTCCATTGATGTTGTTAGCTACCGATGCGGACATTCTTCCTGCGTTGCTGTCTGACCATTCCCCAGTCATGGCCTCTTTCCTACTCCCCCACTCACAGATACCACAGCGACACTGGTGGCTTCGCGATTCCGTCTTACACCAGAACACCATTACAGATCGCATCAAGACGGCTATCTCACACTTTCTCATTGTCAACGCTAATCAGGACACGTCATTAGCGACGCAGTGGCTGGTGCTTAAAGCTGTATTAAGAGGTGAATTCATCTTGATCTTCTCTGCCATCAACAAAGAACAGGCCCAAAAACGGGCCGAACTCACGAAACGCGTTGCGGAGCTGGAACAGATGCACCAGCGCACTGGCGCTGCAAGAGCCTGGCGCCAGCTCTACACTGAACGGAAGCAGCTAGCTGCCTTATACCAGTACAAAGCTGAATACGCGGCCCTACGCCTCTGACACTCCTATTATACAGGAGGGGATAGGTGTGGGTGCCTTTTGGCTCATAAGCTGCGGGAAGTACGACAACAGCATGGAGTTCAGGCTACACGCCTGTGAGGAGGCGACCTCACCTCTGATGATGTCGTCATAGCAGAATCCTTCCGCGACGTTTACGCCTCGCTCTATTCGGGAGAATCCCTTAATGCTCAGCACAGTCTTGAATACCTGGAAACCGCGCAGCTCCCATCCCTGAACCCAGCGCAGGCCGCCAGCCTAGATTGGGATATCGGGCTGGAGGAGGTCATCGCTGCTATCTCACGCCTCAAGCTCGAGAAGTCACCTGGCCCGGATGGGTACTCCGCGGCCTTCTATAAAACCTTTTGTAGCCAGGTGGCTCCTCTGTTATGTGGCCTATTTAACTCCTTTGCCCTGCCCAGCGCTATTCCGGCGGAAATGCTAGAAGCTTCGATCACAGTCATCCCGAAACCCGGGAAGGACACCACTAGCTGCAGGTCTTACAGGCCGATCTCCCTCTTAAATATTGATTTTAAGCTCTATACGAGCATCCTCGCGACAAGACTCGGACCCTACATGCTCCAATTGGTGGAACCGGACCAGGCAGGCTTTATCTCCCAGCGCCAAACGAGCAACAATATAAAAAGAGTTCTACACCTCATAGCGGTGGCCTCTCGGGTGTGGAAAAAGTGCATGTTGCTGGCGATAGATGCGGAGAAGGCCTTTGATAGGATCCACTGGCCCTATTTAGAGCAAGTCCTGCGCGGGTTTGGCCTTGGGGATACCCTGTGCACCCGCATTCTAAATTGCTACCACTTGCCCCAAGCCACAGTACGGGTTAATTGGCAGACCTCCTCCCGCTTCCGCATAGAGAGAGGCACCCGACAGGGGTGTCCTCACCCTCCCATTCTCTTTGCGTTATATATGGAGCAACTTGCGCGGAGAGTTAGGAACCACCCCCGCATCAAGGGGATCAAGTTTGGAGCGGACATACACAAGATTAGCCTCTACGCAGATGATATTCTGTTGTCTCTTTCTGACCCCGCCCAGTCCATGAGAGCACTGTTTGTGGAACTACAGGTCTTCGCGCAGGCCTTGGGCTTCAAGATTAACACCGACAAATCGGTCGCCCTCACTATCTCCTTATCGGAGCCAACACTGGCCCATTTGCAGGAGGAGCACCCTGTCCAGTGGTCTGACACCTCAGTTCCGTACCTGGATGTCCTCCTAGGCCCAACCATACCAGTCACTGTTGCGGCCAACTACGAACGGCTGCGGACCTCGATTCGTAGTGAGCTGGGCAGATCGAAGCACTACCCCTTCTCGTGGCTGGGAAGGATAGCAGCGGTCAAAATGACGATCCTCCCCCAGATCCTCTACCTCTTTCAGACGCTCCCCCTATGCCCCCGGCGGGTTGGATCCAGGAAACCCAGTCTGAACTGCCACAGTTCATTCGGCAGGGACGTAAGCCACGGTTCAGGCACACGGTGGCTGTTCTCCCTCCGGAGCAGGGTGGGGTTGGTGTCCTAGATTTGCAGCTCTATTTCAACGCGGTGCAACTCCACTACTTAGTGGAGTGGCAGCGCTTGGAATCCGAAAAACACTGGTCGTTCCAGGACCAGGCAGTTGCAGGCTTGCCATTGCAGGGGATTCCCTTCCTCAGGAAGAAGCATAGACCTCCCAACCTCTATGCTTGCTATATCACAAGCACCATTTTAGAGACTTGGGATCGCACAGCTATCACCTGTGAGCTAACGTCTTTTCCTTCCCCCCTAACCCCACTCTTTGCCAACCCTGATTTCATGCCGGGACTGAACCCTAAGGCTTTCGTGGACTGGCGCCCTTCTCCATGTCGATCCTTGGGACACCTATTCGACCTCCGGGGCATCCTATCGTTCCCGCAGCTGCGGGCAGAGAATGGCATTCCAGAGAAAGGCAGAATCTACAACTTAGACACTGTGCGCTTCAACCACAAATTAGACCGGGAGCGCAGCGCTTTTTGACCCCTATGGGAAATGGTTGATCTCTCGCTCATCGAACAAAAAACTAATTTCCGATCTGTACAAGCACCTACTTTCAGCTTACACTTACACTTACAACGCTGGGAGGGTGAGGTGGGAGGGTGTACTGGGTAGATCCCTCTCCCATAAAGAATGGAGCGGCATTTATCATAGAGCCCGACACTCGGCATACCATACAGGCCTCACAGAAACCCTGACTAAGGTTCCCACCTATTGGTATTACACACCGGAACGTCTCCATTGTGTCGACCCCCACATTAGCGACCGTTGCTGGAGGGGGTGTGGGGAGTTGGGTACCCTGGAGCACCTCTTGTGGAGCTGCGATCGCATTCAACCATATTGGACCACAATTCTCGATGAAATAGACTCCCATCTAGACACGCAGCTTCCTCGCTTCCCAGCTTACATAATCCTAGGCTTGCCCAACCCATTGATGTATCCCCTGAAGTCCCGGAGAGTCCGCCTGATAGCCATTGCCCTGGGGGCGGCCTCTCAGAACATACTTGCACACTGGCGCTCCTTACAAGCGCCGCCACACTCGGGTTGGCTGCAGAGGCTCTGGAGGGTTCTGGGGATAGAAAAGTTGTCCCTCTCATTGGCGGGTAGGGGGGAGGAGTTTCCCAAACTGTGGCGCCCCTTCTTGACTCTGCTTACAGCGGAATTCCCAGAGCTGTCTTGCCCCCGCTACCTGAGGCTTCTGAGGTTGGCTGACACGCAGATTCCGGCGAGCCGTAAACCCAGGCAAGCACGATGAAAATGGCAGGTTCGGCTCTATTCCCCTTTTTCCCTTTTCTTTCCCTTAGCAATTGTGGATAGGGGGTGGGGGGAGGAGGGTTTTTTTTGGGAAGGGAGAGGTTTGTTTTTTGGTCCCCCCCCCCCCCCCCCCCCCCCCGTGCCAGGAGTCTCCTCTTGTTGACCTGCTCCTAGCATTTACTTTGTAATACTTACCTCGCAGACTGTATGATGTCTTACTTGCACTCTCCTTCAGGAGCTGGAGGTCCTGTTTCTTTATACTATTCGAAAACCAATAAAGAGATTTAAACCATAAAATGATACAGTCAAGAATGGAGCTGGTGCCATGAGTAGGTTTCTTAAAGAGTTGAAATTGATCAATTGCTTATAGGAAGGAATATAGCTTATAAGTTATGGTGTCAGAAGATTTATTCTACCTGATGTTGAAATCTCCAAAAAGGATGGTAACACATTGAAGGAGAAGGTTCGAGGTGAGGAGTTTGGTGATCTCAATTAAGAAGATGCAGTTGTTTTTGGCGAGATGGGGGTGATTGCTAACAACAAGTCTCAGCTTGCTTGTATTGATAAGAGATCAATGTAATGGAGGAGAAGGATATTGCATTTGTTAGCGAATGAAATATATTGGTCTTATTCATGATGGTGGCTCCTGTTTTCTCCTGCCAATCATGTCCAAAGATGGTGTAATTAGAGCGAGCAGAGATGTTTATATGGTGTTGAAAGGAGAGATTAAGCGAGATCAAGTTAGAAAGAGAAAATCAAGATTATTGTGCAGGATGGTAGAGGAAATGCCATTGCAACAGGAAGGTACAGATTTAGATTTAAGACAATCCCAGTTTAGAACGGTTGGAGATCTGGAGTCAGGGAAGGGGGTTTGTGGGAGAGCTCCATGTTAGGGAGGGTTGCATGGGGGAGACGAGTTTTCCTGTGAGGTGGATTTTAGGAATTGAGTGAGAGTGTGTTGCAGATGTGGAAGGAGCTGGATGGTGAGTAAGAGGTGGACATTGGGGCAACAAGGGGACATACACTCAACAAATGGCTTGAAAGCATGTTTCACTATGAAGCCTTGGAGTTGAGAGCATGGAGGAATTTGTGGAGAATCCAATTTCTTTGTGTAAAAGAAATTATATGGCACATGGTGCTGATGGGTTAAGTCAAAAAGCCACCACTTGCAGTTACACTGGTATTCACTGCTCTTGAGTCTTTGAAATGTAGGTATGTGGTTACATGTTTGGGTGCCTGTTGAGTCTTTCTATGTTGCAGAATCTGTTTATATATGGACCGAGATCCCTATGGAGCTTTAATGCACCAATGATTGCACAGCATGCCGCAGTCTGAAAGCATGAATCTGTAGGTCCAGTTGGGTGCATCCCACTGTGAGGTTGGTTCAACAAAGCCTGCTTTCATTGGTGACTAATTTATGCAATTTGCCTTCTTTCAGCGGTACATGTATATAGGCAGCTAACCTAATTTAAGACTGATCACCTGCGTTCGCATATGGCACTTGCATTCATATACAAAGTTTCCCTCTGCCTCAATGGCACAAACGACTGCCGACCTACCATGACAGACCCTAGCCTACCCCCAACTATGCTCACATCCAGGATAATGCTAACCCTGCCAATCCAGTGAAAGCTTTAGAATTTGCAGATGAGGGGCTGAAGTTCGGCGTAACCACTCCAAAAAAAAAACATACCCACACTTAAATGTAGCACAATAGTGCACATGCCTAGCCAACCTTCTCTCCGAAACTCAGGATGGAAACCTGTTGCCAATGCTTAGATTTTAGAAAGCAGGCCGGCATGGTTAGTCTTTTGTTTTTTGTGAGGGCTTGTTAGCATTTTTCACTAGGCTGTGTATCTCGGATCTCAATGTTATTTCCATTTAACATTTGACGTTATCTGGACAGCTTTGTTTAGCTCTCTTTCGACTGGATTGTCATCTTCTCGCAAACTGACTGTACAGCTTCCTGCCAGAAGTTTAGAATTATGTGTAGACAATTCAAAGTATTGCCTTGAAAGAGTGTTTTAATGAACAGAACGTGTTTTGACTGTATGTTTATCTTTCCACATGGACCATTGTTTGCATTAAAAGCCAATAAGCAACATAAGCTATACGGAAACTGGCAGTGTCGTTTATTGGACTCTGTTGGCTGGAAAAGATGTTGCTGTTTCTCTTGGGAACTTGTGGTAGCTTTGAAAATGTTAGCAATTCAGTCTGCGCTACAGTCAGTGTGCTACTCTGATGTATGTTTCAAAGTGCAAGTGCCCAGCTTACGCTCTTGGCCCATTAGCACAGAAAGCCTTAGTGGCATGTGTTGTTGACTCCAGGATTCTCTCTCACCATCCAAATTCTCCTTGGGCATTGACTTGAGTGATCATTTAAAAATGCAAGGTTGCTCTTCATGCAGAAGCAAGTGCTTGAAGCTGACAGCGCGTGAGAGACATTTCCAGGAATGTTCTGAACTGAAGTGACTATTAATTAGCCATTAAAGCCGGGGCTACTAATTAACATGCAGTCAGCCACAAAATTATGGCCATCCCTGCTGTAATGTTGACCATGGCACTGTGGTGATACATTTTGGCATATACTGGAAATTCAAGGCACACTGGCACTCACACTGTAATGTCGGCCTCTACAGTACTATGTAATATGCTTCAGTTTCCAAAGCTAAAAGCCTCTACAATGCCGAGCGTATTGCCCATTCTGGCAACAATGCCAAAGACATTCTTGCAATTGTTAAAGGCTTTCTCTCCCCCAAAGCTGAGATTTGTGCCCGTGCATCGTCGCAGGAATGGTGCGATGAACTTTCAAGACTCTTTATTGATAAGGTTCGTGCCATCCAATCTAATTTTGGTGATTGTGATAGCCAGTTGTCGGTGTTGGATTCCCCTCCTGTGAAGATCCCTACCCCACAGACTAAACTAGAGGCTTTTGAAGCCGTATCCTTGGTTGACTTCCTGGCAGCTTTAAAAACTCTTAAATCTGACTCCCAAATTGGTCCCTGCCCGACTAAACTATTGGCAGGCGCAGTGGCAATTAACCCTGTAGATAATACTTTGCTCAACGTATTCCTATCCCCACCCAGGATACCCTCTGCCTGGAAACAGGCCATGATTATTCCCTTGCTTAAGAAACCCTTACTGGAACCTGCTCTGCCCTCCATCTATCGCCCTTCTTCCAGCAGTGGCCAAGGTCCTGTAAAAGCAGGTCAACAATCAATTATCTGGTTTTGTGGCCCAGCATGAACTTCTTCATCTGGCTCAATCAGGCTACAGATCTTTAGACAGCACGGAATCAGCGCTGGTTGAAATCTCTGAAGCAATACGTGGAACCTTAGATTCGGGGTGTAGGGCAGCCTTGATCCTTTTGGACCTATCGGCTTTATTCAATACAGTCCTCCATGCCCTGCTGCTGACCCGCCTTCGGGAAATTGGCATGGAAGGGTCAGCCTGGAATTGGATGAAATCCTATCTGGAGGATAGAACCCAGAAAACCTGGACCCCACCCTTTGCGGCTGCCCCCAGCCAGCAACTGGCCACGGGGTTCCTCAGGGCTCGGTATTGAGCCCCCTGTTGTTTAACATCTATGTGTCTCCCCTCATTCAGCTAGAAGATGAAATCTGAGCCAAAGTCATCTCATACGCTGATGATACTCAGCTCCTTTTCTCCTGGAATAAAAGTGAGACTAGCTGTGTCCATGCCAAAACCTGCCTGACCGCAGTTTTTCATTAGCTAGCGCTAGCCCAATTGAAATGTAATGAGGACAAGACAGTGATCCTCCTTTTCAGAAATGTCCCCCGCAGTATTGGCGCTCTTTTTGGCTGACAATTCCGCCCTGCCGTCACCCCACTGGGGTCCAAAAAAGAATTGGGGATTTGATTAGATGAAAAACTGTGCTTCTTACCACAATTAAAAAAATGAACAGAAACATGTTATGGTATCCTAAAGGCACTTTATGCCGTTCTGCCTTGTTACCTCCTAAATACACTTCAGGTGATTCAGAATGCAGCCACCAGATTATTACTTAAACTCCCTAAAAGGGGGAGCGTTAGGCAGCACCTTTGTGACCTCCACTAGTTGCCGGTTAAAGATAGGGTGCATTTTAAGTCCCTGGTAATTGTTCACTCAGCCCTCTATAGTCATGGTCCAGCCTACCTGAGAGCAAGATTTAGCCTCTACGCTCCGACTAGGCAACTACATTCTTCTACCAAGCTAATGGCATGCGTCCACAGGTTTCGCAAACAGAGGACCGGTGGCAGCTCTCTGTCACGGATGGGGGCTGTAGCCTGGAATCAGCTCCCAGTGGAGCTACGTGCTCTGAGTGGCCCTAAGGCTCTCAGAAAGACACTGAAGACCCTACTTTTTTTTTTTTTTGAAAACCTTTATTTATCAAATGCACATTACACAGCATCTGCCTACAACCCTTTTGGGCCGGCCGCCATGACAAGCAGTCAAAAAGTAGAATATAGTGTACAGCGGGGGAGGCCGCTTCGCGGTTCATTATGATGTAGTGCATAAAACAGCAATCAAAGGATATCGAAGGTTCAATTTTATGATTGTGTCGAAGTGAAACAAACAAAGAAACAAACACATGGTAGATCAATAGCAAGGTTCACAGGAGGGGAGGAAAAACGGGAAACAGTATACAAGAATGGAAGCAAGTCTACTACGGGAGGGGAACGATGAAGGGAGTGTAGAATGGAAAATAATGAAAGGAACGTAATCTATGGGGAGGAGGGAATGGCCTCGGCATAATCAAGTGGTGGGGTACAGATGTCACCCCGGTATGCGTTCCATTGCGCCCAGATCCTATTCCACTTCCTAGGACGACCCCGTGCCTCGTACACCGTCTTCTCCCGAAACATGCACCAATCCATGTTATCTTTCCAGGCACTGAGTCTAGGCGGTCTATTGGAGCCCCAGAGCTGAGCTATGTCCCTCTTGGCGACCATGTTGCCCAGGGTGATCCAGAAGGTCTGAGCAACCGTACAGTCCGTAGGCTCCCACACATAATGCAAACAGCGTCGTGCCTCGGGAAGGATGGGGACCCCAGAAACACGCCCCATCACATCATGGACCCTAGACCAGAAGGCTGAGATAACCGGGCATTCCCACAAGACATGAAGAAAGGTACCATCCATACCACAGCCACGTCTACACAGTCCGTCCGTCGCAAGCCCCATTCGTACCAGACGCATACCAGTCACATAGACACGGTGGAGGATCTTCAGTTGCACAAAACGAAGCCGAGCCGGAATAGCCACCTCCTTAGGGGATGAAATAGCCACTTGCCAGTCCTCGTCATCCAGTTCAAGCCCATCCGCCACCCAGGAGGCACGGAGCTTCTCCAGCAGGTCAGCCCTGTTGTTAATAAGTTTTTTATATATTAAGGAGATCGTACTGTCCGGGACATGGCCATCAAGAACACGATCCTCCAACGGGGACGACTGGGGGATGTCAGTCCCGGGGGGAAAAGCGGAGGATAAGGCATGCCGCACCTGAAGGTATCGAAAATACTCCTTATCATCCAATTGATATTCCACCTTTAGGGCCTCAAAGGATTTCACTGCTCCCCTGGCCCAGAGATCCTCCACCTTGCTAATCCCAATCAAATCCCATCTATCAAACCCTTTCGTCCGCCACAGGTTGCCCAGTCGTTCAGAATCATACAACGGGGTCATACGCGTCAATCTGCCGCCCCAACCTGTAGCCTTAGTAGCATCCTTCCAGGCACGCAAAGCACATTTCGTAGGACCAGTCAGGAGACGGAGTGGTGACTTCGAGTATAAAGCTCTATTGAAGTTGCCACCTGGCAACAGGAGTTTATCCAGGGCAAAAGCGGGAGCGGGTTCCGGGGAATATGTCACATGGTTGATTGCACTTAAATGTGAGGCCCAGTAGTATCGTTTAATGTCAGGCAGAGCAATACCGCCATCATACCAGGGGAGTGTAAGTTTAGATAATGCGATACGGGCACGTCCGTCCCAGATCAATTGCCTCTGTAGGCCTTCAATCTCACGGAAATAGCGAGCGGGGACGGGGTCGAAAAAGTTCTGCAAGGCATAAAGGAACCTAGGGAGCGACATCATTTTAAAAAGTGCTGCTCGTCCCAATGGGGACAAGGGCAATTCACGCCACCGCCGCACATCTTGCTTGAGGCGACGAAGGGGAGCGTAGGGATTTCGATCGTATCGCACAGAGGAATCCATGGAAACAAAGATCCCTAAATATTTAAAACCATCTTCCACCACCTGGATAGGAAATCTGCGGGGCAGCGGAGGCAATACCCCTGCTATGACATAGACACATGACTTGGTCCAGTTGATAACCAGCCCGGAGTTCTTACCAAAGGAAGTAAGAACGTCGAAAAGTACGTTCAAAGACTTCTGGGGTGAGGTGAAATTGAGAAGGATATCGTCGGCGTAAAGCGAGACGCGATCCTCCAGATCCGGTGCCCACCGGATCCCTTTAATCGAGGGCTCCCATCGAAGCCACGCCGCAAGGGGCTCTAGTGCCAAAGCGAAAAGAAGTGGGGAAAGCGGGCACCCCTACATGACCCATGAGTCTTTCCACATAAACGTTTGGGACATGGCCGAAGGCCAAATGGGGCGGGCCCTAGACCGCAAGCGCCCCTGGGCCTGACAGTAGGCGAGTGGGGAACAGCATCGCATATTTTAGTCCCAAATCTCTTAGGCGACGCTTCACTCCGAGGAATCCAGAACGTTGCCACTGTACTTGAGGAGTGAAGTCAGGGTATATCGAGACAGAGTTATTGTCGAACTTCAACGGGCCGTGTTTGCGAGCGGCCTGAAGAATGGCGTCCCTGTCTCGAAAGTGAAACAACCTAGCAATTATAGGCCTCGGGGGTCCCCCCGGCTTAACCTGTCCACCTGGGAAGCGGTAGGCACGCTCGACCGCAAAAAACTTACTGAGGCCTGCGGGAGCGAGTTTAGCAACAATTAGCTCCTCAACCAGTAAATCGATCGAGGCAGCACCACTGTCCTCCGGCACCCCGACCAGGCGGATGTTGTTTCGTCGGGCCCTGTTGTCGTACTCCTCCATACGTCTGGTTAGCAGGTCATGCGACGATCGCAGATTCCCAATCTCTGACTGCGCTTCCGCCATGTCCGTCACCAGACTGGAAGCTTTTAGGTCCAGTGCCTTAACCCTCTCGTTTGTCTTGGCTAAATCGGCTCGAATAAGGGTAACATCGACCGCCACCATGTCTATCTTGGACACGATGGCCTCATATTGCTGACCCATATCCGCCTTGAGCCCTGCAATGGCGGCCAGTAGGTCTTGAAGTGACACTTCCGATGAGGTCGCCATGTCCGTCTTTGGGTCCTCCAAACCACGGCTGGTAGCAATGGGGGAACCTCTCGGCTGTGTATAGTGATCGATCACATTAGTCTGGACCGATCCCCCACGAGTGGTGGCTTTCCTGCGCTTCTCCATCTCGGGTTTCATCGCCATGTTGGATTCAGCACCCCACTGGGACCTACCGGGTGCGATAGAATGGCAGCGACCCTCCGGACCTCGAAAGTCTGGTTTTGCAAAAAAGTTGTCACAGGCCACTGAGCCGGCGCTGCGATGGAGACGTGCTGCTGGTGAAACCACCAACACCAGGAGTATAGAGTAGGTCCCAGGCAGTCAGTTCAAGGATGGACGAGAAACCGAAAGTGAAAGTGGCACACCATCGGTGAAGCAGATGCCAGGCAGCCGTTGTTGTTGCATTACTGCTCGGCCATCCAAAGCAGCAGAGTCCCTGGTCCCGTCCGGGGCCAGGCCAGAAAGTTTGAGACGACGTAAATATGGTCCCCGAAGTCCGATCTCGGCCCCAAAAAGTACAGCAGCATCAGCAAGAGTAGCACTTCAAAAGCCCGTCAAAGTGACCAGGATAGCAAAAGGATAGATCAATAAGGGCAGCGCGGGTCTCGGGAGCTTTCTGCTCACGCGACCATCTTGGATGCCCGCGTAGCTCCTCCCCCCTCCTACTTTTTAGATAGTCTTCTGTGATATGTCTAATCACCCCGCAGGGCAAGCACCGGGACACTCCTTCGAGTAGCTGTGAACGCTACAAGTGATAATATAACATAACATTTAACATGCATTATGATGATGATTCATGACATATTTTGGTCTTGCATGGCATAATAGTGATAGTGCCCAATCTGGTAACGCTTACCCTGGCTTAATGGTGATAATCCTTACACATTGTGAGTAGCCATGTCTGATGGTGCCAAGCCCCAAATGTAAATACCCTTCAATACACTAAAGTTAAGCAAGCTTGGGGGTTAGAGGAGCCAGTGCAAGTGACAATATGTATTGTGTGCTTGCATGTTGAACTCTAGCTACAAAGAGAAGGATGGATATGTCTTAGCTTGGGAGAGGGCCAAGCAAGGAAATCAAAGCTTGTTTTGGAAATGCATATTTAAAATTAGTGCTATTTAAATTGATGTGTTTGGATTCTGCATACAGTCTGCCAATCATATGATCAAATAATGAAATGTAATCGGGCATTTTAGGATATTTTATTAATATGCATTGTTTTCATTAACTGTGTTTGTATTTATGCTGCTGTACTTATATCTATCCGATTAGATCAATAGCTAATGTTCACTAGAAATGCAACCAGTATCGCATTCTTTAGCTGATATAAAATATTTGTGTATTAAATGACGATATAAATGCTGCTGAGATATATATTTATGATATATGAAGTGTTTAATTTTTAGAACAAGTTCCAAACCTCTATCAAATCTGTGGCGTAAAAAAGTAGAGGAATGCCTTGTATTATCAGTTTAATAAGCGTATCATTTTTTTTATAGGTGACTGCCATACTTCAAAATGGCTGATGTCTATTCCCACCCCCTCTCTCCGGAGGAACAGAAGCTACTGGCATTGAACATCACCCGTGTTCTCTCTGTCTACGGCTACATCACAGACTCCTACATTATTGTAAGTAGATATCAGAGCATTTTCGAACACACCCCCTGCAGATCTGGGGCTTTATCTTGTAGCACTACAAGCGTTGCCATTTAAATAATCCCAGAGGTACTTTAATTTTTCTGTATGGTGAAATCGTACCATGTAATTTATTTCTCTAGTGTGCAGAGGACGTCCCATTTATAGCCTTATGTGCAATGTTAATGACAATAGTTATTATCTTTCTTTGTCTAAAATAGGACTGCCATTTCTTTTCCTGTCTGAACCAGAGTAATATCCTCAGAGCACAGTTTTTGAAGATATATTTAGTCTCATTTGGACAGTTAAATACCCATTATTAAGTTGCTCTTTTTTATGTTTTTTTTACTTGAGCTTCTTATGTTATTACGCCAGAGCTTGCCTTGCCGTGTAGCTCGCACAAACTTGAGTACATCACAAAAAAGCAACCACATGTAACGTGAAACACTCTGGTGAAAGAACTTGTATGAAAGCCAAAATAGATGCATTGTTGATTGGTCCTTTTTCAAACAGATGATTTTAAACATAATACAGCAGCACTCAACCTTTTAGCTTGCGTTAAAAATCTAGCACTCTAAAACTAAATCAGAGCTGTTTTCATCGCTAAATGCCTACCTGCCCTCAGGTAAGAATGCCTCGTAAAATGATGACAGCCACCAAAATACTGTTTGCCCAAGTGTTGATGCTGACGTTAAATTCCAAAAGCAGGTGGTTTTAGACCCAATAAGTTTATTCAGATCCACCATGGTGATATGTACTGGGTAAAAAGACCCTGTATAGTCACATTATGAGCATTATTGAGAGAACAATCTGTCAATGCCTTTTTATTGTACGCTAACTAATAATTTAAACACAAAGATCTTGTAAACAAGGCTATAGTTAAACGTACATCATGTAACCAGTTGTATGGGAATGTCACTCACTTGTGCCTTTTTATGCAGTCTGTAATCAAATGGATTTACCTCCAGGCTTTGCGATAAATTAAAGTCAGTGCTTCTATTAATGATGATGTCACCTGTATGTTTAAAACACAGAGGATCCGGTGACCCAGCAACATGGTATGATTCACACAAAAAAATAAGAAGCTTTCAGTGGTGATTTTCAGGTGCTCCAGTAGTACATATGTCAGTTCATGAGATTTTGGTTTTGGGTAGATAATGGCTATTGTCAGAAGTGATGTAGGTGACTAAGGGGTGCTTTACAAACTCGCGGAACGGATAGCCGTCGGGGACCAACGGATAGCTGAATGGGGACCAACGGATAGCTGAATGGGGACCAACCAACATTATATAATATATAGTCAGCAGGACTATCATACTTTTATTGATTACTGTTATAATATTGAGTGGGACAAAATACTTTGCACAACAGAACTGACATAATGTGACCTCAGGTTCAGGTAAAACAGCTTCGTCCTTCGTCCTATACAGAACTAAGTAGCCCCTAAAATTGTATAACACATTGCTTTAAACCTCCCATAATTTGTATAGATAAGACATGTGCGATGTGTGTTATTTTAAACTCTGCAATATAAAGAACTCTTTCCCTTGGTTTGCTATGGTGGCATTGTGCACTAGTAACCCTAATGACATCAAACTAAGTGACTCTACAGATAGTTGCAGTCTATTCATTATGATTTGTCGAAGTTCAAACGCATTTAATAAATAGTCACCAACAAATGATTGTTAAAAAAAAGCAGACATGCTCTCTTTTAAAAGGTCACAGAGAGGTCGGGTAACATTTTAGTGTTTGGAAAAGCTGCGTTCACTAGCTGAGGCTCCTTCTAAATAAGGTCCCCGTGGATTTCCAACCTTAAAAGTTTAAAAGAAGAAAATGGAGGGGTACAAATTAGGCAAGTGTAACACCTGAATAAATGGATGAATATAGGGCAACCCAAGATGGCGAGCTTTGGAGCCTTGATCAACAGGTGAGAGCCCCAGGATATGACTCAGGATGGTTCACTCAGGCAACTTAAGTACAGTCAACAGAATGGATTTTTATTTAAGTCCTTACATAAAATACATTAGACATTAGTACTTGTGATGTGAGATGCACAGCTTTTATCAACAGTCTATGGGGTTGTTATATGAAGTACAAAACTTGCTTTTATGTCAGTAGACGTGTTGTTTGTGCATTGAATGCATTGGAGTGCATGACAGTAGTTCAGGGTTTAAAATACAGGTATGTTAAAAAAAAGTGGCTTTACATCTTTTAAATTACGTATGCTAATTTGTCATATTTTTTCTGTTGGGATGTTAATAATCTTTGTAGCAGCTTGCTTTTCGGCTGATCTGCTGTTCAGCAATTATAAGCAGTCTTTTATGCAAATTTCTGAAATTTAAACTGCCTGTAATCAGCTGCTGCTTGTATCAGGAGACAACTTGCAGTGCTTTGGAGCTGCATATGTTCTTTTTTTGTTTATAAAACCCCAATAAAACACAATGTAAAAAATAAACAACCTTTTATGTACTTTATTAGACCGACCAGAAATACACTTGCTCTTCATAAAATGTTAACAAAAGTTTACTGTTCATTGTAACAGAAACAAGAGTCGAGAAGGAGCAGACACCTCCTCGCTCCACTGACTACCATGTCACAAAAAAACCTAGTAAGTGGGGCAAGGCAAGGCGCTTGGGTGTGTGTGGGGTGTGTGAGTGTGTGTGTGTGTGTGTGTGTGTGTGTGGGGGGGGGTGTAAGTCTTTCCCTGCATGAGCTTTACTCAGTGGGAGGCGTGAGGGACATCAGCCAGTTTCCTTTTCTCTGAAAAGGTCGCAGGTACCTTTTGGAGCTTACGAAATCTACCCTGGTAATTTTGGGGAACACAACACTTTTTAAAAAATCTTCACATGAATGGGAAATGAGGAAAGTGTTCAGCCCCCTATAAGTAAACTAATATTACATCTTGCTTGTGTTCTTTCTGTTAATACAGGAATCCCTGTATCTTCTCTTTTACTCTCTTTTAAGGAATTCTTTACTGATGGTTTGTGGGAGACGCTGCCTTCATCCTGGCAAGTGGCTCTGCACGATCTTCCCTCCCCAGTGCTAGCAACTCTGCTGCTGGGTAAAGAACGTTCCAACTACAGGTATGAACATAGATTCTCTTTCACGTTTCACTGTTCTCGTATTCTCTTTCCCATCAGTTAATATATTTTTTGTATATTATAGTCATAGTCAGCTTTGTTCGATTATTTTTATATATAATATTTTCTCCCTTTCAAGGGGCCATGTAATACTATAGAAAAAAACCTAAACAGTGAGATAGATTTCCAAAGTAAAACTTTAGCACCAGGGGTAATATAATTAAGGGTCATCAAGACACTTCATGGACAGATTCAGCACTCTAGCTCCAGTGGGAGGGCTGGCATTACTCGGAATACTGTACTTAAGAAAAAAAGGCTGGCAGGTTTTGGATGGTGACCCAAGGGACGATGCACTCTATCGAATATCAATCGGCTCATTTGCAAAGTGTGCAATAAGTCATCCACATTTGCGCACCAAGGAACAGGGAAACACCCAGGGCACTTGCAATGTATCCCCGACTCAGAGGTGCAAACCTTTGAATGATGTATTAATACAGTCCAAATAAATACTGCATCCATCAATGTCAATATATACCCAGCAGCAGCATTCCTGCAGCAGGAAATGAAAGGGGAAATATAATAAGGTCATTGATGTATTGTGCGGGTTACTCGTTGACACCCCAAGGTACTATTTCTGGGTAGTCTTATAAACTGCCAGGAAATGCCCCTTTTTGCATGATCACCCCCAAAATAATGGACTGGTGCTACTAGTTTTTCAACTCTAAAAGTCCCCTGGGTTCTACCAACAAGACCATAATGCCAGTGCTCTGACTCTTAAAAAAGGTTATGTTTAATTGGTCTACACCCAAATGGTATGTTACCTTACTTATAAGTCCCTAGTATATCATACCAGGTATTCTTAGGGCCTGTAAATAAGTGTCTTGCGGGGACCGGGCACTGATTGGGCAGCTATGAGTATGACAAATCAAAGTAAGTCTCACAAGCCACCATTTCATGCTGGTAGATAATTTTTTTAACTGCTAACTCGACGTTGCCCTTCCAACTCTTGGCAAAGCCCAAAATTCCTTTTTAATATCTATATATCACCCCTAAGGTAGGCCTAATAAGCCCTAAAGGCAGAGTCCATTATATTAAATAGCAGGACGTGTTTTGCTGGCTTTACACGTCTTAGTAGTAAAAACTGTCTTTACTGTTGTAAGGCTAGTAGCCCCATTGGCTAGTATGGAGTTACACGCTGGAAACTCAGTATGCTAACTCCTAGGTTTGACTACTAAATCTGAAACTTCATTGTATCAAAATAATTGTTACTTTAAGCCTGACTTGCTGCCCAAGTTAAGTTTAATATAACTATTTTTCAAATAGCAACTTTAGAAAGTTGGTGCTTTGTTGCCCAAGTTTTCCAACAAGCGGTTTCGGTTGCACAGAGCTGCTGTCCTTAATACAGCTTTGTGCACTCCTGGGGAGAGATGAGAACGACCCTCGGGAAGTGAACCAAAGGACCTGCTGAGGGAAGAGATGTTACCTCCTCTTGGCTGGATGGCCGGAGCGGGAGTTAGCTTTGCAGCAAGCTTCAAAGGGGAAGCCGCCTTTGAATGGTAAATGGTAGTCACACTAGGACAGAGCTGTCCTTTTGTGTAGGCAGACATCTCAAGCACAAAGGGAAACCCCATTGTCAAGCCGTTTTTTAAAGTGGAGTGTTGCCCTCAGTTAGCCATACCTACGGGTTGGGCTAGGGAGCTTCACACACCAAGAGAAGGGTCTCACAATGTTGCGGGAGTGGGGGCTGCCTTAGGCCATTTATGACCCCAGGGACACCAATTCCCCGGGGCCGGCCTTTTTAAAAATAAGTACATTTTGGGAAGGGGGGCGCGTGGGCCCCACCCGGGCCACTTGTAGCCCCGGGGACCCCATCCCCCGGGGCTGGCCCTCTTCGTTGAGGACCGTGGGGGGGTCCCCAATCCCCCCACGGTCCCAGCTGGCTCCCCGCATCCTGCGGGAGCCGGCATTGCTTTTCCACACGGGGAGCAGCTAACATGCTGCTCCCCCTGTGGAAAAGCAATCTGTTTTGCTATTTGGAAGAGAGAGCAGGTTTCCTGCTCTCTCTTCCAAATAGCAAAGCAGTTTGCTATGGCAGGGTGGAAGCCGCGAGGCTCCCGCCCTGCCATAGCAAACTACAGTGTCCCGTGGGTGGGCACCCCGGGACACTGCAGGAGCCGGCCCTGGGGGGAGGCGGTCCCCAGGGATCTCAAAGTTCCAGGAGGGGGGCCACGTGGCCCCCCCTCCCACCATCTGCAAAG
Organism: Lissotriton vulgaris; assembly: GCF_964263255.1. Taxonomy (NCBI): domain Eukaryota; kingdom Metazoa; phylum Chordata; class Amphibia; order Caudata; family Salamandridae; genus Lissotriton; species Lissotriton vulgaris. The sequence goes on from NC_141700.1 coordinate 272,293,584, forward strand.
CCCCGGGGGGTGGTGGTCCCCGGGGCTGGGGAGTCCGTCACGGACCCCCCCAAGTTAAATATTTAGTGCCCGGAGGACGTGGCGGTCCCCGGGGCGTGTGGGGGGGGCTTGAGCCCCCCACACAGGGTACGAATAATTAAAAAATAAAGTTCCGGGGGGTGGCGGTCTCCGGGGCGCACAATCAAAATTTAAGTCGAACCCCGGCGGTGGCGGTCCCCGAGGCTCGGGGGGGGGGCCTTAGAGGCCCCCCAACAGTAAAGGTTTAAGCCCCGGGGGTGGCGGTCCCTGGGGCTGTGTGCCCCCCGCAATTATTCAAACTTTGCCACTGGGTGGCAGTCCCTGGGGCAGTGTGGGGGGAGGATTGGGCCCACACTCGTTTTTCATAATGCCCTCGGGATTTTTCCCCCCCGGTGGCTAATTAACATGAGCCCGCGCTTCGTTTTTTTTTGGGATCGGCAGGATCCACGCATTCTGCGCGGATTTTGCTGATTAAAAAAAAAGATATATATATTTTTTGGGCCTTGGGGGTCCTTGTGGGACCCCCTGAACAGGTCTAGGGGGTCAGGGTGTTTCTACCCTGCCCCCTTTTTTCGTTTTGCACGTTTGTTTTATAGGTTGAGGCACAAGATGGCTGCCAACACTTCCTGATTTGAGTGTTGACAACCAATTAGAATACAGCTCATACACGGCAGGGTGCGCTTAGGATGCGCGGAACCTGCGCGGCCATAGATATATATAGACTTTTAAATGTGATTTTCTCAGGAACTACTGAACAGATTTAGACCATTTAAGCAAAAGGCACAAGTCTGAACTAAGGACTACCTCTTTTCCAAATTTGGTTTCATTCCGTTCAGCAGTTCGGGCAGTAGCCACAATGAACGGTTCCTATGGAAAATTGCATATGGAAAACACATTTTGGGCCCCCCCCTTTTTTCTTGGCCCCGCTTGATGAATCACCCCGAAACTTTCAGGATAGGAGCGGACCGGAGCGCCCCACAAGTTTTGACAATTTCGCGACGATTCGTCAACCGGCGCCAAAGTTATTCCAAATAGAATAATGCGATTTCCTATGGAAAATAGGTCCTAACTATAACTATCTACTGGCGTTCGCCAGTAGATAATATATATATATATATATATATATATATATATATATATATATATATACGGTAACACAGAAAATAAATACATTTTGATACTATCCTAGCATATATATATATATATATATATATATATATTCACTGAAAAAACCATAGGTTACACATACGTTATAGTTAGCTGGACATTTCTCTCATACAAAACCATTGATATTCCCCCGTTATAATTAGTTCAGCTAACTATAACTTGCGCGCCCGCAATGCACTGCTGATGACGTCACATATTACATCACTCATGACATGGTCAGTGACATCACTCATGGCCTCACTGATGACCTCTCGAATGACATCACTGATGACATCACTGATGACATCATCCAGTGAATGTGTCTCTTTCTGATAAATAAATATTTTTTATATATGTATATCTAAAGGTAGATGGAAGAATAAATGGGTATATAAGTGTGTAAATGGATGATTCTGTTTGTGTAAAATTGATTGGATAACTGATTAAGTGTATCTTAGCGAATACATGTATTAGCGAGTAATGTTTAAATATGTAATTATCTGTATCAGTGTCTCACTTTGTGTATAAGTGGCTGCATGGGTTGGTGACTAACTACATGAGTGTCGATATGGGTTATTAGTTGGTTTTTAGAGTATCAGTATTAGTGCTGTATGGTTTGGTGGGGGGTATTACTTATTGCATAGATGCATGAATGGGCGACTCACTGGTTGCACGTGTTTTGAAGACAGCATGTGTGCAAGACTTTTTGGGTGGATGAGTGTGTATATGGGTGTGTTAGTAAGTGATTGACTGTCTCAATAGTATATTCCTGATTAACACATATGTTTTAATCTAGTATATATGAGTATTGATGTATATAAGTGAGTATATATGAGAGTGAGAAATTGAAAGAGGTCCTGTATAAATAAGTATGTGTTTCTATAAGTGATTGTTTAAGAGAGTAAGTATGTGTATGTTTCTGTAAAACCTATTGTAGTGGTGTATGTATAGCTGTATGTGCAAATAAATGCATGTTTGCAAGTTTTTTTGCATGTGTGAGTATGTGTGTAAGTAACTCTCTGGATGAGTGTCGGTGTGTAAGGTGTATTAGTACATATGATGAATAAGTACATGTATGAGTTACTATATAGTACTGTTGGTGAATGAGTTGATAAATATGCTTTTATGGATCAAGGATGAACCTAAATTTGGAACTGATTCGGATGAGCCCGTTTTATCTTTTATAGAAGACTATGTTACATGTGCTATACCAAAAACAAGTGAAGAAAACACCTTAAGGCAACAAGTTTTACGGTTTCAAACTCATCGATGTGGCAAATACTGTTGGTGGAAATTTAAGTCAAAGGAAAACTTTTATACCAAATGTCGTTATGGATTTCCACGTCCAGTAATATCCAAAGGAAGAGTCAATATTTTCATGTCAGCAGTGAGGCATACTATCACTAGAAAATTTCCCAAAAATACTTACAATTGAAAAAGAAGTCAACAATCAAAGTATATTGATGATTATAATCCAGTTATTTTGTCGATGTTGAATGCTAGTATGGATATCCAGCATGTTGCGGATAATTCCATTGCTGTTGCTCGGTATGTAACGTCATACATAACAAAATCTGAAAAGACGGAGTTGAAAGAAATGTGGGAAAACATTTCCCACGAGAAGACTCTTAGTAAGAAACTGTACAGCTTTAGTTTGAAGATGCTGTCCCATCGAGAGATTGGTTCCTACGAATGTTCAGATCGGTTGTCCTAAGCAAGTCAAGTGGAATAATTTGGGTTAGTCTAGGTCTTGCTGCAGCACGAAATCGAGTACTTAAATCTATACAAGAATCAAATATTTAGCATTAAATTAATCAGAAAGCACAGATATTGTTAAAACAAACATGTTGGATACATACTATCCAAATAGAAGTCCCCATCTTGAAAACATATGTCTCTATGAAGTGCTGCAATATTACAGTTTTAAGAGAAATGTTACCGAGAACATAAATGAAGAAAAATATGCAGTGATTGGTTCAGAAGGGTGTTTGGTGAAACATAGTAAAAGAAATCTGATTAATCACAGGAAACTGAGTTGCGATACACCTGATAAAAGGGAATTTTTCTATTTAGCACTTCTGCAACTCTTAAAGCCTTTGTATACTAAAATGGAAGTTCTTGGAGATTTTCAGTGCTATGAAGATTCTTTTACTGTATGTGAAGGTAGCATTGAATGTACAGTTTTTCCAAATTATCTCCAAATGTTGAATGACGAAATTGAACAGGAAGCTAGTATTGCAGTTGAGATTGCTAGAGACAGTTCTCAAGATAGTCAAAGTTCTGCTCCACTCAGTCAAGATGCAATAGGACAACCAATTCTCAAAAATGAAGCAGCAATCGTCATGAGTAAAGTGGAAAGAACAATGCATCAAGCTCAACATGATATTAATGTACTTAGGAAACTTGGAAGAACAACAAAATATTGAACAGAAAGAAATATATCAGCAAGTGACACAACAGATCGACCATGGTTTTCTTCATGAAAAAATAAGAATGCACATGCATCTTTTAAGCCTATTCAAATGTATATCAGTCATTGAGCTGGTACAGGAAAAAGATTCTTAATTAAAGTTTTGACCACTTATCTACAGAAAACAACTGAATCATTTTTATCTTGTGTTGTACCCGCTCCAACTGGGTTAGCAGCACACAACATTAAAGGAATTACATTTCATCGCTTACTAATGCTACCTGTTGAACATGAAAACAATTTGGAATATCACAAGCTTTCTGGAGAAGCTTGTTTGGAAGTTTCAAGAGTACTAAAGAAAATGAAACTTCTGATTTTTGATGAGGTAATCATGGTCTCAAACTTAATGCTTGTCTTTGTGCATTTAAGAATGCAGCAAATTTTTGAAACAGAATACAATGTCTTATTTGAAGGAAAACATGTGATCATTTTTGGCGATCTACTGCAACTTACTCCTGTAAAAGGGCAACCAGTATTTAAAACACTTGTGCATGAAGACACCAGAAAGTCTTTGGGAAGTATTGGAAACGTGAACTTTTGGTCATGTTTTGAATAAAAAGAACTTATTAAAAATATGCGACAGGCAAGTGATTTAAGATTATGGAAGCATTCTTGAAGATATAAGAATTGGTGTATTGACAAAACATGGTAAAGAAGCTTTGCAAAGTCGGCTACTTACAAATTTGTTTCCAAATGAAAATGTTGCTCCGGAAAAATTATATAAAAAATTGAAGAAAATAAATCTATAATCTGCCTGCGAGAGTGTTCTACATTCAATGAAGAACTTTTAAGCTGGAAAAACAACAAATAGTAAGAATGGAAGCCATTGATAAAATAGAGCACGAAGGAATTACTAATATTTTGACAGAAAAATTAAAAACAAAATTGGATTCATTGGAAAAATCTATATTTAAGACTGCTGGTTTAGAAAAGAATGTATATGTATGTGAAAATTTGGATAATTTTACGGCATAATTTGGATGTGGAAAAAGGTTTAGTAAATGGAGCAATGGGAAAAGTTGTTGATTTAGTTAATTATAATAATAGAGATGGAATAGAATTTTTGAAGATTACATTCGATCTGATTGAAGAGGTAAACAGATTGGACATTGTTCTGTTTGGTTTTTGCTTGTATGTTCGTAGAAAACTATTTCCTCTTTCTTTAGCATGTGCGGTGACCATTCATAAATCTTAAGGTTTCAGTGTAGACAGTGCTTTGGTAAACAATGGAAGTACCGTGTTTATGGGAATGGCATGTGTTGCATCGTCCCGAGTCAGAACTTCATCTGGATTGTATTTGATTGATTTTGATGAGAGAAAGATTAGTGCAGATGCAAATTGTGTATGACAGTATAATCGGTTAAGAAGACTGTATGCTCCCAACTTAGGTGAATATCCTGTATATGAAAAGCATGTAGTATGTCGAAAACAAACATATAAGAAACTCAGTAGTGAGGTTGGAAAGAAGAAAAAAATCAAGAGAATGTTCAGATTCCGAACAAAAAGAAAGCGGACACTGTTGAAGAGATTGTAGGATATCAGTTAGAAAACAGTTCAGGTATCAACTGCTATGCTAATGTAGTGGTGAATGTCGTATTTCTTCTAGAAAATCTCCAACAACAAATTATGTAGAATTGTGAAAAAAGGTTTTGTTCCTTATTGCATTCTATTTTTGTAAAATTGAGAACTGATCAAACTAAAATCCGAAGTGTTTCTGGCATTAGGAATCTTCTGAATATATGTTCTGGTTCTTCACAATTTACACAGAATGTACAGCAAAATGCTCAGGAATTTCTTATATTTATGCTTGCAGTATTGGAAGAAGAAAAAATACAAATTGAAAATCTGTTTGGACTTCGTTACAGATGGGAACATGAATGTGAAAAGTGTACATTTACTTCTACCTTTTAAATAGACACTGAAAGAGTCATATAGTTGACAATACCAGATTGTAAAACAGTGTCTTTTAACAAATTAGTAAAATCAGCAAATCAAAATATGGACTGTAGTCAGTGCAAATCTGAAATGTTATCAACATTATTTATAGAAAGATTTGGACAATATGTCATTTTAATGATACAACGTTGCAGACCAGATGGAGGAAAATTGGAAACTTTAATTAAAATCTTTGTAGCAAGTCAACTTTCAATATCAGGAAGAACTTTCAAAGCAGTAGCAATTATTTTCCACGATTGACCTTCTACAACATCTGGACACTACACTGTCTATTTAAAGTGCAATAAAGGATGGACACATTCTAATGATGCCCATTTGGTTTTCAAATATCGGTTGCCTAATGAACCTAATATTTTTAATGCCAAAGTTCTGAGAACATCCTTCGGCCTATTGGGAAGATGTCAATATGAATTAATTAGATTATTTTGGATATTTTAAATACAAAGAATTTCAGGAATATCATTTGGCCTAGTGGGAAGATATCGATATGAATTAAGAAGTGTATTTTGGATATTCTCACTGCAAATGATTTCATATATTTGATATTTGTATTATATGCAATGCTATTGAGGATGTTTATTTTAGGAAATGTGAACACATAGTTGAGTTTGTTGTAAATATTTGAACACAGATTAGTTGTTGTTTAACAATCTTATTGATTGTATTTTCGTGCCTGCTGTTACATGATGAGCAACATTGAACACACTGTCTATGGTGAAATTAAATAGATTCTGAGAACAGCAAAAAAGGCTAACTGAATATGTTCTATAATGGTAAAATTATGTTGTGTTCTTAAAATGATAATATTATATGTTATAACAGTATTTTCTTTTCTCTTGTACAGTATTTTCTCTACTCTTTTACAGACTTAAATTCTAAAGTTTGAAACTTTTATAAATTTAAATTGTAAAAAAAGATCTAAAAAAAATGTTTCAATGACTTTCATATCTACTTTAAAAAATGTAAGATTAAGTAACCCAAGCACTAACCTTGTAGTACTACATTCACCTGTGTACTTCCCGTACTATCCAGTAACCACCTATACACTGCTCATTCACATCTTCAATTCCCCAGGTAGTACCCATGCAGTTCAGCAATCACACTGTTACTCCCCGTGCACTCCTCCAGTTACCCAGCTAGTACCATGTACTAATCCAATCACTCCGTCAATACCCAAGCACTTATAAATTCACCATACACTCTCCTTGCAGTACTCGAATCATACAGTCACTACCCATGTACTCATGCAATGACCCAGACACTAACGCATGCAGTGCTACAATCACATGTGCGCTACCCATGCAGTCCTCAAACACCACTTATATACTAATGCAATCACCCAGGCATCCATCCACTCATGCAATAACTCCAGGATTACAAATACACTTGTGCAATCATGGAGGCAGTACTCAAGCGACCTATGACCCAGCTCGCAGGCAGGTCGCTCCCCACGCTGCTACACGGCTCTGCCTGCATTGTTTTTGCCTAATCTTGTATTTTTCCCCTGTGCCTAACTTGCTTTCTTGCCCAGACTTGTTTTTATTCCCCTGTGCCTGTACTTGGTTTCTTGACCAGACTTGTTTTTATTCCCCTGTGCCTGTACTTGCTTTCTTGCCCAGACTTGTTTTTATTCCCCTGTGCCTAACTTGCTCTGTTGCCCAGACTTGTTTTTATTCCTCTGTGCCTGTACTTGTTTTCTTGCCTAAACTTGTTTTCCTTCCTCTGCCCAGTTCTCCCGCGGCCCCGCCCGTTTTTCCCGCCACTGAGTCCCTGCGTCCCGCCCACCTGTAATCCCATTGGCCGCCCGCTCCTGCCTCCCAGCTGCTCCTCCCTCCCACCTCCCCTCATATGGAAGCCGCTAAGCGCGGCTGCGCAAAGCGGGGGCACCGTTGGCGCACCGCTGGAGCACCTAAGGCAAGCCCGTCTGCGCCTGGACCGCGCCCAGAGCCAGAACCCCTGGCCCCCGCGCCCCCACCGCACTCGACCCAGACTCAGCTACGACGCCGACTCCCTCCACGCTCTCAACACCGGCCGAGACCAACGCTGCAACCAGGCCGCCCCGAAACACACCCACAGACCCTTCTACTGCCGCAGCTGCAGATTTACCTGCGACAGAACCATCAAATCACCAAGAACCAGACCCAACCTACCTCTGCTGCATACTCCTCAACACCCGCTCTGCACACAAACACGCCATCGAGCTCTGGGACCTGCTCGACACCACAGGCCCGGACGTAGCCTTCCTGACGGAGACGTGGTGGAACGACTCCTCTGCACCAGACATCGCCGTAGCCATCCCAGACGGATACAAGATCACCCGCAGGGACTGCGCCAACGACATCGGAGGAGGAATAGCCATTGTCCACAAGTCCACCCTCATGGTCACCACCCACGCAGACAACTCCCTCAACAGTGCCGAACACCTGCACTTCCGGATCCACACCGACCCCAACACCACCCTCAGAGAAACTCTCATCTACAGACCCCCCAGACCCCGGGCCCGCTTCAGCGACTCTATTGCCGACCTCGCCAGCACCCACGCACTCGCCTCCACGGACTACATCCTCCTCGGGGACCTGAACTTCCACCTCGAGAACAACAACGACGCCAACTCCTTCACGCTGATCGACAACCTCGCCAACTTCGGCCTCAGACAACTCGTCACCGCACCCACCCACTCCGCCGGCCACACGCTGGACGCCATCTTCTCCACAAGCACCCACGTCACCTTCGACCACACAACCGAACCCCACTGGACCGACCACGCTGCATTCACTTCACCTTCAAAAAACCAACCACGCACCATCGCACCCAACAGCTGTCTCGCCGCTGCTGGAGCAAAGTCACCGAAGATCAGCTGATCACCACCCTCTCCAAGAACCCACCCACCGACCCCACCAACCCAGACGCCGCAGCCTGCAACCTCAGACAGTGGATCAGCGACTGTGCCAACACCCTCGCCCCACTGAAGAAACCCTCCAACAACCACGCCAGCAAGAGAGCCACCTGGTTCACCAACGAGCTCCTGGCCTCCAAGCGCGAAACATCTGCCCTCATCCTCCTGGACCTCTCGGCCGCCTTCGACACGGTCTGCCATCGCACTCTAAAAACAGGCCTCCAAGAAGCCGGTATCCAAGGGAAGGCCCTCGACTGGACCACATCCTTCCTCTCCGACGGATCCCAGAGCGTCCGCCTCCCACCTTTCCGATCCGAAGCCACCGAAATCATCTGCGGCGTCCCCCAGGGCTCCTCCCTCAGCCCGACGCTGTTCAACATCTACATGGCCCCCCTCGCACAAGTGGCCCGCCACCACAACCTCAACATCATCTCCTACGCTGAAGACACTCAGCTCATCCTCTTCCTCACCAAGGACCCACGTACCGCCAAAACCAACATCCACGACGGAATGAAGGTCATCGCCAACTGGATGAGGAGCAGCCGTCTGAAACTGAACTCGGACAAGACGGAGGTCCTCATCCTCGGACTCAACCCCTCAGCCTGGGACGATTCCTGCTGGCCAACTACTCTGGGGACAGCAACGACACCCACCGACCACGCACGCAATCTTGGATTCATCCTCAACTCCTCCCTCTCCATGTCCAAACAAGTCAACGCCGTCTCCTCCTCCTGCTACAACACCCTCCGCATGCTCCGCAGGATCTACAAGTGGATCCCGACCGAAACAAGAAGAACGGTGACACATGCCCTCGTCAGCAGCAGGCTGGACTATGGCAACGCACTCTACGCCGGAATCCCAGCCAAACACCTACGACGACTACAGCGCATCCAAAATGCCTCCGCCCGACTGATCATCAACATCCCCCGCCGCAGCCACATCACCCCCCACCTGAGAAACCTACACTGGCTCCCTGTCGACAAGAGGATCACCTTCAAACTCCTCACCCACGCACACAAAGCACTCCACAACGCCGGACCAGCCTACCTGAACAGCAGACTCAGCTTCCACACCCCTCGCCGCCAGCTTCGCTCCGCCAGCCTCGCCCTCGCCGCCGTCCCCCGCATCCATCCACCAACAACCTCAGGTGGCAGATCCTTCTCCTACCTCGCCGCCAAGGCCTGGAACAACCTTCCTACCCACCTACGGCAGACCGAAGACATACTCGCCTTCAGAAGACTCCTCAAGACCTGGCTCTTCGAACAGTAGCGAAGCTTCCACCCCCCCCCCCCCTCAGTGCCTTGAGACCCTCACGGGTAAATATCGCGCTCTACAAATTGATTGATTGATTGATGCAATACCCATACACTCTTTGAATACATCGTGCTGTACACATATACTCTAGCAATCATCCAGACATTAGCATGCAGTTATTTCTCTTTTTAAACCAGATAAGGTAGTTCTGAAAAGAACTCATTTTTTTCTTTATTCTTATTTCTACATTTTTTTGTGTTTTTTTAAACTATATTGTACATTTTTTGGGTGTTTTTGCTAAACCGAAAAAAGCAACAGGATAAAGTCTTAACTTTTGGGACTGTGAAGTCATTCCAATAAAAAGAAATTAAAAATAGCAGGTTCCTTGTTGCAGAACAAATAGCATCCACAGATTGTTCACCACAACATAGTATGGCGTTGCATTTTATGCATTGCTGTTTTAAGTTTGCAAACACTTTGAGCGTATGTCCGGCCCCACAATGACATAGTTGATGCTCCTGAAGTGCTGGGCCCAGCTCTCTGGTTTGTTGTGCACGTCACATCTGCTCCCGTGCAAAATGTCTGGGATGTATTGTCTGGAGGTGCTTGCACATACTCGACGTACCACAAGAGTATTTTTTGTCACTCCCTCTCGACAAAATCCGTGGACAGAGAGTAGAGCTGACCTTCCTTGCATTGACTTTCTTTTCACCATCTGGGATGGTGAAAAACTTCCAGACAATGGATTCAAGTCTCTTTTTGGGAGGTGGTTCTTCAATCTCTTCTTCATCAGAAGTATGTTGTTGCTCAGGATTGGTAGAAGCCATTTCCCAAAATTTCCAAGAAACACCCAAAAAATGTACAGACTAGCTGTAAAAACACAACAGGTGTCCCTCCAGTGCAGCTGCAGAGAGAAGGCAAAAATAGGTGGGACCTTGAACTGCTAGAATGGAAAATCTTATGAACCAAATAAATGCTTTCTTTGGAAGTCTCATGGGAGTCGCACACCCAGCACGCAACCAGCGCGCACCCGACGCGACTTCGCAAAAATATATTTAACAGTAATATACGTTTATCACAAGTAGAAATATCAGATTTTTATAAATCTATTAGATAATCCCTTGCTCTCATATACACATGAAAGTTATATACATATAGTTTAAAAACAAAAATTTTTTGTGGGAGTCACGCACCTGGCGCGACCCCATACGTATATGATGTTACGCGGGGCCCGGCACTGCTCACACAACGTGATCCCGTACGTGTATGGCGTTACGCGGGGTCGAGCACTGTGCACCCATCGCACACCAAAAGCGCATCCTTCACGACTTTAGCAATATGGCGGCTTGAATCCACGCACCCACCAAGATGGGTACATGAAAATATATATATATATATTTTGGAACAAACAAGACATTACATAAAAAATAATAATAATAATAATTAAACAACATTACAGTTCCGAGTATCACACACAAAAAAATTCAATTTACTGAAAAAAAGATAGGTTTTATAAATATTATAATCTAAAATTACCATTTAAAAAACCTTTGCAATTCACTGAAAAAAACATAGGTTTCAGGGACGTTATAGTTAGAAATTTTCATTTAAAAAAAACTTTGAAATTAACTGAAAAAACCATAGGTTTCAGGGACGTTATAGTCAGTTAGTCATTTCACTAGTAGAAAACAAGAGAAATACGACTCTTATAGTTAGTAGAGCTAACTTTTTTGTTTTTACATTTTTTTTGTGTTTTTGTAAACTATGTTGTAAATGTTTGGCGTGTTTTTGGAAAACCGAAAAAAGCAACAGGCTAAAGTCTTAACTTTTGGAATTGTAAAGTCATTCCAATAAAAAAAAAATAGCATCGATGGTTCCTTGCTACAGAACAAATAGCATCCACAGATTGTTCACCACAACATAGTATGACGTTGCAGTTTATGCATTGCTGTTTTAAGTTTGCAAACTCTGAGCGTATGTCCGGCCCTCACAATGACGTAGTTGAATGCTCCTGAAGTGCTGGGACCAGCTCCCTGGTCACCTTGCTGCATATTTTGTTGTGCACGTCGCATCTGCTCTCGTGCAAAATGTCTTGGATGTATTGTCTGGAGGTGCTTGCACATACTCCACATACCACAAGAGTTTTTTTGTCACTCCCTCAGGACAAAATCCGTGGACAGAGAGCATAGCTGACCTTCCTTGCATTGACTTGCTTTTCACCATCTGGAATGGTGAAAAACTTCCAGACAATGGATTCTGGTCTCTTTTTAGGAGGTGGTTCTTCAATCTCTGGTGGTTCTTCAATCTCTTCTTCATCAGAATTAAGTTGTTGCTCAGGATTGGAAGAGGCCATTTCCCCAAATCTTCAAGAAACACCCAAAAAATGTACAGACTAGCTGCAAAAACACAACAGGTGTCTCTCCAGAGAAGCTGCAGAGAGAATTGCAAAAATAGCTAGGGTACTTGAACTGCTAGAATGAAAAACTTATGAACCAATTAAATGCTTTCTTTTAAAGTCTCATGTGAGTCATACACCCAGCGCACAACCAGCGCGCACCTGACGCGACTTCGCGAAAATATATTTAACAATAATATAAGTTTCTTACAAGTAGAAATATGTGATTTTTATAAATAGATTAGATAATCTCTTACTCTCATATACACATTAAAGTTATATACATATAGTTTTAAAACATAAAAAAAATTGCTGGAGTCGCACTCCCGATGCGACCCCATACGTATACGACGTTACACAGGACCCAGCACCGCGCACCTATTGCAGTTGACATTAAAAGATGTAGTCGCCTAATATTTAACAAAGTGCTGCGGGCTGGGAGGAAACCATTTTGATCTTTGTGTATAAGTTTATTTAAGTCTGGGAGGAGCCTATTTGCTAATATTTTTATTTTTTTATTTTTGGAAGACCTTTATTGATAAGAGGATACACATACACTCATGCGCGCAGCCCGAAGGCTCAGAAATGTAATACAGATCAATAAGGCAAGTCCGTCAGGATCAAGTACAGGAGTATTGTGGTCTAATTTTCAAATTAAAATCTGAAGGATAAGTGGCCTCAGGATATCAAAGAACAACACATCGGTTCCGGTCTCATGAAATCAGGATTAAACAGTATACTATGCAGAATATCGCCAGAACCACATCTCGCCGCAATTAAGAATCATCATGGAAAAGGCACAGATCAGGAAGCACAGTGGACTGCAAGTAGTTGTCAAAACGCAGTATTCCACATTTAGGAGGCTAAAAACTATAACCAGTCCGCAAAATGACACAGTGAATAGAACTTCCAGATCGCGCCAGACCCCAATCCCCAATAAAGAAGGGTGTATAAAAAGAGAAGGAAAGAAAGAAGAAGAAAAAGACAGAGGGCCATAGAAACAAGAGTAACATAAAACACGTCCCATCCCCCAACCCCCCACCCTGCATACCAGCGGAAGGCCACGGCCCACCCCCCCCATAGGCATGCCTGTCGCCCCAAGAAGAACCCCAAAAGAGGGAAAACGGAGGAGGGCCATAGCACCAGCCCCTTGCACACCCCCAACTCCAGAAGCATAGGCCCACTTAAAAGGAACGTGGGCCCCAACCTACGGTCACCCCAACCACCCACGGTCTCCAGTGCAAACAATAATCCACTTCGGCACCAAGGTCACAAAGAAGTGTCATAGTTAATCAGGAATCAGCCCTGGCCAGTACGAAAAAAGGGTAGCAGTCGACCCAACAGACTCTCAGGTGGTGGCAACAAGTCAGCAGTTCCAGGCTGGGCTATCCCGGGTCGAAACAAAGACCAGAGCGATGATACAGGAGCGGTATCCCAGGACACATCCAAGTTCCACAAGGAGGCAAAGCGATGGCAATACGGCAAGCAAGCAGCCAGCAGGAGAGTAGATGGAGGAACAAAATCGCAGTCTCTGTCATCATGTTCCCCGGTATCAGCTACAAGTACCCAGCGCGCCTGGGAGTCCACAGTTGCAGCAACCGGGAAGAAAGCGGGCTTGCGTTCCGCAGTGCACCCTGCTGTGTCCAGTTGTACCTCGGCAAGGGAGAAGGTATGCTGCGAGATGTGTGCAGTCGCCCGCAAACCCTGTAATTCAATGCGCCAGTCTAGGAGGGCCAGCCAAACGTCCTTCATCGTGGGCGCCATCTTCGCACTTCCAGCACCTAGGGACCCCGGGCCTCACACAACAAAGAAATCCGTCTCATCGGCAGCCCGGCAGCAGTAAGCAATGCGCGGCGTGCAGCAGAGCTTGGAATAATCACAAGCATGTCCCCACGAATACGCAGCACTACACGCCTCTTACCGCAGTGCGAACTGAGTCCTGTCGAGGCAAGCTGTGCTGTCGTCCGAGCCCCTTCCCAAAGTCGCAGGCGCCAGCAGGGTGTTACGCCACAGTGGTCGATGTCGCACTGCAGCGAGGAGTCCAGGGAATGTCGCAGGGAGCAGTTTCGATTTCACTACTCGGGCCGCCGGATCCTGGCGGCCGATTGAGGCCGTTGTTGACGCGTTGCTGGGCGGCTGTAGCACTACCCGAGGTCCCGGCTCACCCCGGAGGAAAGGCCAGAAACTTGCAGACGGCAGTGCACGGCCGTCAGAGGCGTTGCGAAGGTCAAAGTAACGCGGTCGGGATCCACCGCGGTTCCGCTACATTGGACCGTGGCTGGGGTACAGGGTGTTTGCCAGGAGATCGTCGGAGTTGAGGGCGAGCTGCGGAGCCGGGCTTCTATGCGGCCATTTTGGCCGCCGTCTTGGCTCCTCCCCTATTTGCTAATATTTTGATGATATTTTATACTCCGTCGCTAGTAACGACAGTGGGTGGTATCCTGACATATCTGTTGGATCCCTGCCTACCTTCGGGAGTGAGACAACTGGTGCCTGTGCTGTGGAGAGGGGTAAGCCGCCCAATTCCAGTGCTTTATTATATAACGTTTCCAGTTGGGGGATGAGGGCTTTTGCATATGTATCATAAAATTTGGCTGGGAGCCCATCCAATCCAGGGGTTTGTTGCGTGGGAGTCCTTGTATTGCTATTTTAATTTCTGCCTTAGTGATACGACCTATCAGCGCTTTCTGAGCTTCTGCAGTCAGGCGTGGGTAAGGCAGGGCATTTAAAAAATCGTCAATGTTGGCCCTCTCTTCTGTATCGGGTTTGCTGTATAATGCAGCATAATATTGACTAAGGGCAACATTTATGTTGTGTTGGGTATTAACTGTAGTGCCTGTGGGAGTATTAATTTAATTAATTATAGTGGTTGGAGCGTCGTCCCATAGTAATTTGACCAGTAGTGTCCTGGATTTGTACGCTTCTGTATATCGTAATTGCGTATACCTTTGGTAATCAATGACTCTAAGGGACTCTAGTAGTTCCGCGTGTTGGATACGTATTTCTTGTAAGGGGACCTGTTTGATGGTGTCATGCGTGGCTTTTTGTTCCAATATATTCATTTTGTTCCCTGTGTATGAGGTTTTTGTGTACCTCCTGTCTAGTGCCCACTACTGCACTAATGGCCTTGCCCCGTATGACTGCCTTAAAGGCGTCCCACTCAACCAAGATGGTGGATGCGGTATTGCTATTCTCTGCAAAGTATTGTGTAATTATGTCATCTATAGTAGTGCGGAACACCGCATCTTCTAGTGTTTGTGGCCTCAGGCTCCAGGTAGGGACTGGAGTGGGGACTCTGCCCGAATTCACAGGTATTTCTAACAGGTTATGGTCTGATGGTCTGAAAAGGACTTAGCCAAGTAAGTGGTTTGTGTCACTTGCATTGCTATCGTACTAGAGCAGTAAATACTATCAATTCTTGTGTGCAGTAGGTGGACCGGAGAATTATAGGAGCATTCTCTGTGCGTTGGGTGTCGACTTCTCCATACATCGCATAATGCTCAACCTTCTGTCCACCCACACAAAGCCTTTGCCTGTTTGGTAACTCCCGTGCCATGCAATGGGTGATTAGAGAGCGGTCCAATGTGACATCCAGTACCGCATTACAATCCCCTCCCAGGATCCATGGATTCATCTCAAAACCCGCCAATACCAAATTAAGGCTAGCCAAGAATTTATCCTGGTCAACATTTGGAGCATAGATATTGCCAAGGACAACGTTTTGACCATCTAATGTTCCTCATATAAAAATGTATCTACTCTGTCCACCTGTCTCTCTAGTTCCATGAAGGGTACCCCATGTCTAATCCACACTGTGACCCCCTGGCGAAACCAGAATAATTGGTGGAGAAAATCTGTCCAATCCATTTCCATTTCTTACAGAGTTTTACTGCCTCCAGATCTATAATGTGGGATTCCTGCAGAAATACTATCTGTACCTTACGTCTAAGTAGCTGCGCATGTACCCTATGTCTCTTTTGTATGGAGCATAGACCCAGAACGTTCCATGTTAGTACATTGTATGTGTTAGGCGTATGCATCGCAATGTAAGGATGGGTGACAGCTGTGGCTGTGGTGCTTGGGAGCCACTAGATCTATCTAATCAAGCAATCTCTCCAGGACTAACACCCTCCCCGTAACATCCAATTCTAGGACCGGTTGTGGAACTACACTGGACTAAACAACCAAACATAACCTGTAGAACTGTGTTAAGTGTATAAGGTGCGTTCGCAAATAGGGCCTCATCGACAACGCAGTTCATGCTGATGCAGATACCTGCGTGTGAGCTCAAAAGGAGCCAGGGACTAAGAAATTAGACAGAGTTATGCCATTATTAAGTCACAAAGCAAAGGATATATGTTCTGTTTTGACTTTGTACATCGGAGCCGGGAGTGACTTCTGTTTCTTAGTCGAATAAACCATCTGCCGTGTCACAGCGGGGAACAGGGCCATACTCCCCTCAGAGTCCGGTTTGTTCGTATTATCGTCCGAAGAGGCTGTGTCCATAGTGAAGGTGGAAGCCATCCTTCTTTGCTCCGTTGCACTTGTTGCAGCGTCGGGTTGAGTGTTTCTATCTTACTGTTTGTCTTCCTTAAGCGACTGCGGCGTGCTTCTCCGTCACGTCTTGGGCTATTAGATGAGTTATGGGAGCTGGCTCCCTGTCAGTTTGGCAGGTTCCATCACCTCTATCCACTCCTCTCACAGAAATAGGTTTTGTACTCATATATTATTTTCAATTGGGCCGGGAATAGTAGTGTATATTTCAGTTGCATGTCTTTCAATTTCATTTTGACACCCATGAATGAAGATCTTTGTCGTTGCACCATAAGCGTATAGTCCGGGTACAGAGATATTCGACAGTTCTCAAATCTTATCTGAGAGAGTTCACTTACCTTCTGGAGCAAAGTGTCCCGATCCCTGGAGTTCAACATCCGAACTATGAGCGACCAAGGAGGGGCACCTGGTTTTGGCTGCCCAGTAGGTATCCTATGTGCTCTTTCCACACAGAATTGATTTGAAAGTCTCTCTGATATGATGTTGTCTTTAAACCATTGCTCCATGTACCGAGCTGCGTCAGGTCCCTCACTTCTTTCCGGCAGCCCTATGACGCGGACATTGTTACGTCGCGCTCTTCCTTCAGCATCTTCTACACGGTCTTGCAGGCTGGTGACTTGTTTCTGTAATTGCTGAATCTGTGCTGTGTGCTGTTTGTGCTGCGGGGCCATCTCCTCCAGGACTAGGGCGTTAGTTTCCACCTTGTCTGCCAGCTCGGCGTGATCTGCCTTGAGCAGTGTAAGCCCTGTCGTGAGAGCGCTGATTTGCTCCTCAATGGCCTTCCTGGATTTCCTGACTTCTTGTAGGTTCAAATCCAGTTTGTCCATTGGGGCCTCCTCATTAGTAGGCGGTATGCAGTTAAGTGACATTAAAGTAGTGGTATGTTCCGGGTCTTCCGGGGTTTGGGCAGTGTTGGAAGTGGCTTCTTGTATCTTCCCTTTGGGGCGCCCCATGACTGTGGTTAACAAGATAGGCTCAATGTATAGGGCAGCTTTGGTGTTTGATAGTGATATGTGCCTTGTTCTCAACTCTCTGCGGCCAACACGGTTCTAAACAGTGATCCGGGGGGTTGTATGCGTTGAACTCGCTCCGGGCAAGCGGGGCCACCACTCATCCTCACAATGCTCCGCTGATCCACCCCTCTCGGCGTCCTCCCAATGTGTGGACTCGAAACAGACCCAGAGCATGTCCCTTTGTTTCTCTAGTGCTTATATAGGACACCACGTGGTATGTACTGGGTCGCAAACTCAGGTGGCCACCTATTGGATCACCCCTACGAAGCGCACAGGCGGTGGGGGTATTTGCTATCAAGAATGCACCCCGCTTTAGTGTTCTAACCTTGGGAGCCTGCGTGGATCAGGGGGTGGGGGATGGGAAGAATCCTCACAGGCAGCACCTCTGTCGCTAGTGTCTGGAGGAGACCCTCTCTCCTGCGTATACCAGTCGCACACTTACATGCCAGTACGATACAACCAGGCGTCCCCCTCACTGCTCATATTTTCATGCCCACACCACAAAATGGTAATCTCTGTCTTCACTCCCATGGTGAATCGCGTCGTCTAAGATCTGCGGGGCAGCCGGCGCTGCACATTTCAGGCTCTTTTCCCTGTATGTCTGTCGGCGATGTGCGTCTAGAGACGCCGTGACCCCCTTGCGCTCACCGCAGACCGGGGCCCCCTCACTAGCAGGCAGTGCGGGTTTCCAGCCCACTGGCGGTGGTCCAGGCTTCTTCAGTTATTGTTCCCGGTGGTGTCACAAATACTCAAGGCCTTCCCTCGTGATAAGCAGCCTGCAGTAGGCTTTACGGCGTCTTGGTACTGTATGTAGGAATTGTCTGAGCGCTCCCTGCTCCTATTTGAGGCACTCACCGCTCTCCAGCAGATTCAGACCGGGGCCAGCAACGCAGCTCTCGTGTTGAATGTCACTGCAGGGATACTGTTTCTTTAAACCCTTCGCCGCGGGGGTACAGCGCCGTGGTGCTTGTGGCGAGCCCAGCTCGTCATTAGTCACAGTGAAGCTGTGCTTATAATGAGCTGGGCTGGTAACAACCCCGCCCACTGATAAATTCTCGCGCACAAGCGGGGAATCAATCGTGCGTTGGCGGGCCGCGACCATTATGACAATCCCAGCTCGTCATGAGCACAGCTCCACTGTGAGTCATGACGAGCTGGGCTCGTCATGAGCATGGAAGGGGTTAATGCCTCTCGGTCCCGCAGTTCCCGTGTGGAGTTATTGCAGCGCTGATTCGGGACCACACCAGCTCTCACAGCCTCTCCTCCGTCTCTGTTTTTCCCCGCAGCAACATACTCGAGGCCGCAGCGCACATATCACTGCCCACGTCGGTTTCAGCAGCACCTGTACCAGCCCCGTTTGTTGGTGCCATTATGCGGACTTGGTACGGTCACCGCCAGGATCAGATGAATATCTGATGAGGGCTGTTCAACAGGATTGTGCAGCCCGGACTCGGAGCTCTTCTAAAAGACGTCCGCCATGTTCGGCGGTTGGCCACACCCCCATGGGGTCCCGCACTTGTTTTCAAAAGGGCCCCTGCTTGGGCTGGTGGGTGCACAGGGTCCCTCTCATAAGGCTGTTGGAGCCCCAGGGCCCACCAGCTCCCTGGGGCTAAAGATGTATTGTTGGGGGGGGCCTTGTGGACCCACGACCTCTGAGGACACAACTTCCCCATAACACAAAATGGGGGGAATCGGACCACCCCCTCCCAGGGGCCAAATATTTTCTAAAAGATTGGTAGAGGGGCTGTGTGGCCCCCTCCCAGGCCATATACAGCCCCGGGGACCACCACCTCCCAGGGGCAGGCCCGTTCTTAGAGAAGGAGTTAGGCTGCATGGCTCCGCTCCTGGAGCCATATTTAGACTAGGGGACCGCCACCTTCCAGGTCAGGCACCTGCCATGTCCTGGGTTGCCCACCCCCGGGACATAGCAGTTTGCTCTGACTTGGCAGGAGCTTAACGACTAGTGAGGCGACTAAGGATGAGCGCAAGGGTGACGCAATCTCCAAAGAACAAGCCGGCAGCACTTGGGTCTCCCTCCTCCTAAATACCATGCAACTTGCTGTCGAAGCGCTCCAATATCAGTCTGACAAGATGGATATCCAGCCTTCCCTTTTAAACACCATGGCACTGTATACTGCAGGCATTGATGAGAAACTGAGGGATCTCAACGGTCAAATAAAGAGAGCTCAATCTGAGGTCCAAACCAACTGCGGCTGCAGCGTCATAGTAGACAAACTATCCACTCTCCCCTCAATGCTAAATAGCATGTAGAAGGACATGAGGAGCTCAGCTACAGCTCCTACAAGCGTGCCTGTAATAAGAAATAACATGACCCCCTGGGCGGTTCAGGTGCAGCAAAACAACTTGAACAACCTGGAACAGTGCCAACAGAGCCAGCAGGCAAGCTCAGACATCAAGGAAGCCACCTGGACAACAAGATCGCTTGGAGTATTGCCCAAGGCACCTCAAGAAGGAGTTTACACCCCGTAGCTCAACTCCAAGCAGCCCCGCAAGCAGAAAAGGAAAGGGCACAATCAGAAAACTCTGTTGAACCCAACATCACTCTTCCCCATCTTCTCTGGACAACGCACAAACGCATACATACAGCCATATGCTTTAAGCACTCAAAACAAGGATCGGTTGACTCCAGACAACCAACCTGGCAACCAATGTGACCAAGGAGTCTCCCTCCCATCACAAAACACTGTACGACCACGTACAGACAACAAAAACGAAAATGGAGCTCCAGCACTATGCGAGAAGGCTCCGCATAGAAGTACCCATCATCTGTCCCACCACCTGAGAGCAGACTTGGCCACCAGCAGCAACGGAGAGACACACACCAGCACCAGTGCCAGCAGCCCCAAAGGGCATGGAGACAAACAGGGACACAAGTAATGGGTTTGGCCACGATTACTCAGACAACAAAATCGTGTCATATAGGGACACGGTGCACACTACTGGACACTTGGCCCCACTCATCAATGAAGGCCCAAGCCGGCAGCACACCGCACAGATAGAACGGAACTCCCTGCACTCCCCTGAACAGGCATACCCCAGGACAATCACAATCTAAACAAATCCAGAGAAAGCAACTCTGTGAATCACCTAGAAAGGGAGTGAAAATACATCTAAAGGAAGCAACTCACCTTATCCTCCAACACAGAACAGGGGTGTTTGACAACAAACCATACCAGACAATACAATCACTGAGTATATTGCAGCTGGAAACAAACTCTACGCTTTTTAAACCCATGTACATTTCAAGAGGGCATCAGGACACTCTGAACAGAGGGAACATCCTAAGGCTGCTGCAGATAATCCCAATACTTGTTGACCTGACCTCAACTGACTAGCAGAACATTGTATCTTCAAAGTTTGGGGAATTGAAATCGCCCTTCACCAAAACCCAGGATACCCGTCACCTCCACTCGCACCAATTCCAAGGACCATACTCGCAAAACCACAAGGGTGCAACAGCTCAGTGCTCAGAGGGGCCTTGGGACAATCACCCCAGTGGAGGGCCAACTCTATTGCGGACCTTCAACATAGACCCTGGGCAGAACCAGCACCTCGAAATAGACCTTCAAGCCTTGGACTTATAACCAGAACCATCTTTCCAGAAACGCAATGACAGTGCCAAGAGAAAGAAGGTGGCACGAAAATAAAGGACATCGCACTCTGCCTATGCTCGTGGAATATTAACAGCCTTTCAACAAAAACTTTGGATCCGGAATTCCTGCTGTATCTAAATACATATGACATAATCATGCTGCAGGAAACATGGCTCGCTGACCCACACTATCTACAAGGCAATGTGAGCTTCTCCAAATCAGCCGCAGAGTGAGGCAAATTTGACCACCGTTCGGGAGGACTGGCAACCTATGTATCCACGACCAGCATAACATTGCAACACTAGTTGGCTCTTTTTCGGCTGGCACCATAGCAGTCAAGATCACCATGTCCCTCTGGGGTGGACAAGATGAGGTGGTGCTAGTCAACACAAACATCCATCCAAAACACAAAGCCAAGGACTCAGAAAAGCTAATAGGCCAAGTGACAAGCTTCATTACAGAGATTGAAACCCCAAACTTCATTTTCTCCGGGGACCTAAAGCTATACCTCTTTGGCATAACTGTAGGTAGAGGCCAGCACCCAAACTTCACTCTGCAACATCTTGTCCCAATGCCCACAGCTACATGGAAGCAAGAGCTGCAACAACAATCGCCTCCTGGAAGACCTAGAACATCTCAACTTTAGGGCTCTCAATGAAAGATTCCCAGGAGACTCCTCCCCATGCCATCACACTACTCCTCTTCAACATGCTCCATACTAGACTACACGTTTGTAAGCCTTTCACTGTTTCCCTGCAACCATGGTTTTATATTGGAGAACAAAGGAGACAGTGATCACCGACCACAAGAAACTCTTTTAATAGCAACCGCACCCTCTTCCATCTACAGAGAAGTGGCCTTAGGCACTAGTTACACCTCAAACCTCAGGAGGATCAAATGTGCGGTGTCAAAGGTTAGGTCCCTATCAACAGCAGAAATTAACCTCTTTCAGTCACTACCAACAGACACAAAGGACCACTTAACCAACTGGGAACACTTTACTGCAAATTTTTTTTTATCTCTATGCCTCACCGTCTGAAAAACATCATTGCTTTGCACTCAGCCGGGAAACAGGATCCCGAAAGCGCAAAGGGTCCAATTAAAGCTTCTAAAAAGATCAGTAAATGGCACTCTAAGATCTCTGAGAAGGCAGCCAGGGGCTTTAAGACTTCGACTCGCCCACGAACGGCTTTACACCAAATCACAAAAAGCATTCTTTCTGGATCATGATCTAGCTTTCTGCCAAATATGGTGTAAATCTGCTAAGCCATTTAGGCTGTAGCTGTATCTAAAGTTCCAGTGAAAAATGAATGGGAGAAACGTATTTTGGGACTCCCTCTTTTTCTCGGCCTCCACTCAACGGATCACCCTGAAACTTTCCAGGAAGGAGCTGAGGTGTAAAATATATATTTGTTAAGTTTCGTGATGATTTGTCAAACTCTGCCAAAGATTTAAACAACCCAAAAATGCATTTCCTACGAAAACAAGATCTTAACTAAAAGAGACACAAGGACCGCTTAACCAACTGGGAACACTTTACTGCTACATTTTTCTATCTCTATGCCTCGCAATCTGAAAAACATCATTGCCGTGCACTCAGCCGGGGAAACAGGATCCCAAAAGCTCAAAGGGTCCAATTAACGCTTCTAAAAAGATCAATAAACGGCACTCTAAGATCTTTGAGAAGTCAGCCAGGGGCTTGAAGACATCGACTCCACCTGGGACAACAAAAAAACGCACAAAAAAAACTGAAATGGAGAATTAATATAGAGCAAGAAGAAGAAACAGGGGCAAGGCTCCTGCACGACATAAACCACAATGACAGCGCCTGCTTTTGGCAAACAGTGAACGCAATAATCCACCCTCATCACAAGGGCATCTCGTCACACATTACAGGAGAAACCTGAGCAATATTATTAACTGAGCATTTCAATCCTCAAACTAGGGGTGACCAAAAAAATCAATCTAAACAGATTCTCATCAAGGGATCGCCAAGGTGCAGACCTAAAGGAGGCAGCCGCGTCACCCAGGCCTGTCACCGATCACACATCTGAGCATGAGGCCAGTGTCTCAACAACACTCTTAATAAAGAAGCAGATTGCAAAAGGGAGAAGAGAAGGGGCCCCGGGCCCGAACTGCATTCCACCGGCACAGTTCAAACAGAAGGAGGCTGATTGGGCAAATATTTTGCAAACCCTTCTCTATGAAGTCAGTTTATTAAATAGAATACCAGAGTCATGGGAGGGCTCGACAATTGTACCGATCCATAAGAGTGGTGACAAGGCCCTGCCGGGCAATCACCGCTTAGTGGCACTGATTCACAATGACAAACAAAAATCATTGTCTAACCCAGGGTGGTGTGGAGTGCAAAAAAACGATGGATTTGGGCCCAGATCTTTGGACTGGGGTGAATGTGTGACATTGATCCACATTCTGTCCATCACATGTTTTGTTTGCAATTGCCGCCATAAGTGTGCTGGGGATGCTCAGACGTGGGTCCCAGGCACCCCACACCACTGGAGTCAAGCTAGCCGGGCTGATGAGAGGTGTTACCTCGAAACCGGTCCGGTCCTCGGATGCTTGATTCCGTTCTGGGAAGGACATGGCTTTTGTAGTTCGGACTGGACTGTTCCCATGGGGCACAGGGTCAGAGCTGATTTGCATATCGCCATTGTCTAACCCAGGGTGGTGTGGAGTGCAAAAAAACGATGGATTTGGGCCTAGATCTTTGGACTGGGGTGAATGTGTGACATTGATCCACATTCTGTCCATCACCTGTTTTGTTTGCAATTGCCGCCATAAGTGCGCTGGGGATGCTCAGACGTGGGTCCCAGGCACTCCACACCACTGGAGTCAAGCTAGCCGGGCTGATGAGAGGTGTTACCTCGAAACCGGTCCGGTCCTCGGATGCTTGATTCCGTTCTGGGAAGGACATGGCTTTTGTAGTTCGGACTGGACTGTTCCCATGGGGCACAGGGTCAGAGCTGATTTGCATATCGCCATTGTCTAACCCAGGGTGGTGTGGAGTGCAAAAAAACGATGGATTTGGGCCCAGATCTTTGGACTGGGGTGAATATGTGACATTGATCCACATTCTGTCCATCACCTGTTTTGTTTGCAATTGCCGCCATAAGTGCGCTGGGGATGCTCAGACGTGGGTCCCAGGCACTCCACACCACTGGAGTCAAGCTAGCCGGGCTGATGAGAGGTGTTACCTCGAAACCGGTCCGGTCCTCGGATGCTTGATTCCGTTCTGGGAAGGACATGGCTTTTGTAGTTCGGACTGGACTGTTCCCATGGGGCACAGGGTCAGAGCTGATTTGCATATCGCCATTGTCTAACCCAGGGTGGTGTGGAGTGCAAAAAAACGATGGATTTGGGCCCAGATCATTGGACTGGGGTGAATGTGTGACATTGATCCACATTCTGTCCATCACCTGTTTTGTTTGCAACTGATTCACAATGAGGCAAAATACTTTGCGGGCACCATACTAGAGGACCTGACAGCCTGAGCGGACACAAACATGATAATACTTTTAAATCAGACTGGTTTCTTCGAAACATCAGGTACAACAACAAACATCCTTGCAATTTCATTACTTATCGACACAGCCAAAACTGCCAACCATCCATTATACTTATGCTTCATCGACTTCAGTGCTGCCTTCGATAACGTCGAGAGGGGAAGCCTGTGGGGGGAAGCTGGCATCCTGGGGAATTCCACAAGCTGTCCTAAACATCTTGGCACTTCTCCACACAGACACCTGGGTCCAGGTGAAACTGGGTGGGGAATCTCACCGCTTCAGAAGTGTGCCCACAACCAAAGGCCTGAAGCTTATATCATCTGCTGAAACAAGATCAGATCCTCCACTCCAAATACCTTAAAACAACTTTTATGGCCAGAACTCCAGCAGAGGGATACCTCCCCTGCAAGAAGCTACTTGGAGGAATCTCTGGAAACCGTTGGGCTCACTGACCTTTGGAATACACAGCTCCCTCACTCAACTTTCAAGAAACTGGTTTGGAAGTCTGTAAAATTACTCTCACTGATAGAGGACAAGGCTACTTTCTCGACCAGATCTCATGCTTGAATGACCCTTAACACTTACAAAAAGCTTGAACCTCAAAAATATTTCAACCGGGGGCATGGCCAATCCGGGCACAAGATGGCAGCCTAGTCGTCTGGCTCTGCCGACCGAGTCATATATCCGCTTGAATCTCTGCATATTTGTCCCTAAAGTGCACATACAACTGTAGCAATCCATCTCCGGAAGGGCCAGCCGTCATTTTGATACCCGCGGTGACCTGGGTGGAGCAGCGGAGGTACCGCCACGCGATCGACATCATCGAGCTGAACAGAGCCCTGAGGGCTGCCTCTGAGTGACCAGAGGGCCCGTGAAACAGCGCGCGGCACCCCGCTGCTGCGTGCGGGACGGTCCGGACTTTTGCTGTCGCCCGCCAGGGACTTTGCGGGGTGGTGCCTGGCGCCACTGGGAATTTGCAGCGGCGGTGGACGGAGGATAGGAAGGGACCGGTGAGTGCGTCCCTGACGCATTAACGAGGGAGCCGGCCCTACTACTGCGGGTTACCGCCAGTTAGCGAGTGGGAGAGGTGACGTCTGCCCCCATGCTTGCTGCTCTGGGCTGAGACAATGCCCTGCTCTCCTGATCTCCGGGAGGTCTCATCTGCCTGGGGGTCTGTGGCGGTGACCAGAGGCCTCCATTCTTCTCTCTTACCCAGGCCCTTCCACTACTGCCGGTGTTGAACGGCCATCTTTGGCATGTGTGGCAAGTGTGCACAGGCCTGATTACTGGTACTGAGGTGCCCCCCCCTAACTTGTCTGTTATCTGGCTTTGCGGCCTTGTGCCTCTGACCACCATTGATTGCTGCTGCTCAGCCCCCCCTGCTGTGTGGACCTGTTTTACAGATCTTTCTTTTCCCCCTCTGCCGCCATTGGTGTATGGCCCAGGTGCGCACCCTGTGCGGCCTGAAGCACGAGCCGGGACTGGAAGATCACTCTAACGCACACTAGTGTTGGTACCTCTGCCCCCGCAGACTATCTGGAATTAAGTGCAGCGACTGGTGCTTTTACTCCTGTTACTCCAATCTTCTCTCTACATCCTGCATTGGGGAGCTCTGCAAGGGAGTTCTACACCCACCATGGTGGGGGGTCGCGGCTCAAAAGTAGCCCTCCAAGCCAAACTCACGAAATTCACCTGGGACGGAGGTTCCGGTTCGAGCCCTAAGGGCAGACCCACCGCTCCCAACAAACCTGAATCCGGAGGGAAAAAGACAGACCCGACGTTGCAGGACATACTCGATGCCATTACTACCGTCCGCACGTCCTTGATTACTACCGTCCGTACGTCTCTGGAATCAAGGATTGATACAATCTCCACTGAGGTGTCTCTCATCAGGGAGGATATGCACACCATGAACTCTCGCCTCAAGGATGTTGAAGTAAAGACAACCTCCCTGGTAGAGTATACGTCCGAGCTGCAGAGGAAGGTGGAAGATCTACAATCACATGCCGCGAAGCTGGAGGCGTAGTTGGACAATTATGAAGGGCGCTCCAGGCGGAACAACGCCCGCATTATTGGTGTGCTGGAACGCGTGGAGGGGCCATCCGCGGACCTCTTCGTGGAAGATCTGATCATCAACCTCCTCAGACCACGTGAACTTTCTAACTTCTTCTCTGTGGAGCAGGCGCACCGGGTGCCTGGTGGCTGACCGCGGCCTGGGGCCCCTCCACGGCCGCTCCTCGCCCGGATCTTCAACTTCTGCGACCGGGATGTCATCCTGCAGTGTGCTGCTCCGCCCCGCCAGTGGAATTTCAAAGCAGTCGCATAACTTTTTTCCAGACTTCACCCTCAAGGTGCAATGACAATGAAGAGGTTTCCTGGAGGTCAAGAAGACGCTTAGTGACAAGGATGTGAAGTATGCGATGATGTTCCCATCCAAGCTGAGAGTGGAGTCTGAAGGGAAATCCTGGTTCTTCACCACTCCGGAGGAGGCCTGGGACTGGCTGGAGGAATGGCGAACGGCAGGCCGACGTAACCACCATGCCCGAAGTACGAGGATGGACGATAATACCCCAACTTCCGGTGTAGGCTCGTCACACATGGAATTATCTGAGGCGGTTGGTGGTGCCGAATAACTGGTCTGTATATATTTCTTTTGGTGGCGGACGTTATACTCTGTCAGACTGTGAACACTGGGGTTTGATCTAACTGCTCATGTTGCATCAGTCCTGAGTCCTCAGAAGGTAGACTGTCCTAGCTGTTCTTATGGACCGGCACCCCGGCCAGCTCCCTGGTATGCCATGTGTGAAGATGTGAAGCATGCGCTTGGCCCTTGACAATGTTTTTTTTTTGTTGCTGCAAATACTTTTGGCTGCTTTGATTCAATATTGAAACATATGCTGTTTTTTCTTGGGGCTGTATGCTTGGTTTGGCTCCACGGCCCCACAAGTTCTTGCAAGGGTGGGCGATAGGCACTCTGCTAGTTGGGGGGGGGCAGGAGGTTGTGTTACCGCCAAGCAGGGAGGCAGGGTGGGGGGGTTCGGGGACTGCACGTTGGGGTTGGGGGATGGTGGGGGGATTGGCTTGGGGTGTTCTTTGTGGCACTGTTGTTGTTTAGGCATGTTTTCTCCATAGGACCTCGAAAACAGATGATGGATTGGTTGTTGGCCTTATCCTGTTCGGTTGCAGTATCACTGGGATTGCTGGAATCTTATGTATGCCATTTGTTTTTGTTTGTGTTTTGTTCCACACCGGTACAAGATGTAGTCCACTTCTTTATTACTCCCATCCATTCACTGGCCATTGGCGTTTGGGGCATCCGGCCCAGCTGCACACACCCATGCTCCACTAGCCGCCAATACTTAATACCGATTAGTTGGACGATATGGCCCGTGATCTAACACTTAATTTGTCCACTTGGAATGTTAACGGATTGGGGGATAAAATTAAATGGGTCATTGTGCTACAATACACTAAGTGCAACGAGCTTGACCTGGGGTTGTTGCAGGTGACACACTTGATTGGCAACTCCTGTGGCGCCCTGAATAGGAAAGGATACAAAATGGTGGTACACTCTGGGTTTACCTCGGGCTCCAGGGGTTGGGGATCTTGCTTTGGAAGGGTTGCCCCTACATCATCCATAACTCCTGAACTGACACTAAAGGCAGATATGCAGCTGTCTCGGGCTCCTGGGAAGGGCTTGTTATTAACACTGTTCCTGTCTATGCCCCCCCCCGGACTACAGCGCTTGCCGCTTTGTGATTTAGGGACCCTGCTGCTGGACTTGCCACTTGGGGTGTTGGTCTTGGGTGGGGACTTCAATCTCACCATGGATGGTTCTTTGGACCGTCTACCACCCCGAGGAGACCCCTCGAGGGGTCACAATTGTCTGAGTTTGCGAATGCTCTGGGGGTGGTAGATATTTGGCGATGGTTCAACTCATCACACACTCGCTTTACGTTCCAATCCGGGGTGCATGGCAGTTAGTCGAGGATAGACTATTCACTCATGCCCATGATGTTCAGCTTTTCACTAGGTCCGGTTGCCTGGCCCGTGGTATCTCCGACCATTTCCCCGTTCTGACGACCCTGGGCTCTCGCACTGGGGGACGCCCCTGCACTATTTCTGTGAATCCGTGGGCGCTGAAGATTCCACATATCAGAGATGCTCTCCGCAAAGACGCTGAATATTATTTTGCGGAAACGTTGGATCTGTTGATTCTGCAGAGACGTTATAGGGTGCCTTCGGGGCAGTCATTAAAGGCAGGGCGTTATCACTCATGGTGGGACATAGAGCTGAGCAGACTAGGAGGGTATCGGAGTTGGAGGCCGAGGTTTCGAGTCTGGAGGAGTCCATCCAGATCAATCTGGGTTTATGCCGGGGAGAAACACCGCCCGGAACCTGCGGCGAGTGTACGGAGTCCTTGGCAGACTGCATACCATCGAATAAGACGCAATTCTTTTGTCTTTGGACGTCTCAATGGCTTTCGATACCATTGAGTGGGATTTCCTCTTCACCGTTCTGGCCCGATTAGGGCTTGATCCCAAATTCATCCGTTGGATTTGGTTATTGTATACCCACCCCACGGCGCACGTCGTTGTTAATAACCACTATCCGGCCACTTTCTCGCTTCATCGGGGCACGAGGCAAGGCTGCCCCTTGTCACCACTGCTTTTCGCCCTTGTCTTGGAGCCTGTTGCGGTGCGGGTCTGGGGCGATCCGGGGATTTGGGGATTTAAATGGACGGCATCTCATGAGGACCGTATCTCCTTATATGCCGACGATATCCTCTTATACTTGGCTTCCCCTGCGCGGTTGCTACGACAGATGCTCCACATTTTTCATATTTTCGGCGCCCATTCTGGATATCAGATCAATTGGTCTAAGCCTCAGATGTTCGCGTTATGGGGTTCCCCCCAGCGAACCCGCGATGTTTTGATATCCCAGTAGCACCTCAGGGCTTTCATTATCTGGGCATTTTCATCACTCCTGACCCTGATCTCTTCTACGAGCGCAACTTGCTTGGACCCCTCCAGCGTTTCAAATCCGACACCGTGCATTGGCGCTCTCTCCCTCTCACTCTTCTCGGAAGTGTGTCCCTTTTCAAAATGTTAGCGCTACCGTGCTTTCTTTATGTTCTACAGAATACACCTATCCGGATCCCGGATTCTTATTTTTCCCAAATTGATGGAACATTGCGGGGTCTGCTATGAGAGGGTCGCATGCCGCGCATCGCAATGAACAAGCTTACCATGGGGTGGTATGATGGGGGCATCGCTTTACCAGATGTCCGACTTTATTACCAGGCATCCCAACTGATGGTGGTTAATCGCTGGGTATTTGAGCCTCACAACAAACCTAATTTCCACACGGATCACTGGCTCCTTGGTCAGGGCGGTTACAATAGGGCACTTTATACCAATCCCCGCAAACTTAACTTAACGGGCCCCACGGCGTGCACGGTCGAGATTTGGCAAGAGGTCACCAGAAAATTAGGATGGCGCATGCGCCTGACGAAGGACACCCCCCTGTGGGAGCCTGATATTCTAGGTCATCTTAGCTGTTGTCCGGGGTTCGACAAGTGGGATTTGATTGGAATTTCCACAGTACGAGATATCTGGGTCAAGGGGAGGCTGGCATCGTTCCCGGAGCTTCAAGCTAAATACCAGTTGGCTCCGTCAGAGACGTTCAAGTACCTACAGTTCACTCATGCGGTATCCTCCGTCCTACCTAGAGATTCTTCCCCCCTGGAGGACCGCTTGTTGTTGGATCTTATGGACCACAAGGCCATTTCGCTCACCTATAAGAAGTTGGTCAACAATCGCTCTGACTCGATGCTGAAACTTAGAGAGGTGTGGGAGAGGGATTTGGGAGATATGGAGGATGACAAATGGCGGGTCGCTCTAGCTTCACCCCGGGAAATAGCCATCCCGATGCGCTTGCGTCTGCTCCAACTCAATATCCTCCACCGAGCATATTTAGATGCAAAACTCCTGTTCCGGCTCGGTAGACGCCCTGATCCACTTTGCCTTCGACACTGCAACCAGATGGGCACCTTTTTAGGTCGAGCAGACCTACTCTCAATGCGTGAGCATTGAGAGTGTCTGCTTCAGACCTTTTGTGGCCCCGTATTAAGGAATGTGGACAGCTACCAGACGCGCGCTTTGACGAGGTCAGATTTCACCTCGGGAGCGAGCGTCTGGTAGCTGCGCATGCGCGAAGCAAATCCCTTGCTCACACACACACAGGAAGCCCCCACCCCTCTGCATGCACGCACACACACACACACAGGCGCGCGCATGCACACGCAGGCATACGACACACATACAGGCACACATACAGGCACACTATCCCCTACCTCGCATTCTCTCTCAATCACACAGTCACGCATGCGCACACACATTCCCTCCCGCACACACGCGCGCGCACACTCCCCCCCCCTCCCCCACCCCTCCCAGGCATACACACAGGCACGCACGCACTTCACTTCAGCCCTGGGCCTCACTCACCGACTGCGCTCTTCCGGCGGGCTCCTCTCGCGCTCCGCTCCTCACTGCGCGGCGCGTCTTGTCTCTTCACAATCGGGGCTCCCTCAGGTCCGAGGAGCCCCGCAACAGGCGCCACACTCCTCCTTCTCCCCGGCCCCCTCCTGGGGACCCGGGCTGATTCGGACCTGCAGGGCGCTCCATGCGCTGGCAGCTCGCGGACCTCGGGAGGCGGGACTTCCGGTCGGCCGCGACCGGATTGGCCGGCCGGCTAAGAGCTTCCGGGTCGCCGCGGGCAGCGCGGCGGCACCCTACAACATGAACTTGTTATTTTTGCGGTGGAATGTTTGTCATTGTTGTAGGTTGTGTTGGTGTCCATGGGGGTGGCGTAGAGGCCCCTCCACGTGTTCAGCCATCTATTGCAAAAAGTGACTGCCGAATGAATAGTCATCTTGTACCTAAATAACATTTCCGTACCCCAAAAGGGACACTTCATTAAATTCGGAACGAGGTAATGCTGGAGACGTGTAGATTGCACACACACTTGCAGGGAGTGCTCAGGGCCGCCGTTTTCCAATTTCGTGTCGGCCTACAACAGGTTGTTTTCTTTCTGAAGTGCGAGTTTTCATGCTCTGTAGTGCACCGCACCACATGCAGGTGGGGTCTTCCTTTCTGCATTAATGCAGGGGTATCAAGCGAGGGTAGTTAGCGTAGGTGAAACCGAGGCCCCAAGTCCAGGACCGTGGGCTCCGCCTCAGTCCCCCCTTCTTGCTGCTGTGCAGGTGGAAATCAGCAGACTTCGAGGCAGCAGGCAGCGGCCACACGGAAAGCAGGCTGTTGAAACCAGTGCCAGGCAGTGCTGGCCTCCTGCAGTCTGTTCCTGTGCAGGGCCACACTCCTCTCTGCCCCCACTGTTACTTTACTGCTTGCACTTGCTCTGGGAGTTTAAATGCAGAAAGTGTGCCTTCGTGTTTGTCTGCAACCAGGCGGTGCTTCGCCTGTCCCCGTGAATGCTTGTCGGATCTCTTAAACCTCCTTGTTATGCTAATGTTTATAGTTGCTTCCACTAATGTGTTGACACTTCCCAAATAGTTCTGTTTGATTGCCCTTAACTTTGTCCTTTTCTTAAGAATTTTTTTTTTCCGTCACATTAATGTAACATGGAATTTACTGAAAACTATGCAAATTACTCGCAGGAATATAAAAGCCCAGAGCTTTGTCTTTGGTGTGAAATATTAGAGAAGTGACCATCCACACAATGCAATGTTTGATTCGGGAAGTAGAGATCAAAATCCCAGCTTCCTGGTTAGATCAGATTGGGTGATTTTGGGCAAATCGCTTTACCAGGCTGCAATTTTCAGTGCCATCGCAATTGAGAGCAGTTTGAAGTCATTCAGCTGAGGGCGAGCACTAACCAGATTTATTAGACCATAATATTACTACCATGTAATACACTTGTTCTAATTATTTAGTCATATGTGGGCATTCCAAATGGACATGTCTCCTTGTTAAACTAATGGCGTCATCAGGAAGGCATGATGGGCTTTGTGAATGTTTCAGGTTTCAAAACAGTTCTCTTTATTTAATGTAATTTAGTACCTCTGTATGATCTAATGTACTCGGGGATGGACAGGGAACTCAAAACAAATTGCAGCAACATAACACAGTGAGCAAGCCTGACCTTCTCAAGGTCATTAAAGGGGATAAAAGGGTCTCTTCTCAGGAAGTGTAGAGAAAAGTAGGACAACACCATGCATTTTCAGCACAGTCTTATACAAATTATATGTCAGTAAGACAATTGTGTGCCTAGTACAAAACATTTGCGAATGTTATAACTATTGGCATTGTAAATGACAAAGCTATTAATTTAGCTATTTTTAAAAACACATAAATAAAAAAAATTGTCATTTACAAGACCAATAGCTCAAACTTTCCTAATGCGAGACCTATTGCATTGCAAATGCTTGTTTCATATTGTATGGGATTGCCCACATAGTCACGACTACTGGACGAGAATCGTCCGTCAACTCGAGAGGGCGGGAGGTAAATCCATTGCGTTGTCTCCCCAGCTATGCTTACTAAATATATGAGGGGCGTTCGATCTTACTCAGGCTGAGCAAACATGGGCCTCCATGGGCTTCATCATAGCGAAGCGGAACATTGCACAACACTGGAGGGTGGCTTCAGTTCCATGCCTGGGTGACTGGGCAAACGACATGAATAGCACCATGGCGGCTGAAAAGTCAGTATTCAAGGACCAAGTTTCCCCCAAAAAGTGGGACCAGAAGTGGGGGAAATGGAATAGATACAGAGGAGGCATCTGCATTTCTCCAACGGTGGAACGCCAGAGAGACAGACGGGCACTGATGGCCCAGTTGACAGTGGAGTTGCTGGCTTCTCCCCCGTAGGGGTGACGTTCTAAATCTCTCCATCCCTCACTCCCTGTTACCATCCATTTGCAGCTGATTTATAATCAGGTCTTGCACTATTGCCAGGAAATGTATAACGAAAACCTTTTTGCTTGTACCGCCAATCCGCCATGGGCTGAATGGCATTATGTAGAACGCCAGTATGTACTGGAGAGTGTATTTTGTACAATGACTCTATTTTTTATATGTACCGGTCTTTGGTTGGTGTGTTTTCATTAAAAATAAAAAATGTAATTAAAAAAAATATATATTTCAACCAGGGCTAACCCTAAACGCTAAAAAGGAAATTCCATAGGCATCAACTGTGCCTCCTCCCATGCACCTAGAATCTCCCACCCTGGCAGAGGCCACCGACCCAAACTGCTTGCAGCTTGTGTGATACGGGAACAGGAAACATTCTGCACTTCATCTGTACCTGCAAGGAGCTACTGCAAGAAAGGAAACAGCTGTTAAAGGTGCCCTTCAAACAGAGAGAAATTTGCTCTAGGAGGCAATCGGTGCTGGCATTCTTCGATTAGGGGAACACACAATTGAATTGCAGAGCAGTAAAATATCTCCTTCTGGCCGAGTGAAAAATGCCATAAGCTCCCTTCTACAGAGATGGTCGGGCTATCAGTTGAAGACACACCTGGAAGCTCACCACTTAGTGGGCATAGGCTAAGAACTCGGCACTAGGCCCTCTTGCCAAGACCCCTACTTTTAAACAACAACGCCATGCCTGCAACTGCATCAAAGCAAGTACCGGATTCCAGTAAATTCTCAAAGGAAAATCGCCACGCACTTAACATCACAAAAAAACAAAAAACATCTTAAACTGCTTCAAAACCCACACGTGGCGTTTTGATGAATAATCTAAACAACAGCGGAAGCTTGATTGTCTCTACAGTACTCCCCGTCAGGTATGCAAACCTGGGAGACCTTCTATCTTTCTCCTTCCCCCTTCTCTCTCTGCTTCCACACTTTACTTTCTTGAACTGTGAGCATCTGGCAAACGACCTGGCATCAGGCTGAATGGAGTGATCCCGGTTTTCAGATGAAAATATTGCTCCTTTTAAAAACCATTTCGCTGCATCACAAAATGTGCCACAATGAGCTATATCCTGGCTGCCCCACGCCTGCCAGGTTTTATTTTCAAACATAAATTTGTTGCACTTCACTTTATTGCGGGAATCAAGCTGACCTCAAAGAAACTGTCTCACCCCTCTCCTTAATTAAAAAGAAAGGCCCTGGGGGATGGGGTTCCTGAGGCCCTAAAGTCTAAGATAGGGGTGACACATGGCCCCCTCCCCATAAAAAACAATACAGTCCTGGGGTATTGCAGTCCCGAGGGGCTGTAAAGACTTGGGGGGTAGGGAAAGGCCACACACACCCCCTCCCAATATATATATATTGTTTTTAAAGAATGGATGGGTAAGTGCTAGCAGGGCAGCCACTGCGGCCACGGGAGCCCTGGAGCTCCCTACTCGGCCCCTTGTGGTTGGTTGTTGCCAGGCCCTTCATCCAGCCTCTCTCTGGGTGTGTGTGGCTGGCATTGCCTGACCGTGGGTTGTAAATATGGTGTTTGAAACATACAAAACCACTGAAATTCACTGGTTAAAGTTGTCTCAAGTAGCTATAACTCACTCCCTTAGTTAATTATAACTTGCACCCCCATACTTTTTTTTTTTTAACGTTTTTATTTAGCAGTTGGTTCAAGATTAAGGCACATGGAAGTAGCATGGGAATCATGAAGCCAATCAGGGTGACAACGTGCCCCCATACTTTTATTTTTGATTGTTTGCTGGCAACATTTTTATTTACAAAGAACATATTTGGCCCCAGGCTGGGTCAATCTGGGACCTCACCACCAGGAATAGGGGATCAGGGGATCCCCTATTCCCCCTTATATCTTTTGAAACTATTTTTAGTAGGACTCAGGACTGGGTCCTAAGTCCTAAAATGGCTGCTACCACATCCTTGTTGATCTAATCAGATCTCCTCTCCACCCCGCGGATGTTCCCCTGTGTGAAATCTTCAATATTTTTGAGTATTAATTGCTCAAAAACTGATGAACTGCTTTACACCAAATCCCAAAAAGCATTCTTTCTGGATCATGATCTAGCTTTCTGCCAAATATGGTGTAAATCTGTTAAGCCATTTAGGCTGTAGCTGTGTCTAAAGTTCCAGTGAAAAATGAATGGGAAAAACGTATTTTGGGACTCCCTCTTTATCTCGGCCTCCACTCAACGGATCACCATGAAACGTTCCAGGAAAGAGCTGAGGTGTAAAATATATTTTTTTTAAGTTTCGTGATGATTTGTCAAATTCTGCCAAAGATTTAAACAACCAAAAAATTCATTTTTTATGGAAACAAGATCCTAACTATAACTACCCAGCGATGACTGCCACTGGGTAATATATGTACATATACATCTTGGTCCTGCAGATATATTCAGGCCTACTTAAACACTTAAACTCAGGGGTTACCATCCATTTGTAGTAGCACAGAAATTGAGAAATCATGGAGTACTACATAACCTGGGCCTGCTAGATCTTCAGTAGGCCATGAGATCCATCCTCTGCCAACTGGCACATCCACAGTGTGAGAATAAAATATGTTGCAAACTCTCTGAAGGCCTCCCCCAAAGTACAGTGCTATACAAACGTAGCCTAGCAGCATGTGTGCTAAAGTAGTATAAAGTGATGTCTTGTATCAAAAAGAATTTAAATCTGATTAGCAAGTAATAACAGCATTATCTAAAATCTGTTGCTTTTGCTTTTTTCTTTGCTCTGAGGTAGGTCACATCTTTTGTACCTTGAAAAATGAATGTACAAATTCCTGTGATGTTTCCCAATATCCCTGTTTGGTAAATGGAAATTGCACTTGCTAACAGCCCAGGAAAGTTTTGTGTTAATCCAAAGAAATATTTCAGGACCTGTGGTATTGCAAGTTGACTGGACGGCTTCTGTGTACTTTCAGTTACAGATCTGTGTGGCCGCTCTCTTTGCTGGCGTTGAAAATCGCAGCACAGGCCCTCGCCTATCCTAGAAGCCCCAAGTGCCAGAGCTGTGAGGTGAGCAGTAGCATTCAAGAGGAATTTGATAACAACCACAGTCAAAGCTCTCTGCTGAACCACATCTTCCGGAAGCATGTGAAACCGAAAAAACAACATGAAATTCGTCAACTGGGCAAGGTCAGTCTCTAGAACAACTTTAGAATACACTTATTTCTTAAGTGCCTTTATGTTTACTAGGTTTCCACCAAGGATTTTAAATTGACACAGGAACACAGTTTGACTGAGAAAATGACAAAGTTTAGAAGGCTGAATGTTATGCTTAGGAAACAATTCTGTTGTAGTTTGAAATGAAGAATTTGCTAGTAATCATGATGTAAAGTTTAAATTTTATTAAGGACACGGAGGCGAGGATTATGCTCAAACTTTCTTTATCCCTCTTTCCAGCAGCCTCAACTTCAACTTTATAAACAAAAAACTAGCACTCCCATGGTGCTTCAGTAAGGTCATGTACAGTCCACCATTAGCCAGTCCACCTCACCCACGAGGGCGTGTGCTTCCTGTGTCACCTCCTCTTTCTTTCATGCTGCCAGAAGTTAAGTCATCTGTCTCTCTCGATCGTCAGGGTTGGGTGGGGAAATGGTGTATTTTT
Source organism: Lissotriton vulgaris (assembly GCF_964263255.1). Lineage (NCBI taxonomy): Eukaryota > Metazoa > Chordata > Amphibia > Caudata > Salamandridae > Lissotriton > Lissotriton vulgaris. Next base: position 272,330,980 of record NC_141700.1, read on the forward strand.
AAATGGTATCGCTTTGTATGGTTCAGCTCTGCTCTTGATGTACTTTTGCGCTGTGGTGTTATAATTTATGAGCGTTTGCTTTTCAGCCTTTCTCGGGGCCGCGGGAGCGCTAGTAGGCACGGCTCTCAGCCCCCTCATGAAGCCAGGCAAGCGGTGCAGAGCGTGTCGGGAGTGTCGGGGGCACGCAACTGACTTGTTGATCCTGGCCGCTTTGGACGGTGGAATCGGCGAGTTCCAGTCTGCGCCTGCGCGAATTCCCGACACGCAGAGAGCCTGAAGAGTCTGGAAGCCCTTACAACCACCGAAGTGTGGGTCTGTATTGATTGCATTGCAGCCGGTCACCCACATCGCGGGTCTGTATTCACGCCGTGAGGCGCAAGGGGCACTGTTGGTGCGATGCGGCTGTTGGGAGTGGGGCCAGACTAGTGAGACTCCTGGGATATTTTAGAGTGAGTCGCCCCTACAGGAAGTAATATCCGGCCGGCATGCTCAGCGGCACAAAAATTTGTGATTCAGTCACACAAAAATTGGCATTATGATACAGTAGGTTCCCTACTAGCGCATAGAACGCTTTGTAGTGAACTCGGCCTGTCTTTTGCCCTAGCCACTTTCGCGTCCGCTCTAGCATCATGGAGGATGAAATGCAGACGAAGAGTCCCTGCAGGTTCTTCCTATTGATGACAAATATTTTTATGCTTTCAGCAGAAACACCATCCGGGTTAAAGTACATCATTAGTGGATGACTTAGAGAAACTAAAGAAAAAAGAGGTACGACTAATCTTAATGATCAGACTACTAACGGATTACTTGAAATCCAATACTATCCCATTGGGTCTACAAGTACGCAATGTGCCAGGGGTCTTCACCAGCAACCCTAAATATTTGAATGGTTTCAGCTACATTTGCACAACATGCTCCCGGCACTGGATGGTGCTCGGGATTGACATTGCTACAGAAGAGCTACAAAAACTGAGTACAGAAATAGCAGATCTTGAAAAACAGATTAAAGACAATAATACCAGCTCTGAAACCAGTAAACTTCTTGACCAAATAAGCAAAACTATTGAAGATTTTCACAAATTTGAACTGAACAAAAAACGATTAAAGTACGCAAAGATATCAAGAACTTTAATCAAGAAAGAGCGTACCCCTATCTGGCCAAAGACTACTATACTAACCGCCCCTATAACGGCCCACAAAACCAAAGACCCTGGGAGAGGTTCAATAGGAAACAACAGTATGTAGGATTTACTGACAGCTCAGCTGATTCATCAGGACAATCAGATCAAAGTGATAGTCCAGGCCCTTCTAACCGTACTTTTTTAGAAGGGGGCCGGGGCCAACCGAGGGGCAGGGGAAAGCAGCCCCAGACATGGGCCAAACCACTGAACCCTCCAGGCGAGCGGTTCACACGCCGCCAGCTTTATCGTTGGTAGCAACATCTGACCACATTGCTAATAACACCACCAATGAATTAAAGAATGGTTCCCTCCCAATCTTTAACCTCACTGAACATATCTTGTCCAGCAATGAAGTGTCACTCCTGAGCAGAGGACTCTCTTTTGTCCCCACAGTATGTCCCAACTTTCAGGACGCACAAATAGAACTCTTGAGATTTTTTAGGAAAATTCGCCTACACAGTTTCTTCATTCTCAATCCCTCCCCATCTAAACATTGCTACACCCCCTTCAAGCCTCCCTCAAAATTCTCCCCTACAGCCGGTATGATCCCACCTGAGATACCAACCTTTGAGAAATTGGTTCTCAAGGACCTGACCAACCTCGAGAATAAGAGGTCCTTTACTCCCTACAACATCACACTCGATGAAAAAAACGCCATTACCTCCCTTAAAAACAACCAGTCCCTGATTATAAAACCCGCAGACAAGGGAGGGGGCATAGGGATCCAGGATATCGAACTTTACAAAAAGGAAATACTACGCCAACTTAATAACAGCGAACATTACATTAATCTCCCACGCTATCCCACTGGCGAGATCCAGGAATTTATCACTAAAGTCACCACAGAGGCACTTGACTCAGGTTTTTTGTCCAAAAAAGAGTTCGATTTCCTCAACATAAAATCTCTCCGTACCCCTGTTATCTATTGCCTTCCCAAAATCCATAAAAACCCACAATAACCACTGCCCTAGAACCACTGGGCCATTACATAGATTTTTTTATAAAACCATTTGTCCCTGAGACCACATGCTACATCAAGGACAGTATGGCCATGATAAACCTAATCGAAGACCACCCATTTTAACCCACATCCAGCACCATGTGTACGCTGGATGTGGAATCACTGTACACTAACATCCCACAATATGAATCCCTCTGTGTCATTGAAAAAGTGCTTGAAACACGCATACGCCCTCATAATGTTCCATCTGTGTTCATTCTCCAGCTATTGGAAATTTGCCTGAAAATTTTTTTTTTCTTTTCGAAGGACAGTTATATGGCCAGGTTAGAGGTACTTCCATGGGAGCAATTTGTGCCCCTAACCTTGCTATCTTGTACATGGACCACCTGGAGACCAACAGCATTTTGGATACGTCTAACCCTTTCCACAATGGCATCGCCTTGTGGAAAAGATATATTGACGATATCTTCCTATTATGGACTGAATCCCCTGACAATCTCACGTGTTTTCAACACTGGCTAAACAATAATAGTGGACGCCTAAAATACACATTGTCCACTAATAAAGACTCAATCCCATTCCTGGACTTAGAAATAAAACATACTGAAGGCCGCCTAACCACCTCTTTGCATCGCAAACCAACAGAGCACAACACTCTGTTAGAGTATACCAGTCACCATCCACGGGCCCCTCTGAGATTCCCTCCCCTTTTCCCAGTTTCTACGCATCAGGCGTAACTGTTATTTCAAAGAGGATTATTTTACCGAAGCAAAAACCCTCAGCAAAAAACTCAGAAGCAGAGGCTACCCGTGCAAACTGGTGCGCCGTTCCCTTAAAAGGGCCTGGTATTGCCCAAGAGAAACCCTTTTGGAGCCCAAACAAAAAAAAGAACAAGATAGGCTCATCTGTGTCACCACATTCTCACCAGCATTCAATACCATTAAAAAAAGTGTGCTCAAACACTGGCCAGTTCTTAACGCGGGCCAACTGACACTGGACCGCCCAATGTTCACCTTTAAAAGAGCCAAGAACATTAAAGACCACCTAGTAAGGGCATCTCTTCCACAGCAACCCCTTAAAACTACAATAAATGACGTATGGGGTCTCCCTCCTCTCACAGGCCATACTAAATGTGGAAATTGTGTATGTTGTGACTCTACAATTGAAGGCAAGACTTTTGAGTATGGCACCATCAAATTCGACCGTAAATACTTTTCCAATTGTAATTCTGCAAACCTGGTGTATGCCATTTTAAGTCCCTGAATGCTTATCTACATAGGGCAGACAAGCCAAAAAGTGAAACTTCGAATTGGCCAGCATCGCAGCAGGATCCGGTGCAAAACGGCCTACGCACCACTTGTGGAACATTTCTCAGAAAAAGGCCATAGTGAAAAAGACCTACTTTGGACAGTTGTAACTATCATCAAACCACCTCCCAGGGGAGCGGACATATCCCAATTGCTCAACAAAGAAGAACTCCACTGGATTCTGAAAACCAACAGCATTCGGAACGTCCTAAACCGCCTTGAAGACTGGACCTCCCTACTGTAATTCCTGTCTAAAATGCCCTGTATATTTGATAGCATTTTGTGGAATGTATTCTTTTAAAGTCACATGCGCCGTCTTGTGCACTGTAGACCTTGAGCTTCCAAATTCACTTTTTATCACTTCACCACCTTAAAATGGCCACTGCGATTCCCCATTTCATCACCAGACACTCAGCACCATAGTCCTTCCTCGCTGTTGGCAACCCACGAGGCTTGATACTCTGCCCCACCTACTAGAAACCACAGCACATCGGACCGCCGTATTCGCCACAGTGCTCCCGAGTCTTGCAGTAAGTAACTCTCCTTTCTGGATTGTTTGCACTGAATGTTATGAAACGTTGCCTTCGGGCCTGCTAACCTACCCCCGCCTGCCCCCTTTCTAGATTGAGCTATTGCGCTCGAACTCAGGTGGATTGAGCTATTGCGCTCGAACCCAGATGGATCCAGAAACTTACTATTATGATCTGGTCTTGTTTTAAATGGTAAATATGCCTACCCTTTTCACTCCTCATTCCCGGCTACTGCCTACACGGGTGCCTTGACCAACTGTTTATTTCTCTACAGAACGCTCATGAAGCCGTCATTTTTTATGAATTGTTAAGACCACGAGGAAACCTTGAACGTAGGTCTACCTTTATGTAATCCTCCTCATGGCCGCTCACTATGCATGTATTCGAACTTCCATGTAGGCCATCCCCCCTTGTTAATTGATTGCTTCTCGTAGCGGCCGCTAACCCTGCATGCCGAGTGTATCATTTTTTCACCTTGATCGCGAGTTTTCGCACAGCGGCTTAATTCAAACCACCATTCACTGTTTTTATCATGCCGCACACATTTGGCCAGCCTTCGCACTGCGGTTTAATCACAAACCACCAGTCACTGTTTTTACCCTGCCTCGAACACTCGGGCATCCACCAATGAACCTTTTACACAGCTGGTCATGACAGAGCCGCCTTTACGCCAACACCGCCGTTTTTAGGACCCAAGCTCCTTGTTATAGAACCAGTGCTTTTAACAAAATGGTTCACCTTCACAATGTTCCATTGTTCACTCTCCTTCCCCCTTGACCCCACGAACACCTTGCGCCGTATTCAAATTAATCGCCATGACTCTCACTTGGTTTTTAAACAACACTTCTTCACTCACCGTTTTTATCACTTCACTCAGCTTTCTGAGACTCAAAGTAACATGGCTAAAATTCATGTTTATCTTTTGTTTTTCCTCCCCTTTCCTCCCATCTAATTATTGTGTGTGAAGTAATGCGACAAAAGGCATAGTGTAAATAATTCATGTGTAAGACAACAATGATGATAATTCTTGTCCTGATGATGATGCCCTATATTTAAAAACGGCATCGAAACGTCGTCGACCACAAAACCCCATATGCAATATGTTAACCCCTTCAGCGCGGTGCGGATTTTCGCGCTGTGCTGATTGTTCCATTGGGCTTATGGAACCATGACGGAACGGTTCCGTCATAAGCACAGGCCAACCGACGCTCATGACGGAACCGTTCCGTCATGAGCACCGAAGGGGTTAATGTAATATTGCAAAAATGCAATGATGGGTTCAGAATAATTTAAGTCTGTAACACTGACTACAAGTATACAGACAGATTTTTGCTTTGCCCTTTTGGCCACTCTTTTTGTTGTTTTGTCTTGAATGTTAAGGGTCACGGCTGTGCCCGCTTGTCATTAATTAGGTTCTCACATCTTGTGAAATCCATCTGAACGTTAAAAATAAATTTCTTGGGGCGGAGCCAGGTCGGCGACCAAGATGGTCGCCCGGGCTCCCGGCTCCGTCGACCTTCTCCCCCTACTGCCGGATCCAGCTGTCGAGGCGGCGCTGCTGATATATTCTTGGACGTCGGAGAGGGACCTGACCCGCCGAGAGTGACTCCGGAGGCTCTCCGAGCTCTGGGGACGGAAATATGTCCTCCCGGTCGGTGTGGCCTACGCGAGTCCCGGAGCCGGGACCTTGCGTGATACTGCTGCCGGCCGCTAGTGGAATAACAACGGCCATGAAGACCCGGAAAATGCCGGTCACCCGCCGAGGCGTTCTGCCCTACCCCGAACGTGAACCTAGCTTTCGCTGCTGCGTGCCGTCCCCCCATGCCGGACGGACCCCCCCCTCCCCCGATTGCTGCCTTGCAGAACGAGGACAAGCGACGACGCTCTTTGTCTCCCTGATGGAGCTTCGCGCGACCCGCTTACAGCTGACTGTATCCCGCACTTCAGGTGATCGGAGCCGGTTGATACATGGCGATTTGGCATCTCTCGGATGCACTGAGTGGCATGGATGGGACCATCGGATGGGAAGTGGAGATGGCTACCACATTGTGTGCAACCGGGGGGACGCTCGGACGATGCACAAGATGGCGGCTCTGGTGTGGGCTCCGGCGGCACTTATGCCGTGAGCCCCGTTTGGAAGCATCGTCCTCATGGAGCCGTACCCGCCCGTGGTGATGGCGACGTGCATTTCAACCGGAGCGCGGAGATCGTATGCCCCCCCCCCCGTGTACTGACAGCACAAAGTGTGGATTGGATTAACATGGCGATCAGACCCCGGCACATGTGGAAGTATGGGAGAGCCTGATGCCTGTATTTTCTCCATGTGACTTTGGTTAGTGGCTCCCTCTACAATCTCTGGTGAGACCCGGATGGGTGTTTCTACACGACCCTACATGTTGCTGATAAGTGAGAGTTTTGTGCATGGGGACTCCTGGGTCGTTACAAAGCGAATCGTCGGAATGGCGCCTGGTCCATGGGTACATGTAGTGGTCGGGGATTCCATCGGATGTGAGGCTCGTGGGGTCTCATCTGTTGCCCTTTCACGATGGCTGATATCGTCATGCAACCCGGACAAAGCGAACTGCACACTTTTTCTGAACCGGACTTTGTCTTGCTGCTCAGGAAATGGTCGTGGGCTGTGAACGGCATTGGAGTGAGTCGTGTCCTGGTGTACTGCAAGATTTCCTGCCTTCCTCCGGGCATCCCTGCCTATTGTACTTCTGGTACTTTGATTGTTTGGCTATGCATTGAACGGACTGGGACACGTCTCTGATTATGGCCGGGTGGGTCTGGGTTGCAAAATGGTGATCGTCTTCTTCAGTTGCTGAAAGGGGGGGCCCTTATCGAGGTTGGGTGACTGGGTGAGATGGCGTGGAGACTGCTGTCCTGTTTCGGTTGGTGTCCTGGATATTTTGCAACGGCGCTGTTATAATTGTAAGCTACGCGGGGGGCGGGGGCCTTTACTAGGGACCCCCGATATATCTTTTTCTTTTATTCTTCCTCTCTCTTCTATATTTCGGGTTCCACACACTGGGCGACAGGCACGCTGCTAAGGGGGAGGGTGTAGCTTTAGGCAGGGGTGCAGGGTGGGGGGTTAGGGGAGGGGTACTACTGTTTTTTTTTCCTTTTTCTGTTTCTAGGGCCTCTTTTTTCTCTTTTGTTTCTCTCGGCTTTCCCTTTACTTTTCCTCTTCTTCTTCTCTTTCTTAGAACCGAGTAATAGGTTGCTCTCCGTACGTTCTAATGGTTCAAATTACAAGGGTGGATGTCTTTGTAAAGTTTTACGTTACAGCGGGCGTACACTGTATTGGTGGGCGAAATGTACAGCTTATTGTTTGTCCTGATTAATGTGCGCTAGCTCTAACGTCCTGCCTGCAGTAGTCCTGACTGAATATCCTGATCTATGATAACCTCTTGCTTTGGTATTATTTGATTGTGCGGCACCAGATCCTGCTCCTTCCTAAAATTTAAAAGAAACCTCTTTAATCCTGGTACCAATATGGTACAGACATTATCCTGAGCTACAACGGGGCATTTGGGAGGCGGACTGTTGCATTCTTATGGCTTGATTAATTTGCTTTGACCGTCTCTGAACTAATGGCCGGCCGTGATGGTTGTAGGCCCGTAATTGTAACGGCTTTACGTAACAATAAAGGTTTACCAAAAATAAAAAAAAAATTAAAATAAATAAATTCTTGTCCGGCTGGACAAAAGACATCACTTATCAAGTGGATGATTATTGTTTCTGTACATTATTCTGGCCATAAATAGGGACCAATGTTTTGTGTAATAAAATATTTTGATGCGGCAGATGCGTCCATTCACCAAGCAGTGGCAGAAGCCATGGGACCCTTTGAGCGCCGCATAATGCAAATAGCATATGCTTACTAGGCAGAATGACCCAGCGCGTCACAAAGCACAAAAGCGCCTCAGGCATGGATGTGGGTGCCTTTGAATGCCTGAAGAGGGCCGTTCTTAGCAAGACCAGCGGCAGGAGTATAGGATACCACCCCAGACATCCCAGAGATCCCACTTTTTAGGAAGATGATGAGGAATCCTTGTGGGGATTCAGCAGATGAGGCAGGCCACTCTAGACCCTGGCGCTCCATAGTGCCCCCCCACATCGGACACCCCCTAGGAGGTGGAGGAGCTCTCCGATATGTCGGTTCCGGAGGATTTAATACACCCTCGGTCCTCAGAATGGACGCCCTCCCGCAATTCTCTGCATTTGTTGCAGGGTTATTACGTAAAACTCTGGAGAAGGAGGTATAGGCTTCCCTCAGGGCAGAATGCCTTCATTCCGCCCCTCCAGGCAAGGTGACAACCACGCCGGAAGTTAACTCAAAGATAGCCACTTTCTTACAGAAGTATGTACGGAACCCAAAAAAGGGGACATATGGATCCTGGTAATCCTGCCAGGATAAGCTTTTAGACATCACAGGCCCCATTACAAAAATGTTGGAGTTAGCAGAGGGGCCAAGCTGGCAGGCACCCCCTCTCCCCGGAAAGGATTTCAAATTGGGCTCAATGTGCAATAGTCTTATTGGGCAATTCTAATTGCGCCCTCTCTGCAGAGCGGCATCGTTCTTTCTGAAGGTGGACCCCAAGCTGGGGGACCTAGCTTCTTCTGAGACGAGCACAGTGGCGCAGGGCGGTCTCTTTGGGGACCCGTTCATCAAGGAGCTGACGAAGTTTGTCGCCACTTTTATGTCCTTAGATAAGGCACAATCATCCATTTAAAAGGTTTTCCACCCTAAGGTTTTTGTCAGGCCCGTTCGTGGCAGAGGGCGCTCGACTGGCTGCTTTTACACCCAAGGCCCTCCAAGGGGCGGCAAGAAAAACCCAGACTCAGGAAAACAAGAATTCTTTCAATCCAGAATAGGCTACAGAGGCCTAGGTGGCAGAGGAGCAGCCAGAGGCCAACACCAGGCCACATCAGGTGAGCCTTTCTCCTTTTCACCATTTAAAGGTGGGTTGCAGGTTGACGGTTTTCGAGCACAACAGGAGGTCTATCACCTCTGACGCTTGGGTACTTCAGACCATCAGAGGTTTCCAAATAGAGTTTTAAGGCACCCCCGTTCAGGTGGCTCCACCCCATCCACTCGTTTTTGCACAGGACCAAGCCGCACTCATAGATCAGGAGGTGGCGGACCTGCTGCAGAAAGGAGCGATTGTACCATCCAGCCCAAAACTAAAACAAAGAGTAAACAGTAAATGTAAGAAAGGGCTCAGAACATTTTGTCTTATGTTATTCACATTTGCATATCACTAGTTCCATGGCATACTAGTGTATTCTCCATCTAGGCTCCTTTTGTGCAAAACTAGAAACGTCATCAGTTAGTTTTGTCTGATCTCTTTTGGTGTTTGATTGTGTTAGATTAATAAAGAGTTTGTTCAAAGTTAATTTCAAAGTTTTTGTGTAGGTTAGTGTTGTGGTAAATTGAGTTCTATCTTGGGAAACATTTGTGTGGATAGGTGTATGAGGAAATTGATAAGCGAAGAATGTCATAAGAAAATATATATATTCCTGACGTTTTTCCAGGCGGTGCAAACCCTGTCACAGCCGAGGCCACCTTGCGTTTCACATATTCAAAAAGTGCCCCGAGCTTCAAGGATGCACTCCGACTGGGAGATCATTCAAGCTGAACCTTTATGAACAGAGACCGGTCAAGCGTCACCAATTTATATCAGTCCCTGACCCGTTTCGGTGCGGCTGCACCTTAATCATAGGGCGGGGCATGGCGAAACCAGGAAACACACTGCATATTCATTTGCCCTTCATAGCATTCACTCACCAGTGAGTTGTATGCTGGGAAATGCAGTGTCAATTCTTCCCCTTCCATGGGGTCCGTGTTATTGCCAGCATTGATATACTCCCAATATATATATAAGCAATGTCAGCAATTCTGCGTGTTGGAATTTCCAAGGCGGCACTCGCTCGGCGCCAATTTTCGTTGCAAGTGGAGTTGCGGTCTCCTATACGCCTTTCCGCCTATACCACTTCTGCCCGAGGTGCTGAAGAAGATCAAGCGCGACCGGGCCCAAGTGATTCTTGTGGCTCCGGATTGGGCACGAAAGGTCTGGTATCCCGAGCTGTTACAACTGGCCATCGACCCTCCGATCCTACTGCCTCTTCGGGAGGATCTTCTGTCGCAGCAGCAGGGGAAGGTTCTACACCCAAACCTGTCCAGCCTCCACATCCTTGCGTGGAGATTTAGCGGTGACAGTTGACAGCCTTTGACCTTCCCCCCGAAGTCTGTAATGTTATCTTGGCAGCCAGGCGTCCCTCTACTAAGAAGGTATACGCCTGTAGATGGAACAAATTTGTGGCATGGTGCACAGCAGAGGCTGTGGATCCCCTCTCTGCCCCTCTTTCTTAGGTTCTTTTGTTCCTCCTTTCTTTAACCCAGCAGGGCTCTGCTCTGGGCAAGCGTAAGGGCTATCTCTCAGCCATTTCAGCCTTTCTTCGGCTTCCTGATCAGCCTTCTCTTTTGAAGTCCCATATTGTAAATAGATTTCTTAAGGGCTTTACTCACCTCTTTCCTTCTATTCCATTCTTAATTCCTCAGTGGGACTTGAACTTCATCTTAACATACCTTAAGTGTGCTCCTTTCGAGCCGCTACATAACTGTCCTCTCATAGTTTTAACCTTAAAAAACTGTCTGTTTGGTTGCCATCACCTCTGTTCGCAGGGTGAGTGAGCTTCAGGCTCTGTCTTCTAAGCCACGTTTTTTAGCTGAACATTCGAACAAGGTTGTCCTAAGAACCAGACCTTCCTTTCTTCCCAAAGTGGTTACTTCTTTCCACATTGGACAGACCATCACACTTCCAAGATAATTCCGAGTGGATGACCAACACTTTATCGGCTATGCAGGTGCCAAAAAAGGTTGGGCCGTGCAAAAATGGAACCATCTCTAGGTGAGTCGCTCTTTGCATAAAAATGTGTTACTCTTTGGCAAAGAAGGAGCCTCCACTAGGACTGCACACTCGTTCCACCAGGGCAACGGAGGCCACTACTGCTTTGGACGTGGAGTTCCCCTTCATGATATCTGCCAGGCAGCCACGTGGGCATCTCTGCACACATTCATAAAACACTATTGCCTGGATTCTCAAGTCTGGAGAGATGGCTTCTTTGGCCGTTCTGTTCTCCAGGACTTCCTGGTATGAACTTAGTTCGCAGACCCACCTCCGGGGTTGGTATTGCTGGGGTATCTATTCTTAGGTAAGGAATATATAACTAATAGTCTCTTTCCGAGGAACAAGTTATTTACCACGATATAACTGTAAGAGACATATATTAGTTATAGATTCCTTACCGCCCCACCCATCCTCCCCGTTCTGCGAACTGACTTCTAGGGTTAAGGATTCTCTTTCAGGGCCCTAGTTTTGTGTCTTGCATGGCTCTGCGCTTCTGGCGGGAAATGTCGTGTAAAGAACTGACGTCAGCGCACGAGAGCTGCGTCTAAGTAGATACTGCAACACCATCCCGGCAACCACGACGTTGACCCAGAGTCGATCAATGCCACCTTTCGACCCGCAGGGGTACAACTCTGAAAAAATTTCTCCGGATCCGGTCTGATGCCTGGGGGTAATTCTAAGGTAAGGAATCTGTAACTAATATATGTCTCTTACAGATATATCGTTACCGAAGATAAGTAACTTGTTCATTAATGCAAGTAAAGCACGAGACACAAGGCTTCGGCACATAAGGAGCACATCACATGCTGACATCCTCTATGGGGCATGAGGTGTTTAGGCCATGAGATGGCACTTCTCCACTGTTTTGCAGGCAAAAAAATAATAATTCTGAATGTTTATTGCACATTTTAGACTCTATTGAAGCCCTGTTAGAAACCTCATTGCTTAAGTTATCAGACATCGGTGGAGCACAATTTGCTGGAGGTGCCTTCATGGCATGCTAACAGTCGGAGCGATTAGATGCAAACCGGATGGGTTAGGGGTGAAAATGTGGGTTCCACCCAGGCCATCATCAGTTGGCTTGTTTGTTTAAACCTATTAATTCAATTAAAGCACGGAGCCTGAGGTTTCGGCTCCCAAGGAGCCCATCACATGTCATCCTCTATGGTGACATGCGGTGTTTAGGTTACCAGATGGCACTGCTCCGTTGTTTTGCAAGCAAAAAAAAAGAAGAAAGGTATTTTATCGTTGTTTTATTTTTAAGATACATCAGCGGGCACGTGAAGAACACAACCCCCACCCTCCCGGGCAGTCAAGGGTAGCAAGACCCAAAACAACCAGTTTGTGTACCAGGACAAGAAAGGTAAGCGAGGCAAACAACTTGTATAGTTGGTGACAATCGGGCAGTGGTAGGAGGGGAGCCGTCAGCGCAATCACCACCGCCGGGATGGGCTTAGGTCAGACAATGCGACACAGCAGGGTCTGCAAGCAGGCTGCAGATAGTTCAGTTTGGGCCTCCGCCCCCAACCCCCCAACAGAAAGCAGGCACAGTAGTGACAATTTGTCATACAGTTTCTGAAGCAAACTAGCAGAGAAATCACTCAGACGCTATCGGTGGAAAACAAAGCCCAAAGGACACTTAGAGGTAAAAGAAAGGAGCACACCAAGGCGGAAAGAGAGGTCCTTCCGCAAATCGACTGGAATGTAGAGAAAGTGGCCACCGTGGTACTACAAGAGGGAACTCTGGAGCTGAGTGTCAACACCGGTATTGCATGGGCTTGACAGCCCCATAAGTTGCTTTCTCATTCCAGACAAGACGCAAGTGAACCACTGAGGGAAGCAAGCCGGGGAGAGGTATTGCAGAATATTTCAAGCGTGGGTGAACGAGTAAGTACCCGGCTATGGATCTGGGTCATAGGAAGGGGCAGTCAAGGGTTGGGGCCAACGGCTGGACATTGGGGCAGTAGCTGGAAAGGGACAGCACCTGGGCACACTAGCAAAATGGTGCGACGGAGTGAAAACATTAGCAGGCGAGAGAGAGATGACTTTTATATTTTGTTCCAGGCAAGGGCAGCAAAGTAGAAAGCAGCGTGTACATTGCCACGCAGAACCAGACAAGAATGGGGGAGCAAAGCTCGCCGGCCCTGACCCTGGAGCAGAAACAAGTGAGGCGGCAAATGCAGCTTTCTAGGCAGAATTTATGGCGTTGGGGCAAGCTCGAAGCCAACTGGGCCATACGGGCTCTGGCCGATCAAGGAGCCTCAACTCTCTTGGCACCCCACAGCAAAGCAACCCGCAACTCTGGAAGACCACAAGACTCAGAATCAGGCGTGGCTTCCATGAGCCAGGACCCCCCTACCACCCGCAAGAAGGGAAGGACAGCGAGACCCAGCAGTATGCCTAAACCGAGAAAAGCAAGGAAGGAACCGCTAACCTCAACCCCATCAGTGGTCAGTTTGCCGGAACCCAGCTCGGCGAGCCAACAGGTATCGACACTGCCCCTGCAGACACCCAGCGTAAGTGACCAGGCAAAGCATCTTGGTAGCTAAAAGCAAGTGACGATAAAGGGGCAGTTGGGTAAGATGGTGGACGTGATGCAAGGGCTAATGGCCACGGTAAAAACCCTAACGGAGTCCAGCGTGTTGGCAGACAGAAAGAGGGACAATGGGGGGCAAGCCCTTAGCTCTGTTTGGGGTGAGGGCGAAGCAGCACTGCCTGCCAACCCCAGAAAGGGGGACACCCCCAGAAGCACTAGCACAGGTAACACAGTAGGTAGTGGCACAGGAAGGACTGCAACAGGTCAGGGAGGGAACATAAGTGTAGAGACCTGTTGCAAATAAAAATGTGTAGTGTAGGTCCTATTTTCCCAATAATTGGAATTGGAATAAACAGCAGTGTAGACGTAGGACTGAGGTCATCTAGGTCTCTACTGACTATGTTAAACTTAATTTTAGGTTTGCGCCAGCTAGCTCAGAGGTCACTGGAAACTTTCTTGAATTAATAGGGATGGACAAGCTTCCCTGGCTCGGACAAGAAGGGATTCAGTTTCCGACAACCGCATAAACATGAAAACTTTTCTCCCTCAGAATAAGAGTATATCTCTAGAGTCGTGTGAAAACAATAGACAGCTATTTCACTCAGTCAGCAGTGCATACTTAGTTTCACCAGAATGCAGAGAAATAGAGAGACGGGCCTTTTCAATAAAAAGGTGTTATTTATTGAGCAGTCTTCCTTCTCATACAAGAGAAATGAATTGCCACAATTGCAATACTTAAAGTAAAGTAAAGTGTGTACAGTAAAAGTAGTATTATGAAATAATACTGTAAAAGCATTGATACGGTCTCTTAGCCATATGATACTTTAAAATGGATAAAATATATACATACATAAATACATTGACTAAAAGGCTCAACTGGTGCTTCTAACTAAGCCTACCCCGGTGTACCTGACCTAAGCCTAATACTTTGGGAAGGGATGAGTAAGTAGCAGTTTAAGTTAAGTAGGTTAAGATAATTTTGCCAAGAATCTGCATCAAGAATTCTCTTAAGGGTTTAGTCAGCTCCGTACCTTGGTAATAAAATGTGGGAGGTCTGGTATCTCTTTCCTCAGGACTCGATATCCTTGCAACCCGCAAGGGTAGGCTGGAAACACCGGAGCTGGATTTTCTCGGCTGGAGAAAAAGACAGCGTCTCTCTTAATGCGTCAAACAGGAGGGGCGGCTTCCGCGGGCACTCGCATCAGCCGGGCTCTCGGGCAAGTAGATGGGCGCTCTGCTCCAAACCACTGTGTGTTTGCTTAAGGCAACTGTTGGTATTTTATACCTGAAAGGTGCCGGGTTTGACGTAAGGTTGGACATAAGACGTCACCAAGAACTAACAGTTCTTGCAGGACTTCAGGAGTTCTTCTTCAAATCAAAACAAAAGCAGGGGGGTTTTCCCGGGCTGCTGGAGGCTTGGTTTGTTTAAAGAACGCTTTGTGCTTTCTAGGAGTCGATGGGAGTAGCCGTGCTGTGCTTTGGATTGCATGGGCTATTACTGAATATTAATCTGATTCTTATGCCTTTGTCAGGATATTTATTGATTATAACCCCACAAGGGCATAAATCGGGAATATCGAATTAGGGTCCTAGATAAGAACACAACACCCACTCCATGGATTGATGTCCATCATTACTAAAAACTAAGCAATAGTAAACATTCAATGATGCATGTGTTTTTTCCGACCCACCCCAAAATACATATTTCGCATTTAAAATGGTATAAGGTAAATACACGAAAAATGAGTATTTGTACTGTACGCTTTTCAAGCAGTGTTATCATTCAGATAAATGCATATATATATCAGCTAATTGAATTGCGAAAATTACACATGAAATGGCTCTAAATACAGAATAGAAGGTCGAGACCATTTCATCACACATTTATACAAATTGCTGTATATGTGCTACAGGCTGAGGTAAAATATTGTCTCTAGTATCCTAAAATAGAAGCTCTGTTCTCTAAGAATAGTTCTACTTTAAGCAGAGTACCATGTGCCAAAAAAAAGTAAATATTTTGAAAATATGGGCAAAAATAATTTCGCTTTCAAGGGAAAAGTTCCAAATATTTTCTGTAGTTTGTTTATCAAAAAACTGAAGGCCGAATTCAGAGTTCAGGGAACTCTGTGTGCTCATTGTTTTTATTTAAGAGGTATTCTCGTTGATTGGAGAGAACATTATTTCAGACAGACCCGCAAAAAATTGTCTACCACATCAGGTGAAAGTTCGACCAAGTTCGAAAATACTGCAACTGTGCAGTTCTCTGCGTGATTGCTATCATCGATGTTTGGATCAGCAATGCTCACAGAAGGCTGTACCTGTTTAGTGCTGCTTTCCTCTCGTACTTCACCGCCACCTAGTCGTAGTGGGGAAGTCTCAACGAATGCCGTCATCAGAATCGGTAGCCGCTGGGGACAACACGATGCATGAGTCGTTACAGGACCTAGCAATGTATCGATATCCATTGGTACTGCTGATTGTAGTGTAAGACAGATGTCCAACACGCAGACATCAAAGCACAGGTATGATGCAATTTTACCAGATCGGTCTGAATGAAAGGAACCAGGTTGAACTCAGATCTCTTAGCCGGGCCAATCCGAGGACCTTAGTGATACGGTCTCTGTATCGTATTGCTAGGATCGTTTCTTCCATCGTTGCTAGAGTCATGCCTGTGGATTGGCTTGCCATATCGGTGCAGAAGAAGCAAAAATAAAATTCCTGCCACGAGTCCCAAGATTAAGGGTAGGCCGCCAAAGACAGAATGGACAAAATTCGGGAAGATGCCCAGAACTGTTTTAAAGGGTGTTAACAGAACCGAAAAAATTGTCTGAAATACATGTGCGATGCCACTGGTATCAGACATGTTTAAGATTTGGCTTAACACTTATACGAAATGTACGGGGCAATTTGTTGATAAAAGGGTATGTGTCTCTGCTGCCGTCCTTGCAACTTGCGGATCATATGTTTCTTTTGATGACGTTAGAGGCACAGTTGTTTGTAAAAGAATGGAATTCATTCTGCTTAAAGTATCAATTCGAATAGAAGAGATATTCAACCGAGGCCATAACGCAGCCCCCAAATTTGGATTGCTGTGTGGATACAATATTTGCATACAGCAAATGGCCCTGGAAGTTACAGTTGTCAGATAAGCTTTTCCTGGCAGCATGCCACAACAGCTGTGGTCACTTATTAAAATGTAACTACCGTTAGAAAGTGGTCTAAAAAATGGCTCTATCTGTTTTGCAGGCGTGCCATGCAGGTGACATGAAAGGTTGTTTGAAGACCCTTCGCAGGCTCCATGCAAATTAATACCTTGACACAGAAGTGTACCGCTTAGTGATTTTTTACAATTTTTACCACTAAGAAATACCTCCTTGTTTCCTTCACTATAACATCTGTGTGTATAAGGTAAATCCCCGGTTGATTTGATGTATTCTTTACCCAACCTTTCATACTGGCCTGCTGGTATATACTCTTGACAGTAATTAAACTGGAAAGTTGTTATCGGAATTGTAATCGTTCCATGTATTATCCATTCGATGACAGGTTTCTCTGACATTGTCAATGGTAATCTCTCGAGTTTTTCAATGCTCAGAATCGTATAGTCTGCTCCTTTTTGTGCCAAACTGATTTGTTTATCAGTAAGGTTAAAGATACCGAATAATGACGTTATGTTGATTAAACACCATGGTACGTAGCCTGAACGCAGATTTTGCAACGTCCATCCAAGTTGTACAATAGAACGTAATTGAGACTGACCATGTTGTAACATTAGTAAGTCCTGCTCTATTATATCACTCACTGCACCATCAGGATTCAAGCAAGCCGGGCCGAAGACTGCTGTAATGCCAGAAACCGGTCCCCGGAAGCTTGTTTCCTTTCCAGTAAAAGAATTGGCTTGGTAGTTTGGTCTGCCCTGTTCCCATGATGCACTGGGCCAGGGACAGACTAATTTGCATGTAGCCAGGTTCTGAGCTGGGATGGTGCAGTGAGCTAAAAAACGGTGATGGATCAAGCCCTGATCTGTTGACTGGGTAGGAGTGTTCTGCTTAATTCAGATACTCTGTCCATCACCACCCCCTTTTCTGAATCTATTATATCAAAGGCAGACAATACAATTCTGTCCAGTGAATATATTCTGGAAGACAGAGTCGTTAACCCATTGTCCACAACAGAAAGTGATTTTTTCCAAATTTATACGATCAATTTCTCGTATTTTTTCTGCGGTCTCAATTTGCATTACTTTCCATGCTTCGTCGTATGCAGAGTATATACCGGTCGCTATGAAACGTTTTTGATGCTGTTTGCGTGGTCCCATTATGAAATCACGCACGTCAGTACCGTCTTTAAGTAAAGTCAAGTGTTGCTTAATTTCAGCCAGTGTGGATTTCTGTAGCCACTTGAGGCATAATTTCCCTACACTGTATGTTGTAACTATCCCTGGATGTTGTTTCTGGGAATATCTAGGGTCTGGTCTGGTCATTTTGAACCCCTGTGTTTTGTTCAGGAATCTATCTTAACAGTTATTCGTGTCTGTTGGCCAGATCAACCACTTTTTCCAATCAGTATGTGTTCTGTTTTGGTATAAAATATTAGAAACGTCTATCTCCACATCAGTAGTGCTGTCACTATCAGGCATGGGTTTCGGAATAGACGGTGTATTCAAATCTTTTATCTTAGCTAGGCCAAGACAAGTAGTTTGTTGAATTGTGTCATTCAACAATATCATTTGTTCTGGGTTCATGCAGGCCCTAAACAGTGCTTCTAGGCCTTGTACTCGCCAATCTTTGGAACCCCAGATTGTTTTTGTTTCAATGGTGTTTTTCCAAAATTCGAAACCTAATGTAGACATCTTGTCATAAACTTTTTCTGAATAAATCAATTTAGTATTTGTCAACATTGTTTTCATTCCTGTTCTATTTGACATTTTAAAATAAAACGTTCCTGGATCACTGTTATTAAACCCTGAGAAGTATTGGAATTTCTCAGAAAACTTTTTCGAACTGCCTTTTGGTGGAGTTGGACAGTGTTCCCACTGGATAAAAGATAAAACATTTCTAGGCTGAGCACTTTTATGCAAATAGTGATCACCATAATGGTTGTAGCAGTAAAACTCTTCATAATTGGATGAACCCTGCAAGTAATCTTGTTCTGTAAATTTTGCTGACATTACTAAATCTGACATCATATTATTAATGTTTTCAAAATCCCAGTCATCAGAGAAGGTACTAGGTGTTTCTTGACGAACTGTTACTATTTGGGTTTCATGAGGCACAAGTTCCATGGCATTATTGCATAGTCCTTTTTTATTCATCGCAGATTTCTCAAATTTGATTAGTCTCTCAGCATGAGCCTCTTGGATTGTAGCAAACTTCGGTATTCTGCTATTCTTGGGAGTCCACTGGGCCTACTACTTATTATTGGCCACATGATTGTGGTTTTACCAGGTCGATGGATACAACACGGTTCTCCTTTTTACCAGCAAGGGGCGGTAGTACTTCTGATCTTGTTCCGTTGATAGCTAAGACAGCTACTGCTTTTCTGTATGAAGGCCCAAATTCCTTCTTTACCGCAATCTTTTCTCTGACCAGATCCCCAATCTTTGGAAATCAGACAGGTCTTGCTGGGACAGGTGGTTTTTCTTCAGTGGCTGTCGATTATTGTTTCATCTTTGTTACTCAGGTTTTTTCTTTTTTCATTTAAATCCTGTAAAACAGCCAAACGATCTTTGATATCAAAGGTTTTTTCTTCTACCACTGAAGTGTGACTATCAAGGTCCTGAATATGCATTCTAGTTCTGAACAATACTTCGTATGGAGGGAGACCTTTTAGAGAGTTTCTTGGCAGATTATTAAGACTACGTTGGACACTTGTTAAATGTG
The DNA here is from genome assembly GCF_964263255.1 of Lissotriton vulgaris. Taxonomy (NCBI): domain Eukaryota; kingdom Metazoa; phylum Chordata; class Amphibia; order Caudata; family Salamandridae; genus Lissotriton; species Lissotriton vulgaris. The sequence continues at coordinate 272,350,294 of NC_141700.1, forward strand.
TGACCCACCCATCACCCGAACCTAATACCCTCTCCGTTATAGATTGCTTTATGTCCCGGTTTTTTCTTTCCACAACCGCATTTCCCTCAGGATGGAAGGGAGAAGAATACCGCAATGCGATGCCCATACTGTTCATGGCCTCTTTGTAAGCTCGAGAGCTAAACGCAGGACCCTGATCAGAATGTAGCATGCCAATTGCGTATGTGTCGATAAAGACTCGCAAATCTTTTATAACAGTTCTGGCGTCAGCCGATTGCTGGGGCCACATCCAAATGAATCTCGTACAGGAATCCACTGCGACCATGATATATTTATAGTTGCCATCCCTTTTTAAGGGACCACAGTGGTCCAGGTAAACGCATGCTAATGGTTTATCTGAGATTAGAAGGGGCGTCTGTGCTGGTCTTTTTACTGTTGATACTTTCATTCTTTGGCATATTTCGCATTCTAGAACATAGTTCTTAGTTTGCTTCCTAATACCCGGCCACCAATATCTCTGTTTTAATAATGATGTTGTGGCAGAAATACCAGCATGTGCAGATGCTAACCCTTCGTGTTCCACTGAAATAAGTCCTAATCTGTGTTCCATGTTTGGAATCGCTCTATCCCCCACTCCAGGGATTCGGGCAAATGGAACATTGTTCGCATCAGTTATGTATGAGTACTTTACTGGAAAGCCTTTTGGGAGTGTTTTTCTGTCTTCTTTTACTGACGCACTGACAGCTTGTAGTATGTCGCTGTCTATTTTTGTTTTTGACCGGGTGATAGCAGCTACGGAAGCCGTTTGCACAGCTGCCTTCGCTGCTTCATCAGCCAATGAATTCCCTGCAACATGAACGCCATCACGTTGATGACTCAGTGTGTGTATCATGTGAGTCTTTTGTAGTTCTTTCTGTAAAAGAACTATTTGTTCCCAAAGTATTTTATGCTTGATTGTGCCACCTTTTGCATCTTTGAAGCCATTTTGAACCCAGTTCTGCAAGTATTCATTATAAGACTGAACGCAATAATATGAATCGCACACTAAGTGTGGGGAATTCGCGATCGGTATTTTCAAGCGCCATCTTAAATGCTAGTAGTTCAGCTCGCTGAGCTGTACAATCTCCTAGAGATTGAGTTTCAGTGACCGTTGGTCTAAATTTCCCTTCATGCCATCCACCTTTAACGATCGCGCATGCAGCACTATATGCTTGTTTACCCCCAACTGCGGGTTATGCTGATCCGTCTGTATATCTTATACATCCGTAATGATCCAGAGTCAGGATTTCAGCTGGCAGAGGACATTCATATTCATATTGCAGGAATTCTTGTGTTTTCAAATTAGGATCAAATTCATATACTACGTCTGTAGCAGCAAGAGAATTAACCCATTGTATCCGTCTCGGATGTAATGCTTTGGCATTTGGTATGCTTGCTTTTGTCACTGCTTCTAAGGCAGGTATCGGCGTAACGATTATTATTCGTTTACCTTGTACTAGGGCTCTTTCTTTTGCTACAGCAGTTTGAACCGCAGTTAGAATTTTCTCTGTGGAGCTGAATTTCATTTCAGCTTGAGTGTACAAATGTGATTTGTAAGCTATAGGTACCATTTCTCCCTCATTAGAGGTCAGGTATGTGAATCCGCATCTTCCGGGGATGACTCGGATTACAAGATTGCGTGTGTTTTCACGTGTTTGCAATTTTGTTTTAGTTAACATGTCTGTTTGTAGTGATCTCAAAATTTCTGTATGTTTCTGAGTCCAATTGGTTTGTTTAAAATCTGGTTTTATTAATTCATAGAGAGGTTTAACCCTCTCAGCATAATTTACAAACCTAGTAGTGATTGTAAATTCTTCAGCGTTTTTGGTGCTTGGAGTACAGCACATTTTTCTAAGAAATTGTCTGCCAGGCTTTTGCCTTCACTTGATAATTCATAACCTAAAAATAGGACAGTTAGATGGGTAATTTGTGACTTTTTAAAGTTGAATTTGTAACCCTCTGAGGCGAGTCCAAGTATTATGGTGTTCACCCTTTTTAAGTGAGTCTCCAGGTCATCATCTGTGAGATAGATGGCATCGGCATATGATAATGCTTCATCATCATATATTTGTAGTAACTCTATTACCCTTGCTGAGAATAATCCTGGTCTATTCTTGAATCCCTGTGGGAGTCGGCAAAATTGTTTTTGCGACCCAAATATTGAGAAAGCGGTCAAATACCTGCTTTCAGGTGCAATGTTTTGACAGAAGAATCCATTAGAGATGTCTAATATTGTTTTATATTTTTTGCACACAATGTTATTCATTAGTGCTGCACTATGTGAGTTTTGTGCTGCAAATGTTTTACAACAGGAGTTAAGATGTCTGTAGTCCAAAACTAGACGATATGAATCGTCTGGTTTGGAGACAGGAAACAAAGGATTGTTCATTTGAGAGGTGCATGTTTCGATCACCCCTTGGTATTCAAGTTGATCTAAGATCTCCCTGACTTGTTTTTTAGCTTCTTGTTTAACTGGGTACTGCCTTTGTGCAGTGGGCTGATTTTTTAACTGGATCTTGCGGTGAGGTGAGTCCTCATCCCATCCTTCATGATTTTTATACAAAGCAGGAGCGTGGGCTACTGCCCATTTTCTTGCATATGTGTATTTTTTATGAATCGGGATATGATTCGAGAAGGCAGGCATAATCATTTCTTTGCCATGAGGTCACTCCCTGACAAACTCTGGTGGCCAGTCTTTCTCAGCTAACAGAATGTCATAGCCTTTTGAAAGTTTTTACCAAAAGAGACTTTTAATTTCCTGGTTTTATCTCCATCTATATGTAATGTTATTTTAAATAGCTTATGGGGCACACTAACTCGTGTGTCTGCAGTTTCCACTTGAATGTACTCATTCGTGTCCACTGTCTCCTGAAGATTCTTCAGGGTCTTGTGAGCTATGGTCACTTCTGCTCTGCTGTCTAGCATTGTCTGTGCCCACTCTCCGTTTTTCAGCTGTGTCCTCAGAATTCTCAGCATGTTTAATTTTAATACTTGCTACCTCCTTTCTGGGAAATTGTAATTTTTTACTTTGATGAGCAGGTTCCTTGTCTTTGGACTTGACGTGCTCTTCTCTGTGTTCTGACCGTCCTCTTCTTTCTGATTTCTGTGAGGAAGATCGAGAAGGATTCAGTGAGAAGGATCTAGAGGGACGTGTATCAACATCTTGATATCTGTCTGGTTTTCTTATTTTATCCCTATCTCTAAGGTTGTATCTTTTTTCAGAGGGTTCCCTTTGGGTAGACTTGTCTTCTCGGCCTGGAGGTCTCTCTCTACGCTGAGGAGACCTTCCTCTGGACTGGAAACGTTTTTCCCTGGGAATGGTTTGTTTATTACCTTCCCAACTCTTTTTTGGAGTCTTTAAATTATTTTTAATAAATGTTTTTTCAGGATTTTCAGTTAGTTGGGGTTTTACCGGTTTCCCACCCAAATTATCTCTTCCTAGCTCTTCATAGGATTTTTCTATGATTCTGGCAAGTTCCAATGGTTGGGCTGCTATATCTGTTCCCTTCAATTTCTGGTGGATCGCCACAGACGCTGCTTCACCTTTTATGTTGGCTAATAATATAGCCGAGACCAGCTTGAAGTCTTTTAGTAATTTTATACCCAGAGTTAAAGCAGGTTCTGGACCGTATTCATTTTGAATCTGTCTTAATACATCTGGTATGACCGCCAAAGACGGGACACCATGTGTTTTTGTGTAGATGGAAGCAAAGACTGTGCACCAAGTGTCACAGTCCTCCACATGTGGTGCGATCCCCATCGGGAGGCATATAGTCAGAATTCTGTGTTTCTCAGTAGGAGTAGTATCTGGGAATACTGCCTCTATTTGAGTAATTTTCTGTGCTAACCAGAATGGAATTTGTTCCCGTTTTATGGGTACTTTACCAAGACATGATTGTATGTTCTGTGGTGTGATTTTGTTTATGTTCCCCTGGTGAGGGGTCTGCTGTGGAATGTTAAATGTCGGTTGGACTATTGAAATCCGCATGACATATTGGACTAATTGTCTATGTATTTTAATTAAGAGTTTTAGCTGAGCTAAAAGTTCAGGAACTGACATTTTATCAATGTCTGGATGTGGTGTGTAGCTGGCTAGAACCGGCCATGTTGCTCCTGGTCTACCTAGTGGACCGAGGCTGGTGATGTGATTATTGTGTTTTAGGGCGCCTTTAAACCAGAGCAGGTGCTCTTGGTATTTTAGTGGAATTTCAATCTCCTCGAAAGGAGTGTATTCTTCCGGAGGTTCCTCTATTTTGTAATAGTGGAAGTCTTTTGTCGTGTGCTGCTGGAAAATGTATCCATGAATAGAATACCTTTGTCTGCCGATATTCATGTGCCTCTATCACGAATATGACTATACCACCTCGTGGTGTCAGTCCATTTTCTATAAGTTTTAGAGTTATAGTTCTTCTTACATTGACCGGAATGATTATAGCATTCGGTTCGGTTTCATGGAGAGTTGTGTCTTCTTTTAAGAGTTGAGCTGCTAGTCTTATTCGCTCCCTTTCTTCGTCACTTTCTGTCATTTTAACTGACTGAAAGTTTTCTGTTGCAGATCGAGTTTCAAGGAAACCAAGATTAGGTGCACAATATTTTGGAACACTGTATCCTTCAACGTTGATCAAACCAAAAACTAATACATAGGATTCTCATCCTACTAAGTTCCGGCGGATATTAACCTTTCACCCACTCCAGACGTCTATTGGAGTTTTTACGGGAAAAGGGTTCTGTGTGAAAAAGCAAGCCTGAGTTACTCTAGTGTCTTGCGTTAGATTATCGCCTTACCAAACGTTGGGCGCCATGTAGTGTAGTTCCTATTTTCCCAATAGGCTCTGCGCATTGGAATAACATAAACAGCAGTGTAGACGTAGGACTGAGGTCATCTAGGTCTCTACTGACTATGTTAAACTTAGTTTTAGGTTTGCGCCAGCTAGCTCAGAGGTCACTGGAAACTTTCTTGAATGAATAAGGATGGACAAGCTTCCCTGGCTCAGACAAGAAGGGATTCAGTTTCCGACAACCGCATAAACATGACAACTTTGCTCCCTCAGAATAAAAGTATATCTCTAGAGTCGTGTGAAAACAATAGACAGCTATTTCACTCAGTCAGCAGTGCATACTTAGTTTCACCAGAATGCAGAGAAATAGAGACGAGCGTTTTCAATAAAAAGATGTTATTTATTGAGCAGTCTTCCTTCTCATACAAGAGAAATGAATTGCCACAATTGCAATACTTAAAGTAAAGTAAAGTGCGTACAGTAAAAGTAGTATTATGAAATAATACTGTTAAAGCATTGATACGGTTTCTTAGCCATATGATACTTTAAAATGGATAAAATATATACATACATAAATACATTGACTAAAAGGCTCAACTGGTGCTTCTAACTAAGCCTACCCCGGTGTACCTGACCTAAGCCTAATACTTTGGGAAGGGATGAGTAAGTAGCAGTTTAAGTTAAGTGGGTTAAGATAATTTTGCCAAGAATCTGCATCAAGAATTCTCTTAAGGGTTTAGACAGCTACGTACCTTGGTAATAGAATGTGGGAGGTCTGGTATCTCTTTCCTCAGGACACGATATCCCAGCAACCCGCAAGGGTAGGCTGGAAACACCAGAGCTGGATTTTCTCGGCTGGAGAAAAAGACAGCGTCTCTCTTAGTGCGTCAAACAGGAGGGGCGGCTTCCGCGGGCATTCGCATCAGCCGGGCTCTCGGGCAAGTAGATGGGCGCTCTGCTCCAAACCACTGTGTGTTTGCTTAAGGCAACTGTTGGTATTTTATACCTGAAAGGTGCCGGGTTTGACGTAAGGTTGGACATAAGACGTCACCAAGAACTAACAGTTCTTGCAGGACTTCAGGAGTTCTTGTTCAAATCAAAACAAAAGCAGGGGGGTTTTCCTGGGCTGCTGGAGGCTTGGTTTGTTTAAAGAACGCGTTGTGCTTTCTAGGAGTCGATGGGAGTAGCCGTGCTGTGCTTGGATTGCATGGGCTATTACTGAATATTAATCTGATTCTTATGCCTTTGTCAGGATATTTATTGATTATAACCCCACAAGGGCATAAATCGGGAATATCGAATTAGGGTCCTAGATAAGAACACGATAAATGGTCCAGATAGTTTTAAAAGAACTATTCTCATAAATGCACCACAGCAACAAAGTAGAACTGAGAACTGGTCAGCAAACAGGACCAGTGCAACTGACCTCAGTGCTTAGCAGCAACCACAAGGTTCTAAATGGAATTAGAATGCACATCATAAAATGCAGTATACATTGGCGAGGAAGGGTAAAAGGAAATATAACAAGCACAGGAAATGCAAATGCAACATACTTCCCTTTTTCCAACAGAAAAAGAAAATACGCAAGGTATAAAGTTATCTACTGAAATAAGACAATCTCTTGTGAGGAAATCTCAAACAATCTGATACTTTGACTCTAGAAGCCACTGTGTTTTCAGGCAAGTTTCGATATCCCGGAGAACAGTCTCCAGCCTTACTAGGTAAAACTGGACACATGGCGACACGTTTAACATTCCATAACCGGGGACTCGGCCACCGCGGAGACGGCGTGGCAGGAGAAATCGCCGTTCTGGATCTCGTGGCCCTCCTGAGACTCGACCCACGGTGGGGCCGGATGGGGCCATCCTAATGGACGATTCACCTGCGAGGACTGGCTCGAGTTCGACTCGGGAGCCCGCCCCTACTGACATTCTGGTACCGGATACTTTACAGTAGACGCCGCTGGTCACGGACTCTACGGCTCCGGTGGTCCCGGAGACTGCCTTACCGGCGCTGGAGTTGGAATGATTCTTGCCCTGCCTGCATTGCCTCCAATGTGTGCCTGCCTTTAGTGTGTGGTTCCCGGTGGCCCTGCAACTCTTTCATATATGACTTTTCTACACTGAAGCTGGGGACGCCTGAACACTGGTTGGTGCCTTGTGATGGGCGTTTGGGTTGTTTGAGCTCTGGGTGCTGGGAGGTCTGGGTGGCGGCTGTCACCCCCGCATTGCTGACTCGGCGGAGGAGATATGACCGGGTTCGTAACATAGATCCGCTGGGTCTTTCGGGGAGCTGGGAGGGTGGGTGGGTGGGGTTGTTTTGCTGTGTGTGAGTGTGGGTGGAGTGTGTTGAATGGGGTGGCTGTGCACGTCCTGGCACTGGCAGGGGAAGGGCGGGGTGGCGGTTTTGGTTGTTGCTATCCTATTGCTCGTGGGTGGGGGGATTGCGGGGGTTGGGGTTGTTGGGGGGTGGGACTGGGAATGTGACAATAATGACTCTGGCATACTGCGCATGTTGATTCCGATTGGTGGGGTGCTTGTCTTGCGCGATGCATCCCTAGAAAACGATGTGGCGAGGGCCTACTGGAGACGGCCTAGGTTGTGCTTGCGATGTAGCCCGATTGGGCGTGATTGTTGGTCATGGGATTTAAATTCTTAACGTGGAATGTGCGTGGCCTGGGTACGTGCACTAAGAGACACAGGGTCCTTACCTTTCTCAAACCCCTTGGGATTTCAGTTGCTTGTTTACAGGAGGCCCACTTAGATGAGGACGGGGCGCAGAGGCTGGCCAAGAAGTGGAGAGGCCAGATTTTTCACTCCTCCTATTCTACATATGCTAGGGGGGTTTTAATTTGGGTGGCCCCTGGGGTTCCCTGTGAGGTTCAATATATAGATGCGGATGTGGAAGGCAGGTATGTCTTAGCGAAACTCAGATTGGACGATAAAGTCCTCTTGATCCTTAATACCTATGCACCGAATGTCGATGACCCGACCTTCTTTTCCCAGATGCAGGATCTGGTGGCTCCAAGCCTAAACGCACCCCTCCTTTGGTTCGGAGATTCAATTGCGTACTACATCATGAGCTGGACCGTCATCCACCTAGGGCGGGCACTAAGCCCCGTATGACGGCGCGCTTGCGGGAAGTGATGCATAATATAGGGGCAGTGGATGTGTGGCGTGCCTGCCACCCAACGCAGAAGCTTTATACATGTTATACCCCGACACATAGTACACATAGCAGGCTAGACCGGGTGCTGGCGGCCAACCTCCCCTCCTCTCTTACATTAACGGTTACGCACCAGGCCAGATACCTGTCGGATCATGCTCCGGTCACGTGCGTGACACAGTGGCCTGATCGCATGGAGCGTCCGCGGACGTGGAGACTGCCGACTGATCTGCTTCAGGATCAGGTGGCCCGGGACCATGTGACATCGTCGCTTTCCGACTACCTGGAACTCAACTGGGCGGAAAGGGACCTCTCCTATTCCACCAAATGAGAAGCACTGAAAGCGGTCGTGCGTGGAGCGTGCATGGGTCTGTCGTATGGGGTCCGGAAACAGCTGCTATCTGACTTGCAGGCTGCGGAAGCTGAGCTTCTACACACTCAAACCCAATCTGACCCGGACGCGTCGGATCAACGGGTGGAGGCCCATGCCCTGGCATCGATACAGGACATACTTACGAGGCTCGATAAATTCACGCTGGGCCAATATAGGCAGAGACTACACCGCGAGGGGGATAAGTCTGGACGCTTGTTGGCCTGGATACTTCGTCGGGAGTTCGCGGCCGAACGTATAGTAGCCCTACGGTCACCCAGTGGAGAAATGGTACACTCGGAAGCGGGTGTACTCGCAGTCCTGCGGGACCATCTGCGTATGGTGTATGAGGTTGACCCGTCCATATCTGAGGATGTCTATCGCTTGTACATCGACAACCTTGGTCTCCAGGCCCTGCCGGAGGCAGTGGCGAAGGAACTGGATGTCAAGCTATCGGTGGGTGAAATTACCACGGCAATAGCCGCCCTTCCCCGGGCCAAGACCCCTGGCGGAGATGGGTTCCCTGCGGAGTTTTACCATGAGTTCGGACATACCCTAGCCCCCCTCCTCCTACAGGTCTATGATGAGGCCTTGCGTGTGGGCACCCTCCCACCCACCTTGAACCAGGGTGAGGTATGTATGATTTTAAAGCCGGGCGGTGATAAAACGGACCCCACAGCCTACCGCCCTATCACCTTGATAAATTCAGACGCAAAAATCCTCACTAAGCTGCTGGCCAATCGCCTAGCCCCGCACGTGGCCCAACTCGTTCACCAGGACCAGTGTGGTTTTGTCCCCGGGCGTAATACGGCAATGAATTTGCGTCGCCTAACTCACATTTTGCATGAGGTTCGGGGGCGGGAGGTTCCCCATGTGTTGGTCTCCGTTGACCTGGCTAAAGCCTTCGATACGGTGCATTGGGGTTATCTGATGCATGTCCTATTGAAGATGGGATTTGGTCTGGGATTTCGTGACTGGATCCGGGTGCTCTACGGGGCGCCCCGGGCCAGGGTGCGCCTGGGATCAGCCCGCTCTGAGGAATGGCCGTTGGGGAGGGGTACTCGCCAGGGTTGCCCCCTGTCCCCCCTTCTATTCGCTCTCGCAATTGAGCCCCTGGCCGTATCTGCCCGCAGGGAGCTGCATGACTGGGGTATGGTGGTGGGGGACACTACCAATGTCGTCTCTCTCTCTACGCCGATGATGCGCTATTCTACCTGACATCTCCGGTGGAGGCTCTCCCCGCTTTACTGCGGCTTTTGGACCGCTTTGGCGCAGCCTCTGGACTGCGCATGAATGTCAATAAGTCCCTGGTGTTCCCGCTGACTCCTGCTATCCCCGATCCAGACGCGGATTCTCGCTACTTGGGCCTCCGGTGTGAACGCATGGCGTTCCGGTACCTGGGTATTCAGGTGGCCGCCACCGACGACGCTCTCTTGACTCATAATATAGACAAGATACTCGCAGCCCTCCGTACGTCTATTGCTTTTTGGAATACGCTCCCTCTCTCCCTCATGGGGCGTTTGGCAGTTGCCAAGATGGTGATGCTTCCTAGAGTCCTCTATGTGCTGCAAAATACCTTATGCCCGTTGCCTCCCCGGGTCTTTCGCACGCTGAACTCACTCCTTACATCCCTCCTGTGGGCGGGTGGACGAAGTAGGGTCGCGTTGCGTACGATAACACAGTGTTGGGAAGATGGTGGCCTAGAGGCCCGAGGTTCGATCTGTACTACTATGCGGCGCAGCTTCTCCCGGCAGCCAGGTGGTTCGCTGACAATGAGAACTGGGAGTTGGCATTGTTGGCAGGGGTGGCTTCGGACAGAGACTTGCAGGAGGCTTTCATGCAAGGCCGGGGCGCTCCTGATACCCTGCCCTATGCCGTAAGGCATACGGCAAATATATGGCAACGGTTCGTTGAGAGGGTTCTGCGACGCGCGACGTTCCACGGGGAGCTCTCCATTTGGATCCTGGCCCCGATACTTGCAATGGAGGCGAATATGTCCTTCCGTGAGTGGCGGCTGGGCGGTTGCGACACCCTCGCAGATCTTTATCCGGATGACTCCTTTGTGTCCTTTGAGAGAGCGGTGGACTCCTTTGGACTCAGGGAGGGCCAGTACTTGCATTACGGATGCCTTAGAGATGTGGCCAGAACGACCTGGCCCCAGTTCCCGGAGGCACCCCAGCTCACTAACACCCTGGATGCTATATTATCCTGTGGTAGAGGTAGACGTCTGGTCTCCCTACTTTACTCTGCCATGCGCAGGGACTCAACTCCCCCGGTGGCGCCAGCTTGGAGGGCTTGGGAGGCGGACTTGGGGATCGAATTGGACCCGGCCCAGAGGAAGCGAGTTGGATTACTAACTCGTAAGGTATCCTGCAATGCACGCTTCAAACTAATTCATTTTAACTTTGTTCATCGCACTTATATGACACCTGTCTCCCTCCACCGCATCTCCTCAGATAGAAGCCATAATTGCCCTAGATGTGGCGCAGAGAGGGCGGGATTCCTTCACCTGGCTTGGGAATGCCCCTTGGTTCATGATTTTTGACATGGGGTGATGGATCGCATTACCCGGATCACACATCTTCGGTTGCAACTAGACCCGCTTCATTGTTTACTGGCGTTAGTTCCCAAGCCCAGGAGGAGGGGTCTGTCTTATAAATTGCTCCAACTTCTATTGGTTCTAGCGAGGAGACGGGTGGCCATTACCTGGATGGGCCAGAGGGCACCTGAAATACCTCTATGGTTGCGGGATGCTAGGGAATGGGCCTTGGCGGAGGAGACGCATATGCAGCGCACTCGCAAAGATGTGAAGCTCCAGGAAGACCTACTTGCCTGGAGACTCATGTGTATCGAGGGGATGGAGGGGGATGAATCAGACGCCACCAGCGCTGAGTTGTTTTCCTCCGCTTCCTCGGAGTCTGGTGAGGGGGGGGAGGGGTTGGGAGAGGGGGGTCGGGAGGTAATGTAGCAGTCTCCTGAGCCGTGCCAATACTCTGTGTTGGTTATGTTTGACTTTAGCCGTAATTCCCAGTTGACCACAGTGTACTGTAATGACCGCGTTCTAATTGGCCCTTGCATTTATCTCCTTCTGTGTTCGGATCAGCGCTAGTATTGCCACTCATGGGGGGGGGTTTCTGTTAGTGTTTACCGTTATATAGGTTGGAACTGCAACATCAGAAAATGGCGAAGACATTGATACTGTTTATCTGATAATTGAAGCACAAGTGCCAATCCTACTGTTTGCCTATGGGTTCCCTTTAACGCCGCCCTGCCTCCAGGATGTGGGCCGTACATGGCTGTGTACTCACATTGGACCTGGCATACCGGTTCATATCATGTCAACTGGTTTGATGACTGTATACTTTGTGCTTTATTTGATACTCTCGCCGCAATAAACATATTAAAAAAAAAAAAACATTCCATAACCTGCCATCTTGTGCGATGACACTGTTGTCAAAAACCTTTACAATTATCATGGGTTTGGCAAATCTATCGCAACATTGGGTGGTGAAACCAGGCTTCTTGACTCTGACCCAGTCACCAATATTAAAATTGGGGGATTTGGTTTTCCACTTGTAGTCAAACCACTTCTTAGTTTTGACCTGTTTAGATTCATCCCTTTGGGCAACTCCACTTTCCGTATCATAAAAACTTGTTTTTGCACTTCTCTTTGAACCACCAAGAACAATTTTTTTATGCAGGGTCTCGCCCTATTAAAAGGCGGAAGGGACTGACCTCTGTTGTGGTGTGGGGTGTAATGCGATATAACCAGAGCTTTTCTCTCAAGGAATTTCTCCAGCTTGACCACATCTGACATGTAACCCTTTAAAACTCTATTAAAACGTTCAACAATGCCATTCTCGTGCGGTTCATATACAGAGACAGTGTGGTGTTTGATATTATGACATTTTAGGAAACTTTCCATTTCTGTAGAAGTGAGTTGCACCCCATTGTCAGTCACGAGAACTGCGGGACAACCTTCTCTGGAAAAAACTTTGTTAAAAAATTCAATAACCATGTCGGTAGAGGAGTTGGATGCAAACTTCACTTCTGGACACTTGGAGTGGTAGTCCACAAGCACAAAGGCGTAACGTGAATCATGTAGTAGACATATGAAAGGACCAGAAATGTCGAAAGCCACTTTTTTTCCAAGATTCATCAGTCCAGTCAGAACTTTTTAATGGGGATACGTTAAGCCTCATCATTTTTTCACTACTCATGCAAACTTCACATTCTCTGGCGATCCGATCAACCCGGCGATGTAAACCTGCCCACCAGAAATAATTTCTTAACAGTCGTTTCATGGCAGACATGCCAGGATGGGATTTGTGTACCAACTCCAAAATCGACTTCTGGATACCAAATGGTGGCACACATTTCCCACCTTTGTACAATAGCTTCCCTTCTAATTCCAAAACATCAAACAACCTGAACATGGGCATGTATTCCTACTATCTGGACATCCCTTTTTAATGTACTCTTTAACAGCCTGCCATGTGATATCTTCTTTTTCACAGAGTCTCCAGGACTCTTCAGTGATACTTTCAAATGCAGCAGTAACTACATCTTGGATGGTGGTGACTATCTCTGAGTCATCAAGGCTGTCATCACAGCTGACCTGACAAGGCAGTCAAGACATGCAATTGGCCATAACATCTTTCTTACCAGGTACAAACTCTGGTTTAGAGCAGTACTCCTGCAACCTGGAGGTAAGTCTCACAATGTGGGACGTGGAGTTCCATCCACCACCAGGGAAGAAAATGTTAACCAAAGGTTTTTGGTCTGTCCTTAATATGAAATTGCTTCCCCATATGTAATTGCGGTAATGCTCAATCGCCCACACGCATGCCAACAGTTCTTTCTCAATCACAGCGTACCTGCGTTCTGTCTCATTAAGGGTGCAGGAAGCAAAGCACACGTTCCATTCATCTTTCCCACACCTCTAATACAAAACCCCACCAATTCCGTACAAACTTGCATCACCTGTGATGACACATTCCTTGTGCATACAGAACGGTTTGAGTGTGGAATCCTTAAGGATATCAGTTTTGATGGACTCAAAAGCTTGTTGTTGCTCTACCTCCCATTCAAAAGCAGCTTTATGTCTCAGCCACTTCCTAAGAGGCTCCATTTTAGATGCAAATTGTTCACAAACGTACTATAATATTCGCACATGCCTGTGAATGATAGTAATTGTTCTGTGTTTATGGGGGAAGGTGCATTGATGCATTGATTTTACCATCTATGTTTGATTTCTTAGGCACCACACGGTTACCAGATAAAGTGTGGCCTAAATATTCCACAGAGGTTTTAAACATTTTGCAGTTATTAATCTTGAGGGTCAAACGACTCTTCCTCAACCTTTCACAAACTTCCATTAAATCCTTAAAATGCTCCTCTTCATTTCTTGTAAAACAAGCATTGGAAATGCAATAGGTCTCGCAGCATTAGAGTTAGTGCTTTTAGAATTGTTTATGGGTATTTTTTGTAAATCTTTATCTTTTTTGTTCCCTGTAGCCAATGCTAAAGAATTACAAATAAAAAAAGCCATAAACAATTCTAAAAGCTCTAACTCAAATGCTCCGAGACCTATTGCACTGTGTGAGGGTGAGGGGTTGAGGGTGAGTGAGGGTGAGGGTGTGTGAGGGTGAGTGAGGTGTTGAGGGTGAGTGAGGCGTTGAGGGTGAGTGAGAGTGAGGGTGAGTGAGGGTGAGGGTGAGTGAGGGTCAGTGTGAGTTAGGGTGAGGGTTTGAGGGTGGCAGAGTGTGAGGGTGAGGTGTTGAGGGTGAGTGAGGATGAGTGAGGATGAGTGAGGGGTTGAGGGTGAGTGAGGGTGAGTGAGGGTGAGTGAGGGTGAGTGAGGGTGAGTGCGAGTGAGGGTGAGTGAGGCGTTGAGGGTGAGGTGTTGAGGGTGAGTGAGTGAGGGTGAGGTGTAGAGGGTGAGGGATTGAGGGTGAGGTGTTGAGGGTGAGGTGTTGAGGGTGAGGCATTGAGGACGAGGGGTTGAGGGTGAGTGAAGTTGAGAGTTGTTGAGTGAGGATGAGTGAGAGTGAGGGTGAGTGAGGGGTTGAGGGTGAGGTGTTGAGGGTGAGTGAGTGAGGGTGAGGGGTTGAGCGTGAGTGAGGGTGAGTGAGTGTGAGGTGTTGAGGGTGAGTGAGGATGAGTGAGAGTGAGGGTGAGTGAGGGGTTGAGGGTAAGGCGTTGAGGGTGAGGCGTTGAGGGTGAGTGAGGGTGAGGGTGAGTGAGTGTCAGTGAGGGTGAGGGTGAGGTGTTGAGGGTGAGTGAGGATGAGTGAGAGTGATGGTGAGTCAGGGGTTGAGGGTGAGTGAGGGGTTGAGGGTGAGTGAGGATTTGAGGGTGAGTGATGGTCAGGGTGAGTGAGGGTGAGGGTGGGTGAGGTGTTGAGTGTGAGGTGTTGAGGGTGAGTGAGGGGTTGAGGGTGAGTGAGGGTGAGTGAGGGTGAGGAGTTGAGGGGGAGGCATTGAGGGTGAGTGAGGGTGAGTGAGTGAGGGTGAGGGGTTGAGGGTGAGTGAGTGAGGGTGAGGTGTTGAGGGTGGGTGAGTAAGATTGAGCGTTAGAGGATGAGGCATTGAGCGTGAGTGAGTGAGGGTGAGGGGTTGAGGGTGAGGCGTTGAGGGTGAGTGATGTTGAGGGTTGTTGAGTGAGGATGAGTGAGAGTGAGGATGAGTGAGAGTGAGGGTGAGTGAGGTGTTGAGGGTGATGTTTTGAGGGTGAGGTGTTGAGGGTGAGAGGTTGAGGGTGAGGTGTTGAGGGTGATTGAGGGTGAGTGAGGGTGAGTAAGGGTGAGTGAGGGTGACGGGTTGAGGGTGAGTGAGGATGAGTGAGAGTGAGGGTGAGAGAGTTTGAGGGTGAGTGAGGCGTTGAGGGTGAGTGATGGTCAGGGTGAGTGAGGGTGAGGGTGGGTGAGGGGTTGAGGGTGAGTGAGGGTGAGTTTGAGGTGTTGAGGGTGAGTGAGGGTGAGGGGTTGAGGGTGAGTGAGTGTGAGTGAGGGTGAGTGAGGTGTTGAGGGTGAGGGGTTGAGGGTGAGGTGTTGAGGGTGAGTGAGGGTGAGGGTGAGTGAGGATGAGGTGTTGAGGGTGGGTGAGGGTGAGTGAGGGTGAGGGTGAGTGAGCGTGAGTGAGGGTGAGGATGAGTGAGGGTGAGTGAGTGTGAGTGTTTGAGGGTGAGTGAGGGTGAGGTGTTGAGGGTGGGTGAGGGGGGTGAGGGTGAGGGTGTGGGTGAGTGGTGTGAGTGTTAAGGGTGTTGTGGATGAGGGGTGTTAGTATGAGGGAGTTGAGGGTGAGGGGGGTGAGGGTGAGTGTGAGGGGAGGGGAGGCAGAGTGAGGGATGTTGAGGGGGTGAGGGAGTGTAAGGGAGAGTGAGGGTGAGGCTGAGCGGGTGTGAGAGGGTCAGTGAGGGAGTGTGTGAGAGGGTGAGTGAGGGGGTGTGTGAGGTGGTGTGTGAGAGCGTGAGTGATGGGGTGTGTGAGGGGTGTGTGAGAGGGTGTGTGAGAGTGTGAGGGTGTGTTAGGGTGAATGAGGGGGTGTGAGGGGGGTGAGGGTGGGGTGTTGAGGGAGTGAGTGTGAGGGTGTGAGGGGTGAGGTTGAGGGGGTGAGGGTGAGGGGGTGAGTGTTAGGGGGTGTGAGGGTGTGAGGATGAGTGACGTTTTTTGCGTCTGAGAGTGTGTGAAGTGTCGTGAGTGTGAGAGTGTTGTGATGAGTTTTAGGGGAGCGTGTGTGTGTGAGGGTAAGGTGTTTGAGGATGAGGGGGTGTGTGTGTGTGAGGGTGAGTGAGGGTGTGTGAGGTGTTGTTATTCAGAGTGTGTCTGAAGGTGTTTGACGGTGTGTGAGGGTGAGGGTGTGTGAGGGTGAATTTGAGTTATTTGGAGTGAGTGTGAGTGAGTGTGAGTGAGGGGGTGTGAGGGTGTTGTTGTGAGTGTGAGGCGTGTGAGCGTGTGTGAGTGTAATGGGGTGTGAGGGTGGGGGGGTGTGAGTGTGTATGAGGATGAGGATGAGTGATGTTGTTTGCGTCTGAGAGTGTGTGTGGTGTAGTGAGTTTGAGAGTGTTGTGATGACTTTTAGTGGAGCGTGTGTGTGTGAGTGTAAGGTGTTTGAATTTGAGGGGGTGTGTGTGAGGGTGAGTGAGGGGGTGTGACGTTTATGGTGTGTGACGGTGTGTGAGTGTGAGTGTGTGTGAGTGTTATTGAGGGTGTGAGAGGTGTTGTTAGTCACAGGGCGTGTGAGGGTGTGTGAGCGTGAGGGTGTGTGAGTCTGAGGGTGAGTTATTGTCACTGAGTGTGAGTGAGTGTGAGTGAGGGGGTGTGAGGGTGATGGGGTGTGAGGGTGAGGATGTGTGAGCGTGAGGGTGTGTGAGTCTGAGTGTGAGTTATTGTCATTGAGTGTGAGTGAGTGTGAGTGAGGGGGTGTGAGGGTGATGGGGTGTGAGGGTGAGGGGGGTGTGAGTGTGTGAGTGTGTGAGTGTGAGGGTGAGCGAGGGAGTGTGAGTGTGAGTGAGTTGTTGCGGTTGAGAGTTAGAGTGTGTGAGGGTAATGGTGTGATAGTTATTGTGCGTGTGTGAGGGTGAGGGGATGAGGCGAAGGCTGTGTGAGGCGGAGGGGTGTTGATGTAGATAGAGTGTGAGGGGTGTGAGTGGGTGCGGCTGTCCGGTGTAGTGAATGTGAGCTTGTTGTGAGGGGTGTTATTTTTTGAGGGGAGTGAGGGTGTGTGAGTGTGTGTGAGTGGGTGTGAGTGTGTGTGAGTGTGAGTGTGAGTGTGAGTAAGTGTGTGTGAGGCTGAAGGTGTGTGATGGTGTATGAGGGAGATGTTGTGTTAGTGTTATTGAGCTGGTGTGAAGGAGTGTGATAGTTTTGGTGTGTGAGGGTGATGGTATGAGTGTGTGTATGTTAATATTAAGTAAGTAATATGTGTTGTGTTTTACAAAAGGTGTTAGATGTTCCCTTTGTATTCCTTCTGTCTTATGTGTATATTTTTTTATGTAATGTAAGTGTGTATGTTTTGTACTAACTGTGTGTTCTGTTTTAAACGTGTTTGTGGAGTCCCTTTTTTTTTTTTTTTACAAAATGGCCGACGTAATGCGTCACGTCGACGTTGGCTATGTTTAGCAGTCTAGTTTATTTTTGAGTTGTGTGTGTTATTTTTTGTTTACGTTTATTTTTAGCCAATCGGAGCGCGACGTTTTTGACGTAGCGTTCCGATTTGCATACGTCAACGGTGGAATTCCCCAGAGTTCGAGAATGTTGGTGCGCGGAAGGCGTGTTCTTGTTCCTGTGGTGTTGCTGCGTCGTTTGACAGGTAAGAATGTATTTTAAAGCTTGTTTTAATGTAATGTAATGTAGTATATATACTATTTTTTAATTAAAGACTTGCGAAATGTATTTATTTCGCTCGTAATATTTGTAAATGTTTGTAATGTAACGTAAAGTTTTGTTTTTTATTGGCGATATGTAATGCATATGTTTTGTTAAACTGTAATGTAATGTTTTTTTTGCTGTTTTTGGTTATTTGACGTACAAAAGCTGTATTTCGAACTTTGAAGTGCTAATTGTTTTTTAATATATTGATGTAAGTTGTGTTTGCATAATGTTTTTATGTGATGCTGAAGTAGCCGGATTATATGTTATTGACGTACTTGATATATGAAAGGAAACTTTGTGTCTTTGCTGACTTTATTATTCGTAGCAATGTATGAAGTAGATGTACAGTGATGTAATGTTTTTTTTGTTTGTTTTTTGTGAATGAATAGTTCTATTTTCGTAATATGTTTCTTATATTAGAACTAATTACGTGTGAATAACTGCTATTGTGGTATGCGTACGGCTTTTTGTGTAACTGTCGACTATTGTCTTTAATCCGTCCCATTTTCCGGATGAATAGTGCTTGTTTATTGCCCCCAGAAACAGTTGGCTGTATCCGAATAGTTGTATTTTTCATAAATTTTTCTTTTATTAGATGGAATTCCGTGTGAAGAAGTGCTATTGTTGTATGCGTACGGTTTTTAGTGTAACTGTTGACTATTGTCTTTAATCCGTCCCATTCTCCGGATGAATAGTTCTTGTTTATTGCCCCACGAAAAAGTTGGCTGTTTCACTTTTGTCTTTGTACATCCTCGTCCTCGCTTCCTGCCACATATTTCTATTTCTTTTGTTTGTGTAATATTGTTGTAATATTGTCCGAATTAGATTTACTTTTTGGCCCGAAGCCTGATTAACATCCTTGCATCCTTTTAGGTCAATTTTTTGAATTATATTTTGTGTCTAACGTTTCTGATGCAGTACTCCGTAGACCCCCTTTTTTCCGTCGTTAAATTTTTTTATGTGTATGAAAATGGCATAACATTCCTAAATTTGCAGAGTGGGTGAATGATGCAGAGTGGGTGAATGATGCAGAGTGGGTGAATGATGCAGAGTGGGCGAATTATGCAGAGTGGGCGAATGATGCAGAGTGGGTGAATGATGGAGAGTGGGTGAATGATGGAGAGTGGGTGAATGATGGAGAGTGGGTGAATGATGGACATTGTGTGGGTAACTGAGGGTGAGTCGTTGAGGGTGATTGAGTGTGATGTTGAGTGAAGGTGAGGGTGAGGTGTTGAGGGTGATTGAGGGTGAGGGTGAGGTGTTGAGGGTGAGTGAGGGTGAGTGATGGTGAGGGTGAGTGAGGGAGGGTGATTGAGGGTGAGGTGTTGAGGGTGAGGTGTTGAGGGTGAGGGGGGGAGGTGTTGAGAGGGACTGAGGGTGAGATGTTAAGGGTGAGTGAGTGTGATGTGTTGAGGGTGAGTGAGGATGAGTGAGGGTGAGTGAGGGGTTAAGGATGAGGTGTTGAGGGTGAGTGAGGGTGATGTTGAGTGTAGATGCGGGTGATGTGTTGAGGGTGAGTGAGGGTGAGGGTAAGGTGTTGTGGGTGAGTGAGGCTAAAGTGTTGAGGGTGAGTGAAGGTAAGGTGTTGAGGGTGAGTGAGGGTGAGATGTTGAGGGTGGGTGTGGGTGAGGAGTTGAGGGTGAGTGAGGATGAGTGAGTGCGGGTGAGTGAGGTGTTGAGGGTGAGGTGTTGAGTGTGAACTGTTGAGGGTGAGTGAGGGCGAGGTGTTGAGGCTTATTGAAGGTGAGGGTGGGTGAGCGTTACTGAGTGAGGGTGAATGAGTTGTTGAGGGTGAGGTGTTGAGGGTGAGTGATGTTGAGGGTGAGTTAGGGTTACGGGATGATGGTGTGAGGGTGAGGGTGAGTGAGGGTGGGCGAGTGTGAGTGTGTGAGACTTATTGAGAATGTGTGTGGGTGTGTGAGGATGTGTGATTGTTTGTGAGGGCGGGTGTGTGTGAGGGTGGGGGTCTGTGAGTGTGGGAGCATGTTAGGGTGTGTTTTGTGGTCATGAAGGTGAGTGTGGGTGAGGGTGGGTGAGGGTGAATGAGGGTGATGTGTTGAGGGTGAGTGAAGTAGAGGGTGATAGTGATTGTAGGTTAGTGTGAAGTGTTGAGGGTGAGTGAGGGTGAGGGTAAGGTGTTGTGGGTGACTGAGGGTGAGGTGTTGAGGGTGAGTGAGGGTGAGGTGTTGAGGGTGATTGAGGTTGAGGGTGATTTCGGGTGAGAGTTTGAGGGTGAGTGTGTCTGACTGAGGGTGATGCCTTGAGGGTGAGTGAGGGTGATATTGAGTGAAGGTGAGGGTGAGGTGTTGAGGGTGAGTGAGGGTGAGGGTGAGGTGTTGAGAGTGAGTGATGGTGAGGGTGAGTGAGGGTGTGTAATTGTGGGTGAGGTGTTGAGGGTGAAGTTAGTGAGGGTGAGGTGTTGAGGGTGAGGGTCTGAGGGTGAATGAGGGTGAGGGGTTGAGGGTGAGTGAGGGTGAGGTAGTGAGGTCGCACTCTGATGTTTATTTTTTTGTCAGACTTGGCTTTTGCTTTTGTTTTTTGGACCCGTATGTGACTTTTTTTCGCCGCTATGTTTTTTTTTTGGTTTGTTGCTTGTTGTAGTTAAAAGTATTATGTATGCACTGTTTATGTTCTCTTTGTGTGTGTTTGTTTTATATTTTCTACATTTCAGGGAATGAGCTGCTACGATCGACAGGTAATGACAATTTTTTTTTCATATTATTAAAGAGTGCCTTTGTGAGTTCTTATACTTTTGTTTATGCATTTCCTTATTGTGATGTTAATGTAATTTTTGTTTTCGGTCTTGCTTTGCTCGCACTTACTTTCTGTCTTGCTCCTCTCATTAGAGTGTGTTTTGTATTTTATCAATGGCTGCTATTTAGTTTTATTTTTTGCCATGGATTGAGTTCCGTTTTTCCGTACGTGTTTTTCGGTCGCACTTGGCTTGTGTTTAGTATTTCTCTCTTCCACGGCATCCCTGATGTCCTTTTCTGCAGCACGCAGCAATAGCACATTATTAACATTCGGCACCCCCACAGTACAATTGACCAACATCAGATCATCACTCTTGGCCACTAGAGCCGTATTTAGCACACCCCCAGTCTCATTTAGACATAGTACTGCAGTACTGTACAGCACCAAAGCATGCTTGTATAGCTTTAATTGTGTGTGCAACGTAAAAAAAGTTGTTCTAAAGCGTGCACTTCCGGCTGGTGGTGTGTGTGACTGTTGAAAGCGTGGACTGATGCCTGTTTGTGTGCGTGTATGCATGGTGAAAGGATGCACTGATGACTGTTGTGTGTGTACGCCTGGTGAAAGTGCCCATTGCTATCTATTGGTGTGTGTGCCTGTTAAAAGCGCACATGTTTTGATTGTATGACGTTTGCCTGCTGAGTAATGCTGTAGTGGTGATGAGTGGTGCTGTTGTGGTAAGTGTTTGTGTGTAGTTGTAGTGTGATAGTGTGTTGTTGTTGAATGATGCTGTTGTGGTGGTGCAGAGTGATGTTGGTGTGTTGCTGAGTGATGTTACTGTGGTGCTTAGTAATGCTGTTGTTGTGATGTGTTGTTCTGTGCTAGTGATGAGTGTTGCTGTGTTGGTGTTTACTAATTACCACCACAGCATAACTCAGCACCACAACAGTTGCACTTCTCCCAACAACGCCATCACTGATGTCCACGAATGCAACACGCAGCAATACCACTTTATCTTTCTGCACCCCCACAGTACCATTGAGCAACAACACAGCATCACCCTGCACTACCACATCCGTATTTCGCACACCAACAGTCTCATTTATACATACTACTGCAGTACTGATGACTGTTGTGTGTGTATGCCTGGTGAAAGTGCCCATTGATAGCTGTTGTTGTGTGTGTGACTGTTAAAAGCGTACATGTTTTTATTGTATGAGCTTTGTCTGCTGAGTAATGCTGTAGTGGTGATGAGTGGTGCTGTGGTGGTAAGTGTTTTTTTGTGTGGTTGTAGTGTGATAGTGTGTTGATGGTGAGTGAGGGTGAGGTGTTGAGGGTGAGTGAGGGTGAGGTGTTGAGGGTGAGTGAGGGTGAGGCGTTGAGGGTGAGTGAGGTTGAGGGTGAGTCAGGGTGAGGCGTTGAGGGTGAGTGAGGGTGAGGGTCTGAGGGTGAGTGAGGCGTTGAGGGTGAGTGAGGGTGAGGCGTTGAGTGTGAGTGAGGGTGAGGTGTTGAGGGTGATTGAGGATGAGTGAGAGTGAGGGTGAGTGAGGTGTTGAGGGGGAGGTGTTGAGGGTGAGTGAAGTGGTGCTGTGGTTGTAAGTGTTTGTGTGTGGTTGTAGTGTGATAGTGTGTTGAGGGTGAGTGAGTATGAGGGTGAGTGAGGGTGAGAGTGAGTGAGGGTGAGGGGGAGGTGTTGAGGGTGAGGTGTTGAGGGTGAGTGAGGATGAGTGAGGGTGAGGTGTTGGGGGTGAGTGAGGGTGAGGAGTTGAGGGTGAGTGAGGGTGAGGGGCTGAGGGTGAGTGAGGTGTTGAGGGTGAGGTGTTGAGGGTGATTGAGGATGAGTGAGAGTGAGGGTGAGTGATGTGTTGAGGTTGAGTGAGGGTGAGGTGTTGAGGGTGAGTGAGGGTGAGGTGTTGAGGCTGAGGGTGAGGGGCTGAGGGTGAGTGTGGGTGAGGCGTTGAGGGTGAGTGAGGGTGAAGCGTTGAGGGTGAGTGAGGGTGAGGGTGAGGTGTTGATGTTTAGGTGTTGAGGGTGAGTGAGGGTGAGTGAGGATGAGTGAGGGTGAGGTGTTGAGGGTGAGTGAGGTTGAGGAGTTGAGGGTGAGTGAGGGTGAGGGGCTGAGGGTGGGTGATGTGTTGAGGGTGAGGTGTTGAGGGTGATTGAGGATGAGTGAGAGTGAGGGTGAGTGATGTGTTGAGGGTGAGGTGTTGAGGGTGAGTGAGGGTGAGGTGTTGAGGGTGAGTGAGGGTGATGTGTTGAGGCTGAGGGTGAGGGGTTGAGGGTGAGTGTGGGTGAGGCGTTGAGGGTGAGTGAGGGTGAGGTGTTGAGGGTGCTTGAGGATGAGTGAGAGTGAGGGTGAGTGAGGAGTTAAGGGTGAGGTGTTGAGGGTGAGTGAAGTGTTGCTGTGGTGGTAAGTGTTTGTGTGTGGTTGTAGTGTGATAGTGTGTTGACGGTGAGTGAGGGTGAATGAGGGTGAGGTGTTGAGGGTGAGTGAGGGTGAGTGAGTATGAGGGTGAGGTGTTGAGGGTGAGTGAGGGTGAGGTGTTGAGGGTGAGTGAGGTTGAGGAGTTGAGGGTGAGTGAGGGTGAGAGCCTGAGCGTGAGTGAGGTGTTGAGGGTGAGGTGTTGAGGGTTATTGAGGATGAGTGAGAGTGAGGGTGAGTGATGTGTTGAGGGTGAGGTGTTGAGGGTGAGTGAGGGTGAGGTGTTGAGGGTGAGTGAGGGTGAGGTGTTGAGGCTGAGGGTGAGGGGCTGAGGCTGAGTGTGGGTGAGGCGTTGAGGTTGAGTGAGGGTGAGAGGCTGAGAGTGAGTGAGGTGTTGAGGGTGAGGTGTTGAGGGTCATTGAGGATGAGTGAGAGTGAGGGTGAGTGATGTGTTGAGGGTGAGGTGTTGAGGGTGAGTGAGGGTGAGGTGTTGAGGGTGAGTGAGGTTGAGGTGTTGAGGGTGAGGGTGAGGGGCTGAGGGTTATTGAGGAGTTGAGGCTGAGTGTGGTTGAGGTGTTCTGGGTGATTGAGGATGAGTGAGAGTGAGGGTGAGTGAGGGGTTAAGGGTGAGGTGTTGAGGGTGAGTGAAGTGGTGCTGTGATGGTAAGTGTTTGTGTGTTGTTTTAGTGTGATAGTGTGTTGAGGGTGAGTGATGTTGAGGGTGATTGAGGGTGATGTGTTGAGGGTGAGTGAGGGTGAGGTGTTGAGTGTGAGTGAGGATGAGGATGATTGAGGGTGAGGTGGTGAGGGTGAGGGTGAGGGGCTGAAGGTGAGTGAGGGGCTGAGGGTGAGTGAGGGTGAGGCGTTGAGGGTGAGGTGTTGAGGGTGAGTGAGGGTTTGAGGGTGCGGTGTTGAGGGTGAGTGAGGGTGAGTGAGGGTGAGGTGTTGATGGTGAGTGAAGGTGGGTGAGCGTGATGGTGATGTGTTGAGGGTGAGTGAGGGTGAGGTGTTGAGGGAGAGTGAGGGTGAGGTGTTGAGGGTGAGTGAGTGTAATTGAGGGTGGGTGAGGAGTTGAGGGTGAGTGAGTGTGAGTGAGGGTGTGATTGGCATATGTGAGTGTTTCGCATGTGTGAATTGTTATTTTAATGTAAAGTGTGTTTGTGTTTTTGTATGTTGTTGTTGTTGAATGATGCTGTTGTGGTGGTGTAGAGTGATGTTGGTGTGTTGCTGAGTGATGTTGGTGTGGTGCTTAGTAATGCTGTTGTTGTGATGTGTTGTTCTGTGTTGATGATGAGTGGTGCTGTGTTAGTCTTCAACTATTACCACCACAGCATAACTCATCCCCACAACAGTTGCACTTCTCCCAACAACGTAATTTGTGATGTCCACCAATGCAACACGCAGCAATACCACCTTATCATTCAGCACCCCCACAGTAACATTGAGCAACAACACAGCATAACTCTGCACCAGCACAGGCGTATTTAGCACACCAACAGTCTCATTCATACATACTACTGTAGTGCGTGCAAGCTACAAAGTATGTGTATTTTGTATATGTTTTTCTAATGTGAGATGGATTGGCTGAATGTTGTATGTGGGTGTGACTATGTTGTATTAATTGAGTGTATTAGTTATAATTTCCCTTCTGTAGTGAAAAAATTACCATAGAAGTTTAAAATTTGTATTCCACACCTTTTTATTTTTGAAAAAAACACAAATATTTATTGTTTAACTTTGTACAAAAATAAGATATCCTGGCAACATGTGAATTCTAGTCAGAACATATGTCATCGTCTTTTTCTTTAAGAATATTTATGATTTTGCCATTGCAAAAGACCACTTCAAAAGTTTGGGGCAAAAAATGGACAAGGGCATCCCCGATGTTGTCAACGTCCTCATCTAACATAAACCATTTAATTAAGATCTCGTTTTCGATGGGCATAGATTGATATTCGTCTGTGTTTGTCACTTTTATTGTGATAATACTCGTTTCATTTGTGGTGCTTTCGACGCCATAAATTTGAATGTCCATCTTTTCCTCTGGCGGGGCTGTTACCTGTTGAGAGAAAACAAAAGCAACAATTAGTTTGTACATTTGTATACTTTATGTTTTGTGTAAGGCCTATAGTGGGTGAAAGGGACAGAGTTGTTGAAAGGGACACATTGGGTGAAATGGACTGAGTAGGTGAAAGGCTCCCAGTTGTTGATAGGGCTTGAGTGGGTGATAGGTCCAGAGTGGGTGATAGGTCCAGAGTGGGTGATAAGTCTAGAGTGGGTGATTAGTCTAGAGTAGGTGATAAGTCTAGAGTGGGTGATATGGCTAGAGTGGGTGAAAGGGCCAGAGTTGTTGAAAGGCACATAGTGTGTGAAAGGTCCCGAGTGGGTGAAAGGTCCCGAGTGGGTGAAAGGTCCCGAGTGGGTGAAAGGTCCCGAGTGGGTGAAAGGTCCAGAGTGGGTGAAAGGTCCCGAGTGGGTGAAAGGTCCCGAGTGGGTAAAAAGGCCAGAGTGGGTGAAAGGGCAAGACTGGGTGAAAGTCCAAGAGTGGCTGAAAGAGATATTCCCAAAATGTTTTGTTTGTTGTGCTTACCTCCATTTTGCTATGGCGCGTTGTATTCAATATTTTTTGGCAATTGAATTCATGTACAGTGACGTGAGTCAGGGTGACATATTTGCCAAGATGTATTTTAAATAGTGATGCTTCTCTCCACAGTGTCACTTTTATATCATCTGTTGCATCTTTTATTGTAATCGATTTGAGTGGGGTATCTTGGCCATTGATAAACACAGTCTTTGCGTCCTCTTCCTACACAAAAAGTAAGCATTCTATTAAATAGTGACTGTAAAAACACATATTACTAGTGCGTTGTATGAATGGCAATATAATGTATCATATTTAACGACCCAAATGAACACCCTTTCTAAAAGATTGAATTGTTTATTGCTAAAAATGGCTTTGTAGAGAGTACTTGTATTTGTAGTATACACCAAAGCACTGGCATATTATAGTTTTCATAACTCGTATTTCCTACATAGTGTGAAAGAGTGTATAATTCTATGTTTTTTGAGTTTGTTAGTGAAGTTACTAAACGTGTAATGTGTGTGTAAGCCAACTATGCATTTTTTTAGTAGACATGATGACATGAGTGAGGGTGAGGGTGAGGGTGAGTTATTGTGGGTGAGGTGTTGAGGGTGAGTGAGTGTGAGTGAGGGTGAGGAGTTGATGGGGAGTGAGGGTGAGTGAGGATGAGGTGTTACGTGAGGTTGAGTGTAAGTGAGGGTGAGTGAGGGTGAGGGTGAGTGAGGGTGAGTGAGGGTGAGGGTGAGAGATTGAAGGTGAGTGAGGGTGAGAAGTTGAGGGTGAGTAAGGATGAGGGTGAGTGTGGGTGAGTGAGGGTGAGGGATTGAGGGTGAGTGAGGGTGAGGGGTTGAGGGTGAGGGTGAGGCTGAGGTGTTGAGGTGTTGAGTGAGGAGTTGAGGGAGAAGGGTTGAGTTTTTGAGGGTGAGGTGTTGAGGGCTAGTGAGGGTGAGTGAGGGGGAGGGGTTGAGGGTGATTGAGGGTGAGTGAGATTGAGGGTGAGTGAGGCGTTGAGGGTGAGGTGTTGAGGGTGAGTGAGGGTGAGGGGTTGAGGGTGAGTGAGGGTGACTGAGTGTGAGACATTGAGTTAAACACATTTTTGTTTGCCTCCTCTTCCTAACCAAAAAGTAAGCATTGTATAAAATAGTGACTGTAAAAACACATAGTACTAGTGCGTTGTATGAATGCCAATATAATGTATTATATTTAACGACCCAAATGAACATCCTTTCTAAAAGATTGAATTATTTATTGCTAAAAATGGCTTTGTAGAGTACTTGTATTTGTAGTATACACCAAAGCACTGGCATATTATAGTTTTGCAAAACTCGTACTTTCTACATAGTGTGAAAGAGTGTATAATGCTATGTTTTTTGAGCTTGTTAGTGAAGTTACTAAAGGTGTAATGTGTGTGTAAGGCAACTATGCTTTTTTTTAGTAGACATGATGACATGAGTGAGGGTGAGGGTGAGTGATTGAGGGTGAGGGGTTGAGGGTGAGTGAGGGTGAGGGTGAGTGAGGGTGAGGTGTTGAGGGTGAGTGAGGATGAGGTGTTACGTGAGGGTGAGTGTGAGTGAGGGTGAGTGAGGGGTTGAGGGTGAGTGAGGGTGAGTGAGGGTGAGGGTGAGAGATTGAGGGTGAGTGAGGGTGAGAAGTTGAGGGTGAGTAAGGATGAGGGTGAGTGTGGGTGAGTGAGGGTGAGGGATTGAGGGTGAGTGAGGGTGAGGGGTTGAGGGTGAGTGAGGGTGAGGGTGAGGCTGAGGTGTTGAGGTGTTGAGTGAGAGTGAGGGTGAGTGAGGAGTTGAGGGAGAAGGGTTGCGTTTTTGAGGGTGAGGTGTTGAGGGCTAGTGAGGGTGAGTGAGGGTGAGGGGTTGAGTGTGATTGAGGGTGAGTGAGATTGAGGGTGAGTGAGGCGTTGAGGGTGAAGTGTTGAGGGTGAGTGAGGGTGAGGTGTTGAGGGTGAGTGAGGGTGACTGAGGGTGAGGCATTGAGGTAAACACAGTGTTTCCGTCGGCTTCCTAAACAAAAAGTAAGCATTGTATAAAATAGTGTCTGTAAAAACACATATTACTAGTGCGTTGTATGAATGGCCATATAATGTATTATATTTAACGACCCAAATGAACATCCTTTCTAAAAGATAGCAATATTTATTGCTAAAATTGGCTTTGTAGAGAGTACTTGTATTTGTAGTATACACCAAAGCACTGGCACATTATAGTTTTCAAAACTCGTACTTTCTACATAGTGTGAAAGAGTGTATAATGCTATGTTTTTTGAGCTTGTTAGTGAAGTTACTAAAGGTGTAATGTGTGTGTAAGCCAACTATGCATTTTTATAGTAGACATGATGACATGAGTGAGGGTGAGGGTGAGTGATTGAGGGTGAGGGGTTGAGGGTGAGGGTGAGTGAGGGTGAGGTGTTGAGGGTGAGTGAGGATGAGGTGTTACGTGAGGGTGAGTGTGAGTGAGGGTGAGTGAGGGTGAGGGGTTGAGGGTGAGTGAGAGTGAGTGAGGGTGAGGGTGAGAGATTGAGGGTGAGTGAGGGTGATAAGTTGAGGGTGAGTAAGGATGAGGGTGAGTGTGGGTGAGTGAGGGTGAGGGATTGAGGGTGAGTGAGGGTGAGGGGTTGAGGGTGAGTGAGGGTGAGGGTGAGGCTGAGGTGTTGAGGTGTTGAGTGAGAGTGAGGGTGAGTGAGGAGTTGAGGGAGAAGGGTTGAGTTTTTGAGGGGGAGGTGTTGAGGGCTAGTGAGGGTGAGTGAGGGTGAGTGAGGGGGAGGTGTTGAGGGTGATTGAGGGTGAGTGTGAATGAGGGTGAGTGAGGCGTTGAGGGTGAATTGTTGAGGGTGAGTGAGGGTGAGGTGTTGAGGGTGAGTGAGGGTGACTGAGGGTGAGGCATTGATGTAAACACAGTCTTTGCGTCCTCTTCCTAAACAAAAAATAAGCATTGTATAAAATAGTGACAGTAAAAACACATAGTACTAGTGCGTTGTATGAATGGCAATATAATGTATTATATTTCACGACCCAAATGAACATCCTTTCTAACAGATTGCATTATTTTTAGCAAAAAAAGGCTTTGTAGAGAGTACTTGTATTTGTAGTATACCCCAAAGAACTGGCATATTATATTTTCCAAAACTCGTACTTTCTACATAGTGTGAAAGAGTGTATAATGCAACCTTTTTTGAGCTTGTTAGTGAAGTTACTAAAGGTGTAATGTGTGTGTAAGCCAACTATGCATTTTTTTAGTAGACATGATGACATGTTTGCGTTCATACTTCCGGCACCTATTGTCCCTGAAACAGTCATAAGACTTTTTAGACTTGCAATTTTAAAAACAAACAAATAAATAAGATATGTCATTTACAATACTAATAAGTCCAACTTTTCAAATGCGAGACCTATTGCATTTTCAATGTTTTTTTTTTAGTTGACATGATGACATGTTTGCGTTCATACTTACGGCAATTATTGTCCCTGAAACGGTCATAAGACTTTTTAGACTTGCCCGTTTTATTTCCTTGATGGGAGAAGCCGATGGTGCAGGCGGATGCAAAATGTTCTTTGCTTGTTGGATCAGGCCCTCCTCAATTGTCATAGCGGGAAATTTTGTTACTTTAGTTTGCTTTGTAATTAAAATTGTTTTGTTTTTGATAATAAAGTTGCGTATCAGTAGTCCACAGTTACTTTTAGTTTGCTCATATAAATTTTCTTGATAACAAGTACATTTTATGGTTCCAGTTTTATCTGCTAGAGCCAAATGGAATAGAATTTTCTGTTCTTGTTTAGCATTTTTGTAAGTAGTTTTCCCTGAGCAGTTGATGACATTAACTCTTATGGGTTTCTGATATGGTTTGTTGTCATCGGTATTAATGTTCATGATTTCTTCAATAGACATCATCTGAAATAGAAAATGTGATATAACATGTTAAATACAAACCCATATTGCTTTATGATCACTGTAATAGCATTCTAAAGTACCATAGTTGTGTAGTTGGTCATTTGTATATATATGATCTAAAATGGATTGGTAGTTAGTTGTGTAACTGTTAATGAGTTGTTGACATTGTAATTTTGTTTCAAAGAATCCAAGTAATTGCTTGGTGTTTGCATTTTGTTGAGATACATCCACATTGAAATCCCCTATAATAATCAATTTGTGTGTGGGGTAAAAATCCGTAATATTTGTGATAAAATAAAAAAGAGAAGTTATACTTTTTTGGGGTGGTTTGTATAAAATAATAATAAGGTAATCCGTGTTATAAATCTGTAGAGTAAAATGTAAAATGTCTATCCCTTCATGTGTCTCATAAATAGGCAATATAAATAAATCTTTTTTGTAGTACATAATCATTCCATGGTTTGTGTTGTATGTATGAAATTTATCAAATATAATGTGATGGTATTGTTCTATCGTGAAATCATTAGCTGTAGCATTTCTTGTAGTGTTGATCTCAGTTAAGCAAATAATGTCTGCTTCTAATATATTCCTATCCGCTACCATAGATGAAAAATTTTTCTGTAGTGATCTTATATTGTGTGCAATGATATTGAAATGTGCACTGTATGTATGTAACTGTGGGATATGTATTTCAAGTGGCATTTCTGTCCTTAATCTGTGCATTTCCTCATTAACTTGTGGATGTACTAAAATTTTACCTTCATCAAAATTGTGTACATATACATTTTGTATTGATTTTGCCCTGCTAATAGCAACATGATGAATCTTGCTGTTATTAAAGTGTATATAAAGTGGTTCGAGAGTTGCACCTTGTGTGCGATGTATAGTGCGTGCTGATGCTTGGCGTAAAGGAAATTGCTTCCGTATAATGGTAATAAATTTTTTAGTGTATTGAAAATGTCTAGCTATAGCATGTATTGGTGTCCATGTATTTTGTATTTGTGAATGAAATAAGTGTTTATATTGTTGTCTGGTTGTTTGTCCTATACTGGGATTGTCAAATAACAACCAAACAATAATAGGTGTATTGTTAATCAATTCAACTAATTGTACCACACCAGTTGCGCCATTTGTTAAACCATCATTGACATCCACATTGCAACTTAAATCATAACGAAGTTGTAAGGCAATGTGTAATGTATGTGAAAGGCCCATTGTTTTCTGTGGATCTTTGGGCAGTTGCTTAAGAATAGTTTTTTTCACATTTTCAGACAAATCAGAACTGACGGTATCGCTTGCTACTGTTATGTAGACTGGATAATCTTTGCAATGATTTTCTAAAACCTTTTTGTTAATTTCATTAACTTCTATATTAGTTGACATGATATATGGAATTGTTTCTAATAAACTCTCATCAGGTTGTATTTCCCTTTGCTTAATTTGTAAAATATCTTCTTCAGTATGCTTGCCTTCTCTCAATCGGTTTAGTAATTGAGCAAATTGTAGATCTTCTTTTTGGCGCATAATTTTTGTTAATTCAAAAATTTTAAAATGTTCTTTCCATAAGTTAGCACTTAAAGGACCATACATCTGTGTAGAATCCTGAAAAATGTATCTGTCAAATACAGGTTTTAATTGGTAAAAGTCACCAATGGCTAAAATAGAAATTCCTCCGAATGGTTCATTAGATGATTTTATTTCTTGAAGCCTGTTATGTATAAAATTCAACATATTGTGTCCTACCATTGAAATTTCATCAATAATAACAACTCTAACATGCATCATTTCCATTTGTAGAGCAGTTCTATGTTCATGACTCAGTTGTTTATAAGTCAAACTTTGCGACACAGGTATTTTGAAAGTGCTATGCAGTGTTTTGCCATTAATATTATGGGCAGCCTTTCCTGTTGGAGCAGTAAGTAAGATATAAACATTATCTGGATTTTCACCTGCCTTAGTGTTATAGTAGCGTAGTAAAGTTTGATATAGTGCAGATATTACAAAACTTTTCCCAACACCAGCCCCTCCAGTGCAAAAAGTATAGCATGGAGTGCTTGTAGTTTTAAACCAATGCAAGTGATGGTAAACAAATTTAAGTTGTTCTTCCGTTAAGTTTTGCATAAGTTGTTGGTATTTTTCATTGGGTAAAATAACGTTAGTTGAGCTTTGTTCTTCAGTTGTAGTTCTAATTCCTAAATCTAGAGCCAAATCATATCTATTATTATTTTCTGGATTTTGGTCTTCTGTCTGTATATTAACAGTTGGTGATAGAGGAGGTGAAATTACATTTTCATGACACTGTTCATGAATAATGTTTGTAAGTTCGCCATGCTGTTTGTTATAGATTTTTAGTTGTGTGTCAACAAATATTTTAACTTCCAGATACCTATCATAGTAAGTTTCCTTGTTGATTAGTATTTTTTCTTCTTCCCTCCATGGATAGTGCAACATTAATATTTCTCTATAATACTCTTCTGGTTGATTATTTTTGCTAAATCTGCAAAAGCGTATTATTTTTCCTTGTCTGCGCTTATTTAAAGCATAATCATAATTCTGTTTCTGTTGTTCTTTATTTCCGTCACTACATTCTATTTCTAATTCTTCCTCATCTGAGCTGTAAAAGTTTGTTCTGCAAGTAAATCTTCGCAATCATTGATTTCTTTCCCATGTGTTTTTTTCTTCACATAGTTGAAATTAGCCGCATAGTCTGCTAACGTGCACATCTCTAATGATTGTGGCCGTTTGCAGTACTTAATAATAATATTTTCACATTGAATGTCAGTTGAATTTTCGGGCAAGTTATTAATAGTTTCGATATCACACATTAAATAAGTTCTTTTCTCTGGACGGCTAGTATTAATAAATACAAATGATCGTGAGCTTTTCCGTAATGGTATTTGAAGAATTAGATATGCTGCTTCTTGAGCACTAATTTCTGTGCAGTTGAGGAATTTGTTTCCTATGTGTTTAAGTTGATCTTTGATATTACTATTACTTGTTACCTCTTTAGCAGCTTGCGCTAGAAGTTTGCTAATTCCTCTTTGTGATTTACTGATATATGAGATAATATAGACTTCACAAGCATAAGGGTCCAGTATAAACTGCAAGTCTATGTTTGCTCGCCAAGCTTCTAAAAGAGTACTATTGTAGTTATTGATGAAGCATTCGCCTGGTGTTCTTTTAAAAAAAATAGTTGTTTTTTGTAAGCTAGTTTGTATTGAAGTAATATATTCTTTATCATCCATTTTAATGAAGTCTAAAAATTCCTCAAAAGAAAGTGTATTAAAAGTAGTATTATTCATAGCTTCATGTATTATTTTCATATTATCTTGCCATTGCTTATTTGTCTCCTCAAGTGTTAATGGCTCTAATATGAGCGTTCTTGACATTGGATATTTTGGATATTGATATTTGCATGTCCGTTGCAGTTTACGTCTGCAATTTTTGGTGTGACCATGCCTTTGTAGATTTATTAACGGTTGTAAAACAGGGTTCTCAGACTTATGACAAGTGATATATTTGTCAATAAAGCTATTGACTTCTTCCACTGGTGAAACACCATACAATGGTGCTTTGTTTACCCAGAGTAATGCATGTATATGTGGAGAACCTCTTTGTTGGAATTCGACTCTGTAAAAGTAGTCTACTATTTCCCCAATTGGATTAGTGCCATTCAGCAAAACACAATTAAAGAATTTCCTAACTTGATAGTCAAACTGTCTTGCACATGTTATTGGATCTTCTTGTATTAATTTACTTTTAGTTTCCCAAGACATGTTTAAGAATTCTTCCTCTGTACATTCCTTTAAGTTTCTAACTCTCAATAGTATATTTATTAAATGGTGCCATTTTGTTTCAGCAGCAGATAAAGTCAAAAAGAAAGTGGGTATGCCAAGTTGCCTTATCATTGCAAAAATATCTTTTTTGCAACCTTCCCAATATGGAGGTGAACTGCGTATAGTTTTTAATACTTTGTAACCCTCATTAAACTGTAAAACATTGGCAATATTACATTTAATGTCTTTAGCAGTTATTTTATTCCCATCTGTAAAATGTTTTCTGATGGAAATGTTGATTTTACCATGGATCTGCTTAATATGTAATTTCTTCAGTTTAAAAAACACATTAGTAATAGATTTAGCGACTCTTCTATCATAACTCCTTAACTCAGCTTGACAAATAGTACTATAATGTACCGGTATGTGTCTTTCCTTATTGTTAGGCCTTCGTTCACCACAAAAAATAGTAGGGAAAGCCAAAAACTCTGAATCTTTATCCTCATATAAACCTCTTGGCGTGTTATGTTCAGCTGGAGCGAAACTTAACACATTCAGCGAATTACTAGTAATAGTTTCATTTGTTAACATAGTATCCAAATTCCCAGCTTCTATGTTGTCTGAACTATCAGATGAATTGTTTGTCTCAGAAGTCTCATTGTGAGATTCTATTTCTGGAGGTATATACTCCCAGTCAGGGTTAATCGTAACACCATATTCATTAAACATTGTACTATTTTTAGCTAGCCATGTAGCTGCCTTTTTTACTGTATTTGGTCTAATATTCTCATAATGTGTATATGATTTATAGATTAATTTCCTTTTTAATTTCACTGGGATTGTCATGGCGTCATTAATTTGCCTTGGTAAAATTGTAACAGTTGTCATAACATCTGCAGGTACATTAACTACTGCACCTGATAATGATTTTTGAAAACCGCGTGGCAGACTCCAAATTTGTAAGAATGGTATCCTAGGTGAAACTAATCTTTCTTCTAAATCATATAATTCTAATTCAACTGGTACATTTGGGAACCCCATGCCATTTACAATAGAACATGGTGGTATTTTGTTTTTGCGAATGTAATAATAGCAAGTCTTACAAATAAAATTTGTTTTCTTGTTACTAATGTTACACGTTTTGAAAATTTCGGATTGGCTAACACAGCGTATATTTTGCAACGTTTGTTTATGCCACAGTTGATTGCAAAGAGCCCATGCAATATTTCACGGTGGAATTTGCGAATGATTGTATGGATTTGTTTACCTCGTTTCTGTCTTTGGCCCTGCGTGAATATGGGTCTGTTATTATCAGTAGCACTTAGTTGACTGTTGGTAATGTCTTCTTCAGCTGTATTAACTTTTTTTCTTTGTACAACTTTAGTTGGACATGTACTTGAATCCCTTTTTCTTTTCCGAGACTGTTTATTTGTTCCCTGTATAGATTTACTATTCCCTGGTAATTGTGCTAAATGATTAGTATTGCTATTCTCTCCCTTACTTTTATTCAGTAAATCATCTGAAGACATTGTTGTTGATGTTATAGTCTGATTAGGAGTACATTCAGTAGTATGTACCCAAATTTTTCTTTCTTGCGGTAGGTGACTATTTTTTTTGTGCACAGTAAGTGCTTTTGTAAATGATTTCCTTTTAATGACTTTTATATCTATTGGTGTTAATTCAAATTGGACACATTGCTCAGCCTGATGTGTAAAGTTATATGCTAGTTTCATAACATATTGAATCAGCCCTTCAAAAGAATGAAATGCAATTGTAACACATGTTCCGTTTGAATGAGGCATGCATTCATGGTCCCTACTATGTGAATCAAATACAAAGTATGATTGCATATGTTTGAAAATAGTTATTACATAAACATTCATACAAAGTATAACACCACAGTGCTTATTAATAGTAACATTTAATGCTGTGCTAATATCTGGGTAGGCTTTATCAAAACGTTTAAGGACATCACCGTAGTAAGCGTTCCGTAGCAAAAGTGAATATATCTCTTGATTGTGGTCTATATACCTTGGCAGGTCATCTGGATGCATAAGTGTTTCTTTGTTAATAGAATGCATTTGTAGATATAAAGCGTCCCCACGGTCCATTATATAATGCAGATCATTAGAGTTCCAAGTAGTTACTGGCTTGCATAAATTGTGCAAGACAGCAAAAGCACTATTTGGTAAGCATTGCTTACCTTGTGATTTGCTATTAAATTTGCTATTCCCTTGATGGTAACTTGCTTTCAAGCATTTCTGCATCTTATAAGTTATACTACAATGTTTTTATCAACAAATTTAAATTAAGAAGGTTTGTGAAGTAACAAATTTTTTGGGAGACTGTAAGGTATGAACTTTTGACAATTTTTCAACTAACTGGCAAAGTAGTATTTACCTTAACTTCTGTTTCTTTTGTTGTTGTTTTAATAATCTGAAAGGAGAAAAAAAAATAATGGTTAGAATATATCTTTTTGAATTTTTCCCGTAAAGGCCACATTAGCATGTAAATAGTCTTTTAAAGACCTGTTAAGAGCTCTGGTGCTGCTGTGAGTGTATGCGCCACGGCTGGCACACAGGCAGGGTGAGATGATAGAGGGAGAGAGAGGGAGTGGGAGGAAAAGGGGGACAGAGAGGGTGTGAGTGTGTGCGTGAAAAGTTAATACTGAGAGACGTAAAAAAAAGGTGGGTGTGTGTTATCTTGTAACTTGGACTCGTTACTGTGTTGCATTGAATCTGAGAATGAATGCGGTGTGCGTGTAATATTGAAAGTGTACCCAGTTAGTGTGCAAGTAATGTACAAAGACAGAAAGGGAGTGAAGGGGAGGGAAATGGAGAGGGAGTAAAAGGGAGGGATAGTGAGGGAGATGGAGAGTGAGGGAGAGTGAGGGAAAGTGAGGGAAAGGAAGGAAAATGGAGTGAGAGGAAGGGAAAGGGAGTGAGACGGAGAGTGATAGGAAGGGAGACGGAGATGGAGGGAGGGAGAGAGAGGGGGAGGGAGACAGGGAGTAACAAAGTTAGAGTGAGAAAGAGGAAGGCAGGAGAGAGGGAGGGGGAGCTAAAGAGAGGGAGAGAGAGGGGGAGTGTGGGTGAGGGGTTGAGGGTGAGTGAGGGTGAAGTGTTGAGGGTGTGAGGGTGAGGTGTTGAGTGTTAGTGGGGTGAGGTGTTGAGGGTGAGGGTGAGTGAGGGGAAGGGGTTGAGGGTGAGTGAGGGTGAGTGGTATTGAGGGTGAGTGAGGGTGAGGGGTTGAGGGTGAGGGATTGAGGGTGAGTGAGGGTGAGGGTGATTGAGGGTGAGGGGTTGAGTGAGGGTGGGTGAGGGGGGGGTGAGGGTGGGTGAGGGTGAGGGGTTGAGGGTGAGTGAGGGTGAGGCGTTGAGGGTGAGTGAAGAGTTGAGGGTGAGGGGTTGAGTGTGAGGTGTTGAGGGTGAGTGAGGATAAGTGAGGATAAGTGAGGGTGAGTGAGGGTGAGTGAGGGTGAGTGAGGATGAGGTGTTGAGGGTGGATGAGGGTGAGTGAGGGAGAGTGAGGTAAGGGAGGGTGAGTGAGGTGTTGAGGGTGAATGAGGGTGAGAGTTTGAGGGTGAGTGAGGGTGAGGGTGAGTGAGGGTGACGGTTTGAAGGTGAGTGATGGTGAGGGTGAGTGAGGATGAGGTGTTGAGGGTGAGTGAGCGTGAGGGTGAGTGAGGGTGAGTGTGAGTGAGGGTGAGTGAGGGTGAGGTGTTGAGGGTGAGTGAGGGTAGGTTAGGATGAGAGATTGAGGGTGATTGAGGGTGAGAAGTTGAGGGTGAGTAAGGATGAGGGTGAGTGTGGGTGAGTGAGAATGAGGGGTTGAGGGTGAGTGAGGTGTTGAGGGTGAGTGAGGGTGAGGGTGAGGCTGAGGTGTTGAAGTGTTGAGTGAGAGTGAGGGTGAGTGAGGAGTTGAGGGAGAAGTGTTGAGGGTGTGTGGGTGAGGTGTTGAGGGCTAGTGAGGGTGGGGGAGTGGTTGAGGGTGAGTGAGGGTGAGTGAAATTGAGGGTGAGTGAGGGGTTGAGGGTGAGTGAAAGTGAGGTGTTGAGTGAGGGGTTGAGTGAGGGTGAGTGAGGGTGAGGGGTTGAGTGAGGGTGACTGAGGGTGAGTGAGGGTGAGTGTGAGTGAGGATGAGGGTGAGGGTGGGTGAGGGTGAGTGAGGGTGAGTGAGGCTTAGGGTGAGGGAGGGTGAGGGAGGGCGAGGGGTTGAGGGTGAGTGAGGGTGAGGTGTTGAGGGTGAGTGAGGGTGAGGCATTGAGGGTGAGTGAGAATGAGGGTGAGTGTGGGTGAGGCGTTGAGGGTGAGTGAGGGTGAGGGAGGGTGAGGGGTTGAGGGTGAGTGAGAGTGAGGGTGAGGTGTTAAGGGTGACTGAGGGTGAGGCGTTGAGGGTAAGTGAGGGTGAGGTGTTGAGGGTGAGTGAGGGTGAGGGTGAGTGAGGGTGAGGTGTTGAGGGTGAGTGAGGGTGAGGCGTTGCGGGTAAGTGAGGGTGAGGGTGAGTGTGTGTGAGGGTGCAAAAATAACGACCCCCTTAAAGTAGTGTCGTTATTTGTATTAGGAAAATAGTTGTGAATTGCTGAGGATGCGGGACTTGAATGTGTCTGTGGGTAGTTTTAAATGCTGGAATTGTTGTTGGGGATGGAGAGGGAGTGAGTGTGTGCGTGAAGAGTTAATAGTGAGAGACGTACCAAAAAATGTGTGTGTGTGTCATCTTGTAACTTAGATTACTTACTGTATTGCATTGAATATGAAAATGAATGCGGTGTGCGTGTAATATTGAAAGTGTACCCAGTTAGTGTGCAAGTAATGTAGAAAGACAGAGAGGGAGTAAAGGGGAGGCAAATGGAGAGTTATGTACAAAGACAGAGAGGAAGGGAAAGTGAGGGAAAGGAAGGGAAATGGAGGGAGAGGAAGAGAAAGGGAGTGAGATGCAGAGTGATAGGGAGGGAGACGGAGAGGGAGGGAGAGAGGGAGAGAGAGAGGAGGAAGAAGAGAGAGGGAGTGAGACAGAGGGAGGAACACAGTTAGAGTGAGACAGAGGAAGACAGGAGAGAGGGAGGGGGAGCTAGAGGGAGGGAGAGAGAGCTATAGAGAGGGAGGGAGACCGAGAGAGAAAGAAAGGGAGAAAATTATGTGTATGCCGGGAGGGCACAGTGGAGGAAGCCTTCGGCTGCAGGGTCCTGTGATTAACCTCATGGTCAGTTTTATGTTGTTGCTGTAGCCCCGACCCTTACCCACTGACCCTGCCCCCACCGATGCGGTCCTTGGACACAAACTAAAGAGTAAATTTTGCCCCTGAGAGAAAGATTGTGAGTAGCCATGTAATAGAGGGTGTGTGCGAAAGTCCCCTTGATCGTGGATTGTGTGTATGAAAAGTTTGTTGTGGTGTGGCGAAGTGTTGCGAACGGATTATGGCTGTACTATTCCCCCTAATGTTACAATGTGCCTGTGAATAGTGTAGTAAGTGTAAGGTCAAGTGTTTTTTTTTGTAGGCAGCTAATCCTGGCTAATGTGTAATTTGGATGTGTGTTTGTGAAAATGTAATACTAGTAGTTGTACAAGCGGCTGTTTTCGTGTGTCAGCTTGTAACTTGGATTACTAACTGTGTGCAAGTAAAGCTGCGAATGAATGCATTCCGCGTGAATGTTGTAAAGTGTTGCCTGTTTGCGTGCAAATAAATGTGCAATTAGAAGTTCGGACTGAAAGTTTGGTGCTGTAGTGGCGAAGTGCTATGATCTTAGATTGCGTAGGAGTCGCACGTGCTGTATAAGGGTGGCAGTCAGTGTTTTGCCTAATGTGACAGGGTGTGTGTGATTAGTGTGCTATAGAGAGGGAGGGAGACCGAGAGAGAAAGAGAGCGAGAAAATTATGTGTATGCCGGGAGGGCTCAGTGGACGAAGCCTTCGGCTGCAGGGTCCTGTGATTAACATCATGGTCAGTTTTATGTTGTTGCTGTAGCCCCGACCCTTACCCACTGACCCTGCCCCCACCGATGCGGTCCTTGGACACAAACTAAACAGTAAATTTGGCCTCTGAGAGAAAGATTGTGAGTAGCCATGTAATAGAGGGTGTGTGCGAAAGTCCCCTTGTTCGTGGAATGTGTGTATGAAAAGTTTGTTGTGGTGTGGCGAAGTGTTGCGAACCGTTTATGGCTGTACTATTCCCCCTAATGTTACAATGTGCCTGTGAATAGTGTAGTAAGTGTAAAGTCAAGTGTTTATGTTTGTAGGCAGCTAATCCTGGCTAATGTGTTATTGGATGTGTGTTTGTGAAAAGGTAATACTAGTAGTTGTACGAGCGGCTGTTTTCGTGTGTCAGCTTGTAACTTGGATTACTTACTGTGTGCCAGTAAAGCTGCGAATGAATGCATTCCGCGTGAATGTTGTAAAGTGTAGCCTGTTTGCGTGCAAATAAATGTGCAATTTGAAGTTGTGACTGAAAGTTTGGTGCTGTAGTGGCGAAGTGCTATGATCTTAGATTGCGTTGGAGTCGCACGTGCTGTATAAGGGTGGCAGTCAGTGTTTTGCCTAATGTGACAGGGTGTGTGTGATTAGTGTAAGATGCAGCTCTGTTCACTCTTGAGTCCGATCATCCTGTTTACTGTCTTGCTGTGAAGCTGTCAATGAAAGCGTAATGAGTGTTCTGTTGTGGTCGCACTCAATTCGGCGTGCGTGTGATATAGTATGTGTTCTTAACAGTGTGTGCGTGAAAAGTTAATCCTAAGAGATGTAAAAAAAGGGTGTGTATGTGTCATCTTGTAACTTGCACTGGTTACTGTGTTACATTTAATCTGAGAATGCAAGCGGTATGCGTGTAATATTGAAAGATAATATGACATGGTGTGTGTGAGTAGTGTAAGCTGCAGCTCTGTTCACTGTTCAGTCCGATCATCCTGTTTACTGTATTGCTGTGAAGCTGTGACTAAAATCGTAAGGAGTGTTCTGTTGTGGTTGCACTCAATTCTCCATGCGTGTTATATAGTATGTGTTCTTAACCGTGTGTGCGTGAAAAGGTAATAGTAACCGACGTAAAAAGAAGGTGTGTGTGTCATCTTGTAACTTTGAGTAGTTACTGTGTTGCATTAAATCTGAGAATGAATGCGGTTTGCGTGTAATATTGAAAGTGTACCCAGTTAGTGTGCAAGTAATGTATGTAGTTGAAATTGTGAACGAAATGTTCCTGGGAGTGTGGCGAAGTGTTATGATATGAGATTGCGGCCGAATGTTCCGAAAGTAGTTCGCATGGTGTAACGGGGATGTTTGTTCCTATGCATGTGAATGTGATAATGTGTGTGCGCTTTTGTGTGTTAGGTGCAAGCTGAAGCTGTGGGTACTGTTGATCTTGTTGATAGTGTCAAGTAACTTGAAGTTGTGCTTGCAATCAATATGTCGTGATTGTAATTTAGTAAGTCTTGTTAGTTGTGTGTGCGTGAAAAGGTAACACAAGGAGATGTACGAGAGGGTGTGTGTCAAACTTATGTTGTGCCTTGAATTATTGGAAGAAATGTTCTGTGTGGCGAGTCGAAGTGTTATGAACGGAAGTAAAAATTGTGTAGAAGAGTGAACAGTTGGCTGTACTTACATGATATATGTTGGTGCGCAGTTTCTTTCCCCCTATCAAGGAAATGTTGAAAGCGTACGAATAACCTACAAGATATAACGATAAAAAAAAAAGAATATGTATCGGTTGGTTTAAACAAAGGTATGACCTGCTTGAGAAATTACGTAGTCCTTTGCTAAGTATTACCATAGAAAATGTATATTTTCCAACGAACATGTCGCACAATAATTTAACACAGGTGCAATGTTGATATAGTAACAGTTCTAATAAACGCAAGTAAATTTATCAATACTGTCCCTTAGATGTATAGAAATAAAAGTTCCATGCACTTACGTTCTAAGATTGAATGGCGTAATTTTTCAGTGGCTGTTGGTCGATAGCAGCAAGTACAGCGTCGTTCTGTAAGTCCAAGTTCTGTCCTCGCAGGTAAAAACAGAGTATGACTTAAAGTGACCCGTCCCTCTGCTTAAATAGGGGGTAACGATGCAAGAATCTTTTTTTTTTTTTTTGGTTTAAGAAAGGATCAAAGCTTTTAGTCCTTCCCTTGCCCCAAGGAAAAGTCACACTAGCTGATGTGCGCGACTTGGAAGTGTGAATGTTTGAATGTGTATGCAGATGGAGTTTCGACATTGGCGCGACAGTAGACTTCCCTGGGCAACTCCCTTAAGCGCACATAAGAGTTCGCTCGGAACTGACAAAGCAAAGGGCCTTTTTTTTTTTTTTTTACGTTAGTGTAATTGGACTTCAACTGTCTGCTCGAAGTTACCCTTAAAAATGGCATATATAAAGCTTCCAAAGTATACAA
This sequence comes from Lissotriton vulgaris, assembly GCF_964263255.1. NCBI lineage: Eukaryota > Metazoa > Chordata > Amphibia > Caudata > Salamandridae > Lissotriton > Lissotriton vulgaris. The sequence goes on from NC_141700.1 coordinate 272,391,737, forward strand.
AGTTTCACTTTTAAACATACAACTCTTGTAATATACAGGCTCAAAGTTGTGGCGTTTATGTTTAGTATGAAAATACTGAACATTGCTGCGGATGCGTCCATTAATGTGTGTGTGGCAACGTTAAAATACAGTGGGTGAATGAGAAAGATGGTCGATGATTTAGTTTGGCAATACAGAAATGTAAAGACAGGTGTGGCGAAATGTTATGAGCTGATACATGGTGCTGAATGGGTCATAGGCCGGATGCAATATTTGCCATAAAAGTTGTGTTCTTGTTTTTTTTATGAAAATCGTGAACATTGCTGCGTAAGTGGCCCTTAAATGTGTCTGTGGGTAGTTTTAAATGCTAGGATCTTTTTTGCTGTGTGTGTACGTGTTGTAAATACAGAACTTAGCTGCGGATGCGTCCCTTAATGTAAGTCTTGTAATATACAGTCTCAAAGTTGTGGCGTTTATGTTTAGTATGAAAATACAGAACATTGCTGCAGATGCCTCCATTAATGTGTGAGTGTCACCGTTGAAATACAGTGGGAGAATGAGAAAGATGGTCGATGATTTTGTTTGCCAATACATAAATGTAGAGACAGGTGTGGCGAAATGTTATGAGCTGATGTATGTTGCTGAATGGGTCAGAGGCTGGATACAATATTTGCCATCAAAGTTGTGTTGTTATTTTTAATATGAAAATCGTGAGCATTGCTGAGGATGCGGCCCTTGAATGTGTCTGTGGGTAATTTTAAATGCTGGGATTGATGTTGGTGTGTGTGTACGGCATGGTATGTAAACTATAGGAGTTTAGTTAAAAAAACATAACGTTTCCAGACGCCATTTTCTCCTTTACTGTAATTCGACTTGAACTGTCTACTCCAAGGTACCCTTAAAAATGGCATGAGGGGTTGAGGGTGAGGGTGAGTGAGGGTGAGGCTGAGGTGTTGAGTGAGAGTAAGAGTGAGGGTGAGTGAGGGGTTCAGTGTTAGTGAGGGTGAGGTATTGAGGGTGAGTGAGGGTAAGGGTGATTGAGGGATTGAGAGTTAGTGAGGGTGAGGGGTTGAGGGTTATTGATGGTGAGGTGTGGAGGGTGAGTGAGGGTGAGGGTGAGTGAGGGGGAGGGGGAGGTGTTGAGGATGAGTGAGGTGTTTAGGGTGAAGTGTTGAGGGTGTGGGTGAGGGGTTGAGGGTGAGGGAGGGTGAGTGAGGGTGAATGGTTGAGGGTGAATGGTTGAGGGTGAGTGGTTGAGGGTGAGGGGTTGAGGCTGAGGTTTTGAGGGTGAGTGAGGGTGAGATGTTGATGGTGAGTGAAGGTGAGGTGTTGGGTGAGGCGTTGAGGGTGAGTGACTATAGGATTTTTGTTAACAAAAATACACGTTTCCAGACGCCATTTTCTCCCTTACTGTAATTCGACTTGAAATGTCTGCTCCAAGTTACCCTTAAAAATAGCATGAGAGGTTGAGGGTGAGGGTGAGTGAGGGCGAGGCTGAGGTGTTGAGTGAGGGTGAGGGGTTGAGGGTGAGTGAGGGTGAGGGTAGGTGAGGGTTGAGGGTGAGGGTGATTGAGGGTGAGCATGCCTCCATTAATGTGTGTGTGGCAACGTTAAAATACAGTGGGCGATTTAGAAAGATGGGAGATAATTTTGTTTGGCAATACATAAATGTAGAGACAGGTGTGGCGAAATGTTATGAGCTGATGTATTTGCCATCAAAGTTGTGTTGTTATTTTTAGTATAAAAATTGTGAGCATTGCTGAGGATGCGGCCCTTGAATGTGGCTGTGGGTATTTTTAAATGGTGGGATTGTTGTCGGTGTGTGTGTACGGCATGGTATGTAGACTATAGGAGTTTTGTTAAAAAAACATAACGTTTACAGACGCCATTTTCGACCTTACTGTAATTTGACTGTAACTGTCTGCTCAAAGTTACCCTTTAAAATGGCATGAGGAGTTGAGGGTGAGGGTGAGTGAGGGTGAGGCTGAGGTGTTGAGTGTGAGTGAGGGTAAGAGTGAGGGTGAGTGAGGGGTTCAGTGTTAGTGAGGGTGAGATATTGAGGGTGAGTGAGGGTAAGGGTGATTGAGGGATTGAGAGTTAGTGAGGGTGAGGTGTTGAGGGTTAGTGATGGTGAGGTGTTGAGGGTGAGTGAGGGTGAGGGTGAGTAAGGTTGAGGGGGAGGGGTTGAGGGTGAGTGAGGTGTTTAGGGTGAAGTGTTGAGGGTGTGGGTGAGGGGTTGAGGGTGAGGGAGGGTGAGTGAGGGTGAGTGGTTGAGGGTGAGTGGTTGGGGGTGAGGGGTTGAGGGTGAGGTGTTGAGGGTGATTGAGGGTGAGATGTTGATGGTGAGTGAAGGTGAGGTGTTGGGTGAGGCGTTGAGGGTGAGTGACTATAGGAGTTTTGTTAAAAAAACATAACGTTTCCAGACGCCATTTTCGCCCTTACTGTAATTCGACTTGCACTGTCTGCTCCAAGTTACGCTTAAAAATGGCATGAGGGGTTGAGGGTGAGGGTGAGTGAGGGTGAGGCTGAGGTTTTGAGTGAATGAGGGTGAGGGGTTGAGGGTGAGTGAGGGTGAGGGTAGGTGAGGGGTTGAGGGTGAGGGTGATTGAGGGTGAGCATGCCTCCATTAATGTGTGTGTGGCAACGTTAAAATACAGTGGGCGATTTAGAAAGATGGTAGATAATTTTGTTTGGCAATACATAAATGTAGAGACAGGTGTGGCGAAATGTTATGAGCTGATGTATTTTCCATCAAAGTTGTGTTGTTATTTTTAGTATAAAAATAATGAGCATTGCTCAGGATGCGGCCCTTGAATGTGGCAGTGGGTAATTTTAAATGGTGGAATTGTTGTCGGTGTGTGTGTACGGCATGGTATGTAGACTATAGGAGTTTTGTTAAAAAAACATAACGTTTCCAGACGCCATTTTCGACCTTACTGTAATTCGACTTGAACTGTCTGCTCCAAGATACCCTTAAAAATGGCATGAGGGGTTGAGGGTGAGGGTGAGTGAGGTTGAGGCTGAGGTGTTGAGTGTGAGTGAGGGTAAGAGTGAGGGTGAGTGAGGGGTTCAGTGTTAGTGAGGGTGAGGTATTGAGGGTGAGTGAGGGTAAGGGTGATTGAGGGATTGAGAGTTGGTGAGGGGTTGAGGGTTAGTGATGGTGAGGTGTTGAGGGTGAGTGAGGGTGAGGGTGAGTGAGGGTGAGGGGGAGGGGTTGAGGGTGAGTGAGGTGTTTAGGGTGAAGTGTTGAGGGTGAGGGAGGGTGAGTGAGGATGAGTGGTTGAGGGTGAATGGTTGAGGGTGAGTGGTTGACGGTGAGTGGTTGAGGGTGAGGGGTTGAGGGTGAGGTGTTGAGGGTGAGGGAGGGTGAGATGTTGATGGTGAGTGAAGGTGAGGTGTTGGGTGAAGCGCACATAAGAGTTCGCTCGGAACTGACAAAGCAAAGGGCTTTTTTTTTTTTTTTAACGTTAGTGTAATTGAACTTTAACTGTCTGCTCGAAGTTACCCTTAAAAATGGAATATATAAAGCTTCTGAAGTATACAAAGATTCACTTTTAAACATACAACTATTGTAATATACAGGCTCAAAGTTGTGGCGTTTATGTTTAGTATGAAAATACTGAACATTGCTGTGGAGGCGTCCATGAATGGGTGTGTGGCAACGTTAAAATCCAGTGGGCGAATGAGAAAGATGGTGTATGATTTTGTTTGCCAATACATAAATGTAGAGACAGGTGTGGCGAAATTTTATGAGCTGATGTATGTTGCTGAATGGGTCAGAGGCTGGATACAATATTTTCCATCAAAGTTGTGTTGTTATTTTTACTATGAAAATAGTGAGCATTGCTGAGGATGCGGCCCTTGAATGTGTCTGTGGGTAATTTTAAATGCTGGGATTGATGTTGGTGTGTGTTTCCGGCATGGTATGTAAACTATAGGAGTTTTGTTTAAAAAAAAAAACATTTCCAGACGCCATTTTCTCCCTTACTGTAATTCGACTTGAACTGTCTGCTCCAAGGTACCCTTAAAAATGGCATGAGGGGTTGAGGGTGAGGGTGAGTGAGGGTGAGGCTGAGGTGTTGAGTGTGAGTGAGGGTAAGAGTGAGGGTGAGTGAGGGGTTAAGTGTTAGTGAGGGTGAGGTATTGAGGGTGAGTGAGGGTAAGGGTGATTGAGGGGTTGAGAATTAGTGAGGGTGAGGGGTTGAGGATTAGTGATGGTGAGGTGTTGAGAGTGAATGAGGGTGAGTGTGAGGGTGAGTGAGGGGGAGGGGTTGAGGGTGAGTGAGGTGTTGAGGGTGAAGAGTTGAGGGTGAGGGGTTGAGGGTGAGGGAGGGTGAGTGAGGGTGAGGGTGAGGGGTTGAGGGTTAGTGATGGTGAGGTGTTGAGGGTAAGTGAGGGTGAGTGAGGGGGAGGGTGATTGAGAAGTTGAGAATTAGTGAGGGTGAGGGGTTGAGGGTTAGTGATGGTGAGGTGTTGAGGGTGAATGAGGGTGAGGGTGAGTGAGGGTGAGGGGGAGGGGTTGAGGGTTAGTGAGAGTGAGGGGTTGAGGGTTACTGATGGTGAGGTGTTGATGGTGAATGAGGGTGAGGGTGAGTGAGGGGGAGGGGTTGAGGGTTAGTGAGAGTGAAGGGTTGAGGTTTAGTGATGGTGAGGTGTTGATGGGGAGTGAGGATGAGGGTGAGTGAGGGTGAGATGTTGATGGTGAGTGAGGGTGAGGTGTTGGGTGAGTGAGGGTAAGGGTGATAGAGGGGTTGAAACTTAGGGTGAGTGAGGGGTTGAGTGTTATTGAGGGTGAGGTATTGAGGGTGAGTGAGGGTAAGGGTGATAAAGGGGTTGAGAGTTAGTGAGGGTGAGGGGTTGAGGGTTAGTGATGGTGAGGTGTTGATGGGGAGTGAGGATGAGGGTGAGTGAGGGTGAGATGTTGATGGTGAGTGAGGTTGAGGTGTTGGGTGAGTGAGGGTAAGGGTGATAGAGGGGTTGAGACTTAGGGTGAGTGAGGAGTTGAGTGTTAGTGAGGGTGCGGTATTGAGGGTGAGTGAGGATAAGGGTGATAGAGGGGTTGAGAGTTAGTTAGGGTGAGGAGTTGAGGGTTAGTGATGGTGAGGTGTTGAGGGTGAGTGAGGGTGAGGATGAGTGAGGGGGAGGGGTTGAGGGTGAGTGGTTGAGGGTGAGTGGTGGAGGGTGAGTGGTTGAGGGTGAGGGGTTGAGGGTGAGGGGTTGAGGGTGAGATGTTGATGTTGAGTGAAGGTGAGGTGTTGAGTGAGGGTGAGGGGTTGAGGGTGAGTGAGGGTGAGGCTAGGTGAGGGGTTGAGGGTGTGTGAAGGTGAGGCTAGGTGAGAGGTTGAGGGTGAGTGAGGGTGAGGGTGAGTGAGGGTGAGGGTGAGTGGTTGAGGGTGAGGTGTTGAGGGTAAGGTGTTGAGGTTGAGATGTTGATGGTGAGTGAGAGTGAGGTGTTTGGTGAGTGGTTGAGGGTGAGTGAGGGTGAGGGTAGGTGAGGTGTTGAGGGTGAGGGTCATTGAGGGTGAGCATGCCTCCATTAATGTGTGTGTGACAACGTTAAAATACAGTGGTCGATTTAGAAAGATGGTAGATAATTTTGTTTGGCAATACAAAAATGTAGAGACAGGTGTGGCGAAATGTTATGAGCTGATGTATTTGCCATCAATTTTTTTTTTTTTGTAGTACTATAAAAATCGTGATCATTGCTCAGGATGCGGCCCTTGAATGTGTCTGTGGGTAATTTTAAATGCCGGGATTGTTGTCAGTGTGTGTGTACGGCATGGTATGTAAACTATAGGTTTTTTTTAAAAAAAACATAACGTTTCCAGACGCCATTTTCTACCTTACTGTAATTCGAATTGAACTGTCTGCTCCAAGTTACACTTAAAAATGGCATGAGGGGTTGAAGGTGAGTGAGGGTGAGGGTGAGTGAGGGTGAGGCTGAGGTGTTGAGTGTGAGTGAGGGTGAGAGTGAGGGTGAGTGAGGGGTTGAGTGTTAGTGAGGGTGAGGTATTGAGGGTGAGTGAGGGTAAGGGTGATTGAGGAGTTGAGAATTAGTGATGGTGAGGGGTTGAGTGTTAGTGATGGTGAGGTGTTGAGGGTGAGGGTGAGTGAGGGTGAGGGGCAGGGGTTGAGGGTTATTTGAGAGTGAGGGGTTGAGGGTTACTGATGGTGAGGTGTTGATGGTGAATGAGGGTGAGGGTGAGTGAGGGTGAGGGGGAGGGGTTGAGGGTTAGTGAAAGTGAGGGGTTGAGGGTTACTGATGGTGAGTGAGGATGAGGGTGAGATGTTGATGGTGAGTGAGGGTGAGGTGTTGGGTCAGTGAGGGTAAGGGTGATCGAGGGGTTGAGACTTAGGGTGAGTGAGGGGTTGAGTGTTAGTGAGGGTGAAGTATTGAGGGTGAGTAAGGGTAAGGGTGATTGAGGAGTTGAGAATTAGTGATGGTGAGGGGTTGAGTGTTAGTGATGGTGAGGTGTTGAGGGTGAATGAGGGTGAGGGTGAGTGAGGATGAGGGGCAGGGGTTGAGGGTTATTTGAGAGTGAGGGGTTGAGGGTTACTGATGGTGAGGTGTTGATGGTGAATGAGGGTGAGGGTGAGGGGGAGGGGTTGAGGGTTAGTGAAAGTGAGGGGTTGAGGGTTACTGATGGTGAGGTGTTGATGGTGAGTGAGGGTGAGGATGAGTGAGGGTGAGGGGGAGGTGTTGAGGGTGAGTGGTTGAGGGTGAGTGGTTGAGAGTGAGGGGTTGAGGGTGAGGTGTTGAGGGTGAGATGTTGATGGTGAGTGAGGGTGAGGTGTTGGGTGAGTGAGGGTAAGGGTGATTGAGGAGTTGAGAATTAGTGATGGTGAGGGGTTGAGTGTTAGTGATGGTGAGGTGTTGAGGGTGAATGAGGGTGAGGGTGAGTGAGGGTGAGGGGCAGGGGTTGAGGGTTATTTGAGAGTGAGGGGTTGAGGGTTACTGATGGTGAGGTGTTGATGGTGAATGAGGGTGAGGGTGAGTGAGGGTGAGGGGGAGGGGTTGAGGGTTAGTGAAAGTGAGGGGTTGAGGGTTACTGATGGTGAGGTGTTGATGGTGAGTGAGGATGAGGGTGAATGAGGGTGAGATGTTGATGGTGAGTGAGGGTGAGGTGTTGGGTCAGTGAGGGTAAGGGTGATCGAGGGGTTGAGACTTAGGGTGAGTGAGGGGTTGAGTGTTAGTGAGGGTGAAGTATTGAGGGTGAGTGAGGGTAAGGGTGATTGAGGAGTTGAGAATTAGTGATGGTGAGGGGTTGAGTGTTAGTGATGGTGAAGTGTTGAGGGTGAATGAGGGTGAGGGTGAGTGAGGATGAGGGGCAGGGGTTGAGGGTTATTTGAGAGTGAGGGGTTGAGGGTTACTGATGGTGAGGTGTTGATGGTGAATGAGGGTGAGGGTGAGTGAGGGTGAGGGGGAGGGGTTGAGGGTTAGTGAAAGTGAGGGGTTGAGGGTTACTGATGGTGAGGTGTTGATGGTGAGTGAGGGTGAGGATGAGTGAGGGTGAGGGGGAGGTGTTGAGGGTGAGTGGTTGAGGGTGAGTGGTTGAGAGTGAGTGGTTGAGAGTGAGTGGTTGAGGGTGAGGGGTTGAGGGTGAGGTGTTGAGGGTGAGGTGTTGAGGGTGAGATGTTGATGGTGAGTGAGGGTGAGGTGTTGGGTGAGTGAGGGTAAGGGTGATTGAGGAGTTGAGAATTAGTGATGGTGAGGGGTTGAGTGTTAGTGATGGTGAGGTGTTGAGGGTGAATGAGGGTGAGGGTGAGTGAGGGTGAGGGGCAGGGGTTGAGGGTTATTTGAGAGTGAGGGGTTGAGGGTTACTGATGGTGAGGTGTTGATGGTGAATGAGGGTGAGGGTGAGGTGTTGAGGGTGAGGGTCATTGAGGGTGAGCATGCCTCTATTAATGTGTGTGTGGGAACGTTAAAATACAGTGTGCGATTTAGAAAGCTGGTAGATAATTTTCTTTGGCAATAAATAAATCTAGAGACAGGTGTGGCGAAATGTTTTGAGCTGATGGATTTGGCATCAAAGTTGTGTTGTTATTTTTACTATAAAAATCGTGAGCATTGCTGAGGATGCGGCCCTTTAATGTGGCTGTGGGTAATTTTAAATGATGGGATTGTTGTCGGTGTGTGTGTACGGCATGGTATGTAAAGTATAGGAGTTTTGTTGTAAAAAAACATAACGTTTCCAGACGCCATTTTCTCCCTTACTGTAATTCGTCTTAAACTGTGTGCTGCAAGTTACGCTTAAAAAATAGCAAGAGGGGTTGAGGGTGAGTGAGGGTGAGGGTGAGTGAGGGTGAGGCTGCTGCGGATGCCTCCCTTAATGTGTGTGTATAAGAAATATGTTGGTTATCAAAAAGAAGGCAACATCGGAAATGTTTCACTGAAGGCAACATAGAAAATCTTTAGCCTGTACAAGCGTCGACGTAGAATAGGACGATTGTACATACCACGCTGTAGAGGGAAGTTGTAAAATACTAGGCATGGTTATGTAAAGTAAATAAGTATTGTTAAAAAAACTTCACGTTTCTAGTGTTAGTACTTTCGTTCAGTGGGATTGTTTAAGTTTAGCGAAAAAGTATCACGTTTCTAGTGTAAGTATTTGCTTTCAGTGGGGTTTTTTTTGGGGGGTCGTTTGTTGTTGTTCTCGAGCTAACTCCCGGCTCGCATCCTGCTGTTCTAAATTAGCACATCCCCAAAGGAACTTCACTAGTGATTACAATCTTGACGACGGCGCTTAAAGTAGTCTAGCATCCTGTAGTTTTGTTGACGAAAGCCTTGGAGTCTGTGGCCTGGCTTTGTGTTCATGTAAATGGTATTAAAGAATGGTCCCAGCAGGTCCGGCGTATTGTTGGGGGTTATGGCGGGTTGCGAGGACTGTTTAGTCACGTGGATGTGCTAGAGGCTCTGTGATGTCACGCTGTGTCGGAGGAGGGAAATAGTAGGGCCGTTGAATTGAACTGACTCTGTGTGTTTCCTTTCGTTTATAAACATGTCAAAATATTATATTTTTTTTAGGTGCAATGCTATAGATACAAGCGCTATTTTTGGCGTAGCACGCTGTAGAGGGAGTGGTGGGAATAGTAGGCCTGCTGATTGGGGAATGTACAAGGCGATGTAGCTTGTAATGCGTCTGTCATTATTTCTTTTTGTCGACGATTTCACTTTCAAGTGTTTTTGTGTTCGGAGAGCCTGGCTGTGTGCAGGGACAGAGAGGGGAGGTGCTGGCGTGTTCGGAGAGCCTGGCTGGGTGCAGGGACAGAGAGGGGAGGTGCTGCCATCTGGAGAGGGGGAGTTGAATTGCGAGCCTGGCTGTGTACGGGAACAGAGGGGGGAGGTTCTGGCGTTTGTGGGTTGTGGAAGAGATGTGGAAGGCTGTAGAAATGTTTGTTAACAAATCAGTATGTTTCATTGTCCCACTAAATAGATTTGGCGAAGTTAGAGTTGTAGACGAAAATCATTTCTGCAGGGAAATAGGTCTTGTTAATGGTAAGACTTTCGTGTGCCAAACAGTTTCACGGTGGTAGAGAAAATGGGGAGGGGGCGGATCCGGAGGTGCGTCGTGAGGGGGAGTGGAGAAGGAGGGGGAGTAGAGTAGGGGAGGCACGGCCTAACGGCCGTGCAATCAAAAAGTGAGGAGGCGGAGCTGGGGGAGGCTGTAACAGAGAGAGCAGGCAATGCAGGCGGCTGGGGGCTTGTGCACGCGCTTTGAAGCTCATTGCGCATGCGCATTGAGCTTAAATTTCTCGTGCACTGCAAGGAATCGCCACGATTCCTTGCAAGTTGGATAAAGAGTGGATAAGCCCCCATAGTCTCGCAAGCTCGATGCGCATGCGCATCGACAGGCGAGACCTAAAAATGAGGATGTCATTTTGGGAGAACTTAACGAATTTGTCAGCATCTCTGAAAATGTTAAACATAACCCTTTGAAAGACGGATGCCGCAGACGCCAAGCCAAACGGCATTCTGGTATATTGGTACAGACCCTGCGGTGTGATAAAGGCTGTAAGGGTCTTGGAGTCTTCAGTAAGGGGAATTTGATGGTACGCTGACCTGAGATCTAAAGTGGAAAACAGTTTAGCACCCTCCAGCATTGAGAACACTTCATTAATGTTGGGTAGAGGGTGACAGTCCATGACAATACAAGCATGCAGTGCCCTAAGATCAACAAAGACTCTCAATTTTTTGTCGGGTTTTCTTACTAAAAAAATGGGAGTAAACCATTTAGCTGATTCGAAAGGCTCAATGATGCCTTCAGTCACCAAATCATGAAGCATATTTTTCAGCTTGTCTCTGACATTTATCGGCACACCCCTCAATTTTTGTTTCACAGGCGTGGCATCATTCTTGAGTTTGATTTTGTGTTAAAAGTCTTTTAGTTTACCTAAAACATCTGAAAACACATCTTTGAATCTCTTCTTTATCAAATTTTCTTTCTCATCAGGAGAAATGACAGCAATGTTTTCTATAGAGATATTTTCATCTAAAATTACAGGTTCTTTTTGTGCAGGGATTACTTCCATTGATCTCTCCATCCTAGAACGTTTACACCTTTGACAGTAATGTACGATTTAACAAAAGTATTTATTGTTTTAAAACGTAGATTCATGTCCAAATAACCAATCGCATCTATTCTGGACCCATCATAGCTCTCAGCAATGATGTCAGATGGTAAAACTCTACTGAAATCTAACACACTGCTGAGGTAATTCAGTTTCAACTAAATTTTGTATTCCGTCACCATTTTGTGTTGCCCTCACTCAGGCAGCTTGGTAAACCAAGTGTTTTTGCCCTTTGTACTGCCACGTGTTAAATAACCTCCCCTTCCTTGTTGTGAAGTCAATTCCAGGAAGTAGCCAAACTGACTAATCCTTGTCTAGACTGACTAATCCTTGTCCCAACTATCTGTTGGCCTTCGGTATTCTTTCTTCGGTATTCTTTTCCCGCATTATCCTATTTTGCAAGTTGTCCTTTGAAGCACACAAACATATCCTGCCATTACTGATTGACCTATAGGTGCTGTCATTGATTGACTTATGGGGTTGGGCAAAAACACGACCCAAGCAGGGCCGTTTCTAGGTGTTGTGCCGCCCTAGGCGAGAATTTATAAATGCCGCCCCCCCCTCCCTTTTTCTACCCGCCCCGCCCGCGCCACCACCATCCAAACCGTACCCGTCGGAGTCTCGGACACAGCACACAAGGCGTCACCTCACCCCTCACAGTGCTGCCCTGCCTGGCCTGCTACCCAGCTCCTGCTGCTCACTCACTAACATGAATTAATTTCATTCACAAAGAGTGCGAAAGAAGCTCCCAATTCAGAAATAATGTTTAATCACTGTAATTGACTCAACCATGGTAGACAGGCTACTTCATTATCTCCACCTCCAAGCATTGAGGGTTTTCCATCACTTTAGAAACCAGTAGTCATTATAGATTTGGAAAAAAGGGCAAAGTGGAACACACACAAAACCTTGTACTTTCTTTCGTTGATAATACATCCAAACATATTTTACAATAAACGGAAGCACATCACTGCACAATAGGACGAGCAATGATCGATGATGTGCCTGTCAGTACTAGTAAAGCAAGCCTCCCTCTCTCTCAGAAGTGCAGTATAATATTCCATTGCCCGTAGACCAGATTCAGCAGGGCAGACTACAGTGACAGTGTTTGCGCCACTCTCCAGTCTCCAGCCGACCGTGAGACTTGGCTCGGTCCGGAGTCAGGCCGCAGCAAACATAACAATGAATGATGAAGATACACCTCACCCTGCCGTCACCCACCCACCCACCTGCCCGCCTCCGCCTCCTTTTCATTTACAACATTAGGCCTGCCCTGCCCCTGACTCAGTGAGTGTGTGATGAACATTATTACACATTATTAATTAACAATAACACGTCATGATTCAAATGCATCCGATTCCGAAAAATATATTTGCATATTTATTTTCACAATCGCAGCCAGGCCCAGCGAGCGGCCTTCTGACTGACTCACCGGCGGGCGGTGCGTGCTCTGATCTGATTGACTGCTGCTCAGCTCAAGTCACTGACTCACGACCGACCTGCTGCTGCGTACCGTCGTACGACACCACACGACCACCACATGGCCAGGTGCAGGCCTGACCACCACGGATATGCTGTTTTTTGGCCCGTGTGAGTCGTGGTGCTGGCTGGGGTCGGGAGAGGGCCGGCGGGAGACGGACCGGACAAGACTCGGTGGTGGCACTGGCTGGCAGGTGGCACTGGCAGCTGCAGACCACCAGTGCAGTATTAATTAAATTATGGGCAAAGGGGCGCCAGGCCAGCCGACACCACACGACACACACACAGACCGTCCCCCGCGCGCGCCGAGAGCGCCCTGCGTGTCACCTGCCCTCCCTGGCCGAAGCAGCACTGCTCGTGGATTAGCCAAGAATGTTCCCCAGGGCCGTCATTGGTAGCGCTATCCCAGCTATCCCCATTGACGGCCCTGGGGACCCACTAGTGTGTCCTTGTCCTGCAGACCGTCCCGGGTGCACCCCGCTCTTCTACACACACACACCCACACGTGACCCCATAATAAATAAATCTAGGGTGTGTGTGCATCGCTCGGCTAACCTTAACAACAAGCACCAGCAAATGCAATTCAATTGCAAACAACATCAGCAGGGTGCGTGCGCTTCAAATCACTTGCACAGTGCACTGAGTCCAGACTCGGACTCCACTCCAAAATGCCGCCCTCATAATTTTGCCGCCCTAGGCAGCCGCCTAGTCCTGCCTAATGGCAGAAACGGCCCTGGACCCAAGGGGGACGTTCTGGTTACATGAATCCTTGTTTTGAATGTTTTCCTATTGGCTAATATTTGGCAGATCTTGCATGTCCATATTAGGCATTTTGCATGCTTGCATGAGCTAAGACTGCCCCTTGTTTTTATGCTGAGTATGTAACCCTCACATATATATGGCCCCAGTGTTCTGTACTCTTTAGACTGCCTCATTCAGTTGCTAAGGCTTCTGTGTGACGTAGTCCCACTCATTTGAGTTTAAAAAGATGTTCTTTTATATTTCAGCTTCTGTGCCAACTTCTTTTTTGTATTAGTGAGACCCCTGAGAAGGAGTTTTGATTTCTTCACTGCTTAGTTTATCTATAAAATACTCTTTTGAAATAATAGTCCATGGAGAGCCCGAATCAGCCATGAGGTCTAAAGTCACACCAGGAATCTCAGCCATGCACATAGGAGGTCTTTTAAAGTGTCCATTGTCAGGATCATTCATGCTGGAAATCCCTTCAGAAAGGGAAACTACAAAACCCTTGTTTTCTTCTGTGCATCCACAAGACTCACATTTGTGCACAGTGTCATTACTTAAAGAAATGCAGGATACCTTACCACATGTGGGAGCACTATTTCTTCTTAAATCTCTATAAGCAGAGGCAAAATGTCCCATTCTGCCACACTTTCTAAACTCTTTGTTAATGGTGGGACACCCTCCATAAGTGGCAACGTGCATCCTGCTGCCACACCTATAACGTACCTATTCTTGCATTTATGTCAATTTTTTTAAACTCCCATGGTTACTGAAACGAGAGGAATTGAATCCTGAGAGAGGATTTTCACTCTGTTGTACTCTTGGACGTTTAACAGCACATGTCTCTCTGTTGATTCCATCTTATTGCTATTAGTGTTCTTCACAGTAAGCATCCATTTCTCAGATTGTTCCAAAGCCTTGGCAGTGGATATAGCTTCCGATATCTTTGGATTATGTATTTTCCATAAGCGTTCTTGAGTTTTTTAATTTTTTACTTGCACAATTATCTGATCTCTAATCATTTCGTCGCACATAACTCCAAAGTTGCAATGTAAGCTCAAAGATCTCAAGGCAGTCAAAAACTCATCTAAAGATTTCCTTTCATTTTGTACTCTTGTATAGAATGTATATCTCTTGAGAGCTATGTTGGTGACTGGTTTAAACCTTTGCTCCATTCTCTGTAAAGTTTCTTTATACACATTGGTACCTTCACCTTCCCCTTCCCCTTCAGCAGGGCGAACTTGGGGTAATGCTCTGAACAACAACTTGACCTTCGGACCCCAAGCAATGTAGTAATATACTTTTTTTCTTTCTGCACCAATACGCTCACCATCAATAGCCCTCATGTAGTTAAGAAATTCTTCCTTCCATCATATCCAGGGAATTGGGGGATCTCCTTTGTTTAGAAGGAACTTATCAGGAGGATCAAATTGCATGGTTCTTGTTCGAAGGAGTAATACACACAGAGTGAAAACCTTGACAATAAAGTCGCATGTAAAATAAACAATAGTTTTAAAATGCTTATTTTAGTAAGTGGGCGCCAGTAAGTGTATTGGTTGTGCAATAAAGTGTAATATCCTTGAAGTACTGAGCTAAGAGTCATAATGAATAACAATTCCACACAAAAAAACAGATGACAATAAGCTGACACATTTACTTGTAATGAGGACTATTAGAGGAGTAGCTCCATAATTGACTGTTAAAGTAGTAAAATTGAATGTCAAATTATGCAAAAATTAAGCGGATAACATAAATGCTGATGCTTGAAAGAATGCCCCCAGAAGCTTGAATTGCAGTCTCCAGAACACAGTGTCACTTTTTAGGTCGAGCCTAGAGCAGCACATGCGCTGCTTGCTCGACTTTTAGTAAGGGGCTTCAGAAATCGCCCCAAGCTCACCACACGCTCATGCGTGTGTTTTTGTTTTTTGCACAGGCTATTGGGCTTTGCATGCGTCTTTCTAAGAAAGACAGCACGCAATTGGGCAAAGGCAGGTGCATGTCCCACCTGTGCTCCACCCACAGCCTATTGGTTGCGGTTACATCTGTTTTCTATTATCGTGCCCAGACGCGGGCACGATAATAGAAAACAGATGTCTGGCTGTGGTGCGCGCACAAATCGCCTGCTTGTTTCTTGTTTTTCTCCCGAGAGAATGTCCCATGACTTCCTCTATTACCCCATTAATCACAAAAGCTCAGGATGCGCCGCGATCAAAGGGACCGGGCGGGGTGGGGACACATTCTGGCACTGATTTGGCCGCTTTGATTCCCTGCTGCACCCATTTAGATTTTGGAATTAATCTGTTCCCAACGCACCCATCTCCCCCCCGAGCCATGCAGTCATCCCGCCCCCACCCTCCCCGGGACAGGCTCTCAGAGCTTGCAGGAGTAACCGCTGAGAGCCTGAAAATCAACTGCAGTGCAAGTCAAAGCTCTGCTGGAAGAGGGCTGGGATGGCACTGCAGGCCAGGTGCTACTTGGATTTATATAGCGCTTACTACTGTGACGGGGGGTTAAAGCGATATTCTAGATCCTGCCTAATATCCATGCATTTTCACATCTCCCCTTTGCGAAAGAGTACCTCGGAGACCGTGGCTGCAGGTCTGAGTGCATCTCGTAACTCACAGAAATCAGATAGCCATTGAATAATTTATTTCTGAGTTGTTTCGTTACTCTGCCTGTATGAAAGTGTGAAGTTTAGAAAATACCTGAAAAACGTAGTTATTGAAGCAGGCTGTAAGGTCTGCTATGGCGTTTGCTTGGCCTTCTCTGGTGCCAAGTGATTTCTGCTTGGGGGGGTGGGAGGGGGTGCAGGCTGCACGTAATGAATGTCCACATTGATAGAAATAACCGCAAGTGTTCTCACGTATCAGTTTGGCCTGAAATAGAACGTCTCTGCCTTATGAAAACTGTGTGTTGAGAACATTGCCTGTTTTGCAACATTTTTATTGTACTTCTTAATCTGAACTTAGGTGTAGGGTGTTGATCTGAGCGCTGAGCCCTTTGCTCGCTGTAAGGTCATGACATTTTTCACCCGATTGGCCACGCAGGGTGGGTGGCTATCGTCGGGGTTTCTGCGGGTTTGTCCCTCATCACCCTCTGGAGTGTGGGGTCTATTGTCCAGGCTCTTTGGGAGATTAGAGCCCCCTGGCGGGACACCAGGTGCGGCCTGGCAGGATGTCTCTTTCTCGTCGTTCAGCCATCTTTGCGATGCTAAGAGGTGCCTGTCCACAGCGAGCATTGGTTCGGGGGTGGGGGAGGGGGGTCCTCACAGCCCAGCTCCAAGGACAGGCTCACCTTCAGATCTACAGCTCCCAGAATATGTATTCATTTGTTTAGGAGCAGTCGTATTTCCATCAGAAATGTTGGACTCGCACACATCTTACTATATTGTGCCTCCTCGTTCCGAATCTTTTTTGTGTGTGCAAAATATTTACTTTCTGTTCTGTTTTTATGTTTTTTAGCAATCTAACTATTTTTAACTCATGCTTTTCGCATGTGTAAGACTTTCTTCACAGGCTCACGATTGTGGCCTCTAGACTACCTGTGATCTCTCTATGCCCAATGGCTTCTCTCTTACGACATTTTCCACAACTTTGTCTTTGCCCTTCTTGTCTCATTTATTTCACTTTGTTTTCTCTCCAGTTTCCTGAATCATGTTCTTCACTAGTTTACCATTTACCTTCGCTTCCTGTCTTAAAAACACTAGACTTGCCATCTTAATGTGTCACAAGGTATCAATAAGCTTGCTATAAAGCCACCGATGAAGAGACCTCATTACACAGTGAACAGTAAGGTGAGCTGGAAACATCGCAAAGAATAGGTTTGTAGCTTGTGTATGACGTATGTGGACTCTCCTAAACCCTTGTAGGGTTAGCAGCCTCCAAAGGACAGGCCTGAAGGTCATAGGTGTTGCCACGGCCTATTTCTAGGTCCTGTTCCCCCTCAAAGGGCACTTTGTGCTCTCTTTTGTGGCATCAAGTGCTGAGAATTCGACAAGGATTTGCAGGCCTACAACTCTTCCCTAAGTTTCACACATGTCTGTCACCGACATCACTCTGCACTGTTGCCCCTGCATTGGCTCCCAAAGGATTGCGATCAAGACTGTGCCGCAGGCACAAGGCCCTTCAAGGTCAAGCGTATTTTATGAACAATCCAGCCATAGATGGATCCTCTGTACATGGGCCGAAGAGTAACATTTAAGCGTCAATTAAGAGCTAAACAATCGAATATAATGTTTATGACCACATTTATGGTTGCATTACATATTGCTGGAGCACCGCACAGAGCTAAAAGGCAAGGTAGCTGAACCAAGGTGAGAACCATTGTGCAAATGTCCTATGTAAGATGTTGAAGGAGAACCAGACAAGCTTCAATCGGGGCAATTGATGGAAAAGCTACGCACCCTGTATAGCAGAACTTGGGAGCCTGGGCTGATAGCTTGAGCGTGGCAGTTCTTATTCCTTCCATCCTTGTAAGTGCCAATGTTGGGGATCATCATTGCCCTATCCTAGCACCTCACTGACCTTTGAGTAGCGAGGTTGGTGATGTTGGGTTAGGGATGGTGCAAGCTACGAGAGATGCGATTCGACCAGGTGGCAGGAAGAGGCGCCCGAGTTCCTGAGGCAGGTCAACACGCTCAGTCCCATCTTTACAAGTCCATCCACTGGCTCCTCAATAAGTCAGGTATTATTTTTCACTCATCGCTGGCTTCTCTCTCCTGCCCAGCGACACTGCCAGTTGCGGATGCCACTTCCATTTTTGCCAGAACATAATGAAGCGTTGCTGAGAAGTCATTAGCCGACATTTCTTGATGCAGTGATTAGTTTTTTAGATGCAAATGCTGAGCATGTTCAAAGGCCGAATTTCATTTCACGTTCAGGCTTTTCTCTCGAAAACAAAAGCCAGGCAAAGTACACATAACATAATCCTCTCTCCGAAACTTAATGCACTAGAGGGTGCCTAATCTCGCCATTCAACCAGATTATTGTGCCAAGGATGTGAACAGTGTCCCATTATCAGAATTTTGTGCTTAATGAGTTGTCAGTACTTAAGAATTGCAGGAACATAAGAGATGGTGATGTTATCAAGTGCCGACAAGGGTTCAGAAATAAGAAGTGGATAACGCTGAAGGTGTTGCCTCTACGAGTACGTATTTCTACGCGCAAGGCATGGGTCGACAGTGAATAGCTCCCACTGCCTGTGATTTGGAATACTGTCAGGAAACTCAGCCCTGCGCTGTGTGACTCATCAATCTCGATTTAGTATTATGGATTTATTCAGTCTTTTTTCAGCTGTTTGGAAAAAATCTGACAGGAATGCATAGCGGAAACTTGGGATGAGTCCACCTTTTAGCATGGCTCCCACTGCCTAAAAAAATAGTAATAATAATAATAAACGTGTGACCTGAAGTTGCCTTTAGGAGTGCACGGTCAAATGCTGGGATTGTTGACCAAGGTTATATTCCGCCTCATGCCTGTTTCCTCCACCCCTTTTATTTTGTGTCTCTTCATCTCATCTTGCAGGTTCTTTGTCATTGCTGAATTGTTGTATTCTTACTGGATTTCTACCTTTTATGTCTTCCATCTTTCTCTCTTTTTCGCCTTCTGTTCACTTGCTGTGCGTCAAAATCGTATGCTAAAAGATAAGCCTGCAGGAGTGGCCGGCACAGGGAAGAGTAGTGGGGTGGGGTGGAGAAGTCAGCAGACAGTATAGGTAAAATTAAAGAAAACAATAAATAAAACCACTTACCTTGGGCTCGCCGCATCGCAAAAGCGGCAAGCGCAAGGTAAGTGGTTTTATTAAATTTTTTATTTAATTTTGACCTATCCCGACGTCTGGAGACTCCCTCACAACGCCCCACTGCTCTTACCTGTGCCAGCCATGCATGTAAGCCTGGTTTCCAAAAATGAGTGCCAGTACCCACTAACTGCAATTACCCCCTGTAGGAAGGTGGATATCTGACTATATGGTTACCCCAACTTTTGCCTAGTGTTTAGCTGGTTTTCGACTCAGTTGGCCTGGGATCCTGCTATTCAGGGCCCCAGGCTATCTGCTCTCTCTGTAAAATGGACTCCATGTACTTTACGTACATACCTAATTGGGAAATGGGTCACTTTTGTGAGCCCCTATATAGTGTACCATAGGTACCCAGGGCATAGGTGCATCCAGGGCCTACCAGGGGCTGCAGCATGCATTATGCCACCCTTGGCTGGCCATCCAAACTGACACCACAGGCTGAACACTCAGCTTGGGCAAGGTGGTGTAATCACCTCTTGCTTAGATATAGTATACCTATATCTACCCTTATATATAGACACATATATACCTATAAGTCACTCCTATGGCAGGCCTTGACAATCCTGAAGGCAGAATGCTTGGTTTTATGTGAGAGGGTGCTCTAGCATGAGCTGAGCCCTTCTGCAGCTTTCGGAACCATGTCCTTATAGCTGTTCTATGATATAGCCATACCATATACTCCTAAGTGCATTATAATCCTCGCGGTTGATGCTAACTTTGGTTTGGCTTTATCAAAACATGTTGTGTAAGGTGTCAAACACTTTGGATTACTACCCCCGCCAGTTCTGGCGGCGGGGTTAACATTCCACCATTCTAGAGGGAGAAGACATGTAGTTACTGCTTTACCCGGTTAAAGTTAAACAGAGCCTCAGCATCACAAAATGGATGCTGGTGCCACAGACACAAATCTGACCTCCTGCAGCTGGCCGAAACTCCGGCAAGGGAGGCCTGGACAATAGGTTTCCTGTCGAGGGAGGTGCTAGCACCTCCCCAGACAGCCTGTAGTTTATCGGGGCAGGGTGGGTTCAATGGAAAAATGCTTTTCCAGACACTGCTTGGGGCACACAAGGTGCTCCATGCACAGCCCGGTTCAAACCAGTTGCTGGGGCACTCCAGCCCCAGCTCTGGCGCGAAACTGGACAAAGGGAAAGGGGTGTAACCACCCCCTTTACAGGTTCCACCCAGAGGATGGACCTAGCTGGTTATCCAGCCCCTTAGTTTAGTATAAAGATAGGAGCTGTGTCTAGAGACATTCGATTATCCTGGACTGAAACTCTGAAATGAAACTCTTGGACCTTCGACGTTCTATTCTAACTAGAAGACTGAAGACATCTCCCTTGTGGTCAAGGAGTGACCACGCTGTGCAAACAGGCACCATCAGTAACATGCCGGTTTACTTTGTCGACGCTCCCGCCGGAACCCGAAGACTCAGCGACTCAGGAACTGGATTTCCAGACTTCTCCTTCTCCGATCCACATCCGCAGCAAAGCTGAGACCCGTGGCGGCCACGAGAGACGTGGGACCGGGCACCCTGGACTACCTGCTCTTTGCTAACCATGCAGCTTCTGAGGTATCCTCGAAGTTGTGCATTGGGGTCTGAGAAGCCCCAGACCCGAGCAGCATTTGCACTGAAGCTCAGCCCCCGACACTCCACGAGTGCCGTGGGGGCCTGCACCTGCATTTCAGCCCAACGCGTCTTCCCGGTTGCTAGCCCGTTGGCTAGTGAGCCCTCCGAAGACTTCTTTGTGAAACTACACCACTTGCCTGGTTGCTCCGGGCTTGCTCCAGCTTCCCTGCAAAGGAGAAGCTCCCCAGACCTTGCTGGTCTGACCTGAAGCCAATCTTCCCATCCTGTGTGGATTGCGTTTGCCAAGGCTTGTTGGGTCCAATCCGGATACCGACGCCGCAGTCAACAAGATCCTTCGTTGGAGAACTCGAATCCAGCTCCTGGTCGTCGTCGACGCCTCCTGGTCCTCGTAGCTGCAGAGACAAGCTTCACCTCTTCACCTGATTGCATCTCGACATCGCCTGGTTCCTTCCTGGTCACTGGCTAGTGACCCAGACTCTGTCCCCTCTGCTTTCAGGTTCTTCTCATCTTCGATCCACCCTTGGATCCACCCGGACACTTTTCTTCTGGTCGCCTGCAGCACTTCTTTGCAGCTCTCCATAGGAAACAGCGACGAAACCCGACACGAAAAGACACCTATGCACCCGGCTTCCCTGGGTGAGGTAACTCAAGTACTCCGGTGCTCCCATGGGTGTTAACTATCCAAGTGTCCTAGTTTAAAAGGGTTTTACCATAGTCCATCCAGAAGTGTCCTGAATCTACTACTTTGTAACTTTTAGGTTCCCATTATAACTCTATGGTAACTCACGTGTGTGTTTAGACACTGCATACGCCTCCCGTGCGTCTCCTACTTCCTAACCTTTGGTTGTTCAATGTAGTCCCAGCGATTCCCTAGGCTCTAGGCCTATTCACTATTCCTGAAGTGGCTCTTATACCACTTACTTAGTATATAGTTCGGAAGGCCCATAGGGCAGAATTGTATTTGTGCAACTTAAAGTATGCTTATTGAGTAACTTGTAC
Source organism: Lissotriton vulgaris (assembly GCF_964263255.1). Classification (NCBI taxonomy): domain Eukaryota; kingdom Metazoa; phylum Chordata; class Amphibia; order Caudata; family Salamandridae; genus Lissotriton; species Lissotriton vulgaris. The sequence goes on from NC_141700.1 coordinate 272,412,891, forward strand.
TGTATCTCGATCTCTGACCTCATAAAGAGTTCAGAGGGGTTGTGTTAGTAATAAATACATATATATTTTATATATACCTTGTGTGGTGTCCTTTCATTTGGTATTCAAGGAATTATAATTGGTAAAACAGCTTGCTTTACATGCTCTCTGAAGTTTTAGCCTAAGACTGCTTGTCCATGCTACCACTAGGATAGCTGGTCTATAAGGTTGACTTTACCACCACCATCATAAGGGTTGTTTAGACTGGTGCAGGGTGCCCACTAGAATAGTGGACATCATATACCAGGCTAACTTCTCACACCCCCCACACATTAAGCACTGTTCCAGTTCACAAGTGTGCGATCTGCATGAACAGATTGGACTCTAAGAATTCAAATGGCCTTGGTTATGTTTATTTTGGGTAAGGCTTCACCCTGCACCCCTAAATTTAAGGGCTATTTTACTAACTCCAGGAAGTGAAGCTTGTTGTCGTGGTTCTCTTTAGTTCTGGCCAGGTTCAACCAGAACAATATTCCTCTTCCTTTATACCCAATAACCAACTAACTAATTCTTTTGTAAATCGCAAAGAAATTGCACTTGTGTTCATTTTCAGCAGATCGGAAGTTTGTGATTCAGGTAGTTCCTAATTTTTGCAGTCCTAGTGCAAAAAACGTCAGGCGTGTGCACCTCCAAATCAATTCAATGAAAGCAATTTATGATCACAGTAGTATAAAAGCTAAAGGGGAGAGGATGTGGTCTAATTACTAGGGCGGTCGACTTCAAATCTGGGGAACTGGGTTCGAGTCTCTGCATGATGCTCTACATCCTGTGATTCTGGGCAAATCTCTTAATCTCCCCGTGCCTAACAAAAATGAATGTCTCCTTGTGCAACGCAACTGGTGCTCATCTAAACCGCTCTAATACCTGATACCTTCGTGCCAAGTTGCGCTATATACAATTCAGAAAAAAAAGCTAAGAAACATATTTGCTGGCACTGTTAAAGCAGTCAGAATCCGTAGACGCAACCACAGCTAGTCTCGTTCAACCACATTGAAGGAAAACATATAAAATAACTCACTTTTCAGAAAGACCACAAGCATTCAGTTCATCACCAGTGGAATTCATTTTATGTAAATTGGTCTTTTGTGTATACATTGTGAAAATCATAAAACATGGCTGAATTTAGCTATTTATTGGCTTGACTAGACAGACCAGGTAAAAGCCCAGTTGATGCTGAGAGTGGTCTCAAGGCCAAGTAACGTGGGGATAATGAGATATAAGGCAGGCATAAGTGACAGCAAATACAAGAGGGTCCTTGAGATGACAGAGGCAGGTCTATTGGATGGTTGTGAAGGTACATGGAGAGTTAAGGGAGTGATTAAGATTTGTGAATGAGGAAAGGGAGAACCAAGATGGTAAGGACGAGGGAGAAGGGAAATACTAGAGAAGAAAGTCATAAAGGAAACTGGAAGAGGTAGTTGAGGGTAAAATATACAAAAAGGTAGTATTAAGAAAAGGAGTAGCTGTAAAAGTAGTGGGAAAATAAACAGAAAGAGAGAAACTGAGATTAATGATGAGAGTACAAGAAACTAAAGGTTCAAACTAGGGGCTCCAACCTAACCATGACTGACGGAGGTTAACAGAAGACACTAAGGTTAAAATATGTAGTAAGAGCAGAGAGTTTGAGCTACTGACATTGCAAATGAATATTATTTTTGTTTTTGTTTTTAAAACATAAATAAAAGGCATTGTCGTTTAGAATGCAATAGCTTAAACTTGCATAAATGCGAGACCTATTACATTGCAAATGCTTGTTATGCATGTGAGAGTTTCTGCTTCTCACTAGTAAGTTGCGTTATGTGAGCTGATAATAAATGCATAAAAATAAACTTACTTGTATGATTTGAACTGTAGTCCTGGATTGACAAGTGGCGCGGTACTGAGAGGTATCTCCCTAAAAATTTCACCATGGAAACAGTGGCATTTACAAATGGCCGCCACGCAGCGCTTTACGTCATCGCGCAGCATGCGTGACGTGCCTCTTCCTCACCGTAACTAAGGAACGCGGGGAGGAAAGTCTACAATCCTGCATCAAAAGCGTCACTCGTCTCGCTCCTCTGGAAGTTGCAGGTATTGGGATTTGAAAACTTGCGCGCGCTGCTTGATCGAGCGCTCCTCACTCCTTTCCACAAATACAAGCAAAATTGTTGAAAATACCCAGAACGGTGTAGAAATGGTCTTCTGGAAGCGGGTTTCCGATTGGTGTAATCTCGCTGAAAAAAGCTTCTAAATAGCCAAAGCAGATGTTGTGTAGGGGTCCAGAAAGATTCTTCAATGGGTTCAGGAACACTCCACTCCTGTGCTGCCACAAAATAGTTGGTAGGGGTGTTCCTCTCCTCAGATCGTCACCATTTGTTCATTTGTTGCAAATACAAATGGTCCAGATAGTTTTAGAAGATTTATTCTCATAAAGGCAGCACAGCAACAAAATACAACTGGTCAGCAAACAGGAACAGTGCAACTGACCTGAGTTCTTAGCAGCAACCACAAGGTTCTAGATGGAATTAGAATGCACATCATAAAATGCAGTATTCATTGTTGAGAAAGGGGAAAAGGAAACATAACAAGCACAGGAAATGCAAATGCTACAAGACCGCGCAGGTAGTCTATGCACCGCCAGCACCCATTTTATCCGGCAGGATATCGCTAGCATGGAGAATACCACTAGCCGCTAAGGAGAGGATTTGGAAATGGGAATTTATAGATATTTTCTCATTACTGATGCACAGCAAAGAGGGCACTGTCACAACCATGTTGACAGGCAAGGAGGAGGACAGGAAACCCAGGTGCAGAACCAGGCCCGAGCAGATGCTAGACAACAGGCTCGAAGCATTTTCATTTCTGTCAACCATAATAATGGAAAAGTTTCCTGAGCAGGGCCCAGCGTTATGCAGCGACAACAGGATCATCCAAGATGAGGGCAAGCTGAATGGGGGGACAGGGTGGCCAACATACAATAGAGATTTCAGGCAATGGAACATACTCACACAATGACATGGTACAGCAAGGACGTTGGATTATAGATGCAACACATGGGGGCCAGAAATGCTACCACTAACAGCACCACCAGCAGTGACTGGGGACTTAAATCTTATACACCAAGGCAGGTATTCAACAGGGGCAGCGCATACTGTAGGAAGGATTTCTCACCATGGAGGCAGCCCTTTCAAGGGGGCAGAAGGGGGTTTGGCTAGAGGGGCTAGCACACGCGGAGACAGGGCGACTCAGTATACCGATTGTACTACAGCTGGGCATGCACATGGGGGACAGCGTGCAAGTTTAGTCACACATGTGCCAAGTGCGCAGGCACCCACCCAGCATCAGCGTGCGGGAGATGGGGCCCAGGGCAGGACAATCCTAGGGGTGCAAGACCCAGCACCAAACAGATTTAAGGTCAATCACACACTAGACCCCTCTCCCATCAATAAAGTTTTACATCTTAGTGGCACTACTGGCGGAATACCCCTGGCATGACACAAGATTTACTATTCAGTGGTTTCAAAGATGGTTTCACAATCCCGTACACAGGCCCACTAGTAGTGCGAATGGCAAAAATTCTGAGATCAGCTAGGGAACTGCCATTGCTAGTATACAGTATATTGGCAAAAGAATGCCATTTAGGGAGAGTAGCAGACCCTTTCGATAACACCCCACTCATGAACTTGATTTTTTCACCACTAGGTGTCATCCCCAAGAAGGAACAGGGTAAATTCTACTTAATCCACCATCTGTCGTACCCTAAGGGTTCATCTGTGAGTGACTGCATGTCAGAAGATACATGCTCAGTGACATACGCCTCATTCAGCGATGCAGTAGCACTGCTGCACCAAGCAGGACAATTTGCATTGCTGGCAAAGGCGGACATAGAATCTGCATTCAGGTTACTACCAGTCCACCCCAACAGTTTCCACCTACTCGGCATGAGGTGGTGAGAAAAATTCTATTTTGAATAATGCATGCCCATGATCTGTTCAGTGTCCTGTTTGTACTTTGAAGCATTCAGCTCCTTCCTGGAATGAGCACTCAAAACAAAGGGCCCCTCGGGGAGTGCCATGCACTACCTGGATGACTTCCTATTGGTCAGAAAAGCAGGCACTCCTGAATGCCAGGAGACATTGATTGTCTTTTCGGAACTCTGCAACGAGTTAGGGGTGCCACTGGCACCCGAAAAAACTTAAGGTCCCACCCATGCCCTCACATTCTTGGGCATACAGCTAGTCACAGCAAAGGGGATGTGTTGCCTGCCACATGACAAGATATTGACCCTTTGCACAGTAATCAAAAGCATGCTGACTAGGGAGAAGGTTACACTAGGAAACATCCAGAGCTTGTTAGGCAGGCTCAACTTTACTGCCAGAGTGATCCCAGCAGGTAGACATTTTGATCGTAGATTGGCCAGGGCTTCGGCAAAGGCAGTCAGGAAGCATCACTTGGTTCGGCTGAACCAGGGGATCAAGAAGGACCTGATTATGTGGGCTGCATCCCTTAGAAACTTCTATGGGGCCCTGATAAGGCGAGCCCACGGGCAACCAACCAACAGCTTAGGCTCTTCACGGATGCATGAGGACGCAAAGGTTTCGGAGCCATATTAGGATCCCACTGGTGCGCAGCGAAGTGGCCCAACGCCTGGCATAAGAAGGGAATCACAAAGAATGTTGCAGTCCTAGAGCTCTTCCCCATACCATTGGCACTTAAGATATCTCCCGGGAAGCTACAAGATAAGGAGGTAGTATTGTGGTCGGGCAACATGTCAGTAGTGCATGCGATTACCGCCCGGACAGCAACATGCCCCATCCTTCTAAGCCTGATCAGAGAACTGGTTAAGGCTTGCCTTTACGGCAACGTTGACTTCCGCACTCCATGTGCAAGGCATAAAGAACACTGCAGCTGATGCATTTTCTCGTTTCTGATGGGAGAGGTTCAGACGGGCATGCCCAGAGGCAGATCAAGTGATGACACCTTTCCAAGAGGACTGGTGGAGACTGGTGCAGTGGACCCAAGACTTTTGTCCTTAGGTGAGCAGGCACTAGTGCACAGCACCAGGGAAAGGTACAAAATATGCTATACAACCTTCATGTCGGTAACAACTAGACATGATGGTAGAAACCCAGCAGAAATGGAGGCCAGGGTGCAGCAATTTGTGCTATGGCAAAGGACAAGAAATCCCATGCCTGGGTATCCAGGCATGTTGGAGCAATCGTTTATCTCACCAGACTAGCAGGCCATGCGGATCCCACTAACAATTTCGTGCTGAGGGCAGCTTTAAAAGGGTGGGCACGGGAAGAGCCCCAAGCAGCAGACAGCAGGCTTCCAGTAGAGTTTGGAATGCTAACTAAGATACTAGACGAGCTGGGGGGGCATGTGCAACATCGAGTACAAAGAAACACTATTCAGGGCAGCTTTTGCGCTAGCATTTATTGTTGCCCTAAGATGCAGCGAGCTAGTGGCACACTCAAAAGGGGACACAACGATGAAAGCACTGGCAGCACAGGATGTGGAGGTTAGGGAGGGAGACACATCTGCAAATCATGGCTCCAAAATGGTCAGGCAGGAAAAGACGCAATCATCACCCTGCAGCACCTAGAGGGGAGCAGGCACTGCCCAGTCGCAATAGTTCAGCGCTACATGCAAGCAAGTCCATGCACAACAGGTTTCTTCCTTATAAATGCAGACGGCACACCACTCACTAAATTCCAGTTCAGCAGAATCCTGGCTCACGCCCTGAAAAAGGCAGTTTACACCAAGGGAGCCTACTCCACACATTCATTTAGGATAGGGGCAGCAACAACAGCCTTCAGGAAAGGCCTACACTGTGACAGAATAAAACACATTGGTAGTTGGACATCAGACAAATACAAGCTTTATATTCGACCAGTGGCAGGGATGGAGATACACGGGGCATACGCCAGTCACCAGGGAAGTAAGGAAGCTAGGGCACATTGCATTCCCCCCACAGGCAAGCAGCCAGAACTGCATAACAACAAAGGTGGCTTCAAAGTGACGATGTGACAATGCAACAAAATTGTAAAGTACATTTGTCATGAGAGTACAATGTAGAGGTTGATGTTTTTAGTTTGTACGGTGACAAATAAACCTTTTAAACAGAAAGTGTGTTAAATGACGTACCAAAGCGCCACAAGTCAAGCTCGATGGGAGGAGTTAAGGGATAAAACCGCAGTGAACATGAGCGCAGAACAAAGGAGGAAGGGCTATAGGGTTAATATACCCAGTGTGGCGGGGTAAGCATTCGTTTTCATTGCATGCAGGTACGAGAGTCTGGGTGATCGGCCACTCCTTCACGGTTAGGGCAGCAAGATGGGCAAGCACGAATGGGTGGAGGCGACCCGCTAGGACGCAAGTGAGAGAGATCAGCACCCCGGGCATGAAGTGGGATGTGCTTGAACTCAAAATAAGGGAGGAAAACAGGGGAATCCTACTCACTATGGAACCAGGGTAATAGTTATATAAGTAAAAACAACGGTTCCTATTGCAATATTTTAGAGACTTGGGACACAATGCACTAATGTTTTTTGATTTTCAAATTGTTTATATTGCTTTTGGTCTAAAAATTGTTACATGGATTCTCCTGTGTTAGTGATTCTTTTGCCCTCTGTCATTGAGGTACCCTCTAAAATATTTCAATTTTGCCTCCTTTATTACAAAGGTATCTTATCAATCCACAGGAACCGTTGTTTTTCCTTATATGAACCCAAAATAAGCCATACCATAGAGGCAATCACACAAGGGCCAGACATACTGGTAATAAACCTAGTGGTAAATGATTTTACCACACTTGGCAGGGGCCAGCTGCTGCACGACATGAGGGTGACAATCACTAGATTGGCAGAGGAATTGCCCCCCTCCGACATAATCTGATCAGAGATAATACTGAGGGGTCATTTGCGTGGGGCTCGCTCACAATCAGCAGTAGAAGCCTCAAGGAGAAGGCTGAACGTCGCATGGCAGAAGTTCATGCGAAACTCAGGATTGGGCTTTGTGAAATACGGTCTGCTATGCACTAGGACACCTGGGTACTTTGCGTTGGATGGAGTGCACCTATCAAGTGTTTGTGGGGAACATTTGGTGGGCCCTGAAAGCGTGTGGATGTGGCGATTGAACACTAGAGCTACACAGGTGGGGACTCGGAGGGTCTTACGGGTGATCTTTATGCAAAAAGGCGATTAATACCCTATCAGAGGATAATGGGACAGCTAGAAATATTGAGATCCTCAGGCTTTCGGGGGACATGCGAAGAACGCGGGCCCCTTCATCCCAGAAGGGACAGTTGGTATTCTGACAGCTGGGGGTTGGCTTTACCTCGCTCTGTGTCGGCGCGGGTTCAGCATACACATAAAAAAGCATTGGGCCACAGCCCTAATACGTAATATACAGCACCGCATAAATAACGAGATGACAGTGTAATGCCCGATGGCTGGAGATTGTTTTAGGAGGGGTATCAGCGATTAGTCCCTAACAGAACTGCACTCGATGATCACCCGTAAGCTAACCCTACCTGTGTATGTATATGCATAACCGAATGCAAATGAACTTGCAACAGTTTTGCCACAAGAAAAAGGTGTTGGTCTGTTTTGTTATTTATAATGCAACTGTATAGCTGTGTTTTGTTACAAGAGAGGATGCTTATACCGATATATGTGAGTTAACAGCGGGCTAGGGGTAGAATGCTAGGCGGATGGCCACGTCTCCTACAGGGGGACACTAGAGGGGACAGCCCCTTAGCAATTCCCCACTGCCTCTGGAAGGGTAGTATTTTTTCCATGGCCACCTGGCCGGAAGCAGACAACCGCACAGGCAAGATCTCTCCTCCTCAGGGACGATTCACTTGGGCATTCCTCTTTTGTGGCCAGCAGCATTGGAATTTACCACCCATCTAAACAAAAGAGCAGTGCAGAAGTTACAGGGGGATCTTTATGCAAAAAGGTGATTAATACCCCATCAGAGGGCGATGGGGCCGCAAGAAATAATGAGATTCTCAGGCCATAGGGGGCCATGAGAAGAATGCAACGGCGACCCCTGACAGTTGGTATCCTGACAGCCAGGGTTGGCCTTACCTCGCTCCGTGTCGGCGCGGGTGCAGTAAACACACAAAAAAGCATTGGGCTGCAGCCCCAATATGTAATATACAGCGCCAGATAAATAATGAGATGGCAACGTAATGCCCTGTGGCTGGAGATTGTTTCAGGAGTAGTGTCAGCGATTAGTCCCTAACGGTGCTGCACTCAGATGATCACCCGTAAGCTAGCCCTACCTATGTGTGTGTGTATATATATATATATATATATATATATATATATATATATATATATATATATATATATATATATATATATATATATATATATATATATATATATATATATATATTCACTGAAAAAACCATAGGTTTCACACCAGTTATAGTTACCTGGAAATTTTACTGACATAAAACCATTGAAATTCCCACGTTATAGTAAGTTGGACTCACTATAACTTGCGCGCCTGCAATGCACTGCTGATGATGTCACATATTACATCACTCATGACATGGTAAGTGACATCACTCATGACATCACTGGAGCACATATCTTGAGACATAGCAAAGGCACATCGGGCTACCAGTCCCTACAATTTTGCCAAGTTTGGTGGAAATCCATTCAGCCGTTCGGGCTAAAAGTGAGTTCGACCGCCCTATGTAAATTAAAATGGAGAAAACACGTTTTGGGACCCCCCTTTTATCTCGGCCCCCGCTTGACGAATCCCCCCCACATTTTCAGGGAAGGAGCGGAGCGGAGCGGGCCACCTTCTTCGAGAAATTCGCGAAGATTCGTCCCCCGGCGCCAAAGTTATTCCCAATAGAATGTTGCGTATTTCCTATGGAAAGTAGATCCTAACTATAACTACCTACTGGCGACCGCCAGTAGCATATATATATATATATATATATATATATATATATATATATATATATATATATATATATATATATATATATATATATATATATATATATATATATTGTTATTTAAAATGCAAATGTATAACTGTGTTGTCACTAGAGAGGAAGCTTATATCGATATGTGAGATAACAGCAGGCTAGGGGTGGGAACGCTAAGGTGGAGGCACTATTACAGGGAAAATGGGAGTCTCAGACCCACTGGCAAACTTTATTCACATAATGGGGATGGGGCTTCGATCCTGTGTCCTCAACTCTGTAGTTAGCCACAGCCCCATGCCACCACAACAAGTACATGTCCTGCCATTGCTATATGCCTCTTACTTGAAGAGATAAAACAACATTTTAATAGTTGTTCTTTTTTTCTTTCAGCTGGTCAAGCAGCTGAGCCATGTCACCAGCTGTGAGAATGTTGTAGACATCGGATCTGGCCAGGTCAGTTAATGTCCACCAAGAAAACTGTACTTTTTTGGGGGGAATTTTGCAAGGTTGGGCATACATTATTCCAACTTTGATTAGAAAGCTTAAAGTTACACACTGTACATAGTGAAACATAACTTGTTATCCATAAACCATTTGTTCAGCCTTATGTTTTCCCTCAATTAATGGAAAGGTTTTACAAGAGCAACTGTGTTGCAGCATTTGAAGTTAAATTACATCCAGGGGCAGTCCACCTATCTTTTGCAGCAAAGATTTACTTTGTTTTATTCTTTTAAGGAAATAATCTGTAAGTTAAGTGTGTGGGTAAAAAGGTTTTGAAAGTAAATATGTCTTTGAATATAAACTATTTATGTTAACCATTTTCTATTACATGCATTAAGAAAAGTTTTAATTTAACTTCTAACAGAACTGTGGGATTTGTTTTTGTCAATAATAAACCCACAATGACGTACAGAAAATAAGCAGACTTATTGAGTTCAACACATTTTTTTTGTCTAAAAAAGCATATTGCAGCTCTGAGGTTGTATTTTAACCCCAATGAGATGTGTGCATTCTTGTACTCTTCTCCCGTTGCTGCCTCTTCTCCCCTTTCCTTTACTCCGAACTCCCTGCTCACCACCTTCTCTTTTCTCCTCTAGTCTGTTTTTCCTCCTCTCTTCTTTCTTATCTCATCTTCTCTCTTTCTGCTCTCATCCTTCCTCCTTTCCTCTCCCATATCTTTTTGATCCTATTTTCTCACTTCTCCTCTCCCCTCCCATCCTTCTCTTCTTTTTTTTTTTAAAGACCTTTATTGCATTAAAGTGCAGTTACACAGCTTCTGGCCTACAACCCAGCGGGCCGGCCGCAATTATTAAATCAGAAGCACATATGGGTCATAGCACACAGCCAGAGTACCAACAGCCAAAGGCCCAGCGGCGTAGCTGGTAGTTTTAAGCAGTACAGAGCTCGGAACCAGACTTGGGTGAGCAACAAGGAATCCATCTGAGGTCTCATTTTTGCTTTTTTTTTATTAAAAAAGAAAGACAATAGGTAACAGTTAGAAACAACAACAAGCCCCCCCCCCACTCCTTCCCCCCCCCCCCCCGGGCGTAGTACAGCAGTTGTGCGAATATCACATGGGACCACAGACTCGATGCGAGGGAACCTCACTCCATTGGAGAGAGTCACAGCAGGATAGCCGCAAAGGCACACATTCAGGGAACCTAGGAATAGCAATAGCGCTGGGGAGTCAACCACAGGCAGAAGCAACGCATGCAGCAGCACCACACCGGCCAGACAACCAGCGCGTATCCAAGGGCATCTGCACGAATCAGCAGTCAAGCAAACAGGAATGGCCAGCAGCGTGCCATCTCCAACCTGGCAATTCCCCCAGCAGAACACCTCTCACTCAGAGACAGGGGCTAGACTAGTCATCTTCAGACAATTGCGCCAGCATATAGGTGGTATACGGGCCCCAGATATCGCGGGGGCGGGAGCCTGCTGGTAATTCCTCATAATAGCATGTCAATTGATCTCGACAATATGCCATGTCCTGCAGCCAAGACTTCACCCCCGGCGCCCTTTTCCCCCCCAGCAGGTCGCCACTCCGCGCTTGGCCAGCTGCAGCGCCAGCGCCACCAAACGCCTCACACCCAAAGGAACACCAGACACCATACCCAGCAAACATACACCCGGTGTTGCCTCAATGGTCGCCGAGGTCATAGCAGTCAATGCCTCAGTAACAGCTACCCAGAACCTAGACACACGCGGGCACGTCCAAGCCAGATGCAAAAAATCAGCCCCGCAACGCACGCACGCAGATGAGTCACGCAGACCGAATTTAAAAAGTTGCTCCAGAGAGTAATACCATTGTTAAAAGAATTTAATGCAAGAGTCTAAAATTCCCATTTGCAGCAAATTTCCCGGTCATAGCGCAGCATTCCAGCCATTCATCCTCAGAGAGCGGCTCCAGCAAACACGCATCCCACCTAGCCTTTGCTGCCACATCCACACCGCACTCCTCATCCTGTGAGATTTTGTACAGCTTCGAAACCATTTTGACTCGAGAAGTAGCTGTGTACAGGAACTGCAGCGCAGCTAGCGCGGGCGGCTCCATCGGAAAAGTTGGGTAGTGAGCGCGCACTGCAGCTCGTAACCGGACATACATGAAGGTAGCCATAGTGCTATTGTTTGTTTGGTCCAATATCGACGGTAAAGCCAGAAAGCGGCTTGTAGTGTAGTTCCTAGTTTCCCACTAGGCCCTGCGCATTGGAATAACATAAACAGTAGTATCGACGTGGAACTGCGGATATTCCAGGCCTCCACTGACTATGCTAAACTTAATTGGGTTGTGTTACCAACTAGCTCAGAGGTCACTGGAAACTTTCTTCTCTGCATGGGAAGTGATCAGCTTCCTTGGCACAGACAAGAAGGGATTCAGTTTTCCAACAACCGTGCAACATGACAACTTTGCTCCTCAGATCAAGAGTCAATCTCTAGGGTCGTGTGAAACAATAGACATGTATTTCACTCAGTCAGTCTAGTGCAGTTTACTTTCACAAGATGTAGAGAATAGAGAGACGGGCGTTTGTCAATAAAGGGTTAACATTTATTGCACAGTCTTTCTTCTCGTACAAGAGAAATGTATTGCCACAATTGCAAAACTTGTTATGATAAAAAGTACGTACAGTAAGATAAGTATTGCGAAATAATACTGTAAAATCATTGATATGGTTTCTTAGCCATACAATGGTTAAAAGTAATAAAACATATATACAGTCATATATACAATAGGCTAAAATACTCAACTGGTGCTTCTAACTAAACCTACCCCAGTGTGCCTGACTTAAGCCTAACACGTGGAAGGGGAGTAAGTAAGTAGCTTAAGTTAAGTTGGTTTTGCCAAGGTTTGTTTCAAGAATTCTCATTTAAGGGTTTAGTCAGCACCATACCTCTGAATAGAATGATGGAGGATTGGTATCTCCTTCAGGGGAAGCTCGATATCCCTGTCACCCGCGAGGGTAAACCGGAAGCGCCGGAGCTGGATTTCTCTGCACGAGAAAGGCAGCGGCTCTTCTTCAGCGCGTCGAGAGGAGGAGGCGGGGGACAGCGTCTGCGGGCAGCTGGATCTGCTGGGCTCTTCGCAGAGGGACGTCTGTTCGGCTCCTAAGCGTACTGCACCATCGTTCGCGCTTTAGCAGCGATAATGGTATCAGTAGCTTCACCACCACAGGGACAGCAGGCTGCAGCGACAGAGTGCTACAGTGCTCGGCAACAGCAACGGTATGCACAACAGGGTGCACAACAGCTCTCGACCACAATTGCTTAAGGCAACGTTGGTAGTATTTATACCTGACAGGTGCCGGGTTTGACGCAAGTTTGCTGGACATAAGACGTCAATTAAAGATATCACTAGGAAGTGATAGCTATCAGTTGCTCATTAGAGTTCTATTACTAATCAAAACAAGGCAAGGGGGATTTCCCAGTTTGCTGAGTTTTTATCTTGTTGAAGAACTCGGAGTGTTAATCTAGGAATATCAGATAGTGACTTCTGCTCTGTCATTGCACTAATTGGTCGCAAAGGAAGTGGCAGAGAGAGATATCCTTGAACGTGGCTCTGTTCGTGTGAGGTCAGAGATGACTTTCTGAATATCGCACTTGAACGGTTATGCCAATATAGGGAATAAAATGGATTTATAGCCGAATAGGGGCATAAGGTCACAGTATCGATCAGGACCCTAGATAAACACGCAACACCCACTCCACGGGTTAATGCCCATCAAAATTACTAAAACTAAAGCAATTAGATGTATGTGTAACATTGCCCACCCCAAAATACATAAATGCATTCGAAATAGGCGTACTTGTAATACATGAATTTTAGGTGTTGTACGTTATTTAAAGCATAGAAATCATTCAAAAAATTATTGCATATGAAATCAATGAACGATTATGCATAAAAATTACACATGAAGTATCTCTGACAGAAGAAGGGCGAGATAAATCATCACATATAAATGCATTTGCAAAATGTGTGCTAGAGGCTAATGTAAGTTGTTATGTCTCTAGGTGTGTGTAAAAAATAGAAGTATGAACTTCTGTTCTTTAAGAATAGATTTTACCTCAAGCAAAGATTTGTTCGTGCCAAAAAAAAGGTCAATATTTGAAAAATATCCAATCCAAAGAGAATTAATGCTTGAACGGGGAAACAGAGTTCCAACGCTGCTAGCAGTCTTTGTTGACTAGAAGTGAAGGCCGAATTCAGAGTTTCATGGGAACGCTGTGTGTCGGAAAGCTTCTCAAAGTTATTGTTTCTGTATAGGTGGGAACATCATATCAGACAGGCTCGCAAAGAATTGGTCTACAAATTCAGGTGACAGCTCAACCAAATTTGATAGCGCTGTAACTTGGCAAGTGTGAGAATGATTGCTGTCATCGAAGGCAGGATCAGTAATGCTCACTGAACGTTGTACCTGGATGATGTTGCTTTTGTCACTCGCTTCACTGTTACCACTTGGCTGTAGTACAGGAGTCTCCACAAATGCCGTCATCAGGATTGGTAGCCGCTGGGGACAACACAATGCGTGAGCCGTTATTGGACTGAGCAAAGTATCGACGTCCATTGGTACTGCTGATGGAAGTGAAAGACAGATGTCCAACACGCATTCATCGCCGCAAAGCATACATCGTAGCACAGGTAAAATGCAATTTTGCCATACAGGTCTGAATGAAAGGAACCAGGTCATGTTTAGATCTCTCAGCCTGGCCAATCCGAGGACGTTAGTTATCCTGTCCCGGTAGCGCATTGCTAGGATTGTCTCTTCCATTCCCATGGGAGCTATGTCTGAGCTGAGGCTTGCCATAACGAAGTAGGAGGGTAAAAAATAAAATCCCTGCTACAAGTCCCAAAAATAATGGTATGCCGCCAAAAACAGAGTGCACAAAATTAGGAACGATTCCCAAAATTGCTTGAAAAGGCGTTAGCAGCCCCGTAAAGACTGTCTTGAATATGCCTGGGATGCTTGTGGCACTAGACATGTTAAGGAGTTGGCTTAGCATTTGTACGAAATGCACGGGGCAATTTGTTGATAAAAGGTCATGAACTTCAGTAGCTGTCCTTGCAACTAGAAGATCATACGTCTCTTTTGATGACGTTATAGGCACTGTTGTCTGTAAAAGTACAGATTTAACTTTGCTTAAAGTATCAATTCGTATAGAATAGAGATTCAGACGAGGCCAGATGGGAGTCACTGAGTCTGCAGCCCCACTCGGAAACAATGCTTGCATACAGCATTTGACCATGGATGTTACTTCTACTAGATAACTTTTCCCTGGCACGAGGCCACAACATCTGTGATCCGTTCTAAGAATGTAACTCCCGTTTGCGAGTTGCATAAAGAAGGGCTCTATCTGAGTTGCAGGTGTGACTAGCTGGTGGCATGAAAGGTTGTTAGAATTTCCATCACATGCTCCGTGTAAATTAATACCCTGACACAAAAGTATACCGCTTAGTGAATGTTTACAGTTATTACCACTAAGAAATAAATTTTTGTCGCTGTCACTATAGCAAGAATGAGTGTATGGTAATTTCCATTCAGATTTTACATATCCTTTACCCAATTGTTCATACTGGCCAGCAGGTATGTACTCAAGGCACTTTTTAAATCGGAAAGTTGTTATCGGAATTGTGATAATTCCGTGTATTATCCATTCAATGACAGGACTCTCTGACATTGTCAATGGTAATCTCTCGAGTTTTTCGATGCTCAGGATTGTATAGTCTCTCCTTTCTGTGCCAAACTGATCTGTTTATCAGTAAGGTTAAAACTGGAAAATAATGACGTTGTGTTGATTAAACGCCAAGGCACATAGCCTGAACGAAGATTTTGCAGCGTCCAGCCTAATTCTATAATAGAGCGTAATTGAGACTGGCCATGTTGTAACATAAGCAAATCTCTGTCTATCACATCAAAGGCAGAGGATACAATATTGTCCAACGAATATATTCTGGAAGACAGAGTCATTAACCCATTGTCTACTACAGAAAGTGATTTTTCCAAATTAATACGATCAATTTCTCGTATTTTTTCAGCAGTTTCAATTTTCTTTACTTTCCAAGCCTCGTTGTAAGCAGCATAGATACTGGTCGCTATGAAACGCTTTTGACGCTGTTTGCGTGGTCCAAGAATGAAATCGCGCAAATCAGCACCTTCTTTTAGTAAAGATAAGTGTTACTTAATTTCAGCCAGGGTGGATGTTGTTAGCCATTCGAGGCAGAGTTTCCCTACACTGTATGTTGTTATAATCCCTGGATGTTGTCTCTGGGAATATCTCGAGTCTAATCTGGTCATTTTTAACCCCTGTGTTTTATTCAGGAATCTATCTTGACAGCTGTTTTTGTCAGTAGGCCAGATTAACCACTTTTTCCAATCAGGATGTGTTCTGTTCAAATTTAAAATTTGTGTTACGTCTAACTCAATATCTGCAGTTGCATTTTCAGGTATTGGCTTTGGTATAGACGGTGTTTTAAGGTCTTTGATCTTAGCTAGGCCAAGACAAGATGTTTGGTGTATTGTGTCATTTAAAAACAACATTTGTTCTGGTATCATGCAGGTTCTAAATAGTGCTTCAATGCCTTGCACCTGCCAATCTTTTGTACCCCAGATTGTTTTCGTTTCAATATTATTTTTCCAATAATCAAACCCAAATGTCATCATTTTGTCATAAAATGCTTCTGAATATATCAATTTAGAATTTGTCAGCATTGTTTTCATTCCTGTTTTCTCTAACAGTTTATAATAAAACGTTTCTGCATTACTGGTGTTAAACCCTGAGAAGTATTTGAATTTCTCGAAAAAACGCTTTAGAACTGCTTTTAGGTGGTGTTGCACAATGTTCCCATTGATTATACATAAAAACATTTCTAGGCTGTGCAGATTTGTGCAAGTAATGATCCCCATAGTGGGTGTAACAGAATAACTGCTCATAACTAGATGAACCTTGTAAATAATCATGATCTGTGAATCTAGCTGACATTACTAAATCAGACATCATGTCATTAATACTGTTAAAGTCCCAATCATCAGAGAATGTACTTGGTGTCACAAAGTCACTTAAGGAAACCTTTAGTTGATGAGGATACTTCAGGATTTCGACCGGACCATATATCTCATAGTCTGTTTTCTCCCATACAACCCCACCAGATATTGGAATTGCTGTGACATTTACTGCTGACAGTTCTCCTTTCTTCACGTGGGATGATCTGTGTGGTTTCAGGACTAGGTTGATGTTCTGACTTGCTGTGTCCATTCAATTGTAATAAACTTTCCTAAAATTAAAACTAAAATTAGGCATAGTAGGAGTATGAATACTCCTGAGATAATCCAATGCTCAATCAACGGTGAATCCAGATATAATTCTTTGATTTGTTGAAGGAGTCCTGTTGTATTTTCTTTAGAATACTTTTTTGTTTCTGGCATCACTTCGGGGTCGTTTTGATTTTCAGAGAAGTTGTCGAAGTTGATGAAATAACCAGAGGCAGTTCTGTCAATTGATGGGATTGTTCTTTCAATCTGTCTCTCGGTAGCACTTTCTGATGCCACATCATTGTAGACTGGTGTTGTTTCTTGACGAACTGTTTCAATCTGTGTTTCAAGAGGCACGAGTTCCATGGCGTTATTGCATAGTCCTTCATTGTGCACTGCAGGCTGATCGAATGTGATGAGTCTTTCAGTTTGAACCTCTTGGATTGTTGCAAGTTTGGGTATTCTGTTATTTCTTGGGAGTCCACTGGGCCTACTGTTGATTATAGGCCACATGCTTGTGGTTTTACCAGATCGATAGACACGACTCTGTTCTCCTTTTTACCAGCAAGGGGCGGTAGCACAACTGATCTTGTTCCGGTGACTGCCAAGACAGGTACTGCTTTTCTGTAAGAAGGCCCAAATTCCTTCTTAACCGCGATCTTTTCTCTGACTAGATCCCCAATCTTTGGAATCCAGACAGGCCTTGCTGGGGCTGTTGCTGGTGGTGCCTCGTCAGTGGTAGGTGGCTGTTGCTTTAACTTTGTGTTGCTTAAGGATTTTCTTGTTTCGTTCAGTTCCTGTAAAACAGCCAAACGATCCTTTACATCAAAGTGCGTTGTTTCTTCTTGTACCACTGACATCTGACAATCGAGGTCCTGAACGCGCATTCTAATTCCGAACAATAGTTCGTATGGGCTGAAACCTTTTAGAGAATTTCTTGGCATGTTATTAAGACTAGTCTGGACACTTATTAAATGTTTGACCCACCCAGCGCCTGAACCTAATACCTTCGCTGTTATAGATTGCTTTATGTCCCGGTTTTTTCTTTCTACCACACTGTTCCCTTCGGGGTGCGACGGACAAGAATACCGCAACCCAATTCCCATGCTAGCCATGGCCTCCTTATAAGCTCGAGAGCTGAAAGCAGGACCCTGGTCAGAATGGAACGTGGTAATTGCGAATGTGCCGATAAAGACTCGCAAATCTTTTATAACCGTTCTAGCGTCAGCCGAGCGCTGGGGGCCTCATTTTTTTAAGTGCTTTTCGTCTTAACTATTAATAGGACGCAGGATGGGGTGTAGGCAGCGTTACGCTCTTTCTGACTGGTAGCCGGTAGCAAGGTTCGCTACTGCGATCCCTATTACAGTTTTCACAGTTGTTTGCATATATTTGGTGTTCTACACTCATTCCCGGCCACCAGAATACTAATTGTAATTCAGTCAGTGATTCCTTGATCTCTCTGTGCCTTAGACCCAAACCCATGTGTGCGTCTGCTATTAAAAATATTCTCCTGTTCATGTTTGGAATTACTCTGTCCCCCACTCCAGGGATTCGAGCAAAAGGAACGGAGTTTGCATCGATTATGTATGCATAATTGAGTGGATAGTTTACGGGTAGTGCTGCACAGTCGCCTTTTACGGTCGTTTTTACTGCCAGCATGGTTTCCCCGTCTATGTATTTATCTGTACGCTTTTTTGTGGCTACGGAAGCCGGTTTAGTTGCTTCCGCAGTGGCTGTATTAGCCAATGAATTCCCTGCAACGTGAACGCCATCACGTTGAAGACTCTGTGCGTGAATCACGTGAGTCTTTTGTAGTTCTTTACTTAAAAGAGCTACCTCGTTCCAGAGCAATTTATGCTTTATTGTGGCACCTGTGTCATCTTTGTAGTCGTTTTCGATCCAACTCTGCAGTTTATTGTTGTAAGAGTTGACGCAAAAATGAGAATCGCACACTATAAGTGTCGGGAATTCGCGTTCTGCATTTTCGAGCGCCATCTTTAAAGATCTGATTTCAGTTCTCTGAACCGAACAGTACTTTACTGATTCGGTCTTTGTTACCTTCGGTCTGATTTTACCGCACAGCCAACGACATTTAATGATCGCACATGCTGCATCGTAGGATTTTCTCTCTACGTTGAAATGCTGTACAGAGCTATCTGTATAGATTATACAGGCATATTGTGGGAGAGGCAGAATTTCGATTGGCAGAGGATATTCTTCTTCATATTCTAAATCATTCAGTTCTTCAAATTGCGGGGCGAAATAGTATTTCACATCTTCCGCTCCTAGAGAATCTATACACTGTATCCATTTCGGATCCAGTGACACTGTAGGCAGGTTTACTGGGCTGAATAGCGCTTCGAAGGCGGATTCCGCTGTGAGGATGTTAATCCTTTTGCCGTGTGCTAGTTCTCGTTCATTTGCTAATGCGATTTGCACTGCGTTCACAGTTCTTTCTGTGTGACTGAATGTTTTTTCTGCTTGTGTGTACAAGTGAGTTTTAATTGAAATTGGTACCTTTTCTCCCTCATTAGAGGTTAGGTACGTGAATCCGCATCTTCCTGGGATGACTCGGATTACAAGATCACGTGTGTTGTCACGTGTATCTAATTTTGTTTTTGCTAACATGTCTGTTTGCAGTGATCTCAAAATTTCTGTGTGTTTTTGAGTCCAATTGATTTGTTTAAAATCAGGTTTAATTAGTTCGTAGAGAGGTTTAACCCTCTCTGCGTAATTTAGAATGTAAGTTCTTCCGAAATTCAGAAAACCTAGTATGGATTGTAAATTCTTCAGCGTTTTTGGAGCTTGGAGTACAGCGCACTTCTCTAAGAAGTTGTCCGCTAGGCTTTTCCCTTCACTTGATAATTCGTACCCTAAGAATAGTACTGTCAGATGGGCAATTCGAGACTTTTTAAAGTTGAATTTGTAACCCTCTGCTGCGAACCCAAGTATAATGGTGTTCACTCTTTTCAAGTGAGTATCCAAGTTGTCGTCTGTGAGATAGATATCATCTACGTAAGATAATGCCTCATCATCATAGATTTGTAGTAACTCTGTTACCCTAGCTGAGAATAGTCCTGGGCTGTTCTTGAACCCCTGTGGGAGTCGACAGAATTTTTTCTGCGACCCAAATGCGGAGAAAGCGGTCAAATATCTGCTTTCTGGTGCAATGTTTTGACAAAAGAAACCATTAGATATGTCTAATGTTGTTTTATATTTTTTCCTAACTATATTATTCATTAGGGCTGCACTATGCGAGTTTTGTACTGCAAAAGTTTTACAACATGTATTAAGATGTCTGTAGTCCAAAACTAGACAATATGAATTGTCTGGCTTGGAGACAGGAAACAAAGAATTGTTCATTTGAGAGGTGCATGTTTCAATCACCCCCTGGTATTCAAGTTGATCTGAGATCTCCCTGACCTGTTTTTTAGCTTCTTGCTTTATGGGATACTGCCGTTGGGCAGTCGGTTCACTTTTTAATTGGATTTTGTGAGGAGGAGAATCCTCATCCCATCCTACATGATTTTTATACAAAGCCGGAGCCTGGGCTACTGCCCATTTCCTTGCATATGTATATTTTTTGTGAATCGGAATGTGATTCGAGAAGGCAGGCATAATCACTTCTTCGCCACGAGGGCACTCCCTGACAAACTCCGGGGGCCAATCTTTTTCAGCTAACAGAATATCATAGCCTTTTGAGAGCTTATCCCAAAATAGACCCTTAATTTTCCTAGTCTTATCATCCTCCATACGCAATGTTATTTCGTATATTTTATGGGGCTCACTAAGTCTGGTGTCGGCAGTTTCATCCTGAATGTATTAATTCGTGTCCACTGTCTCCAGATGACTCATCAAGATCTTGCGCGCTATACTGATTTCTGCTGCACTGTCCAACATTGTCAATGCCCACTCCCCGTTTTTTAACTGTGTCCTCAGTATTCTCGGCATGGTTGATTACTCTAATACTGGCTACCTTCTTTTTCTGAAATTGAGATTTCTTATTTTGAGCAGGTTCCTTGTCTTTGGACTTGGTGTGCTCTCCTGGGTCTGACCGTCCTCTTCTTTCCGAATTCTGTGGAGAAGTTCGAGAGGGACGTGTATCAATACTTTGATATCTATCAGGTTTTTTCAGATTATCCCTATTTCTAAGGTTATATCTTTTCTCAGAGGGCTCCCTCTGGGGAGACTGGCGTTCTCGAGTCGGAGTTCTTTCCCTCCGTCGAGGAGACCTTCCTCTGGACTGGAAAACTTTTTCCTTGGGAGTGGATTGTTTATTTCCATCCCAGCTCTTTTTAGGAGTGTTTAAATTATTTTTAATAAATAATTTTTCAGGACTTTCGAGCAGTTGGGGTTTTACTGGTTTCCCACCCAAGCTGTCTCTACCTAATTCTTCATAGCATTTTTCTATGATTTTTGCAAGCTCAACAGGATCTTTTATATCTGTTTCCCTCACCTTCTGGCGAATCGCCACAGATGCTGCTTCTCCTTTAATGTTGGCTAATAATATAGCCGAGACCTGCTTGAAGTCTTTCAGTAATTTCATACCTAGATTTAAAGCGGGCTCTGGACCGAATTCATTTTGAATCTGTTTTAGCACTTCTGGTATTACCGCCATAGACGGAACACCGTGTGTTTTTGTGTAAATGGAAGCAAAGACTGTACCCCAAGTGTCACAGTCCTCCACGTGTGGTGCGATTCCCATAGGAAGGCAGATGGTCAAGATTCTGTGTTTCTCAATAGGGGTAGTATCAGGAAATACTGCCTCTATTTGAGTGATTTTCTGTGCTAACCAGATAGGAATTTGTTCCCGTTTTACGGGTGTTTTACCAAGACATGACTGTATGTTCTGTGGTGTAATTTTATTTGTGTTCCCCTGGTGAGGGGTCAGCTGGTGTGAATTAACAGCTGGCTGGACTGTTGCAGTCCGCATTACATATTGGACTAATTGCCTATGTATTTTTATTAGTGTTTTGAGCTGTGCTAACAGCTCTTCCTTAGACATTTTTGCAATGTCAGGATGTGGTGTGTAGCTGGCTAGAACCGGCCACGTGGCTCCTGGTCTACCTAGAGGACCGAGCCTGGTTATGTGATCATTGTGTTTTAGGGCGCCATTAAACCAGAGCAGGTGCTCTTGAAATTTAAGTGGAATTTCAATCTCCTCGAAAGGAGCGTACTCTTCCGGAGGTTTCTCTATTTTGTAATAGTGAAACTCTTGTATTGTAGCGTTTGCCGCTGGAAAGTTTATCCATGAATAGAATACCTCTGTCTGCCGATACTCGTGAGCCTCTATCACGAAAATTACTGTACCACCTTGAGGTGTCAGTCCGTTTTCTATAAGTTTTAAAGTTATAGATCTTCTTAAGTGGACCGGGATGTCGATAGCATCCGGGTCAGCCTGTAGGAGACTCGAGTCCTCCTCTATTAGTATGGATGCCAGCCTAGCTGCTTCCCTTTCTTCTTCACTGTCTGACATTTAAAAAATGCAGGCTTTGCAGAGTAGGTCTCCAAGGAGACAAAGATTAGGTGCACAATATTTTGGAACACTGTATCCTTCAACGTTGAATAAACCAGAGCTTTACATAGGAATCTCTTCCTACTAAGGTCGGGCGGATTTTAACCTTTCACCCACTCCAGACGTCTATTGGAGTATTTACGGGAGAAAGGGGTCTGTGTGAAATATGCACGACTGAGTTACTCTACTGTCTTGCGTTAGTTTATCGCCTTACCAAACGTTTGGGCGCCATGTAGTGTAGTTCCTAGTTTCCCACTAGGCCCTGCGCATTGGAATAACATAAACAGTAGTATCGACGTGGAACTGCGGATATTCCAGGCCTCCACTGACTATGCTAAACTTAATTGGGTTGTGTTACCAACTAGCTCAGAGGTCACTGGAAACTTTCTTCTCTGCATGGGAAGTGATCAGCTTCCTTGGCACAGACAAGAAGGGATTCAGTTTTCCAACAACCGTGCAACATGACAACTTTGCTCCTCAGATCAAGAGTCAATCTCTAGGGTCGTGTGAAACAATAGACATGTATTTCACTCAGTCAGTCTAGTGCAGTTTACTTTCACAAGATGTAGAGAATAGAGAGACGGGCGTTTGTCAATAAAGGGTTAACATTTATTGCACAGTCTTTCTTCTCGTACAAGAGAAATGTATTGCCACAATTGCAAAACTTGTTATGATAAAAAGTACGTACAGTAAGATAAGTATTGCGAAATAATACTGTAAAATCATTGATATGGTTTCTTAGCCATACAATGGTTAAAAGTAATAAAACATATATACAGTCATATATACAATAGGCTAAAATACTCAACTGGTGCTTCTAACTAAACCTACCCCAGTGTGCCTGACTTAAGCCTAACACGTGGAAGGGGAGTAAGTAAGTAGCTTAAGTTAAGTTGGTTTTGCCAAGGTTTGTTTCAAGAATTCTCATTTAAGGGTTTAGTCAGCACCATACCTCTGAATAGAATGATGGAGGATTGGTATCTCCTTCAGGGGAAGCTCGATATCCCTGTCACCCGCGAGGGTAAACCGGAAGCGCCGGAGCTGGATTTCTCTGCACGAGAAAGGCAGCAGCTCTTCTTCAGCGCGTCGAGAGGAGGAGGCGGGGGACAGCGTCCGCGGGCAGCTGGATCTGCTGGGCTCTTCGCAGAGGGACGTCTGTTCGGCTCCTAAGCGTACTGCACCATCGTTCGCGCTTTAGCAGCGATAATGGTATCAGTAGCTTCACCACCACAGGGACAGCAGGCTGCAGCGACAGAGTGCTACAGTGCTCGGCAACAGCAACGGTATGCACAACAGGGTGCACAACAGCTCTCGACCACAATTGCTTAAGGCAACGTTGGTAGTATTTATACCTGACAGGTGCCGGGTTTGACGCAAGTTTGCTGGACATAAGACGTCAATTAAAGATATCACTAGGAAGTGATAGCTATCAGTTGCTCATTAGAGTTCTATTACTAATCAAAACAAGGCAAGGGGGATTTCCCAGTTTGCTGAGTTTTTATCTTGTTGAAGAACTCGGAGTGTTAATCTAGGAATATCAGATAGTGACTTCTGCTCTGTCATTGCACTAATTGGTCGCAAAGGAAGTGGCAGAGAGAGATATCCTTGAACGTGGCTCTGTTCGTGTGAGGTCAGAGATGACTTTCTGAATATCGCACTTGAACGGTTATGCCAATATAGGGAATAAAATGGATTTATAGCCGAATAGGGGCATAAGGTCACAGTATCGATCAGGACCCTAGATAAACACGCAACAGGCTCGCCGGGAAGATATTTCCCATTGTAGTTATGCCAACATCCTGTAGCAGGTGGATAGCCCCTATCTCACTCGAGACCGATATGTGCTCGTGATAAAGCAAGGGCATGCCCGGCGCATAAAGAGGCAAAGAGCCCGCACGCCTACCCAGCTCTCGCAATGCCCTCACCGTGCTCTGCACCGTGTCCACCTCGCCCCTCTCATATACAGAGTGTGAGTTTACAATCATCGCTCTTAGTGGCAATGGATGTGTCGCTGCCGCCTCAATCGCCACGTGAGGCGTATATGGCGGCGCCGAGATCCAGTACGAGGCAAAATGCGCCTGCGCACACAAATAGTACAACTTCATGTCAGGCACCGCAAATCCACCTCTCTCATACGGTTTGGTCAGGGTATCCGACTTCACTCGCGGTTTCTTCCCTCCCCATGCCAAGGTAATCAGTTGGGTCTGCAACGTTGTGAAAAAGCTAGACGTCAAGCGGAGCGGAATGTTGACGAAATAATATAGAAATTTGGGAAGCACCACCATTTTGATCAAAGCCACGCGGTCCGCAAACGACAGGGGCAATCGAATCCAGCGCGCTACTTGGTCTTCCAATTTGGAGATGGCCACACCGTAGTTTGCCCGAATCATTTCTTGGGTATCTCTATGTATCCATATTCCCAAATATCAGACAGGATCCTCAGCCCATTCCAAAGGAAATTCCAACGGAAATGGTCGTGTAATGTCAGTCAGCGGCAGCACTATGGACTTCCCCCAGTTGATTGACAGTCCGGAGAAACGCTCAAACCGCACGCACTCCCTGAGCACCTCGTCTAGGTATCGGTCTGGCTCTCGAATATAAAGTACCATGTCATCTGCGTACATGGACACCGCCAAAGAGCGGAGACGAAAGCATAGAGCTGAGGATGCATGGCGTTGGCGCAGAATACATGCTAGGGGTTCCATGATGAGTTCGAACAGTAAGGGCGATAGTGGACACCCCTGTCTCGTGCCCCTCTGTTTTGCAAATGGCTCCGACACCCTCCCATTCACACGTACACGGGCCACAGGATTAGAGTATAACAAAGCGATCAACGACGTGAAAAAGAGTGGCACACCCATGCGATGCAGTATTGCCACCATGTATTTCTAGGCCACAGAGTCGAATGCTTTGGCAGCATCCAATAGGACCGCCACTGCGGCTAAGTCCGGTTTGAGTAGATGTAGGACAGCAAATAGTGCTCTCAGGTTATGCGTGGTGGAGCGCGCCGGCACAAAGCCAGATTGGTCCGGCAACACCATCACTGGTAAAAGCAGTTGTAGACGTGTGGCTAGCACTTTGGCAATAATTTTAACATCCGTGTTCATGAGCGACAACGGCCGGTATGACTCCCAGCTGTCTAACGGTTTACCAGGTTTTAGGAGTACCACCAGCAGAGCCTCCCTCAATGACGCAGGTAGTTGCCCTTGTTCAAAGGCCTCCTCCAACACCATAGCCAGGTGCGGCAATAACAAATACACATACTCTTTATAGTATTCAGGCGGCAGGCCATCTGTACTAGCAGCCTTGCCATTCGGCAAAGCCGCAATTGCATCCCTCAGTTCCCCCTCCGTGACATGATGCATCAGAAAGTCCTGCTGTCCCTTCGAGAGCCAGACAAGAGCGATATCTTCAAGATATTCCGAAATCTCCCCCTCGTCCGCTGTGTCTTTATATGCATACATGTTGGTATAGTACCGAGTGAAACAGTCTAAGATACCTTCCGCATCAGTCACAGTTCTGTTGCCTTCCCTGAGCTCCTGCACTGCACAATGCCTTGCCCAGGGGTCCTTAAGCCTATCCGCCAGACCCCGCCCAGGCCTGCCACCCTCGCCATAGTATCACGCTCTAGTGCGTTTGGATAGATACTGAACTTCCTGATCCGCCAGTTCATTGTATTCAGAGACCTTCAAGCGTATGTCAGCCAGAAGGTGATCGGAGGGCCGCTGCTCGCACTGTCGTTCCATACTCAACAACTCACATTCCAGACGTTCCATAGAATCCCTAAGCGATTTAAGTACCCCAGCCTGCATACCAATACACGTGCCCCGCATTTTCACCTTAAACGCCTCCCAAATCACACCCGCACTCGACACTGACCCAACGTTCTTGTCAAAAAACATTTCAATCGAGTCACGCAAGCTCTCCCGCAGGACCTGATTCCTCAATACACCAGAAGGCAATCGCCATGCAAACGGGACATGCGCATGTGTCGGAAGTTGAATTTCCATCAGCACAGGGGCGTGATCAGACAGTGTGCGAGCCAAATGTGCGGTCCTCGCCACCCATCCACTCACATCCTTCGTCACCAGCCAGTAATCCAATCTCGACCAAGTGTCGTGGGCAGAAGTATAGCAGGTGCCCTTCCTCACACCAGGATGCCCCAGACGCCACACATCCACCAGCCCCAGCACCTCCATCCCATCCCTGACAGCTCCACACGCACGCTTCATAGAGGACTGGCGTATTTCCTTTTTATCCAACCCTTGATCCAGCGTCACATTCAGATCACCTCCACAAATAATCGCCGAGGGTGGCAGCTGACAAACCTTATTCCACAACGTGACATAAAAGTCCGGATCATCAATATTAGGCCCATACACATTAACCAAGGTGATCAGCGTACCACACAGTTTACCATGCAGAATTATATACCTACCCTCCTTATCAACCTCCTCATGCAGACTTACAAACGGGACATCTTTTTTAATGAGTATCATAACGCCTCGGGCATAGGAGGAGTACGAGGTGGCCACCCTGGTGCCAGCCCAACGGCAAGCAACTGCGCCAGCCACCTGTCCACTGAGATGCGTCTCCTGCAGAAAGACCACCTGCACCGCATGCTTATTCAAATATGCAAGCATCTGCCTAGTCTTTTGTGGCCTGTTAAGACCCCGCACATTCCACGTTATCCAATTCAGTTCCCCCCCCCCCTAGAAAGAATGATAATTAATATATATACCTATCCATCCAGTTCCGAATGTACTTTCCAGCCAGTGAACATTGATAGTTACGGTCAGTCCCATGTCCCGCCCGAGGCAGCCCCCAGCACAACATAACAGGCCCACTTGGCATGCACACCCGTGAGTCATCCTCCCTCCCCTGACCTGAAGCTCATGGCAACCAGAATCCCGCCCCCGCCCACTTCAGCACCCTCAACCTGCCAAAGCCATCCCCAACCCCTCAGTGCCCAAACCCCAAACATTGCACCAAACAAATTGTGGGGAGACGCATACGTGGGGGCGCAGAGGTGCCCAACTCCCACTAGTGAACTAAGCAGGAGAGGATCGAGCAATTTGTCGAAACGTCCATCCCCGTCCCCCCGGCGCCGCGGCATATACCAAACCTCCCAGCAGCACCCAATGGAGGAGGCAGCAGTACATTTATCCGTGTGGGCCAGCGTACAACCAGGAACAGACAAAATAACAGTGCAACAAAAACGGTCCCAGCAAATAGCCAACCCCTAGACCTCATCCATAGGTCTGGCACATCTCCACCTTATATGATAGCACAGAGTTCTAGCGGCCTAACCTCAACAGACAGTATATCAAACAGCAATGCAGCATAAGTCTCCAGCTAGGGCTTTGATGCCACCATCGAATTTGCAGAGGTACTCCGGCCCACCACCCACCAGCAGTAGCGAGAAAAGTCTACCTGCCAGGCCCCTGCAGTCAGTAAATCAAACAGCACAGTGTTCACGAAACATTAGCCATGGCACTTGAGGCACAGTTGAAAGTGGGAAGCTGCACAGGCCCACCACCCACCAGCATTCATGAGACATAATGAACTAGCCAACTATAGGAGTGGAGCGTTAACGTGCAGCTATACCCCAGCGTGTATGACCAAGATTAACGGGTATGCCGGAGAAGCCCGCTGTCCTATGCAACCTCATCACGCAAATCCTCTTCCCTGTCCTGCGCTGCATTGAAATCTCGTTTTCTCTTTTTTTGCTTCTTCGCATAGTCCATGGCTGCCTTAGGAGATGTAAAGATTTTATTATCTGACTGTGCCCCAATCCGGAGGCGGGCCGGGTAGAGCATGGCATACGGTATATCCTCCGCCCTGAGAAGCTGCTTTACCATCTGAAATTCCTTCCTCGCCGTCTGCACCGCCACCGTGAAGTCAGGATAAAATTCAAGTTTGTTGCCCTGATAGTCTATGGTGCCCTTCTCCCGTGCTAGGCGCAGTATCACATCCCTGTCTTTATCATTGAGTATGCGGGCGATGATAGGACGGGGCGATGCTCCAGGCACTGGTCGTTTCGCCAAAGAGCGGTGCGCCCGCTCCACGATGAACACACGAGACAACTGGTCCGCCCCAAAAATATCAAGCAGCAGTCGTTCCATAAAATCCTCCATTCGGCCCACATTGGTAGACTCCGGCAGTCCCGTGACGCGGATGTTGTTGCGTCGGGACCGCCCTTCCAACTCCTCATTCTTAGCCTGGATGACCTCCAAAACACGCTCCATGTTGAATACTTTGGTGGATACGGTAGCCAGACCATCCTCTGTGGCAGACACTCTCTGCTCAACCTCTCCCATCCGTTCATTCTGGTGCTCAAATTGCGTAGCCATGTGGTCAAGTCTGTGATTCACTGCTTCCATAGTGCCTTCTATGGACTGCAATGTTTTCTGCATGGCCACAAGCACAGTATCTAAGTTTGGTGTACCCCCAGACGCCCCTGCGGGCTCCGAGTCCGGCGGCGCCTTCGAGGCCGACATCGCGGTCTTCTTAGCTTCGAAAGTCAATTTGGGCTGATTCCTTTCAGGCCTGCCCATAGTGCCAGTAGACCTTCACAACCAGCACACAAAGTCACTGTCGACACCACCAGCTGGTCGGGCCAGTATCCGCAAGGATGAAGGGCAAGCAGTTGCAACACCCAGGGAGAGGGAGCACCAGAAGCCAGACAGGCAGCACCTCCAGCCCAATGGTCACAATCAAGCAAGGCCCGTTTTGCGCCCCCTGAGCGCCAACCTCACTTCCCAGGCCTCCAGCAGTCCCAGCTGCCCGATCGGATCACAGGCGCCACAGAACCACCTATCGCTGATCCTATCGCTGATCCAGAGCGATGCAACAATGATAGGAGAGCAGGGCAGCGGTCCCGCAAATCACCACAGTCAGTGCCGGTGTCCAGAAAGACAGAGCCGCGGGCTCCCGTAGGCCCCACTATCATCCAGCAACTTCACGGCAGTCCGACCCAGGCCACTCTCACTCGGCCAGTGCACCGCCTCAGTCCCGGGCCGCGAGCTTCAGCGCCCTCCAGCCTCCGCTGATCCGCCACTATTCCGCCTGGCCCCCGCAGTCGCACCTGAGCGCGCCCCACCCCCACCAGCCATGGCTCGCGCGGAGCGGCCCAGTGCGGCCCAGCGCCACCTCCGCAGCCTCAGGCTTTCCCAGGCCGCCCCCCAACTCACAGCAACCAGTAGAGATCAGGACCGGCCCAGGCCGCTCGCCTACGCCGCCGTGCAGAGCCGCTCCCCCGGCCTCGATGAATCCGTTCGGCCACTCGAGCCGCCACCTGCAGCCACGCCAGACGTCTCAGGAAGTTTTCACAGCAGGCTGGCCTCGGGTGCGGGGCCATCCCGGAGCACCACGATGTCAGGACCCAGCCAGTAGGCAAAACGGCGGAAATCACTTCCGGAGACAGCTAGCCAGCCAGATGTAGCGCCAATCAATGCCGCCTCGCTCCCATTAGGCAATGCCGCAGCGCCGGTGAGTTACGAGGGCAGGATGTGGATAATGTAAGGATTTTGGCTCGATCTGGCGGAGCCTTACATATGTGCGGCCATCTTGCCTGGCGCCCTCTAGCGCCCCCATCCTTCTCTTCTTATGTCCGTATCCATTCCAGTCATTATTACCTCTCTTCTGTGCTTGCCACTCCTTCCCTCCTACTCACCTCATTCCCCCTTTCATCTCTACTCTACCTACCCCTGACCTCCTCTCTGCCCATGACATCCCCTGCGTTCTTCTCTTCTCTTCACTTTCCTTATATTCCTGGATCTTTTCCCCTCGCCTCACCTTCCTCCTCTGCTTTCCTGTCTTCCATCCTACTTGCCTCTCTCTCCCTTCTCATCTCTGTTCTCTCCCTACAGCTCACCTCCTCTCTTCCTGTTATGGCCCTAGCCTTCTGCTCTTCTCCTCATCTCACCTCACTTCACGTCACCTTACCTCCCCCTCTCTTCTCCTTACCTTACCTTATTTTTCTCCTCTGCCTTCTTATCTTCTCTCCAGTTCCCAGCTCGCATTTTCTCCACACTTAAAAGCTTCTCATCTACCTTCAAATTTCTTTATTTTTTGCTCTGGACGCTCTTCTTTTCTTCCACTCCCTAGAGGCAGGAATTATTCTTGAAATACATCCATAAACATATACTGAAAACTACAATGGCACCAGATAAAATGCCAC
This sequence comes from Lissotriton vulgaris, assembly GCF_964263255.1. NCBI lineage: Eukaryota > Metazoa > Chordata > Amphibia > Caudata > Salamandridae > Lissotriton > Lissotriton vulgaris. Next base: position 272,443,304 of record NC_141700.1, read on the forward strand.
AATAATGTGATAGATACAGGTATTCAGAAGCAGTGAAAAGGTAAAACAGGAATATGAGTCAAGGAAAGCTCAGCTGCAAACACGAGGATCAAGTTATCCCACGAGTGAGCAACAAAAGATTTATGTAAATGTAGCAGATTGAAATACCACTGGCGTAGGACAAATTGCTGAAAATTCTGCCGTAATCAAATAGGAAGCAGTAGACTAGGAGCCATATGTATCAAGCACTAATGCGATCGCTAACGCCTAAATTCGCAGAATTTCGGCTTTTGCGATCGCATTTTTGCTAAATTGTATGTATGAAGCAAATCTGCGTGCAAAATAAGGAATCGCAAAATTTGCGATTCCTTATTTTGCGATTGCATTTAAGGAATCACACATTTTGTGATTCCTTAAATGCAATGTAAGAAGCACCATAAAAGGGAAATATCGCCCTAAGGAATCGCAAATTACCACCAACTTCAAGTTGGTGGTAATTTGCGATTTCCTTGAAAAATTCACTTTTTTGCATTTTTCAAAGTGCCATGTGACGCACATACATGCCCTTAGGGCATGTATGTGTGCCCCATGTGCACCCATGCTTATTTCGGTGTAAATGGGTGTTCTTTTGACACCCTTGCACCCTTGAAATCGCATACTCAATTTGCGATTCACTAATTGCTGATCGCAAATTGAGAATGTCTTCCCATTTATTCCTATGGGCCTCTAGGCCCATAGGAATGAATGGGGAGGTATTCCTTAATAGCGAATCGCAATTTGAGATTCGCAATTAAAGAATATGTAGGATTCGCAAAATGTATTGCAAATACTACAAAAAATCGCTATTTGAGAATCGCAAAATGACTTTTTGATACATATGGCCCTAGATCATAGAATATTCCCAGAGGTAAGTACAGGAGAGCTTAAATTTAACATTGTTTTCTAGGATACTTGCGAGTCTCATAGGCAAAGGTTACCGCTTTTAGCCGTACCTGATTCAAGCAAGTTTTCGAATCTATGGACTTAGGCATATTAGTGAAGGTTCTGAAAGCCAATGCAGAAAGTGGCTTAAGGTGATGCAGATGACAAATAATTTAACAACTTGACAAGAGGGGCTTTTTGCGCTTATAGTGTTCCTATTAGATGAAAGGTCTATCTAGCTTAGTACTGCTCTAAGGTTGAGATACAGTCCCTTGTCATAAACTGTAGAAATAGGCAAAAGAATTCTGTCTATATAATGAATTTTAAATAATTCTCCTCCTGAGCAATTACTCAAGCAATATCTTAGGATCAATTCACAAAAAGCATCCAATAAATATCAAAACAAGTCGGAAGAAATCAATCCAGTGTATTTCAAAAACTTCTTCTTTATTTTTCTTCTTTTCCAGACACTCAGTACTTTTTCTTTTCTTTTCCTTTTGCCAACACGTGTTTCGTCCTAACTAAATATAGTTAACGGACTTCGTCAGGGCAATGAATATCTTTACTCTATGGTATTGGCGAGACCTCAGATGATCACAAATTGAGAGTTCCTTCGTAGGACGATGTCCACTAGGTACCACCTGTTCTCATAATCTTCAATATCAGGGTTAAGTCACTTAGGATCGTGTAAAACATATATGTGCCTCGATTCAAGGGGGTCCTGGTGTAATCGGCGTGTAGGACGAAACACGTGTTGGCAAAAGGAAAAGAAAAGAAAAAGTACTGAGTGTCTGGAAAAGAAGAAAAATAAAGAAGAAGTTTTTGAAATACACTGGATTGATTTCTTCCGACTTGTTTTGATATTTATTGGATGCTTTTTGTGAATTGATCCTAAGATATTGCTTGATGCAGATGACATCAGGCCTGAGTGCAAAACAGGAAGTACAGAAATCGACTCCCAGGTAAATTGAAACTGAAGGAAACTGAAGGAAAACATTAAGAATTGACTTAATGACAGACCCATGATCAGCAACAATTTTCAATACAAACCGCCACATTGGTTACTTTTGTATAACAAGCATTAAAAATGCAATAGGTCTCGCTTTTGACAGAGTTTGAGCTATTACAATGCCTTTTAAGTGTTGTTTTTTAAAACAAAAATAAATGGCATTGTCATTTACAATGCCAATAGCTTAAACTCTTGCAAATGTGAGAGCTATTGCATTGCAAATGCTTGTTTTATTTACTCGTCATAAGTTTTACATGTTTTAAACTAATCCGGTTTTGGAGAGGATTGTGCTAGGGCAAGGTACGGGAAAGGAAAGAAATGGTGAAGGTTTGGCATGTTGAGTAACATGACTTCTTATTTCTTCATGTTGATCTTCAGGCCCACTTGTTGTGCACAGATGTTGAGGCAAGACGTCTTATCCTAAAACCACAAGAGAGTTACCCTGGTACAAGAAAAAGGGACAGGATATCTGGATTAACGACAATAACTAATTCCCTTTCCAACTAGAATATTAACCTAGGTAATGTTACAAAATGGCACTACAACAAATGTGGAAAAAAGAATTCCCAAAATATCAGAAACATTTCTCATAATAATGATAATAAGCACAATCAAAAAATTAAATGAACATTAATTTGTAATTCTATACATAAAATTCCAAAAACAAAATTCATACAACATAAATATATAAATATAAATTAGGTTGTTTTGATTATTTTGTAATGATGATTAGTGATCACAAATATATATTATGACAATAATATATGCAAAAGTGCTAGTTCGTATAACATGAATCACTTACAAAGTATCACTTTAATACATAATCCTGTACATCAAACACTATAAAAAAACACAATAATAAATATTGCACAATGTTGAAAACATTACAAACTTCCCATAGAACTGCCTAAGTCAAAATACTGTACAAAACTGTCGATGCGGTGTTTCGGTGAAAGTCCAATAATCCATCACCTTCTTCAGGACAATCTTAAAACGATCACTGTGTTGGATCAAGGTAAAAGATATGTGCTCCCTCTGTTTCCCAGGACTCAATGTTCTATACCGGGATGTGAAAAACAATTTTGCTACCGAATAAATCAATAATTTGGTAGGATTTGAGAACATCAATCACTCAGGAGTTTAGAGCGCACTACTCACCCATGATGGTCTCAAGGCACGGGGGAATGCAGCTCCGGATCAGCCGAAAAGCCAGGTCTTGTGGCTTTTCCTGAAGGTTTGCAGTGAAGGGGAGCGTCTGAGGTTGACTGGGAGCTTGTTCCAGGCTCTGGCTGCGGTGTAGGAAAAGGTTCTTCCACCCCCTCTGGATCTGCGGATGCTCGGGGTTTCTGCTAGGGCGAGGCCGGCAGAGCAGAGGTTTCTTTCAGGTACGTGGAAGGAGACTCTTTCATTGAGGTATTTGGGTCTGATTTTGTGGAGGGATTTGTAAGCGTGGGTGAGTAGCTTAAAGGTGACTCTCTATTCGACGGGGAGCCAGTGGAGGTCTCACAGGTGCTGGGTGATGCGCTCATGTCGTGGGGTGCCGAGGATGAGTCCGCCTGCGCTGTTCTGGATGGTCTGAAGTTTTTGTAGCAGCGATTTGTTGATTCCTGCATTGAGGGCATTTCCGTAGTCCATTCTGCTTGTTATGAGTGCTTGGGTGATGGTCTTTCTGGCTTCAGTGGATCCACGTGAAGGTCTTGCAGAGGATGCGGAGGGTGTAGAAGCAGTTGGAGGTGACGGCGTTGATCTGTCAGGCCATCGCGAGGGAAAAGTCGAGTGTGATGTCGAGGTTCCGGGCCTGGTCCGTGGCGTTGGGTGGGTGGTCCTGAGGGAGGAGGGCCACCAAGAGCTGTCCCAAGCTGAGGTGGTGGGTCCAAGGACTTCTGTAGTAGGGGATCTCTGTGTATAGTCATAATCTAGTGAATAGTCCCGTCCATGTGCGTGGACCCCGGCAATCAAAAATAATCTCTTAAATTGTCAAACCATGCAGAAAACTGCAAGACACTTAAGAGAGAATTAAAGACAAATAATGTAGCCTATATCCACAGGCTACACTGTCCAGTACTTCAACTAGAAATTCCACCAAACAAAACCACACACAACACAGCCTGCCAGTTTCTTCCATAGAGAAACTTGCCTCTACCAGTAAATGATATGGAATGATAGAGAGAAAGGCATGGACAGACAAGCCCCATAGGCTGCCATTATGTGGCTTACATAGGATACTGTGCCTTTAAGAGAACTTTCCAGAACTTCACAGTATCCCAGAATGGACTGCAGGTCCCTTTTACTTTCAGTTCTTTTTTCCGGCTCCTGCTAACAGGACCCTGGCATTGAGCTCTCCCTTTTTTCAAGCGTTTATTGCATTTTTGTCCACTTTTTTTATAAAAGTGTTTGAGGTTTATATTCCTTGGTGCTTCTCTTCTCTCCTGAGTGTTTGTTCAGGCTTTTTAGGGCTCTAAAATGCCTGCTCTTTTCGCCAAATGCCCAGCATGTGGAAGGAAGAAGGCCAAGAGTGATCCACACAACGTCTGCATTATCTGTCTCCCTGAGGCACATGTCCCTGAAGACTGCGACATCTGCCAGCAACTTTCAGCAAGGACCCTGAGGGACCGGCTGAAGATTAGGCTTCAAGGCCTTGAAGAGAGACGACTGCAGGCTGCAGGTGGGTCTGGGCAGGCTGGGAAGGTTCCCTCTGCCTCTGCTGAGGCCTCTGGGGGGCTCCCCAGAGGCAGGAAGACCAGCAAACGGTCACGGTCTCCGTCGGCGTCGATTGCCTCGACAACGACGTAGAGAGGGATGACAACGGTGTGTTCCCCTTCTCCCCGGGTCGAGAAGGCGTGAAGATTGGACGTAGAGGGGCCTGGTTAGGCCACCGTCGAGACCACCGCCGACGGCGTCGTCGTCGACGGCGTCGTCGTCGACGTCAGCGTCGAGCTATCGACTTCGAAGGAGGAGCGACAGGCGTCGGCGCTCACCGTCGAGGCGACACCGCTGATCGCCGTCGAGAAGGCGATCGGCGTCGAGGGGATCCTCGGCGTCGAGGACTCTAAGAGGACGACGTCGAGGAGGAGTCGGCGGTCGACGTTGCAGAGGCTGCATTCGGCATCGAGGAAGGAGAGTTCGACGTCGCGGAGGCGACGTTCGACAACTGAGTCGCGGAGGCGACATCCGACACCGGAAAAACGTCGTTCGGAGTCGAGGAGAAAGAGGTCAGCATCGAAGAGTCGTTCTCACTCCCCGAAGCGGCGCAGAAGGAGTTCTGGCGCCAGAGGTCACGCTGGGTCTGGTGGAGGACGCCGGAGGCATACTGGAGGGGCTGGTTCGCAGTCCCCTCCCCCGAAGAAGTCACCGGGCTCGGTGTACTCGGTGGTATATACACCACCTCGGCCGAAGACGCCTCCTCCACCTATACCGAAGGAGAATCCTCCCGTCAACCCTCCTCTACCATCAGGACAGCCACCACCACCGCTCACGCTGCATGGGCTCGCCCCTCGGCCGGACATACCCCCTGTCCCTCCGCCGAGATCAGTGTCACTACCGCTTCTTCCTACTCTACCTAAGGGGACTCCTAAACCACGTCCCCAGGATAAGCCGCGGAAGACGCCTCCACGGAAACCTGCGGAGCGCCCACGGACCGGGATATCACGCTCCCGTTCCCGGAGGAGGGAACGATCGCGCAACAGGTCGTCCACGCGGTCGAGACGCCGCCATAGGAGGCACAGATCTCGCTCTCGCACAAGGTCCTCAGGGACCAGGGACTACTCCTCAACTTTGTCGGGATCACCGGACACAAGGGTGTCGCCGGTTGATGACCTTGTGGCGTTCCATGATGTCCTACTGAGAGGCGCTGCCAAATTGGGCATATCCTTGACGGTGCCCACGCCTAAGACATCAGTCATTTTCGAGACACTGCACCAGAAACCCCTGTCTCGCCCACTTCTACCTCTGGTGCCGGGCCTGGAGGAACCGGCCATGGACCTTTTCCTCACCCCTGCGGTGACTAAGGCGGCCCCATCAAGATTGCAGAAAAAATACCGGGCTCCCGATTCGGACCCGGCTTTTCTAAGGGTGGAACCTCCTCCGGATTCGGTGATTGTGACGGCGGCCCGCAAACAGCATGCCACCACCCCGTCATCCACAGTCCCCTCGGACAAAGAGTCTAGATGGATGGATTCAGCTGGAAGGAAAGTATGTGGAACATCGGCGACCTCTATGAAGGCTGTGAGTGCCACGGCTTTGTTGGGACGCTACGACCGCGCCCTCTCGGACTCCCTCCAGCAGTTTGCGGAACACTTGCCTCGCGAGAAGCAGGAAGATTTCCAGGAAGTACTAAATGAAGGGATGCTGGTAGCGAATCAAATCATCAGCGCTGCAGCAGATACATCCCTCTTGGCGGCACATGGCTTTTGCCATGAGATTAAACAGCGACGACACGCCTGGCTCCGCCTTATATCACTGAAACCAGACGCACAGCAAAGGGTGGCCAACCTTCCATTCTCTGGCGAAACCCTTTTTGGGAAACATGCGGATGACGAAATGGCCCGCATGAAGGCGGAGGCCGAAACACTCACGGCTGTGGGTCTAGAGAAGCCCAAAGAAGCGAAGAAATCGTACCGCCCATTCCAACGGCGGTTCGGTGGGCAGGGCAGAGGATGTGGCCAAGCTTCGGGACAGTCGCAGCAACAACAACAGTTCTGTAAGCCATTCCAGAAACGCCCGAAGGGCAGAGGAGGCCAACAGTCGGCACCAGCGACCAAAGGCCCGGCCGGGTCTAGGCCCTGAGCGCTTACTTCCCCCGGATCTGTTACCCACTCCGGTAGGGGGAAGCATTCAATTTTTTCTGGCTGAGTGGAGAAAAATTACTCAGGACAAGTGGGTGCTGAATATTGTTTGCAATGGATACAGTCTTCGGTTCACCAGCCTGCCTCCAGCAATTCCACCGGTCAGCTCGCAGTTTCAACTGCACGAGCTCCAGGCGGAAGCAGATATCCTGTTAAGGAAAAGGGTGATAGAAGACGTTCCTCTGTCTCAGAGAGGAAGAGGTCTGTACTCCCGGTTCTTCCTAGTTCGCAAGAAGGACGAGAACGAGTTCAGCCCATTCTGGACTTGCGGCAGGCAAACAGATGGATTTGCAGGGAAAAGTTTTGCATGCTGTCATTGCATCAGATTTATCCTCAGTTGCAACAGGGAGACTGGCTATGTGCTATAGACCTACAGGATGCGTACTTCCATGTGCCCATTGCAGACAAACACAGGAAGTTCCTGCGGTTCCAAGTCGGCGCCAATCATTATCAATACACAGTCCTCCCATTCGGACTAAAGTCTGCGCCAAGCACATTCTCAAAGTGCATGGCGGTGGTAGCGGCACACCTGCGGAAGAACAAGGTGTTTGTCTACCCGTACCTGGACGATTGGTTGATCAAGGCATCCTCCTTCTCGGAAGCGCGAGCACACTTCCAGAAGACATGCGTTCTCTTGAACAAGCTGGGGTTGCACATCAACATGTCCAAGTCTGTCCCGACTCCGGTCCAATGCTTACAGTACTTGGGAGCCTCCATCAATACACTGTCAGCAAGCGTGTCTCCTTCGGAAGAGCGACGATTATCACTCCTTCGGAAGGCTCAGGCTCTTATGACCATTCCATCTACAACAGTCAGGTCGGTGTCTTCTCTACTGGGATTGATGGCCTCTTGTATCTTCCTGAAGCTACACGCATGGCTGCACATGAGACTTCTGCAGGAGTGCTTGGTGGACCAATGGGATCAGAGGAAAGGATCTTGGGACGACAAGATACGACTATCTCTGCATGCTCTTCAGTCTCTGAAGTGGTGGTGTTCAGCGGAGAATTTCCTCAGAGGGGTTTCCTTCCACAAGGACATTCCCATGCAGACTGTCGTGACGGATGCGTCTCTCCACGGATGGGGAGCGCACTCCGGAGACTTACAGATTCAAGGGACGTGGTCCCCGTCGGAGTCAACATACCACATCAATTTCCTGGAACTCAGAGCTGTTCACTTGGCACTGAAGACCTTTCTTCCGTCCTTTCAGACCAGCTCTCTGCTTTTACAGACGGACAATACGACCATGATGTATTACCTCAACAAGCAGGGGGGCTCGAGATCACGCACTCTGTCAAAGGAGGCGCAGGCGATCTGGCACTGGCTTCTGGCCAGAGGACTGACGATAACGGCTATCCATCTGCCAGGTGTGCAGAATGTTCAGGCGGACGCACTGAGCAGACTGATTCAGGAAAACCACGAATTGGTCATAAACGACGAAGTACTAGGAGAAGTCTTCGCAAGGTGGGGAACTACAGACATAGATCTGTTCGCCACCGCCGAAAACAGCAAATGCCGAGACTTCGCCTCCAGGTACTACCAGCAAGGGACGCTGGGGAATGCGTTATGGATCAACTGGTCGAACAGCTTTCTGTACGCTTTTCCACCCATTCTCCTTATTCCAGCGGTACTCATCAAGCTGGCCCGGTCCAGGGCGCAGATGATACTCATTGCTCCGGAATGGCCCAGGCAGTGGTGGTTCACGGACCTGCTTCACCGGTCTCTCCTTCCTCACATACGGCTGCCGTGCAAGCCGGACCTTTTCACGAAGTTCGGGTGGCAGATGTTGCACCCCAACCTCTCGTCTTTGAGTTTGGCAGCATGGCTCCTGAGATAGTGCAATATGGCCATTTAAATCTGCCCGAAGATTGCATGGACATACTGAAGGAGTCTAAGAGACCTTCCACTCGGACTTCCTATGCTTACAAGTGGAAGAGGTTCTCTATCTGGTGTAAGTCCAAGAACTATGACCCGACGACGTGTAAGGAAGATGTCATCCTTCCCTACCTTCTACATTTGGCGCAGTCAGGACTTAATGTTCATTCCATTAAGGTTCATCTTGCTGCATTAACTGCCTACAGGAAATGCCCTTCACAGACTTCCTTCTTCCAGATCCCTGTGATCAAAGATTTTTTGGAAGGCTTGAAGAAAGTGTTCCCTCCTGTCAGGCTTCCTTGCCTTCATGGGAATTGTCCAGATTGATGAAGGAGCCTTTTGAACCTATTCATAAGGCTTCGTTGCAGCACCTGTCCTGGAAGGCGGCGTTCCTCGTGGCCATTACATCGGCCCGCAGGGGGAGTGAAATTCAGGCGTTGTGTTGCCAAGAACCTTATACTGTATTTCATGCTGCTAAGGTTGTTATGTGTACTCACCCTAAATTTCTTCCCAAGTTTATTTCTGATTTTCATGTCAACCAGACTATAACTTTGCCTACGTTTTTTCAGAATCCTTCATCTCCAGTGGAAAGGTCTCTACATTCCCTGGATGTTAGGAGGGTGTTGAAATTTTATCTGGATAAAACCAAAGATATTCGTAGGTCAGACCAATTATTTGTCAATTATGGATCAGTCAGGACGGGTCTTGCTACCTCTAAGCAGTCCATCTCTAGGTGGATTGTGTCCTGCATACAGTTATGTTACCAAAAAGCTAATAAGACCTTAGGGGGTAAGCCTAAGGCTCATTCCACCAGGGGAAAAGCTGCCACGACGGCTTTACTCCGTAATGTTCCGATTGCAGAGATCTGCAAGGCGGCCACTTGGAAGTCGGTTCATACCTTTGCTAAGCATTACTGTCTGGACACTGATGCCAGGGCAGATGCTCAGGTTGGGCAGGCTTCGCTGCGGAATTTGTTCGCACAATAGTGGTGTTATTTTTCTTCTCTCCACCGCCGCTTTGGTGTGGGGATGGGCTTGCCATTCTATTCAGTAGATTATGACTATACACCGAGATCCCCTACTACAGAAGGAGTAGTTTCTGTTTTGTAACTCCAGTTCTGTAGTAGGGGTATCTCTGTTATAGTCATAAGCGCCTGCCCTACTCCCAGGTGGAGATAAATATTCATGTAAGGAATGTTACAGGTCTGGCGTGCTACGCCTTCAAAAAGAACTGAAAGAAAAAGGGACCTGCAGTGGATTTTGGGATACTGCGAAGTTCTGGAAAGTTGTCTTAAAGGCACAGTATCCTATGTAAGCCAAGCTATGTGGAGAAGCGTGGCTCAGTGGTTAGAGGCGGCAGACCCGGAAGCTGAGATCGGCCGTGAACCAGGGTTCGATTCCCCGCCTCGGCGGGTCTCGGGCTCAAAAATTCCACGGAGTCGATAATTCTCGCTCCGGTGCCTACTCGACTCACGGGGTCACACTCTGCGACTCTGGGCAATAGCTTGCTTAATCTCCACTGCGGCCCCTCGCGGCGGGATGCCTGGCTTTCACCTTGTGGATACCCGGCTGGGATATCTCACAGGGGAATACCAGGACGGGTTCCCTAAGCAAGCGCCTTGGGACCCCTGGGTTAAAGTGCGCTATATAAATCGAAACACATTTACATTTACATAATGGCAGCCTATGGGGCTTGTCTGTCCATGCCTTTCTCTCTATCATTCCAAAGTATTTTACTGGTAGAGGCAAGTTTCTCTATTTAAGAAACTGGCAGGCTGTGTTGTGTGTGGTTTTGTTTGGTGGAATTTCTAGTTGAAGTACTGGACAGTGTAGCCTGTGGATATAGGCTGCATTATTTGTCTTTAATTCTCTCTTAAGTGTCTTGCAGTTTTCTGCATGGTTTGACAATTTAAGAGATTATTTTTGATTGCCGGGGTCCACGCACATGGGCGGGACTATTCACTAGATTATGACTATAACAGAGATAGCCCTACTACAGAACTGGAGTTACAGGACAGAAACTACTCCTTCTGTCTTCTCTGAGTTGAGTTTCAGACAGCTGCTGCTCATCCAGGCTGCAACGCCTTGCATGTCTGGTCATTTTGGGGTGTTCCTTGAGGGAGAGAATGAGCTGGGTGTCATCAGCGTAGGATACAATTCTCAGTCCGTGCTGTCTGATGATGGCGGCTAGGGGGGCCATGTAGATGTTGAAGAGCGTGGGGTTGAGCGATGATCAATGTGGTACTCCTCAGGTGATCTGTATAGGATCGAAGAGGAAAGGCAGGAGTCTGATCTGTTGGGTTCTGTGGGCGAGGAAGGAGGAGAGCCAGTCAAGGGCGGTTCCCTGTATTCCTGTGTTGTGGAGTCTGGCTGCAAGAGTGAGGTGGGAGACGGTGTCGAAGGCTGCAGAGAGGTCGAGTAGGAGGAGGGCTGCGGTGGGGTCTTGGTCTAGTAGCATGCGGATGCCATCTGTAGCGGCGAGGAGGGCGGTTTAGGTGTTGTGGTTGCTGCGGAATTCAGATTGGGAGGGGTCGAGGATGGAGTTCTCTTCGATGAAGTTTGTCAGCTGGGCATTGACGAACTTCTCCGTGACTTTCCCTGCTAAGGGAAGGAGTGAGATGGGTCAGTAGTTCTTCATGTCCGTAGGGTCTGCGGCAGGTTTCTTGAGGAGGGGCTTGACATCTGCACACTTACAGTCGTCATGGAAGGTGCCGATTTGAAGGAAGCGTAGATGGTGCATCGTAGCTCAGGCGCTATGGATGGGGCAGCACTGTGGTAGGTGGGGGGGCAGGGGTCCGTGGGGGCTCCTGAGTGAGTCCTCTTCATGGTCGTGGTGGTATCTTCGGTGGTGACCAGGGTCCAAGAGGTGATGGCGGGCCGGCTGTCATAGCTGTAGAGGTGGGTGATTTCTGCGGTTTGCTCTCTGAAGTTGTCGTAGAGGGCCTTGATTTTCAGGTGGAAGTAGGAGCCAAGCTTGTTGCAGAGGTTCTGGGAGGGAGTGATGTCCGAGGCTTCGCTCGGGGGTTTGGTGAATTGTTGGATGATATAGAAGAGTTCTTTCGAGTTGCAGACGATTTTTCTCCAGATGCAGGTCTTCTTTGTGGATCTTATGCATTGGTGGTATTCTGTCATGGCGTTCTTGTATGTATTCAGGTCTTCCGTGGTCTTGCTGTTTCTCCATGGTTTTTCGAGGCGTCTACAGGAGCGCCTGGCTTCTTGGAGGTCGGTGGTGAACCAGGTGGCCTTCAGGGGGCGTGGTCTGTCGGCGTTGCAGAGGGGTGCGAGTAAGTCTGCGCAGTTAGCGATCCAGCGGTGTTGTTCCTTGGCAGCCTAGTTGTTGTTGGTTGAGGCATGGGGGTGGTCGTGGATGAGGGTGGAGTTGAGGTGCTCCTCGGTGACCTTGCTCCAGTTTCTCCGCGGGGGCGAGGAGTGGATTTGAGAGCGGTTGCGGTTCTGAAAGAGAAGTGAATGCATTGGTGGTCCGTCCAGAGGGGCTGCATGGTGTGGCTGCAGCAGATGTTGTTCCCACCTCCGAAGATGGGGTCGAGGGTGTGTCCTGTCTTGTGGGTAGGGGTGGTGATGAGCTGTTTCAGTCCGATGTTGGCGAGGTTGTCCAGGAGGGAGGTGGAGTTGGGGTCGCTGAGGTTGTTGTGGTGGAAGTTTAGGTCTCTGAGCAGTATGTAGTCCATGGAGGCAATGTCGTGTGGTGCGTTCAGGTCAACAATGGTATCGGCGAACAAAGCGTGAGGTCCAGGGGGTCTGTAGGAGAGGGTGCCACGTAGGGCCGGTCTGGATCTGGAAGTGGAGGTGTTCGGTGGTGGCGGAGGAGTCGCTTGTGGAGGTGCTGGAGAGTCAGAGAGGGCTCTTGTTTGCAATGACGCGTCCTCCTCCTGGGCGGTTGGGGCGGTCCTTCCTCAGGATCTTGTAGCCGTCGGGAAGGGCGATGTCAGGGGGGGAGGGGCGTTGGTCCAGGTTTCCGTGAGGAAGGCGATGTATGGCGTGAGGGTTTCGAGGAGGTCCCAGATTTCTATGGCATGTCTGTGCAGGGAGCGTACATTGAGGAGAATGCATTTCAGGGTTTCGAGGGTGTTGGCGTCTGGCGCAGGGGCGGCGGCCATGGTGGTGCAGAGGGTGGCGAAGGTTCGGCAGCAGTGGCGGCAGGAGAACTTGCCGTGGGTGGTATTCGGAGTCAACAGCTGGCAGTTGTGGTCCCTACCGGGGTTGAGTGCGAGGAGGGCAGCTGAGTGGTAGCAGTGGGTGGTCGAAGCACCAGGGTCCCTGGCGCTGGTCACGGACGGGCGCAGACGGGCTTGCCTTTGGCACGCCTTCAACGCACCAGTGGCGCGTCCCCGCAGGGGCCGTCATTAAATAGGGGAAGGGGGAGGGAAGTTCAGCTGGGAGTGGGAAACAGGCTGGGAGGGCGGGGACAGGAACAGAGGCAGAAGAGGTCAGGGGGCTAAATAAACTAAAAAGAAATAAGGAGAATACAATTCAAATTAAAGCAACAGAGAATAACCACAAGGACACAGGGACACAAGAGACAGACTCGAACCCCTACCTGCAGGGAGGTGGAAGGGGCAGCGGCGGAGGCCCAGTCAGCGGAGCTGTACGGGCTGAGAGCTGGGTCTTTGACCAGAAGGTCAGAGGTCCTGCTGATATAACATCAGAGTTGGTAAAATGCAGTAGCCATCGTTAGGTTTCTTGATAACCCATATTGAAATAAGGACTCAAGACTAGGGTAACTTTTATAATGATCCAGTTATTTTAATTTACTGGATATTTGTATGAAATGGAGACAAAGCTTTCATTCTCAAACCATGTATGTCACTTGCTGGGTTCAAAACTATTTAAAATCCTGCATATGCTGGTGTGACCTAGCCATGACTGAAGAGTTCATCTACCTAGGCAGTACTATTAGACATGATGAAGGTGGAGGCAATGTAATCTAGAGCAGACTAAAAAAGACCAGGAATACCTTTAGGATGCTGAACAATGTGTGGAAGTCATGTCAGTACAACACCAACAACAACCTAAGGCTTTACCAGAACTGTGTTCTGTCCACACTCTTGTGTGGATCAGAATTCTGACGGATGATGAAAAGCAGCATCACTAACTGTCAGCCTTGATGACCAATAATCATAGAAGAATCATGCACATTTTTTGGCCATAAACCATCTCCAACCAGGAACGTATCACCAGATGCCAGCAAATAGTGTTGCCCAGAGCATGGGCAACACTATTATGGGAAAGAGATGGAGAAGACTAGGACACACCATTAGAAGAGAACCAGATTCCATCACAAAAACAGCTCTCCACTGACACCAGAAAGTAAATGAATGAGAGGCATTCCAAAGAACACCTGGGAAAAAAATGTGCAAGCAGAATTTAAGCCCCTGAACTACAGCTGGGATACACTACAGAAAATTGCCTAGGACATTCTGAAACGGAGGTTCTTTGTTGCTGTTCTACATGTGAGTCGGTATAAAGGGCAGTAAGTAAGTAAGAAGGGGATGGCTTACTTCTCAGTATACTGATGATTCCCTATATATTGACTTACAAAATGCCACTGGGCTTGACCCATCTCCAGAAACCAAAATTGAGTCTCCACATGGCCACAAATGCAGGACAGCGCCTGATTTGTTATGGTGATTCTGAGGGCAGCTGAAGGGTTTTAATTGCACTTGTCCTACATTGAGACTGGGACAAATGTTCTAACAGAGATCCTCCAAACTGGGCCTGTGACCATTCAATGATACCTCATGGACACCTTAATGGCTACATGGTTGAAGCTGTGTTCTTGTCCCTCTGTTAATTGGCAAGTAGCCAAGCAACATCAGCCTCCACTCGGTGTGCCAGTTTTCTTACCTAGTACCTTACCTTAACCCAGATAGTCTCATTGTGCAAGCCTCAACCAGTAAGGTTAATCTGAACTAATTTTCAACTAAACTCCCGGACAGAGAATCCAAATGGCAAAAATTTTTTTCTCCTGCCATCTTGATACTATGGTCAATATCCATAGTATGTCTTTTAGGATGCTAATGCATGCTTTATGGGACACGACCAGCGAGCTCTTGTTGGTGGCCTCTGGAAACCTTAGGACCGTCTAAGTCAGAGAGACCATGATGGGCAGAAAGCAAAAAAATATGTAACTATACATGTTGGGATACCACAGTCTGCATTGACAGACCAGTTGGCACTAGTATTGTGCTACAAAGGCACACCGGGACCAGGTTGACCAGATTTTTCTGTGACATACAGGATTCACTAATGGGTATATGCTTCGATGGATTCTGACTCTTCACAGAAAAGATGGACTCTTTGCTGGAAAGTTTCAAACACATTCGGGCCACATCATGTTCTTGGGAGCTTTTGATTCTTGCAAAACAATTTCTTCACCAGTTCTGCTAATTTGGTGGCTTTTTCCAGGAGTACAGCAACCCTCCCAGCTGGTGATGCAGCATACTGTTTTGCCTTTCGGGGTAGTGGATGTGGCCATTATGACAGCTGGGGCCCAGTCCTCCATTTCCTCTTTCCATACCGCAACAGCTGTCAAGCTGATTTAGTTTGTCCTCAGTGACTCACGCCCTAATGGTGCAAGGTAGGATTAGTTATTTCTTCTCAGGTTGGCGAGCCATCATGTCTGACAGATGGAACACACAGAAATTGTGATTTTGATTTTCTTTCTTTTATTCAGTTTTTATTCTTTATTTTCTGTTTTTGATAGTTGCGAATAGCCGACGCGTTTCGTCCGTTGCCGAACTTCTTCAGGGCTTCAAAATAATCTGTCTGATACACTTTTCACATCCGTCTCAGTCAGGCTTTCATTGAGTTTCTTTTTTATATTGGAAAAAATTTAAGTAAGATCACAGATCTTAGTGATAGTCGATGTTGACCAAAGACAAAAGCAGGCCCACAGTCAGTCAAGGGGCAGGAACGTACAGGAGCATCGCGTAGTGGCCTTCTGAACCAACATCGACTATCACTAAGATCTGTGATCTTACTTACATTTTTTCCAATATAAAAAAGAAACTCAATGAAAGCCTGACCGAGACGGATGTGAAAAGTGTATCAGACAGATTATTTTGAAGCCCTGAAGAAGTCCGGCAACGGACGAAACGCGTTGGCTATTCGCAACTATCAAAAACAGAAAATAAAGAATAAAAACTGAATAAAAGAAAGACAATCAAAATCACAATTTCTGTGTGTTTTATCTGATTTTTTGGGAAAACCTATACTTTGTTTATTTGCATGTTCATCTTCAACAATTGTTCTGTAATGGTGTATAACTCTTGAAGGGTGCTGTCCTGTTTCCAAAAGTAGTTTTCTTGGGTGGTAGGTTTCCTATCTTCCTTAAGGCCCGTGTGGGGCGTAGCACCTTCTATTTCTATATAGAATATGGTATTTCAACAGTGGTCCAGATTTTTCCTTAAATTCCCAGTTCTCTTGCCTCATTTATGTCTGACAGATGGGTCTGTTCATTGTTGCACCCCTTTCCCTTTACATCTCTAGAGGTGACAGGAGAGGCAGAATATATTTATAGTACTTCATAGTTGAATTTTAATCCAATTACCTGTTGTCCAGTTTCTTCAAAATGTTGGAGAAACATGTGAATGTTCTGCTTGCAACTTACGTGGTGGTCCATCATTTTTTACACCCTTCGCAGTTGGGTTTCAGGGTTGGGCACAGTACTGAATCCACCCTCCTAGGAGTCACGGCTCATGTCAGACAACTCCTAGAAGAGGTAGAAAAGTTCTGCTTATTCTATTAGATCTTAACGTCGTTTTTAGGTCTCGCCTAGACGAAAGCAAAAGCGAAGCTTTTGCTGTCTATGCGAGACAACTTATGTTGCCACTTTTCTGGGAATATTGTGGACATCAGACTGTTACGAGCTTTTTCTGCTGTAGTCAGGCTGTCACGAGCTTCTCCTTTGGAGATTTGACCTCGTGAGCGCGCCTTGACTGCATCTAATGGGCCGTGCGCTTCCTTTAGTCAGTTTCACTTTGTTTCATTTCAAAGTGCAGGCGTCAATGTGTCTGGTAGTTGTTCATGTGGAGTGCCTTCTGAGTTCGTGAGCGCGCCTTGACTGCATCTAATGTGTGTGGCTTTTTTTTTCAACGTGGCCCGGGCGCTTGCTTCAGTCAGTTTCGCTTTTAAGGTGCAGGCGTCAATGGGTCTGGTACTTGTTTTATTTCCATTTAATGCTCTTTGGAACAACAATTTTATATTACTTGTGTGTATTACCACTGGCCAGAATTTCAAAGACTTATATTCACGCAGGTGAAATAATACTATTGTGATTAGGGCCGATTTTTGGAGTCTGACCGTTCAGAGTGCAGAGTGGAGCTTCAGAGTGGAGCTTCAGAGTGGAGCTTCAGAGTGCAGAGTGGAGCTTCAGAGTGGAGATTCAGAGTGGAGCTTCAGAGTGCAGCTTCAGAGTGCAGCTTCAGAGTGCAGCTTCAGAGTGGAGCTTCAGAGTGGAGCTTCAGAGTGCAGATTCAGAGTGGAGCTTCAGAGTGCAGAGTGGGGCTTCAGAGTGGAGCTTCAGAGTGCAGAGTGGAGCTTCAGAGTGGAGCTTCAGAGTGCAGAGTGGAGCTGCAGAGTGGAGCTGCAGAGTGGAGCTTCAGAGTGGAGCTTCAGAGTGGAGCTTCAGAGTGGAGATTCAGAGTGGAGCTTCAGAGTGGAGCTTCAGAGTGGAGCTTCAGAGTGCAGAGTGGAGCTTCAGAGTGGAGCTTCAGAGTGGAGCTTCAGAGTGGAGCTTCAGAGTGGAGCTTCAGAGTGCAGAGTGGAGCTTCAGAGTGGAGCTTCAGAGTGCAGAGTGGAGCTGCAGAGTGGAGCTTCAGAGTGCAGAGTGGAGCTTCAGAGTGGAGCTTCAGAGTGGAGCTTCAGAGTGGAGCTTCAGAGTGGAGCTTCAGAGTGGAGCTTCAGAGTGCAGAGTGGAGCTTCAGAGTGCAGAGTGGAGCTTCAGAGTGGAGCTTCAGAGTGGAGCTTCAGAGTGGAGCTTCAGAGTGGAGCTTCAGAGTGGAGCTTCAGAGTGGAGCTTCAGAGTGCAGAGTGGAGCTTCAGAGTGGAGCTTCAGAGTGGAGCTTCAGAGTGGAGCTTCAGAGTGCAGATTCAGAGTGCAGATTCAGAGTGGAGCTTCAGAGTGCAGAGTGGAGCTTCAGAGTGGAGCTTCAGAGTGGAGCTTCAGAGTGCAGAGTGGAGCTTCAGAGTGGAGCTTCAGAGTGGAGCTTCAGAGTGCAGAGTGGAGCTTCAGAGTGGAGCTTCAGAGTGGAGCTTCAGAGTGCAGATTCAGAGTGCAGATTCAGAGTGGAGCTTCAGAGTGCAGAGTGGAGCTTCAGAGTGGAGCTTCAGAGTGGAGCTTCAGAGTGGAGCTTCAGAGTGCAGATTCAGAGTGGAGCTTCAGAGTGGAGCTTCAGAGTGGAGCTTCAGAGTGGAGCTTCAGAGTGGAGATTCAGAGTGGAGCTTCAGAGTGCAGCTTCAGAGTGGAGCTTCAGAGTGGAGCTTCAGAGTGCAGATTCAGAGTGGAGCTTCAGAGTGGAGCTTCAGAGTGGAGCTTCAGAGTGGGGCTTCAGAGTGGAGCTTCAGAGTGCAGAGTGGAGCTTCAGAGTGGAGCTTCAGAGTGGAGCTTCAGAGTGGAGCTTCAGAGTGGAGCTTCAGAGTGCAGAGTGGAGCTTCAGAGTGGAGCTTCAGAGTGGAGCTTCAGAGTGGAGCTTCAGAGTGGAGCTTCAGAGTGCAGAGTGGAGCTTCAGAGTGCAGAGTGGAGCTTCAGAGTGCAGAGTGGAGCTTCAGAGTGGAGCTTCAGAGTGGAGCTTCAGAGTGGAGCTTCAGAGTGGAGCTTCAGAGTGGAGCTTCAGAGTGCAGAGTGGAGCTTCAGAGTGGAGCTTCAGAGTGGAGCTTCAGAGTGGAGCTTCAGAGTGGAGCTTCAGAGTGCAGAGTGGAGCTTCAGAGTGCAGAGTGGAGCTTCAGAGTGCAGAGTGGAGCTTCAGAGTGGAGCTTCAGAGTGGAGCTTCAGAGTGGAGCTTCAGAGTGGAGCTTCAGAGTGGAGCTTCAGAGTGCAGATTCAGAGTGGAGCTTCAGAGTGCAGAGTGGAGCTTCAGAGTGGAGCTTCAGAGTGGAGCTTCAGAGTGGAGCTTCAGAGTGCAGATTCAGAGTGGAGCTTCAGAGTGGAGCTTCAGAGTGGAGCTTCAGAGTGGAGCTTCAGAGTGCAGAGTAGAGCTTCAGAGTGGAGCTTCAGAGTGGAGCTTCAGAGTGGAGCTTCAGAGTGGAGCTTCAGAGTGCAGAGTGGAGCTTCAGAGTGGAGCTTCAGAGTGCAGAGTGGAGCTTCAGAGTGGAGCTTCAGAGTGCAGAGTGGAGCTTCAGAGTGGAGCTTCAGAGTGCAGAGTGGAGCTTCAGAGTGGAGCTTCAGAGTGCAGAGTGGAGCTTCAGAGTGGAGCTTCAGAGTGGAGCTTCAGAGTGCAGAGTGGAGCTTCAGAGTGCAGATTCAGAGTGCAGATTCAGAGTGGAGCTTCAGAGTGCAGAGTGGAGCTTCAGAGTGGAGCTTCAGAGTGCAGAGTGGAGCTTCAGAGTGGAGCTTCAGAGTGCAGAGTGGAGCTTCAGAGTGGAGCTTCAGAGTGTAGAGTGGAGCTTCAGAGTGGAGCTTCAGAGTGCAGAGTGGAGCTTCAGAGTGGAGCTTCAGAGTGGAGCTTCAGAGTGGAGCTTCAGAGTGCAGCTTCAGAGTGCAGCTTCAGAGTGCAGCATCAGAGTGCAGCTTCAGAGTGGAGCTTCAGAGTGGAGCTTCAGAGTGCAGCTTCAGAGTGCAGCTTCAGAGTGCAGCTTCAGAGTGCAGCTTCAGAGTGCAGCTTCAGAGTGCAGCTTCAGAGTGCAGCTTCAGAGTGCAGATTCAGAGTGCAGATTCAGAGTGCAGATTCAGAGTGCAGAGTGGAGCTTCAGAGTGCAGAGTGCAGATTCAGAGTGCAGAGTGCAGATTCAGAGTGCAGAGTGCAGATTCAGAGTGCAGAGTGCAGATTCAGAGTGCAGAGTGGAGCTTCAGAGTGGAGCTTCAGAGTGGAGCTTCAGAGTGGAGCTTCAGAGTGCAGATTCAGAGTGGAGCTTCAGAGTGGAGCTTCAGAGTGGAGCTTCAGAGTGGAGCTTCAGAGTGGAGCTTCAGAGTGCAGATTCAGAGTGCAGATTCAGAGTGGAGAGTGGAGAGTGGAGCTTCAGAGTGCAGATTCAGAGTGCAGAGTGGAGCTTCAGAGTGGAGCTTCAGAGTGGAGCTTCAGAGTGGAGCTTCAGAGTGGAGCTTCAGAGTGGAGAGTGGAGATTCAGAGTGGAGATTCAGAGTGGAGAGTGGAGCTTCAGAGTGGAGATTCAGAGTGGAGAGTGGAGCTTCAGAGTTGAGATTCAGAGTGCAGAGTGGAGCTTCAGAGTGCAGAGTGGAGCTTCAGAGTGCAGAGTGGAGCTTCAGAGTGCAGAGTGGAGATTCAGAGTGCAGAGTGGAGATTCAGAGTGGAGCTTCAGAGTGCAGAGTGGAGATTCAGAGTGGAGCTTCAGAGTGCAGAGTGGAGATTCAGAGTGGAGCTTCAGAGTGCAGAGTGGAGCTTCAGAGTGCAGAGTGGAGCTTCAGAGTGCAGAGTGGAGCTTCAGAGTGCAGAGTGCAGATTCAGAGTGCAGAGTGCAGATTCAGAGTGCAGAGTGCAGATTCAGAGTGCAGAGTGCAGATTCAGAGTGGAGCTTCAGAGTGCAGAGTGGGGCTTCAGAGTGGAGCTTCAGAGTGCAGAGTGGAGCTTCAGAGTGGAGCTTCAGAGTGCAGAGTGGAGCTGCAGAGTGGAGCTGCAGAGTGGAGCTTCAGAGTGGAGCTTCAGAGTGGAGCTTCAGAGTGGAGATTCAGAGTGGAGCTTCAGAGTGGAGCTTCAGAGTGGAGCTTCAGAGTGCAGAGTGGAGCTTCAGAGTGGAGCTTCAGAGTGGAGCTTCAGAGTGGAGCTTCAGAGTGGAGCTGCAGAGTGGAGCTTCAGAGTGGAGCTTCAGAGTGCAGAGTGGAGCTTCAGAGTGCAGAGTGGAGCTTCAGAGTGCAGAGTGGAGCTTCAGAGTGCAGAGTGGAGCTTCAGAGTGCAGAGTGGAGCTTCGGAGTGGAGCTTCAGAGTGGAGCTTCAGAGTGCAGAGTGGAGCTTCAGAGTGCAGAGTGGAGCTTCAGAGTGGAGCTTCAGAGTGGAGCTTCAGAGTGGAGCTTCAGAGTGGAGCTTCAGAGTGGAGCTTCAGAGTGGAGCTTCAGAGTGCAGAGTGGAGCTTCAGAGTGGAGCTTCAGAGTGGAGCTTCAGAGTGGAGCTTCAGAGTGGAGCTTCAGAGTGCAGATTCAGAGTGCAGATTCAGAGTGGAGCTTCAGAGTGGAGCTTCAGAGTGCAGATTCAGAGTGCAGATTCAGAGTGGAGCTTCAGAGTGCAGAGTGGAGCTTCAGAGTGGAGCTTCAGAGTGGAGCTTCAGAGTGGAGCTTCAGAGTGGAGCTTCAGAGTGGAGCTTCAGAGTGCAGATTCAGAGTGGAGCTTCAGAGTGGAGCTTCAGAGTGGAGCTTCAGAGTGGAGCTTCAGAGTGGAGCTTCAGAGTGGAGATTCAGAGTGGAGCTTCAGAGTGCAGCTTCAGAGTGGAGCTTCAGAGTGGAGCTTCAGAGTGCAGATTCAGAGTGGAGCTTCAGAGTGGAGCTTCAGAGTGGAGCTTCAGAGTGGAGCTTCAGAGTGCAGAGTGGAGCTTCAGAGTGGAGCTTCAGAGTGGAGCTTCAGAGTGGAGCTTCAGAGTGGAGCTTCAGAGTGGAGCTTCAGAGTGCAGAGTGGAGCTTCAGAGTGGAGCTTCAGAGTGGAGCTTCAGAGTGGAGCTTCAGAGTGGAGCTTCAGAGTGGAGCTTCAGAGTGGAGCTTCAGAGTGCAGAGTGGAGCTTCAGAGTGCAGAGTGGAGCTTCAGAGTGGAGCTTCAGAGTGGAGCTTCAGAGTGGAGCTTCAGAGTGGAGCTTCAGAGTGCAGATTCAGAGTGCAGATTCAGAGTGGAGAGTGGAGAGTGGAGCTTCAGAGTGCAGATTCAGAGTGCAGAGTGGAGCTTCAGAGTGGAGCTTCAGAGTGGAGCTTCAGAGTGGAGCTTCAGAGTGGAGCTTCAGAGTGCAGAGTGGAGCTTCAGAGTGGAGCTTCAGAGTGGAGCTTCAGAGTGGAGCTTCAGAGTGGAGCTTCAGAGTGGAGCTTCAGAGTGCAGATTCAGAGTGCAGATTCAGAGTGGAGAGTGGAGAGTGGAGCTTCAGAGTGCAGATTCAGAGTGCAGAGTGGAGCTTCAGAGTGGAGCTTCAGAGTGGAGCTTCAGAGTGGAGCTTCAGAGTGGAGCTTCAGAGTGGAGAGTGGAGATTCAGAGTGGAGATTCAGAGTGGAGAGTGGAGCTTCAGAGTGGAGATTCAGAGTGGAGAGTGGAGCTTCAGAGTTGAGATTCAGAGTGCAGAGTGGAGCTTCAGAGTGCAGAGTGGAGCTTCAGAGTGCAGAGTGGAGCTTCAGAGTGCAGAGTGGAGATTCAGAGTGCAGAGTGGAGATTCAGAGTGGAGCTTCAGAGTGCAGAGTGGAGATTCAGAGTGGAGCTTCGGAGTGCAGAGTGGAGATTCAGAGTGGAGCTTCAGAGTGCAGAGTGGAGCTTCAGAGTGCAGAGTGGAGCTTCAGAGTGCAGAGTGGAGCTTCAGAGTGCAGAGTGGAGCTTCAGAGTGCAGAGTGCAGATTCAGAGTGCAGAGTGCAGATTCAGAGTGCAGAGTGCAGATTCAGAGTGGAGCTTCAGAGTGCAGAGTGGGGCTTCAGAGTGGAGCTTCAGAGTGCAGAGTGGAGCTTCAGAGTGGAGCTTCAGAGTGCAGAGTGGAGCTGCAGAGTGGAGCTGCAGAGTGGAGCTTCAGAGTGGAGCTTCAGAGTGGAGCTTCAGAGTGGAGATTCAGAGTGGAGCTTCAGAGTGGAGCTTCAGAGTGGAGCTTCAGAGTGCAGAGTGGAGCTTCAGAGTGGAGCTTCAGAGTGGAGCTTCAGAGTGGAGCTTCAGAGTGGAGCTGCAGAGTGGAGCTTCAGAGTGGAGCTTCAGAGTGCAGAGTGGAGCTTCAGAGTGCAGAGTGGAGCTTCAGAGTGCAGAGTGGAGCTTCAGAGTGCAGAGTGGAGCTTCAGAGTGCAGAGTGGAGCTTCAGAGTGGAGCTTCGGAGTGGAGCTTCAGAGTGGAGCTTCAGAGTGCAGAGTGGAGCTTCAGAGTGCAGAGTGGAGCTTCAGAGTGGAGCTTCAGAGTGGAGCTTCAGAGTGGAGCTTCAGAGTGCAGAGTGGAGCTTCAGAGTGGAGCTTCAGAGTGGAGCTTCAGAGTGCAGAGTGGAGCTTCAGAGTGGAGCTTCAGAGTGGAGCTTCAGAGTGGAGCTTCAGAGTGGAGCTTCAGAGTGCAGATTCAGAGTGCAGATTCAGAGTGGAGCTTCAGAGTGGAGCTTCAGAGTGCAGATTCAGAGTGCAGATTCAGAGTGGAGCTTCAGAGTGCAGAGTGGAGCTTCAGAGTGGAGCTTCAGAGTGGAGCTTCAGAGTGGAGCTTCAGAGTGGAGCTTCAGAGTGCAGATTCAGAGTGGAGCTTCAGAGTGGAGCTTCAGAGTGGAGCTTCAGAGTGGAGCTTCAGAGTGGAGCTTCAGAGTGGAGATTCAGAGTGGAGCTTCAGAGTGCAGCTTCAGAGTGGAGCTTCAGAGTGGAGCTTCAGAGTGCAGATTCAGAGTGGAGCTTCAGAGTGGAGCTTCTGAGTGGAGCTTCAGAGTGGAGCTTCAGAGTGGAGCTTCAGAGTGCAGAGTGGAGCTTCAGAGTGGAGCTTCAGAGTGGAGCTTCAGAGTGGAGCTTCAGAGTGGAGCTTCAGAGTGCAGAGTGGAGCTTCAGAGTGGAGCTTCAGAGTGGAGCTTCAGAGTGGAGCTTCAGAGTGGAGCTTCAGAGTGGAGCTTCAGAGTGCAGAGTGGAGCTTCAGAGTGCAGAGTGGAGCTTCAGAGTGGAGCTTCAGAGTGGAGCTTCAGAGTGGAGCTTCAGAGTGGAGCTTCAGAGTGCAGAGTAGAGCTTCCGAGTGGAGCTTCCGAGTGGAGCTTCAGAGTGGAGCTTCAGAGTGGAGCTTCAGAGTGGAGCTTCAGAGTGCAGATTCAGAGTGGAGCTTCAGAGTGGAGCTTCAGAGTGCAGAGTGGAGCTTCAGAGTGGAGCTTCAGAGTGGAGCTTCAGAGTGGAGCTTCAGAGTGGAGCTTCAGAGTGGAGCTTCAGAGTGCAGAGTAGAGCTTCAGAGTGGAGCTTCAGAGTGGAGCTTCAGAGTGGAGCTTCAGAGTGGAGCTGCAGAGTGGAGCTTCAGAGTGGAGCTTCAGAGTGGAGCTTCAGAGTGGAGCTTCAGAGTGCAGAGTGGAGCTTCAGAGTGGAGCTTCAGAGTGGAGCTTCAGAGTGCAGAGTGGAGCTTCAGAGTGGAGCTTCAGAGTGCAGAGTGGAGCTTCAGAGTGGAGCTTCAGAGTGCAGAGTGGAGCTTCAGAGTGGAGCTTCAGAGTGCAGAGTGGAGCTTCAGAGTGGAGCTTCAGAGTGGAGCTTCAGAGTGCAGAGTGGAGCTTCAGAGTGCAGATTCAGAGTGCAGATTCAGAGTGGAGCTTCAGAGTGCAGAGTGGAGCTTCAGAGTGGAGCTTCAGAGTGCAGAGTGGAGCTTCAGAGTGGAGCTTCAGAGTGGAGCTTCAGAGTGCAGAGTGGAGCTTCAGAGTGGAGCTTCAGAGTGTAGAGTGGAGCTTCAGAGTGGAGCTTCAGAGTGCAGAGTGGAGCTTCAGAGTGGAGCTTCAGAGTGGAGCTTCAGAGTGGAGCTTCAGAGTGGAGCTTCAGAGTGGAGCTTCAGAGTGCAGCTTCAGAGTGCAGCTTCAGAGTGCAGCGTCAGAGTGCAGCGTCAGAGTGCAGCGTCAGAGTGCAGCTTCGGAGTGCAGATTCAGAGTGCAGATTCAGAGTGCAGATTCAGAGTGCAGATTCAGAGTGCAGATTCAGAGGGCAGATTCAGAGTGCAGAGTGGAGCTTCAGAGTGCAGAGTGGAGATTCAGAGTGCAGAGTGCAGATTCAGAGTGCAGAGTGCAGATTCAGAGTGCAGAGTGCAGATTCAGAGTGCAGAGTGGAGCTTCAGAGTGGAGCTTCAGAGTGGAGCTTCAGAGTGCAGATTCAGAGTGGAGCTTCAGAGTGGAGCTTCAGAGTGGAGCTTCAGAGTGGAGCTTCAGAGTGGAGCTTCAGAGTGCAGATTCAGAGTGCAGATTCAGAGTGGAGAGTGGAGAGTGGAGCTTCAGAGTGCAGATTCAGAGTGCAGAGTGGAGCTTCAGAGTGGAGCTTCAGAGTGGAGCTTCAGAGTGGAGAGTGGAGATTCAGAGTGGAGATTCAGAGTGGAGAGTGGAGCTTCAGAGTGGAGATTCAGAGTGGAGAGTGGAGCTTCAGAGTTGAGATTCAGAGTGCAGAGTGGAGCTTCAGAGTGCAGAGTGGAGATTCAGAGTGCAGAGTGGAGATTCAGAGTGCAGAGTGGAGATTCAGAGTGCAGAGTGGAGATTCAGAGTGGAGCTTCAGAGTGCAGAGTGGAGATTCAGAGTGGAGCTTCAGAGTGCAGAGTGGAGATTCAGAGTGGAGCTTCAGAGTGCAGAGTGGAGCTTCAGAGTGCAGAGTGGAGCTTCAGAGTGCAGAGTGGAGCTTCAGAGTGCAGATTCAGAGTGCAGATTCAGAGTGGAGAGTGGAGAGTGGAGCTTCAGAGTGCAGATTCAGAGTGCAGAGTGGAGCTTCAGAGTGGAGCTTCAGAGTGGAGCTTCAGAGTGGAGCTTCAGAGTGGAGCTTCAGAGTGGAGCTTCAGAGTGGAGAGTGGAGATTCAGAGTGGAGATTCAGAGTGGAGAGTGGAGCTTCAGAGTGGAGATTCAGAGTGGAGAGTGGAGCTTCAGAGTTGAGATTCAGAGTGCAGAGTGGAGCTTCAGAGTGCAGAGTGGAGCTTCAGAGTGCAGAGTGGAGCTTTAGAGTGCAGAGTGGAGATTCAGAGTGCAGAGTGGAGATTCAGAGTGCAGAGTGGAGATTCAGAGTGGAGCTTCAGAGTGCAGAGTGGAGATTCAGAGTGGAGCTTCAGAGTGCAGAGTGGAGATTCAGAGTGGAGCTTCAGAGTGCAGAGTGGAGCTTCAGAGTGCAGAGTGGAGCTTCAGAGTGCAGAGTGGAGCTTCAGAGTGCAGAGTGGAGCTTCAGAGTGCAGAGTGGAGATTCAGAGTGCAGATTCAGAGTGCAGAGTGCAGATTCAGAGTGGAGCTTCAGAGTTCAGATTCAGAGTGCAGATTCAGAGTGGAGCTTCAGAGTGGAGCTTCAGAGTGCAGATTCAGAGTGCAGATTCAGAGTGGAGCTTCAGAGTGGAGCTTCAGAGTGGAGCTTCAGAGTGGAGCTTCAGAGTGGAGCTTCAGAGTGGAGTGGAGCATCAGAGTGGAGATTCAGAGTGGAGATTCAGAGTGGAGAGTGGAGCTTCAGAGTGGAGATTCAGAGTGGAGAGTGGAGCTTCAGAGTGGAGAGTGGAGCTTCAGAGTGCAGAGTGGAGCTTCAGAGTGCAGAGTGGAGCTTCAGAGTGCAGAGTGGAGCTTCAGAGTGCAGAGTGGAGCTTCAGAGTGCAGAGTGGAGATTCAGAGTGGAGCTTCAGGGTGCAGAGTGGAGATTCAGAGTGGAGCTTCAGAGTGCAGAGTGGAGCTTCAGAGTGCAGAGTGGAGCTTCAGAGTGCAGAGTGGAGATTCAGAGTGCAGAGTGGAGCTTCAGAGTGCAGAGTGGAGATTCAGAGTGCAGATTCAGAGTGCAGAGTGCAGATTCAGAGTGGAGCTTCAGAGTTCAGATTCAGAGTGGAGCTTCAGAGTTCAGATTCAGAGTGGAGCTTCAGAGTGGAGCTTCAGAGTGGAGCTTCAGAGTGCAGAGTGGAGCTTCAGAGTGCAGAGTGGAGCTTCAGAGTGCAGAGTGGAGCTTCAGAATTCAGAGTGGAGCTTCAGAGTGTCAAGAGCAATGCCAATAGCTCTAACTTTAATAAAGGCAAAACCATTGCATTGTAAATGCTTGTTATTTTACCGAATCACATGCTCATGCTGCTGCCTGGTTTGTCTACATGCACACAGGCAGAATCACTCGGTACAAAATGGCTCCTGTTCACTCGTCAGTACGGTCTTGCGCCGCCCCACCTTCCCCCTGCCAAATACATTCATTCCAAATACTGCTTATTTTCATATCAGACTGACTTCTCACATCTGGGATAGCAGGGGCACCTTCCACAGTGATTAGTGCTTCACAAAAAGTAATTCTCGGCTAGCGCTCAGAAGCCTTGAAGCTTTGATTGAATGACACTGCACTTTGATGCCCGCTCGTTTTTTGATGCTATGCGTTCCAGACACTGATTTTATTAAGACTCACTTGGAGCTCTAAACTGTCACTTGATCTTTCTTTGGGTCATTTCGTTTGCCCGGAAGGTCTAACATATCTGTGAAACCCTCTTCTTTTATAGTTTGAGCATCGTCTTCGTTTAGCAGGATAACATTATACATTTGAAAATACAAATATCCGGGAAGAGCAGAGAGCAAATCTCCGCGATGTTGGGCATTCTCCTATCATAAAGGAAGCGTGTTGGTGGGACCTGTGGCATCTAACGCATCATTTAACCCTATATGCGTGGGCACCTACCACAATAATGTATAGGATGAGTTTGTTCCGTTCCCGTTTTTAATTTGATGTAAAACTCAAATCACTGCACACTCTCTACTACACACTCTACTACACACTCTCTACTACAGTCACTACTCTCTACTACACACTCCCTACTACAGTCACTACTCTCTACTACACATTCTGCTACACACTCTCTACTACAGTCACTACTCTCTGCTACGCACTCTACTCTCTACTACACTCTACTACACACTCTCTACTACACACTCTACTACACACTCTCTACTACAGTCACTACTCTCTGCTACGCACTCTACTCTCTACTACACACTCTACTACACACTCTCTACTACACACTCTCTACTACAGTCGCTACTCTCTACTACACACTGTACTACACACTCTACTACAGTCACTACTCTCTACTACACACTACTACACACTCTCTACTACAGTCACTACTCTCTACTACACACTCACTACACACTCACTACTACAGCCACTACTCTCTTCGACACACTCTATACTAGACACTCTCTACTACACACTATCTACTACAGTCACTACTCTCTACTACACACTGTACTACACACTCTACTACAGTCACTACTCTCTACTACACACTGTACTACACACTCTACTACAGTCACTACTCTCTACTACACACTACTACACACTCTCTACTACAGTCACTACTCTCTACTACACACTCACTACACACTCACTACTACAGCCACTACTCTCTTCGACACACTCTATACTAGACACACTCTACTACACACACTCTACTACACACTCTACATTACACACTCTACATTACACACTCTACATTACACACTCTACATTACACACTCTACATTACACACTCTCTACTACACACTCTACTACACACTCTACACTACACAATCTACTACACTCTACTACACACTCTGCTACACACACGCTCTACTACACACTCTACTACACACCCTCTACTACTCTCTACTACTCTACTACACATTCTCTACTACTCTACTACACACTCACTACTTTCTACTACACTCTACTACAGACTTTCCACTCTCTACTCCACACTCTCTACTCCACACTCTCTACTTCAATCTCTCTACCTCAATCTCTCTAATTCAATCTCTCTACCTCAATCTCTCTACCTCAATCTCTCTACTTCAATCTCTCTACTTCAATCTCTCTACTTCAATCTCTCTACTTCACATTCTGTATTACACACTCTCTACTACACACTCACTACTCTCTACTACACACTCTCTACTACACACTCTACTACACTCCCTACTACACATTCTCCTACACACTCTACTACACACTCTACTACACACTCTACTACACACTCACCACTCTACTACACACTCACCACTCTACTACACACTCACTAGTCTCTACTGCTCACTCTCTACTACACACTCTCTACTACACACTCTCTACTACACACTCTCTACTACACACTCTCTACTACACACTCACTACTCTCTACTACACACTCACTACTCTCTACTACACACTCACTACTCTCTACTACACACTCTACTACTCACTTGCTACTCTCTACTCACTCTCTACTACTCACTACTACTCTCTCTACTACTCACTACTACTCTCTCTACTACACTCTCTACTACTCACTCTCTACTACTCACTCTCTACTGCTCATGACAATGCCATTTATTTATCTGTTTCCAAAACCAACACATACATAAAACATTTGTCATTTACAATGCCAAAAGCGCTAACTTTTGCAAAGGCGAGACCGTTGCATTGTAAATGCTTGTTGATACTGTGTCCCATTCTATCCTGAACAAAATATTGGCAACACTGCATCTTGAAGGAACAGCGCTGCCCTGTTAACATCATTCCTAAAGGATCAGACATTCCAAGCCTTCTTGGAGACACAGGCTTTAAATTCTGGAGACCCTCAGGGCTCAGTGCTAAGCCCAATGTTGTTCAATATTTACATCCACCCACTGGCGGATGTAAATATTGGTGGAGAGTTGTGACTTTACCATATTCTCTTATGCAGATGGCACACAAATCATCTTTACTCTGTCATCCGCACAGGATCATGGACCATCCCATCGTAACCTTGGCTTGAGTATTGCCTCTTGGATGAATAATAATTCCCTCAAGCTAAATGATGATATGACCGAGGTGAAGATCCTGGGCAACAATCCTCAACTCTGTGGCCCACAACATTGGCCAGAATCTCTAGGTACTTTTCTTGATTTTTCCTCTACGGTCAAGAATCTGGGCTTTGTATTGGAGGAGAACCTTTCCGTGAAGCCTCAGGTGATCAAAGTTACCGCCACATGTTTTGCTGTGCTGAAGTGGTTAAAAGAAGATCATCCAGATGATTCCCCAATAAGTATGGTGGTCCAAGCCCTAATCATGTCTAGATTGGACTATGGTAACATCCTGTACTTGGGTTTAGATCATGCTTCCACCCAACACTTACAGGTAGTTCAGAACTCAGTGGCTTGACTTCTGTATCAGCTCACAGAGTATTTTTCGGTCTCATCTTTTTCAAGAGCTTCATTGGCTCACAGTTTCAAACCATATTCAATTTCCTAGACTGCTTGTTTTCAGTCCAGGGAGGGCCTTGCTTTGCAGTTTGTGCTGGACTGTTCCCATGAGACACAGTGTCAGGACTCATTTGCATACGGCCAGGTCTACAACTGTGGTGGCATGGTGAGCAAAATAATGATTCTATTCTGATAGATATCTTTTTGGCATTGAATTAACTATGTTTATATAGCATTGGCTCTCTTAGTCTATTTATCTCCCATCTTTCATCTGAATGCTCTTTCATTTTAGTATGTGTTATTATTTTCTTGTGAGGTTGCTTCTTTTACGGTTCTCTGTAACCAAAATAAAGATATTTGACTGACTGACTGACTGATTTGTTGCGATGCGAGTCATCACAACACGTGCCATAACAACACGGTTGTTGCAATGACCGCGTTGTTGCCACGCAGAGCCATTGCTGTGCAAGTTACTTCATCGACTTGCAGTGGATGGGATTCTGACATTGGAAATGTATAATTTACTATTCCAACTCCAGCCTCCGTAACAGTGGGGAAGGTGTTGGAATAGTAAACTATACTATTTCTGGTGTTAGCACGCCATCTACTGCAGGTCGATGTAGTGACTTGCGTGGTGGTGGCAACACGTGCATTGAAATGTGATGCTCGCGTTGTAGTGGCTGTTTCCCTGCCCAGATTGGTTTCCATAGTCAATTAATTGCCTGAAAGGATGTTCAGAGTTGCCCAAGGCTTACGCCTCCTCGGCTGTATCTAAGCTCATTGTCAGGGGCCCAAGAAAGCCCAGAAGTTTGTTCCTTCAGGATCCATCTGTCCCCTTTTTAGGATTTCTAATTAACTTCGCTAGGAAGGTGGGCATCTGTGGATTTCGGCTTAAGTAGTGCGGTCCACCTTCCTGCTCCTATACGGGCCTAAGGAATTCTGCCGGAGGAGAATGTACACCTCCTGATTTCCTGATTTTGCTAACTATGTTCGAGGCGCCCATGGCTGCTGGAATTCATTTTGGCGATCTTGTGTGGTACAGATTGCCTGACTCACACATGACCGATGGAGAGTCTTTATCCTCCACGGAAGTGCTTGACATCTAATCTAGAGTGCCACGGTTTACTGTACCCTGTGTCTTTGTGGGGTGCTTTGAGGGAACCCCCATTATTGGGTATTCTCATTTAAAGCAAGGGGCTCCCCCTGAAGGGAAAACATATTCAGTAGCAGCCACATTGCCAGGAAAACTGATATACTGCTTCCTGGATGAAGGGTATTGGGTGCAGGGATTTTGCAGTCTTAGGAAAGTCTTGGCAAACCATTCCTAGACCTGAACATGACCAATTAGGTCCCTCTACCTCTTTGCTTTGACAGGTAGTGAGTATTCCTGTTTTCCAATAGGTTAGGGGGGCATCATCACCCACAATTATTATTGATTCTGATGTTAGGGTTCTAGATGGCATTCAGCAATTAAGCGTAATTGGAAGCTAAGAGGTGCTAGAGCCTTTTTAACCGCTCTTTGTACAGATATTTCAAATGGTTTCTAAAAGGCCAGGTCACATGGAGAGGTGGGACTCTATAATGACCGGATTCTTGGACCAAAAACTATCCACTCACCTAGATGCAACCAACCCGACCAAAACGTAACACCATCCCTTCCCGGATCCTATTTACAACAGTACCTGAATACTTACCCGGGAATGGGGAATTCGCAATATACAAGCTTATACCATCAAAAACACTGCTATATCTAAGGGATTACTAAGAATAGTCACTAATAACTACGGAATTCCATGTCTCATCCTATGATCTCACCTTATAGCCCCGCGACAATCTGGCCCGGGCTATTTTACCCTCCTTCTCATATCGGAGAGCAGCTCACTCTACCACACCAACCACAATTGGTGTTCTCATTAACGCCCTATCTTGAGCGATCTCACTACACGCCATCCACAATTGGTGTTCTCTCTAATGCCCTATCTTGAGCAATCTCATTACACACCAATCACAATTGGTGTTCTCATTAACGCCCTATCTTGAGCGATCTCACTGTCCTAATAATACTTTCTGCTCTCTCTCTCTCTCTATTGGGAAGTTCCTAAGTACCTAATATTTACTGGGAGTTATTTCCTATCAAAACTACCCTGTC
This sequence comes from Lissotriton vulgaris, assembly GCF_964263255.1. Taxonomy (NCBI): domain Eukaryota; kingdom Metazoa; phylum Chordata; class Amphibia; order Caudata; family Salamandridae; genus Lissotriton; species Lissotriton vulgaris. The sequence continues at coordinate 272,475,253 of NC_141700.1, forward strand.
TTCCATTTCTCAGTTACCTGTAAGAAGGGAATTGCCCATTCTTCTATACGACAGCACCTGGCTAAAAAGAAAGGTTAATTCTGTCTTAGTAAACAACTCTCAAGTGCAATTACTACGTATTGGGGCCTCTTTACATACTAATAGGATGACAAGGAGGAATAGCAATATAGATGAAAGGGAAAATAATTAATCATGAGAATGCACACATACACACCTAAAAGATACACAGATCTGACTAATACATTTGCAGTTATTCTCTGATCAGAAGAAGTACACTTCACTGTCTTCAGTTACCTGTAAGAAGGGGATCACCAGCCTTCTGTACGTCAGCACCTGGCTATGAAAAGCCCACTTACTCCCTCCCAAAGGAAAACATACAAATTATACTAATGCACATTGAGGTCTTTAGTAGAAAGAGAACAAGAAAAAGAAGACATTGCAGTAATACAGTAGGGAATTATTGATGCAAACAGGAACCTAAATATAACCTAGAAAACAAAAGGGGATGAATGATTATATATAGTGCAAACTAGCTAAGAATACCTCATCCTGTTAAGAAGGGTCCAACTGTCTGTTCCTCTCTCTGGTGGAATCAGGACTCTCTCTCCTTCACCATTACCAACGTACTAGCTTCACTCCACTGGTTCAACTTCTCGTGTTTCTCCTGGCGTCTGTATTGCACTGACTCCAACTGCACTCCAAATGTAACTTCATCGTCTGCTAACAATTCCAACTCTTCCATCTGCCTGGTAACTGCTCCACAGATCAGCTGTCCAACTCACAGCTCCAGCTCTGCAAGCCACCTGACTCCATCTGACCAAATTGATCCAACCGACTTCTTCAATTCCAAAAATCATCTGACCAAACTGATCCAACCGACTGCATCAACTCCAAAAACCATCTGACCAAACTGATCCAACCGACTGCATCAACTCCAAAAAACATCTGACCTCTCTGCTCTTCTGTTCTCTGATAATATGGGAGGCTCTCTGCTCATGGAAATTTCCAGCAAGCACCCTGCCTCCCACTGAATTCCTGTACCAAGCCCCGCACTCCCTGCGCTCCCACAGTGGCCAGCTGTAGTTGCGTCTAGAGCCCGGGGATAGAAAGCACATTCCTTCGATAAGGGCCGGTCCTCACCGGTTTCTAACTAGTGGATAACAGGCTCAACTCTAAACATCACTTCTGACCTACAAGCGCCTCAGACAACTGAGGCAGGAAGACAAGATGGCTGCTCTCTAGTTTAGGCCTTTAGGCCCGAAAAGAGGCAAAAGAGACATAGAATCATGCCAAAGCCAATAGGCAAACACTGCAAATAGATAAATACTGCAAAGGAAATATGGCTACCCTCTAGTTTAGGCCTCTGGGCCCTAAAAGAGGCAAAAGAGACATAGAATCATGCCAAAGCCAATAGGCAAGCCTTACAAATAGGATAAAAATAGGGTTCTAACCACTATACTAGGATGGTAGTAGACCAAAGTCACCATTACTCAGAAATAAAACAAATTATCCGGTCACTACAGACTCCTCTACCTACTACCTCATACAGATCTACTTCAAGCAGAATCCTAGGCACTTGCACAGGTCTGACCTAAAGGGTAAATCCTGACTCACCACAACTATTTTATTTTTTAAGTACCTTCAGAGAACCACAGGCTCAATACTGAAACATGAGTGGAGGCGCTGTGAGGTATCCAATTACTGTGCTAGAACAATGAATACAGGCTGATGCATGGTGTCTATGTGGTGCATGGTGTCTAGGAGAGGGAAAAAAGGTATGAGCTAAAAGTAAAGCAAGGCCCAGTACTACTGCTTACTTTTGACAAGGCAACGTAAAGTCAGTTGTGCCCCTTGCTGAGCAGTGAAATCAAAAGCATACTGCTGTGACTAGTGTGTAATTCCTCCAAGCGCACTTATCAACATTGCGAGCGCACTCATCAACATTGCAAGCACACTCATCAACATTGCAAGCGCACTTATCAACATTCGACCTCCAATCTGGGGAACCGGGTTCGAGTCACTGCAATGCCGCGGAACATCCTGTGATTCTGGGCAAATCACTTAATCTCCCTGTGCCTAACAAAAATGAATGTCTCCTCATGTAACGCAACTGGAGCTATGTAAAGGGCTCCGATACCCGTTATCAGGTCAAGTTTGCGCTATATAAAACTCTAAAAAAAAGAAAATTGTGTGTCTTTTGCTTTCTTACCTGGTATGCCCAGAAATGGGTCCCGGGCTCAGTGTGACACTGGATTCAAGCTATCCTGGCTGATGAGGGGTGAAACCCAAAAACTGGTCCTAGGATGCTGGTTTCCAGTCCAAGGAGGACCTGACAAAGCAGTTCGGGCTGGACTGTTCCCATGAGGCACAGGGTCAAGACTGATTTGCATATGGCCAGGTCTAAACTGGGATGGCACAGTGAGCAAAAGAATGATGGATTTAACCCAGATCTCTTAACTGGGGGTGAATGTTTTGATTTGTTCTACATTCCGTTCATCAATTGTGTGTCTTTAGCTTTCTCGCCTTCAGTGTGCCGGGTATGCCCAGCGTGGGTCCCGGATTCAATGTGCCACTGGATTCAAGCTATCCAGGCTGATGAGGGGTGAAACCCCGAAACCGGTTCTAGGATGCTTGTTTCTGGTCCAGGTAGGACCTGGTTTGACAGTTCGAGCTAGACTGTTCCCATTAGGCACAGGGTCAAGACTGATTTGCATACCGCCAGGTCTACTCTAGGGCGGTATGGTGAACAAAAGAACAATGGATTTAACCCAAATCTATTGACTGGGGTGAATGTTTTTATTTGTTCTGCATTCCGTCCATCAATTGTGTGTCTTTTGTTTTCTCACTTTAGGAGCCGGGTATGCCCAGACATGGCTCACTGTGCTACTGGATTCACGCTATCCTGGCTGATGAGGGGTGAAACCCTGAAAACGGTCCTCGGGTGCTTGTTTCCGGTCCAGAGAGGACCTGGTTTGGCAGTTCTGGCTGGACTGTTCCATGTGGCACAGGGTGAAGACTGATTTGCAAATGGCTAGGTCTAAACTGGGGAGGCATGGTGAGCAAAAGAACGGTGGATTTAACCCAGATCTCTTGACTGGGGGTGAATGTTTTGATTTGTTCTCCATTCCGGCCATCAATTGTGTGTTTTTTGCTTTCTCGCCTTAAGTGCTCCGGTAATGCCCAGACATGGGTCCCGGGCTCACTGTGCCACTGGATTCAAGCTATCCTGGCTGATGAGGGGTAAAACCCTGAAACCGGTCCTAGGATGCTTGTTTCCGGTCCAGGGAGGACCTGGCTTGGCAGTTTGGGCTGGACTGTTCCCATGAGGCACGGGGTCAAGACTGATTTGCGTATTGCCTGGTCTAAACTGGGTTGGCATGGTGAGCAAAAGAACAATGGATTTAACCCAGATCTCTTGACTGGGGGTGAATGTTTTGATTTGTTCTGCATTCCGTCTATCAATTGTGTGTCTTTTGCTATCTTACCTTTAGAGCGCCAGGTATGCCCACACATGGGTCCCGGGCTCACTGTGCCACTGGATTCAAGCTATCCTGGCAGATGAGGGGTGAAACCCCAAAACTGCTCCTTGGCAGTTCGGGCTGGACTGTTCCCATGAGGTCCAGGATCAAGACTGATTTGCATATGGCCAGGTCTAAACTGGGGTGGAATGATGAGCAAAAGAACAATGGATTTAACCCAGATCTCTTGGCTGGGAGTGAATGTTTTGATTTGTTCTGCATTCCGTCCATCAATTGTGTGTCTTTTGCTTTCTCATCTTAAGTGCGCCGGGTATGCCCAGACATGGGTCCCGGGCTCACTGTGCCACTGGATTCAAGATATCCTGGCTGATGAGGGGTGAAACCCTGATACCTATCTTAGGATGCTTGTTTCCGGTCCAGGTAGGGCCTGCCTTGGCAGTGTGGGCTGAACTGTTCCCATGAGGCACTGTGTCAAAACTGATTACCACATGGCAAGGTCTAAACTTGGGTGGCATGGTGAGCAGAAAAATGGTGGATTTAACTCAGAGCCCTTGACTGGGGGGTGATTGTTTCTGATTTGTTTTGCATTCCATCCATCAATTGATATCCTGGCTGATGAGGGGTGAAACCCCAATACCGATCTTAGGATGCATGTTTCCGGTCCAGGTAGGGCCTGCCTTGGCAGTGTGGGCTGGACTGTTCCCATGAGGCACTGTGTCAAGACTGATTTCCACATGGCCAGGTCTAAACTTGGGTGGCATGGTGAGCAGAAAAATGGTGGATTTAACTCAGAGCCCTTGACTGGGGGGTGATTGTTTCTGATTTGTTTTGCATTCCATCGATTAATTGTGTGTCTTTTGGTTTCTTGCCTTAAGTGCGCTGGGATTGCCCAGATGTTGGTTCCGGGCTCACTGTGCCACTGGATTACAGCTGTCCTGGCTGATGAGAGGTGAAACCCCGAACCGGTCCTAGGATGCTTGTTTCTGGCTTAGGGAGGACCTGGCTTGGCAGTTCGCGCTGGACTGTTCCCATAAGGCACAGGGTCAAGACTGATATGCATGGGGGGGCGTGGCTAGCCAGCCAAGATGGCGGACGGCTGAAGCTGGAGCTCCGGAGCCGCCTGGGGATTAATATCCTAATTAGCGCTTCTGGAGGGTCCCTGTTTGCGACCACAGTACGAACTCAGCGGCGGACGCCCCGGGAGCCCCCGTGTGGGGACGGACAGCACAAGAGACTACGCGGTGCCGGTGCAGAGCTTGGACCTGCTGCGGCCTTCTCCCGAGCCTGACGCCGGGGGCTGGAGTGCAGGCTGGGCCCCGATCGGCCCGAAGGAACGTGGCTGGAGGGGCCGGTATCTGGCCCAGTGGCTCCGTGGCAGAGCACAGTGTTGCGGAGACCTGCCTACAGGCACTACTGCGGACTGAGGCGTGGGACCTGCCCGGAAGTGCTGGGAGCGGGCAGTAATCCTGGTCGGCTGACCCAGAGGGCTGGAGGAGGCGTAAACACTCGGAGAGCACCCGCGTCGCTTTTAACATTCAGCGGGCCCCGAGGTGCAAAACCCGGAGGAGAGGAGGAAGAGACCGGGGATACTGAGGAGGGGTGGCTTCTCCATCCCCCCACCCCCCCTGCCTGCTTGGCACCATTAGTGGACCCTGCTCCCGGTGAGTGGCGAGGAGACGACCATTTTGAGGAGGCAACTGCCCAAAGAGGGGTAATAGCGCGGCAGCCATTACGAACTACGCTTGGGAGATTCCCCCCCTGCGATACGCGGTGGTGCACCCTGGGTGTGAGGACCCGACCCCTTGCCAGGCAGTACCCGAAGAGAGAATAGGTGGTCCTGAGAAGGCGGAGTGTGGTTTCCGGGCCTAGGACAAGTCGAGTCGTTCCCCGGAATTGGGCGGAGGGCCATAGCGGCGGCACCTTTGCTAGAAAATACGCTGGGCCCTGAGGGCTGGTGGGACAGAGCTTACGAAGTGGCGCAGGGAGGTGCTGTACCCCACGGAATAGCTCCGACTATAGGGCCTGCGCTGGATAGCGCACACGTGAAAAGGACCAGACAATCCTCGATATCCCTGGCCATGGTCCGGAAGGGGGCGAAGGCGCTGGAGGGCCCGGCCTCTGTGCAGCGAACTCAGGACGCCGAGGATGGAGGGGCTATTTCGGTGAATGCGGAGCTGAGCTCTATTGGAGAACAATAAACTGACAAACTGAACCTGATCCTAAAAGAAATTAGGGATTCCAGGTCAGCCATGGAGATGCAACTCAGGGCCCTTACCACCAACCTCTCCCTGCTTAAAGCAGATCATACTAAACTGCCTGACAAGGTTAAGGACCAGGGCCAGGAGATAGCAGACCTCGCCCCGACAGTGGCAGATCATACTACCTCTATCCAGCAGTTGCAGCAGAAGGTTGCCTCCCTGATGGACCGTGTGGAGGATGCGGAAGGCCGCAATCGACGCAATAACATCCGCTTCATTGGCCTTCCAGGAACGTTGTGAGGGGACCTACGCGGAGTTCTTCATGGAACAATGGTTCCGAGACCACATCGCCTTGGACGGCTTGTCGCCACACTTTTGTGTGGAAAGAGCACATTGCATCCCCACTGGGAGGCCTAGACCGCGCCGTCTGCCCCGCCCTTTGATCATACGGATCTTAAATTACCGGGACAGGGATGTCCTTCTGCAAAAGGCAAGGAAGAAATCCCTAATACAATTTGAGAATCGTCGAATATCGCTATACCCGGACTATACCAACGTGGTGCAAAACAAAAGATCTTCATAACTGGAGGTGAAGAAGAGACTTCAAAGAGCCAAGTTGAAGTATGCGCTGCTGTTCCCGGCTCACCTGAAAATAGTGTATGACAAGAAAACACATTTCTTTGAAAGTCCAACGGATGTGGAAGAGTGGCTGGAAGTGATGGGCATTGAGGGCAGTCAGGTGGAGACCCAGGACGCATCTGCTGGCGGATCGAGGAGAGGTTCGGGACAAAACGACGGAGGCTCGTCTGTCTCAGGGAGGAGGTCGGGACCTCACAGACCTCCGCGGGAACAGCAGTAGGAAGATCAGCTGGGAGCTGTTGCACTGGTGGGCACCTTCTGGGACAATCAGGAGAAGATTAGTACGGACACTGACAATAGTATGATTCACTCAGACTCGGACCACAGTGAGATTTTATTCCCTACTGTCACACCCAGGGCGGCAGACGATTTGCTGGACAACTGAGAGGCCAAGCGACACAGTCTAAAGCAGATGGATCGATCAAAGACTTTGATATCCTTTTGTGACATTTGGCTTAAATTTGTCATTAAGGTACCGGGGGGACCGGGGAATTATATTTATTGTTGATGCATGAAACGGGGTCTAGTGGGGTCTTGACTCACGGCTGAATAGGAGATGGGAGTGGGGACAGTTTGGCTTGCTATACCCCAAAGGATTTTTCTGTTCTCCTGTCTGGGTCCTCCAGAGAGTGCCTAAGTATAAGTTCCTGATTAGTACCCCCAGGTCGGCGTACTGTTGAGCCAGCGGCATCCGGCAGGACAGTTAAGATGAAGATAACAGTGCTTGGCCACCCCCCGAAAGGCGCATGCACCTCTGTTTGGATTGTTATGTTTCTAATTATCTCGTTCGGCTCAGCAATGTTAATATGCTGCGCCAAGTTAGTTTTGACATGGGGAGGGACAGAGTACGTCTCCTGGTTACCATTTATATTACGTCTCAGAGGAGGCATTGTAACACTTTGGGATAAGAGCGTAGGTGATTATGGCTGACATAATAGGATCTTATAACTTACCTACCTGGAATGTGCGTGGGCTAGGAGCACTACAAAAGAGACACCGGATTCATGCATTTCTTTTACGGCACCACACACAGATCGCATTCTTGCAGGAATCTCACCTAACAGCATCCGAGGCTCTTACACTGAGGAAAAGATGGAGAGGCTCTATCTATTCCACGTCTTACTCCGCCTTTTCCAGGGGGGCAACCATATGGGTCCGCCACGGGACACCCTTTGTAGAGTTAGAGCGGAAGGTGGATGATCAGGGCAGGTATATTATGGTGAAAGGCACACTGGATGGCATATTACTGGTTCCTGGCAGTATCTACGCCCCAAACATTGACCAAGACACATTTCTTTGTAAGGTGGGACGGGCGTTATCTGACTTGGTGGATATCCCCTGGATCCTGGGTGGTGATTGGAACATGGTGCTGGATGTGGGTTTGGATAGATCGCACCCCCCTCTCCAGATGGCTGGGGTGACCAAAATGGCTGAGACGTTTAAGGCCTGGGCTGAGGGTTGGGGATTGGCAGACACTTGGCGTGAATTACACCCGGCCTATCAAGAGTATTCTTATTACTCCCCAGTACATAACCTACACACACGATTGGATAGATTCCTGTGCTCCAGGTCCCAGTTGGCCAAGATTAGTAGCTCAGAATACTTGGCCAAAGCTTTCTCTGACCATAGGCCCCTGACACTAGGCCTCCTGTGGGGTAGGGTGCCGTCTTCGGTGCTCACCTGGAGACTTAATCCATTGCTCTTAGATGATGCCCCTTTTCATACTTCCCTGTCTGACACCTTAAATAATTATTTTCTTGAAAACTGGGACACCGCATCGTCTAACCTGGTGGTGTGGGATGCTATGAAACTAGTGGTGCGAGGTGCCGCTATTGGTCAACTGGTGGGGGCCAGACAAGAAATTCATAAGAGCCTCTGTGAAGTTGAGAACAGATTGAAAACATTAGAGGGGGAGGCAAGTGTGGACCCAGGAAAGAAGGGAGAACTGCAAGCAGGGAATATAGATCATGCAGAATTATTAGAAACTCTGAGGACCATTGACCATTAAGACTACTTACGCCGGCAACACGCCGAAGCTGACAGGTAGGGCGCCTTACTGGCCCGGCTGATGCGGGACAGACCAGACTCCCCGGTGATTACACAGATCCGTGACAGGTCGGGCCACATAGTACATACGCAGTCCGAGATTAACAGGGCATTCCATGATCGCTTGCAGGCACTGTATGCTCCTTTCCCCACGGAGGCCCCGGATCGGATGGCGGACTTCCTTTGAGACCTGCAATTTCCAGCCCTATCACAAGAAATACAAGAAGAAATAGGTGGCCCCATCACACAACGGGACATTTGTGTTGCTATCCGGTCCCTCAACCGAAACAAGACACCGGGTATAGATGGGCTCCCAGTGGATTTTTACCAGACATACTCTGACACCTTGGTGCCCGTCCTCGAGAAAGTCTATAAGACATCATACGAGAAGGGTCACCTACCCGTGTTGACGATGCAAGCCCTAGTCACATCCATTCCAAAACCCGAAAGAGATACGCTTGAACTGATGAACTACAGGCCCCTTTCAATGCTCTCAACTTAGTATAAGATACTTAGTAAGGCTATTGCTTTACGGATACAACCCCATCTCCCCGCTCTGATACACCCGGACCATTCCCTTACAGTTGTACAAGTATAGGCTTAGATTGCATTACCATGGCTAGTGTTGTGTGTTCTAAAGTTGAGACCTGAAGATTACTTTACTGCTGGTGAATTATAAAGAAGCAGCATTTGTCAGTAACGCTGATCCCAGGTGAACATGTTTTTTTCTGTGCTTATGGTTGTGTAGGATTGTTGCACTCCTCGGTTCTGCATAAGCCTCCTGCTGGGGGCTGGGGTTGTACGGGAGGGGGGCGCGGGGATAGTGGTCGCGGGAAAGGAGCTTTTCCACATTGGGAGTGTTCGGAGGAGGTGAAAGGCTGAGAGGTGCGCTCTGCAGCGCTGTGTCCTCAAAGGCTTGGAGCGGGAAGAGGGGCCTCTGAATGAAGGTGTGGACTGTGAAAGCGTGTCTTATAGAAACGTGGAAGGAAGAGATGGAATTTCTAAATGCGCGTGCCTGCCGGGAAGTGGAGTATGAGTGGAGAGCATGTAAGGTCACAGCATCTGCTATGACGGATAAACAAGAAGACTCCAAGGGGCTGCAGGTGGGCTGTGTCCGTACGAGGCACAGAATAGCGGCAATGAAAGTGCACAGAAAAGTGGGGATTAAATGGGAGTAACTGCAATGATAAAAAAGAAAGAAATGTACTAGGCACAGAAAACCGGAATTGAAATGAGCGCAAAAACGTGGGGACAATGGACTATGCACAATAGTGTGGGACTTATATGGGAGTCACTGCAACCGAAAACAAGTTTAGGCACTAGCATGTTTTCAATTTTTGTTTATCTTTGTGGCACATGTCGCAAAAACCGCAAGAGCTTGCCAATAACAGGTCTACTGACTTTGTGTGGGAGGAGGGGGCTGGAGACGCGAGACACGGCCAGACCAACGCGAGAGCAGGGAAAGACACTGTATAGGGAGAGAAGCGCAATCCTTTGAAGTCTGATGGGGGAGGGGGAGCAGGGGAGCAGCAGCCCTTGAAGTCTGATGTGAGGCACAGACAAATGGCGGTGTGTCACGTGGCTGGTTTGTGCACGCGCATACATCACATGAACAGTGGCTAATCCGCCGTTTTGGCAGACTTTTCGGACTGCTTACTAGCATCTCGACAAACAAGCATTGCTAAAGCAATGCTTTAGGTCAAGACCTACAAATGACCAGTGAACAAGAATCACACCGTGGCCCAGAATTCACATTAAAACCAATCTTTTATAAGGGGGCGTCTTCTTTATTAAAGTTATCACAAGTTGTCAGGCAGCGAGCGCAGGCAGAGACAAAAGGCAGCTCCGAGCCCTTGCAGCTGTCATGTCCGCCTCAATGAGGCCTGCCATAGCATTCCCATGGTGCAGAGCTGGGGTCAGCCCTCCCCCTCTCTGCCCATCATTTCTACATCTCAATGGACGTTTTCTGTGCCAGTCTGAAAGACCCAGCAGGGCCGCTTTGTTGTCGCGTGAGAATTGCTCTAAAATTGAGTGTTTTCTTCACAGTCTGCGTCGTGCCTCCCACCACAACTTGCCGAAGTTGCCATCAAGGTTGATGAGAAATAATGCCGCTCGGCGGCTTGGAGTTTCAGAATACGGCCATGGCTACTCCGCTTTTGTGTTCTCTCCCAGCGGATAGGTTACTGGTAAAACCGCAATCTGCATTTCCTCTAGGCATTGTAAGGCTGAACTGGATGATTAATTGGTTTACATGTAGCGCCAGATTAGGGTGACCAGATCTTGAGAACAAAAAACCGGGACATTGTGCAAAATTAGAAGAAGGACTACAACAACGGAGCAGCGCACAATGACAGCTGTCATCAACATAGGAACACAGAAGAGGAACTTAGGAAATAAGTAAAATGTAATTCGTAAAACCGTCTTCATACCGGTTAATTAAATTGCTTACTTATAACATCTGCTAACTAGCACAGCTTTAGAATTCCTCAAAAAGTGCCTCTCTGTTTACAGTCTACCCTCTCTTAAAAAATTGGGACATGACACAGAATTGCCAAAATCTTCCTGGGATAGCTGGTGAAAATCTGAGACACCTGGTCGTCCTATGCCAGATGCTGGTGTTTACAAGGCTTCCAGGCGCTCCCAGTTTTGGTAGAGAGTTACACTGTGGTTTTGGAAGATCAGGATTTGTCCAGGATCACACATTGACTGGTACCATGTGCAAGTGCCTCAGGAACTAGTCCTTCTGGTGCCAAAATCTGTGAATGTATGATTCAGTGATCTCTAAACAGAAGTCCAGACTGTAACGTTGAGACCTTTAATTCTGTGATTACTGTAACATTGTCTGGCTGTATGAGACATCCTGTCATCTCTCCACTGGTTCTGAGGACGGAAGATACAAATATAAACATCCTCACAGGCCGCAGTTTCACAACAGGCGCGGTTCTTAATGGTGTTGTCCTTGTAGAGATGCAAAGTGTGCATGCCAACATTTGCGATCCTGACCGGGGAATATTTTAGTTTTGATTTTTTCACCCAATTGCATTGGTGCGTAAACAGGCACTTTGTACTTATAGTCCATGCTTATGAGAAGCAAGGCTGGCAGTCTTTTTTACTGCCAGCCTTGCTCATTGTAAGCAAGGACTATATGTTCAAAGTGCATGTTTATGCACAGATTGCAGGTTTTAAAAATAAATGAATAAAAGACATTGGGCCATATGTAGGTAAATTGCGAATACCGAATCCTTAATACCGAATTTTAACGAATCGGTATTAAGAATTCGGTAAACGTGATGTAGGTAAAAGATCGTTAAACTTTACCGATTCGTTACAATTCGGTATTAAATACCAAATCTGAACTAATTGGTAAAAAATCAAAAATACCGAAAGCCTAATACCGAATCGGTGTTACAGAATCCATTACCGAATTCAGAAATACCGATTCGGTAATTCAAAAAATCGTAATTTGGTGAATCAGCCAATCCTGATACATCCAATTACCTCCCAAACAGGAAGTGGCCACACCCAGCCAGGTGCACAGGACCAGGAGCTCACGGTGAGGCAGGCAGGAGAGCTGAGGAGCCAGCAGCAACACAGCCACACAGCCACAAGCAAGGCAGAAAAACAACAGAACAAGCATTGAAATGGCAAGCCAGGACAGGGAGAAGGAGGGAGGTGACAGAAAACGAAAACTCAAGTTCAGTGACAAGGAGCTTGAGGTCCTGATCCAGGATGTCAGCCAAGAGCACCACAAGCTTTTTGGAGCCCAGTCCCACCAAGTGCCAGAGTCACAGAAGAGGCAAATCTGGAGTGGCATTCGGGACAAGATCAATGCCATAGGTGTGACCCTGCGCACCATAGAGGACATCAAAAAGAGGTGGTACGACCTCAGGAAGACAGCAAAACTGAGGATGGCAGAGAGACAGAGGCAGGCTGGCAAAACAGGAGGAGGTAAAAACCGAGCCCCTGCACCAACACCACTGGAACAGATGGTGGAGTCCACCATCCAGTCGGAGAGTGTGAGTGGCATGGGAAATGCAGATAGCTCAACCAGAGCAGCAAGAAAACAAGGTAAGAAGCATGCCCAGCATGCTGCGTTACCCCCAATCTTAATCCCCATAGTGGTAAAAGGGCTCCCACTCCACACCATGTCTTACTGGTTACCTGCAATGCATTATGGGTGATGTAGTCAGTGTGAACTCATGATCAGGACAGTCAGGCCAGCATACACAATAGCATGGTAAATAAATTGGATAGGTCAGGACAACCACTGTGCACTGTAGGCATGTAGTTTAATGTAATGCCATTGCAGACAGAGCATTGAGTATATTTACATTTGTGTCATTACACGCGAGTCATCTCGCAGTGCAGCAGAGGGCAGCAGAGGCAGGTCAGCCAGGCCAGAGGGGAGGCAACAGGATGATGACAGCATCTCTGCAGGGACCACCAGCTCTGCGCCATCACAGGCAGCCAATCCTCCACCACAGCGCGAGGGAGGGCCGCAATCCCCTCTCACTCAGTCACCACTGCGACGTTCACCAACACCACCACCACCACCACAGTCAGGCAGGTGGCATGCCGTGGTCACCCTCCAGCAGATGGAGGAGTCAGAGGAGGAGGGCAGATTGGGCGAACAAAGTCCCATAGGAGATAGATCCAACAGGGAGCGGGCTGGTTCTGCATCCGAGGGCGCCCACATCTCATCAAGACGCCACAGGGCAAGGCCGGGCAGTCCAGAAGCATCCGAGCAGGGTGACAGTGTGTTTGCTGGACTGGAAGGCAACATGCTGAAGGTCCAGCGCCTGCAATGGAGGGAGATGAAGTCAAAACACAGGGAGGTGGCAAACATAAACAGGCATATGCACAAGATGGAGAAGGGCATCAGTGCCATGGGGGAGAACTTGTGTGCAGGGATGGAGAGAGTAGCTACCTCGGTGGACAACCTCTGCAGCCAGCTTGAGCAGGACCGTGTTGGCAGGCGCTGGGAGAGACAGAGACTCCAGGCCTATACCAAGTCGGTGAACCGGCTGGCCACTACTACATCACTGATGTGTCGCAGGTCCATCGCCATGCAGGAAGAGATGGCGCATTGCAGCAGGGATGTGGCCAGGGGGATGGTGTCCATGACCTCAGTGCTAGAGCTCATGCAGAATGCCAAGGCGTCCAATATGGAAGGGGGGGGGACAGTGAGGAGGCTACCAGCCGTGGTAGCATTACACCCTCACCCACCGAGTGCAGGAGTTGTAGTGGACGAAACGTGCCAGCACAGGAACAGTGCAACACACCAGACAGTGTCGATGGGGAACGTGCACGTGCAGCACGTGGACGCAGGAAGTAAAGGACTATGGCTGTGTATTAGGATGTGATGGGTGATGTAACCCATGTCCGATTGGACAATGCTCGCAATACTGGAGGTGTGCCCAATAAACACCTCTACATGTAACTGTTAATGGCTCAGTGTCGTTACTCACTCAGAAATAGTTTGACGTAATCTCTGCCCGTCTCTGTCTCCCTTCAAGTTCAATTGCAACACCAGCTGCGCAGGGCTCTGGCTGAGGGTTTTCCTCGTCCTCGTCCTCTGACTCAGTTAGTTCTACTGCTGTTCCTGTATTAGTGGCCAGATTGTGTAGCATTGCACACGTAGCAATTATCTTGCAACATTTGACGGGGCTGTACAGACATGCACCTCCTGTTTTGTGGAGGCAACGGAATCTGCTTTTGAGCAATCCAAATGTGCGCTCCACCACGTTGCGTTTGCTCCTATGTGCCACATTGTATCTCCTCTCCATTCGGGTGGTTGGGTTGAGATATGGTGTGAGTAGATACGGCCGGAGGGCATATGCGCTGTCACCTATGGTCAGAAGTAAGTGGCATTGATTTGTGTGACCAACAGCTTGAGCCAGGGTGTACATCAGGGTGTGTCACATTTACTTACCTAGTATGTATCCGTCGCCAAATTCACCAGCAAACAGACGTGTATGTATGCCACTGTTCCTGAACATGTACGCGTCGTGGCTACTCCCGGGGAATTTGGCCATGATGTAAATTATAATGTATTTGGCATTGCAGATCACCTGCACATTGATTGAGTGGGTGGATTTGTGGTTTCTGTATATGTATTCACTTGCTGCAGGTGGGCAGATGGGAATATGGGTCCCATCGATGCAGCCAATGACGTGGGGGAAATGGGCAAGTTGGTAGAACTCCAGCTTGGTTCTCTGCAGCTCCGCCTGTGTACTGGGGAAGGAAATGTAATGTTCCATTCTGTCCATCATGGCGTCCAGGAAGGTGTTGAAGAAACGGGATAGACAGCTCTGTGACACTCCACCCACTGCAGCTATCACACCCTGGAAACTTCCTGATGCAAGGAGGTGCAGGCAGCAGAGTACCTGGACATGGGTGGGGATTGCGTGGGCCCTTGGTGTCTGATGCTCCAGATAGGGTCTTAGGTCCCGTATTAGGTCCAGGATGGTGTCTGGGTGCAATCTGTATCTTTCATTTATTTCAGGTTCTGTCAATTGGAACAATGTGATGCGTAATCTGTACACCCTCTCTTCACGTCTCCAGATCCTCATTCCTGCTGCTCTCAAGCGTAGCCGCCTTGCTATGAGGTAGAGGCCTGCCATTGTGTTCACACAGATGCATTTTGGGCCTGTTTATATGCACTGCACCTGATTACCACATGCTCTTGAAACGTGGTAAATACCGAATCGTTATTACCGATTTTGGTCATATTCGGTATTAACGAGGTTTGCTACATTGCATTTTTGGGGGTTTTACCGAATCGTTAATTCCGATTCGGTATTCATTGTTTCGGTAATTTCAAATCGGTATATATGATTTTTTACTGATTCGTTATTATCGAATCGATTCGGTATTACGTACATCTCACATGGCTAAATAAATGTCGGTAACACCGAAAAAAGACCCTTTTTCGTGTTACCGACCGGTATTTGGCCACCTACATATGGCCCATTGTCATTTACAATGCCAATAGCTCAAACTTTAATAATGCAAGACCTATTACATTGTAAATGCGTGTTTAAAAAGGAAATGGCTTAGTTGCTCGGACTTCGATCATTTTCTTTAGCAATTGTTTGTATGACTCTTCGACAGCCATACACAACGGAGGTTGGCTGTACATGGCCCAAGGTGTTTTGAGCATAGTGGGTGGCACAAGTGGAGTGTTGTGTGCAGTAATATTCATAACTAGCAAATTTCATTGTATTTTACTTGTTTACCCAGAACCATAACACACTTTGCACAGATATATTACATTACATAGTGTCCCTTAGACTCCCTGGCATTGTGTATCAATTATAGGTATTTACATTGAAAATAAAGTTTTAGTTTGTGGTTGAACTTGAAATAAAAAATGATGAAAAAGCTTTAGTGGATTTTTCTTTCTCTCTCTCTCTCATTTCCCAGGGCCATCTTTCCAGATTCTTATCTTTCGGCCTTGATTTGTCCATCACAGCTGTTGAAGCAGATGAACATCTCGTCCATATGGCAACAAAGTTTGACCAGCAACTTGCCGTAACACTACAAAAGGAGAGAGAAAAGCAAGCAAGGGTAATAATTTGTGAACAGAGTTTACTTTTTCTAAATGATAACTTTATTGTTTCAGTTTTATGCAAATTCACAACTACAAAGTAGCTAACAGCAATATGCAAGGCAAGGAAGAGCACACACACAATGCACATTATTATCACAAGATGGTAAAAGTCTGAGAACAATAAATCACTTCTCGTCATTCATGTCAGTACTATCATCAGTCACCAGTTCAGAATCTGGATCTAGTAATGTGGCAGAGAGGTCTCAGCATTCAGCCTGGTCTTCCGTCACCTTCTCATCTCACCTACAAGTTATCATGTGTGTTTCCTCCACTCAGTGACATCCCTATGCCAGTGTACAATCTCAGGCGCTCTCTGCTCCAGCCACATAATAGCAACCCTCCATCTTTGCAAGACCAATACTAATTCTAAGAATTTGTATGGCATATTCTTACCTTTCGGATGCTTCACTTTGCCCAGCAGGCAACGCTCTAGAGTAAGGGACATCAGCAGATGCGTGCCCCTGTGTATGTCTTTCACCCCTTGAGTCTAAAAGTTCTGTACCTGGCGGCACTGCCAGGCTAAATGTATAAAGCCAGCACTGTCCAGGTTACAATGGGGACAGTTATTAGGTCGGGTCGGGGATATACAGTGTAGGTCCCTAGTCGTAAGATATGTGCTGTGAAGGAAGTTGTAATTAATTAATTGAAAGCTGGCGGTACAGGAGACGGAATGTGTGAGCTTATCAACTTGTGTGCAGTTCTCGTTCCCTAGGGGGTAACCAGATCCATATCCCAAAACACACTGGCCCATGGGAGTGATCCCAGTGCATCAACACACATGGACCTATATAACAGATCAATCAAATGGCGAGCGGATCCGCAAGTTAAAGGATACCTAAGGTGTTGGACTTGGCCCTTTTGGCAGGTTCACCCCTAAACTTTTTGCATTTCTCCCAGCCTTTTTTCTGTGTAGTGTTAGTGGTTTTAGGTTGCTGGGCTTTTTAGCCCTGTGGTCCAGTGCAAAGTGCGTGCGCTCTCTGTTACATTTAGTGGGAGTGAGAGTAGCTGACCCTCCCATAGGAATGCATAAGGGAATCCCTGCTCAGTGTGTGTCTGTTGTGAGATTAGCAGTATGGTCAAGTCTGGTATGTTTGAAATTGTGATAATAACTGTCAGGAATCACACTGTCAGCGCTTTGCAAGGTACACTGCCCTTCCAGGTTCTGAAGAGACCCAGAGTGATTGTGAAGCCAGAGATGGTTAATGTTTCGTTCGATCTTTATTAGAATGTAATTCCAAGATGGCCGCCGCTATTACCGCGGCTTGGGAATAGGTATGTTCTAGTCTTGCGCTGAGTTGAGGAGCGAGCGCGCTGTGCACTTCAAAAAAGATTTTGTTGTGAGTGGGCGTTATTCAAGAGTGCTCACTAGTATTGAGGAAATTCTAGTTAGAAATTCTTAGGTGTAGATTGAGACACCGAATTCATGTGACCCATAGTTAAGACATTGGAGTTATAGCCAGTGCTCCGTGTTCATAGTATTTACAAGTTCGTGAATATCTTCACTTGCAATTGTGAGTAGTACATTCTTCGTTGAGAAAAGTGACTTAGCAGTGTTCCTTAGTCACCGAACTTAATGACCTGAAAAGAAACTCTGTCGAGTTGTTCCTCGTCAAGAAACCAATCTGGTGAATAGAGAATTCCAAGCTACGTATCTCTCTTCTAACATAAGGTTTGTGTGGGTTCTGGCGCAGCAAGGTAGCATGAACAGGCCTCTCTGGCTCTCCGGTGACTACGGCTAGGCCAGCGTAGTGAAAGAAATGTCCAGACCCAAGAGTGAATTCTTACCCGGCCCCCTCAAAGGAAATAAATGACTCATCTAGGTACAGGTCCCCCAGGTAGCGGTGGCCCCTATCCTACAGGCTCTAAAGGACATAGTGTCCATCATCTGTCTGACCGGTGTTAGCATCCAGATTCTCAGTTCTCTATAGAATGGAGCTCACTTCAAGACTACCTGAGCAATCTTTTGCCCAAGAGCTGAGGTCTGTCCGACTGTATCCAGGATTTCCGTGGGCAGCTCAGACCCCTCCATCAGGAGTTCCGGTAGCCGATCTACTGCTATGCTGCAGGCTAATAGATGTTTTTCCCAGTTATCACCCTGATCAAACCGTTGGGCGGCATTTTTATTCTGATCTGGTCATAGTAGCTAAAGCCACCCTACAGCGCCGACCCGCCCAAAGTAGCGAAGTAAGAATGGAGTTCATTTATTTGAAGGCCCAAGAATGGAGGGGCAGAATGAGTGTTGGAAGTTATACAGACACCAATAGAACTATTTTAGCTATGGGCCATTCTTCCCATCCATGATTGTGGCAGTGTGCTCGAAAAGGTCACAGAGGACCACAGGGAATCAATTACCCTGTCCATAGTTATCTGGATCTGTAATTTACATGTGTGAGCAACCCTGATTTCGAGATACCGGAATTAAGTGAGCTCCCATCCAGGCCTAGGGCAGGTAGCCGGTGTATCGTAATGTCGACCAAGGAGGAAAGGAGGAACACCAGTGACTTGTTGCGGTTAAGGTGAAGACCCAATATCTTACCAAATTCATCTAGCATCCTCAGCAGTTTCGACAGAGCTTGACGGGGCGATGAAAGATAAAACTGCATTGTTGGCATAGAGCAAAAAAAGACGTGATGTCTCACCCAGTAGTATAAAAATGGAAGTATATTGTGCACACTAAGGGACCGATTATGATCGCGGACGGACTTGCGTCCGTCCGCGATCACTGAGGAGGAGGGAACCTCCGCATGGGCTGCGGGGTTCCCTCCTGTGCGATTAGGATGTGACCGCCACCCTGGCGGTCACATCCTCTATTTTTAACATTGCGGCGGGTGTGGCTTCAAGCTGCACCCGCAGCAACGTTAAAAATGCAGGCATTGCATTTGTATGCAGAAAGAGGCAGGCGCCGCGCGGTGCCTACCGCTTTCTGCATGCAAATGCAGGGGGGTACCATAGGTACCCCCCATGTGCACCCCCCACCCCCCCTTCACCTAGGGGGCCCGCAACGGGCCCCCGCAGTGAAGGTCCGTATGCTTTTCCACGGCGGAAAACCCGCTGTGGAAAAGCATTTCTTTTGGGGCATCCTAATATGGCTGGCGGTGTCTGAAAGACACCGCCACCATATTAGGGTTTTTCCGCTGCGGTTGAAAGCCAACCACGGCGGAAAAGCTGCGGACGGAAACCAGGACCCACCAGCCATCCTAATGTGGTGGTGGGTCCGCTGCGGTTTTTCCGCATCCTCCGGACCGGCGGTGGCTTCCGCCGGCCCGGAGGATGCGGAAAAACCGCAACCGCAATCGTAATAGGCCCCCAAGATTTCAGAGAATAGACAAAAATTTAAGCTATGTGCCTGCTAAACAAGTATGTATGTGTCTATCATACATAAAACATTCTTTGAAATAGAGGCTAAGAACAATTTGTTTACTAGACCCAGTAAGCACTGCTTGAGGGAATATATCACATTAATAAACAAGCTTATTCATAATTCCAATGTTATTTTTCTTTTACTTGCATTTAAATTCTTCAAAAAAGTATTCTGGGGCTTCGTATAAATATTTCATTATCGACACAAACACTACTTTGGTTGGAACAACTGATGGTTTGGGTCTATCTATTCTTAGACTTCAGTATACTTTTGGCTACATGTTGGCATGGTGTGGTGTTCAACACTATCTACAAATTTCACATTTGAGTACAGAGCTTGGATTTTCATGTTATTATATCTTTTCAATTGTTACTGCTCGGTTCAAGTCCAACTTGTTGCATTTGTTTGTTTGTTCTCACAGTTATGATACACAACGCCTGAGGGAAGGGCGTTTGTCCCAAAATGCATTGGACACAACACTCTTAGTTCAGAGCAAAATACAAGTTAAATAATGAGTTATTAATAATTTGGATATTTGTGAATGAAAATATTGTTTTGGGGAAATTTAGGAGTGGTCTCTGTATTAGCAAAGACTTTTTTGAAGAATTTAAATACAAGTAAAAGAAACATGACTTCGGAAATATGAATACGCTTTTTTTATAATGTGATATATTCCCTCAAGCAGTGCTTACTGGGTCTAGGTAAATAATTGTTGTTAGCCTCTATTTCTCACCCAGTAGTATGCCACATTCACTCAATTCCCTATGCACCCATCTTGTCAGGGGCTCAATTCCAAGTGCAAACAACAGCTGTGACAAAGGATAGCCCTGCAGTGTGCCACAGCCTAACTGCCAGAGTTCCGATTGGTATTGTCCAATGCGCACTTGCGCTGTTGACTCCAAATAGAGTAGCTGAATCCATCCGCAGTTTCACGGGCCAAAGCCGGTAATGCCGCAACACCTGGAGAAGGTACCCCCAGTTCACCGTATCAAAAGCTATTACAAGATCGAGTGCAACGCGTGACAACGATGCTGGACCTCATGTAAGAAATATAATCGTTGGAGAGTCATGGCAATGCTGTGCCCCAGTACAGAATCGGACTGGTCCTCATGGACCAAATATGCCATTTAAGGTATCAAGCTGCAGGACAGTGCTTTGCATAGCACCTCCATACCTGTATTGATTATCGTTGGGGTCTATAAGCGGTGGGGTTATCCACCACTACCCCTGGCTTGAGTATCATGCTGATCTCTCCCTCCTGTGTGGTAGGAAGCAGTTTTTCTTCTTCCATAGCCTTGAGAAAGAACACAACGAGTAGTCCCTGCACTAAGATAGCCGCATTTGTCTGATAAAATTCAGACGGCAACCCGTCGCTCTCGGGCACCTTAGATCGCAGATGCGATTTCAGGACCGTCCAAAACGCCTCCAAAGTCAGTTGTTCATCCACCTCTTACAGAGAAGCCTACTCAAGCCTACGGAGATCCAAACTTTCTAAAAAAGGGGTGTATGTGAGAACAACTATGCTTGGATCTGCTGTGTAACTCTGTAGGTGCAGACGGAACATGTTCATGAAACCCACTCTAGAAAGGATGTTCATAGCGCTCGAGGTAGACAAGCAAGTTGTCAGGGGTGGGGTTCCTACAGAGTATCCAGGCCTGTAAGCTCCCAGAATTGTCTCCCTCATGATGCAACTGTTGTCTTTATTATTTTAGGGATATTTATGAAGACTATTCCATACGTCAGATAAGCAGCCACAAATTGTGTGTTCCTCCTGGAGCATGGCAGGGATGGGTGAATATGTCGGTTGTACTCTAGCAAGTTGCAATTCCTCCCCAGTCGCTTCAGACTGGAGTTGGCCGTGGACTCTGCGAGTCAGTCCTAAAAAAGTGCCCCCCAACACCGCTTTAAGAGCCTCCCATTCTGTTGCTCTACTACCGGTGGAGTCCCAATTAAACTCAAGCAACCCGCCAGAGATTGCAAGAGTGCATCACGCCCTACTGGATCATCGAGGATATCCGTAGGCATCCGCCAGGACTTCCGTCCCTGTGGTACACCACCAGATGTCTCTACGCAGCCGACGGTGGAATGATCAGACAGAAAACGAGCCATGGAAGTTATTCTAGTATCCTCTGGGTAAGGCCGAGTGGCATGTATATGCTTTCTGTGGGGTGTTGTCATCACCGTGCGTTGTCCAGTCCAATGTTGGTCATTAACTCTCGGAGCACCGCTGTCATGTGTGGTTTCGCACCTGCCCTGGCTGGGTTATGTCTAGGTCCGGCCTGAAATACAGTTGAAGTCCCCAAACCAAAGAAGGGGAAGCTGGACCTTGTGTATGAGCAGGTCCTCTATAGTGAAGAAGAACCTGCAGTCATCTACAGCGGGTGTGTAGGAATTAAGTATTCATAAGTCAGAACTGCCCAGTGAACCCTGTATTAGGACGTACATGCCCTCCACATCTCCCTCCATGTATGTGAGGGAGAAAGAAATCCCTGGTAACATCCAGATCAACACCCTCTGAGCGTTTGTAGAAAAAGAGGCATAATTGGTCTGACCCAACCATTTTTAGCTAATCCTGAGGCTCCTGGGTCATCAAGGTGTGTTCCTTGCAAGCATGCTATGCCGATGTTGTGGCATTTTAGAAATGTGAGTGCCCTGTGTCCTTTAGTGTAAGTCCTCGGACATCAGATGTTCCAGGTTATGAATCTGCATTCAATCCCCATTACAAATCTGGCGCAATAGTGAGTATGCCCCTCCCATCCTCACAATCCAGTCCCACTTCTGATCAACTGCTAAGTTAACCAAGTAATGCAAAAATTGACAGTCAAACAATCCAACCCTCTCCCACCCTCTGACAAACATGGTACAACCAATCAACCATCTATGCCCACCTAGTGCAAGTGACAGGACTCACACAGCATCCCCCCCAGTCCAACCAGGGCTGGCTAAATCAAAGAGTTGAATAGCTACCCGGCCAGTCAGTTTAACCACCTGATTAACAGTTAGTTGTGCTGCGCACAGCCCCATGTTGTCTACTTGTAAATGAACGTATCTTGCATATTAATCCCCAGCTCTGTCTGACTCACCTCGATCATCATCATCTGCCAGCTGTGTTCCCATCCGAAGTCTGAGAACAGTCATATATCTGGCCACCCGAGACAAATCCATGACCCACATCTTACAGGCACAGACACGTTCAGCTAACAATCATTCCATCCAAACTTGGCATACGTTGAGCGTCAGTAATCATTCACCCTCAGCATTCTCCCCAACCTACGGGCAACAAGAGTATCAGGTGCAAAGTCCATTGCTGTGCTGGAAGCCCCAGTTTCAGTGTCTTTTAACTGCATTTGGAGATCCAAACCCTGATCAAACTTCGACTGGTCAACGGTATTCAGCTGCATAGTACCATCATTGCTGATTGCCACTTTAGGGCTCATCACCTTTGAACGTGGTTGGCACACAGATCTCTGAGCGCGTACTTTTTCGTCTGTTGCCAGCTGAAGCCTGCCAGGGAGTCTGAGTTGTCAACCCTCAGCTCAAGCCAGTCCCATACCTCCTCCGGAATCTCAAAGAATTGGGCTTTTCCTTGATGTAGGACTTTAAGTTTCGCAGGTTATAAGAGCCTTTACCTAAGGCCAATCGCCTTCAATTTTGTTTTACATTAAAAACGTTTGCCTCTGATCCTGCACCTGCACCTGCTTCGTGTAGTCTGGGTAAATCACAATTTTGGCTTTGGCCAAGGGAGGGACTGGGTGCTGCCTGGCAGCACGAAGGATGCAATCCCTCTTGAGGTACTTGAGGATCTTTGCTGTAATGGCACTGCGGTAGCCCCAGGCCATGGCGGCAGCACTGTTGCTCAATGAGCCTTTCTACCAAAAAAAATTCAAGACAGTCCCAGTGGCATGAACACATTCTGCACCCAATTTTCCAGGATTTTTTCCGTGGAGGACTCCTCTGCTCGTTTAGGAGCTCCCAGGACCCTAATATTACTCCAGCGGGAGCAGCCCTCTGAGTCTTCAGCGCGTCTGTCTAATTCTGCAGTGTTAGTGGTCATCTGAGACATCTGGAATTTGTGGACTGTGACCTCTTCCTGCAGTTCTGGGATATTGCCCTTCGTAGATTTGACTTTAGCAGAAACCTTTCTTAGGTCAGCCGAAGAACATTGGCATTGGCTGACACGGCTTCGATTTCGTGTATGAGGGCGATATGGGAACCCTGGAAGGCCACCAGCAAGTCAGACCTAGACGGCTCTGCATCTTCCCCAGGCAAATTCTCAGCATCTAGTGTGACTATTTGCTTTGTTATGCTCTGGACGGGCGGATGCAGAGTTGTATATTGAGTTATGATGTTTGTTGTATGAGGCCATGCAGGTTTGTCCTTACCTATGGTGATGAATGGTTCACCAATCAACAGACTCGGTGGCACACGACAGAGTCACTACCCAGGCACTTGCATTGCAGAACGGGTACCTGCACAGAATCCCACAGAGGGGGGGAAAGCACCCCCAGGCACAATCAGCCCACGTCTGATTGGAACATGGGGTTACGTGCCACCCTCCAGACTGCGAGGAGCTGGACAGCACTCAGGGTCCGGCTCGCTCTCACAGCAGGTGGTGAAGGGCAGGCCGTGTGATCTTACTGGCATCGAGTTATGCCCCCAAGCCCTCAGAGGAGAGCAATGTTCCATCAGAGCTGGAATCAGAGCAGGCAAGAGGGAGCAGTGCAATTCCTCCAGACTTGCCCCAGGACACCTCACGGGATCAGCCGTGATGGGGCCCAGCTGCTCTACACTACAGACACTACAGGTTCAGGGAGCCGGCAACTCCTCCCCAATCTCAGGGTCTCCTCACCTGGCATCCCCAAAGGGTGGGTGATGTGGCCACCGTCTGTTTCACGTTCACATTTGGCGATGCAGTGTTGGCAACAAACTTCTTTTTTTTTTTTCGGTACTTACCTCTAATGGTCCATATCCCGCATTTTACAACCTCCCACCCTGACCCTCCCCTGCCTAACGTCACCACCAGGTAGAGGGAGCTGCAGTGTGTGACGTGCATGTTATTGTCAGTTTTGCGGTTGCATGTGGGTCTGGTGTATGTTGTATAAGTGTGGGTGTTTGTTTCCCTTGCAGGTGTATATTGGTCTGTGAATTTTGTTTGGTGGCTGTGTTTTTGCATGTAGGTGTGCTGGTGTGTGAGGGTGTTGGTGAGGATGAGTGTGCTGTTGAGGTGGATGCTGGAGTTGTAGTGCTTGTGAGTGTATGTTTTGCAGGTGCATGTGGGTCTAGTTTTTGTGTGGAAATGTGTGGTTTCTCAGGTGTTTTGTATTCAGGTGAGTGTGTGTGTTTGTGTTTGGTAGGCATTGTGTTGCTTGTAGGTTTACATTTGGATCTGCTGTTGAGGTGCTTGTGAGTGTGGTGGTGCCTGTTGGTGTGCTGGTGGTTGTGGGTGTGCTGGTGGTTGCGTATGTGGTGGTTGTTGTGCCTGTGGGTGTGCTGGTGGTTGTGTTTTTTTTGTTTTTTTTTAAAAAAAATTCCAATGCAGTGAGTACAGAGTTTGGCATATTCATTTCCCACCCCCACCCCCTACTGCTACAAAGTTACCAAGTTTCAAGGACACAAAGATATATACAAATGGACGCGTTAGGGTCAACATTGACAAGAACAACTACAAGGTAAAAGAAGAGAGAGATGACAAAAGAGCATAGGAAGAGATAAAAGAAAGAAAGAAAGAGTATGAGCACCGTCAACTTTGGCTGACCGTAAGCTACCCTTTTAACTAACAGGACATCCCCTTGTACAAAAGAAGACAGATTAGATGTTTGGCCCAGGCTGATCAGACTGTTCTCGCCTGGTGGTGAGAGGTACCCAGATGTGTAGTCCCTTCTTTCGCCCTTTTCAGCCTTTTTTGGCATATACAGCCTTTTTGAGGTGGTAGGTTGCCATTAGCCTAGCCAGTCATTGGGGAAAAGGGGGCGGGTCGGTCTCAATCCATGCTGAAGCAACACAGATTCTCCACACTGTCATAGCTACAAAAATAAGCACTCCACCTTGTTCCCTGTTAACCTCTTTTTGTGTCCACAGCAATAAAGTTATGGGAGTCAATACTATGGCCTGGGAAATGACCCTCCCCAGAAAGTCCTGTATTTTAAGAAAGATAATGAGTACGTTTTGGGCAGGTGGTAAACATGTGTACTGCATCAGCGCCGAACTCCGAGCACCGAGGGCACAGTGTCCCTTTGCTTGCTCCCCATTTGGCAATTTTGCTAGGTGGAGTGTATAAAAAGAAGATGGTTTTAAAGTGTTGCGCCTGTAATTTCGCTGACAGTAGGTCGCTTTGGGAGAGTTCCAGTGAGTTATAGAACATGCTATACGGGGCCTCTAGTTTTGTGAGCCAATTGTCTGCTATCCTGGGTATATCATCTGGGGGTTGGCTATTTAGAGCTGCATAGATAGGGCCTATCCGGGGGGTCACTGGGGTCCGTAGCAGATTGATAAATTCAAACTCCGCAAACCCTGCAGGACCGCCGGCCTTTCGAGAAAGAAAGTCATGAGTAGCAAGATGTTTGAAGGTGTCTTGGTTTTTCAGGCGATATTTGTTTTGTAGATCTGCAAAGGATTTAACTCCTTCACTGGAAATTAGGTCTCCTAGGTTTGAGATACCGTTCTTATACCAGTCTATTAGGTAGGTGATGCCAAAGATAGCAGGTAGGTGGCAGTTTGCGCTAATAGGGGTGTAATAGTTAAATCTTCCCAGCCCGTAGGTTCTGCGTATGTTCCAAAAGACTTTAGAGTAGTTCATCAGTGTTGAACCTGACGCGATTCTAGTATCAAAAGGATACCTGTCTGAACAGACAGCCGCAAGACTCCTCTCCCAATAAAAGCCAAAATGGAGAAGGAAGACTGGTTGAAGGAGAGAAGGAGTGTTCCTTCATCAATTCAGTGCTGTATTGCAGAACCGAAGCCCAATGATAAAGTACTATGTTAGGAAAAGCCCAGCCCCCGCTTCCTGGGTAGAGACAGTTGCTTCAGGGCCCGCCTCGGTTGTGAGTAAGCCCAGATAAATTGCGTAAAGAGTTGCTGAAACTTCTGTAGCTTGGCCTTGCTAAATTCCAGTGAGATGGAGCAATTTCAGGAAGTAGGTCATTTTGATTACATTGCATCTGCTCACAAGAGCCAGGTGTAAGTTGTCAATTTGTTTTAGGGCTCTTTTTGTTTCGGTGGCCAAAGGGGATAGGTTCTCAGTTACAATTTCGTCTAAGTTGGCCGTTATAGTTACCCCCGGATATTTGGCCTTCGTAACAATCCGTCTGTCAATCCAATTAACTTCATTGTTTATTATTATTTGAGTTTTGTTTTTGTTTAGTGTATTCCCTAAGATTTTTCCAAATTTTTGTGCCTCCAATTCCAATGCCAAAATTTCACTTTCAGGTTCAGGGGTGGTTATGGCCAGGTCATCAGCGTAGGCCATAATTTTAGTGTTGATTCCCTGCATGCTCACTGCCAAGATTGCTGGGTTATTTTCAATTTTCTTGATTAGGGGATCTATGTAGAGGACAAAGAGCAAAAGAGACCAAGGGCAGCCTTGCCTAGTGCCCCGAGAGGTGTTAAATTGCTCAGTTAACCTCCCAATAATCGACACACAGGCCGTCGGGCTCTGGTACAGAGCTTAGACTGCTTGCGTAAGTTTTGGCCCAAAGCCCATCCTCTTCAATACACACCACAGAAACCGCCAGGAGACCTGATCAAATGCTTTTTCAGCGTCTAGTAAGATCAGAGACATCGGGTCTCCTTACACTTGTGCTGCGTCAAACTGAGTGATAGCCCACCTAATGTGTTCGGTGGTACTTTTCTTTGGGATGAATCTGTGTTGCCATTCTGACACTAGAGACTCAACTACAGAAGATATTCTTGTTGCAAGTATTTTGAATAGACTTTGGAATTGCAATTTATAAGTGTGATTGGCCTGTATGACCCCATCTCTAAGGGTGATTTGCCTTTTTTAGGAAATATAGAGATTTTGGCATTGGACCAGGAGGCAAGAGCGGAGGCCCCATTGAATATGGCGGTTACTACAGCAAGAAAAATTTATTTTATTTGGGGTGCGAATATTTTATAGAACTCTACAGGAATGCCATCTATTCCTGCGGCTTTACCATCTGCCAGGCTGGCTAAGGCTTCTGAGATGTCATCCCAAGTCGGGGTAACCTCCAACTGCTCGCAGTTGTCCTGGCTGAGCTGCCTAAGCTCTACGTCTTTTATATAGTAGGTGATTTCGAGTTCTCCTGAGTCAGCTGACCTGTTATTCTCCTCTGAGTATAACTCGGCGTAGAAATCTCGAAAGCCCTCTTGAATTTTAATAGGATCGCTGGTCTCTATCCCTGTCGATAGTTGGATTGCAAGTATTTCGCTGCTTGTGGCCTGTTGCCTGGTCTTAACAGCAAGGTGATGACCAATGCTATCGCTGCGCTCGTAGTTTGTTTCCCGCATAGCCCCCCACTTAGCTGCAGTTTTTTTCTGCGAATAGTGCCCCTATTTCCGCCTTAGTAAGTATTACTTCATTTTAGGTGTTCTCAATATTCAGTCCAGTTTGAACCATTTGGACTAATTTAGTTTCTGCTTTTTCTAAATTTTTCCTGGAGATCGGTCATTAGTCGGTTATCTTTTTTGTTTCTCCTGACTGAGAACCTTAAAGTCTCTTCCCATATACCCGCTTTTAGTGTGTCCCAAACTACCATATTAGAGGCTGTTACTAAGTTTATTTCCAGAAACTCCTGAATCCAAGTTTGCATGTGAACCCGATAACCTGCATCTTGTAAAAGTGCTTTCTCGAAGGTCCATCTTGGTGCTTCCTTCCAGTTCTTCAATCCCCCGATATTCAAGATAAGCTGATTATGGTCCGACATGAAGCGCAGGGCCGTATCTATGGTGCATTTGTCCAGTAGGGAGCATGAAATCAGGAAGTAGTCTAGTCTAACAAATGTCCGGTGTGGGGCAGAAAAGTAGGTGTAGCCGGGTCGAGTGGAATTAAGATTAGACCAAACGTCACTCAACCCGTGGGTTTGTGCTAGATTGATTAGTGCTTGATACACTAGGGGTTTTATGCCGTTATACCTCCACTTGCTATCTATTTCCCAGTCATATGGCAAATTGATGTTATGATCACCGCAAATGATTATTGGAGTGGGCCAATGAGCTAACTCCCCAGAAATCAAGTTAATGATCCCTGGGTCGTCAACATTGCTACCGTAGATTGAGCATAAAGTGAAAAGAGGATTTGGGGAAAGGTGGCATTCGGAAATTACCCATCTACCCAATGCGTCAGATTTAACACGCGGATTCTTTAAAGGGAGTCTCCTTTCAGCCATAATTCCTACCCCTTTTATTTTAGCGCCCTGTGTAGTAGCCCCAATAACCTTAAGCCCTAGTGAGTTTAATAAGTGTTTTTATGATCCCTCAATGTGTGTCTTATGGAGACAGATGGTGTCACCCCCCAAAGACCGCAAACCTTGCGCTACTTTTTGCCTTTTTGAAGCATCGTTCAGCCCACAGATATTGGCAGAAATAAACCTAAGAGTACTTATTTAAGCCATTTGAGTATTTTAAGAAAAATAGGCCGGAGATTTCTTGAAACGTTGAACACTCTTCCTTCGATGAGTTCTTTAACCTTGCCTGTTGTGTATGTGAGTGAGTGATTGTGCATGAAGAAGTGTCCTTTATTCCTCTGTGTCATTCTAGATTCCCCCCCTCCCCCCCAGCCCGCCCCCCTTTCTTAGAGCTGTCAGGTATAACATGAATCATAGTAGTCCGTGGTGAGTCTCAGCTGCCAACCACGCCTACAGTAAGTTAAGTACGTGTTCGGCTATTTCGCTTTTATGAGTTAAAGTAGAACATTACTAGATCAACACAGTTTAAGCGTTACCCGAAGCTAAACTGTCATAAAAGAGAGCCCCAGGAAGTTTAAGAAAAAGGAGCAGAAAAAGCCGCAAATTAAAAAAGGTC
The DNA here is from genome assembly GCF_964263255.1 of Lissotriton vulgaris. Taxonomy (NCBI): domain Eukaryota; kingdom Metazoa; phylum Chordata; class Amphibia; order Caudata; family Salamandridae; genus Lissotriton; species Lissotriton vulgaris. Next base: position 272,504,584 of record NC_141700.1, read on the forward strand.
CCTGCTTAGCCCTCCGCGTCCCTCCCCTGCCCAGCCCGTGTCCGTGCCTGTGTGATAATCTCTTTATCTTGGACCCTTCTTAGACTTAATCTCTTCCAGGTATTCCCCAGCCTTGATTTCTGATAAAAAATATTTTGGAGCCCCCATTAAAGATAGCTTTACGTCTGGCAGGGTTTATGAGAAAGACTTCTGCTCCCAGCTGATGGAATGGGGAAATTAGCTGTCTTAAACGCCATCTTCGCTTTACTGTCTGATGGCAAAAGTCGGGTTTTGCAAAGAAGTTTATTCGATTAGCCCCCTTCTTGGAGTTTGGGCGAGCCTGGTCGTATATCAGCTGCCTCAGAAGAAATTTCCCGAAGTATACCAAGAACATCCTTGGTTGTCCACCCGCTGCATTGTTGCCGTCGTGTTGTCCCCTCATGTTAAAGTGGTAGCGATGTTCCCTCTGTACCTCCTGATCCCAGTCCCAACCCGGGTGTTCAGGAAAGGATTCTTGCAAGAGTTTTACAATAAACCGCCTGGGATCCTCGCCTTCTTCCCCTCCGGAATTCCAAGCAAGCGGAGATTGTTTCTGCGTTGGTGGTTTTCCTGCTCCTCAATTTCTGACATAATGTCCAGTAGACAGGCGGTGTTTGTCTCGCTCTGCTTTTTAACAGCCGTGGTCTCCGTTTCCAGACATTCGGTGCGCCGATCAATCATGGAGACACGATCGCTTATGTCGGTGCATGTCTTGTTCAATCGTTTTAGGCCTCCTTGTAGCTTTTTAGCAGCCCCTTTAGCTGCACGGTTGTCTACTCAAACCTCTTCATGGAACTCTTTAATTGAGTTTAGGATTGATGTTAGTGAGGGCTCAGTAGTGACGCCGGCAAACTCTTTGTCTTTTCTCACTTTATTAGGTGCGAGTCGTCGTCGTCCAGGGGATAAGACATCTGTGAATCTGAATAGTCCCACTTGAGTTGGCTGCGTCTTTTGCCCTTGCTTTTTGCTTTCTTAGACCGCTGCAACGTTCCGGTGTCTTTAGTCGATTCCTCGCTGTCGCCTTAGCTTGTATCAAAGCCCCCTTCATCGGAAGAGGTCCCAGTGCTGTTGGATACTGAAAAAAAGTTCTCAGGCCCAGTTTCTGGAGTCCAATGTGCTTGTGCGCCGACGGCAGCTTCAAGGCCCTGAATGTAGTTAGTAATACCAGTCTCTGGAGTTATTGAGGGATTACCAAGACCGTTCAGATGGGGGCAGCCTTCTGCATTCAAGGTTGTTGCTGTTAAACTCAGCTGGTTTTCCTGTTCAGTTGTTCCTTTGCCGGTGTTGACAGCAGGAAGACAAGGGGAGTTGCTCAAGGTCTCAAGGTCTCCACTGAGCCTAGTGTATCTCCAATGGCTCCTGTGTCAGATTGTGGCACATCCACCGGGGTTATTTCTACTGAGCTGGTCTCTTGTTGCTGATTTGGCATGGGTATTTTGGTAAATACCGGGTCCAGGGGGGCACTCTCGGGGGGGGGAGGGGGGTGTGAAGGGGTCTTGGGGTTTGTGGTAGAGGCCTGTCCTTTAGCACCTAAAAACGTTTTAGCAAGCGGTGGCTGAGCGCCAGCCGAATCCTTAGTCACCCCAGCTCCCCCGAGCTTCCCCAGCAGTTTTTTAGTCCCACTGACCTCATGCCTGGATTTATTGGTGCTTTCCGTGGGAACCGCATCTCTGGATTCAGTGTTGGTTGTAGCGGTTTTCAACTTGCTGCCCCACTTGGTACCCCTGCTGCTCATGATCGAAAAGCTGAGCTGGTATTGCCGCCGATGATTTCCCTCCGGTTTTGGAAGGTTAATTGGCGGGAGGATCGAGGTGGTGAAAACAGCCAAATCCGGGGTCAGGAAAGCAGTGAGCCAGAAGAACAAGAATAGCAGCAAAGACCTCCGACTCCAGGCGGGCGGTACACAGAGATCAACAGGGGTTTGGGAGTAGATTGCCACCCTAACCGCAGCTGCTGTGTTTCTCTGAAACCATGAGCCTCCCGCTGTCAGCCTGTGTGCCTGTCCAAGCATCGCAGGGCGCCTAGTCGATCGACTACGCTGCTAGTGGGAGCGAGCGAGCTCACGCTGACTCCATCCTTGTGGTTGTGTTTTTGATGCTTGTGGGTGTGTTGGTAGTTGTGGATGTGGTGGGTGTGAGTGTGGGCGTGGTAGCGGTTGTGGTGCCTGTGGGTGTAGTGTCAAAAGTGTTTTATGATATGTGAGTGTTTGTTTGTGTTTCTTTATGGGTTCTGATTTATTGTTTAGAGTTGTGAATTTATTCCATAAAAAAATCCTATAAAGGAAAAATACCTTTGTACAGTTTTGTACAGGACAAAATAAAATGGAATTATTCTCATTCATAAACATTAAAATATGAATCAATGTGTGTCAACAATTTTTGCAATGTTGTATCAATATCTATATGAACTGAAAGCCTGTGTTCGAGGCCTATGAGCTGTAGATCATATGCTTTTGCATAGATCGCCATCTGGTGTTGGGTCAGGATGTTTGCACTTTGTTTTTCTTCGAAAAAGTCTTTCTAGTCACGAGGTGGGTGATTCCTCCTTTCGGTGATAGTGCCCTTGGGCATCGACTCCATTGTTAGATTGTTTTTTTCCACCATCGGGTTCAAGTGTGACATGTTGCGCTTCAGTTTGGCACCGTTTCTTCGGGCCCCCTTCGAGGCGCAATGCACTACTCTCCACGGTATTGTTTATGGATCACGTTCCCATTCTCAGCGTATCGTTTGCTCTCAGAAAGCTTCGATCAAAACATTTGTGGAAGGCCGTTAGGCCAACCTGCGACGGGATCGGTGACAGTTGCTGGAACAGACTCCATTCAAGTTAGGTCCAGGGTGTCACCCTAAGTTTCCGCGCACTGACTTGCACGAGGTGTGCAACCTTTGCCTATCCCCGGAACATGACGAGAAAGACTGTGAAGCGTGTCGATTGTTCCGGTGGAAGAAAACCGTCCGTGATTGTCGGGCTCGACGTCACGAAATGTACCAACAAAGCTGCTCTGCGCTGGACCCCCTCGAAGACGAGTCCGAACGCGAAGAAACGCAAGCACAGGAAGCCGAAGTGGAAGAAGAACACATCTATATGTCCGAAGCTGACTCTGATGCCGAAGACCTCACACCGGTACAATGGATCGTGAGTAAGGACACTTCATTCCCATACCATCTCGTTCATAAAAAGGTTCTGGTCCCTCCTCTCTCTTCGGGCCAAGGTCGGCACGGAGAAAAGGTTATGAACGCCCGCCTTCGAGCTCGGCACCAAGACATAAAGAACAGCCTTCCGACTTGGGCTCTACCCGTCCCCATGCCGGTGCGGACCCGAAACCTTCAGCGTCGAAAATTAAATACCTTCTGGTTTTAGTGCCACCGTTGCATAAACCTAAATCTTCGGAGCCGAAACCTTCAGAGCCAAAACGTTCGAGGCCAAAACCGGCATCAAAACACTTCAACTAAAGAGCCTTGGACAGATAATCCACCTTCGGATCCGAAACAGAAGGAGATCGTTATTAACCCAGAAACTGGACATTTTCATGCCAAACTTCCTGAGAAAACGAAAATGGGCTTACCAGAGGACTACCACATTCCTCTGGAGAAGAAAAATATGGGCACTAACCCTTCTCAACCATATATCCCACCTTCTTTACCCATTGATCCAAATGTACTGATTACACCTACACCACCATCACCTGACCCACAACACACAGGGGATGGTTATGGGGATATTGATGACTATGCACCACAAGACGCACCATAGGATCCTGATCCATGGGATCATTATAAGGGCCCTCAATCAGATAATGACCCTGACCTATATTCATCCAGACCTACTCCCCCAGATGACAACATTGGTTACATTTAGCTCCTTAATAAGGCCGCACAATATGATGGAGTAGAGCTTCATAAAGAAAGTTTAGAGGAGGTTTTTTTGTTGGAGACACTTGGTTCCTCCCAACGAGCTACACAAACATTGCCAATGTTAAATGCGATGCTCAAACACGCTTAGGATATCTTTAAAGATCCTGTAAGAGCTAGGATCATCACTCCCAGCGTGGAAAAAAAATACAAAGCTGCACCTAAGGACCCTGTGTATATTAAAGGCCAGTTACCCTTAGACTCTCTGGTCATTTTCAATGCTCGTAAGAGAGTTAACTCTCAAACAACAGGGGACGCTCTTCCACCTGATAAAGAGTCCAAATTATGAGATGCTTGAGGGAAAAGGATAGCCTCACAGGCAGCTAATAATTGGCGCATTGCTGGCAAGTTATGATAGAACAATCTGGTGGTCTAAGATATAAAAAATTTACTGAGAAAGAAAAGAAAAGAAAGTGTATGTGGTTTCTTACAGACACGTTAAATCCAAATTTTAACAACCTGAGAAATACAAATAACCCTGTTTAGGGAAGATGAAAGAAGGATTTCCATCAACTGCCCTTCGTGGCCAGTGTCATCATTTGGAATCCCAGCTTCCCTGTCACATCACCCCATTAACTCAGGAGATGATACTGTGATCTAGGATTGTGGACCAGAAAGCCAGAACACCTTAGAAAACAATGTAAGATGACTAACAGCCTATAGTCCAAAGTACTCAGACTAAGTCAAAAATGCAGTGCAAAACTGGTGAGGAAATGTAAAAAGGACATGGCCGTAAACCAAACAATTTTATTAATGTCTACTTCCAAGGTATATACAAGGTATGATAGAGCTCATTATGACAAACTCAAAAAGCTCATTGAATTCCTACCGGATGAGCTTAAGACTACAGCCAGTGACCTTATTCGAGAAGGTAAATTAATAACTAATACCTCTATCAGGTGTGTGTTAGATCAGGCAGATACAGCAGCCTGGGCAGTAAACACTAGTGTACTTCTCCTTAGACATGCGTGGCTGAGGATTTCAGGGTTTAAACCTGAAGTAAAAGCCTCTAGTCTTAATCACCTTTTGATAAAGAACATCTCTTTGGCCCAATTGTCAATGTATCACTAGAGAAGATGAAAAAAAATGCCAAAGTTGCTAAGTCCATGGGGGCCATACAATCAATCACCTTCTAATAGGGGTTCCTTTCGTCACTCATTCTATAGAGGTGGCTCCAAAAATGTATCTACAGAGAATCCCTCCTCCTCTTACAAGGGCAACAATCGGTCGCCCTCTTCAAGAGGTTACTTTAGAGGAGGATATAGAGTAGACAATGGCAAGGGAAGAGGAAGAGGTAATTCAACACTCACCCCCCAGCAAACAACAAGCAGTGACTTATTTCTTATACCCTCCGATCATTCCACTCCTGTCGGGGGACGTCGTTCACCATTTCTACCCATTTGGAATACGATTACATCAGACAAATGGTTCTACAAATTATCCAATCTGGTTATTGTCTGGAACTTACAAGCACTCCACTGAATATTCTTCCAAGGTCACACCTCAAGTCACAATAACATCTCACCCTTTTAAATCAAGCTATTCTTTCTTTGTTGCAAAAGGGTGCAATAGAACCAGTCCCTTTACAATACCAAGGAACAGGAGTATACTCCCTCTACTTCCAGGCCTATATTTGACCTCAGAGAACTAAATCTATACATCCAGTCGTACCATTTTCATATGGTAACACTCCAACAAGTGTTTCCTCTCCTCCAGCAAGGCGACTCTCAATCCACTCTGGATTTAAAGGATGCTTACTTTCATATTCCAATACAAACTGAGCACCGCAAATACTTCAGGTTTGTGGTAGCAGGCCAACATTATCAATTCAAAGTCCTTCCCTTTGGAGTAACAACTGCTCCGAGGGTTTTCACAAAATGTTTGGCAGTAGTCGTACCCCAATGATGAAGCATGTCACCAACCAGGTTGGTGAGTGAGGGGTCTTCTTAAAGGACAAGCACTGTCCGGATAAACGGGTTGGGGCACTTTGTGCAAACCCAAACAATACCCTGGAGGAAATAGTTAATTACTATATTTCCTCTAATTAAGTGGGTACTCCTTCTTTGTTGTTACTAGTAGTCGCAGCCCACCTGAGAAGACAACACGTTCATTGCTTCCCTTACTTAGAAGACTGGCTCATAAAGGCCAGCTCGCACAACAGCTGTCTACGCCACACACAAAAGACTGTGCAACTGCTTTACCAACTAGGACTCACAGTAAATCAGACCAAAACCCATCTCCAACCATCCATGTCTCAAGACTATCTAGGAGCTACTATAGAGACTCAAAAAACTCTGGCATACCAAACTCCAGCCAGAGTCAGGAATTTTCAAAACCTGATTTCTCAGTTCCAGCATCCAAACTCCTTGCCAGCTCGACTGTTCATGCAGTTACTGGGAACAAAGGCGTCTTGCATTTTCATAGTTCCCTACGCAGGACTTCGGATGTGCCCCTTACAGGAATGCTTAGCATGTCAATGGAACCAGGCTCAAGGTCAATTATCAGATCTGGTGTTGGTAGACTGCCGCACCCATCGCTCTCTACAGTGGTGGAACACACAAAACCTTTTGAAAGGACGGCCCTTCAGCAACCCGGTTACACAGATAGTAACGACGGCAGACGCATCACTGACAGGTTGGGGATCGCATCTCCAAACCCACACAATTCAAGGCATGTGGAGCTTGCAACAAAAACAGCTTCATATAAATCATCTAGAACTGTTAGCGATTTTTCTGGCTTTAAGAGCTGTTCAAGCTCATCTGGTACGCAAGACTGTGCTAATTCGTACAGACAACATGACAACCATGTACTATATTCAAAAACAGGGGCGGTCACACTCCCTCCAACTGTACCACCTAGCCCAGGACATCTGGAGATGGGCCATTCAGGTATTAACTATAGAAGAACCTTTTTTTACAAATGCACCAAAATAAAGTGGTTCTTCTGACTAATCCTAAATTCCTCCCTAAAGTCATTTCTGCTTTTCACATCAATCAATCTGTTGAGTTAACTGTGTTCTTCCCTCAACCAGATTCAGTGGCAGAACATGCACTACACACATTCGATGTGAAAAGAGCATTGCTCTATTAGATTGAAAGGACAAAACCTTTCCGTAACACAAATCAGCTTTTTGTCGCAAAGGCAATCCTATATCAAAATCAGGTATTGCAAGGTGGATAGTCAAATGCATTCAAATATACTAAGCAAAGGCTAAACGGACATTAACAGTCCGCCCTAGAGCACACTACACGCAAACTGGGGGCTTCTATGGCATTCTTAGGAAATATACACATAGATGATATATGAAAAACTGCAACATGGTCTACACCTCACACATTCACAAAACACTACTCTGTGGATGTGTTGGCAGCACAGCAAGCTAGAGTAGGCCAAGCAGTTTTACGTACACTATTTCAGACCACTGCAACAGCTACAGGTTAGCCACCACTTTGGGAGATAATTGCTATGTATGCTGTGCAAAAGCGTATGATCTACAGCTCATATGCCTCGAACGGAAAATGCTACTTACCCAGTATGCATCTGTACTTAGCATATAGAGCTGTAGAGTTGTAGAGTCATCTGCACCCGCCCGCCTCACCGTGTACCTATACCTGTTGCAGTAACATCTTACTTAGATACATGCATTCGTGGACATCTCCTTCTTACTACTCTTACTAATTCCATTAGCACCCTGTGTGTGAAAACAATCTAACAATGGAGTTGATGCCATTGCGCACTATCACCGAAAGGAGGAGTCACCCACCTTGTGACTGGAAAGACTTCTTCGAAGAAAAACAAAGTGCAAACATCCGGACCCAACACTAGATGGCGATCTATGCAAAAGCATATGACTCTATGGTTCTATATACCAAGAACAGATGCATACTGGGTAAGTAGAATTTTCCTTCCTTTGTTTGGGTATTTCACAATGGTAACACGTTCTTCAAGGAACTTAAGTATATTTCAGATGTTAAAATGAATATATGGTTTCAATACTGAAGTTGCATATTAATGTATCACTCCCTATGTATGTACTTTTGGTGTTGAAGAAATTGAAAATATTTTTGGGAGGATTTACAGATGACTTTTGCAGCATAAGTAAATAGATAGGGCTTGATACATTTCTAATCCAATTTAGTATAGAGCAAACATACTTTTACATTTGATCCAACATTTCTGAAGTTTTTTCCAGTTTGTTTTACCATTGTGAAAAATTGTCAAAAATAGGCTGCCTTTCGCGTCTATACTAGCTAAACGAATGGGACAGGTAGTCCCCTTAATTTTACACTCTAACCAGAAGGGTTTTGTTAAGGGTCGCCAACTCTACGAATTAATCTACGACCTTATAGGTGCAATTGACATGGCAACTACTTCATCACTGCCCTTGGCCATTCTTGCTTTAGACGCTGCCAAGGCCTTCGACAGGGTCAATTGGAAATACCTGTCGGGGGCCTTGGAAAAATTTGGGGTGGGCCGAGCTTTTCGTAGAACGGTGGAACTATTATACCATGAACCTTTAGCCTCGTTCTTGGTCAACGGTGGGCTGTCGGAACCCTTTTCCATTACAAGAGGCACCCGGCAGGGTTGCCCGCTCTCGCCTTTACTTTTTGATATATATATGGAGCCTTTCGCCCAATTGATTCGTGAAGAAATTAACATCGCTCCATTTAGTCACAGAAATTGGGAGAAAAAAGTATCTCTATACGCGGATGATCTCATGATCTTAACATCTGATATTAACACAGCATTCCCATTAGTAATTAATCTGGCACAAAAATTCGGCAACATTTCCGGCTATGAAATCAACGCCACAAAAACCGAGGTAATGGTATGGAACATCATTAATACGACACTTCCAGTACAACCCTGTGACAATATGAGATATTTAGGTATTAAAATTTTAAATGATATCAACCAGATTGCCCACATAAATTTTACCCAGGTAGCCAAAGATTGCAGGAACTTAATGAATTCTTGGAGACATCTCCCATTGACGCTCTTAGGCCGCTCGAATCTGGTCAAGATGTCCATCCTGCCTAAGTTGACCTTTATTTTCAACAGTTTACCACTTTACTTTGAGAAGAAAATGATAGCAAAGATGCAAAGTGACATCACTTCATTTATATGGAGGAATAAGTCTGTAAGAATCTCTTGGAATAAACTAAGGCGCCGTAGGGAGAAGGGGGGTCTGGCTGGCCCCGATATCCAAATCTATGCCTGGGCATTTCAGTTGGCACGTGCTCGAATCCTATTTAAAATTCCAAATGATCAGGGCATAGGCCTTATGTTTTCTACACTACTAAAATGTGAAGGCTTAAATCAAACAGGATTTTTATTCAAGTTTGGAGATCCTAAATTTTTTAAGAAAATTAAGTTGAAGATTCTACAGGGCCTAGCAAGAACCTGGTACAACCTTAGAATTACTACCAAAATAGGCTACTATTCTAACGGTTCTCCTATATGGGATCTTCCAGCTCCACCTGAATGGACTAAAGATGCATTGATAAGCCCGCTAAAAGAAGCTGGGATTTTGACTTGGGGAGATCTCTTTTTTGAAGGGGAAATGTACTCCTGGGAACATCTAGTGAGTAGGGTAGGCTCAAACCTATCAAGACTCAAATTTCTCCAGATCTCTAGTTGGGCGGCAGCACAAAAATCTGACTCCACTCGCCAACTAATCCCCTCATTGGGTGGTATCAGCCAACTAGAATCCTCCCTACTTGACAATGCCCTAAAAACCAAAGAGGTTTCCCATTTCTACAATTTAATCTTAGAGGAAATAGACGGAATATTCCACCTTCCAGATCATCTTTGGGGTCGTCTATTGCCGATAACTAATCTGCATGAACTATGGGAAACATCCTTTACCGTGTTATGGGATATTGTAAATCCAGCGTGGCTGCGTAGAAACCACTTCTTTACCCTCCATAGGGCTTATTATTCACCCCAGAGGTTGTCCAAATTCTCACCTGGTAAACCAGTGGCCTGCCCTCGGTGTGGACAAGTCGAAGCCTCAGATGCACATATGTTTCACGATTGCCCACATTTAACATCTTACTGGCAATCAATAAGCAACAGACTAACATCTTCTACAGGCACCATGGTGAATATAGATCTAGGCCTTGTAATCTTTGGAGTAAACGACAAAAAGCGTAGTGCAAATAATAACCTTTTGTTCTACTCAATTTTGGTGGCTCGACGAGAGATTTGTAAGCGTTGGAAAGAGGTCTCCCCCCCGACACTACAAGATTGGAGTTCCTCCATGCTTTCTATATCGAAACGAGATTTATCTAGAGGAGGTAAACCAGAAAAAAGAGCTTTTTGGTTGAAACTCGATTGGTCTTGATGAGTAGAAACTGGGTTTTTTTTTTTTGTTTTTTTTTTTTTTTCTCCCCAGTTCCAATGATTACGAAGCCATGTCGAACTCCTTTTTGCTTACTCACATCTGTCCTTCATACCTAAGGTCAATTGTGGCGTAGGCGGTGGTGTAATTTGGCTAATGGCAAGTTCCATCTTATATTGTTAATGGGGTTGTGACTTAGCGTTAAGCTAATCTAGCTGTAGGGTCTTGGCGCCCCCTCTTAAACGACCGACCCCCACCAGTCATGTACTGAGACAGCATTTTAGTCTTCCAAGTCACACTCTTTCGAGCCCACGGCTCTGATGGTTCAGCCATGGTTGAGATGAGGAACAAAAAAAAAGAAAAGAAAAAAAAAAATAGGCTGCCTTTCGCTTTAGGCAATTATTGGTACATCATCACTGTAAATATTTCATACACCGATTCATATATACATTTTACAACAAATATTACAGTGCAAATCAAAAATTTGCAACAAATTCAACATTGATGCATTTCTGCAATTTCCTAACGAGTCATGAGTTGTGCCTGATTTGGAATTTTCCAGATGAGATACTTTATCTTCTATGTGATGGATCATTCCATCTGCAAAAGTCCCTATAATTATCTTATTTTTGTTCATCATTGATTTATCATCTGGACATAACAAAGAGCATTTAAAATATGTTTTTGGTATGTGTTACTCGGTCACTTGTACACATTACTGTCTTTGTTTAACCCGTTAAGCGCGCCGCAAATTCCACCCCAGTGCGGACGTTCGATTGCGCTAACGGGATCCGGGCGTTCAATGGTCGTGCGCAGCACTAGCGAGGTAGTGCACGCGACGACCGTTGAACGTTCGCAGCACTGAACGGGTTAAAAAAAAATTATGACAATCAAAATCTTTTTTCAAGAAAAAAGTTTGGCTTACATGCACATTTGTGAAGGAGTAAGCAAATCTGTCACTTTTAACATGTTAAATTGTATTTTTGATTCAAAACATTTGTGATATGTAGCCATTTAACCTTATTTTTCTAGTCATTTTGGCTCACAAATTACTTTTGTTTGATTATAATATCAAACTATTGTTTGTTTTTAATACCAACTAACCAATTTGACGTTTGGAACATCCACTGTATCATAGGTGCATTGTATGCTATGTTACCTGTAATAGGGCGTACATAAAATCATTCCCTACTGTGACGGAGATCGCACTCACATTTGACACAATTATAACGTGTGACCTGTTTGGTACAACTGCCCCTTATAACATCAAACAAACTAATGCATATTTGTTGTTTAGGCAGGCATGTGTCTGTTCAAAACAGTGCTTTGCTGGTGGTCAGAAATTTGATGGTTCCTTTTCGACAAATTAAAATACAAAACACATCATCATACAGCTTGTGCAAAACTCACACCTTCTTGTGCGTTAGACATGTGTCAACCTTTATGTTCATGTAAACTAAATGACGCAACGTCGGGTCCCCAAAAAAGCTGCTCAAACGTACGTATACATGAATCAGATGAGTCAACAGTTTTTTACCAACTTATCACAATTTAAACTTCTTTTTGTCCACATATTCTCCATTTTCTCTCTTCAAGTTTTCAAGAAACAGAGAAAGGAAAACAATACCTGGCTTTACTGAAAAAAGTTCTACTTGACAATGGTGTTCTACAGTGAAATGGCAAAGGGTCATGGTGAAACAGATTGTGTTTTATAGGGTAGTATGCAAGTGTAAACAATTAAGCAAAACACATCAGATTTGTGATGCTAGTATCCATCCAAAATCTACAGTAATAGTACAATGTTAATCTTGTCCCAAGATGGAATTCTTCCATCTGCAATCCACCCCTAGAACAACGCCAGCACAGCTGTGTAATCTAAATAGGCTCGGCGCAATCCTGCCACTCTGACAATGACACAGTAATGTTAGCCAGCAGAGGAGTCCACTGCATTGGCAGCGGTGAGCCGCTTACCCAAACGATATTCAGTCATCACACATCTAAATATGTCAGACGGCATTCCGTCAGCTTAACAGACTACTTGTAAACTCTGCCGCGGAGGGACTATGGGAGTCCCGCCAAGATCTAAATCCATTACACAGACCCCCCAGGATATAGCGATTTCGCGATTTCGCGATTTGCCGCGAAATCGGCACTTTTTAAAAAATGCCGCGATTTTTACAAAAATGCCCGCGAAATCTGCATTTTTTGTAGAAATCGCGGCATTTTTCGCTATATCCTGGGGGGTCTGCTTTATGTGGCTATCGCCTGTGAATTGGGCTAGCAGCCAAGATACTCAGCAGCATTGGAGAGGCACAGCGGGGTGGCAACCCTCACACCTCCAGCCCTTGATGACCTGTTAAGAGGTGCTTCGAAGGTGACTGAGAGGAGGGGAGGGGGGGCAGCCCTGACACCTCCAGCCCTTGCTGACCTGTTAAGAGGCGCTGCGAAGGTGACTGAGAGGGAGGGGCTGCATGCTCAGGAGCAGCGACATCTATTCACATGCAAACAGCCCTGAATGCATCATGTCTCTGCTATTTGGAGGGGGCTCGCACATTCCATTTCTACCCAGGGCCCCAAACATCCGAGACTCGGCCAGATTACACCCCTGATTACACCGAGGCAGCACGTGGTTCTCTTCACAGAGCGTAATTACTGTCACTAAATTGTAAGCAAACCTCGGTTCTTCAACATGCAGTCTATAATGTAAGAAAATAAAGAAATGGCACAATCGCACCCACTCTGATTAACAAAGTATGGTGGACAATCAGTTTAATCAGTTCTCTTAGAGTATCTCCTGTAAGTACTGTACATCACAGTGGGGGATGGCATTTTGGACAGAGAGCCTGTCTTCTCGTTGTCTTGTGCAGGAGGGGGCGAGGAGCCCAAGATGATACTAGAATACTGCATGCCCACCCCTGTGCCCACCCTGGTGGATCCTGTTCCCTCTCCTGTGATGGCTCCTGCCCTCCCCTCAGTGATGGCTCCTGTCCCCCCATGTGGTGGCTCCAGTCCCTCCCCCACCTGTGATGGCTCCTGTCCCCCCATGTTGTGGCTCTAGTCCACCTACACCTGTGATGGCTCTTGTCCCCCGTGGTGGATCCTGTCTCCGCCCTGGGTGGCTTCTGTCCCAGTCCTGGAACGGCCCCTGCAGCGAGGGTGAAGTTCTTGATGGGCCTCTTCTCAAAAGGGCTCAGCTCAAGATTAATATGGAAAGGTCGGTGAGTAAGTAAGTGAAGGGATGGGTGAATGGCTGGATGAATTAGTGAAAGGGTGAATGGATGAATGAAAGATTGAATAAATGGATAATGAGAGAGGATGGATGGATTGATGAGAGGGGACGGATGGAGAGAAAATGTAAATAGCTGGATGTATGGGTGAAAGGGTAGCTGGATGATGGATGAGGGGAAAGATGGATGAGGGGAAGGATGATGGATGAGGAGAAGGATGGATGGATGGAGGGGAAGGATGGATGGATGAGGGGAAGGATGGATGGATGGATGATGAGGGGATGGATGGATGGTTGATGAGGGGGTGGGTGAAAGGATGGATGATGAGGGGAAGGGTGGATGGATGGATGAAGAGGGGAAGGGTGGATGGATGGATGATGAGGGGGTGGGTGAAAGGATGGATGGATGGATGATGAGGGAATGGATGGATGATGAGGGGGTGGGTGAAAGGATGGATGGATGGATCGATGAATGATGAGGGGAAGGATGGATGGATGATGAGGGGAAGGATGGATGGATGGATGAAGAGTGGGTGGGTAGAAGGATGGATGGATGATGAGGGAAAAGGATGGATGGATGATGAGGGTTAAAGAATGGAATGGTGATGAGGGGATGGATGGATGGATGATGAGGGGAAGGACAGATGGATGGATGGATGATGGGTGGGTGAAAGGATGGATGGAAGGAAGGATGGCTAAGTGAAAGGGTGGATGGAGAGAGAAAGGGAGGATGGATGGATGACTAAAATAGTGGATGGGTGGAAGGATTAGTAAGTGAAAGGATGGCTGGATTGGTGAAAGGGTAAATGGCTGAATGGATGAGTGAATGGATGGATGGGATGAGGAGTGGATGGATAAGTGTACAGATGGATAGGGTAAAAGGGTGGATGGATAATGGAGATGACTGAAAGGATGGATGAGGGGATGGATGAAGGGATGGATGAGTGAAATGATAGATGGAAGGATACATGATGGATAGGTTTGCAAACGGTTGAATATGTTTGGAAATGGCTGGGCTTACTTATATACTATTGCGCGACCTCTGATGTGTTAAAACGTACCTATTGTCCTGAAGTTTTGTCCTGAATTTTGACCTCCTGTCCTGAATTTGTGTCCTGAATTTTGACCCTTTGTCCTGAATTTGTACACTCACCGTCCTGAATTTGCACCAATGCCAGTTGGTCACCCTATTCGCGGGCTTGGAGACGGAGCGCCATGCAGAGATGTCTGTCCCTCAAGATAAACAGACAGAACCACTCAGCCGAGAGAGCTGAGGCGCACACGGGACGGGGTATCTGCAGAGGCGCGCTGGACAAGGGATGAAGTCAGAGGGTTGAGCTCACCTATTGCAGACCATTTCCCCCTGGGAGTGAACCATGGTAAAAATCATAGAGGCGAGAAATTTAACACGGGCGTCAAGTGGCCCCATGTCATGGGTGTCAAGGTATGGCCATCATTAGTGCAGCAGGTACAGTGGCACCAAGCTCTAAGGCTATTGCAAGACACAAACTGACCTGCAATGGTACGCCTCTTCTGGCGCAGGGCTTTGCAACGTGACGCATCTGGGAGATGCGTCACATTGTGAATACCCCGCACCATGGTGCATCTTTTGTGCCGCCGCTGCGTCACAAAAGTGACGCAACGGCGGCGTAAAAGCAGCGCAAGGGGCTTGTAAATCTGCCCCAAAGTGTCTACATTGTAAAGAAACCAAATATACATAGCTTCATGTTGTTAAATAACTAAAAATCTCTGTGTTTGTTGTGGGAAAAATGGCCACATAAAATGCCGCAAAATTGCCGCTAAATTTCAGTATTTGTGCCGCTAAATTTCCATTTTTGTGCCGCTAAATTTGCTAATCCATGCCGCTATATCCTGGGGGGTCTGATTACAACGACCACCTTAATATCTAAACTGTAATATACAGCGGCCACAGTGATGTTCTCTATAATGTAGGTTTGCAACCCACATCTTCATCTAAAATCACTTCAATTAAGAGTAAATCCGAGGAGCTCATAAAATTGTACCCTCTTGTTGCTTTCTGCTCTGCTGGTTCTGGGGCCGCCACCGCCACAAGAGTCATTGCCGCCATAATGAATCCCTGGAGGACCACGGGGTATTGACGAACTACGCCTCACTACACCCCCCCCCCGCGGCGCGCATGCCACCGACGCTGATCTAGAGATCCAGGAGGTGCTCAAAAGGCCTGCCAGGCTCCCGCAGCGCGGGAACTCGTAAAAAACATACCCGCTTGTTGCTTGCTGCTCTGCTGGTTCTAGGGCCGCCACGAGAGTCATTGCCCCATAACGAATCCCTGGAGGACCACGCAGGATTGACGTGCTACGCCTCCCTGCACCCCCCCGCAACGCTTATTCAGAGCGCCAGGAGGCGCTCAAAAGACCTTCCGGGCTTTTGCAGCACGGGCCACGCGCGGACGGGCGGGCCGCGCCCTGGCCAAGGGCGGCCCGTCTGCGCCTGTCCGAGCCAGGAGGAGGCAGGGCTGGGCCACCTCCCTTAGTTGTGCGAGACAATTTGAACTCCGGACAAAGCCTAAGGTCATTTTATTGTTATATTTTTCTTGATACGTTTGTTTGTCCAGAGGGTGATGCTATATATTTAGGCACTGGTCATGATGACAAAACACAAGGCTACAGGACTTCAGGCTGAGGGGGTTGTGGGAACACTGGATGTGTTCTTAATAAGGGCTGAGTCAGTATTAACACATAAAATACAGCTTACCGAAAAACGGCTCTCTCTGGACACTTATGCAGGTCAAAAAAGGTCGTTCTTGGGGGCTATAATTTTGGCCAAATCTCCCCCAGGCGCGCTGCAAATTTTGGACCGCTTAAGCTTGGATGCACCAGTTGTAAGTCCAGTTGTAAGTTCTGTTGGGGAGCTAGTTGATTGTTTAACTTCTAAATTGGGGGTACTGGAGGTGGATCATTTAAGTAATCTGGATCTTGCTCAAAACCCGACAATGAGCTTAGCTCAGGAATCGTTGCTTAATTTATCCGCGGAGAATGTAGATCCGCCTGCACCCTCTGCTTTATCCATAGCTTATACCTCAACAACTACTTGTGTAGCCCAAGGCGATCCTGCTAATAGATCTAAAAGAGCTGTAAGGGAAAGGGAAAGTGTGGCATGCTCTTTTAAACCCCTGTTAGGAGGGAATGGTGACCCGCCTGCAAAACGTACAAGGTGAAGTGTGGCATTGAGGAACAAGACCAAAGTTAAACCTACACATCAAGCTTTGGGGATAGGCGAGAACCAGATCCCCAAACCTGATGGTGGTACGCCTCTTTGTCCAAATACTGACCCCCATACCATGATGGTTATTGGAAGTGATCCTGACCACTGGAAACGCTTGGAGACTTTATTAACTGTTCTCTTAGTGCCTCTCCTATGTAAACTAGGGGCGATTGAGGAAAAGTTGTTGCATCTTTTAAAATCTAGCAATGAGCCAGTTAATCAGGAGGTGTGTGGGTGTCATTGTGCGGCACGAGGGGCAGCTAAAGCACCTGTGGCCCCGGTAATGACAGAAGTTATCGGCCCGGTGGGGGGCAACAATATGGAATTGGCCCACAGAGCAGTTAATGTGAACATTAGTAAAGTGAGTCCTGCCACATCTCGACCATCATTCAAGGCATTTGGCCTTGGGGGGAACATCACACATCTGGGCCTGAGAGGTCTGGGGACAGGCAGTATGGTTAATTCTTTTTGTCCATCCAATCAGATACTGTCCCAGCTTGTAGGATCCCCCAAGACCATTATCCATTGACCAGGCCAATTTTATACTAGAGATAGTAATAACCATAGAGACTGTCCCATTGTGCTGAATCCCTTGAATGTTAAGTGCTCTGGAGATGTACTAGACCTACCCCCGCCTGCATGTCCTCATGTTTTGGTTCTGGCTGGTGTCCCACTGCTCAGATCAGATCAAACTGAATCTTGGACCCAATTGCGGATTAAAACCGTAGATTGGTTATCCAGACATAAAGGTTTGAGGGTACCCATGAGCAACAATTTCATTATGGTACGCAGAGTTGGAAGGCTGGGACAATCACCAAAGAATTTTGAGGGGGACTGTGTGGTCATCAATTTCCGAAATCCATTGGTTGTTCAAGCGATATTAAGGGTGCTGGATCCTTGCACTAAGATCGCTACCTCCATCTGAACCTTGCCATTGGGATAGTTTTATAAGCCTTCTCTAAGACCTCTGTCATCAGTTGTTCCCTCTGTTTCTTTGTTTAACAGGTTTCAGGCACTTTCTGGTTTGGATGTTCAAGACTGACTATCTGTTAGTAATGTAGTACCTGTTAGTCTAGATAATTTAGTGGAAACACCCGACAAAGTAATACATGTTCCCATGGTTAGTCTTTCGAATTCTTTTCCTTCCTGTCTCTTGAACCAACACATTTCATTAGTTGATGTAGTAAAACCTAGTCCTACCCTAACTACAATGGATGGAGGTATAATGAAAGTTTTAACATGGAATATTTCCGGTCTAAAGGCAAAAAAGGGCAATGCATCCTGGGAACTTTTACTTGCTACACACCACATTAAAGCCCTTCAGGAAACATGGGAGACCAATGAACACTTCCACTTGGATGGGTTTAGATCTTTTTGTAAATGTGCTACACTATCCAGTATGGGTAGAGCAAAGGTGGGGGGGGGGGCTAAGATTGATGATTAACCACAAGTTGTCTTAGCAAAGCTGATTGAATCACGTTCTCCTCATATCCTAGTAGTAGAATTGACAAGAAAGAATTTACAAGCTCTTCCAGTGGTCAATTTCTATAATTCTTTCACTAGAACTGATGAGATAGAGCACCTCAGGGCACTCATTTCCTTTTTGGGAAATTATGGAGACAGCACAGAAATAGATTATGACATATTAGTCCTGGGAGATTTTAATATTCATACTTGCCCTATTAACTGTTCTGTCAGGCTGGAGGAGAAATATGGCCCTTGGGGACTAACCCATTTTGAACATACCTCGTCCGACAATGTTTTAGAAAGTTTTTTATCAACCCATAACTTGATTTGCCCCGCGCAGTCGGACAGGATAGTTCCCATACCCAAATATGTTGGTCATGGTTGTCACAGTATAATTTATTATATTTTGGTTTCCTCTTCGTTGTTGTCAACAATAGGCACATTAAGTGCAACAAAAAATTATTTTAGTGATCATAATCCACTAATACTGGACCTTAATATACATGCTGTAAATAAGGGAAGGACCATGACTCAACTTACAAATATTAATATAGCGTCCATAGACCAAGCACATAGAATGAGGTGGGAAAAGATCCCCCCTGATAGTTTTATTGATAGTTTGTTAACTAACTGCGCACAGGAGTTTGGGATTTGCTCAGACCAGGACTCCAAACCATTATCCGTTCTTAACGCCTTTGACCGAATCGTAAAGCAGGTTGCCTCTAACTTAACTATATCATGTAGACCAAGGCCCCCAAAATTTAAAAAAATGGTTTGATGAAACCTGTATAACCACCCATAAGGAACTCGTGCAGGAACTTAAGCAAAAACCCAGGGTAGCTTTACGGGTTAAAAATGTAAGGAGGGCATATAAACTTGCAGTGGAGAGTCGGAAAAGGCAGTTAAGGGAGATGGCTTGGGAGGAGCTTTGACAGGCCAGTGTGCTGGCCAATAGTTCTAGATTCTGGTCTGTCATAAAAAGTCCATTGTTTGGCGATACACCAAACTCCAGTAAAGATTGCTTAGTCCCGGCCAACATGTGGGTGCAGCATTCTGGGAAAGTGTATAGTGATGTGACCCCCGGGATTTCCACAGGGAAGCCAGTTATTGAGTCGGTATGCCACCCTGTAATGATGCTCCGTAGTCCTTGATGAGAACAGGTACAGGTTTATTTGTAGTTAAGGCAATATACAGGTGAGTGCCAGGGAGCAACTGAATACAATGACTGCTCCAATGTAACTGACTCCACGCACACTCGAAAGATGCATAACAGACATTCTAAAACGGGACCTCGTGCATCCTAGCAAGAATAAGGCACGGGTCTTAAAGGGATATAAAAAATAGAACGACATAACACACCCCCCCCCTTAATCAAAAGAAGGAAAACAAAAACAAAACAAATAAGAAAAACAAAGTTCCCAAAGTTCCCAACAACAATAGAAACACTAAGTTACATAGTCTTTAAGCCATGAAGGTAAAACACTTGTTCTTTTCCCATGTTCCCTTTCCACTACAATGGGACCAGCATTGTCACAGTTAGAGTCTAAATTAACATCTCCACCATTGTCACTGTTGGAGTCCAAATTAACATCTCTACTCACCACCCTTCCTCCCTTTCCACAAAAAGATTCATTGACAATAGAAGAGTCTTCCACAACCCCATCAGTGTTCCTTTCAACATCAGCCAACTGGGATTGTAAACAACTGTTTTCAAAATGATCTTCAATCCATTCATAATTATCTCGTCTATTTTCCACATCAGCACATTCAACATTGTCCTGTTTGGGATTAATAGCAATACTTTTCATGTTCCAAACCTTTCCATCACTCAACCTTACAGCGTTCCTTAAAACTTCAACTTCTTTTTTAGGTGGATCAAAACAACTCTCCCCCTTTGGTACTTTCCAAGGTTTTTTTACACGCACCCAATCCCCAATTTCAATTTGCATATCTTTGGTGCCATAATGATCATCATAATAATTTTTACTTTTGGCATGAACAACGTCAAGATCTTTTTTGACTTTAGTAGAAGACCACTGTGTGACCTTCCCTTTTATCAACCATCCCGGGTTAACTTTGCTTCTTGGTGACCTTCCTCTCATCATAACGAACGAAGACAGACCAGTACTAGTCTGTGGAATTGTTCTGTATGACCACACTGCTTTTTGCATCTGAACTTTCCAATCCATTTCTTTGTTGACAGCTGCCTGAATTACACCCTTGACTACCCTATCAAATCTTTCAACCATACCATTTCCGCTTGGATTATATAAGGCAGTGGTCCTATGCTTAACACCACACTTTAGAAAGTACTCTTTAGCCATGTGCGATAAAAATTGCACTCCATTGTCCGTAACAATTTGGTAACCCCTCCATAATAAAAATTGTGTCCAAAAATTTTAAAACTGAAGGAGTGTCTGCTTTATCAACAAATCTTACAATAGGCCATTTTGTAAAAAGATCTATAGCCACCAATCCATACTCTCTCATTACGCCCATAGGTCCAATAATGTCCACAGCAATGGTATCCCATGGAAGGTCTAGGATTAATCCATCACTCATGCTTGGTTTTAAAGTTATGAGAGTTTTATCTGCAGAACAATTCCTGACACATTTTTCCGTATCTCTATCAACTCCTGGCCACCAAAACATATGCTTGACCATTATCTTGTTCCTTCCAATTCCAAAATGTCCTTCATGACATAACTCTAAAATCTTTTGCCTCAAAGATATAGGGGGAATAATTCTATCACCCATAAAAAGTATATTTTTCTCAAGAGATAACTCCATTCTAACTTCTCAAAAGGCTTTTAAACCATCTTCAATCAATCAGTTTTTAGGCCAGCCTTTACAAATTTACTCAAGAACCTTCTTAATTTCTGCATCTTTCTCTTGTTCCCCCAACCACTCTTGATTGCTAATAGCAGGTGCACCTGAATCATGCACAAGAGCCACACTAAATGCACCCCAGGGGTCATCCACACACTCCTCAAGTGGGGAAGGCAACCTAGACAAGCAGTTCGCAACAAGATTGTCCTTCCCTGGTAAGTAAACCATTTTATATATATATATATACTCTTTCATACGCATAGACAACCTAGCCATTCTCGCTGAAGCAGCAGAAATGCCATCCGATGACAAAATCTTAACCAAAGGACGGTGATCTGTGCGAATGATTACAGGCTTGCCCCATACAAAAGCTCTGAAGTGTTCCAACGCCCATGCACACGCTAATGCTTCCCTCTCAATGATTGGGTACCTCACTTCCGCAGGTGAAAGTGCCCTTGAGGCAAAAAGAAGTATCTTTTCTTTCCCATTCAAACCTTTCTGTGATAACACCGCCCCCAGGCCCTTATCACTAGCATTAGTTGTCAACAGACACTCCGCATTAGGGTCAAAACTTGCCAGAGCATTAACATTTTGTAAATCACTTTTGATCTTTTCAAATTCTTCTTGACAACACTTAGTCCAATCAAACTTTGCATTCTTTTTAAGTAAACTCCTAATAATAAATGTCTTTGATGCAAAATTACTCACAAACTTTGCACAATATTCAGCCATACCAAGAAATGCTCTCACCTCTTCTTTAGTAGAAGGTGCATTTGAATTCACAATATTCACAATCAACTCCGGTTTAGGTCTAACCCCCTCCTCACTAATGATGTGGCCCAAATACGAAACATTCCTTTGACTAAACTTACACTTTGACAATTCAACTGTTAACCCAGCCTTCTCCAACACTCTTAGGACCTGTCTCAACTTACAATCATGCTCCACCTGATTCTTTGCAGCAATTAGAATGTCGTCCTGGAAAAATGAGATCATATCCATGTCACCTAATAATCTATACATCAGCCGCTGAAAGACAGCCGCAGCTGACGCCAGCCCGAACGGCATTCGTCTAAACTGATAACAACTGAACGGCGTGATGAAAGCCGTAAGATGCCTTGACTCTGGTTCTAACTCAACCTGGTGGTATGCATCTGAAAGGTCTATAGTTGAGAACCATGAAGCACCTTTCAACAAGGAAACCATTTCATTAATTTTAGGCAAAGGAAACTTTTCTACAATAATGTTATTATTTAGATGGCGTAAGTCTATGCACAGGCGGATCTTGCCATTAGGTTTTCGTGCAACGACAATAGGGCTAATCCATTCAGATGCCTCCACTTCTTCTATGATCCCCTTTGCCAACAGACCTTGCAACTCCTTCTTCACTTCATCCCTAATCAACATTGGGATGGGTCTTACTTTATGTACTTTAGGTTCTGCATTAGCTTTAAGTTGTATTTTATGCTTGAAACCTTGCAATTTCCCTAAAACTCCACCAAAAACTCCTGGAAACTCTTTGCACAAAGCATCACACAATTTACTTTGATCATCCACAACCAATACTTTTTCCTCACTATTGGGGTCTAGGATGATGTTTACATTTTTTGATCAAACCATCCCAAAACTGATGGTCCAACTTTAGACACATATAACTTCCCTCTTGTACTCCTTCATTTGAATAAGAAAGTAAGCCACCTAAAGCCTAGCATCTCAATTTTCTTACCCGTATACCCAACAGGGTTGACATCAGATGCATATAATTGATCTCCTATTTTTCCCACGAAACTCTTCTTCCAAACATTCTCATTGACTATAGTATAGGGAGATCCCGAGTCCGCATACACTTCCACTACAACACCACCTACGGAAATATTACACAAGGGTTTGCCCTGTATTGACTCCTCTGATATGTTAATCACGCAATTGCCTCTCATACTCTTAACATACTCATTTTCTTCTTCTTCTTGTTCATTTTCTTCCTCATCCCAAATATACTTTACATTACTTCTTTTTCGACACATTTTACTAAAATGTCCAATCATACCACATATTGAACATTTCTTCCTTAAGGCAGGACAATTCCTACTGAAAGCCAAATGATCTTTACTATCGCAGCGATAGCATCTTCTTTCTTCCCTTTTCGTATCATTCTTTTGATACCTAGTAGGCTGACCCATCCACTTTCCCTGTGAACCTTGCTGAAATCTGTTCTACGGCTTACTTGCGGTTTGTATTTTACAAACAACACCAGAACTTTTATCATCCTCTGTGTCTTTTACCACTGAGGAACATCTACCTGACATTTCTGCTTTCCTCATAATAGCTAAAACATCATCTAGTGGTGCGTCGCCATTTACCCACAAACGATCCTGTAAAGTAGAATTATTGTTATGCATAACTAACTGGTCTCTTATCAATTCATCATGTAAATCTCTGAAATTGCAGTCAATAGCTAATTTTTTAAGTCATCCAACCAGTCATCTACAGTCTCTTGCTTTGTCTGCTTCCTTTGGAAAAATGTATGTCTCGTCACTCCAATACACACTTCTGGCACAAAATATTTGTCCATATCCTTGATGCAATTCTCAAAAACATCTAAACTTGACTCCTCACTTTTACTCATACGAGAATGTGTTTTTAAACCAATTAGGCCCAATGAATGTAATAACATTATTTTTCTTTTGTTCTGGTTTCATCTTTTTTTCTTCATCGATTGCCTCAATATAGTTTTTAAAATATTCTTTCCATTCAATCCATTTAATATTTGGTTTGGTACCAGTAGCCCAAAATGGTTCTGGAGCATTTATCATAAAATTTTGTTGAGCCATCTCTCCTCTTGGTTTTCACTTGTGTCACCTGTGTCCATAATATTATGAGAATATTATTCCAATTCTAGTACTACTGATATTCATAAACACTCCTCCCCGACTACCTCACCTGTATAAACAAAATCACCATAACTTGCTTCAAAACCAATATCAGTAATGATATCTCCTGTTCTTTTGAATTTATTTAAGTCCAGGTTATTTTATTGTTAATAAACGAATAAATACATTAAATAGTACTCAATGTCTTTTTTTTTTTTTACTTTAAATCTCCTGCTCGATTGCACTATCGCGTAGCTCCGGTGGAAATCACGATGGAAAAGCAAAATGGCCTCCACGTAAGGTCACGTTACTTAACCTTACGTAGGCACGTCCATTCTTTTATCTTCCGGTGTGTTAAAAGGAGACTTCCTTCCCTCGCTCAACTGCTCGCGCACGGCTCACTCTGAATCCTTTTCACTGCTTGAAAGATGCCGCCAGCAAAAACTTAACGGACAAGGAATCGCAAGCAATGCAATAGGGGTATGTCGATCCTTTACCTTTTTAACGACACACCGGTGTTCCGACAGCGCTTTACCTTCTATAAATTTAGGAGTATAAATCCAATCGATTTTCGGTTAATCCACAAATTCATGAAACTGAGAAAATAAATATATCTTCAGGGTCCGAATCCTTCTTCAATCGTCGCCAATTGTAATGATGCTCCATAGTCCTTGATGAGAACAGGTACAGGTTTATTTGTAGTTAAGGCAATATACAGGTGAGTGCCAGGGAGCAACTGAATACAATGACTGCTCCAATGTAACTAACTCCACGCACACTCGAAAGATGCATAACAGACATTCTAAAACGGGACCTCGTGCATCCTAGCAAAGAATAAGACACGGGTCTTAAAAGGATATAAAAAATAGAACGACATAACACACCCTCTTGTTTTTACAATTGATGAAGTTATTAAGGCGATTACATGAACCTTAGGGGGGGAAAGCTCCAGGTCCCGATGGAGTACCGGCTGATCTTTATAAGGCAAATCCTAACCTATGGGGAAAGATTTTAACACATGTTTTTAATGCAGCCTGCTTGTCCGGCTTTCCCCCGTGGCTTACCCCGTCTTGGGCTAAGGCGGTCATCATACCGATTTTTAAAAAGGGAACAAGGGATGACCCGGCTTGTTATAGGCCCATCTCGTCCCTTGACTCTGCGGCCAAAATCATGGGGAAAGTTGTCTTGGCAAGTCTAACAGAGTGGCTCGATCAAGCAAGTATAGTTTCTGATCTCCAATATTGTTTTAGGCAAGGTAAAAGGCATGCTCGACCAATGCCTTAATCTCCATTTGGTGATAGGGAAGTATACAGTTGCAAAGTGTGGGGATCTCCATCTGGCCTTTATGAATTTAACCTCTGCTTTTGACATTGTTAATAGGTCAAATCTCTGGTTGATCCTTCAAGACATAGGGCTAGATGCTGACTTGATTTCATTTCTGGCTGCCATCCATGAAAATACAGCAGCAGCAGTATGCTTTAATGAAAATGGCAGCCTGACTGATTCATGGGCAGTAAAAAGAGGGGTCAGGCAGGGGTGCATATTGGCCCCCTAGCTGTTCACCCTCTATATTAATAAGTTTGGGGATTCTCTGATCTCTTGTTGTAAAGACATTCCTAGAGCCGGCACCAAAATGATTCCCGCATTTCTGTACGCTGATGATGCGGTGTTGGTGACCAGGACTGCAAGGGGGCCGCAAACTCTATTAAATTGTTTTATAGATTTTATGAAGTCGTTGGACTTAATCACCAATTTTAAAAAAAGTCGCATGCAATGCCCATAGGTTCAAGGAGGGCAGCGAAGGTTAAATTCTATTGCAAGGGAGTCGAGTTAGTAAAAGTTCCTGCCTTTCCCTATTTAGGGGTTCTTTTTGATGACCAGCGCTCATGGTGCATGGAGCGTGCACATAAAAAGAATGTATTAGCTAGAGCATGGGGGGCTACTCTAGACCTTGCAAAAAGAATAGGATCAAAACCACAACCTGCTCTTATGAAGATATATGTATTGCCAAGTGTCTCCCTATGGCAACTTATGGGAGCGACATCTGGAGTTATACAGATGTCAGAGAAATCCAAGGGGCTGAAAACATTTTCATGCGTAAGTTGCTCTCGGTCCCTGCATCCATGCCAATTTTTAACATACACGAGGAACTAGGAGCGGGTTTTATTTCTGATCAGATTGCGGTTTCACCTTTATTGCATTGGTTGAGAATTTGGGCACAACCTACTCCAAACCTAAACGAATTGATCCTTCAAGACTGTCTCACCCTAGAAAAGGCGTTAGACATTCCGTGGATGAAATATATTAAGGATCAGATGAAAATCCTTGGTTGCCCCGATCTATTCTTGAGCCCCATAGCATTGGGTAAACTGGCCATTAGAGACCTCAAGCAGAAGTTTTTAGATAGGCGAAGAGTATTAAGGGAGGGGAACGAATTGAAAAAACCTATGGTGAGAAGATTTGCCACACTGAGCCTGGGTCAACAGATGCAACCATATTTACTTTACGTAAATAAATCGTATCATCTCTTTGTGTTAACAAGATTTAGGTTCAATATGGTTCCCTGGCTTCTTGCTTTCCCTAAGGGGTATTTCAAAGAAGGAACATTAAATCCCTGCCCCTGTGACAACTTCTCGTACCAAGACACTCTCCATACAATATTTTTCTGTGCATATTACAATTCATTGCTCAGAAAATGTATCCTCTCCTTGTTTAGAGGTTGTAACTTTGTTCAAGTTAGGCCGGCGCTGGTATATTTACAAATGCTAGCGTCACCTATAGTTTGCTTTGGGGTAGCAAGTTTCCTAATAGGAGCAATTAGGCTTAGGAATAGGTCCCTTATGAGCTGCCCTGTGGACACAGTTCTGAATCATGTCATGTAAAAATCTTTTTGTTGGTATGTGTTAGTTTTACTCATTATGATTTTTTTGTTTTTAATTGTAAATATGAGCAAGTGTATGTCAGGCTAATTTTATCTTAGTTATTTATCTACTCCCAGGCCTAATTATGTGATGGTGGGCTGTTTTCTTATTTACGTCGTCATTTTCTCTGTTATGAATTTATGAGGTTTGCTCATTTTTGTACGAATTGTCATATCACTTGATGGCGTGTATTTGCAGATAATTAATTTCGTGTTGAGCAGGACTCTACAAAGATCATTAATTGTCATATAATTCTTATTTTTTTTATATCTGTTTTATTGATGACAAAACGGATGACAAAACGGGGGATCTTAATTGACTTTATATCTATGTATTATATGTTTGTAGATTGATCTGTCCTGTTTTGTTATTTGTACTTTGATGGCTATAATCAACCGAATAAAGTTAATTCTGACTGACAGTGACAGTGAGTAAATCAGACTGTTACCTTTGGTTAAATCACAGCCCTTTTCTTTACCATATTTATCACTCTTGATCTAGCCCACGCTCTAACCCTTAACCTAATCTTTTACATAGCCATGTCACTTTTTAACTTAACTAATTGTAGGTGTCATGTTACCTATATTATAATCTTAAGATTTAAGCTAAATCTTAACCTAGGGTCCGAAAACCGTTGGAGGTTCTGTAACTCCTACTCAGGAGGTCCATGACTTCATAACTAATATTAAAATAATAAATTATATTAGCTGATTGATAAAGTACATGTACATAAAAATCCAAAACGTGACATTTGTATTTTTAAAATATTCTATAAATGTCAAGGAATTTGAAATTGAAGTCTAAAAGTTAAGTTAGTATCCTTATCTTGATTCCTGGGAGCAGCAGAAGAACATCAAACACAATCTGGTAAGCACCGACCTAAAGTGAGCAAGTATTAAAAGCAAAAAATTCATTGATATACAAATTTCCTTTCACAAAAAGTGGTTGCAAAATGTGCACCCACTTTTTGCACACAGAAAGGAATTTTGTGAGTCGATCTATGAGCTAATAGGTCAGTTCACAAAATTCTAAATCGTAGTGAGACATAATTCTATGTCAGGACCGGAGGCTTCAGATTATGCTATATCTTCCTTCGCTTTATTAACATAAAGAAACCACAGCAGCTTAGGAAAAGATATAATAAGAACAAAAAATGCTTTAAACATAAAGCATTAACGTAATGTTCAACAAGAAATCAACAACAACTCCCAAGAGTCTCTTTGTCATAATCATAGTCCACAGTCCTTTGTCACTGTTCATCATCCCTATATAACCGGACTTCCCATCATCTTCCTCCTCTTTCTTCGCTGCTCCCGCAGCCAGATAAGTGTTTTTCTATTTTTGTCTTCTTTATTGTACTTGATTGTCTTGCGGTCTTTGGGGACTCCTTGTGTGGTTTATTCCCTTTCAGAGTCCCCTAGTTGCGGGAACGTTCTTCGTTCCTACGCGACTTTATTCCCACTCGTGTGCGGTGTGTACATAGACCGCAAGGGGGCGGCCTGTCGTCTCGCCGACCCTCCAGCGCGCCTCCGCAGTATGAGGAGCCGCGCCGTGGGGTCTGCTTGCGCAGGGGCCGACCCTCGCGTACCCCTCTGACACCTGGTGATCCGGGTCTGTACTTTCACAATTTGACGCCCTCTGGGGCCTGTATAGCGGTTTCGACCGCGTGGATCGCCTTCGGGCGAGATCTGTGCACCTCTTTAAACAGTGTGTGGCCTAGCGCGCTTGAGGGGTACGTAGACCCGGTCCCGGCGAGGAGGGTCTGCGCGCTTGGGGGTTGGTGCAGCCCACCTGCCACGTCAGCTGGCCCAAAACGTGATCGCAGCCGCTGAGCCTGCCCACATTCGAGAACTTTCTCGGTTGCCGCCCTCTGGGGTGCCCCGCATTTGCCCTTGGTTCCGACATGGAAGGGGAGTATGAGGAGGAGGCCTGCCCCTATCTGCAGGATGATGAGTTTTATCAGGCGGTGGACAGCTCCATCTATCGCTGTGTGACGGAGGTGGTGGGGCCCATGGAGGACCGCCTCTCGGCCCGCATCGTGGAGGAGTGTGCCAAGCTGGCGGCGGCGCAGGGGCCGCCGCCCCCCGTGCTCCCGGGGACGTCCGGCGGGTTGCCACCCGCTCCGAAGAGACCCCGGAGTGAGGGGCCTTCATCGGAGTCTCAGGGCGTGGATAAGGACGCCTTCGAGCGTCTTCGTGACGCCTTCTTGGCCAAAGCGACGGCGGTGCCTCCGACGCCCTTGGTGGACCCTGGCACTTCGGGCGGTCTGTCAACGGCGCCCGCTTCCCCGATCTACGATTCTCCGGACACGGATGACGACGGGGAGTCGACCCGATCTTGGCTCCCGGCGCCTTCGGGAAAGGAAATGCCCCGAGATGAGTCGGGCATGCTGGACCCGGACGAGATTGTCCACCCCCGATCCGCGGCCTGGGCCCCGGGGGAGACAGTGGCGAAGTTCGTTGCGGGCCGGCTGCGCAAGCCCCTGGAGAAGGAAGCGAGGGGTTGCCTGCGCGGGGAATGTCCGCGGCCTACTCTGGAGGGGAAGGTGGCTATGACCCCAGAATTGGACCCCAAGATGGCCACCTTCCTGGCGAAGTTCATGAAAGACCCCAGGAAGGGGATCGATCGGTCCTGGCGGGCCTGCCAGGACAAGCTGTTGGATGCGGTCGGGCCCGCCACGAAGATCCTCGACATGGCGGAGGAGGCTCGAGCAAATGGCACCGCCATTTCACCGGAGGTGCTCTCCAACTGGGCCCAGAGGGTGATCGTCTTCTTGGGCAACGCCAACTGTGCCCTGTCCACTGAGCGACGGCGGTCGCTCCTTATTAAACTGGATCCGAAGCTGGGGGACCTGGCCTCGTCGGAGGCGGGTGCAGTGGCCCAGGGTGGCCTCTTCGGTGAACCTTTCATCCGCGAACTGGGAAAGTTCGTGAACACGTTCACGTCGCTGGACAAGGCCCAGTCCAGCATCAAGAAGGTGTTTCACCAGCGTTTTTCTGGAGGGGCCGGTCGCGGTAGGGGCCGCGCGATCGGCCGTGGTCAGCAGACCAACAACCGTGGACAAGGCTCCGGAAGAGGTCAGTACCAGACCTCGGCCAACTACACCAATTTCTACCCCACGAGGGGACAACGCTATGGTGGAAGGGGATTCCAGAAGAAGTCCGGACAGGGACATGCCCCCGGTGAGTGTTCTTTGCTTGGATCAGGTTCCGATTGGGGGGCGGCTGGCAAGCTTTTACGGGGAGTGGGAGTTGCTCACTGCCGATGCTTGGGTTTTGCAAACTGTGAGAGGTTTCCATATAGAATTTCACGACCAGCCAACTCAGGTGAGGCCCCCGCGCCCAATGGTTTTCTCAGATTCCGACGCGCGATTGATAGACGGGGAGGTCTCGGACTTGCTGCGCAAGGGAGCCATCCGCCTATCAACGCGCCACCCGCATGGGTTCCTCAGCAACGTCTTCTTGGTAGACAAGACGGATGGGGGCAAGAGGCCTGTGATCAACCTCAAAGAATTCAATGGGTGGTTGGTCTACCGTCACTTCAAGATGGAGGGGATCCACCTCCTTCGGGACGTGCTCCTCCCTCGGGATTGGATGGTGCGACTGGATCTCAAAGATGCCTACTTGGTCGTTCCCATCCACCCCCCTCATCGTCGTTTCCTACAATTCCTGTGGGACGGCAAGGTGTTCGAATTCACTGCCCTGCCGTTCGGTCTTTCTTCGGCCCCGTGGTGCTTCACGAAGGTCCTTCACCCGGTGGTGGAGTTTCTCAGGAGCCAGGGAGTCCGTATGATAGTGTACCTGGACGACATCCTCCTCATGGGACAGTGCCCAGAGGTGCTGGCGGGACAGCTGCGTCAGGCTGTCGGCCTGCTTCAGAGGCTGGGGTTCGTTGTCAACGGCTCCAAGTCGGTCTTAGTTCCCACTCAGCAGATCACCTTTTTAGGTTTCGTGGTGGATTCGGTTCAGGCGGTCTTGAGCCTACCGAGTCGGAAGGTCGCAAAGATACGACACCTGCTTCGGCAGACGATCGCAAAGGATCGTACGTCTCTGCGTCATGTCGCCAAGGTGGTAGGCCTCCTATCGTCCTCCATTCAGGCGATTTTCCCCGGCCCGCTGCACTACAGGGCTCTTCAGTGCCTGAAGGCACAGCATTTGCGCCGTGGGATGTGTTACGACCAGTGGGTTCCCCTCACGGACGAAGTGAAGGAGGAAATGTCTTGGTGGCTGTCTCACATGGAGGCATGGAATGGGCGAGCGATCTTCGGGTCGGCCCCGGACTTGGTCATAGAATCCGACGCCAGCAGGTCGGGCTGGGGCGCCCGGTGCGGGGATTTTTCCACCGGCGGCGCCTGGTCGTCAGAAGAACAACAATTGCATATCAATTGTCTGGAGCTCCTGGCGGGCTCCTTCGCGGTTCGCTGTTGGACCAAGGATTCGGTCAAGGCTTGTGTCCTGCTCCGAATGGACAATGTTTCGGCGGTCCGATATGTGAACCACCTGGGAGGTCCTCGGTCCCGCGCCTTGGCGGATTTAGCGAAGGACTTCTGGGATTATTGCCTGTCTCGTCACATTGCGGTGACGGCGGAGTATCTGCCAGGCCAGTCCAATCAAGTAGCGGATTGGCACTCTCGACATCTCAGGGATGCCAGCCAGTGGAAACTGGATCCGGGAGTCTTCCGGTGGCTACACTCCCTTTGGGGCCCCTTCTCGGTGGACCTCTTCGCGTCCCGTCTCGACCACCAGCTGCCGCGGTTCTACAGCTGGAGGCCGGACCCTCTGGCGGAGGCCACGGACGCGTTCTTGCAGGATTGGAGTCGGGAACAGCCGTTTGCGTTTCCCCCGTTCTCCATGATCATGCGAACGGCGGCTCAAATACGCCGCCAGGGTGCGGACCTGGTGTTGGTTACACCGCTGTGGAGGTCTCAAGTATGGTTTCCGGTTCTTCTGGAACTTTCCTGGGATTTTCCAATCCTACTCCCCCTGTTTCCTCTGCTCCTGACGAGCCCGGATCAGGAACCTCACCCTCTCGTCATGCAGAACACTCTCCGCCTCGTGGCGTGGAGGCTCTCAGGAGACGCTGGACGCTCCCGGGCCTTTCGGGGTCAGCTGAGCACTTGCTCTCCAAGGCATGGGCCGATAGTACGACGAAGCGTTACAGATCCGCTTGGCTTAAGTGGATGCGTTGGTGTTTACGAAGGGATTTGGATCCCATGGTCGCCGGCCTTGTTCCCGTGCTGAATTTCCTGGCCCATTTGGCCGATAAGGGTTTAGCGTACAGAACGATCAATGCTATCCGGTCGGCGATTTCTGCGGGCCATGATAACATCGATGGCCATCCGGTAGGGGAACACCCTTTTGTGTGCCGGCTTCTGCGGGCGGTTCGCCTCGCACTGCCGCCAGAACCCAGGTACTCCGTCCTTTGGGACGTCAATTTGGTTCTGAATCTGTTCCTGTCGTGGCCAGCGAATTCTTATCTGTCTCTTAAGGAGCTTTCGGCGAAATTAGCCATGTTGTTATGTCTGGTCTCTTGTAGGCGCGTCTCGGACGTGCGCGCGCTGGATGTTTCTGCACGCATTTTTTCCCCGGATGGGGTTACTTTCACGGTGGGCCGACGCACTAAGACGTCGTCGCGTTCCATTTCTTATCCAGCCTTTACTGACACTCCTAAGTTGTGTGTCGTGCAATGCCTCAAAGCATATGAGGACCTGACCTTGGATCTGCGCCCTCCGGGTGAGCGTCAGTTGTTGATTGCCCTGCGGAAGCCACACAAAGCTGTCTCCTCCCCCACTATTGCTCGGTGGGTGCGTTGGGTCATGCAGGAAGCGGGCATCAATACTTCTCTCTTTGGAGCACACTCCGCCAGGGGGGCCATGGCCTCTAAGGCGTTCTCGGTGGGTGCTCGTCTGGAGGACCTTATGCGTGCGGCGGACTGGTCCTCGGATTCCACCTTCAAGAGGTTTTATTTTAAGCCAGTGGTGGATGTAGCTCAGTTGGTGGTAAGTAAGCTTTAAACTAGCATAATCTGAAGCCTCCGGTCCTGACATAGAATCGAAATTTGCCTAGCTTACGTAACGGTAAGTTTCAATTCTATTAAGGACACGGAGGCGAGGATTATCCCGCCCGGACTACGGTGGTGTCTCTACCCACCCGTATGGCAGTAAGTAAAGCGTTTTCCTTTACGTTGTCTATACTGTGTTGTTCACTGTATGCTCCTCGCCTTGTTGTAACTTTTTCCTGGGCCACCTCGCTGATGCTGTTCCTTTTTTGGCAGGCAACGACGGGGCTAAACAGGACCAATGAGGCTTAGCGTGATCTGCGCGAAGAAAGAGGAGGAAGATGATGGGAAGTCCGGTTATATAGGGATGATGAACAGTGACAAAGGACTGTGGACTATGATTATGACAAAGAGACTCTTGGGAGTTGTTGTTGATTTCTTGTTGAACATTACGTTAATGCTTTATGTTTAAAGCATTTTTTGTTCTTATTATATCTTTTCCTAAGCTGCTGTGGTTTCTTTATGTTAATAAAGCGAAGGAAGATATAGCATAATCCTCGCCTCCGTGTCCTTAATAGAATTGAAACTTACCGTTACGTAAGCTAGGCAAATTTCGATTCGACCTACTGCATTAATATGCAGGAGGAAGGTCACAAATTGCGACTCTCTACAATTTGCTAGAGTTGCAGTCATGGTGGCTTGTTGGAGTCAGCAGTCCACCAAGTCTTTTATTGCTTAAATAAAGATTTTTTTTAATGCAGCTTGTGTTCCTTAAAAGAAATGTGGTTCATATAAAAAATGAAATGTTAAACAAATCGAGTAGGCAGTGGGCTCGAAGACCAATGTGTACTCCTAAAAAATAGTCTTCCTCATCATTGTAAAATGGAGAAGAGGTCTCCTCAGGACCTATTCCCGTTTACGTATCCTTTACTATCTGTTTTGAATTGGTGGTAAAATATTAATATTTTGCGACTGGATTTTGGTTGCAAAAGGAATCGGTATTTGGAAGAGGCACAGTTAACAGGCGCCTTTCAAATAGCAATTCCTTCATTTTTTCTTATTAAGCCATTTAACAATTCTTAAAACTTCCTGAATCGTTAATTGAGTTTAGTACATCACAAAAAAATGTTTTCGCAGTTTCAAAGATTTACCAAATAGGAGAATTTGCAGCCATTAAAACAGTTTGTACATCAGGGCCAAAGTGACATGCCAGAGTTTAGCATATCGCTTCAGCTTTTGGAAACAAATCTGCATTTTAAAAAGATCCAACCTTCCATAAAATTGAAATTCGAATTTTCCATACTTGTTTTTGAGCTAAATAAAATATTTCTTAACTTGTGTATTTTTTAATGTATACATTTCTGTGTTTTTGTGCATTGTTTTGAAGATCAAATAGATGAAATTGTTCAGACCAGGGTTCCGGGATTCCAGAAGTGGCTAAGTGGTGAGCCACAGAAGAAAAACGGTTAGGTACAGCTGCTGTGTCACTGTCCTTAGACAAGGGTCTCCGGTATTATGCAGCAATTGAGTTCCAAAGTAACAAGGTTGTCTAATTTATGTAGCAAAGTAGAGAATTGTTATGAATTGAAGACAGTTTATGTCCCACGCTATGCAGCATGGTTATCTGGCACCCTCTTGTATTTCAGCACACCTCACAAAAAGGAAAAAGTCCTTTAGAAAACAATATTCACAACAATTAATGTTTTAGTTTGCATGGCATCATGGGAACAGCATTTTATTTACAGTGGCCTTTCTACTGCTAGGAGTAAAAACATTTTGTAAAACAGAAACTTTTTTGGAAATAGTTTAAAACAAACCTACAAGTACACACTTTTGTAGTCAGTTCAGTTCAAAATTTTTTATTCGATTAATCGTGTTGATAATCATAAAAAGTACATCATATAATTAAATACATCATCATAAAAAACACATTGTTAATATTACATTATTACATTACAAGTTAAAAAAGTTATAAAAAAGGAATACTCTTTAGTTCATTAGCAAGGTTAATACAGATGATCAAAAAAATTCAGCTAGGCATCACTTCAATGGCTTTACGAATTGTTAAGCATGATTTCAGGAACAAAGCTACATTCTTTGCCACGTATTGTGTGTCTAGCTGTTGTAGTGCTAGAAATGCCGGGCGACAGGTCCTCAACCCCATCTGGCGCAACACTGGTATAACCCAGCGTTTACGCGGTTCAACATAATAATGACAAAAGAATACCACATGCATAGTCGTTTGAGGGGATACCTTATCGCATGGACATTTATCTAATTCGTGTGACCAATTTAACGTGTTTGGAAAGGTGACCAGTCGAAAAAACTAATTAAAACGGAACCTGATTAATAGGTATTTTTCGTAATTAGATAAATAGAATGTGAGATAAGGCTGTATACCCGGAGACACTTGGGCCATCAAAATATGAGCGTTTGATTGCTTGGATATTTCGCCAGACAAACGCAATTCCCTTAGATGGTTGAGACATTGATGTTTCAGGGCTTTCCTGCTTATCTCGTTGATGGATGATGGCTCAATAACATACTGAGTGAGGTCCAGGTCTTTCAGGAAGTTGGTCACATACACCAACCATGGGATGTTTTTCGAGAAAGTCAGATCTAGGCATTCTAAAATCAGGGCACGTGTAAGATGGCATTGTGGTTTAGTCCAGATACGGTGCCATAGCAGTATTGGTTGACATTTGATGTAATCTGCCAGATAGTCAATCCCAAGCTCGATATGGCAGCCGTAGGTGGGGGCACTCTGTGGGAGTGCCAACAAATATTTGGCAAAGCCATTTTGAATTTTTTGCAAATCCGCCGTATTTACATAGCCCCATACACCATCTCCGTATGTGGCGATGCTCTGGCATTTAGCTTGATGGATTTTAAGCAATACAGGTGGAGAGGGTTTGCCCGTTTTTCTAGAAAATAAGACAAGGGCAGATGTTGTAGTTTGTAGTCAAATATGTGCCTGTTTTATTCTGCACATCCCTGTTGATTTGAAACGTACTTTCAGTTTTTCAGCATAACGATCGTCAACCACTTGCCATTTAGTGTACCTGGTCAGAGAATTGGTGATTTCGTTCTGTTTAAGCATAACAAGTTTTATACAACATTTTGCTAGCAACAGTTTGTGTCATGGAGCTTATTGATTCATGTTCAAGTATTCCCACTAGGGCTTTCAATTTTTATTTTTATTTTTCCTAACTCCGTTTCTTGCTTTGGATACATTATTCCACTATAGCACAGATTTTCCCGTCTATGAACCGTTCTCCTACTTTGCGACATGTCCGGTACTTACATACTTTTCTACGAACTTTATTCACTGCGAGTTATTTTGCGACGTGTGTCAACAGTTTCTAAAGAAGATTAAAGGTCTTTGGTATTCTTCTAGATTTCCAGTCTTCCTTGAATTAACTGCTTCTTTTGAGAAAAGTGCCTTTGTTGCATGAAAGAGTAAAACAGAACATTTCCAGACAAAGGCAGACTCAGTCTTTCCACTCCGAGGACACTGATGGATGCCATCTGAGCATAAGTTCTCTGGCAGCAATGAACACCCAAAGGGTGACCATTGTATCTTTTATGGGATTTCAATCCCTTTGAGCTACACCCCATTTATATTAACATATTAAAATCATGCAGCAGATTTTGGATTTTGTGACAAATGTGTCAAGTCCATAATTACACAAGTAAGGGGCACATCTGCAGACACGCATACTATTAGTTGCCTGCCCCAACATTTACACAAATCCATCTCCCAATCCAAACTGTAAATGCATGTATATACATGGGTTGCATTTAACTTCAGCGAAAATTACGTTAATATCAGTGTTAAAGTAGATTTGTTGTAGTGATTTTCCTGTACTTTTCTGTGTAATCACTTTTCATTGTGGAGGATTCTAAGTAGTAGTATTCTCTGTGATGTGCTTGTTGTAATGACCAAGGGTCAGATGTATACAGCAGTTTTACAGTTACAACGCTCCGATTCGGAGTGGGTTACTGCAAAAATGCTTTTTCTAATGCACAAATCCAATTTAAGAAGTTGGTAAACTTTCACCAACTCGTAAAATGGGATCCCGAACCCATTCTGAATCACTATTTAGAAGGGGCATGTTATAGGTGTCCCTTTCAAATACCGATTCGTTATGCAGCATATCAATGTTTGACATCCATAACAACCACTGAACACCGAAAAGCTACTGACTCCAAACTTGGAGAGGTAACCCATTCCCAAAAGGAAGGGGATCCTCTTGAAAACATTTTGTTTATGAATATTAAAAAGAAGTGTGTTGGCAAGAAAGCAGTTGTTCAGTGGATCACTAGAAAGGGGCCGATTACGATGTTGTTAGGAAGGGCTCCAGATGGGATTCGGTATTGCTGAATCCGATTCGGTACCCCTGTTTTCTACTGAATCGGACACTTTCCCCAACTGCCAATTACGATGTCTGGAAACTGTACGAGCAGTCCGAATCCATTCCGAAAGTCATTGGGTCCGTCGAAGTCTTTTTAGGAGCCGAATCGTTCAGCTCAATGGGCACGGTTTCCGGATGACCGATTACGATGACCGATTCAGACAGCTGGGCCGACTCAGTTTGTCTGAGACGAAACAGCTTTTCGAATCAGTCTTTGGGGGCCCGTTGTGGGCTCCCCTTCACCCGTAGGCGTTCAAATGTGGCCTGTGACCGTACCCAAGGGGACTCCCTTCGCAACTATGCACAATGTGGCAGGCACCATGGGGTGCCCGCCACAGGGTGCAAGGTATTTCCCAATCACCCCTTATTTCAATGGGAACCTGTGTTCTCATTCGGAACACAGGCTCCGACTGAAGTCTACTCAAGTCTGACCGAACGATGTTGGGAAACATCGTGATCTTGCCCCGGACTGGCAGGACATGATTCGGTAGGAAACGAGTCAAGAACCGATTCGTTGGGGACGTTTTTCCAACAAGATCGTAATCGGCTTATAGGTCTAAAAGAACCATTTTTTTAAACACAACCCTGTTTCCTTTACGGAAAGGTGATCACACATGGTAGTCTGCTGATCATAGCAGGCAGTCATCTCTGTGATCGCCTCCAGTCAGAGTCAGTCACTATTTGCGATCTATCTTATAAATGTCTATGATGTAGATTCAATTATGACCCCTTCCATATTGGAATTTTACGACCTAACCTATTAGAACCTAGGTTGGTTTATAAAATTCTTTACTGTTCTCATATTGCAACAGGTTTTTTGCAACACGAAAATAGTACTTTTAGCCTCTAGCCCCTTGTTTAAGAATCTATGATATTCTGTCTTAGTCTTTGAATATTGCATTAGTTCAGTTTTAAAGCGTACACCTTCCAAATGAATCACTGTCTAACCATGCCCTTTTCCTCCTCCAGGATCCAAAACTGCACAGCAGTCCCAGTATCCCGTTCCGTGCGCCAAGACATGTGTTAGGGCGGGTGAACCCCGGAGCATCATGGGACGAATTTGCTCTCCTTTTAGACTTGTGTGATTATCCAATTTCAGAACCTTCAAACGTAATAGACATGAATGAGCGTCAAGTTGATGATGCTTGTTCTGTAGTCCATGTACACAACTTTCAAGTTGGTTCATCTGATATAGCGAGGAGCCTTCCTTCCCAGCCTTCAAGCAAAAGAGACGTAAGCACAGGTGATGATAACATTGGTCACGAAAACCATTCATCAAAACATGTGAACAGTAGAACAAAGGCTAAAAGGCAGACATGCATACAGGATATAAAGGAGAAGGGCTACCCTTTAGTAAACACTTTCAATAGCTTGAAATCTAAAACCAGCAGCTACCAGAAAAA
This sequence comes from Lissotriton vulgaris, assembly GCF_964263255.1. Lineage (NCBI taxonomy): Eukaryota > Metazoa > Chordata > Amphibia > Caudata > Salamandridae > Lissotriton > Lissotriton vulgaris. The sequence continues at coordinate 272,543,227 of NC_141700.1, forward strand.
CGATAACTTGGAAGACAGCAGAACCTGTGAATATTGTGCTACACACAAAGCACATGGAATGTCATCTGCACATACTTTGAATCCATCCAAAAGCAGGTGTGTACTTACAGGACTGCATGCCTGCGGGGACCTCAGTGTTGCGATGATTCAACACTTTGCGAGATGCCCCAATGTTGTTGGAATAACCTCTGTTGCATGTTGCTACATGAAGCTTACTACCCAGGAAACGCCACTGCCCCCTGGAGTTTTGTTTCCGCCTATGTCGTCTGATTCATTGCAGGAAACCGAGTTTGGCTATCCCCTGAGCACTTGGGTGGCACAGCTTCCAGGCCACCAACTTTCTTACAAGTCTCGCGAAGTGTCATGCCACGCTATTGAAGACTACTGCGGTCGCCTGATGAATGAAAGCCCAACCCTTGGCAGCCACTGTTTTAGAGCTGTTCTGGAGACCATCATACGGGATATTGATCCAACCATGAAGCGCATAGGTGTACAGACAATAAGAAACGCTCACAGGCTTTCCTTTCAAGAGTAAGTATGCTGCGATATATAATTCCATATTGTAGATTTGTTTACAAGATTTCATAAATGTTGTGTAATATAGCTGAAAGATATGAAACCTCTTGAAAGTATGAATCAGAACATATTTTGTGATGTTACCTGTACAGAAGAGTGATAAAGAACACAAGTTTTGATATTGTAGCAGTGACGGTAAGCAGTTTGTAGTGCTTTCAAGAACTGTCTATACTATAACATTGTTGTTAATAATGTAAGTCATCTGGGAAAGTTAACAGCAACATCTGATAAAAAAGCTCCAACCTACATGTATGTTACTTTTTGGGTTGGAGAAATTAAGTTCTTAGTTGCATAAAATTGCAGTGTTATAGAACATAGTCGCTGTGAAATGTAATTCCATGCTGCATGTGATGTCACTCCCTGTTTTTGCCCATGTCAATGACACACACCAGGCTCACAAACAAAAGAAGTCAACATTTATTCTTTGGGTAGTAAGGCTCATTTGACCCTTTTTCAAATTTGGATCTGGGTTACTAACGTTACCTGACAGGACACTGCCTCAGTAGAGTCTCCATGCTGGGGGTAGTAACTATATCGACGTTTTGAAGTAAAAAGGGAGGCGACTGTGAGTTCTCAACTTGGAAATATGATGTACTTGCTATATCTGAATGGGATGGAATTTCCCCAAATATAAGGTGGGATATATATAGTTTGCATTTTTCCTCTTTTGGTCATTGCAGAAGGTCACCCTAAAGAATATATACTTTTTCAGAGTGAAAATGCTAAAGATCGGATTTCAAGAAGACATTGTTTTTCTTTCATTGTAATAATATAGACGGGGTGTTCTGGTAGGGACTTCTTACCGCAGATTCCTCGCCTTGTGAATTTACCACTGGTGCCACACAGGAACTGGAATCTTTCAAAGCAATGTCCTTGTGCATTGGTAGGTGTTGTCATGCATGTGATATTGGGTTCAATAAATGTGCGACAGTTCGTTTCTCTTCTTGTCTTGTAGTACACCCCGGGTACCTCTAGGCTGCAGAGCCATTGCACAGAATGGACTGCAGCAGTATTCCAGCTTCCCCTCCCCCGCAAGTGATCAAACACCATCTGCTCCTAGAGGCTGCAGAGACAATCCTTGGTACCCACCAGTTCTCGCTGGAGCGCCTTCGAGCACCAAGGATCCAAGGTGGCTTCCTGTTAGGAGCACATCAGTAGATCCATTCCCGACTCTGACTGCATCACTCGACCTTCGCCATGGGTCGGGCACTTCCTCGAGCATGTCGCTGCCGGCTTCATCCTTGGTGCAAAAAACTGAAGGAAACCCGTACTGTGCTTAGTATATCTCTACCAGCCCAAGTGGATCACTCTATGTTATTAAATGGACTCCCACCCTCTGGAATTCCAAGTGGCATGCTTCATCCACCTACCTCCTTACCCTCATGAGTTTCAAATCGGAATTTACTAAAGAAATGGAAACATAGAGACCAAATGGGTTGGTATGTATGCCATGTATTAAGATGGTGAATGGAAATTTCACAATTGAACACTAAGACGAGATGCTTGTGAGGTCCTGGTGAAAGCCAACTAGCCCGGTGAGGCATTGGTGTTATGGCTGAAGTATGTTAACCGGGTATACAGAGGATACTAATTTCCTTAGTGCATCCCCACCTGTTTTTAACTCTGTTGGGTGCCCTTTGAAAATAAAATGAACCCTCAGGACATCCTAGACTGTTTTAAATCTAGGATCCCATCCAATAACTAAAGAGCTCCTTGGTCACCAAGGTTGAACTCGTCCAGATACACTAGGTATCTGGACAAGGACTCTATGATGAAGTATGTCACTTGGAATTCCAGTGGGTGAGAGTCCTTTGAATACCATATGGTCATCCCCTTGGGCTGATATTGAGAGATAGGCTAAATAGGGTGGGGGTCACCCCATTGTTTTTGTATAGTAAGATGTTTGGGAAGGTGAACGAACACTGTATCACTTCTTACTCCCTCCTTCTTGGAATATAGTCCCTCCTTGATCCAACATCCAATATCTTTCTCAGTGCCACATCTGACGTCAGTGGCTTGAGCCTCTACACTGGTACCAATGTCACAACTCTGGACATGGATTTGATGGTTCTAGGGGTTCCAAAAATCTGCCCCGACCCTTAAGACCACAGCAGTACACACCATCCAACTCAGACATTTCTCACTAATATGATGATGGTGATTACAAGGGTAACTTATACAAGGAAGGAAACCTATTTGAAGACCCTCAGGGTGCTAGGGGTCTGGATACCTCTCCAGCATTGGCTACAGAAGACTCCGCCTCCTTTACCACTGTGATCAGGAGGGCTGTAGATGATCTAAATCTCAACCTACCCATGCAAGAGGTCAAAACAAATGTCCTTACACGAGTTCTGAACCTTGCTCAGACCAACCAAGAACTCAATGCTGAATTTGTTTAAAAAAAAATAGGTGCCAGGCCCTTGTCAGGAGGCCACTGTAGCTTGGACCAACTATTGCCCTGGTCAGTGCTGCCAATGACAGTACCAACACAACTGCTATTACATTTCTTTAAGTGTGGTAATTCGGACTTTCCCAGTCCCCCCAAAGTTATAAGAATGGCTTGGGAACAGGTTTTAGTCATTTTTAAGGTATACTGAATTGACTAACAACTGTTGTGCTAGTCTCTAAATTAAATAAAGAGTGCCACTGCTGTGACCCCGACCACCACCCTTCTTCCCTATCGCATCTGTGCCTTGTTGCCCAAACCCTGGCATTTCCCACATTTATTTTATTATTTCTTTATAAAGTTTCTATATAGCGCGAACCAGATCCCGAAGGATATCCGAGCGCTTTACATGAGGATCAATTGAATCACAAGTTACATATCACATCCAAGCATAGTAAGTCTCTCGGCTGTGTCTTCTTCCTCCCCCTTCCTCCGACGAATTACTGCTACATTGTTTTTTGTACCTGTGTCTTATTGTCCCCATCGCTATGAAGTACATGTGTGCTGGCACATGTTCCTAGTTTTGTTCCTGTGCTTAGGTGTGGTTGTAAAGCTTATTAGCCTTTTAATGTAACAAACTTTTTGACATCCAGATAAAATGCCCGGGACCCTAGAATACTGGCCCACCCTTGCTTTTGATCTGAGGAACTCCTGCGAGATCCCACAAGATTTCGACCCAGTCATACGACCTTTGGCCATTTTGCCGATGAGCGTGTATAGGTACCACGCCCGCCCGTTTATGACTTCATCTGTCGGCCTAAGAACACTTCTGCTCACCTGAGTCAACGATCCCCACCCTGATCCGCTGCTCCCAGGCCCTGTGCCACGCCCAATCCCATATTGCTCATTGATGGCTCAACAACGTCGGCTCCTTAAAACCTGCAAACAAAGAAAAACAGAAATCGGTATCATATTTAATTTGCAATAAACAACAACAAAATTGTCAATGATTTTACTACGAAACGATTCAGAAGGGCGTGAAAGCATTGCTATTCCAAATTCTGTTTATTTTTTAAACCAGAACGGTCTCGACATCAGTACATGCTCAATTAAAGGTTTGGACAAATTGTTTTTATCACTACGATTATGACAGGAACAATTTAGAGATTATGGGGTGCAAACGATACACATAACATCTTTGATACACTATTCATCCCTTGATAATTCAATTACATAAGCGAACCTGAAACATTGGTTCCAAAATAGTGCCATTGTTGACAACTGCACAACGGTCTGTGAGACCAGAGACATTGTGTCTATTAATATTGAAACATTGTTAATCGATAGGCAGTCCTTCCGAATAGAGACATTGTGATCCTTACTATTGAGACATTGTCATTTGATGCTGAGGATACTGAGTCATTTCCCCAACATACTTCAGAGAAAAGCTTGTTGAAAATCACCAGACAGTTTCCATATAAAGGCATTCAAATAATCCTGTAATAATCTTGTAATCACAAGATATCACGTACACTGGAAGGTGCACATGTTATCCTGGACCACACCCTGATTCGAGCACGCCCGCTGAAGAAGAAGACGCCTGATGGATCTTTCTTTATTTCTCTCACCTGCCCAACCCTCTTCCCCTTTTGGGATTATCACCAGAACGAGGTTACCATACATGTTGAGTGTAGTGTTGAGAGAGGTTGGAGGATTTGTACGGAACCTGTGGAGGTCCTGTGAGTTGGCAGGTGATTGGCAAGTCTAACAGCCACCATGTGGCAGACCATCATAAGTGCCAATGTTGACAATTAAGTGCCAGTGCCCAGCACGGGAAACCACTGGTTTAAATTAAGCACTGCAAGAACCATTATTGCCTTTTAACGAAGCCATTATTGACGTGGGCAAAAATGAGATATTGCCCGGCAGTGAATAGGCAAGTGGCAAGAAGACAACGCCGTGCTCCTCGGGACCTAGATTTCCATTATCACCACCCCACTGTGGGGTGGTTAGTGGTTTAGGCGTCTACCAGCTACCACAATCCAGATGCTTTTCCTATGACTCCACCTGAATGAGAATACAAAAAGAATAGAAATGTTTCCAAAACTAATGTTTTCCAGCAGCAATGTTGCCCTTAGGTCTGTCAACATCGCATGCCTCCTGGGTAGATACTCAGGCACATTGTAGGACAGGCTGTCAGACATTTTGCCAATGCTCCCAGAAGACATCAGATTAACCTTGCAGTGTCCTTTTTAGGTTTCGCTATAGTCATTGCCTTAGCAATGCTTTGCGAGAGTATAGTAAGGGGCTCTCAAAAATGCTCCCAAAGTCTGCAGGCAGATCGGGCAGTGCATTTGTGCCGGGCGCGCGCACCATTTTTCCGCCTGCAGCCTTTGGGAGGACTTTTGCGGCCGCTTTGATGTTCCCAGCCACTTCACACGCGCGCTCCGCCTCTGCTGCCATATGGACATGCATTCAGATTACCTTGCTTCAGCACACCCCTTCAACCCCCATCCCCCTTATGCTCTGCCTCCCAAACACACACACAGCCGCACCCATGTACTTCACAGCTCTTTACAAGTGTGTGATATCATCTTGGCAGTCAGGGGCTCCTCCTTGAAAACAATTTGTGCATGCCAGTGGGGCAAATTCGTGGCTTGATGAGCTACCAAAATCTTTGATCCTCTGTCTGCACCCTTGTCTGAAGTTCTTCTGTGCACAGTGAAAGGGTACCTTTTTCCTATTTTGGCTCCCTGCATTTAAAGAAAAAACCGTCCCTGTTCAAGTCACATGTTCGGACTTGTTTCTTAAAAGATTTCACGTTTCCTCCTACATTCTAGATTATGCCCCAATGGGTTAATTCAGTCTTCACCTTTCTCATGTATTTACCATTTGAGCCTATGCACAGCTGCCCTCTGAGAGTGCTCACATCAAAACAGTCTTATTCTGGCAATAACATCTTCCTGGATTGTTAGTGAGTTGCAGGCCCTTTCAGTTCATCCCCCCTACACTACCTTTTTCTCAGAGAAATTGACCCTTAGGACGCGTGCCTCCTATTTACCTAAGTTGTCACACCTTTTCACGTCGGGCAGATAATCACATTGCCTACTTTTTTCGCCCCTTCTCCTCCTACCAGGAAAGAGGAGAGACTCCACCATCTGGACCCAAAAAGAGAGCTATAATTTAAAAATCTATTGTACCATGGAGTTCTGGATGGACAATCAACTCTTTGTTGAATTTGCGGGTGCGAAGGAAGGCAAGGCAGTTCACAAACGAACCATCTCTAGAGGTATCATCCTCGGTATTTAAATCTGCTATGCAGTGTCCAAGAAGCAACCCCCTGAGGGAACGCAGGCTCATTCAACAAGAGATAATAGGCTCCAACCACTGCCTTAGCAGCCACGTGATCATAGTTGTACACATTTGTCAAACATAAATACTTAGACAGTCAGGTGTTGCAAAATGGGAATTTGGCTCTTTCTGTCCTCAAGACTTCTCAATATAACAGTCCACAGACCCACCTCCTTGGAGAGATTGCTTTGATGTCCATTCTAAGATAAGGTGTCTGCAGCTAGAAGTCTCTATCAAATGAACAAGTTACTTTCCTTCGGTAACGCCTTGACTGATAAACTCTATCTAGACACAGATTCCTTACTCACCCTCCCATCCTCCATCTTCAACGAACTGTGTATCTAATTTTCAAGAGATACTTCCGGACTGCCTCCTGGCACAGTCATTTTTCCTCAGTTTGCCTCCATGATTTGGTGTGAAAAAGCAGTCAAGAACTGAGGTCAGCGCTCTGGGATGGATCCTATATTGGCACCACGCTAGTCACTTCCTTCACGGATGACACCACGCAGAGTCGAATGACGCTACCAACCAGCACACAAGGATATTGCTAGATCATTTCCAGATCCAGTCTGATGCCTAGGGAATATTTTAAGGTAAGCAATCTCCAGTTAGATAGAGTCTCTACCAGATAAGGCATTACCAAAGGTTCTTCTGGTCATGATCAGTTGTCCTCTGATCTAGCTGCCCCTTTTCGCAGACCTCCTGTTGCAGCAGCAGTGCAGAGTCCTGCACCAAGCATGCACAACCTCCATCTCCATGCGTGGAGATTGAGAGGTGACAGTTGATGGCTTTCGATCTTCCTCCCAAAGGGGTTGGTGTCATCTTGGCAGCAAGGCTTCCATCTACCAAATCGATCTGTGCTGGATGCTGGAATAAGTTTATTGATTAGTGCTCATCCCAAATCATACAACATCTGAATGAAGAGTCACCTGATGTTCTCTTGCTCTGTTTGACTAGCCCAGCAATGCCTTGCTGTGGGAACAGTTAAAGGTTATCTCTTGCCCATTTCTGTGGCTAGGTAAAGGGTCTCATGTAGAGTTTGGAAGACGAGCTACTCTGTAGCAAAAGTGATAGAGATCACTGTCGGACGAATTACAACTGCATTATATCCTATGGCACTTGTAATTCAGCCAATGGGATATCCGTCACCTTTCTGACCAAGTTACCTGTCCGCCAAACTCTAAATCAAGGCCAGATTCTCTACCAGAAAAGCTGTTACTGAAAGTAAGTAACTTGTTGATTTAGAATGTTGGCAATGGAATTTCTGTTTTCCAGTGTGGTGGATGTACCACCTCCACCATGCTGCTTGCTCTCCCATTGTACATAGGGGTAGGGGAATGTACATAAATAACTGTGAATGCTGGGAATTAGCTTCAAAGGGGAGTACAATGTCATTACACATGTCTGGTCATCCTACTGGATATTTTTTACAGTGTACTTATCTGTTGCGGTTAGTCCGCTTCCATCCCCATGGTGGTCTTTCACAAACTAAACTCAGTAACTCATGATAGTGGATCACTCATTTTGTAAAATCATTTCTCCACCAACATTTGTAGCAGAGTGACACCACACCGTACCAGATCTAAAATAGAGGTGAGGCCACAAGTAAGACTACTATTTTGGATGCTACCTCAAAGACAACCTATTACCGACAGAGGTATGAATGGTAGTTCCAGTGTTTTCTGGCACAGTCACTATCACCTCGCTTCTCTAGAACAGGCATGAAATATCAAACAATCTCTTGGTCAACATAGCATGGAAGGATTGTTGGAGAATTATATTCCTAGCTGCACAGTATAGCTGTCAAAATAATTATAGGTCACGTTAGCTTCATCTGTAGTCCTTAATGAAATGTAATTTTAAAATTCCTTTACTATTAGCATTACAGTGATCTATAATTCCCTCGATCATTTCAGTAGTTGAGGACTTTGAAAGGCCTATAATCCTGACTTAAAATGCAGAGCTAGCTTCCTCTCTAAATTGATTGCATGTACATTAGGTACACTCCAGATTGGTTACTGTGTTACTCTTGTGAGCCCCTAGTATATGGTACTTTAGTTACTAAGGGCATAGGTAAACACCTACTTAACCGGTAATAGTTTTAAAGAGCCCTGGCGTCACGAAATGGATGCCACAGCCACAGACACAAGTCTGACCTCCTACTGCTGGACGAAACTCCGGCAGGGGAGGCTTTGACAATAGGCTTCCTGTCACAGGGAGGTGTAACCACCTCCCATACAGGCTTTAGTTTTTTTGTGGATGGGTGGGTGCATTCAGAGAACGCTTTTCAGACAGAGCTGGGGGCACACTTGGTGTCGCAGTGCATAGCCTATTTCAAACCGGTTGTAGGGGTACTCAGCCCCTGCTCTTCCACAAAACTGGACAAAGGGAAAGGGACCCACCCTGGGTCCTCCCATAGGTGGGACCCTAGAGTAAGTCCAACCCCTAAACTTAGTATAAGTATAGGAACCCTGTCCTTGGGACTTTAGATTACCCTGGACGAAACTCTGCAACTTATATCCTGGAACTTGGACATTCTATTTCGACTAGAAGACGGAAGAATCTCCCTTGATGGTCAAGGAGTGACTCCCATGTTCAAATAGGCACCGAAGAAGCATCTTGCCAGTCTGCATTTCCAAGGCTCCCGCCGGATCCCGAAGGTTTTGCGACACAGGACACGGACTTCCAGACATCTACGAGGCCGACACGAGATCACAGCAAAGCTGAGACCTTGAGCAATCCGGAGAGACGAGGGACTAGAACTCCTGGACACTGTGCACATTTGCAAGTGCATCGACTTCCCGAGCTTTCCTGAAGTTGTGCATTGGGCTACATGTAGTCCAAGCCCCGAGCACCATCTGCATCAAAGATTGTGGGCCTACACTCCACGAATGTTCTGTGGACCCGCTTCTAGCATTTCGGCTCAAGGCTCCTTCGCGATCCCTGGTCCGTGGACTGGTGGGTTCCCACAAAGGTAACTCTTCTGTTTCTTGGGCTTTCCTGGTTGCTCCAGACGTGCCCTGACTCCCCTCCAAAGGGTGAGTCCCTCAGACCTTGCTCCTCTGCACCGAAGCCAATCTTTGCTTTCTGCGTTGGTTGCTGTTGCCAAGGCTTGTTGGGTCCAATCCAGAAACCGACACCGCAGCACTCGACATCCTTCGTGCGACAGCTAGAATCCAGCTCCTGGTCGTCGTCGACGCCTCCTGGTCCTCGAGGCTGAAGAGTCAAGCTTCACCTTCTTCACCTGAAATCACCCGACATTGGTTGGCATCTTCTCTTCTCCTTCCTGTTCACTGGCTAGTGACCCAGACTCTATCCCCTCTGCTTTCAGGTTCTTCAGATCTCTGATCCACCCTTGTATCCATCTGGACACTTTCCACGTGGTCACCTGCAGCACTTCATCGCAGCTCGCCAAAGGAAACGACGACAAACCTGACACAAAAAGACACCTATGAACCCGGCTTCCCTGGGTGAGGTAACACGAGCACTCCGGTGCTTCCGTGGGTCTTGACTCTCGAACTGTCTAGTTCTGAAGGGGTTTGTTCCTAGTCCACACCTAAGTGTCCTTAATCTGTAATCTTCCAACCGCTACTTTCCCCATAGAAGTTAATGGTGATTCACAGCTTTGTTTAGACACTGCACGCGTCCCCCGTGGGTCCCTGTCACTACCTTGGGTGGTTCCTGGTGGCCCCATCGTTTCTAAAGGCTCTAGGCCTTATATCTATGACAGTCGTGGTTCTTATACCACTTTCTCAGTATATGGTTTGTGACGCCCCTAGGGCTAATCAAATATTGTGCTAATTTACTGTGTGCTAAATAAGTTTATGTAATGTACTTTTGCCCCTAGCCTCATAAAGAGACTAGAGGGATGTGTTTAGAATACATATATATATTTTATATATATACCTGGTGTGGTTCTCCTTTCATTTGGTCATTACATGAGATTATTGACTGATAAAACAAGCTGCTTTATATTCCTTCAAGACAGCCTGAAGGCTGCTCTCCACAGCTACCACTGGGATAGCTTTCTATAAGGTTGTCTTTAACCTACCATCAATAAGGGGTCGTTTGAACTGGTGCAAGGTGCCCACTAGAATAGTGGACAGCATATGCCAGGCCAACTTCTCACAACTTTTATGTGCAAAGGAGGGGGTTTGTCCCATTTGCCCAGATGCTATACGAGTATTTGCATGTGGTTGTGTTACCTCTTTTAATCTTTTTACAGCACAACATACACAGACTTCAATAAAAGGTCTAAAGAAAGCCACTCAGCTTCCTGAATGTCACAACCTTCATACATCTGCAAAAGTTTCTACAGACTGAAAAAACACAGTAAAGCGCAGTTGGAACCTAAACCTAAAAAAACAAGTAAATTCACCATTCATGACTAGGTAATCTAGATATAACACAGGCCCTGTCATATGCTTCTCATGACCTCATGTATGACATCATTCATAACATGTGAAATTAAATCATTGATGTCATGTCCTGTAACTTACCACAACGTACTGAGCGAGTGTACACCAATTCAACCAGAGGCACATCCTTCAGTAAAGTTTTATTTTCATGCCAAGTTTCTTCCGAATCCCTTCTACCATTTTGTCTATATCTAGCACTAAAGAATCCCATGAGTTAAAATAGGGAATTCAATCAAATCCATTATACTCCACCTTATCTTATCAGATCTTGGATTGCATTGGATTCTATAGCCGGTTAGGAAATGGGTACACCAGGTGGGCGGTACAAGAAATTTTTATTTCGGGAAGTTAAAAAACAGTCTTTTTCTGTAGGCAGCTCCTTCACTGTACGTGGGGGATAGGCCGTTGTCGGTATTCGGTAGGCTCCACCACATTATTACAGGCAGGATCCAGGCGTATCCCCAAAAGAAACACAAAAGAAGGGAGCATTAGCTATCTTGCCACTTTTGAATGCTTATAAGGGAGGGAGTGAGGAGAGTTAAGCACCCAACATGCAGGCTAGTGCCAGTGGTAACCGTCACCAAAGAGCGGGGAGTGTGAGAGTCGTACATAGGTCATGTGGGTTAATACATTGTTGATTCTCCCCCTAGAAAATACCTGGACCTTTCTCCTACCCTTCGCCACCGCCCATGGAACATAGCACGCACCTGAGTGAGTCACGCTCCTACGGTAACGCAGCGGAGCGGCTCACGGGGTCGTTGGCCACCAGGCAGTCCTGACGTGCCCTCGGAGCGATTCTCTTCTTCCGCCGGTATCCAGCCTCAGTCGTCGTCTTCGGTTTGAGGCTTTTCCGCGTTCCCTCTCCACACACTGCTACCTTTTCTGGTCCTCCAGTATGACGCTGAAGACTTCTCTTCCTCTTCCGGGTCCTTTTCGCTTTTCAGCCTTGTCGACTCCTCCCACCAGGGAGTGGGTTATTGTCCTCTGTATCGTCTTGGCTGCCAGGAATTAAAGGGCTCGCAGGGTCTTCCTGCGGACGTTCGCCGGTATACAAAATGGCCGTAGAAGGTGTCAGTCGCTGAAAGTTAACCCCTTCGATGCTCATGATGAGCTCAGCTCGTCATGAGGCACGGTTGAGCTGTGCTTATGACGAGCTGAGCTCGTCATGAACAATGGGAAAAATTCATAGTCAGCATAGGAGGGGAAAACCATCAGCAGCGATGGTGTTAAAAGGTTGGGGCAAATAAGGGATCTCGGCTTCATCAGCACTGCTCCCATTGATAGCGGATCCCGTACCCCGACAGATTCATGCACTGAGCTGAACATGAAGTGAAACAAAACTCTATAGATGTTTGTTCCTGGGGATTTGTCAAAAGTTGCCAACGTTTTTACCATAAGAACTCTTTATACTTCTCCCTTAATTTAGTTTACAAGTCAAAAGAGTAAGCTAAACAGGCTAACCGTCTTTCACATTTCATGGAAATTCATCAAATCACAAAATACCTTTTTAACTGTCTAGATACCACTAACTTTTAACCCTTCAAATCTGACAAATACATTTTTCTTATACTTATTTCTTTAAAAAACTGCTTAACAGGTTACACCAATCGAAAGCACTCTTCTGGGTAAAGTTCTAATTTCATGCTGAGTTCAATGTAGTTTCCATTCAGTGTTTTTTTCAGTGGTGAATTTCTGTAGAAGATGAAAAATTTTGCTTTTTTAGGTTTTCACCTGCACAGTGCTTGCACTATGCTTGTGAAACCTCTTGTATTTAATATATCTTAAAAGGAGGCTCTTATCAGTTCCCAATGCCGAATTTCTTTGTTCATTCACTTTTGTGTGGAACTATTTTTTGTTAACTTCCTCTAGCTGCACACATTTGTGATACTTCTATTAAAGCTGTTCAGCTGTTTCAGCCCCAATTACTGACAAGATAAGATCTCTTCCCACTGACAATTTACACAGCTTCTAACAGTATGCCGGAATACTTGCCTTTTAATACTAACTTATGTAAAGCAGATGCTTTGAGCCTCAAAACGTTTGTGGCATTTACTATTCATGCCTCAGTACCTTATTTTGCACTTTGTAGGCATTATCGGATTGAGGTTTTTCAACTTAATCTATTTGATCATTATGATCAAATTCTAAACGTTGTAATAAACGGTGCCCGTTAAAACTAAAGTAAATATATAAGAGCTATGCTATATTTTACTACTAAACCGCCAGCCACAAGTGCAGTTACCATGTAGACAACAGGGTCATGATTTGAATGGTGCAGCAGGTGCAGTAGCACAGAGTCTAAAAGTTGTCAAAACACCTCTAAACACTTTATATTGCTAGATTTGAATACTAAACAGGCAGTCACAATTGCAGTTACCTTGCAGTTAAAAATGACTGATTAGAATGGTGCAGCAGGTGCAGTGGTACTGGGGCCAAAAGCGCTAGGGACCCCACTAAAACCAGATTATTGATAAAATGTAAAACTAAACCGGAAGTCACAAGTGCAGTTACCCTGCAGACAATAGGGTGATGTTTTCAGTTGTGCACCAGGTGCAGTGACACCAAGACCAAAAGCACTAGGCACCCCACTAAACACCTAAAATTGCTATATGTTACTACTAAGCAGGCAGTCACAGGCGAGGCTACACTGTAGACAACAGGGTCATGATTTGAATGGTGCAGCAGGTGCAGAGGCACCGGGCCCAAAAGAAGTGAGAACTCCTCTAAGCACCTATTATGCTATATTTTACTAATATACAGGCAGTCACAAATGCAGTTACCTTGCAGTTAAAAGGTTAAAGAGGGCTTGATATAAATGGTGCAGCATGTACAGTGGCACCAGGGCCAAAAGTTGTCATAACTCCACTAACACCAAAAAATGCTATATTTTATCACCAAACAGGCAGTCACAAGTGCAGTTATCTTGCAGGCAACAGGATAATTATTTAAATGGTGCAGCAGGTGCAGTGGCATTGGGCCCAAAAATGACCAGATCTCCACTAAACACCGAATATTGCTATATTTTACAACTCAACAGGCAGTCACAAGTGCAGTTATTTAGCAAGCGCTAGGGTCATGATTTTATTGGTGCAGCAAGTGCAGTGATACTGGGACCAAAAGCTCTAGGCACCCCACTACACACCTAAAATTGCTATATTTTACTATTAAACAGGCAGTCACAAGTGCAGTTACATTGTAGACAGCAGGGTATTAATTTGACTGGTGCAGCAGGTGTAGTTGCACTGGGCACAAAAGTTGTGAGAACTCCTCTGAACAGCTAATATTGCTATAGTTTACTACTATACAGGCAGTCACAATTGCAGTTACCTTGCAGTTAAAAGGAGCTTGCTTTAAAATGTGCAGCAGGTGCAGTAGCACCAGGGCCAAACGTTGGCAAAACTCCACTAAACATCAAATGTTGCTATATTTTACTACTAAAAAGGCAGTCACAAGTTTAGTTATCCTGCCGGCAACAGAGTCATTATTTGAATTGTTCAGCAAGTGCAGTGGCTCCGTGCCCAAAAGTTATCAGAACTCCTCTAAACACCGAATATTGCTATATTTTACAACCAAACAGGCAGTCACAAGTGCAGTTATCTAGCAAGCACTAAGGTCATGATTTTAATAGTGCAGCAGGTGCAGTGGCACCGGGACCAAAAGCTTGAGGCACCCCACTAAACGCCGTTTATTGCTATATTTTACAACTAAACAGGCCGTCACAAGTGCAGTTATCTTTTATGCACTAGTCTTATGATTTAAAACCCAGATTCAGTGAGTTTTGTACATAGGTACGTCATCCTCTATCTACAAAAACCTGGGCCACTGACACCGTTTATCTAGATGGTTACTCATCGTATTACTCCTAAGCATGGGCGAATTTTGCGAATCTGGCGTTCGCGAATTTGCGAACTCGCAATCCGCAAAATCCGCGAATTCTCGCGAATTTGTGGATTTTTTTTTGTGTTCGCAAGGATTTTTGCCAGTTCGCGAGGGTTTTGTACCAGTTCGCAATTGCGAACTTACATGTCGGCTCGCAACGGTCGCGATTATGTTGTTTCTACGTCTGGTTCATCATCACAGGTTCCCAGCACCCTCTGTTTCACCCCTGCCACCCTCTGTTTCACCCATGCAACCCTCTGGTACATCAATGCCACCCTCTGGTTCATCATCACTGTAGATTATGGGGGGAAAAGCAAGCACACCTGCCCTGCTTCAACTGACATGAATTAATTTGGGGTTGATTTAATAATGTGTCACTGTTTAAAATTCCAATCTGGCACCTGCATCCTTATCTGTAATTCGCTTTCTGTTGCAGTGCAATTTTTTTTTCCAGGACCTTTGTGGCCTACTTGTAGCTATTCTATGAGCCTGCTGTGAGGGTCAGAGCAGGGTCATACAATTGTTGCAACTAGCAACTGAACTCTGGAGGGGCCCCAGTCAGGAAGAACTACAGGGAATGGTTACTAATGATGAGTTTGAACTTTTGCACCTGCTGAATGCTTTCACTTTTGCAAAACTCGTTTTTCTGCAGAACAGCATTACAGCAACTGTAATGCCCCAAACAAGATTACTTGTGAAAGTTGATTTCTAATCCAAAAGTGATCCAAAGAAAGTCAAAAGGCCTCAAATCCAAAAAAGTGCAGGCAAATGTCAACCTGAGGAGTTATTCTGATAAAAATCATCAGTTTCAGAAGGTCTATGCTGCTTGCTAGTGGATTTCTTGTGCAGAATTGCAATTTTTGTAATTTCGCGAGTGCGAGATTGTTGCTGCCCGCCGCACCTACATGTTCGCAATTGCGAACTTACACCGCACGCCGCAAAATTATATCACCAAGAAAAAAAAATCCGCTGCGTGCGAATTTGCGGATTTTCGGTAAATTCGCGAGCGTTCGCGGATTGCGAATTTACCGAAAATCCGCAAAATCCGCGAGCGTAACGGATTTTCCGCCCATGCTTAATTACTCCCCTGCTAGTCCATTCAGATGTGGTAGGGTGAAGGGAGAACTAGCCACTTTGATTTCAGCAACCCTCTCTGGTAAACTGTTCCAAAATTTCTTGGTTCCACATATCAATTTCTGATCTATGAGTGTAGGGGTGGCTGGGATCTTATGATCATAAATTATTATTACAACTTATTTGATTAGTCAACTGCTAATGTTATCCCAGCAATGGAAAGAGACCTGATATTATTCATGTCAAAATCAGGGAGGGATTTATGTATTATTTGGCCAGGAGATGTTAATGCTCACACTTGTATACTGCCTGCGAAGGAGGTTTGCAGCATGACAAACTCAAAAGGGGAGGACTTGACCCATTTTATTCATAATACAAATAGCGAGGCGTTAAAGAATTTTTTGTTAAAATTAGATTTTACTCTTGAAATTGATGTGTGTTCAGTCTCTACTAGTGTGATTCAGACTTTGTTTGGTAACGGTCACCTTAGAACAATTGATTATATTCTTGTGAGCAAGAATACAAGCCCCTTTATATGATTTTTTTTTATTCTCCCAACATACATGTGACCACAATCCTTTAGCAATTGGTATCAAACTATTTAGACCACAAACTAATCAAACAATGGTAATTCAGGGTCTTGAGGTTCGGAAACGAAATGGTCTTGCATTGAAATCTATAGAATGAATTATTACTTTCCAGTTTGATGCAAGAAAACGAGGAACTTGTAGACATTTGCTTAGATGAGACAGCTTGCGATGATTCTATAAATCATGAATTTAGGCTCCTATCACATAAAATTCAAGCCACTCTTATCAGGTGCCCACTTATGACGCTGTTCAATGGCCCATACCACCCTCAAAAGGCCCCAAAGTAAGTCCCCAAGAGATGGCCAATAGGTGAAAAAATGTAGGCTCCTTTATATAAAAAAATACTCTATATAAATGGAAGAAAGACTATCAAAGAACAAGCATGGGAAGCTCTAACTCAAGCTAGTAAGATTTCACATTATATGGCTTTCTGAGAGTTCTAAATGCCCGCTATCTCAGGGAGGTACCTTGACTTATAGTTAAAGCTCCTATGCCCTCACATGAATGGGTTGAGCATTTTTCTCAGATATATGCACAAGTCCCTATAGCGGTTTCTGTCACTACAATGGAGACAAAACAAAGAGAGGTAATGGCAAATCCAACACCTCTTGAGTTCGATCTGAGATTATTACCGCTATTACCAATAGCATAAAAGGGAAAGCTTGAGGTCCCAATAGGTCTCCGTTGAACATGCTCAGCGAGAATTTAGACCTATGGGACCAAGGAGTGACAAATGTGTTGAGAACAGTTTTCAGAAGTGTTGTTCTGACTACATGGAGTCAGTAAATAATTGCCTGATTTTCAAAAAAGGGAATAGATTAGACCTTAGGTGCTAGAGGTCTATTTCCCTTTTTGATTCAATATTAAAGATTGTGGGGAGAATCTTGTTATCCGGGCTAGATAATTGGGCAGAAAAGAATCATATCTTGTGTTATGTACAATACAGTTTCTGTAATGGGATTGGCACAACTGAACAATGTCTGAATCTTAACCTTTTAATCAGTAAATACACTGTAGCAAAAAAGGCTCTATCTACCTGGTCTTTACGGACCTATCAAGTTCCTTTGATTGCCTAGGCCATTCGAAGTTGTGGGCACTCGTGGCCTGGATGGGGTTTAATGATTCTGTTGTCCAGTTCCTGAGACGGTTGAACACTGGCACACAGTCAGTGTTAGATATGGTAGAAACAGGAAATGTACTGTGCCATTTAGGATACATAGGGGAGTGGGGTAGGGGTGTGTCTTGGATCCATCCCTCTTTACCCTATAAATAAATAATACAGAGGAGTACCTAGTGGATAAGGCCTGGCATATGCCCCAAATAGGCACACGCCCCTTACTTGGTCTGTTATATGCAAACAACAGTTTTGCTTGCCCGTATATGAATTGGACTTCAACACCAAACAAGACAAATGTAACATTGTGATGGCCAATCTAGTTTTAAATGTTAATTTTAGCAAAACATTTACAATGAGTGGTGGACCGCCTAAAAAGAGATAGTGTAGCCATTTTGTAAATGGAGAGAAAATAACTAACATTGATACTTTTTCGTATTTAGGAAGGCATATTTTGAGAAATCGTTTGCTGCTACATAGCTTAGTATGAAAATATTGAACGAGATGACAGATATATAAATACGTATATGTATGTGCGGGTTATTATGATGCAGGTATTTGGCTATATTCTAATGTGGATATTATTTAGAAGGTTGAAAATCTGTGGTCAAAACAATTATAGCTGAACCTACTAGCTGGTTTCCTGCTATATGCCAGTTTAAATTATGCCTTCAATATATTGAAGAACACATTAATTTATCTCTATTGTTACTCTGGCATTTCAACTGGTCTAAACCGGCTGCTGGAATGAACTGAGAAATTATTTGCGAAGGTTTCAATCAATTTATACTTTGTTAGGTTTTGCAGATAAAACCATAAAAGACATACATACATCATGGAACACCAACATGCATATAGAAAGAAAATGATACAGTAAAATCATTCTAAACCCTTTATTACAGAAGTAAGAAGAAATAGGTCTCACTGTCAGATTTAATCACAGCTGGACCTACGCCTAATGGCAGCCCTTAAAAAGCTAAACGTGTGGAGTACAGAATCACTTGACAGAAGTTGTAAACAAATAAAAGCAGGTCTAACCCTCTTGAAACCAGCCTTTTTAACAATAGGAATAATAAAAGACTTTCTGGGACCCTTATAAAAGTTACAAAACATTAAAAAGTGCATCATATCCTGTGAAGACTGCCAGTCGCAGCCACAGGGTATGAGACACTGTCCTCTGTGTGCGCTACGCGGTTGGGCCAAAAGATAATGAAAAAGATAACGTCGAAATTTAGTTAATAGGAAGCGATCACGATTACTTTTAATTCCTAGAAGGCATGGTTCAACAGTGAGCACAGTTTCAGGGCAATGTACCTGTGTACACTGGGCTTTTTCAACTCGATTTCCTCTCTATCCCAAAGGCGCCTTTCTAGAATGAGCCTATTCAGCCAAATTAAGTCCCTTCTACGTTCGTTTCTGGATTATCAAATAGATCTACCCTTCCAAGACTGCAAAGATGTTCTCTAACGTACTTTAAACAATGGATGGGAGTAACATGGCCAAGAGAGAGGCAATCCCTTAGAACGTCCTTGCGGAGGGAGTTTACTTTCTTGGTCCAGATCTTCATCCACAAGGCTAAGAGACAAAAGGCCAACTCATTGGAAAGAAAAGCCATCCCCAACTCTTCATGCACAACATACGACAGGGAGCTCTGCTGTAGAGACAGCACTAGTCTCAAAAAGGTGTTTTTGATGATTTGCAATGCCTCATGCCCAGTGTGACCCCATATCTCGCTCCCATAAGAGACCTTCGCAAAACATTAGCTCTATAAATCTTCAGGAGGGCCCCAATCGGTTTCCCTCCCACTCTAGAGGCAAAGATAAAACGGCAGCAGTCGATCTGGCCAGGTCCCCTTTTTTGGGGGAATCAAGGGGTACCAGCTAAGGGCCTCATCAAACACCATTCCCAGATATGAAAAAACATTTGTCTTGGGGTTTGACTTAGTTCCTAACTTAAAAGTGTATGGCTTAGCTGAGCCCAATCCTACTAGCATAATGAACAATTTGCTGTTATTGATTAACAAGTCTAGGTCCTCCATAAAATGAACAAAAGAGTTCAATAATGGTTGGAGGCCCCTAGCTGTCCTCGCCATGAGGACAGCATCATCTGCGTACAATAAGACCGGCAGACTACACTCCCCCAACTAGGGGCATTCAAATTTGCAATCTAAGAGAACCTGCTCCACGGAGTTAATGTAGAGATTGAAAAGGAAAGGGGCCAGAATGCACCCCTGGTGCACCCCTCTCCTGATTGCAAATTTGCAAGTCACTTTCAGGTCTTTCGAAAAACGAACAACTACTTTTGAATCATTATGAAGGTCCCTTAAGAATAAAGCGATGTCCCTGTCAATGCCAATGGAAAGCATCATCTGCCAAAGCTTTGATCTGTTCACACGGTCAAATGCAGAGGACAGATCCATAAATGCTAAATTGATGGAGCCGGTGCGAGCCACGGTGTACTTGTTCAAAGCCATATATAGGTTCAAACATTGATCCACTGTGGAACGACCTGGGTGGAATCCATTTTGTACCTCGGTTAGGATGTTGTTTTTATCTGCCCAGGTCACAAGCCTGTCTAATAGCATACAACCTGCCCCTTTCACCACTGAGTCCAGAAGGGAGGTGGGTCTATAGCAATGGGTACTGTCCCTGTCACCCTTTTTGAAAACAGGGACGATGACCGATAGAGCCCATGAGTGCAGGCGACCAACCTGAACTGATGCGTTTATAACTGCTGTGAGTACAGGCACCCAAGTATCCACAATTGTGATATAAAGAGCTTGCAGAATCCCATCAGGACCAGGGGCCTTATTTTTAGTCAGTTACATGATACCAGCTCTTACCTCCTATGCTGTAAATACAACCTCGGATTTACCTGCCAAACTTTCCCACCTTTCCCCAGGGGATAGGTCAGACTGAAACATGCCCTCAAAGTGGCTTACCCAATCTTCCTCTGGGATGTGGGCTTCCATTAAATTGCCAGTGTCGCCTATTAAAAAGGGGTTGTTGATAATGTTCCAGAACTTGGAGCTATTACCCAAAGTGCTGGCCTCTGCCAGTTCTGACCAAGGCCCCTCTTTCAGGGCAGACATACGCTTGGCCAGGGCAGCCTTATAGGCTTTTCAAAGGCTCTTAACGACCAAGGGGTCACAAGGTGTCACTCCCAAGGCCTCTTTTAATTTCCTAGAGGCAAGGGAGCACTCTGATTTGAACCTTTGCGGTTCCAAGTGCGGTGTGTACCTACTAGGAGCCTGTAATAGGTTCACTATATCACCTGCCAAACCTCCAAAGGCCTCCATAATGTCCAAGGGATTAGCCTCACTGTCTAGACCCATAGCAAGTTCCCTGTTGCACTGTGTTAAAAGGGACTCTTGTTTATTTTCTGGGACGATTTGACCCCACTTCAGTCTCCTTCCTTCATTTCTTTTATTACCCAAGGCCATACTGTCAAAACAAACATGGTGTTATGGTCGCTGTGAACGCTTGCTTTAATGGAGAAGTCCAAGATATAATAATAAAATGGTGTAGAGACGAAGATAATATCAATGAATGTCTCGCACCCTCTCCCGATAAAGGTAGGGACAATATCGTTTTCTCTGGAGGTAGCTTGTTCATAGCAGATGTTAAATCAAAGTCATGCAAGAGAGCATTAAGTAGGGAACCCTAGGATGTATGTTCCATGTGCAAACTGGCTTGGAGTGCACAGCCCATAGCATTCACCCCCTCGCCTGATGTCCCCACACGTGTGAATGTTAAAATCCCCTGCTATAAGTATGTTAGAGTAGTTCTGCCCACTCAAGGTGATGTTCCTCAATAAGAAACTCCGCCGTGTGATGTTGCATGCATCTGTTTCAATGGCTCCTGCATTATACAAATTTAAAAACAGGAGCTTGTTTGTTCCACTAGTTCATAACATTGCTTGTAGGGTGGGTGAAGTGTGGGGCAATGTAACTAGTCTCCCTTCGACTGCTAATGAAGCAAAGGTTACAAGGCCCCCTTAGCTCTCCCTATCCTAGAGGGGGTAGCAGCTACAAAAAAAAGTTTAAAAACCTTCCAACTGGAATCTGTTCATGACAGCAGTTTCCTGAGGGCATATTATGCCAAAACCTTTAACAAAAAGCAGCCAGTCCGTGTCTTCAATCTTGCTCGCAAGCCCTGCAATGTTCCAAGAGATAAACCTAAACCCCACGTAATCATGAAGGCTCTGGCATGATGGCCTTGCCGCATCCTGTGGTAGGAGGACTGTGGGATTCTGTGAGCCGACAGACAGTCAGTCACAAGATTATAATTAGCTCAGGGGCATGAACCTGTTAGACAAACTTACACCAATGTTACCTCGTTCTGGTTCATGTGGTTCACCTCTTGAGGCCACCCCTGTGGGTTCCCAAAAGGTGGCAATGGATACTTCAAGGGCCTGTAAAAATAGCCTTATAGCAGTGCCACAATGGCCGAATTTCGACTTTTTTATTTAAATTGTGCCATTAAGCATAAAATACTGGCTACCATGAAAGAATTGTTAATAATGACACAATCCACTGCCCATCCTTTCCTGGAGCTGCCAACTCAAGGTGTCCTGGTACCATGTTTATATGATTTTCCAACCTCGACCCGGGGCAATATTCAAGTTTAACCAGTGAACCACCTTGTTCTGCAATTGGTCAAAGTCTTCGTGGTACCCGGATCCAGTGTGGGAGCATTGGCCAAGACCACTACAAGCGGGTTTGACTCGGGGTGGCAAATGAACGGTGTGTACTGACCCGAAGTACTGCTGCTAAAGTCCCCTGAAATCATCCCAACCCACCTTTCATCTAGAAGACAATTTGTACCCCTACCTGCAGGACCTGGAGTCTGAGGAGACTTTAAATTCGGTAAAATAAAACACTCCCTACAGTTTACTGGACTTCCTAGTTGTTTAGTGCTGGTCAAAGCTGATGCTGCTGTGTCAGGGTGTACTGTTGGCACGGGATGACACGTTCGCTGCATAGCTACTTCCGGCATGGGCCTGTGAGTAGACGTGGGGCCAGACTCCGGGCCAGTCCCACCAGATCTGTTGCACATGTCCTTTCCTGTTGGAAGTCTTGTTGGCAGCATTGTATAAACCCCTTGTCATGAAGCAGTCAATTTGATCAGGCTATCCTCAAACGCAGATAAGCGAAGTAGGATTGGGTCTAGTTTGGAATCCAACGCAGTGTTTGACGGTACTTTTTTGCCCCTTTGCAGTGCCCCCCGGTGGGACTTAGATGATGTTGACCTGATAGCAAACTTATGAAAATTGTGTTATAATTTAGGTATGTCCATGTATTTTTGAAGATCCAGTAACTATGACGAGAGTAAGAGGGATCTCAAAACTCTTTTTTCCAGGGTAAGAAGAGAATATAGGGAGAAAAGAGATGGGCTAAAAGTTACAGTTATGTCACATACACTTTTGATAACAACCCACGGTATTAAACTATTACAATGGTCACTAATTCACAATAAAATAGAAAAATCTAATTTTATTGATTTAGATATTTTCAGAGATCAACAATATATACAATTATGACTAATTGCAATTTAAAGGAGAGCCTAAAAGGCATAACAGTCTCAGTGTGAACCTTAACCATTAGTACATTGGTAAAAACAATTTTTCAACGCGCGAAACAGGAAGCCCGGCTTACGATTCTGGAGGCCCAAGCTGCCCAGCTGTAGACTCAGCCGCCTGAAGACCGAACAGAGGCTCAGGATCGGAAGCTTACATTCCTTAGGGATGAGCTCAGACAGGCCTCCATGGAGTCCGCTAAGCTGTTGTGGATGTCCTCTGTGGCGCGGGTGTATGGGTGGGGTGATAAAAATGGGAAGCTCCTCCATCGCTTGGCCACTTATCCCATGGCTAACCGTATTATTCCCGAGATGATGGATTCTCAGGGGGTGACTCATCAGGCCCCCATGGTGGTGGCCCAATGTTTTGCTTCATACTATGAGTCCTTGTATTCTGCCCAACCCCCAGATCTTGCGCTCTCGGAGCTCATCCAGAGTGAGAGGTTCCCCCTCTTGCGGCTTACTGACGCTGAGGCATGGGGCCTCGATCTCCAGATTACTCCTGAAGAAATCAGTGACGCTATTTCCCGCTTGGCGGGGGGTAAGACACCGAGGCCGGATGGCCTCCCGCAGGAGTTCTATTTGTCTTACCGGGATACGCTGATCCCCCATCTCTTGGCCCTGTACCGAGAGGCGGCAGAACATGGCTTCTTTCGTCCTGAAACAGATTTGGCCACCATTGTGGTGATTCCTAAGTCTCACCCCCCCCCCCTCTGCCCTCTGCTCTGATTATCGCCCTATTTCCCTTATCAACTCGGAGCTCAAAATATTTGATTCAGTCTTGACGCAGCGCATACGGCCTTATCTGAGCACATTGGTCCACATGGACCAATGTGGCTTTATGCCCGATCGGGGTACCAGGCACTGCCTCAGACGACTCTACCTTGCTTTGGCGCATCGACACCAACTAACTCCCTATCATTCATTGCTTCTCGTGGATTTCGAGAAAGCATTTGATTCCATGGATTGGCGATATTTGGAGGAGGTGCTGTCAGAGATGGGTTTCGGGCCCTCCTTTCGCAACTTGGTCAGACCCTATATCGCTAGCCCCGGGCCCAGGTGATGGTTAATGGAGCCCTCTCGCTTCCCTTCCCCATTGGGAGTGGCCCGAGGCAAGGTTGCCCCTCTCCCCTCTCTTCTTCGCCCTAGCAATGGAATCCTTTGCATCTCTCGTCCGCTCGGACCCGCTCCTCACAGGGTGGCACTGGCCTGGTCTGACAGAGGACAAGATTGCCCTCTACGCCGACGACGTCCTGATCTTCTTGTGGGATCCAGCACGCTCAGGGCCTCAGTGTCTCAGAGCCCTACACCTCTTTGAGCGTGTCTCTGGTCTCAGATTGTATGCTGCCAAGTCGGTCCTAGTTCCCCTTCATCTATCGAGAGAGTGTTTCGATTGGCAGTCCTTGATCCCTCTCCGACGGCAGTCATTCAAGTACTTGGGGGTCTGGGTGATGCTCCTTCCTGATCTCGCCTGGTCCCTCAATGTCAGACCTCTGGTGAAGCGGGTCCGCGCTGATCTCCTACGATGGCAGACGTTGCAGTTGAATCTTATGGGCAGGATCGCTCTCTTCAAGATGATGGTCCTGCCCAATTTCCTCTATATACTCCAAAACCTTTCCCCTCGCCTTCTCACGGTCCTGGTTTCGTGCAATGGATAACCTGGCCATTAAATTCTTGTGGGGGGGGGGGTTGAAGGCCGAGACTCGCCCTTGCTACCTGCAGAATTCCGCCCTTTGATGGGGGGCTAGGCATGACGAACCTTCATCTCTGTTATTTGGCGACCAGGCTTCTTACCGTTCATGACTGGTTCAACGTCGGTTGGGCGGATCCGGCCTACCGCCGGGAACTGCATGCATTGGGTTTCTCGGGTATCCAGGGGATGCTATATGGAACTGCTATCCCCCACACTTTGCCGGATGTTACTCGCGGGGTGTTACTGGCCTGCCATGCTCCACACCTGCTGGTCGGGTAGGTTAACTCAATACACCCCTTTGCGGTGCGGAACACATCTCAAGGAAGTTGCCACCCTCTCAGGGTTTAGGACATGGGATTTCTCATCTGGGGGAGGTTTGGAGCGGGGGCCGCATTCGTGAATTCTGGGACCTCCAGACCCGGTTCACCCTCCACGCCTCTCAGTTTTACCGCTATCTCCAGTTGCGCCATGCACTCCACATGCACATCTTGGAGGGGACCTCAGTGCCCGAATACAGCCCGCCTGAAGCACCGGTTATGACTGGTAATTTGGGGAAGGGGGGATCTCCCGCATTTACCGTACTCTCCTAAACAACACCCCCAATTCCCTTTCCTCTCTCCGGAATAGATGGGAGGGTTGGACTGGTCCATTAGATGACGCGGATTGGAGGGATGCACTGATGGCCCCAAAAATAATTACGGCTTCTGCGCGGCTCTGGTTGGTATAAATATACTATTTGCACGCGGCCTATCTCGCGCCCCTGTGCCTTCATCGCTCTGGGCTCCGGCCTGATGCTTTCTGTCCCCTATGTCGGTGCCCACAAGCAGATTTTCATCATATGGTATGGCTCTGTCCTTATTTTATGCATTACTGGGAGTTAGTGGCAACTGATCTTATGGAGGTCCTAGGCTGGGAGGTCCTGTTGAACCCGCTGAACATACTCTTGGGGATGACTGATGGTCTGGACGGGAGCAGGGCTGAGAAACTTTGTCTCACCACGGCCTTGATGGTGGCTAAACGTGATATTGCAGCCCTTTGGTTGGACCCGGTGACCCCTTCCATGACACGGTGGCGCAGGGGGGTAGATTGGTGCGCAGCGCGGGAACGTCCTATGTATGCTGCCCGCTGTTGTCCTACAAAGTTCAGGAGAGTGTGGGGTAAATGGGTTGGGATGGTAGAAGAATGAATTACTTGGACCTTTACTATGGACATGGTTCTGGACATTGTCGCCTGATGTGCCTTGTCGGACTCCTCTATGTGGGGGGCTTCTTTCCCCCTGTGTTATTTGTCTATACGGTGTACTACTTCTTGTGTGAAAAGCTGGCTATGTTTTTATTGCTAAATATGTATTCATTAAAATCAATAAAGTTGATTATAAAAATGTTTTTAAAAATGTTAAACTTGTACAAATTAGAAAAAGCAAATTCATCGGGGTGACTTTGCCAAGGCAATCAATTGACCGGTTTTGAATTTTTTATATATGTAACACAAAGTTTTTAAAAGTGATGTTTATCTTCCTTCACCGAATTAGTAGAACAAACAGAAAGAACATGCATAATGTCTTGAGTACCGCCATTGCAGAGATCACTCATTCCAACCTTATTTCCTTTATTGCACCAGAATTCCGTAAAGTTATTTAAAGGTAAGATATCTAATCTTAACATAAGTAAAAATCGTCTGACACTATTATTTGTTTTAATAAACGCTTCAAATAGCCTTGATTCTGCTTAAAATATATACTGTCAGAGTGAAGATTATATATTTCTATTAGTGAGCAGTGAGTTATATCACTAATGCATCTTGTCTGTCAGAATTTTTTTTAGAAACACTTTAAGTTGTGCTGATGTCTACATCTGCTGGTGGTCGATGGTACACTATAATTGTGCTAGTGTAACCTTAAGATTATTCTTAAAGCTATAGTGTTTTACTTTTCCGTTAAAGGTTTCCTGCCTTACAAAGTCTCGTAGGGTGCCTTGCAGAGCAGGTAATAAATTGTAAACCCATCTAACTACATTTGCCAAAGATGGAGCATAGGCAACACAGAGGTAGCTCTAAGCATAATGCTTGAACAGGAATTGCTTGACTTAAAGATATTATCTTCCCGAGGAGCTTCCCTTTGAATAAATATAAAACAAACTATATACTTACGGAAATATGTTCAAGACATAAGATAAAATAGGGGTATCTTTGCCCGAAAAATACCCAAAAAGATTTTGAAATGTCGCCTACCGATGGAACTATGAAAATTGTTTAAAGCACCTACATGAGCTATTGCCTTAGAACCTATGTGCGAAAGTCGTGGCATATTTTTAGGAGACCTGGAGAAGACCCTTCTTAAGTATGTATATGTTTTTACTATGTCCAGGCGCATTCCACCCAACCTCCAAATAAAAGGACAATACCACCTCTTTCCTCTTAATGGCAACTCCTTGGTCTTAGCGACATTTATTTTCAAAATGCTTTCCCCCGCATACCTAAATAAGACGTTGAGATTTCGCTGAAGACCAATTGGAGGTAGATCAAAGATGACTACGTCATCGGCATACAATAAAACATGCACATTTTGAAGTGCAATTTGAAGAGAAAAACCATTAATATTACTAAAACAAGCAGGTAAATCACTAAGATAAATTAAAACCAAGAGGGGAGCTAGAATACAGCCCTGTTTCAATCCATTATGTGTTAAAATCTTAGGAGTCAAGCTTTACTCCAAGTGTACATATGAAGAGCAATAATATAGCCTTATAGCCCTTCGTAGTGGGCTATACCGGCTATTAAAGGCTCGTTCCAGCGTTATCGGCTCGGGCCTTTAAAAAGGGAGTGGGTCTTTAATAGCCGGTATAGCCCAGCTACGAAGGGCTATAAGGCTATTAGAACATTATCCAGTATTTGGGTGTCTTTCATAGATTCACATGCCTGAATCATTCCCCGTCGCCGAGACAGGAGCCTCCGGTACATAAAAAAGTAATGTCCTATAGACATACATAGAGAAAATAGGCCTAAGGGCTTCCCCTTAGCAGCCTTTCTTCGTCCTTATGTAAAAAGGACCAAACTCTCATCGTTAGCCAATCGGCTCCGACCTCCCTCTAGAACCTTCCTGGGAAGAGCCTCAGTCCCTCAGATTTTCTACCGCACGTTGTGCTAGGGAGTCTCCAGCCTGAGCTCTCCTCAGGTTTCCTTCGAAATCATCTAACTTTCTTTGAAAGTGCTTCTACGATCTCAAATCTTCAATAGTCTGCTTCACTACACTGTTCTTACAGTGCGTGTTCCCTTCACTACCTTATTCCATGTCGGAATCGCAGAAAAAGGCCTCTTCCATGTCGGAATCGCAGAAGAAAGCCCTTTTCAAGGCCTGCTCCTCATGTGGAAAGAAACGGATCCATGCGGATGATAAGCACGATCTGTGCTTGTATTGCCTGTACCCTGACCACGTCTCTGACAAATGCAGGGTGTGTAGAGCCTTCCCTAAAAAGACTGTGAAGGATAGAGAAGCTCGCCTTCTCGCATGGCTCGACAGGCTTAAGGACAGAGACACTCTGGAATCTTCAGAAGGCAGTGTTTCCATGTCCTCGAAAGTCTCTAAAAAGAGGCCCAGGGTACATTCCCCTGGCCATACAGACACTCCTCCTAAGAAGGCACACAAGAAGTCTTCAGAGGCGAGATCTACGACATCTTCAGTGTCTGGTCGAGACGATCAAACTTTCAAAAAGCCTGCTACGTCTACCACTAGACATGCCCAGAGGACTACCTCGGTCACGACCACCGTGTTGACAACGTCAGCGTTGTCGCCCTCAGCGGCGGCAACCACGACTACATCCTCGTCCTCAGGTAGACCTGTTTCCTCTATCATTCAGCTGAAATCATCGTCGAAGACCTCGTCGACGACGGAGTCCCCGCCGCCGACGTTAGCGTTGACGAGCCCATCGTTGTCAAAATCGCTACCGAAGAACCCACCGTCGACAAAGAAGACGTCGACGGGAGGCTTGAACACTAAGCCGGCGACGAAGGAGTCGACGCAGGTTTCAACGGCAGTGTCGACGAAGGCTCCGACACCGGGTTTGCAGTCGACGTGTGCATCGACGACGACATCATCGACGTCGAAATCGTCGCCCGCGGCAAAGGTGCCGCCGACTACCCCGTCCTCGGTCAGGTCATCGTTGACGACAGAAGCTCCGACCACGGGCGAATCGTCGACGGAGACGGCG
This sequence comes from Lissotriton vulgaris, assembly GCF_964263255.1. Lineage (NCBI taxonomy): Eukaryota > Metazoa > Chordata > Amphibia > Caudata > Salamandridae > Lissotriton > Lissotriton vulgaris. Next base: position 272,572,089 of record NC_141700.1, read on the forward strand.
CTGTCGGCGCCATGGAAGAAGTCCAAGCTAGTCGAGGTGTCGGCCCTCTCGTTAACACCGTCAACGGCTCCCTCCACCTTGGCAGGATTGCAGTCCACGTCTGGCAAAACTACCAGGGTGCAGATTACCCCGGAATCAACGTCTCCGAGCAGAGTGGAAAAGCAGCCACCTCAGGACATCTTGCAAAGTGAGGATTCTGAAGCGGAAGACCAGCCAGGTCCCGCTACCTCTCTCTCGGACCTTAATGTCAAAAGCCAAAGTACTGATGAAGAGCAGGAGGAGTTCACTTATCAGGAGCACTCCGTCCACGCTAGTGTCCGCACGGAGGTCACCCCAATGATATGCCTGCCGGCGACCCTTGTCAATGACCTGCGGTACCTAGTGCAAGATTACAAACAACGCTTCCCGGATGCGGACAGTGGGATTCAGACACCTGTCACACGTGCCCCAGCGTCCGCCCCGACTCACCCTTCCGCCCAAAGCAGCCGCGAACAGGCCCGGCCTCAGGTGGTGAGACCCCGTGACAAGGTACAACCTCAGGCGGAGGAATCCTCAGAAGAGGAGGAGGAGGAAGAAGAATTAGAGGAAGGTGAGGTCCAAGACGTCCACTCGGACCAGCATGACGAAGATGAATATGTGGCGTCCTCCCCCGCTTCGTCGTCTCCGGCTTCGCCGCACCTGCGCCAAGCGGACTCGGTGCCGGCGGACATTGGCGGCTTCCACAAACTGGTGGACAGGGCGGCTAAGAGGTTTCACATGGTCGTGGAATCGACTGAAACGGAATGCTTCTTGCATGACTTCAAAGAACACAGCCAAAAGTCTGCTAAATCTATTCCGAATATTGAATTTCTATGGGACCAGGGCAAGAAATTGATGCTGACGCCCGCTTCTGTGCCCGCGGTGGTGCCACGCCTGGACAAGAAATATAAAGCCCCACTTACGGCGGCGGCTTGCCTAAACGGCCACCCTAAACCGGATTCCGTGGTGACTCAGGCGGCACAGAAACACTCCCGCAACCCATCCTCCCCGCTGTCCGCGCCTCTTGACAAGGAAGGCAGGAAACTGGACACGATTGGAAAGAGGTTCACGACTACGTCAGCCATGACAATCAAGGTGGCAAACTCCATCGCCCTGCTGGGGCGCTACAATCGCCAACTATGGGAGGACATTGCCCCTTACGTACAAGAACTGCCCAACGCGGTCCAGAGCGAGGTCAAGGCTCTCCTTGTGGAAGGTCAGAATTCCGCTGCAGAAATAATAGACTGTGCTATAGATGCAGCCATGACTGGGTTCCGTCAGCTCTCTGGGGCTGCGGTTCTCCGCCGTCAGGGCTGGCTAAAAGCTACGTCTTTCCGCCAGGAGGTTCAATCGAAGGTGCTGGACATGCCCTTCGACGGCCAGCATCTGTTTGGTGAAAAAATCGATGAGGCACTGCAGGCAATAAAGAAGGATACCGATACCGCCAGGGCACTGGGCACCCTGCAGTCACGACACCAGTCCTTTCGGGGAGGCCGCTCCAGAGGTCAGTCCTCCTATAGGGGTTCCTACCAGAATAGGTCCTCTTACTCGTACGATAACAGAAATCAGTTCCAGCACAAGCAGCAGCAGGGTAGACAATCTTCCTATGGCAGATCTACCTTCAGAGGCAAAAATACCAAGAAGGGCGCTGGCGGACGCCAGTGACCGATTACTCCAGCCAGTCCCACCACCGTCTCCATCCTTTCAAATTGGAGGAAAACTGACCCATTTCCTCACCAATTGGCACCAAATTACCACGGACAAGTGGATCCTGCAGATGATACGATTTGGACATTCTCTCGAATTCACAAACATCCCCCCCAATACGCCTCCCCTGAGACGGACGCACAAGCACCTACGCCTCCTTCTCCAGGAACTGTCCGTCATGCTACGCAAAGGAGCGATCGAAAGGGTTCCACCATCCTTGAAGGGAACGGGATTTTACTCCCACTTCTTCATGGTGCGACAGAAGGAAGACAAGTGGAGACCCATCTTGGACCTCCGGGCGCTCAACACCTTCCTACGGAGCCAATCATTCAGGATGGTGACAATCCAGGAAATCCTGGGCGCGCTGGAAAAGGGAGATTTCATGACTTCCCTGGACCTCCAGGACGCCTACTACCACATCCCCATCCTCAAGCGTCACAGAAAGTTCCTGAGGTTCGAGGTAGCAGGCAGCCATTATCAGTTCAAGGTCCTACCATTCGGCCTCAAATCCGCACCCCGGATCTTCACGAAGTGCCTTGCACCGGTGGCGGCTTTTCTACGTCAGCTGGGGCACCAGGTCTTCCCCTACCTCGACGACTGGCTGGTAAAGGCACCCTCACCCGAAGGCGCAGCCGAGTCCTCCAACGCCTGCACCACTCTTTTTCAGAAGCTGGGATTGACCCTCAATCTCAAAAAATCATGCACTACTCCGACGAGACAGATTACCTTCCTCGGGGCTACCTTGTACACGGAGTGCGCGAGGGCTTTCCCCTCAAAGGAAAGGACGGACAAGATACTGTCCCTGGCCACGGCTGTGGCAGCAAAGACACACCTCAAAGTCCGGACTTACACCTCCTTACTCGGCATGATGTCTTCCTGCATACTGCTCATCCCTCACTGCAGGCTCAGGATGCGCCCCTTGCAGGAAGCTCTCACGAGACAATGGACTCAAAGTACTGGCTCGTTCGACGACACGGTACGGATAACGCCAGGCATTTCCAAAGGTTTGCAATGGCGGAGACGTCGAAAGAATCTTACGACTGGCTTGCCGTTTCTCCTCCCGCCGGCCCCTCTGGTAATCACGACGGACGCCTCCCTGGAGGGCTGGGGCGCGGTTCTCCAGGACCTTCAGATCAGCGGCAAATGGGAGAATCAGGAGAAACTGCTCCATATAAATCTTTTGGAGCTGAGGGCGGTATATCTTGCTCTACAGGCCTTCCTGCCACGCATCCAGAATTCCCCGGTGCTCGTCAAAACAGACAACACCACGACGATGCACTATCTGAACAAACAAGGGGGAACGCGGTCGCTCTCTCTATCACGCGAATCGCAGAAAATCTGGAACTGGTTGATGCTGCACGGAATCTCGCTCAAGGCGGACTATGTTCCCGGGAAGGACAATACCATCGCGGACGCCCTTAGCCGGCAGAAATCCCTCTCCCACGAGTGGGAACTAAACGACGACACTCTGACTCACATCTTCTTTCAGTGGGGTGTCCCCAAAATCGACCTGTTCGCAACCAAGGGGAACGCCAAATGCCCAAGCTACGCAAGCTGGCATCCCCAACAAGGGTCACTGGGAAATGCTTTTTCCATCGGCTGGTTCAGCGTGTTTGCGTACGCTTTTCCTCCGTTTCCGATGATCCCAAGACTCCTCCGGAAGATGAAAGCGGAGCCTTGCACCCTGATCCTGATTGCTCCGTTCTGGCCGAGACAACACTGGTTCTCGGATCTGCTTCGCCTCTCCATCAGACCTCCGATTCACCTGAAGAGACACCAGAACCTCTTGACGATGTCGAATGGACAGGTACAGCACCCGAGCCTCCGCTCGCTCAAGTTATCGGCCTGGCTCCTGAGCACAGAGAGTTCGGCGACCTAGATATCCCGCAGGACTGCAGGGAGGTTCTGGCGAAAGCGAGGGCAGGTAGTACGAACAAAACCTACTCGCTCAAGTGGAAAAGGTTCTGAATTTGGTGTTCGGACCAGGGCCTGCGGCCACTTGACGTCACCCCTGAACAGATATTGCCGTACCTCCTGCAATTGGCGCAGTCAGGACTAGCACATGCATCCAATAAAGTTCACCTAGCAGCTATCTCTAGGTTCACCAGAACTTTCTCAGGACCCTCTCTGTGGTCAAGTAGGCTGGTCAAACAATTCCTGAAGGGGCTCTATAGGTCCTTTCCGAGGCCTAGGAAAGTCCCTCCAACCTGGCAACTGAATCTGGTACTCAACCAGCTCATGAGACATCCGTTTGAACCCATTCATCGCGCATCCATCAAACACCTCTCTTGGAAAACGGCGCTCTTGCTCGCCCTAACATCGGCCAGGAGAGTGGGCGAGCTACAAGCCTTGTCCATTCAGGAACCATATATGCAATTCAGACAGGACAAGGTGGTGCTCAGACCGAACCCTAAATTTATACCAAAGGTGCCTTCGGACTTTCATCTCAATGAACCGTTTGTCCTTAGGTCCTTCTTTGCGAAGCCTTCCACGGCGGCGGAACGGGCACTGCATTCTTTGGATCTCAAACGATGCCTAAAGTTCTACTTGGATAAAACCAAGGATCTCAGAAAGACTACACAATTGTTCGTGGCGTACAGCAGCCCAAGAATGGGCCTGCCTCTTACGAAACAGAGCATCTCCAGATGGATCTCCTCGGCGATTGCGTTCTGCCACGACCAGGCCGGACGGCCTTTGACTGATCGTGTTACTGCTCATTCCACCAGGGCGATGTCCACATCAGCGGCGCTATTCGCTGGAGTGCCAATCTTGGACATATGCCGGGCGGCGACCTGGAAGTCTCCGCACACTTTCTCCAGGCACTACTGCCTGGATATCAAGCTTCAGAAGGATGCAGCAGTGGGCCAGGCGGTGCTGCGCCATCTCTTTCAGTGAGGTGAGCCTTCCTACATCCCACCATCCAGGTATGCACATTCATTATGATTGTATGTTTCTGCTTCTGCTGTTGATGATTGTATATTGTCTGACATGACTGCAGAACTACTTGCTTTGCAAATGTGCATATATAATTGCTAGCTACTCTGATTCAGGCATGTGAATCTATGAAAGACACCCAAATACTGGATAAGAAATGCGTTACTTACCTGTAACAGCAGTTATCCAGTATTGGTGTCTTTCATAGATTCACATGCAACCCTCCCGCCGCCCCTGGAAGGACTCACATCCCTCTCTAACACTGTTACGCCAACCTAGCTGGGTGCGTACGAAAATCTGAGGGACTGAGGCTCCTCCCAGGAAGGTTCTAGAGGAAGGTCGGAGCCGATTGGCTAACGATGAGAGTTTGGTCCTTTTTACATAAGGACGAAGAAAGGCTGCTAAGGGGAAGCCCTTAGGCCTATTTTCTCTATGTATGTGTATAGGACATAACTTTTTTATGTACCGGAGGCTCCCGTCTCGGCGACTGGGAATGATTCAGGCATGTGAATCTATGAAAGACACCAATACTGGATAACTGCTGTTACAGGTAAGTAACGCATTTCTTCTGCCACTAGAGGGCAGAATGTTCTAACAAATAAAACAAAGGCTTCAAGGAGCGCAAGGAGATTGAAATCCCCTCAGGCTCCCTGAAGCCTTTGTTGACAGCCACAGCTGTGAACAAAGAAACATTGGAATGTTGGAGCTCCAGGCTTATACCAGCCATTAGAAGCATGTAGCTACTCCATTGTTTTCAATGGAGCTCCCAACATTCCAATGTTCTAATATAGCCTAATAGCCCACAGTAGCGGGCTATACCGGCTATTAGAAGCCCGCTCCAGCGTTAAAGGCCCGTGCCGAAGGCGAGAGACTTTAACAAGGGAGTAGGTGGGACTTCAATAGCCGGTATAGCCCAGTTACGAGGGGTTATAGGGCTATTAGAACATTCTGCCACTAGAGGGCAGAATGTTCTAACAAATAAAACAAAGGCCTTTCGGAGTTCGAGGATGTTTAAATCCCCTCGGGCTCCGAGAGGCCTTTGTGAAACATTGGAATGTTGCTTTACATGGCTTTACCGGCCTGTAGAAGCACGAAGCGCTCCATTGTCTTCAAAGGAGTGCTCCACATTCCAATGTTCTAATAAGTCTTAATAAATCTTTTGGAATCCCGGAGTTAACCGATTTTTCCAATGGGTGGGTCTATTAACCCCATCAAATGCTGTAGAGAAATCAACAAATGCAGAATATATAACAAGCAATTTAAAAACCATGTATTTATCAATGACAGGACATTTGGATATTGCAATGTCATCAGTCACCAAGGGTTTTGGTTTAAAAGACCCCGCCTGAACTCATTTAATCACACCCATCCAGTATGCCCATTCCTTCAGATAGTCCACAACACTTGAGGCAAATATCTTCCCTGTGGCATCTAGGAGGGTAATTTGACAATAATTACAGGTAGAGAACCGAGAACCTTTTTTATGCAAGGGAGCAACCATACTTCCTGTCCATGAGTTTGGAATTTGCCCGCTAGCATAAGAATAGGAGAAAAGGGGCGTAAGAAGTTTACTCTAGCCTTCTGGATCTTTTTTCATTAGTTATGAGAATCTTATCAGGACCCATCTCTGCGGAAGATCTTGCTTTCCTTACGTACGTCTCAATCTGTTTTCCCTTTGGTGGTGTTATTTGCCAGTCAAGCACATCGGATGAAAACAGGGGCTCCTCACAAATATTTGTAATTGAGCTGTTCACATAGAGTTCAGGGAGATAGTCTTTCCATTCCGAGTAGGACGGGATGGGTATCGCTGTAGGATTTTTCCTACTGCCTGTAAATTTTGCGATGAGCTGCAGAAGGTTTTATGTTTTTCTGTATGGCTGCTTTTTGCAGATCCATTCAATTCTTATCCATTATTTTATACACAGCACAGATTTGTCCTTGGGAGGTTTTGTTTAAATACTGCACACTTACTGATTGACTTCCCGGGAATATGTGATATAAGAGAGATGCTTCCTAATGCGTGTTTTAAAAATATTCAAACAATGATCCTCCATAGGGCGTATCTTACGCCACACAAACTAGGCAGGATGTACCGGACAGCGCGTCACCACTGCCCTCTGCCAACTAGAGGGAGCGGACCTAGTGCATATGATATGGTCCTGCCCGAGGCTTGGAGGGTATTGGGCCTTGGTCAGGGGACACACGACGGACATCACGAAAAGGGCGATAGATGCTACGGTACGGGTTTGTATCTTGGGACTGCGGAGGGGAACGTCCAAGTGTAAGGTGCAATATAGATTTGAAAATGTGGCGCTCCTCTTAGTGGTGAGAGCGATCACCATGCGATGGAAGTCGAGGGCACCACCCACTATACACGCATGGCACAGTGAGCTGATGAGATGGGGGGTTGCAGAGAGTGCTGCACTGAAAAGGGAAGAGGCTAGTGGGCGGCGTAAGACCCTAATTGCGATGGATTGGGACATCATGCTGGAGGCATGTGGGGCTCTAGACATAGACTTTGATACAGAGGCTGGCGAATGGGACATGGCCCCTGGTGCCGGTGGACAATGTGTTGCGTGTGGTGAGCTACATGATTATGTCAGTACCGGCGTTTGCCCCTGGAAGGGGTCACTATGTACATAAGCAGGACCGGCGGGTGGGGGGTGGGTGAAGCACAGTTGTGGGTTTTACGTATTCTGTGTCTTGGCGTGACAGCAATACAACCATATGCAAGAGCTTTGTAATGTTGTGGGCGAGATGTCATGCTATCATACTGTTCCTAAATTAGCCTGCTGTATTTACTACCACAAGATGTTTAACGCACAGACATGTAACTATACGAACTTGTATGATGTATGGAAAAATTTAAAAATCAATAAAACTTTGTTTAAAAAAAAAAGAGATGCTCCCTGTGTGACTTTGTGAAAGGTCGAGAAGTGTGACAATGTGACAGGTCTTCAATGCAAAGCACTTTACATCTGCTATTTTTCTGCGGTTTTATCCCATTACAACGAAGTTATGTATTATTTAGCTGTTAAAAAATCTAACTTTAAATAAAAGCAAGTCTGCTCTTTTCTATTTTCAGCAATTACATACTCCATTTATCTGCCTATCTATAGCTAATTTTATTTGACATGCGAGGATTATGAGCAGGCCCTTAAATGATAGATAGGTTTAATGATTTTAAGTATTTTTGCTATGCTGTTTTATAGTTGTGAATGATGTTTGTATTGACATGATTTCAGGAATAGTAAGTATGATATTGATTTATTATTTGTATTTTTGTATTTTGTTCTGCCTATTATTTGTATTTTTTGTATTTGGTCTGCCTTTTATGGTTCATATATTAACCGAATAAAGTTGATTTACGGACTGCATGCGGGAAGTTAAGGCGGATTATTCAAAAACCCCAGAGCGGCTGTTAAGAAACTGAAGAGAAAACAGAACAGACGTTTATGTAAAATGAGCAGCCTATGGATGGAAATCTGAGCGTGGGCTGCTGCCACGGTCACAAGGTTGCTGTTGGCAGCTATCCAGTGATATTAACTGCCTTAAGTGTATGAATAATGACGCTTGCTCAGTCATAAAACACCTTTTTAGTTCTAGGTAAAATGTCAACTCAAGGACAGTGCCATCTCTTTGTAGACTATACTCTTGTGTGACTGCATGCAGCAGTCTTGTCCCACTCCATCTGTTTGTTCATCAGTCAGTAAGACCAGATAAATCATAGAGCTAGGCGGTACAGAGCCCAATACGCACTGCCAAGCCTGCAGCAGTAAGGGGCTCTTGCTGAAGTGTTCCTGCAAAGACACAAAAATAGAAAGATTGTTTCGTTTTTTGAAAGCTTGCGGAAGTCCTTGAAATGTTTAAAGGGCCGCGCTGGAGCCATATTACCATGGCAATAAATTCATGAATAAGGAGCTTCACGTCAGCCTGATTCTGTATAATGAGATTAGAAATAGACCAGTGCTGGGGTGGGGCCAAGTACAGCCGAGAATTATCTTTTTACCCTTTTCATTTAAAATCGGTTTGTGTGTTTTTGGCAGAGTGAAGAACTGAAAGCAGGGAATTACTCAGGTGGAAAGTGGCCCAAAGATAAGTTGTTGTTTCAATTATTTACTGCTCATAAAGCGAAATCTAGGAGAACCACTGTTTTTTAGTATCTTGTAATGATGAAAAATACATCACTAACACAAGTAAAAACTAAATAAATTAATATAACATGTTTTTTAACAAACTTGCTCTTTTTGAATTGACTGAATCCATAGCAGGTTAGAGCGGGAAACATCCTTTACAACGCAACTTTTACCACGCAGTGCTATTACAACGCAGGTTTTACAACGAAAACCATTACAACGCATTGCGCTGTGGGGCACTCTAGGATAGGGAATAGATTTAATTTACTATCCAACACCTTCCCAAGTGTCCACGGGGACTGGAGTTTGAATAGTAAATTAAACTATTCACTATCCAGCACCCCAAAGCGCTATGCGTTGTAATGGTATGCGTAGTAAAACCTGCGTTGTAACAGCATGCGTGGTAAAAGCATGCGTTGTAACGTTATACAACCGGTTAGAGCAGATCCACTGTTGGGAACATCAGTACCCTAGTAGGTAACTGATGCCTGCTGACCTTATCCACACGATTTAAACTATGACCTAAACACATTCTCATCAGATTCTACTAATTCCTGGTTGAACCCTTGAAAGTGCCTTGTTCAAGCTAAAAAAATAGTTTTGTCTCCAATCAACCATTTTCAATTTCATGTCAAAACGTCTCTTTTTGGATCCTGTAATATCCTGTCTGTAAACTTCAAATCCTTGTCTGAGACCTCAATATATTGACCTTTTTCAATTGAAAGGAACATTTCTGTGGATTTCCATGTTCTTTAGTGATTCATATAACATTTGTCAGCGTCATTTTGAAATGCTGCTACGATTATCTAATTCCATTGTAGTTGGATCCCAAAAACATTAATGTTTGGTTGTGAACGCCTCCAATTTTAGTGAGCCTGGCAGAATTAGGTTGGGTTTACAGATTATAAGGTGTCAGCAGATGTTTGGTTTTGTGGCAGCAAAGAATTCACTCTGAGGGATCGGGGCATACTGTTTTCTTGTTTGTTTGGAGGGCATGTCACATGGTTACAGCAGGGGCCTGCTACAGTCTGTAAGTGATCTGACGCATCCCCTGGCAGCTAAAATGGTTTATCCGTCACTGGCTGCCCCTTTACTCAGTTTCTACTTGTTTTCTTCACTTTGCCTCACCACCCATGCACACAAACATCACTTCCCGAAGTTCATGGTAGAGTTCCTCTTGTTCTTCCAACACATATGTAAGTGAGTGTTATTTGTGTGTTTTCCTATCATGCAAAAATAGGACTTACCCAACGTTCTCTGGGATTTGTGCATGGAGTTCTTGGTGCTGGAGACTCTGAACGGTCTGCAGATTCACCAACAGTGTAACTGTTTGCAAACAACAAGAATTCTGATTTTTGGGAACACAAGGAGATTTTATATTTAAGAGAAACAATTAAAAAAATAAGCTGTGCTGTCACATGCCCTAAAATCAGAAAGAGAGAGGGAGAGAAACCAAGTAAACTTTCAAGTTAATTTAAACGTGTCTATCATATAAATGATAGGAAAGTAATGGGAACAGGGTCCTGAAGGAAAAATTAAACATTCACCTGCAAACTTCGTGAAAAGTAATCAATCAGAATGCACCTCACTCGGATATAGTTTGGACATTTGTTCATTTCTCTGGATAGCTGTGAGTAGTAATGGAGAGAAAGAGAGTCAAAGTGTTGGTTTATATAAGTAGTTTTGTGGCAAACAGAATAAGCTTTCCACTTCCTAAAAATGTATGGGAAAGGGCTCTGCAAATAGTGTGTTTATTTTTGTGTTTGTTTGAAGTTTAAATCGGGGAAGGTAAATGGTCTGGGTGGAAGGAGGGTTAAAAAATGGATTTAACCTAGGTCTCTTAACTGGGGGTGAAAGTTTGTTTCAGCACTCCGTTCCTGATCTTGCTGCGTTTGCTATGTTCGCCCAAGTTGCCAAGATTATGCCCAGACGTGTGTCCCTTGCTCGCTATGCCACTGGATTCAAGCTAGCCTGGCTGATAAGGGGTGATACCCTGAAACCAGTCCCAGGATGCTTGTTTCTGGTCTAGGGAGAACATGGCCTGGCAGTTTGGACTGGACTGTTACCATGGGGAGCAGTGTCAAGACTGCATTGCATATGGCTGGGTTCAAACTGAGGTAGCATGGTAGGGAAAAAATGATGGATTTAACCCAGATCTCTTGACTGGGGGTGAGTGTTTGAACAGTTTCAGCACTCCGTCCATCATCTTGTGTTTTTTTCTATGTTCTCCCTAAGGGGCCATGGGTATGCCCAGACGTGGGTCCTTGCTCGCTGTGCCACTGGATTTAAACTAGCCTGGCTGATGAGGGGTGATTCGCCGAAAAAGGGCCCAGGATGCTTGTGTCTGGTCCAGGAAGGACCTATTCTAGCCGTGTGGGCTGGGCTGTTCCCATGGGGAGCAGGGTCAAGACTGATTTGCATATGGCTGGGTCCAAACTGGGGTGGCATGGTGAGCAAAATAACAATTAATTTAACTGTAAAGGGGGGGTCAGGAATGGACTGGACATGTTGCCTTGGTAAAGAGGGTTTTATTTTAACATAAAGTTTCTTTTTCCTGAAAGTTAGTCTCTCCTTGGCAAACCCTGCAGGATCCGTGATGTCGGCTGGGTTAGGGATGTTCTTTCCGTCTATCGGTTCGAGTCAGGCGGGCGCTTCTTTCCAAAGGACCTCTCGCAGGGGATATGCCGGAAACAAAATAACAGAAAAAGGACCAATTACTGCCACGTCCTACTACTCTCTTATTCCCAGGAGCCAAGGGGGTGAGGGGTCACCTATAAGTGCTGCAGTCTTTACAGAGAGCTCAAGTGATAGACGTGAGGGTCGGTATTTTTAAGGGGGAGGGTAGTGTTGGGATACTAGGGAGGTGATAGCTTTTTTAAGGCGGGTGAGTTTCCCCGTCGTCCCACCCAGTTCGAGATACGGTCCCGTACCTGTCGGAGCCACACTCCTCCCTCGGGAGCGTGGCACTGCGCTGCGCGGTCTCGTTGGCCTCCTGGCACGTCTTCTTCGGACAGGGCTTCACCTTTCCCCAGCTCGTCTGCTTCTCGTCCTCGCGTTGTGGTTTCCACGTCCCGGCGGCGTCCTTCCTCCGCGCTCTCCTCTCCCCGTTCCTCTCCTCCGGTGGTGATGTCACACGCCGACCTCCGAGGTTCCGGTCCTTTATCCAATGAAAGGAAGGCTACGTCACAAGGGGCAGTCCCGGCGTCCGGCTCTGTATGCCAGTTAAAGGAGCCGTGTTGTATTTCTTGGGACGATGTCCCCCACGTGAAAGGCTCGTCCTGCGAAGAAGGAGCAACCATGTCTTCAGTATTAGCAGACCACCAGTTACCTTCATTACTGCAGTCCTGACTATCAGTCATTGTCCCGGTCACCTGGTTACATTAACCCAGATCTCTTGACTGGGGGTGAGTGTTTGAAATGTTTCAGCACTCCGTCCATCATCTTGTTGTGTTTGCAAGGTTTCATAATAAGCCATAATGCAAAATCGGAGGGGTGGATGTATGAGATGTTGGAGGTTAATAATAAAGGGTAGTGGTTAGCGATACTGTTCATTGAGCCCAGTGACCTTGGAGAGTAGAAAGGAGAATTGAAGCAAGGAGGCCAAAGTGGAGTGTTTCATTGTGCAGTACAGTTTATAAACGTTCAGAGTCTGTGGAATCTGAAATATGATTACCACTGAATACACACACATCAAATTGTATAAACAGACTATTGAGGTGCAGGGTACAAGAAAACAATTCAGTTAACGGTGGTTATAGTGCAATTGGATCACAAATTGGATATTTTATAGTATACTATAGACTACAAAGATTGTGGCAGTTTAAAACAATGTAATGAACAGGAGTAAAAGTGAGTATGTATTTTTGGGTCACCGTTTTCCATATATAAACTTTGTATTTAATAATTGCTTTTTTAACATGAGAACCAGGATATCCTGTATTGATCTAGGAGAGACTCAGACTGTAAATTGTGCTCCTTTCTTTTCTATTGTACTGACATTTCTTGGAGGCGGTTGTGTTCTAGGATGTTACAGGATAATAAATACTGTCGACTCTAGACTTTTTTCTGGTGCGAATGCAGCTTTGTTACACCGCATCTCTTTGGATCCCATTCATAACTCCCACATGAGCGACAGTTTGTTATCGTGTGTGAGCTGATGGGGATAATAGGACATTGAAATTCTGTTAGACTCCTTACAATGTGCTTTGTCTGTGTAATATCCAAATATCAATAAAGAAGAATAAAAAAAAATGAAAACCAGGATAATGTAAAATTTGTTTTTATGTGAAAGCAGAATGTATGAATGATGCAGTATTTTTTTTCAGGTATGCTTATCTTGGTCTGGAACGGCTTGGACTAAGAACTGACATTCCTTTGGATGGAGACTCAATAAAATCCATGTTAAGTCAGCACCAAAATGTAGTGGCCTACTTCAGCCTGGCTCTGCTGTTGGCTCCCTTGATAGAGACACTGATATTGTTAGACAGAATGATATTTCTCCATGAGCAAGGTGAGTACACTGAAATCCTGTATGTTTGTAAGTTTCGGATGACAAATATTATTGTTTCTATTCATGTATTTGTGTCTTGTTATTTATTCACAAATAGAAAGGGTGAGTAGGATTCGAACAAGTGAGCAGGATTCAGACAATGCTTTATCTGAGTAATTCAGGTACTCGTAAAATTGTTCTAACCCTCCCCATATTTTATTGGAAACCTCCTTAATATTATATAGACACATATGTTATTTATCGGTGCCAAATCTGAGGCGTTGTTGTGCCACATATTTACTGTTGTTTTTTCAGAAATCCAACGTGGCATAATGATAACCATGGTTAAATATATTGAATTGTTTTACATATATGTGGATTGGGATGAACGATTATCTTGATAGTAGTGAGCTAAATTTGAATTTGAACGCTACCTTTGAACTACTATTTCTTCTACTTCCAAATTAATGTTTCTAATAACTCACCAAATCTATTTTCTCTAAATGTACTTTTAATAAACCAACTTGCATATAGAGGACGTATGTGAAAGTTCATGACAGCGTTTTTATATCTAATTATAGTTGATTGAAACAAATATATTTTACATTGAATCACGATTTAATCTAAACTATTCAGTCACCAGGGAATAGCTACATCATAAGTTGCCCTCTTTATTTCCTAGACCTTAGAGAGATGTCATACCTAAATTCTACTATCCTTGATATCTCTCTGAACGTAAATCCCAAATAATTTCAGTAACGGAGTTCATTCATCTATTGTGCATGTGCATACCTCGTTAACCCCTCCCACGCTCATGACTAGCTCAGCTCGTCATGAGCCACGGTTCTGGTGTGCTCATGACGAGCTGAGCACGTCACGGCCGTTAGAACGCTCACTCGCTGGGATAATTTTCCTGCTGTGCTGAGCGTTCTATTGAAACGGGTGGGGCCGTGACAAGCTCAGCTCATCATGAGCACACGAGAACCGTGGCTCATGACAAGCTGAGCTCGTCATGAGCACCAGGGCGCTGTGCGCGCCCCCCCTGCCCGCAGCACGGCAGGGGAATGACCCCAGCAGCGAAGGGGTTAATAACCATTAAATTTACTCAGTGTACAAGGGGTATAATAACAAATTCAACACTATACCACAATGGTGTGTTGATACATCTGTTGCAGTCTTTTTATTATTGTTATAGATTCAAGTGTGAAATACCGTCCTGTAACTTTGCTAACTCAAAAGCTGATATTACTACTCAATAAACTCCTTTTATGGCTACAAATCCTGTCTCCAACCCCCAGAATCACCCCCACCACTCCAACCTTCCACCATGATTTCCCTTCCTAGCCGTTTTCCCGGTTGCTGAACCAAATAAATGAGCTCTACCACCGGGCCGGAAATTCTATAAGGTATAACACTTTAGAGCACAACAAAGAATTGGTGCCAAATTACTGGAAAAGTAGCCAGAAAATTCACTTTTTTGTGTGTATGTGCCACAGCAGTATTAAGGCCTGGGCGAAATGGCCAGTTATCCAAGGCCCCCACCTTCCAGGTGCTCCTCTGCAACTGATAATGGTGTGCATTCACTTGCTAAAGACATCTTGGGAACATTCAGAAAGCTTCCCTGGAAATGCATTCCACCCATTGTCTTTGTGGTTTGTAACTTATATTCTCTGGCTTTGTTTGATGCTGTCCAGGATGAGTTCATCCCTCCCAAGGAGTAAAGCCTTTTCACACTCCCCTTGTATTCTTCCACGAATGCTTCTTTCTGTAAACAGGCCTGTAAATCTTGTTCTTGTCACATTTGCTGTTCCTTCAAAGACAGAGGTCAAAAGATAGCCTCTGACTTCTGAGGGAGCTTGGTGTTTCTTTCTCTGACTTAAAAGTGAGAGGATTTATGAGACCATCTTGTTGGATACTGGGGGTAGAAAAATAATATTTCTAGAACACAACAACATTTAGATGAACTGTGCAAGTATTTCAGAATTTGGCATGCACAAATGAAGCACATTTTGTTTTTCTGAAGTGTGGTGGAAACAAATTCTTTAATATGCGAAAAACAACTCAGTACACTAGGTGATGCCAGTTCCACACATTATTGTTTGTATGTCTGTGCAAATGTAATGGTCATTTCAATTGAGAATGAGTTGTGTGGAATGGCAGTGTGCTACCATATCTTACATACTCCCCTCTACTTTGCACCACTCCACACCACTGCACTCTCTGTCACTATACTATGCAACACTCTACGCCAATGAACTCTAACCCAGTCCACTCTACTCTACACAACTCCGGGCCAGTACACTCTACTCAATGCCACTACACTGTACACCACTGCACTCTACTCTGCACCACTGTACTCTACGCCAATCATCCCAACACCACTGCACTCTACACCAATGCATTCTATGCCTGTGTACACAACAACACTCTGCTCCAAAACACTACATTATATGCCAATACTCTCTTTGCCACTGCACTCTACGCCACTCTACTCTGCATCACTCCACTTCATGCCACTGCACTCTACGGCAGGCCATGCCACTACATTCTATTACTCTATATTCTACTCTGCACCACTCTACACCACTGCACTCTGTGCCACTCTACTCTACTCTGCACCACTCCACTCAATGCCACTCTACTCTGCACCACTCCACTCTGCTATGCAGCACTCTGATGTGCATCATTGCATTCTACAACACTGCCTCTGCAACACCCTATGCCAAAGCACTCTACACCAGTCCACTCTACTCAACTGTATGTCAGTGTATGCGACTTCACTCTGTGCCATTCCAATACATGACACTCTGTGCCACTCCACTCTACAATACTCTATCCACTCCTCGCCATTAAACTGTATGATTCTCCCAGCCACCCTTCTCTACAACACTTCCTTTTAGCCATGCTAAATAGAAGCCACGATGGTGTACACCATGGCTAAAACACATTAGCAAAGCCATTAGCTCTTGCATAGGCCAGACCTATTGCTTGTTTAATTTGATAGCTCAGCATGCCCGAACTGTCCGTCCTTAACCCTCGCACTCACCCCCTAAGGAATTGGTGGCAATTAAAAAGTCCTTTTTCTCTCCTTGTTTCACTTTACCTGTTCCACTTCACTGCTCTCTTTAATTCTCTCTCTCCGTCCATCTCTATGAACCTACGATCTCCACCTCCAACTAAACTCTGTCTTCTTCATCACTTTCTCAGTACACCTCTACCTATCCATACCTCTTGTCTCACAATCCCACCTCTCTCACTAACACCTTGCGTCCCTACTGCGACCCCTGTACCACCCTCCCTCATCTCTCTGCATTAGCACAGTCTTTACTTCACATTCGTCTCTCACCACCTCTGTGCTCTGTTTCCACCTTATCTCCTCCTCTCTCTCTCACATCTTCTTCACTTTTCTCTCAATTATCCTTCTCTTTATCTGGCTCCTCTATGTCGCTCTCTCCATCTCCCTATATACCTCTGTGAACTTTATCTCTTGCTCTTCATCTTTCTATATCTCTACTCTATGCCTCTCAGCCCTCCAGCTATCCACCTAACCATTCTGTACCTTACCTTTTCTACCTCATTTCTTTTCCACTTAAATTTTTCTACACAACCTACACAACCTTTCTCTCTCTCCCTACCTAACCTCTCAATTTTCCTCACCATTCTTTTGCCATCTCACTTCTCCACCTCCAGTCTCAATCTCTTTCTACTTCTTTTCCTCTACTGCACCTCTTAGTACCTTACTCCTTTCTTGCTACCTACATTTACCTATCCCTACCAACTCTTTTCTATCATTATCTTTTCTCCACCTACACTTCTTACTCTATTTCGATGCAACCTTTGTACCTCACCTTTATCTCTATCTTTTCATATACCTCTGGCTATACCTCACAGCTCCCTAAGTCTCTCTCTCTCTCTCTCTCTCTCTCTCTCTCTCTCTCTCTCTGTACATCTGTGTCAACCTTACCTGTCTTTTGTTACCTTTCCACTGTCTCTCTACTTCATCACAATTCTTGCCTTTCTCTTTACACTTCATCTCTCTTTCTACCCCTCAACCCTCTCTTTCTATTTTTTCTCTCTTCGTCACTATTCTCTTTACCTGGTATGCCTTTCTATGCCTCTGATTATCTTGACCCTTTTTCACCCCACCTCTTTTTCTACCTTGTATTTCTATACAGGTCTCTTACTACCTCTCGACCCATCTACCTCTATATCCCACCCCTCTCCTTCATTTCTTACTCCCCACCTCTGTACCCGGCGGGTCCACTCAGCCTTTCATCCATCTGCGGTCAATAAAATGAGTACCATTGAGTTGGGTAACAATATACATCTGTTTTTCAGCGCCTTGACACTTTTGGGTGATATGTGCGCCATACAAAAGTACATGTTATGTTATGTTATGTACCTCACCCTAAAACCTTGCCTAATCTTCTTTTTCTATCTCTGTATCTTTCTTGGTACTCACCTCCCTCTGTCTTACTTACGTCTGACCATTCATCACTGATATCTCTATCTCCCTTCTCCCTCTACTTCCCCTTGCTCATTAGAACACTTTCTGCTGCTCCCTTTCCCTTTTCTGTCTCCCCCTGTCTACCATTTCTCTTAACTTTGGCAGTCACAAGTCAAAATTATCAGATTTCCCCCAATAAGGTGGCGAAATTTTTGGAGCAGTGCTGGGATTTTCACTGTTGGAGCGAGAATGCCAGTTGTGATGGGAGATTTATTTGTGATTTAGAATATCTAGCAACCAAAGCTACAATTAAAAGCTCTGTATTTCTTATTTGAATAATATATACACGTCACCTAAAATCCACCAATTCACCGTTATGTGTCTTTCTTACAGTGCAAGAAACAGGCTGGTTAGACACTTATTTGTCGTAAACTATTTATTTTGCAAGTCAATAAAATATCTAGCTCTAAAGTGCAAAAAGAAATGGTTACAATGCTTGTTCACGTTTAGTACTAGCTGGCTGACTGCGCCAGACAGCTTAAGCTTTTAGCTGTTTCTGCCTGCCCACTTATTTGAAAGGTTAACTTTAAATTCAATTTGTTTTTGGCTTCGTAGCAGATTAAATTAGCTGAAAATTGGTAACAAATTCAAAGATGTTCCTAACCGGGAGTGGGGGGGGGGGACAAAATATTTCTTGCCTAGGGAGCCACAAATCCTTAAGATGGCAGTGGTATACACAAGGTACTTGATTCAGTTATTTCTTTTCCACAGAGTGTTGTGATATACTTTGGAGAAAAGATTTTAATTTGACAGGGTCGTCAAAGGATCACGTAAAGGCCTCATGAGTAATTTTACATAAACAAGGACGCGAATGCCATAATGGATATGTAATTGTCTCATTATGGGTCGAAGAGCAAAAAATTATTTTTTTCGGGCATTGGTGGTATTAGAGAGATCTGGAAAGATAAAAATGGTGTGGCCAGACCATATAAGACGATCTTTCACTGTTGCTGCCTTCAGCACATGTATAGATCTGTAAATTCAAAAAATAACATAATTCCTCAGGGTCTGGTAGATTGAAGTTGGAGACGACCAAGACGATGTGCATGTTGAGTGTTCAATTGAGGATCATGTTGAAGGTCCAAAAGCTCAGGCAGCAACTTCTTTAAGAAGTTAAGAAGGTCCGGGCCTTCCAAGTTTTCTGGTAGACCATATAACCACAGGTTATTACGTCTATTTCGATTTTCAAGATCTTCAGTATGCAATTTGAGCCGTTGGCTCTCTTGCTCCAAGATAGGAATCTTGGTAGTAGCATCATGTAAATCACTTATACGTTGCTCCATGTCAAACAATTTTGCTTCCATAGTGATCCATCTATCCTCAATTTGTTGAAGCTTTTCATTAGTAGCAGACATGAAGGGTTTTATTCCCCTCACCTCATCAAGATTTGGGTTATGCCATAACACAATAAGAGAGGGGAAGTCATTTTTCACCCGCTTAGGTTTTGCACCGGAAGTAGACGGCTTAGCAGAAGCTAAAGGATCACTGACCATTGTTGCCTGATGAAGAGGACAATGAATCAGCTTTGGTGACGCTCTGAGGCTACCTATATGCTGTGTGAACAACACTTAGAAGCATGCTGAGGTGAAGGAAAATATGTATAAGCTTTGTGCCCAATATCCAGAACCAAGAAAACATTCACAAATACTTAAGAAGTCAGCATGAGAAAAAGGTAACAGTGTTTATATACAAAATGCTGAAAGACTACATCAAAAATTAATTAAAATGGCATTTATAAGGGAAAAGAGCCATTTGAGTAATGAAAATGCCATTATAAGCTAAAATAGTGCAGGAAAAAGCATGAGAGGAGAGTAGGAAAAAACCAATAAAAAAAAGTTGCCAAGCATTTAATTGTAACGCCAGTTCTCCTCAGTAGGGGGTCATTAAGACGCTAGTGGCAGGATTATGTAATGGCAGCTGCTCCGGGTCAGGAACCGCTGCAGAAATGGTCCTAGCAGCTCAAAATGCCGCTCTAACCGTCAAGGACATCATGGGAGCAAGCAGAGCCCCAAAACAGAACAGAAAGGCTGCAAACAAAGGAAAGAGCTCCGCGCTCGAGCGGGGCTCAGCTAAACACCGCCTTCTTCTCCGGCGTGCAGAATACTCCCCCAGATGATGACTTTTAAAATGCTAGTGGGCTGTACACCTCTCCTGAGCTCAGTTAAACTACCCCTCTAATATTCCCTCCTAGACGTTTTCCTTTTTTGTTCAGCAGTTTTCCACAAATTGTCAAAGTGCCCTACCACTTCATTCTGTTAAGAGTACGAGGCTAACTTGCTGACTGAAATTCTACAGCTTCCTTGGTCTTCCTAGGAGTATATCCTTTAAAGAGAACTCTTGCGTTTCAGACCTTCTTGAGACAAGGCTTTTCATGCTCCTTCAGTGAATCACTGTGGCAGGGCACTATAGGCTAAGATCAGGGGACCTAAAGTTAATCTCTGCTAAATCTTCATCTGAGAACCTGGAGGTTCAGCCTTCATTGTCCAAGCTGAACTCCAATGCATTTCATTCCACCTTGCAGATGGTGGTCCAATCGCATTGATAATGGGGTGAAATTGTTATCTCCTAGAAAAGTCTGTCCCAGCTCACCTCTAACATAATATGCTACCTGGTGTACTGATGGTACACACTTCAAGATATGTATCAGTTACTGATAAATAGTCTCCCACATTATTTATGGGAGTCCTAAATGCAACTGGTCAAAGATGGCCAGAATGTGGCAAACACATTTTATTTTTCAAATTAGACTTGACTGACACCTTAGCGAGAAGTATAGCAATTCAGTCTCTATTTGAAAATACTCCTGGATACGTTCAACCAATTTCTCCGGTGATGTTCAAGCAAAGCCAAGAGACATGCTGTGCGAGGTTTCCATGCTTTTCAGAGACAATGCTGACTGGTTCTGGAGCTCCTCAAGAAAACCTGTGCCACAATGCACTATCTGGGATTTACTTCCATTACATGCCTCTTTCATCAGCAAATCCTGCAGTTCTGTAGTTTTTGGAAGGCCAGCTTTTTCAGCAGAGGCAGCCATCAGTATGTATGCATGCGGTATTTGTATAGCGCAAACGAAGGCAAAAAGGCAGTGGAGCACTGTATAGTGTCAAAGGCAAGCATGCAGTCAATGAGTGAAGGGAGAGGTAGCTGGATTCTGGGAGCAGAAGTATACTGTTACCACATTGTGATGGAGTGTTCCTTAAAGAGGTATATCTTAAACTCTTTTCTTAATTGGAGTGGCATTTGGGCAGTCTTGATGGATTCAGGGATGCTGTTCCAGATCCTGGTGCAGAACCCTCTCAACCTCTTCAATAATGGCAGTAGTTTTTTCATGGCTTCAGTGGTAAGTGGCTCCAGAGGCTCCATGAACACAAAAGTTCCTCCTCACTTGCCTCTGTTTCAAAACCACTTTAGTTTGTCCTGAAGCAAGCACAGTTTTTAGGTGGGGAAGGCCGCCTTTCTCATTTTGTGGTGAATTAGTAGGTCTTGATTTCGGACTACTGGGTCATTCAGATTGTGGAGGCTGATCACTAGCTGCTGATTTAGAAAGCTCCTCCACATCCGTCTGTTGTGCCACGTCAATAGATCACGCACAAAGCGTTTTGAACAAGGTGCCGTCTCTCCTGGGTACCAGAGTCATAGAGTTGCTTCCTGACACACAAAAAGGCCAGGGATGCTAATTTTTGTCAGAAAGACAACAGCTTCTGACCATTCTGCTCTAATAATACTTTTCTGGGCATTGTGACTCCTGCATTCTACTTGTCCCACTTGTGCAGTGAAACATGCATGCTCTTCAGTAGTTTTCTCGGACCTAAAGATTTTGTTTGGTCAGAACACTGATTTCTATGGAAGTGTTCTAGGACCTGCTGTGGTGGCTGGTGCAGGACCATATGAACTGATGGACTAGTCTATATTCTACCTGCAGTTTGGTTGGAAATGATATTTAGACTATAGTGATTTGAAATCTCTCATCTCCTGCAGAGTGGAGGTATCCCTAAAGCCTGCTTGAAGTACAGGTAATTTGATAGACCCTCAAGGAATTCCTGCCCTTAATTTATGGCTGAGTGTTTCTGGTCGTCACCTACAACATGCATTTTGCAATTGGAATCTCCCTTCAATGTTGGTTCAGTTTGCCTGCCTACTCTAAGCCGCGCCTCAGCTGTACTGTGCCCTGTTGTTTCTATTTCAGGAGTTTCTGGGGAACACATCTCAAATGAGCTTAGATTTCTGCTAGAGTATACATTTCCTTCCATTCCCCCGACTTCTCATGCTCCTGGAAGCTAAGGCGGGTCCGGGAGCAAGTAATCCTAATTGCACCAGATTAGGCAAGGTGGGCTTGGTGCATGGAGATGCGCCACCTCAGTGTTTGCCCTTCTTTTCTGTTCAGCAAATACCACTTATCACAGTTGGGCGGCCCAGTGCTCCACCGTAATGTTTCCAGCCTCCATCAATGTAGTTGGTATGTGGAGCAATTTGATTGCTTTTGTTCTGCCCTTGGAGGTGGATGGTCATGACCTCTCACCCAAAATGTATTTTCAATGGGAAATCAATCAAAACAATTGCACACATTCCCCTCCATTGTAAATGTATTCTAAGAGCAGAAAAACCTTTTTTGAGAAAATGCCAAGACTAATTCAATCCGAAGACTAATCCAGTACGCTACAGCTCCTTCTGGAAGACCACATTGCAGAAATTAAACAGTTGCAGCCTTCCTCTAAACCCTTCAGAATAGTAGAGGAGCAAAAATTGTTGTGATGGCCGCAACCTCAAAGTCATCACCAGGGTACAAAGCAACTGACGTATGCAAATATAAACCACTCGCAGCTGCAGAATAGTCTGCCAGAAAAGCTCCTCAATCGTTTAATACTAGACTAAGGATAAACAGATGATGATGGTACAGCCATTCCATCCTTCTATACCTTTGCCCTGCTCTCTCACACCAGGCAGTTACCTCACGTTGGGAATAGGACCAAATCCAGTAATCTGTGAATCACAATGAAATAAGAAAAGACTGGAGTGATTCCAGTGAGAACTATAAGAAAGGTGGATGTCCTACTGTCCACCGTAGTCACTCTCGTTCCTTTCTTATTCTCGAAATACAAGATCCCTGAGCACGTGTTCCCCTGACACTGCCTTCCTGTCCCACCACATCTTCATCTTCAGACGCTCTAACCAAGGGATTTAAACGTTTGTATCCAAAGGTCTAGATGACCTATTGGTTAGTGAACTAAACATACTTTTTCAAGACTATTCCTCCTTCAAATCTGATCATTCTTGTTGTTGGTCAAGCTTTATGATATGCTGTACTAAAAACGTTGATCTGCTTAAGGTGAGTTTGTTGGATGTTTTATGGTGAACTTTCTGTGGCTCAGCAAGATTTTGCTCAGGACAGATGAACTAGGTTACCTGTTTGCATGATACCCTTTTCTTTGATTGCTGGTTCAGCCTTAGCTGTTTGAGTCCTCTATTGTGATGCAGTTTTTGAAGGCACTGACACAAGCTTCCTCTACCTCCTTTCACAATGGGATTTGTATTTTCTTTCTCATCTTTTTGATGGGGGTGCTATTTGAGTCCATACACAACTACTGTCTGTGGCTACTTACTTTGAAGATGGTCTTCCTTTTTCGCTGCCACACGAGATTCATGGGTGCGGAAGCAGCATGCCTCTTTGGCCCATCCGCCATTCACCTTGTTATTCCCAGACGAATTTGTGTTTGGATGCCAGCTCTTCCTGTCTAATATGGCTTACCTATCCATGTTACAAGACATTTTAGTCTAGTCCTCTCGTCAGGCCCATCTCCGTTGTGGTACTGCTTGGGTATTGATTAATGAGGAAGGGGATTTACAGCCAAAAGTATACTTTCAGAAGGACAAGTTAGATATCTTCAGTGACAGTCATTTTTGTGAATATTCTGTCTACCCAGATTGCTCACCTCCAACTTAGGAGTGGTCCTGCAAATTTTTGATACTAGGGCACCACATAAGTCTTTTCTAGTGTACACTGCATTCTTTCATCAATCCATCATTGTCGGACTCTTCTTGCCTCTGAGGGTCTTAACCACATGGCTGCTGGGCGTTTCCCCCCCCCCTGTGCTGGAAAATGCCATTTTAGTGGCACCATGACGAGCTCAGCTCGTCATCAGCACACAACACCCGTGGGTGATGACGAGCTGAGCTTGTCATCAGCATCGAAAGGGTTAATAAAACAATGGAAATTGATATGAGGATGCAGGGTATTTTGGATGGCTCCACGGTGTCCTGTCAGGACGAGGTTCCCGAGCCAGGCAATGCCTTCTGTCGGGGTTGGAGATCTATTGCATATAACTACAGTGTCAGTCTAGTGCCTGCAGAGGATACATGAGGTGTGGAATCTGTGGGTATATTGCGTATACCCCTGAAAAATACTTATCAAAGGATATATTTTTTGTCAGCAGTTTAGATGCGAGACCCCTTCGTATATGTTTAGGAGGACAGGTTTAGTTGAGTAAAGAGTGGGTCATTTTGGATTACCTAACCGATGGACAAAAGTCAACAGGTGAACGAGAGTTTGTGTAACTTTATTTATTTCATAGATAAGGCTAATTGTTTTTTTCCATTGGACACCCGTATTTGCACTGTAACCCACTGATGTGGTGGGATACAGCTTTGATTGCAAGACAAGTGCTTTGATATCTCACGTAGAATTTGTTCTAGTAATTGATTTGTAAAATTGTGCCTAACATTACCCAAACTGTTTTGAAGAGAGTTAAACCTGTTTGTGATGCTTGCTTGCTGGATGTAATAATGCACTGGCACTAATAATATTCCAGGGCGGCTTTTTGCTCTTTTTAAAGCCCTAATGGTAGCCTCTCTTGATTTGTGTATTGAGGCATAGAGTAAACTTTTGTAAAGGTCTGTTTCTCTTTGGCAATATCTAGTGCAAAGAATATGAGGGCTAATTATAATGCATTTTGTTAAGCACACGTCTGGCTGTTTAATTTAAACTGCTTCACCCATTTTTTATGGCACTCGTTGTGAGAAGTTGGCCTGGTATATGCTGTCCGCTAGATATAGTGGGCACCCTGTACCAGTCCAAACAACCCTTATGGTGATTAGGATAAAGATAACCTTTATGAAAGATATCCTAGTGGTAGCTATGGAGAGCAGCCTACAGGCTTAGTCTTGAAGGAATGCAAAGCAGCTTGTTTTACCAGATCAGAACCTCCCGAATAATCAAATGAAAGGAGAACCACACAAGTGTTATATAAAATATGTATATATTACTAAACACTCTCTACTAACCTCTTTATGAGATTAGAACACAAGGCACACCTCTTAATCAATAGAACAGTAAATAGCACAATACACAGCGGGCTCCAGGGAGAGACCGAACCATATAGAAAACACAGACACAGACACAGTGCCGAGAGCACGTAGAATCGCTGAGGCCCCAAGGAACCACCCAAAGGAGTGAGACAGGGAACCCACGGATGACGGGTGCAGTGTGAGAACACAGACGCGTGTTCCGTGCAACTCTACGAGAAAGTCGTGGTTGGACAATTACAGTTTAAAGACACTTTGGAGAGGACTTCAAGCAAACCCTTTGGAACATAAAAGGTTCTAAGGTCAGCACCCTTGTGAGTACAGAGGTACCCATGTTACCTATCCTTTAGGAGCCGGGTGCATAGGGGTCAAGTGGTGTCGGATACCCTCGTCGTTTTCAGTGGCGTGATGCTAAGAAGTGTTGCTGCCGGGAAGATGAAAAGTGTCCGGTGGAATCCAAGCCTGGATCCGAGGTGAGAAGAACCTGAAAGCAGAGAAGACAGAGTCTGGGTCACTTCAGGGTAACCAGGGGCTCGGTAGGCGAATGCCCACCGATGTCGGGTTCTACAGTTGTGAAGGTAGGATGATTGACTCTGTAGCCACGGGGACCAGGAGACGTCGACGATGACCAAAGTCCAGAGGTGAGCTGTCCCACGAAGGATGTTGAATGCTGAGGGGGCAGTGTTTGGATTGAACACCAACAAGCCTTGGCAAATGCAACCCATGCTGGCAGAGGAAACAAGTTACAGTGAGGACCAGCAAGGTCCAGGTTAGTCTCCAAGCTATGGGGAGTCAGGGCACGTCTGGAGCAACTAGGGAAGCCCACAGGAAATCAAAGTTACCCTCACAGGGACCCATAGGGCAACGGACCAGGGATTGCGAAGGGACTTAGAGCTGAATCACGATGTACCAGCCCATGGAGCACTCGTGGAGTGGAGGCCGGAAATCTTCGGTGGAAATACTGCTCAGGTCAGGACTACACGTATCACAATTCACAGCCTCTGGGATCGCCAAAAAGCACATGCAGCTGCTCATGCAGGGGCACCCTCTCAAACAAAACCCAGCACCCTGCCTTCAGGATTGATAAGGCCTGCCATAGGGGTGACTGATAGGTTTATATGTGCAGTGATTTAGAATAGATATAGGCAACCTATATCTAAGTAAGGGGTGCATGCACCACCTTACACAGGCTGCAGTAGCAGACATGTGGTTCCTTTTTGAATGGTCTCTCAGTGGTGGCATAATACAAGCTGCAGCCCCTGGGAGGCCTCTGGGGTACCTATGCCCTGGGTACATGGTGCACCATATACTAGGGACTGATACCCCAGTATCCAATCTGGAGTGTACCTAAAGTACATGCAATCAATTTATAGGAGAAAGCAGATAGACTGGGGTCCTGAATAGCAGGATCCCAGTCAGTCTAAGTCGAAAACAGTGATACATCAGCAAAAAGTGGGGGTAACCATAAGAGGCAGATCCTACTCTCCTACACTTGTGACAAGTAGTTGATAGCATTACTACCTTGTCCGACTATGGTGTTAATTGTCGGGGCCTTTCCGAAAAGTATGCAAAGAGTCGCCTGCATCTTTATGCACTTTTGTTACTAGTTCTACAGACGTGATTTATCCATAAGACAGTGCATCTAATCGCTCCTCTCATAAGTGCACAGTGTGGTCTGCAGTGTTTACATGTTAAATAAATAATATGAAATGCAGATTGTTCTGACAGTGATGGATATCTGTGTTAGGGGTCCCAGGGCGCTGGAGGGAGGTGGGGGGTTCCGGGTTGGAATGTGCTGAGTAATGATGACATGCTTGTTCTTTGGTTATGCACTGAAAAATCTAATAAAAATATATATTTTTTAAAAATAATAATATGAAATGCAAACAAGATAATGAAATATTTAAACCTTGATAGGAGAACAGTCTCCTTTTTATTCAGGCAGACACATGCGACACTCTACTATAGTGGCTGAGGGGTCACTAGTACTCTTGAGACTTCCTATGTCTGGGTCTGTGAAAACAGATGGTACATCACGAACAGGAGTTAAAGGAAGCTAGGAGGCCGAGAGCAGGAAAGCTGGAAATCTTGCAGGAAATAGGTACGGTAGGAGAAGTGCTATCGACTGGGGCAGCACTATCTGAAGCAGTCAGGGTAATGTAAGCTTTCTTACAAAGCGTATAGACACCGAGCGAGTGAGTTGAGGGTGTCCTGGCAGGCCTTCTACTAGAGGACACATGGGGCAACGGAGAGAGGAAAAGAAACTATGAGCCAATAAAGTGAACCATGACATTGGTGAGCATGTTCTTGGAACTGTCGATTCTTAGAGTGGATGTTTACAATGTATGTGACTTCATGTGAGGGTATAGGGAACCTTTAGGTAGCGGATAGCATGAGCTTTATAATGCAGATACGAGTATTTAGCTGGAGACAGTTAACTTTCCATGACTGCTATTCAGTGATGGCTCCTCCATTGGGGAGTGGGCGCGTCGCCCCACTGCTTTCTCCAAGTGCGAGAAGCAGAAGCATAAAAAGGTAAAACTGCCATTTTATGTTTCTGTTTCTCGCACCGTGAGAAAACAGAAGTGCCTGGAGTGCCTGGTTGTGGGCGAGCGAGTGGGCGGTTCTGCTTGAGGGCAGGAAGAAGTAGCTTGCCCACTGTTGTGGGCCCTGGCTGCTTTGGTCGGCCTGTGACCGACCAAAGAAGTCATGCGCACTCTCCCTTTTCTCTATGTAGGCTGCATGCAGCCAACATAGAGAATGGGGCCTCCCATTAGGCGCCCGACTGGAGCGCTGTGCACCTGCACCGCACAAATCACAACTCTGCCATTGCAGCATTATGATTGGCGGAGGAGAGGGAGGCTGCCTGTGAGTGGCTGCGTCTTGTTGAGGAGAGCAGCAGAAAAAGCGCAAATCGGGACCCGGCCAGGAGCTGAGGCAACTGGAGAAGGTAAGTCTTATTTTAATTTAATTAAAAGAATGATTCGTGCACACACAGCCACACGCACACATACACACGCACAAAGCCATACACAAACTTAGAAACACACGGACGCACATACGCACAGGCACACCACCAGAGACACACAGGCACACTCAGACTGGGCAGAGGATTTAGAGGACGACGTGATCTGGATTTCTCTCCAAATGCCTGGCACACTGTCTCCTTCTACTGTGGCTACGGAGGAGGGTGGTTCTTATTCAGTGGTGTTGCGTAGGGCGGCAGAGGCTCTCCACCTTGAGCTCCCTACAGTGGCCATCAGGACTAACCTCCTGACAGAAGTGCTTCAGCCGGCGGCTTCCTCTGCGGAGCCGTTGCTGCCCTTCAATGACGCACGTTCAGGGGTTATTTTGGGCTCCTGGTCCAGGCCCAACACAGGGGCTCCTGTGGATAGAAACGTGGCCCGTCGCCATCGCCCGGCCCTGGGTGACCTCATTTTCTACTCCCAACACCCTACCCCTGAGAGCTTGCTTGTCCAAGGCTCTGTGTCTCCGAGTGCATTCCCTTCCGCACCTCCGAACAGGGAATCCAAGAAACTGGAGCAGTTTGGGAAGAAGATTTTCTCTTCCGCCAGTTCAGGGTTGCGGTTTGTGAACACCGCATGCCCCTTGGGCCATTATTCCCACTCTGTGTGGGATATGGTGGCGCAGGTGCTGCCTCAGTGTCCGGATGAGGCCCGGCGGTGCTCTCCCAAGCGATTGCTGAGTGGAGAGATGCAGCCAAGTTCACGATTCGTTGTGAACTTGACTCCGCCAACTCACTGGCCAGCGCGATTTCCACGACAGTGGTGCTACGCCGTCACTCCTGACTGAGGACTTCTGCTTTTCTGGGGATGTCTAGAACACTCTGATGGACATGCCTTTTGATGGCACTCGCATTTGTGGCGAGAAGGCAGCCAGTGCGTTGGGGTGTTTTAAGGACTTTCGGCCACTCGCAGTCCTTCGGCTTCTGCTTTTCGCTCCTTTCGTGGCCAAGGAAGGGGCGCCCAAACACCTTTGTTTCAAAGCCACAGGCCTGCTCAGCAACAGTCTGAGTGCAGCTGCGGACGCGGGACCCACCGAGGTGGGTCACGGGGCCAGCGGGCGGGTCAGTCCACGACCTCCCTGTCACCACTGCCTCCAAACCTTCCTAGTCCGGTGTTTCAGGTCCACCAAACGCCAGTGGGTGGCAGGATTCGCCATCACCCCCCACACTGGCTCACCATCACTTCGGACAGGTGGGTTTTACAGATAGTCTGACTAGGGTACTCCCTCCCCTTCGAGACTACAACTCCAGCCATGCCACCTCAGTACCACCGCATGTTGGGAAATCACTTGGCACTTCTCCAGCAGGAAGTTGCGGCCCTCTTGGTCAAGAGGGCCATCGAGCCTGTTCCGACGCCAGAAGTAGGTCTTGGTATTTATTTCCACTATTTCCTGGTTCCAAAACAGGACAAGGGCCTGCGTCCTATCTTAGACCTTCGGAACGGCAATCGTTTCCTCTGGAAGGAGAAGATCAAGATGCTTACACTTTGCTCAGGTCTTGTCTCCCCTAGACCTGCAAGACTGTATTGTAGTGTTAGACTTGCAGGACGCTTACTTTCACATCTCCGACATGCCGGCCCACCGGCATTACCTGCGGTTCACGGTAGGTCACCAGTACTTTCAGTTCACCATGCTCCCTTTTGGCCTTACCAGCGCCTCTCGGGTGTTCACGAAAGTGATGGCGGTGGTTGCAGTTCATCTGCGCAGATCAGAGGTTTCAGTCTTCCCCTATCTTGACGACTGGTTGTTGAAGGCAGGCTCGCCCCAGGCAGTCGTCTCCCACCTCCAGACTACGGCCAGACTCCAGCATTTGCTAGGGTTCTCCATGAACGTGCCAAAGTCGCACCCGATTCCCTCTCTGAAGCTCCTCTTTATCGGAGCGGTTCTGGATACGGCGCAGTTTCAGGTTTATCCTCTCGAACAGCGAGTCTGGGACATTCGGGCTATGATTCTGATCTTTCGGCCCTTGTCCTGGGTTTCGGTCAGGATGACCTTGAGGCTTGTGGGCCTCATGGCCTCCTGCATCCTGCTGACCAATCATGCCAGATGGCATATGCGGGCTCTGCAGTGGGACCTGAAGTTCCAGTGGGCGCAGCCTCAAGGGAACCTGTCTGAGTACGTCCAGATCTTGGAGGACACTGCACGATTGCAGTGGTGGCTCACAAACCAGCATTGGGTCAGCGGCAGATCACTCTTACTTCCCAAACCGGAGCACACAGTGGTGATGGATGCATCCCTCCTGGGATGGGGTGGCCACCTGGGAGAGGCGGAGATCAGAGACCTCTGGTCTCCGACGGAGACCAGGCTCCATATCAACCTTCTGGAGCTTCAGGCGATCCTACTGAAGGCATTCCTTCCCTCTGTCAAGGGGAAAGTAGTGCAGGTGTTGACAGACAACACCACCACCATGTGGTACTGCAAGAAGCAAGGCGGGGTGGGGTCGTGGACCCTATGTCAGGAGGCTCTGCCTTTCTGGACATGGCTGGAATCTCAAGGCATTTCCTTGGTGGGTCAACACTTGGCAGGTTCTTTGAACACCAGGGCGGACAAACTCAGCCGCAGGTGCATGATGGATCACGAATGTCGTCTTCACTCGTAGGTGGTGCATGGTCTCTTTCAACAGTGGGGAGAGCCTTGGTTAGATGTATTCGCCACCGAAGAGAACGCGCAATGTCAGCAGTTCTGCGCATTGAAATTTCCAAGGCGGCCCTCTCTTTGTGACGCTTTTCCTCATGAGTGGAGTTGCGGACTATTGTACGCCTTTCCACCCATACCACTTCTACCCAGAGTGCTGAAGAAGATCAGGCCCAAGTAATTCTGGGCTCGAAGAGTTTGGTATCCCCAGCTACTCAGTATGAGCGTGGATCACCCGATCCGACTGACTCTTTGGGGGGATCTTCTGTCACAGCAGCAGGGGACGGTCCTCCACCCGAACCTGTCCAGCCTCCACCTTCTTGCGTGGAGATTGAGCAACAACAGTTGATTCCATTTGACTTGCCTCCTGAAGTCTGTGATATCATTCTGGCAGCCAGGCGTCCCTCCACTAAATCGGTATACGCCTGTAGGTGGAACAATTTGTGGCATGGTCCACAGCAAAGGCTGTGGATCCCCTTTCTGCCCCTCTTTCAGAAGTCCTTTTGTTCCTTCTTTCTTTAGCCCGGCAGGGCTCTGCTCTGGGCACTATTAAGGGCTACCATTCTGCAATTTTTGCCTTTCTCAGGCTCCCTGATCAGCCCTCTCTTTTCAAGTACCCTGTCGTAAATAGATTTCTCAAAGGCATTACTCACCTTTTCCCTCCTGTTCATTTTATGATGCCGCAGTGGGACTTGAATCTGGTTCTTACCTATTTGATGTGCGCTCCCATTGAGCCGCTTCACAACTGTCCTTTTCGTTTATTGACTTTGAAGACTGCTTTCCTGGTTGCCACCACCTCCGCTAGGCACGTGAGTGAGCTCCAGGCTCTTTCCTGTAAACCTCCTTTTCTGTCTGTTCATCCGGACAAAGCTGTGCTCCGCACTCGTCCTTCCTTTTTGCCAAAGGTTGTTGCTGCCTTCCATATCATGCAAACTATCACCTTGCCCACTTTCTTTTCACCTCCCCACCCTTCCAGAGAGGAAAAGAGGTTCCACCGTCTGTACCCAAAACGTGCGCTCTCATTTTATCTGAATTTCAGACAACAATTACGGTACCAGCTCTTTGTTGGCTACGTAGGCGCCATGAAAGGCCATGCTGTACACAAGAGAACTATCTCCCGCTGGGTCGTCTTGTGTATAAAAGCCTGTTATTCTCTGGCTAAGAAGGAGCCTCCGGTGGGGCTGTGTGCCCATTCTACCAGGGCAACAGCAGCTACTACTGCATTGGGATGTGGTGTCCCCCTGCAAGACATCTGTCAGGCAGCCAGTGGGCCTCGCTGCACACTTTGACTAAGCATTATTGCCTTGACAGCCAAGTCCGTAGAGATTACCTTTTTGGCCGTTCTGTTCTCTGTGACTTTCTGGTGTGATTTTGGTTTGCAGACCCACCACCGGGCTTGGTATTGTTGGGGTATCTATTCTAAGGTAAGGAATCTATCACTAGCGTGTCTCTTTCAGATGCACAAGTTGCTTACCTTCAGTAACGATATATCTGTAAGAGACATTAGTTAGTGATAGATTCCTTACTGCCCCACCCATCCTCCCTGTTCTGAGAACTGATTTCTAGGGTTACGGTCATCCCTTTTAGGGCCTTAGTTTCAATGCATCAGTGGTCAGTATCTTGCATGGCTCTGCGTTCCTGGCACGGAAAGTCGTGTACAAAACTGACGTCAGCGTGCGAGGGCGGCGTCTAAGTAGCTGCCGCAACGTCATCTCAGCGATCACGATGCTTACGACAGACGCAGAGCCGCACAACGCTACCTTCTGATGTGCTTGGGTACTGCTGACAAAAACTTTCCGGATCCAGTCTGATGCCTGGGGCTAATTTTCAAGTAAGGAATCTATCACAAACTAATTTCTCTTACAGATATATCGTTACGGAAGGTAAGCAACTTGTACGTTAAGTGCGCCAACACGTTCGCTACACAGAACTGCAGGGTGAAAAAATGGTGATGCGTGGAATAAGGCATGAGTGATGTGTGTGTTTCAGGCCAGCGTGACTTCCAACGTTTTCAAATGCACACGTTTGAGTTATGTGCAGCGGAGAGTAAGATACTACATTTCTGCTAAAATGCCATTATTAGAATGAAACTCTTTAATATATGAACTCCTTATTTCTGTCCTAAATCTCTTACAGTGCACGCTCCCCAGATTGGTGATAAGCTCGTTTAAGTTGGGCTCACTGGCGCTGATAGCGATGTGACTCGAGCTGGCACATTGACCAAGCTGTAAGACCTTAGAGATTTCTCAAGAGCGGTGATTGGTGGAAAGTGGCTGTGAGAAGTTGGGCTGGTATATGATGTCCACTATTCTAGTGGGCACCTTGCAACAGTCCAAACAACGCTTATTGATGGTAGGTTGTAAAGTCAACCTTATAAAAAACTATCCTAATGGTAGCTGTGGAGAGCAGCCTTCAGGCTAAGACTTAGAGGAGAGTTTAGCTAGTTGTTTTACCAATTATAATCTCTTGAATGATCAAATGAAAGCACACCACACAAGGTATATATTAAATATACATGTATGTATTCTAAACACAACCCCTCTGGACTCTTTATGAGGTCAAAGGTAAAAGTACAATACAGGGAACTTAATTAGCATACAATAAGTTGCACAGTATACGTTATGCCCTAGGGGCCTCACAAACCATATACTAAAATAGTGGTATAAGAACCACGTGAGAGTTAGAAAGCAGGCCTAGGGCCTTTGGAATCGCTGGGGCTGCCTAGGACCACCAAAGGTTAGGATGTAGGAGGCCCACGGGAGACGCGTGCAGTTGCCTAAACACAGCCGCGGGTCACCCTTGACTTTCTATGGAAAACGAACAAGTTACAACTTTACAATTTAAGGGCACTTCTAGGTGAACTACGATGGAACCCTTTTAGACTAGGACACTTCGAGAGTCAAGACCCACGGGAGCACCGGAGTACTCATGTTACCTCACTCAGGGAAGCCGGGTGCATAGGTGTCTTTTGGTGTCGGGTTTCGTCGTCGGTTCCAATGGAGAGCTGCAAAGAAGTGCTGCAGGTGACCAGAGGAAAAGTGTCTGGGTGGATCCAAGAGTGGATCGGAGATGTGAAGAACCTGAAATCAGAAGGGACAGAGTCTGGGTCACTAGCCAGTGACCAGGATGGCGATAGGAAGATGCCAGCCGATGTTGGGTGATGTCAGGTGAGAAGGTGAAGCTTGTCTCTTCAACCACGAGGTCCAGGAGGCGTTGACGACGACCATGAGTAGATTTGAGCTGTCCCACGAAGGATCTAGTTAACTGCGGTGTCGGTATACGGATTGGACCCAACAAGCCTTGACAAACGCAATCCACGCAAGATGTCGAAATTGGCTTCGGTGCAGACCTGCAAGGTCTAAGGAACTCCTCCTTTGGAGAGGATTGGGAGCAAGCCTAGAGCGACCAGGAAAGCAAAGTAAATCAAGGATTGGTCTTCGTGGGGGTTCACTAGCCAAAGGACTAGGAACCGCGAAGACTCGTCAAGCTGAAATGCACAAAACTGCCCACAGGACACTTGTGGAGTGTGGGCCTCTGAGCTTTGGTGCAAAAGATGCTCGGGCTGGGGCTTCAAATACCCCAATTCACAAGTTCGGGATACCTCGGAAAGTAAGTGCAATAGCAAGTATGCAGGATGTCCAGGAGTTCCGGTCCCATGTCGCTCGTGTCCGCCACAGGTCTCAGCTTTGCTGGGAGCTCAGGTCAGCGTCAGAGATGTCTGGAAGTCCGTGTCTTGTATCGCAGATTCTTTGGAATCTGGCGGAAGCCTCGAAAATGCAGACCAGCAAAGATGCTGTTGATGCCTGTTTGGACAGGGTGGTCACTGCTTAACCACAAGACAGATTTCTTCCATCTTCCAGTCGAAATGGAATGTCGAAGGTCCAGGATATATGTTGCAGAGTTTTGTCCAGGGTAATCTAAAGTCCTAGGGACTGGGGTTCTATGCCTATAGCAAGTTTAGAGGTTGGACTAACTCTAAGGTCCCTTCTATGGGTGTACCTGGGGAGGGGGTGGTTACACCCCTTCCACTTTGTCTAGTTTCGGGCCAGTGCTGGGGCTGAGCCCCTCAGCAACTAGTTTGAACTGGGAAATGCATGGAGCACCTTGTGTGCCCCAGGCAGTGTCTGAAAAGCATTCACTGAATGCAACCCACCCTGCCCCAATACACTAAAGCATGTCTGGGTAGGTGCTAGCACCTCCCTGGACAGGAAACCTACTGTCCAGGCCTTCCCTAGCCGGAGTTTCGTCCAGCAGCAGGAGGGCAGACTCGTGTCTGTGGCAGCAGCATCCATTTTGTGATGCTGGGGCTCTGTTTAACTTTAACCGGGTTTACCAGTAACCACATGTCTTCTCCCTCTAGAAGGGTGGAATGCTACCCTCGAACTGGCAGGGGGGTGGGGGGTAGTATTCCAAAGTGTTTTACACCTTACACAACATGTTTTGATAAAGCCAATACAAAGTTAGCATTAACTGCGAGGATTATAATGCACTTAAGAGTTTATGGTATGGCTATATCATAGAACAGCTATAAGGAGATGGATCCGAAAGCTGCAGAGGGGCTCAGCCCATGCTAGGGCACCCTCTCACACAAAACCAAGCACTCTGCCTCCAGAATTGTCAAGGCCTGCCATAGGAGTCACTTATAGGTTACTTTGGGGCATATTACCAAGCAAAAGCGATAATTATCGCTATTGCTTGGTTAGAGACAAAAATTTACAGCTGAGCTGCGGCGATTTTTATCGCAAATAAACCTTGGTATTACCAAGGTTTATCGCAAATGCGATAAAAATCGTCGGCAACGCATGAATATCGCTGAAAAGTCTGCGATAGTCATGCATTACCGAGCTAATGCTCTTAGTCATGTTATCCACCTCCCATTGGATAACATGGCTAAGAACTCTCAGGGCAGGTGTTAGCTTTCGGAGATATTCGCGCTTAGCGCGAATATCTCCAAAAGTTGGTAATAGGAGATAGCGACTGTTTCCAGTCGCTAACATCTTGGCACGCCCACTTTGCATGTCATTAGTGATAAATATCACTGACATGCAAAGTGGGGCCCAAGATGGTCGCTATCTCCTACTAGCTGTCGCTAACTGGTGTTAGCGACAGCTAGGTAATAGGGAGATAATTTTATCTCTGCTTTCTTGGCTTTTAAAGCCAAAAAGCGGAGATAAGCCCCCTTGATAATATGCCACTATGTGTCTATATATAAGGAAGATATAGATATACTATATCTAAGTAAGGGGTGATTACACCACCTTACACAGGCTGTAAGTACAGACCTGTGGTGTCAGTTTGGAAGGCTAACCAGGGGTGGCACAATACATGCTGCAGCCCCTGGTAGGCCTAGGGTGCACCTATGCCCTGGGTACCTAGGGTACCATATACAGGGGCTCACAAGGGTGACCCAGTAACCAATCTGGTTTGTATCTAAAGTACATGGAGTCCATTTTATAGAGAAAACAGATAGACTGGGGCCCTGAATAGCAGGGTCCCAGTCCAACTAAGTCGAAAGCCAGCAAAGCACCAGGCAAAAAGTGGGGGTAACCATATAGTCAGATATCCACCTTCCTACTGTGGCCAATGAGGCCATTGGCTGAATCCGATTTGCCTCCCTGCACCCTAGTACAAGACAGGCTCGGATGAACTTGAGTTAGACCATTGCCTCAGTAGCCTCATGTCTGGAACATGTTCAGATGCACTGGAGTGCATCATGTGTGCAGCCTTCACCCTGTGTCCATAACTATCTCAGATGCGCCGGAAATGCACATTTGCAAGAGTCTGATAAACAGATGGTAACAGCACATTCAGTTCCCCTTACCCTGGGGGTATATGCAGCAGTTCTATTGCAAATGTTATTTAATGTAATAAAAGGCCAATATCACTGTGTTGTTGAGCGGAACTAATCAATGCTTCACATTTTCCCTATCAAATCTATTCCCTTCTTATTTCCCTTATCACGTCACCCCTAACTGTGCTTAATGACATTGAATGTCTCTTTTGTAATGCTTCTCTTAGATTTAAATGTGTGCCAGACCAAATTATAAAGGCTACCATAGTGAACAAAATGAGGTCAGTTTAACCCCTTCGCTGCGGGGCTAATTTCCCCACAGCGCGGGGGGGAGGGGGGCCACGCGCGGCGCCGCTGTGCTCATGACGAGCCCAGGCTCGTCATGCAGCACGGTGCTCGTGTGCTGGTGACGAGCCTGGGCTCGTCATGACCACGCCCGCGCAATGGAACGCTCAGC
Source organism: Lissotriton vulgaris (assembly GCF_964263255.1). NCBI lineage: Eukaryota > Metazoa > Chordata > Amphibia > Caudata > Salamandridae > Lissotriton > Lissotriton vulgaris. Next base: position 272,609,085 of record NC_141700.1, read on the forward strand.
ACAGGGGGAAAATTAGCCCCGCGTGTGAGCGTTCCACGGCTCATGACGAGCCTAGGCTCGTCACCAGCACACGAGCACCGTGCTGCATGACGAGCCTAGGCTCGTCATCAGCACGGAAAGGGCTAAGGAAGGAGTTGCAAGAACTTTTTTAAATTCTCGACCCCAGGTCTACTTGCACGTAAAATAGTTTTGTATTGAAATGCCTCTCTTTTATTCAAAGTTTTCGCTGGGGAGACCTCCCCCGATTCCCCAATGTGTCGGTCGGGCTTGCTTGCTTGGCTTGCTTGTGATGTAACACTCATTCCTAACTTTTAGACCCTTCCACTTTAAGAAGTCACCAGCCGCCACTGAAGCTAATCCTTTTTCTCCATTTGTTTTCCTGCAGGGTTTCCTTGTGAGCTGGTTCCCCTTTTCGACCCTAAACTATCACCCAGGAACCTGGTGCTGGTGGCTGCCAAGCCAAAGAAGGAATTAACATAATCTACGTATCAGATCACGAGATACTCCAGAGACAATAGAACTACAAATAAAAATGAAGGCTGTGGCGTGCTTCATACACTCACTTTCATGAATTTTTTTAAATTTGAAATCCTGGCTTACAGCATCATCGACATAAGCTTGTGGGAAGGTGCTACCATGTGAATCTAAATACATAAACTAATCTGTTCTGAAAAATCAGCACTGAGAGGATTTAAGGTTCCATGTACCAAGGCAGGTTGCAACCCAGTAAGTGGTTTTCTAGATCAGTAGGCGTTTGACCCTGGATTCATTCTCCCATGCTACAGATGTACTGATGAGTCGAACGCAAAGTGTCCTTTGAAAATTGAATATTTCTCGAGACATTGTCTCTATTTTGCAAACCAGAGGTCTTTCGACCGCAAAAACGCTTGGTATATCAGACAATTAAATCTATATAAATCATTTGCACTGAAGACATTAACTCCAGAATCTCAGTTTATCTCTGAGGCTGATATGTATAGATCTAACATCTCCTCTTTTTTACCATAATAATTGCTTTTAGAAATGGAACAATATTGCTTAATAATGCTGTGCATTTCTGTAATGAACTAGTTCGTTGGCTTAGTTACTTTAATAGTAACATCAAACCAGTTCCGTCATGAAAATGGTCTGTTTTCAGCTGTTAAAATGTGTGTGTTATTGGGTGCACAAAGTATGTATGTATGTATGTTTGGATTTATATAGCGCTTATCACCCAGGGGTCTCTAAGCGCTTGCCTTGGGAACCCGTCCTGGCTTTTCCCTGTGAGATAGCCCCTACAGGGCATCCCCAAGGTGAAAGCCAGGCATCCCGCCGCAGGGGGCCGTTGTGGAGATTAAGCAAGCTTAATGCCCAGAGTTGCAGAGTGTGAACCCATGATTAGGTCAGGCACCGAAGCGAGAATTATCGGGTCCGTGGACATTTGAGCTCAAGACCCTGCCGCGTCGGGAATTGAACCCTGGTCCCAGGTCTGACCTCTGCTTCAGGGTCTGCCTGCTCTAACCAGTGAGCCACACTTCTCCAAAGAAAGCTATTCACGAAAGCAAGTGCCATGCTTGACCATCTGTGCTACTCTAAAATCACTTAGACTTACAAAACTGTTAAAACCTTCCCCTCTGTTGATACGATTTTTAGTCAGGCTTACTCCCAGCCAATGTAGTCATTCGCAGGGTTCTTAGCATCAATAAATACATCAATATACTTCAAAGAGCGAAACAACTCTTTGCAAATAATAAATAAATATTGTTTCACTGAATCAAGATTGGTGATTTTATATCTCACAAAGTGCACTTACAAATGCATCAAATTATTCATTGTGATATCTTGGTAAAATATAGAATTAGCAGTGGAAATGTGAGTGTACCGGAAGGTGGGGTTGTTGGGTGGCCCCCACAATTTATTGAACCCCAGAAACTCAAAGGTAGTTTCTCACCCTAAATGAACACAGTACTTACTGCCCATATAAGTGGCAGAAGTAGGTGCATTTCTTAGGTGGGAATGGCTGAGAAAAAACATTAATGGGAGTGTTAAGGGGGCGAAGCTGAAAGAAAAATTATATCATGGTGCTTTGGGCATTAGACATTTTATATTGGCCTACCCAGTTGTAAACATGTTTTGCCATAGCCCCAATAAAAAAGTAATGTTTTTGTTGTAAATGTCAAATATCCTACACATCATAGTATCCAAACTCTCTTTATGCAGTCCGAAGGAAATTCTCTCATTGGGCCTGAATATAATTTCTGTGAAGACCAAAAAAAATAAACAAGAAAAATTATACTGTTGTTTTTTTCATTTACTCATGCATAACTTTACTCACTTTAAGTTGTTCATGAATAAATAAGCACTGGAAATCATGGATTTGTGAAAGGCAGCAATTTACTCCAGCCTAGAAATGACCCTACTGTAGTTAGATTTTGGACTTTGAAAACTTCTCCTTTGTAAATTGGGATATGTGTAGCTATCTGAGAGAAAGCACTGATTAATACAGAGGGCGGGAACGGAATGGAAAACACAGACACACAGTTACTCAACAATTGTGTCTGTTGGCAGATGTACAAAAATATGGTGTAGTTCTCTTTGTACTATCCGTGATCATCCTAAAAAAAAGAGCAACGATGAACTGTTCAGTATTTTCAGCTACTATTACACCTTAGCTCTTTCCAATACACAACTTGTATCACTACTGGTGGAAAAACAGAAATACACTTTCTGAAATCGGTTAGTGACAAGCCTATTGAGAGGAAAGGCATATACGACTTGCTCCATCTTCATCCATTGACAACTATAAGGTTTCCAAAATCAAACATTCTTCTCTTACCTTCCAGAACATCCCATCTTAGAATAAAAGGGATGTGACTTATTGCCTTTACCAACATTTTTTTCTTGTTTTTAGCCTAAAGTTCACTAAACTTAGGTAAAACAAATTGGCATGTGTATATTATATGAAAAGGAGAAATTTGCAGTTCTCACTCGGATCTCACAACAAAATCTTTCAGCTTTTGTGGCATGTGACTTTACATTTTTACATTTACCTTACTATGAATTCTGTGTTCAGACTTCACCCCTATTTAAACATCACATTTTTCCCTGTATAAAGTTGTGCCTCTCCAACATAACATGATACCAGTTTACTGATGCTCAGTTTCTATTTTCCCTGTATTACTACAGAATTACTATTGACTTTCATCACTAGGATTAGAGTAGACCATTTTGATTCTCCTTTTCGAGACTGTTGACACCTTATTATGCTCCCACTCATAAACATTGAATCCTCACCCTAGACAATGAATCTTTGTTCATTTTCCGGATTACTTCTCGCTCTCTGATGCACCCAATCCAGGTACAGCTCTTTTATCTCAAGTCTACCCATCCAAGATGGGCATTCCTCAGTGCAAGGTTTTCTGCCATAAAACAAATAGAATGGAATGACTCCAGTAGATGATAGCGGAGTAGTTTTACAGCCCCACAACATCCTCCGTATCCCATCCCTCCAGCTTAGTTTATTTTGCAGTAACATTTGTAAATAATCTCCAAGTTTAAGAATACACTGTCTACTAATTCAGACAGAATATAAATAGCTGCCTATTGTGCTTTACTCCAAACAACTTCAAATATCGTGTAGTCTCACACTAAACTAATTGTGGATTATTGTCCTTAATACGTTTCTCTGGGTATCCTTCTCCTGTGAAAATTTAATCGGAAATTCTTTAATGTCGTTGGACTTAGTTTTGTTCCCAAACATCACCTTGGGCCACTTAGAGTAAGAATCCATTATGACCAAAAAAGTATCTTCTTTGCAAACCATTTAAAACAAGCACTGGCGATGCCAATAGGTCTCGCAGGAGGAAAGTTGGAGCTATTGGTTTTGTAAATGACATTTTATACTTATGTTTTGTGATTTACAATGCCAATACTTTTAACTTTAGCATATGTGACACTTTTAGTATTTGTAATGTATCATGTTTTGTATTGCCTTTACTTAGATGTATTGAAATTACAATTAACATTGGCTTTTAATTTTTTTAATTAATTAATAATTAAATAAAAGTGATTGTATTTTTTTAATGGCAATAGCTTAAACTTTTGTAAATAACTGTTGTGAAGATTATGTTCATTGACTAAAATCCAAGAACAGAAGTGACATATTAACATTTTTTTGTGACATTTGCAATAAAGCTTCAAACATTGAGAGAGCATATTTGAACCAGTGATGCTGTGGTAGTGCTGAGTGATGCTGTGGTGGTGCTGAGTGATGCTGTGGTGCCCCTGAGTGATGCTGGGGATGGAGCGATAGATAGATAGAGTGCGATAGATAGACAGAGTAACGGCGATAGATAGATAGACAGAGTGAGGGTGATAGATAGATAGACAGTGAGGGTGATAGATAGAGTGAGGGCGATAGAGTGAGGGCGATAGATAGATAGATTGATAGAGAGTGAGTGCGATAGAGAGATAGAGTCAGGGCAATAGATAGATAGTGTGTGTTTGTGTGTGTGTGGTTGTGTGTGGTTGTGTGTGTAGTTGTTTGAGTGGTTGTATGTGTGAGTGGTTGTATGTGTGGGTGGTTGTATGTGTGAGTGGTTGTATGTGTGAGTGGTTGTATGCGTGTATGGTGGTGCGTGTATGGTGGTGGGGTAGGAAATTAAACAGCAATCGAGTTTTGCATGCGGTGACTGTTGCCATGTTTTCGCCGTGCCCTTGTTTATCCCCTTACCACATTTGCCCAGGAGTTTCGTTGGCTGTGCAATTTAAGGATATCCCTGCCTGTCTTGGCCCCCGGTAGCAGGGAGGAGAGCGCGCCGGACCGGTCGCGTGGCCCTGCTATGGACCCCTGTGTTATTCTTCGAGAGCAGCGCTGCTGATTGCCTCAGCAGACGGCCGGGTAATTATCTGCAGGTGGCGTTGCCTAACGCGCTGCAAGCTGAGATGGAATTAGCCGCCAGCACCATTCGTAAACTACAGCAGGTCAGGACGAGGAGCAGGCAGTACTCTCTCACATCACAGCCACATTATCCTATTAGCGCGCGCTCCGTGTCCAGTCAAATCCCCGTCTGCAACATGATGGAGGCCCCCCCTTCGCAGCCGCCTGGTAAGTTTATCCTTCCACGTTATTCACCTCTTTTCCTCTTTGGCGACTGGTTGCTGAAAAAGCAACGGGCTTTTTTTTTTTTTACTTGATTGGGGGCACGGTGTGTGGGCTCTTGATACTTTACCTGCAATAATGCGGGTCCTGGGAGATGCGCCAAGGGGAAAAAGCGTTCTGTGAAGGGCCTCCTTTAACATCTAAAAAAGATCCCAAGTTATAAATCTGCACACTGGTACTGACAAGTGTTAAATGCTCTGCTTCTGAGGGCGCTGGAAGAGCCAAGCAAGAAACTGATGTAGGAGCACTGGGGTGATGCTCATATTTGGCTGATGTCAGCGTACTTTAGAATTGCTGAAAGTTTCCAGGGCTCAGTCCAGCGAATATTCTAAAGATGAGGAATCTGTGGCGCGATAGAGCACTCATCAGAAACAGAAAGAGCGTTACCAAAGATAACTAACTTGGGTCTACAGGTGCATACTGATGCTGCATCTGGGAGCATTATAAGAAATTAATGTAGATGTCCGTAGGTTTATGTTTTGTATATAAATGTTTCCTTTCAAACTGCAGAGTAATTTATGCATTTCCGTTTGCTGACCTCTTCCTCGGTGGAACAGTGGCATTTCACTTTCAGTCCTCAGAGGGCAGTACAACTGCCTTGTGTAGCATAGGCCTCTCCTGTCCCTGAGGTGCGGGACTGGGGGTCACTCTTCATTCATACCGCACATTCGGTCATTATTGCTGGGGGACGCCTCCATCTTGCGTTGCGCCGCTGCTGCTGCCCTCGTCTTTCCCCAATCACTGTGACTGTGAGGGCTGTGCTCTCCGGGCCTGTGCCGCGCATTCCAAGGGACTTAGCCTGGCAAAAGTCGCGGAGCAAAAGTTTTATTTAGAAACATGACCAGCTTGTGTCTGCGCTGAGGCTCGCGTAACAAGATACATAAGATATGCGCGGGGCAGCATGTCAGAAGCTCACTAGTGCTGTTGGCACACTGCTGTGTCTACAAGGGGAAAACCTAACATGAGACTGTGAAATTCAGAAGATTTGCTTCCAATAAACTTATTTGTGATGTTCAAGCCGTTGATGGCCATGGTGGTTGCGGCTGCAGCTTCAGATTTCGGTGCGGGCAGCCGGTCCGACGATGGCAGCGGCAGTGTGGATTCCGACGACCTCCCGGACTGCAACTGCGATGTTTCAAAGCAGGCACATGTTTCTTTACCTTCTTCCGCTTTTGTTGTTATTTCAGCATTTCTTGCGTGCTGGTGTGCGTCTTCATTATGCAACATTCGAATGTGTGTGCTGCTGAGTTCGCCTGTGGTATTTTCCTGGATTGTGGTAAGCCGATAACCCGCACTTCCATTCCTTAAGTAGCTGCATGCAAACATCAGTGTTTTTTCGAAATACCTAACAGTGTTGACATTTTGTGTAAAGCTGCTTTTGCTTTTATAAAAGCACTGCAAATGAGAGGAACTCCGCTGAAAGTGAATGTTCAATAAACAGGCACGTTGTTCTCATATCTCCATTAAAATGCACACTGTCTAACAAGCTGGATTTGTATTTAAAACCGAGTTAAGCAGAGGGGATGAGTCTGCAGGCAAACCCCTGCGAAAATACTCAAATAAAACAAGAGCGGCCGGGAAACTGAAAGTACGGCCAGCCAGCCATGAATAATTAGGGGAGGAGAAGCCCTTTGATGTGGTGGCGGCCGTGAAAAAATGCAATTAGGAGGGAGGGAGCCTGATGCGCGTGCTTGTTTGGTCACGTGATTCACGTGAACTCAAAGAAAACCGCACCAAAAAGCCCTTGGTTTGACGAGTATTTTGAGCACTTGAATTCTCTCCATTTTCCAATGGAAAAGGCGAGACCTAAAAAGTAGAGCACCAATGTCTAATCCAACCTTCTGCCTTGTTCTGTCAGAGTACTCAATAGGAGTAAGGGGAGATTCCTGCACGGAACAGGATTTATCAGTTTACATGTATGAAATGCAATTTCTCACACATCCCTGAATTAACCTATCAATTTCAGACCACCAGAAATCTGTTGTAGTTTTCCTTTTCCTGGCTGACATCCCTCTGCAACCCTCAGTACTTATCTCCTTAAACCTTTTTCTCATTCCTTCAGGTACTACGAATGTTTTAGCTCTATGTAAGATTCAATTATCCTCTGATAAATCTGATCCTATCATACACATTTATTTTTACCATGAGTAACTGTCCATCCTCCTTTTCGTCCATTAAAAAGTTCAGTAATTTCAACATCTTCCTTTACATTTACTTTCCATTCATTTATGTCTTAGACTCTATTACAGAATGTTTCTACAGTCACTACCAACCAGTCTTTTTTTTTTTGCTACTACCTCACCCTTTTTAATTAGTAATCTAGACAATCGAAATGTACATTCTTGTTACCAAGATCATAGTTCAAGACAAATGTGAACTCTTGCTAATAGAACAACCACTCACATAATCTTGAGGTGTCTCTTGGTGCTACCTTGGTATTAAAAACAACTATATCAAGTTTATGATCAGACCATATTTTACCTCCACACATTTGCTTAATGTTTCATGTCCAACAACTGGAAACTACTGTGACAGTATACAAGCTATCCACACCTCTGATGATGCACACGACAGGCACGACCACCCTCAACACTCTTTCCATCTGCATCAAAACAGCATCTACTTCAATGGACTTTGCATCTATGACTATCACAAATCTATCAGCACTGGCTATGTTGCTGTACATGTTCAGAAGTGCATTCTCACACTCCGTGCCGGCTGAGCTAGGCTCCAAAATCCACAGCTAGGCACATTGCGAAAAAAGGGTCAGTTTTCACTAGAGAAATTGGATTTGTCCATGTTGCGTTCCGGGCCATTTCCTGTTGCAGCCACTAGGCCTGCCCACACAAGAGAGGTACCATTTTTATTGGTAGACTTAGGGGAATACAGAATTGTAGAACAACTGCTATTACCTAATGACTTTCTATGCATTTCTGCCTCCCAAATGTAAGACAATGTGTAAAAAGGAAGTCACTTTGAAAAATGTCCTCTTATTCACATGCTAGTATGGTTAACCACAATTTCGGAGATGCGCAAATAACTACTCCTTCTAAACTTTATATTTTGTTCCAATTTCGGAAATACATAGGTGTCCTTGAAACCTATTTTTCACTCTTTATAGATTTTACCAAATGAATTGCTATGTACCCAGTACACAATGAAAACCCATTTCAAGGCGCAGCTTAGTTATTGGCTCTGGGTACCTCAGGTTCTTGGTGACCCTACTATTCCTGTATATCACCACAACCATAACGGTCTAGTGGACATAACAGTATATTGTTTTCAAAAATCTGCCATACTTAGAAGAAGTTACAGGTGAAAACGTTGGCATAAACAGCAGTTTTTTTCAACTCAATTTTAATATTTGTTTTTTTCAACTGTTAGTTTCTATAGGAAAACCTTGAAAGATCTCCAGAAATTACCCCTTGTTAAATTTTTTTAATTCAGAATTCTGTCTACTTTTCTGAAAATGTATAGCTTTCTGGGACTCGTTATTGCTTTCACACCCATTTCTACCATTAACAAAAATATAAAAAAATTAGGCTATGTCCCAATAAATGTCAAAGCTGTGTAGAAAATGTTGGTTTTCTGACAAAAAGCTGCCTGTCCCTGAAAGCTGAAAAGATGGTGATTTCAGCAGCACAAACTCTTTGTTGATACAGTTTGCTGGGGAAAAACAGACGATTTCTTCTGCAGTACCTTTTACCCATTTTTCACAAAAAAAAAAAAGTTGCTGTATTTTGGCTAAAATGTTACAGGGGCCTAAGCGCAAACTACCCCAAATAACCAAAAGAAGGCTTAGCACAGGGAGGGGGGGACGGCTTGCAGCGAAAGGGTTAAAAGCCTATTTTCCATTTCTGCCCCTCCTTTTATGAATCCTGCAGTTGGAAGCATTTACCCTTTATTGCTAGCCTTGAACGTGTAAGCTTCTTCATTCTTTGGGAATCTCACTGCCTTCCCACCCAACACCACTGTCTACTATCTAGGACACTCACTTCTTCATAATCATGTTTCTATGAATGGACAGAGTTTTAGGTCATGGTACTGAATATGTTATCTCGTTTTAAATGACTGTAAATCGACAGACTTTATTTTCTTATACAACATTGTTATGGTTTTTATTAACTTAAACAATTAAGCGTTGATTGATTGATGTAATCTCATTGTTTGATAATTAAATTCTTAGTCTTAAAAACACTTTTATTCCGAGAGGCATGTCCTGTTTCTCTGATCTTCCATTTTTTGGGTTTCCAAAAATAAAAAAAATCACTCAAAGCATTAGTGAGCTAGCACTAATACACTGCTCTTCTGTAAGAGGCACATCTTGTGTGTGACATCTTCTTTGAGTCCTGGACTTTTAACCAACAGCACTTTCCAATCTGCAATTTAGTACTTCCTAGTTACCATGCTATCCGCAGAGTCACAAGTGCCAGTTTGCAAAATGTTCTTAACTGAAAAGACAGGACTTGCTGAGTGTGTTAGGAGGTCACTTAGCAGCAGAAATTCAGATGGGTCCCCTGCACAGAGAGCAGCATTTCAAATTTAGCATGTATATCCTAAAAGAAGAAAATAATTAACATCCCCTGAATTCCCAACAGATCACTGGAAAATGTGCATGACCCTTCAAATTTTCAGTGCATCAATCACCAACAGTGGCCAAAAAACATGTCAACCTCCTGGAAATATGTCCATGTATCTACTGTAATACAAAACCTGTACTTGCCCCTTAGAAGGATCACTTCAGATTTGCTTTGTTACCAATGGTCCTGACAAAAACAGATATTTTGTCCTTTCTGTTATTTTAAACATGTTCAGCTCATCTCTAGTCTTTAGAGATAGGATCAAGTGTAGTGGCTACATTGTTGATGTTGGCATCACAAGACCTGTGTTCTTGTCCCTGGCAAACTTAAAAAAATGTGATCCTGGAGAAAGAGCATTATCTTTTGCTGTTGTGAGAACCCCAATAATTTGGGGATCTCATCCGGATAGATGTCCCGAAACGAAACTGACCTTTGAGGAGAAAAGTAAAATGGAGTGTGTTTCTCACCCCTTCATCCGGATTCTGCTTACACTAGTTAGACATGCTTGAAATCCAAGGAACCTATCAAATAATCTCTTGGTTTGCAGGGGAAAGAAAAGGAATCACATAAATACTGGTATTTTTTAATGATTAGTAATTACTATTGAAGTGTTCTTTCTAGGGCCCCTTTATAATAGGGCTGTCCAACAACTAGATAAGGCACCTACAAAAGTGGTTAGAGTACTCACAGGGGCATATTCTCAAAAACGTGTGATAACCATCGCAAAAGTAACTTAACGCAACTGTGCATATCGCAGTCTGTCACGAGAAAGTAACACTGTCTTAACGTCCAATTCCCAACCTTGTGGCACCATGCGATAGTAGCATGATAATGCGCCAAGTGACTGCGCAAAATCCAACCCGACTAACAAAAAATGCGAAACACGACCACCCAAAAAGTTGCAATGCCCCAAAGCGCGATACCAAAAGCAATGATAACCAGCGACAGCCCGTCAATACCCACACGTCATGCTGGAAAACGCACTATAGAATCCAAAACAAAAAAAACACCCCAAAACCATTTCAAACAGCGTAGCACAATGGAGGCACCCGGGCCGAGTTCAGAGGAGAAGCCTAACCCCACAAGCCCCACAGAGGACCAGCCAGGAACCCTGTGTTCAGGTAAGGGCAAGGAGAAGAGGAAGAGGAAGACCGGGTTCAGTCCGCAGGAAGACTGGATCATTGTCACGGAGGTGATAGGACAATATCAACAACTGTTTATCACCGCCACTGTGGCACTGTCAACCCAAACGGAAACATGGCAGACCATCATCACCAACGTCAATGCTGTCGGAGTGGCAAGGAGGTCCTTGGAGGAGGTCAAGAGGCGCTGGCATGATGTGGAAAGGCAGACCAAACAGAAACTCTCCGCCAACAGGAAGGCAGTAATGGCTACTGGTGGTGGGAGGCCTGTGCCACAGGACGAGCTGGATGAGCTGGCTGGAGGAAATGGTGACCACAGTCACCAGTGTGGAGACTGTGGCAGGAGTCAGGGCCCTGGACCCAGCACGATATGACCTGACCCAACATCAACAGGGTGAGTGACGACCAGGGACTGGGGGGACAGGGGGAGATGGGCACAATGGCACACATGCACAATCATGTGAATCACACCGCACACGCACAATGACAGTGGAACATGTCCCTGATACCCTTGGCACAGTGCAGCACACATAGGAACACCAGGTAGTCCCCATCCACCATGTGCATGTATGGGCCCCCTCAAAATAACCAACAACACTACCAATCCATGCACATGTGATGAAACCAGAAAAGCAGCGGCTGTGCGAGCCACTCTGACGAAGCAAGTGACACTGCATGACCGATAGCATGGCAGCAGCCCAAATAAATGAACTTGTGCACAAATCGACATGGAAGTGGCCCAGTGTGGATCACATCTTGAAAGGAGCAGGGCACACTCTGACACATCCACGTGCACCTACAACCCATGCCGTCCAATATGCGCAGCAGACATACAATGCACAAGGCCACAAAATCTGTGCAAGAGCACAAATGACCCAAGTCGCAAACATCCCAGCCCCCGAATAGCACACAATTCAAAGGCACACCACCTCAAAGGGACAACGGTCCATGAAATCAGAGCTGCAGGGCCGACTCCCCCACAATGCAGCACACACACAAAGCAACCACAGAACATCGCCAATGACGGCGATGTGGGACAAAGTGCAACACCTACACCACAGGACAGAGAACACAACAGGTTCCGCTTGTAGGTAGTAACTGGACACTCACATCTGGCACTGTGATGACAATGTATGGGTACCACCACACATCTGTCATGTACTTGGAAAACCCACTGTCTGCCATCAAATAGGCAGCTCCACCAAAACAGTCACAATGTGCATTGTCATGCAGTTTGCATGTAAACATCTGCAAAGCAGCAACATACATGGGAACCTCTGTTAACATGCATCTCCCCATAACATTGCAGCGGGACAAACAACACTTACTGCGGAGCAGACCACAAATCCCATCAGTGATGTTGAAGAGGACAACCTGCACATCTGTTCAGACACTCTTCAACAGCTAATGGACAGCCTCTGCACCCCACCCCCAGGAGCAGGGCTGCCCAGCTGCCTCAAGGTGACCCCACCACCTGCACAGACCACACAGCAGGAAACACACACCACCACGCCTGTCTCACAGGACCCCCATGAACAACACATGGAATTCCAATGCCTTGTGTTGGTTTGCCAGGTAGAGCACTTAGCCGGGCCCAGATGACTGCAGCGGGAACTGCAACACACACCTCTCCGACCCCATATCTGTCAATGACACCCAGTGCTGCAGTCCACACACACTGGAAACTGAGGAAGTATCAGAGGACTAAGATGTGGATGGTAATTAGTATATGAGGAAGGAGGCAGTAGCCTCCATCACCGCCAAATGACCTGTCCCTGCATCATGTCCTGGGACAACACCTTCCACTGACCCCCAGAACACTCTGCGACATACACCTGGACCCCAACATGGACTGGCATATCTTCACTGGTGGACAATAACACAGCACTCCTGCAGCGGACTGCACTCGCCCTCTCCCAAATCACTAACCAATCCCCAGCGGACTCTGGTTGGCCCACCACTGGTCTCCCATGTAATGTGAGCTTGGCATGGCCATGTACACCTCCAGCTCCGGAATACACCAGAATGTGAATAAAATATTTGAAATCACACAGATGTGTCATGACTATGTTTTCATCAAGTATGAAAGTATGTATGTATGTATGGACAATGATTGCACAAGAAGGTACACTCATGTAAATGACAACAATGCACATGTTGAACCCTAAGCCACATGGCCAGTTGGATGTCTTTGAAGTTGAGTACTAGTTGAGGCCTCGTTGCACATTAACTAAAATCTCGCTACCCTCCAATGAAGGCACACGTCCATGTATTGAATAGGGCTGTGTGTAGGAATGGCCAAATCGGTAGCAGGCCAGAAGTGGTGTCCTACATCACATGTGTCACCAGAACTTCACGTCATATACCTACTCACACACATCCGCGTGGACACAATCTATTTTAATTCATAGCATTGCTCCACATGGTAAGAGGTTGGACACCATACTCACATTGCTGGAGACACGTAAGTGCACATTGCTGGAGACACGTAAGTGCACAGGCCTGCCAGCAACACTCCCAAACACTGTGTTTGGCTCACAGAGGTGGAGCAGGCAAAAGCGACCCACCCCCATTGTACAGGTGTCACTCAGTCCCTCCCTGTGTAGGGACGATGCTCATTGTGGCACATGATTTGTACATCTAATCAACACTCATCACATTTGGACAGTAGTGAAGTTGCGGGACTTTATTAGCATGTGCCTGTCAGTACGGACAAGGCAAGGGCCACAACATCCAGGGACATGCTTGAGACACTTACACGCAGCATGGGAACATGTTGAGGTGCAAGGTATGGCGGTGCAAAAATCTACACAAATCGTTACGGATGGCAACGGACTCAGCCCACCTTGCCTTGGTAGACGAGTCATGTGATGTTGGCATCGGCCCATTGCCCTGTGTCAGGGGACACGACTCACAGCCCATGGGGTCTGCATAGTGCTATGCCACCGGACTGCGCCGACTGTCTGCTCTGTTGACAGTGATCCGGTAGGAGGGTCCGACAAGGTCCCATCTCATGCTACATTGCCATATTTGTACTCCCCCCCATCCCCCCAGCAGTATGTCCGATTTGTGAACGTTGCCAAACAACACTGTGCTGATCCTACCATGGAAGTGCCTCACCTTGCACAGGTGTGTGTAAACACGCATAGTTCCTCGCACATGCATTCAGACGAAGGCAGACTGGTCCACTGTTGTAGTGGGATATGTGAGCATTCCCCACGATGCAACAAGGTGTTGGGACCTGTACTGTGGCTGCAGGAACGTAGTTACTTGTCCATGAATGCCAGCACATCTTCCTGGACAATGTGTTCCAATAGTACGTCGTTGTCGGGTTTAAGGAACACCAGGGTGACCCAATCCATTAACTGGTCTGGGCAGATGTGCTCGGTCCACGCTGTTTCCCCAATCCGCAGCACAGCCCAATAGGGTAGTTCCTCGATGTGGTCACTGCACACAAGGAGTTGTGCGATCTCCCATGCACAACTGCCGGCACATACGCCAAAGATCAGTGCATCCCATGCTCTGGTATCCCAGTGACACTCCTGTTTATTGGCCAACAGGGGGCGCACTGTCAGGTCATAATCCAATTCAGCTACCATAGCGTTGGATAGGCAGACCTCCATGGGGCACTCAAATGTGCATGATCGACAGTGGAACCAAGGCTGGACCCAGGTGACGTAAACAAGACGGAAACTCAACAAGATTCGCAACACTGCCATTGGCACAGATTCCAACAGATGCAGCATTTGTGCATGGTACAGTTCCACGTGACAGGGGTTGTGCATATGCCTGGGAATGCCTTCCAGTGCATTTGTTTGTCTCATAGCACCGGCACTCCTCAGACCGGCGGCAGTTTTGTGGACGATATGCCACAGCTCTGGGCAATAAGTCGTATGTGTGTGCAACGTTTGGACGCATGGGTAGTTTTTGACCAATGTGTCAATGGCATCCCTTGCAGGTGTTGGTCGTGCAGGGACAAGTGTGTGTGGGGTGTGAGCATGTTGGTTTTTCATTAGCGCTGTTCGTGGTGTGGGAGTCGTCGGAGGCTGGTTTGGTATCTCACGCAGGGTGTGCCAGCCTCATTCAGGACCAAGGTCGGAGGGTCTGTTGGCCTTCCGCCTTGTGTGTATGGGCAGTGGAGCTTTCATTCCTAATTTTAGTCTGACTACTGCTTGCATTTCGGAAATGTGATGTGACCTTCGCGCTGACTTTGATGCCAGGCCTGTGATTTGGGGTGCACAAATTTTGTGACACACACAGCTGTTTGCATGGGCCAAGGGCACAACTGGCATTACGCTCCTTGTTCAGTCTCTCTCTTTCTCTCTCTTCCTGTCCTTTGCTGAGTGCCTGACACACCTTCTTATCTTGGATATTGTCTTGCAGGCTATGACTCACAGATTGTCCAGGGATGCTCCGCCATGACTCTTTACAATAGTTGTTTGGAGACGAAGTAGAATGTGGCATATTGTTTGGTCTTTCAATAGTGCATTAATGACTCAGGATTTCTGTACTCACATGTGTGTTGTTTGCTGCAATTGTGCAACATCAGGTGGGTGCTTTTTTCATGTTTTCGGGCCCTTGGTGGTGGGGTGTGCCGGGGAGAGAGGGGGGTGGTGGCGATGGGTGTTGTGGCCCTCCTGGGCGTCCGGCCCACATGATCATTGGCATCTGTTGTTCTTCAGGGGTGGCTCTGAGCTGGGCTCTCTTTTGTGGTGCAGGCTGTGGTCCGACATTGTACCAGGTCAGAGCAAGTGTTCGTTTCCTGCTGCTAACGCGTCTTATCGCATGTTTTGTGTTTTTATCGCCAATTTGGCTGGTGTTGAGAATGTTGAGGAGTGGTATTGTCGCAGCTTTTGGTACGAGAACGCCTACTCTCATTAACGATAGTTGCGGGGGTCATCTGTGGCAAGGTTTTTTGCGGACGCTATCACTGGTAAACTGGTGCTATGGGCTGTTAGCACCAGCTTGTGAATGGGGTGATACATTTATCGCAACTTTGGCTGCGATGAAGTGCCGTTAACTCGGCGATAGCTCCTTGAGAATATGCCCCATAGAAGGTGGCTCTAGATCTCGAGGCAAGGGATGAAATAAATGGGTGGTTAAGCCATATAAGTATGTGGAATAGGTGAGCTATTTTTCCTGTGTCCCCAGAACTAGTATTAGAATCAGATGCAAGTATCTGGGGATGGTGGGTCCAGATGTTTCACTCTCTTGACTGAAGGAAGATGGTCCAAGAGAGAGTTTTCAATGCACATCCATTGTTTAGGACTTTTTGAGGGCTCCTTTACAATCCAATATTTGGTTATAAAAATAAAATAGGATAATGTGAGGTCCTCCTGTGCATTGACAATCTGAGCAATCAGGTATAGAGACAGTTTGAGTTGAATGAAATCAAAACCTCTAGGGGAATTAGCAAGAGCACTTTAGGAATGTTGTTCCCATCAGGTAATATCCATAGTGGCGGAGTACCTTCCAGGGCCATGCAACATGGTTGTAGACTGGTGCTAGTGGAGCCTATGTGACTAAAGCAATTGGGGTCTGTATTATCAGGTTTTAAAACTCAGGGTAAATTCTATACAGACCTGTTTGCTTCTTGTTGACAGATCAGTTAGAGAAGTACTTTAGTTAGAGACCCGATCCAGAAGCTTTGGTCTGGTTGAAATCCAGCGGTTTTCCACCATTGACCACAATCCCCACGTGTTTGGCAAAGGTTCGCAGACAAACAGCGAAGGTGATCTTGATAGCACCTCAGAGGATGTCACAATCTTAGTACGCCTACCTTCTAGAGCCCTTGGTGGACTGCTCAGTTCATCTGCCAGTCTGCCTGCAGGTACTGAGGAACCCTCGCACCAGTATCATGGCCTTGTCCTATAGGGCAAGTTGGCTCTAGTGGCATAGAACCTTTCAAGTTGCTACAAACATGCCAAGTCTTTCAGAGTCCACTTCAGACTGTATCAAAGCCACCTGGACGCGTGGCACTGGTAACCCCTTCGCTGTTAGGCCTTTCCCTCCCTGTGCAAAGCCTTTTTTTTGGCTATTTAGGGTAGTTCGCGCTTAGGCCCCTGTATATTTTTGACCACATAAAGTATCCAAGCCAAATTAACCTCCTTTTCTTCTAACATCATGGGGAATCTAAAGGTACCCAGGTTTTGTGGATTCCCCTGGAGGGCCCCTGGAGGGGACCCAGAAATTAGCCAAATTACAGCAAAAGTTTTTATTGGGGGGGGGGGGGGGGGGGATGGTGCGAAAAAAGGGCTACAGATGAAAGCGCCCGTTTTTCCCCCTGCAAATGGTATCAAAAAAGGGGTTGTGGTGCTGAAATCATCACCTTCCCAGCTTTCAGGGACAAGCAGACTTTTGTCAGAAAACCAACATTTTTTACACAGTTTTGGCATTTTTCTGGGACATTGCCTATTTTTGCTATTTTTTGTGCTTTAAACCTCCTTCCAGTTCATGGTAGAAATGGGTATGAAAGCAATAATGGATCTAGGACAACTATACATTTTGGAAAAGTAGACAACATGCTGAATCCAGCAAGGGGTCATTTGTGTAGATCCTTCACGGTTTCTTTATAGAAACTAACAGTTAAATATAGGAACAATTTAAAATTAGTTGAACAAAACAGCCTTTTGTGTCAACGTTTTCATATGTAACTTCTTATAATTATGACAACTATTTGAAAGCAATACACCATTACATCCGCTGGTCCTTCGTGGTTGTGGGGATATATAGGATTTATAGGTTCACCTAGAACCCGACTAACCCAGAGCCAAAAACTGAGCAGCAACTTGCAATGGTTTTTTATTATGTACCGGGTATATAGCAATTATTCTGGGAAAATGTATATATGGAAAAATCGGTATGAAAGATACCTATGTATTTCTGAAATGGGAACCAAATATAGAGTTTAGAAACAGTAGATATTTGCACATTTCCGAAATTAGGAATGCTCATACTAGCATGAGAATTTTCGATCATTTTTCAAAATTACTTCTTTTTTACACATTGTCTTTCATTTGGAAGGCAGAAATGCATCGAAAGTCAATAGGTAATAAAAGTTGCTTTACACATCTGAATTACCCTAAGTCTCTCGATAAAAATGGTACCTCACTTGTGTGGGTAGGCTTAGTGCCCACGACAGGAAACGGATCACAATGCAACGTGAACACACCACATTTTCACAATGAAAAATTACCCTTTTTTTTGCAAAGTGCTTAGCTCTAGTATATGAACCCTAGCTCTGCCGGCACCAAGGGAAACCTACCAAACCTATACATTTTTTAAAACTAGACACCCAGGGGAATCCAGGATGGGGTGACTAGACTGCCTTGCTCCAGGTTCTAATACCCAGAATCCCTTGCAAACCAAAGAAATTGTCAAAAATAACACATTTTTCTCATATTTCTGTGGTGGAAAGTTCTGGAATTTGTGTAGAACCACAAATTTCCACTCACCCCG
Source organism: Lissotriton vulgaris (assembly GCF_964263255.1). NCBI lineage: Eukaryota > Metazoa > Chordata > Amphibia > Caudata > Salamandridae > Lissotriton > Lissotriton vulgaris. Next base: position 272,627,405 of record NC_141700.1, read on the forward strand.
CGTTCCCCAAAGTCTTTAGAGAAAAATGGTACCTCACTTGTGTGGGTAGGCCTACTGCACGGGACAGGAAACGGCCCAAAATGCAATGTGCACACACCACATTTTCACAGTGAAAACTGAGCCTTTTTTAGCAAAGTGACTAGCGGTAGTTTTTTAACCCTAGCTCGGCCAGCACCTAGAGAAACCTAGCAAACCTATACATTTTTTAAAACTAGACACTTAGGGGAATACAGGATGGGGTGACTTGACTGCCTCTCTCCAGGTTCTGTTACCCAGGATCCCTTGCAAACTAAAACATTGTTAAAAAAACACATTTTCCTTACATTTCTGTGGTGAAACGTTCTGGAACTGCATGGATCCACAAATTTCCACCCACCCCGCATTCCCCAAAAGTTTCAGAGATAAATGATACCTCACTTGTGTGGGTAGACCTAGTGCCCGCGACAGGAAACTGCGCAAAACGCAACGTGGACACACCACAATTTCACAGCGAAAAATAACCTTTTTTTGCTAAGTACCTAGCTGTAGTTTTTTAACCCTAGCTCTACCGGCACCTAGAGAAACCTAGCAAATCTATACATTTTTTAAAACTAGACACCCAGGGGAATACAGGATGGGGTGACTTGACTGCCTTTCACCAGGTTCTGTTACCCAGAATCCCTTGCAAACCTAAAAAATTATCCCAAAAAAACACATTTTCCTCACATTTCTGTGGTGGAAAGTTCTGGAATCTGCGTGGATCCACAAATTTCCACTCACCCAGTGTTCCGAGAAAAATTGTACCTCACTTGCGTGGGTAGGCCTAGTGCCCTCGACAGGAAACGGCGTAAATCGCAATGTGGACACACCACAATTTCACTGAAAAATGACCCTTTTTTGGCAAAGTATCTAGCTGTAGTTTTTTAACCCTAGCTCTGCTGGTACGTAGGGAAACCTCGCAAACCTATACATTTTTGAAAACTAGACACCCAGGCGAATCCCGGATGGGGTGATTTGACTGGCTCAAACCAGGTTCTGTTACCCAGAATCCCTTGCAAACCTAAAAAATTGTCAAAAAAACAAATTTTCCTCACATTTCTGTGGTTGACAGTTCTGGAATCTGCGTGGATCCACAAATTTCCACCCACCCCTCATTCCCCAATGTCTTCCGAAATAAATGGTACCTCACTTTTGTGGGTAGGGCTAGTGCTGACAGGAAATGGCGCAAATTGCAACATGGACGCACCACAATTTCACAGTGAAAAATTACCCTTTTTTGGCAAAGTGCCTAGCTGTAGTTTTTGAACCCTAGCTCTGCCTGCACTTAGGGAAACCTAGCACACCTATCCATTTTTTAAAACTAGACATCCAGGGGGATACAGAATGGGGTGGCTTTACTGCCTTTTACCAGGTTCTGTTACCCAGAAACCCTTGCAAACATAAAAAATTATCCAAAAAAGCACAATTTCCTCACATTTCTGGGGTGGAAAGTTCTTGAATCTGCATGGATCCACAAATTTCCACCCACCCCGCGTTCTCCAAAGTCTTCCAAGTAAAATGGTTCCTCATTTGTATGGGTTGGCCTAGTGCCCGCGACAGGAAACGGCACAAAACGCAACGTGGACACACCACAATTTCCCAGTGAAAAATTGCCCTTTTTTGGCAAACTACCTAGCTGTAGTTTTTTAACCTTAGCTCTGATGGCACTTAGGGAAACCTAGCAAACGTATAAATTTTTGAAAACTAGACATCCAGGGGAGTCCAGGATGGGGTGACTTGACTGGCTTACACCAGGTTCTGTTACCCAGAATCCCTTGCAAACCTAAAAAAGTGTCCCAAAAAAACACATTTTTGTCACATTTCTGTGGTGGAAAGCTCTGGAATCTGCGTGGTTCCACACATTTCCACCCACCCCGCGTTCCCCAAAGACTTCCAAGAAAATGGTACCTCACTTATGTGGGTAGGCTTAGTGCCCGGGACAGGAAATGCCGCAAATCGCAACGTGGACGCACCACAATTTCACAGTTAAAAATGACCCTTTTTTGGCAAAGTGCCTAGCTGTAGTTTTTTAACCCTACTCTGCCGGCACCTGGGAAACCCTAGAAAACATATACAATTTTTAAAACCAGACACCCAAGGGACTACAGGATGGAGTCACTTGACTGCCTCTCACCAGGTTCTGTTACCCAGAATCCCTTGCAAACCTAAAGAATTGTAAAAAAAAACACACATTTTCCTCACATTTTTGTTAGTGGAAAGTTCTGGAATCTGTTTGGATCCACTAATTTCCACTCACCCCGCGTTCCCCAAAATATTCCCAGAAAAATGGTACCTCACTTGTGTGGGTAGGCCTAGTGCCCGCAACAGGAAAGGGCACAAAACGCAACGTCGACACACCATAATTTCACAGTTAAAAATTATCCTTTTTTTGTCAAAGTGCTTAGCTGTAGTTTTTGAACCCTAGCTCTGCCGGCATCTAAGAAACCTAGCAAACATATAAATCTTTTAAAACTAGACACGCAGGGGAATAAAGGATGGGTGACTTGACTGCCTCTCACCAGGTTCTGTTACCCTGGATCCCTTGCAAACCTAAAGAATTGTACAAAAAACCCACATTTTCCTCACATTTCTGTGGTGGAAAGTTCTAGAATCTGCGTTGATCCACTAATGTTAACTCACCCTGCTTTCCCCAAAATCTTCCCAGAAAAACGATACCTCATTTGTGTAGGTAGGCCTAGTGCCCGCGACAGAAAACAGCGCAAAACACAACGTGGACACACCACAATTTCACAGTGAAAAATGACCCTCTTTTGGCAAAGTGACTAGCGGTAGTTTTTTAACCCTAGCTCGGCCGGCACCTAGGGAAACCTAGCAATCCTATACATTTTTTAAAACTAGTCACTCAGGGGAATACAGGATGGGGTGACTTTACTGACTCTCACCAGGTTCTGTTACCCAGAATCCCTTGCAAACCTAAAAAATTATCCCAAAAAACACATTTTCCTCACATTTCTGTGGTGGAAAGTTCTGGAAACTGCGTGGATCCACAAATTTCTACTCACCCCGCATTTCCCAAGTCTTCAAAAAAAACGGTACCTCACTTGTGTGGGTAGGCCTAGTGCCCGCAACAGGAAATGGCGGAAAATGCAACATGGACTCACCACAATTTCACAATGAAAAATTACCCTTTTTTGGCAAAGGGCCTAGCTGTAGTTTTTTAACCCTAGCTCTGCCAGCACCTAGGGAAACCTAGCAAATCTATCTAGTTTTTAAAACTAGACATCCAGGGGGATACAGGATGGGGTGACTTTACTGCCTCTCACCAGGTTATGTTACCCAGAATCCCTTGCAAACCTAAAAATTGTCATTAAAACCACGTTTTCCTCACATTTCTGTGGTGGAAAGTTCTGGAATCTGCCTGTATCCACAAATTTCCACTCAAAAATGGTACCTCACTTGCATGAGTGGGTCAAGGACCCTTGACAGGCAAGGGCCCAAAACTATTGAGGCAACATCAAAGTTACCTATTACAAAACAACCTGGTTTTGCAAGGGGGGTCCCATGAGTTTTTTGCCCTGGGCTCGGTGACCATCTAGGCAAACCTACCAAACCATACTTTTCTGGAAACTAGACCCCGGGGTAGTCCAGCGAGGTATGGCTTGCATCAGTTCCCTAATGTCTTCCTACCCACAATCCCCTGCAAACCTCAAATTTAGCTGAAGAAATAACTTTTTCTGAAATGTCTGTGTTGAAAAATACTGGAATCTACGTAGATCCACAAATTTCCTCCCACCCAGCATTTCCAAAGGTGTCCTGATAAAAATGATACCTCATTCACGTGGGTGGGTCAAGTACCCACGACAGGCAAGGGCCCAAAACCTATTGAGGTGACATCAAAATTACCCATTACAAAACAACCTGGTTTTGCAAGGGGGTCCCATGAGTTTTTGGCCCTGGGCTCGGTGACCATCAAGGGAAACCTACCAAACCCACACATTTCTGGAAACTACTGCCCCTCGAGACTACTTCGATCCTCCACACTTACCGAATTAGTAGTGCCACGCACCAAGACTGTTTCCTGGGGAGATCGCCGCTTTTTGGTTGCGGCTCCAAAATTGTGGAATACATTACCTCAGTCCATTAGAACCAGCCCCTCCCTTTTCTCGTTCCGGAAAAAAACTGAAAACGTGGCTGTTTAACCAGTGATCTTTTTAGAAATTCAGTCGCAGCGCCGAGACGCCCACGGGCAATTGTTCGCGCTTAACTAAATTTCATTAATAAATAAAGACATGGGGGGAGTCCAGCGAGGTAGGGCTTGCGTGGGTCCCCTAACATTTTCCTACCCACAATCCCCTGCAAACCTCAAATTTAGCTGAAAAAAATTACTTTTTTCTGAAATGTCTGTGTGGGAAAGTTCTGGAATCTACGTGGTTCTACAAATTTCCTCTTACCCAGCGTTCCCCAAGGTCTCCTGATAAAAATGATACCTCACTCGTGTGGGTGGGTCAAGTACCCACGACAGGCAAGGGCCCAAAACCTATTGAGGTGACATCAAAATTACCAATCACAAAATCCACAGGTAGGCATATTACTAAAAACAACTCTGTGCCTAGTTGGCATTCTGCCACCCTGGGGGGTGGGGGATATCGGGGGGGGTTGTCCTGATATGCCCCAAGGAGGGCAGAAACCCTGTGGCAACTTTTTGTGGGTGGTGGGGGCATTGGTATGCCCATTCTGGGCAGCCCCCACGCATAAATAAAGCCAGCGTAATCGTTGGCGTCTAGTGGGCTTTTTGCCCCCCCCCCCCAGGCAGATTGGATGCTACTGCCTCCATCTCCCCCCTCAGAAAGGCTGTAGTTGTTGCAGGGAGGGGGTGGGGGTGCGGGCATGGGCATGCCCGTTTTGGGCTCCCCCACCCTAATTCAAATTTGCCCCAAAAAATCCCTGGCATCTAGTGGGCTTTTTGCACCCCCGTGGGTGCAGATTGGGGACTAATGCTCCCACCTGCCCCCCAGGGGGGGCCAAAGGCTTACTAGATGCCAGGGATTTTTTTGGGCAAATCTTGATTAGGGTGGGGGCTGCCCAAAACGGGCATGCCAATGCCCCACCCTAATTAAAATTTGCCCAAAAAAATCCCTGACGTCTAGTGGGCTTTCTGCCCCCCCCCCCCCGGGGCAGATTGGGGACCACTGCCCCATCTGCCCCCCAGGGGGGGCAGGAAGGCTGTATTTTTTGCAGGGGAGGGGGTGGGGGCCTGGGCATGCCTGTTTTGGGAGCCCCCACCCCAATTCAAATTTGCCCCAAAAAAATCCCTGGCGTCTAGTGAACTTTTTGCCCCTCCGGCCGGGCAGATTGGGGGCTACTGCCGGCGTCATCAGAAATCGCTGACCTGGCTGGAAACCATTTCTTTGCAGCGCGTCCAGGAGAAGCAGTCAAGTTTGTGTGCTCTGGGGGGGGGGGACTTTTTTAGTGTATTGAGGCATCGGGGAGAGGAAAGAATATTTCCTCTGCCCTGATGTCTCAATGCAGGGCATTCCTACAGCACGATCGCGCACAGGATCCCTTGGGTTTTCTGCCCCCGTTTGTTGGCCTTTCTGCCCCCAGGTGGGGCCGAAACCCCCACTAGACACCAGGGAATTAGTCGACCCCATGGCCAAGGATTGCTTCCAGGGGACATATTTTTTATATGTCCTCTGCCCCAACCCCCCCCCCACTCCCCCATGCAGATCTGCATTTTTTTGGGGGCAAAACCCCACTAGACACCAGGGACTCATTTAAAAATGAAAATGGGGGGCGTGGCCAAGATGGCGGGGTGAGCGGACGCTTCCTCCCGCAGCTCCTCCAGCCCGACTAGGCTCGAGCCCTTTTCTTCAGCTTTTCTCCCCCCGCTGAGGCTCAGCGGACGAGAGGAGTGTGGCGGAGTACCTGGTGCACGCATTGAGGTCGCTCTGACCCTAATCGCTCCGGTGGAAGCGCCTCAAAAAACCGATCGAAGATCGAGGGACGACGGAGCGCCCGGGAGGCGGAGCGAATGCTGTCCGTGAGCCTCGGCCGGGCCTAGTGCTGAAAGTTGGCGATCTGGCTGGAGGCCGCCCCGGCGCTCGACGGAGGTCGGAGGAGAACTACAGGCTGGAGGGCCCGCTACGCGGAGGACTTTGGTTGCGCGGTTTAGCGCTCGGACTTGAGGCGGTGGCACTAAGCATAGCGAGGGCCTCGGTCCCGGGATTGGAGGGCGATTGGCTTGAAACTGGGGACAGCTCTCCCGCGGTGGTGTCGCCGGGCTCGGGCGATCTACTTGGCCCCACCCTGCCGCCATTTTGTCCCCGAGAGATCGGTGTTGTTGGCCTCCCCCGGAGTCCCTTGACGGCGGATTCCTGCGCCCTCCGCCTCTGCACGGCTAACTCCCTGTGGAGCGCACTGGCCGGGGCCCCCCCCAGTATAGGTTCTAGCTGCCGTCCCGACTGGGCGCCCACGGCTGGTGGTGCCCGGACTGATCCGCCATTTTGTCATCTGTGACGCACCCCCCGGTTCTGCCGGGTGCTCCCCATATCGAGGACCTGCTGGTGGTTGGACACTCCCCGGAGCGGTCGGGCCTGTGCCCACTTTTCAGTTGAAGCGCTTGGAATGGCTGGAAGAGGTGGTTCGAGGAAGGGGACCGTACCCTGCCGGATATGCTTGGCAGGGCCCAGCAGCTACGGGACAGAACACAGCCGTCGCCGGGGTCTTCCCGGGCCTCGGCGGATGCGTCTGGAGGAGAACCCCCTGTCACAAGATCCTTCATGGAGGAGCTGTTCAACTCCCTCAAAGAGGACTTCCAGACGCTGAAACGGGAAGTGGCTAGCGAGGTCCGTGAGGTCCGAAGGGAGGTGGAGGGCCTCGGCGAACGGGTTGAGACGGTGGAGACGGCGGCCCAACGCCGGGACGACGAGATTGTCCACTTACAAGACGTTCTCCGTCTCCGGGAGCAGTGCGTTGAGCTCCAGGCCCATTCCGAGGACCTTGAGAACAGGTCAAGGAGGAATAACATTCGAGTGCGTGGTGTACCGTCTGCGGACGAAGGGACTGACCTGGTGGGCTATCTGCAGGACTTGTTCCGGGAGATCCTGGGGAGGCCGCGGATTTCCCTATCCGCATTGATAGAGCTCATAGAGTCGGTCGACAGCGCCAGTCTTCGGCGCCCCCCCCCAGACATCTTAGCCTTCCTGCCCAGCTTCCCGCTGAAGGAGCGCATCATGTCTGAAGCCCGCAGGAAACAGCCACTGATTTTCCAGGAGCGGCCTGTTGCGCTCTATCAGGACCTGTCCGCCATCACCCTGCAGAAGCGCAGGTCCTTCAGGATTGCCACCGACTTCTTGCGCGAACAGGGGACGCCGTACTCCTGGGGGCACCCCTTTCGCTTGATCTTTCGATGGAACGGAGTGCTGCATCAACTACGCTCCTTGCAAGACATCTGCGGCGTCCTGGGGCTCACGGCTACAGAGGAGGATGGAGCCACGCCGTCGTGGAGGCGCTCGGAGAGAAGGGGCCGACGGAGATCAGCGAGGAGACGTTCGACGGCGAGCGCTGGGCGTCCTGATTCCCCTACTATCAGGGCGGACATGGCCGGTGCCTTGAGGGCGGCTGCCGGGGACTTAGCCGGCTCCAACAGCGTGGCCTTGACGGCCTAGACTCACTCCGGGGGGAGATGCACATAGCTTCTTCGATGCCAGGTTTGGGGCTGGGGGGGGATGGGGGGGAGCGGGTGGAGGTGAGTGGCTGGACGTCCACTTTTCTATTTTCTACGGACTTGCCCGTTTTGGGGCTTGACTGAGACAATGGGTTGTTTGAGTTGGGATTTGGCTGGTTGCCATGGGTGTGTTTGGGGTGGGGTTGGGTGTTGTTCTAGAGTTGGGGAAGTCCCGTCCGATGCTGTCCATACACACGCTTGGCCTGCTCTGGCCTGTCCCGCGCTGCCGCCCCGCGCCCCCCACCCTCTGGTTCCTTCCCCGCAGCATAGCGGTCCTGGTCCCTGGGAGTCATGTAGTCCCTGAAGGTGGTGACCCTTAATGTTAAGGGACTGAACAATCCTGTTAAGCGCAGGGCGATTTTGTCTCTGCTTGAGGGGACGCAGGCTGATATTTGCCTTTTGCAGGAGACCAACTTGTTGTCCCGTGACTGCCATAGATTGCGCTCAGCTAAGTTCCCCACCCAGTTTTTCTCCTCTGCAGCGACCAAGACCGCGGGGGTGGCCATTCTCATAGCGAGCTCCTTTAGGGGGGAGGTGCTATATAAATATGCGGAGCAGAAGGGGAGGCTTCTGGCATATCGCCTCCGTCTGGGAGGCATAGCGTTTACAGTTGGCTCTGTCTATAGCCCGAATGACCACCAGGAACGCTTCTTGGACTCAGTACTGGTGGATGTTACTGCCTCTCCCGATCGTAATGTTATCCTAGGGGGGGATCTTAACATCGTCTTTGATTCCGTATTGGATAGGTCAGCGCAGCGGTCTCCGCAGACTGGAGAACTCTCCCAGGCTGTGAAGGCCCGGATTGCGGACATGGACTTACACGACCTTTGGCTCTCCATGCACCCCACAGATAGGGACTACTCCTACTTTTCGCATGCGCACCGAACCTACGCGCGGTTAGATTATCTCCTGGTTAGTGGGCCGATGCGCGCCGCCGCTACGGAGGCGGACATTGGGGTCCTGACTCTGTCTGACCATGCGCCGGTTACTGGCGCGTTTGCATGGCCGGTGGCCTCCCCCTCTCGGGGGGTGTGGCGCCTCAGAGACACCCTTTTACACAAGAAGATGGTGGTGAAACGCATTGAAGAGGTCATACGGGATTATCAGACTCACAATAGTAATACCGACACTTCCCTAGCGACACAGTGGGCTGCATTGAAGGCGGTTCTTCGGGGGGAGTTCATCTCCATCTCCTCGGCGGAAAATAGGGAGCGGCAGCGGAAGAGGGATGAACTGACTGTTCAGGTTCGGGAGCTTGAGCAGGTCCACCGCTGTACGGGTGCTCCGAGGGTTTGGAGGCAGCTGAAAGCGGCAAGGAAGCTCCTGTCGGCGCTGGACCTGGAGAGAGCAGAGTACGCTGCCTTGCGCTTGAAACATGCCTACTACACTGGGAGGGACAGGTGCGGCAAGCTCCTGGCACATCGGCTCCGGGCCGCGCAACAGCGTAACGTGGTGAAGGAACTTGTGAGTACAGACGGAGTGGTCGTTTCCGGAGACGAGGAAGTGGCAGAAGCCTTCTGCAGTTTTTATGAGGCGCTGTACGCTGAGGAGCCCTCCTCCCCGCGGGACGCCGAGGAATACTTGGAGTCGGTGCCCCTTCCGGCGCTGGATCCCGCTCAGGCGGAATATCTGGAGCGGGATATTCACGTTGAGGAAGTGATCTCCGCTATTGCTCGGCTGAAGCACGGGAAGGCCCCGGGCCCGGACGGATACACGTCCCTGTTCTATAAGACTTTTTGCCCGGTTGTGGCCCCTGTCTTGACTCGGCTATTTAATTCCTTCTCCGACCCGGGAGCCATCCGACCGGATCTCCTGAGTGCGATGGTCTCGGTGATCCCGAAACCCGGGAAGGACAGGGCTTTATGCGCCTCGTATAGACCCATCTCGCTCTTAAATGTCGACCTCAAGCTATACACGGGGATTCTGGCGACCAGGCTGGCCCTACACCTCCCCGGTTTGGTTGAGGCGGACCAGGCTGGCTTTGTGCCCGGCAGGCAGACGGTCGACAATACCAAGCGGGTGACGCACGTTTTAGAGAAGGCCTCGCGGATCCCGGGAGAGTGGATGTTGCTGGCAGTTGATGCGGAGAAGGCCTTTGATAGAGTGCATTGGCCATATCTCGAGCTAGTTCTCAGGAAACTGGGAATTGGTGATAGATTCCGCACTATGGTCTTCAACTGCTATAAGTATTCCTCTGCGTCTGTGCGTGTCAACGGCTGCAGCTCCCGTGGTTTTGCAATCGAGCGCGGCACGAGGCAGGGCTGCCCCCTCTCTCCACTCCTGTTTGCTCTCTACATGGAGCCGTTCGTCCAAAGGGTCCGCCACAATCCGGACGCTATTGGGATCAGGATGGGCCAGTATGTCCACACGGTCAGCCTCTATGCGGACGACGTCCTGCTGACCCTGGACGACCCTAGGAGGTCCTTACCCGCCTGCATCCAAGAGTTGGATACCTTTGCACGGGTAGCCGGCTTTAAAATGAACATGAGCAAGTCGGTGGCTTTAGATGTGTCGCTGGCTGCGGACACTAGGAGGGACCTCCAGAGGCTCTTCCCTATGCAGTGGTCTTCGTCCCTTGTATCATACCTAGGGATCCTACTGGCACCCACGCTGCCAGCGATGGTGGCGGCCAATTACACTTCTCTCAGTAAGAAGATCAGGGAGGAGCTTGGCCGCTGGAGTAAGGGCCTGCTGTCCTGGCTGGGCAGGATCGCGGCGGTTAAGATGACGGTACTGCCCCAGATATTATATCTTTTTCATGCCCTGCCTCTCCAGCCTCCAGTGGGCTGGATCCGGCAAAGGCAGGCCGACATCTCCCGCTTTGTCTGGCAAGGCCGCAAGCCGCGGATGAAGAGGGTGCTCTCCACGCTTGCCCCGGAAGCGGGGGGCCTTGGTATTCCGGACCTCCGTAAGTACTTTCAGGCGGCGCAGCTACGATACCTTGTAGAGTGGAGCAGGTGGGAGTCCGACAAACACTGGCTTTTTCAAGACCAGGCGGTGGCAGGCCGCACCCTACAGGAGGTTCCATTCTTGCGCCGTGCCCATCGCCCCCCCAACCTCTACGCTTCTTTCGTTACGCGGGTCCCCTTGAGGGTGTGGGATGCAGTCTGTGAGGCTCGGGGCCTTACCACTTTCCCTTCACCGTTTACACCCATTGTGGGTAATCCTGACTTCTCCCCGGGGATGGAGCCGGGCGCTTTTTCCCATTGGAGGACGGCGGGTTGCAGGGCGCTCTTCCAGGTCTACGGGCCGGAAGGCGTGGTTCCCTTTCAACAGCTTCGGCAAGACTTCGGCCTGACGGAGTGGGATAGACTACGTTACATGCAGGTCCGGCATTGGGCCCTCCAGCCTCAGGTGCGGGTCACCGCTGATCGTCAAATTACACCGTATGAGCAGTGGCTTGTGACCCGAACCTCTGACGCTAACTTGATCACTGATCTTTACAAGCATCTACAACCCCCGCCGTTCCACTTTTATAACCCGGGGAGGGAACGCTGGCACAGGGAACTGGGTAGGACACTCAGCCACAAGGAGTGGGACCAGATCGCATACCGGGCACGACACTCTGCATACCATACCGGCCTTACGGAGACATTTACCAAGGTGTCCACGTACTGGTACTACACCCCAGAGAGACTGTATGAGATGCATAGGCACACTGATAGGGGGTGCTGGAGAGGTTGCGGACAGGTGGGGACCCTCTCACATATTCTTTGGGATTGTCCCTTGCTGGCCGCCTATTGGAAGGAGGTTCTGGATGAGGTGGATAAGCACTTTGAAATCAAGCTCCCGCGCTTTCCGGCGTATGTCTTACTGGGCCTCCCTAATGGCTTAATGTATCCACTGAAGTCCCGCAGGGGCAGGCAGATCGCGATCGCGCTGGGGTCTGCGGTCCAGAATATCCTTATCCATTGGCGCACCACCACTGTCCCCTCCATTACGGGTTGGTTGCATAGACTCTGGCACGTGTTGGGAATGGAGAAGTTGTCACTCACGGTGGCGGGGGAGATAGACCAATTTGATGAGCTCTGGCAACCCTTCCTTGCGCTGCTGACCACCGAATTCAGGGAGCTCACCTGCCCGAGGTACCTCAGGCTTTTGAGGCTGACGCCGCCGGTGACCCCGGCAGAATAGGATGAGTGGGAGGTGGGTTCTGGGTTGGGGGGGTGCTGCTTTGGGGCGGGTAGTATTGGTAATGGGCTATTGGACGGGGGAGTTGGGGGGAGTTTGGGAGTTTCTTTTTCTTGGGGGGGGGGTCCGGAAGGGGTCGGGTTGTTCTTTTCTGGGTTACTCTCATTGCTTTCCCTGCTTAGATTTGGGGTGATGGATATGCGCAAAGTGGAGATATAAGTTGCATTGTATTTTTTCATCTACCGATGCTTCTCCTCTGGACTAACGAACTGTTCCTTGAAATCGCTCCTGATACTGCGCCTTTCTTTTTCTTTTATTGTACTGTATGCAACCCTAACCTCCTGCTCCCTCCCCCTGTATTCTTTTGTCTTAATAAAAATGCTTTAAACCTAAAAATGAAAATGGAAGTGACCTTTTGGGCAAGGGTCACTTCCAGGGGCCAATTTTTTTGTAATGTGAATTCTGCCCCCCTGTTTGTTGGCCTTTCTGCCTGCAGGTGGGGCCGAAACCCCCACTAGACACCAGGGAGTTAGTTTAAATTTAAATGGAAGCGACCCCTTGGGCAAGGACCGCTTCCAGGGGGCATTTTTTATGTGTGTTCTGCCCTAATCCTCCCCCGGGGCAGATCTGCATGTTTTTGGGCAAAACCCCACTAGACACCAGGGACTCATTTTAAAATTAAAATGGAGGCGACTTCTTGGCCAAGTGTCGCTTCCAGGGGGGCAATTTTTTTTGTATGCATATTCTGCCCCACATGGGGGCAGACTAGCCTGTTTCTTTTTTGCCTTTCTGCCCCGGGCGTGGCAGAAAACCCCACTAGACACCAGGGACTTCTTTTAAATTAAAATGGAAACAACCCCTTGGGCAAGGGTCGCTTCCAGGGGGCAGATTTTTTTATTGTGTGTATGCTGATTTTGTTTTTTGTGTAACATTTGGTTAGTGTTTTTTCTGCCCCTCCTGGGGACAGATCTGCCCCTTTTTTTGGCTTTTCTGCCCTAGGCGGTGGGTAGAAAACCCTACTAGGCACCAGGGATTTATTACTTTTGCAAGGGGGGCACATTTCTGTCTGCTGTTTTCTGCCCCACCTGGGGTACAGATTGGCCTGGCAGACAACCTCACCCGATCCCTTGGGCATGATCACCCCCCATTTTTCTCAGCCCTATTTGAAGGCCCATCTGGCCGATTGACCATTCGGGTAGTGACATAGCGTGTTATAATGGTAATTGTTTTATTTCTTGTGAAGTGCAATTGTAATGCTTTATTTCTCCCTTTTTGTTCTAGTTCAAGGCTTTTGCTGTTTAGACTGTTCTAGGTTGCGGTTTCGTTACTGGTGGTTCTGCTGTTTATGTGGTTGCATGTGTTTGGTAAGAGACTTTTTTTTGTACAATGTAAATGAGTTTCATTTCTCTGCAGAAGTGTGTTTTTTGCAAAAGGTGTAATAATAGCAGTATGTTTGACTTCTGTTTTTTGAGTGTCAAAAACATTTTGCATTTGCGTTCGATGTGTATTTTGTTGTCTTGTGAGTAATTGTTTTTGTTTTTCTTTCTAGTGGGATATCGTTGGATTTAGCTGGGTCTCTGCAGAGTAGGTGCTTTTGAGTGTAGCTGTCTCTTGCAAGTAAATTGTATAGTTTTTGAGTATATAGATCTTTGTGATAAAGGCACACATTTTTTTAAAAGATACAAAAAGAAGAACAGCAGCAAACCAAGGGCAAGCACATTAATTCAGTTTGTTTCAAATGATTTAGGTTGGTGCAGCTTTTCCCAACACCCGTTGCCAAAGGATGTTCAAGAAACAGAATGTTTATAGGAAAAAAGGAAGGTGCACTCCAATAAAGTCCGTAGCGCAAAAGGATTTTTTGAAAAATCTTCCCTTTATTTATTTCATTTCATAAAAGCGGTGCAGCCAACGCGTTTCGTCCCCTTTGTGCCATGGGAACTTCGCCAGGGCTGTAATAATCACAACATACAAAAAACATCAATACACATATAAAAATACATATAAAATACATAAATACACAAAACCAATATAAATTCAACAATGAGAATGACACCATATATATTAAGATCCAAAGAAAAAGCAGACGAAATTATACACACATACATACATAAACCTTTAGATTTAAAATGCATTGTGAATAGTTGAATCCTTGTAATAAAACAGATTTTAAATAAATTACAAAAAGTACATAAGAGTATAAATAAGGAGCATTTAAATATTTTTGGCAAGTCTTTTGCAGAGTCCTAAGACAATATTTACTTTGTAATTCATATTGTTCAAACAGGGATGGTTGCTTAACCAAGGATTATTACATCATACTTCAAGGACAGAACAGTACATTACAAAAAACAACAGAGGACAAGAGAGAAGGGATAGAACTGCAGAAACCAAGAAGTGCAAGGAAATAGAAACCACTTCCTGAAGTTTATAAGAATAGTAGATGTCTAAAGCCATCTCACCTCAAGTCAGTAGCACATTAGTAGAGGTCCGATTAAGATGGATCTGTGTCCTCACAGTGGAGTGACACTGGGTTCAAATAGTCATCAACGTATCCGTTCTAATAATGAAGAAATATGCAAGGCATTAGCCACCCAACATATCATCAAAGTTTAAATATATACCTAGAACAAGGTTAAAAAGGCTGTTGAAAACCTACTGATGGCATAAATCCACAAAGAATCAAAGTTTAAAATAAAAAGTTAAAATTAGTCTGCAAGGAAAGAATACTAGGTTGTTGACGGCGCATAATATAGCCTTAAAATGTTAATAAGAGGATGATTTGTACGATATAAGGACACCTGTGACTCAAATAAAGGATGGCATGGTTGCAAGGCAAAAGGAAATTACAGAGAAGTGGTACCAGGTTATCACATTTCAATTATGGCAAGTATGGCTCGAACTTACTAGGTTCTGAATTCGACTTCAAATGAGGTGAGTAGATATAGTGCTTCAATAAAAATCAAAGCGATAAAAAAGGGGATGATGGACGGAGCGTTTGAGTAAATCAAACACTCACCCCCAGTCAACTGATATGGGTTTAATCCATCACCATTCTTTAGCTCACTAAGCCACCCCAGTTCAGACATGGCCATATGCAAATAGGTCTGACCCTGTGCCTCATGGGAACAGTCCAGCCCGAACTGCCAAGCCATGTCTTCCCTGGACCGGAAACAAGCATTCTGGGACCGGTTTTGGATTCATAATCCTCATCAGCCAGGCTATCTTGAATCCAGTGGCCAAGTGAGCAAGGGACTCATGTCTGAGCATACCCTGCCAACTTAGGGCGAACAAAGCGATACAAAAGGGGATGATGGACGCCACCCCTTTTGTATCAATAAAGATCAGTCATATCTGCAAGTGAAAAAGTTGAGGTGGGAATTAAAACGGAGAGTCACCTCCACCTCATAGAAATTAGGACACCTGCTATAAAGTAGAAAGTGATAAGTAATAATAATGACGCAAAATCAAGGTATCTAGCCCCATCCAAAATACTGCCTGAGTGGGAAGAACACTTCTAAGTAACAAGAAGGTTCCCATTGTACCAACCAACAGTCCCAACTAGCCCACAAGGGACAAATAACTTGGAAACGAAGTCCTGAACGAGGCCAGGTAGGTCATGTGACCAAGCTTGTTCGGATGATCGTTATGGTAGGACTGTTATATAGCAGAAGCCTGTTAACACACACATTTCCTTTTGCCTTGCAACCGTGCCATCATTTTTTTGAGTCACAGGTGGCCTTATATCATACGAATCATCCTCTTATGAACACTTTAAGGCTATATTATGCGCCGTCAACGACTTAGTATTCTTTCCTTGCAGACTAATTTGAACTTTTCATTTCAAACTTTGATTCTTAGTGGAATTATGCCATCTGTAGGTTTTCAACAGCCTTTGTAACCTTATTCTAGGTATATATTTACACTTGTCAAACCTTAGATGATATGTTGGGTGGCTAATGCCTTGCATATTTCTTCATTATTAGAACGGATACGTTGGTGACTATTTGAACCCAGTGTCACTCCACTGTGAGGACACAGATCCATCTTAATCGGACCTCTACTAATGTGCTACTGACTTGAGGTGAGATAGCTTTAGACATCTACTATTCTTATAAACTTCAGGAAGTGGTTTCTATTTCCTTGCACTTCTTGGTTTCTGCAGTTCTATCCCTTCTCTCTTGTCTTCTGTTGTTTTTTCTAATGTACTGTTATGTCCTTGAAGTATGATGTAATCATCCTTGGTTAAGCAACCATCCCATCCGTGTTTGAACAATATGAATTACAAAGTAAATGTTGTCTTAGGACTCTGCAAAAGACTTGCCAAAAATATTTTATATGCTCCTTATTTATACTCTTTGTACTTTTTGTAATTTATGTAGAATCTGTTTTATTACAAGGATTCAACTATTCACAATGCATTTTAAATCTAAAGGTTTATGTATATATGTGTGTATAATTTTGTCTGCTTTTTCTTTGGGTCTTAATATATATGATGTCATTCTCATTGTTGAATTTATATTGGTTTTGAGTATTTATGTATTTTATATGTATTTTTATATGCGTATTGATGTTTTTTGTATGTTGTGATTATTACAACCCTGACGAAGTTCCCATGGCACAAAGGGGACGAAACGCGTTGGCTGTGCCGCTTTTATGAAATGAAATAAATAAAGAGAAGATTTTTCAAAGAATCCTTTTGCGCTACGGACTTTATTGGAGTGCACCTTCCTTTTTTCCTATGAGCACACATTTTTTTACTTACTTATTTTGCACAGTGTTGGTTGTTGTTAACTTGTTTGTGCAGTCTCCTTTCTTAGTAAGGATAATGGCTAGCTGCAGGATTACTGCTCAGCAGGTTGTTGGTATGCTTTCTGAGTCTTCCTCTGACCATGTTTCAGAGACTGACTCTGCATCAGAGGCAGAGGAGGGAGGGGAAGATTCAGGCAGTGAATTTTCTCTCCACATGGAATCATCGGATGATGAAGCTACTCTCAGTGCGGATGAAGCTACTCTTAGTGCGGAAGAAGTGCCTATGTTAGAGGAGGACATGGATGTGCCGATAGTGCGGCAAGAGGCATCTGGGCTGCAGCCTGGGGCTGCAAGGCTTCCCGTTGGTATAGTGCGGCAAGAGGAATCTGGGCTGACCTCTGGGTTGCCCCAGGCATGGTGCAGCCAGCATTGCCAGACTTTACTGGTGTTCCAGGGTGTAGAGTGAATACTGAAACCTTTTTGCCGATACATTTTTTTCAGTTGTTTATGGACAATGTATTTTTGGCAGAGTTTGTTGAGCAGACTAATTTGTATGCCTAACAGTTTTTTGAGGAACAACAGGGCCAGCCTTAAACTACACTCTAGAGCCACCCGGTGGACTTCCACAAATCTGGAAGAGATGAAGAAGTTCTTGGGTTTAACTTTTTTGATGGGCTTGCTAAGGAAGCCATCAATGTCTTCATATTGGTCTACTAGTCCCTTGATGGCAACAGCTATTTTTCCTGCAGTCATGAGTCATGATAGGTATTTTGCTTCTGCTTCGCATGCTACATTTTGTCGATAATGGTTTAGCGTTGGCACAAGATCACCCTGATTGTGACCGTATTTTTAAGATTTGGCCTGTCATTGATCACTTTGTTGATCGATTTTCTGAGATCTATGCTCCAGGGAAAGAAATAGCAGTGAATGAGTCTTTGGTGTTGTTCACGGGCCGCTTGGTTTTTAGGCAATACATTCCTCGTAAGAGGGCACGCTATGGAATGAAGCTGTATATGCTGTGTGACAGTAGGACTGGATATGTCTCTAATTTCAGGGTGTACACCGGTAAGGAATCCAGGATTAACCGCCATGGTTGTCCGTCCACTTTTGGAGTGACTGAGAAAATTGTGTGGGAACTTGGTAGAGGACTTTTGAACAAAGGCCACTATTTATATGTAGATAACTTCTACACTGATGTGCGGTTGTTCAGGGAATTGGTCAAAGTGGACACTGCTACGTGTGGCTCAATCCGCTCTAACCGTAAAGGTTTCCCAAAAGAACTTGTTTGTCAAAAGCTTGTGCGGGGACAGTGCAGTGTGTTGCGAGGAGCTTCTAGCTGTGAAGTTTTCAGACAGGAGAGATGTCTACATGCTGACTACCATCTATGATGAAAGCACTTCACCTGTGAGTGTTTGGGGTCAGGTTGCTGAAGCAATCAAACCTATGTGCATTTTAGACTATAATAGGCACATGGGAGGTGTTGACAGAGTAGATCAGAGGTTGGAACCTTACGCTGCTCTTCGTAAGGCTTACATTTGGTATAAGAAGTTTACTTTCCATCTTTTCCACTTGGCAACCTTTAATGCTTTTGTTGTATTCAAGGATTCTTGTCCTTAGTCAAAGATGACATTTGCTAAGTTTCAGGAGTCTGTAATAGCCAGCCTTGTTTTAGTGGAACAAGCAACTGTTCCTAGAGTTGGAGTGGTGGAGGATGTTGCTAGATTGAAAGATCGTCACTTTCCTGATCACATTCCTCCCACACCCTCAAAAGACTTTCCCAGTAGGAGATGGAGAGTCTGTTGGCGGAGAAGTATGCGAAAGGAGACTCTTATGTATTGCCCCTAGTGTCCTTCTAACCCTGGGCTGTGTGTGCCTGCTTGTTTTAGAATGCACCACACGCAAAATAATTTTTGGGAGCATCCATGAGTGGTAAAGTGAACTGCCTGGCCTCTATTGTTTAATATTTTTTGTTCAGTTTCAAGGTTGGCATTTGTGTAGTGTATTTAGTTTCAGATTTTGTGTTAGTAGATTTGTATCTATTTGCAATTTGTTTGTGTTTTCTTATTTATATAAAAAAATCCTAAATGTGATGGTGGTATGCGTGGAGTGGCGCTTGTCTGGCAGTGTGCTGGGTCTGGCGCTTGGCTGGCGATGTGCGTGGACTGGCGCTTGGCTGGTGGTGTGTTTGAACTGTGGCTTGGCTGGCAGTGTGTTTGGACTGGCGCTTGGCTGGTGGTGTGGGTGGACTGGCGCTTGGCTGGTGGTGTGCGTGGACTGGCACTTGGCTGGTGGTGTCCATGGACTGGCGCTTGGCTATTGGTGTGCGTGGACTGGTGCTTGGCTGGTGGTGTGCGTGGACTGGCACTTGGCTGGCGTTGTGCGTGAACTAGCGCGTGCCTGGCGGTGTGTGTGGACTGGTGCTTGGCTGGCAGTGTGCGTGGACTGGCGCTTGGCTGGCGGAGTGTGTGGACTGGTGCTTGGCTGGCGGTGTGCGTGAACTTGCGCTCAGCTGGCGTTGTACGTGGACTGGCGCTTGGCTGGGAGTGTGTGAGTAGTGACTAGCTGCTGGTCACTACACACACTGCTAGCCAAACACCACTTAATGCAATCTCTGAGCTGGTGTGGTTGCTGTGTCAGGAATCTGGGCGTGTGAAAGTGATGGGCCCTTGAATGGCGCTGTCTGCTGATGTGAGTGTTGTAATGTGCTGGGCCCACGGCTGGCATTGTGAATGGTTTTGTATGTGTCACACATATGAAAGGTGTACGAATGGCCTGTAAAGAGGTTGGTGCCTTGTCGTGGCTTTACAGCTCACAAGCTGTGAGTCAATGCTTCAGTTTCTCGTCCTTTCAATTATTAAAAGTGCATTTCATTTTTGTGAAATCTCTGGTTAATTTAACGTTATATACTGAACCATCACTCATCCTCGTGCCAAATCCAACCAGTATGTATGTGCTTGAGGAGTGGGGGGCGGAGCTAGCCGGCGTCAATGGCGGACGCGTAAGAGCGGAGCTCCGTGCCAGCGCCACCGACTATCCGGCATTTATCCTTCACCAGCAGTGCCACACACAACTGGCCAGCGGACTGCGTCCCCCCTCTCCCTAACGGACCTCCGGCTGCGATCCTGGCCGAAATCGGCCCGGGGAAACCCTACTTTGGCTGACTGCCCTTCCGGCGCCGGACCAGGCCCGAATCCCCGGCCTTTCCTGCCCGGCGAGGCCGAGCGACGTCACCCGACGTGCGGCAGGAGCGAGCGGTCGGCTGGGGGGCGGACGATCCTTGGCAGTGGCTGGCCCCCTGACTGCCCCACGCGGCGGAAACACGCACCGGAGCAGCAGCGGAGCGGCTGGCACACCCCTGAGAGCCGGAGGGGGCAGCGAGGACGACACCGGTGCGACTACAGGGCAGGGTGCGGACCACGTGGCGACCGAGGAACACCCAGAAGGTAGGCTCGGCCCGGGCCTCTGCCTGGCATACATCCCCATGGTTGAGGGGTCCCGGAACTTGATCAGGAAGCGAGCAGCCTGTGTGGGGCAGTGATCTCCCCCCGCGAGAACGGACTTCTTTGCTGCCCCGGGCCATATTGGAAAGACTGGAGGGCGACCCCCTCGCCATCCCGGAGGCCAATCACATAAGTGGCGCCGCCAGGCCCCAGCAGGCCGCGCTCCCCACGCAGCCCAAATTACGGCACCACTGCAGCCTTTCACCGCCAGCGAGGGTGCAAACACACTGATCAGGCATACAGTGGGCCCCCCGTCGGGAGGTACCACTGCCCCCCCGAATCTTCACGATGGTCAAGGGAGACCGGACGCAAACGAAGCTGGCGTTTGAGCAGCGTAGGCAGAAGGAACCGGAACGACCGGCAGCCCAGTCCCCGAACACGACTGGTGACCAGAGTCCCACACTATGTGCCGAAATCAAAGAGATGCTTACCACTATGGAGAAAGGGCTGCAGGAGGGTATGTCGGCCATTGGGAGCAAGATTGATGCACTGGCCTACCGGATGGACCGGATGACAGAAAGAGTGGACAAGCACGCGGAGAGACTGGACATGGCAGAACGCAGACTCACGGAGGCGGAGGAGGCGCAGACCGAGTGGGACTCTGACCGTAAGAAATTTGGTAGACTACTTCAGGTCATCCAGGAGAAGTCGGAGGACTTGGAGGCGCGTTCCCGGCGCTCCAACATCCGCGTCACGGGCGTGGCTGAATCGACCCAAACGGGCAAAATGGAACTGTTTATTGAAAAACTCCTGAAGACGATGCTGGGGGAAGACACCTTCTCGCCGATGTTCATAGTGGAACGCGCCCATCGCACCCTCGGCCCGAGGCCCCCCCCGGGCGCCAACCCTAGGCCGATCATAGCTAAATTACTAAATTACAGGGATAGAGACGCTGCCCTCAGAGCGGCCCGTGAAAAGGGCAAACTGCAGTACGAGGGAATGGACATATCGCTATACCCCGACTTCACTTCAAAGGTCCAGGAGGAGAGACGGAGATTTGTTCCGTACAAACAGCAACTCAGAGTCCTGGGCCTGGACTACGCCATGTTATACCCAGCGAGACTACGCATCAATAGGCAGGGGCGCTCGCATTTCTTCACGGACCCTAAAGAACTGCAAAAATCCTTGAAGGTCTGGATGAAAGAGGCCCGGGGGAGTCCGAGCCCACAATCGGCGGAACGGAACTGCGATGGGGACCTCGAGGAACAGGACTGAATTACGGAGGGCGGTCAGCAGTGCAATCCGAGTAACTGTTTGCTTCAGCACCCCTGATCCCCCTCGTTGGTCTACTGGAGATAGCCGCTCAGGGGCGCACAGCCACAGGCCCTGGACTGGTACTCGTTGGACTGTGGGTGAGATTTGTGTGTCATGTACTGGGACCAATGGGGGGCTGCGCTTGCGCTGCTGGCACTGCCCTAGGCGGTACTTGGCTCCCATATGCGAGACACAGGAGGGTACTGCAGAATCTGGGGGGGGGGGGCCGGAGGGGTGAGCACTTGTGCACTATGGTGAACTGTGGAACGTAACAGACACTGCTAACTCTTGTTAATGAGGCGCTGGCGAAGGAGCAAGCTGAAGGACACTGTTTGATAGTCCCGGTGGGGTGGTGGACGACACAAGGACTACACAGGCTACCTCTGCCCCAGCGCTTGCAGCGAGTACGGCTCGGTTAGAGCTGAAATTGGGAATTGTTGCATGGGTTTGAATGCGGGAGGGGGGGGGGCACTGGAATTTCGGTCACACCAGGTTGGGGGTTGGGTGACTGTGGGAGGCGGGGGGACGCGAGAGTTGGAGGGCTCGGTCGCACCAGGTTGGGGGTGGTGGACGGTGGGGGGGGGGAGAGGTTGGGGTTATGGGTTCAGTACTGTTCGGGGGGGGGGTCCAGATTGTGCTTTGAAATGTTGTGCCCCTCGGAGGGCATGGACGGCTGCTGTGGACGGGGGGGAGAGGTGTATGGCAGGGCCTTGACATTAATGTGCTTCTTTAGGGACCATGGTTGATGCATCACAGGATGTCTCCCCGAGTGACACAGAGACCCTCAAGGCTGTCACTTGGAACGTTAGGGGGCTAAATGATTACAGAAAACTCCGCAAGGTGCTGCAGTACCTACTTCGACACCACATAGACCTGGCACTCTTGCAGGAAACTCACTTGCCTGACACCAGCAACATGCTCAAGCACAGGGGGCTTCAGGGACACGCCACCTACGCGGGCTTCACTACACACGCGAGGGGGGTCCTTACATGGGTCAACCCGAAATCCAAGTTGTCTCTCACACTACTGAAAGCGGACCCGGAAGGGAGGTTTGTGTTGAGCAGGTGCGTGGGCAAGGGCCACGACATACTAGTCATGAACGTCTACGGTCCGAACTACGACGCCCCCGACTTCTACGCGGCAATGGCGGCCCACTGTGCCGACTGCCCCGCTGACCGGATGCTTTGGGGGGGGGACTTCAACTTCACATTTAATGCAGAGCTGGATAGGTCGGCGGGCCCCCCCCGTCGCCCGGCGGCGGCCGCTCTACAGATGCAGGCTGAAATGTTGCGACTGGGGCTAGTAGACGTCTGGAGAGATAGGCACACCGACAAGGGGGGATACACACACTACTCCGCGTATCATAACATCCATACCAGGATAGATTACTGGCTGTCCTCGCACACACTGCTTCCCATGGTTCAGGACTGCAGGGCGCTCCCACGTACCCTGTCGGACCACTCCCCAGTGCTGCTAGTACTGTCCACTCCCCAGCGAAGGATCCCTCCGTTCACGTGGCGCTTCCCGCCATACTCCCTACTAGATGAGGCGTTCAGGGCTGACCTGGGGGAGGACATAGACACCTACTTCGCCACTAACGTAGGCTCAGTGGACAGGTTCGGGACAGTCTGGGAGGCATTCAAAGTTTACGTCAGGGGGGTAGTCATGGCTAAACACTCTAGTGTCCTCAAGGCTATTAGGAACAGGCTTAAGTCTCTCGAAGGGCAGATTGCGGCCGCTGAACGCCGCCAGCTATTAGACCCGGCCCCACTCGGGGATGAGTCCTTGCAGGACCTGCTAAAAGAGTTCCAGGAAGAGGCGGATAGAGAGGTTAGGCACCTGGGTAAATACGCGACAGCTCGCTCGTATGGAGAAGGAGATCGACCCGGAGCACTGCTGGCTAGGATAATGAAGGGCACTAGGCGCAGGCAGACAATCCCTGAGCTGCGGACCCCGGGGGGGGAGAGAGTCACTGCGGAGGATGACATCCTAGCTGAATTTCGGAGATTCTATGAGGACCTATATACTACCAAGATCACTGGGGTGGACGCCCAAATTGACAACTACCTGGACTATATTCGGATGCCGTTCCTCGATAACTGGCAGAGGGAATTCCTGATGTCCCCTATACTCCGTGAGGAGATATCGGACGCGCTAGACACCATGAAGCCCGAAAGCGCCCCCGGGATAGACGGTCTGACGGTGGCATTCTATAAGGCATACAGGGACAAGCTGTTGCCGTACCTCTCCACCCTCTTTGATGAAATATGCGAGTATGGCGCGATGCCTCCCTCGATGAGAGAGGCGCTCATCGTCACAATCTTGAAGCCGGGTAAGCCGCCTGATCTCCCAGGTTCATACCGCCCCCTGTCCCTACTGAACGTGGACGCCAAGCTTTATGCTAAGGTCCTGGCGACTAGACTGGCACTGGTAGCCCCGGAGTTGGTAGCCCCGGAGCAGGCAGGGTTTATCCCAGCAAGGAATCTCACTTATAATATACGGACTGTCATGGGGGCCATGCAGCACACTAGGCATGACACCAAGGCTGTAGCGGTGTTCCTCGATATGGAGAAGGCCTTTGACTCTGTGGAATGGCCCTTCATGCGTAGGGTACTGAAAAAGTTGGGACTGGGGGAGTTATTCCTCCAACTTCTAGGCGCGCTTTACCACAAGCCCACGGCGAGGATCAGGCTAGGGGACGCTGTCTCGGAGCCGATCGCCATTAGCAGAGGCACGAGACAGGGGTGCCCCCTCTCCCCGCTACTTTATGCACTGGTGGCGGAGCCACTAGCGTGCGCGATGCGGGAATATCACTCCTATGAAGCCATCAACTACCCTACTTACAAGATTGGCATTTCCACGTACGCGGACGACACTCTGCTGTACATCAGAGACCCGGCCAATAACTTGTCCTCGGTCTTGAGGGAAGTGGTGAGGTTTGGCGCGCTCTCGGGACTTAAGGTCAACTGGCCTAAATCAGTGGCCTTCCCGCTGACCCCTATCACCGAGCCTTTCGAGATGGATTACCCGCTCCAATGGTCCACGGAACCGGTGAGATACTTAGGCATCATGCTCCACACGGATTCAGAAGTGATGCTCAGGGAGAACTACGGGGTAGCCTACAGTAAACTTGTAGACGACGTGGAGATTTGGATTAAGCTCCCCCTGTCGCTGATGGGCAGAATAGCCATGATGAAAATGGTAATCCTCCCGAGATTTCTATTTCTCTTCAATAACCTCCCGTTGGTCCTCTCGAAGGCTTTCTTTGCGACCATTAACAAGCTACTGGTGCGCCTAGCGTGGGCCGGTAAACAACCTAGAGTACAATGGAAGGTGCTACAATTACCGTACGAGCAGGGAGGTCTGGCTGCCCCAGACCTGGAGCGATACTACAGGATTGCACAGGCCTCCCATCTCCACACCTGGATACATGGTGACCCGGCCATCCCGCATGTGATCCTGGAGCGACTGTTCGCGGATCCCACCCCACTTCCGGCAACCATATGCGGACCCAGGGACCGCAGAGTGGGAGTGCTGGACTCCCTCCTGTCCACTAACCACGCTTGGCACTCTATTTTGCAGCGCCAAGACAAAGTCCTGATGTATGCACCCAACATGCCGATACAATGGGCGCTTTGGCTCCCAACGTTGGCGGAGCCTGGTGTGTACAAGGCCCTCAACGACTTAGGCGCACGCACCATGGGTGACCTCTTTCTGCAAGGGAGGGTGAAGACGTGGGATCAACTCGCGCAGGGAGTGGAGCGTGCCACAGCGCTTCAACGCTTTCAGTATCATAGAGTGAGGAGCGCGCTGCTGGATCTCTTGGGCCCCG
This sequence comes from Lissotriton vulgaris, assembly GCF_964263255.1. Taxonomy (NCBI): domain Eukaryota; kingdom Metazoa; phylum Chordata; class Amphibia; order Caudata; family Salamandridae; genus Lissotriton; species Lissotriton vulgaris. The sequence continues at coordinate 272,652,576 of NC_141700.1, forward strand.
ACCTGGAGGAACCCCCAGAAGTCCCGGAACTGGTATACACCATAGACACCGAGAGCCCGAAGAAACTGATTTCTAGGCTGTATAGGATAGGCCATGAGCACACAGCACTGCACTACACCAGGGCGAGATTAGCATGGCAGACTGACCTAGGGACTCCAATCGATGACGGCATGTGGGGGTACTGCTGCGCGGCCTCCAGGCGCATTTCCCTGAACGGGCGGCACCGCTTGATCCACTTTAAATTCTTGCAGCGGGTGTATCACACGCCTGAACGGTTGCACAGATACGGCCTACGGGACACGCCACACTGTGAGAGATGTCATGCGCCAGTGGCGGACTTCCTACACTTAGCCTGGTGGTGCCCAGGAGTACAGAGGTACTGGGCTTGCGTATTCGCAGAACTCAGTAGTATAGTGGAACAGGACTTGGCCCTTAGCCCGGCCCTCGCACTGATGGGATATACAAAGCAGATTCCTGTCGCGGTGAGAAAGCTGGTGAGCATGGGCATGCTCCTTGCGAAAAGGGTGGTGGCACTGTGCTGGATGAGGGGTCCCCTCCCTACACTGAAGAGATGGTCTAGTGACATGAAATACTGCAACACCCAGGCAGACGCATACAGTGAGCTCCTCCCGCCCAGAAGCCGCCCCAAGAACTTCTGGGGGCTGTACCAGACCTACCTAACCTCCAGAACAGACGGGGATGCCTCCGCGGAGGGGGAGGGGGACGACCAAGATAATGACCTACACATGGAGCCCGGATAGGACGGCACACTGCACTATGGCATATCACTAGGTGGGAGAGGCCATCACACCGCTGCATATGTGAGTCAACAGGGGCCTCCGGCAGGATACGGGGGACTGGAGAGTGGCACGGGCCATAATGCCCCGCCGGGTCGCACACTACCACACATGAGAAGCACACACACTGGACCAGTTGAGGGGGGGGGGGGGTGCAGGGGATAGGGCTTTGGTTGGGAGAAAACGATAAAAATGTACAATGTTGTTTATATACACGCAAGCACACCGCAACGCAGACAAGGAATAGTGGACGGGGGTTGCCCTGCTTGATCCGTATGGCTACCGAGACCTTAACTTTGATCTATTGGTCCTTCTGCTTGTTACATGTAAATGTCATGATTGTGGCGAGGCAGTCCGCTGCCGGCCCGTGATGGGATGTAGGCGAAGGACTCCTCGCACATTGTAAGGTGCTGCTATTCTTGTATAATAAACAAATTAAAAAAAAAAAAAAAAAAAAATGTATGTGCTTGAGGAATAGGTGGTTGTGCAGAAACATTTGTCTTTTCTGTTTTTGTCAAGCAGGGTCTACCTTGTCCCTTTTTGTGAATGTTGTAATGTGTTGGTTTTGTGCCTGGTGGTGTGAATGGTCTTGTGTGTATCATGTATGAAAGGAGTGTAAATGGCCTGTAAAGCGGTTGGTGCCTTGACATGGCTTTACATCTCACGAGCTGCCAATCACTGGTTCCGTTTTTTTGTCCTTTCAATCATTGACAGTGCATTTCATTTTTGTGAAATCTCTTGTTAATAACATTTTATATACTGAACCATCACTCGCCCTTGTGCCAAATCCAACCAGTATGTGTGTGTGTGCTTGAGGAATAGATGGCTGTGCAGTAATCTTTGTCTGTTTTGTCTCTCTGCCAAGGTGTACATTTCATCTAAGAATAACCTAACATCTGTAGATTTTGTTGTAAACTAAACACCCATGGGAGTACATGGTGATGTCTCTCTTGTGGATCGCAACAAGTTATCTTACCCCCAATGTCCTGCAAACCTCAAAATGTGACTGTGACATTTTCCTTGCATTATTGTGCTCAGATTTTTACTCTGCAGAAAGTAACAACAGATTTCCAAACCCTCAGCATTTTTCCAAGTATCCCAATAGAAATGGTACCTCACTTGTATGGGTGGGCCAAGTACCCGCGGCAGGGAAGGGCCCAAAACCTATTGATGCAACATCAAAATTACCTATCACAAACAAACCTTGTTTTGCAAGGGCGGTCCCATGAGTTTTTGGCCCGGGGCTCGGCGGCCATCTAGGGACACCTACCAAACCCACACATTTCAGGAAACTAGACACCCGGGGAAGTCCAGCGAGGTATAGCTTGCGTGGGTCCCCAAACATTCTCCTTCTCAGAATCCCCTGCAAACCTCAAATTTCACTGAAAAAATCACTTTTTTTCTTAAATATCTGTGAGGGAAAGTTCTCGAAACTGCATGGATCCACAAATGTCCTCCCACCCAGCGTTCCCCCAGGTCTCCCAATAAAAATGGTACCTCACTTGCGTGGGTGGGTCAAGAACCTGCGACAGGCAAGGGCCCAAAACCTATTGAGGAGGCATCAAAAATTACTTATCACAAACTAACCAGCTTTTTCAAAATTTCCTCCCACCCAGCGTTTCCCCTAGGTCTCCCGATAAAAATGGTACCTAACTTGTGTGGGTAGGCATAGTGGCTGCACCAGGAAATGGCCCAAATCGAACTGTGAAGAATTATCTATAGCAAAACTACCGGGGGGGGGGGCGCATTAGATTTTGGCCCGTGAGAAAGTACCAAACCCAAACATTTCTGAAAACTAGATACCCGGGGGAGTCCAATGACGTATGGTTTGTGTGATTTTTTTCAGTGAAATCTGAGGTTTGCAGGGGATTCTGGGTAGGAGAATGTTGGGGAACCACGCAATCCATACCTCGCTAGACTCCCCGGGTGTTTAGTTCAAAGAAATGTGTGGGTTTAGTAGGTTTCCCTAGAAGGCCGCCGAGCCCCGGGCCAAAAACTCATGGGACCCCCCTTGTAAAACCAGGTTGGTTTGTGAAAGGTAATTTTGATGTTGCCTCAATAGGTTTTGGGCACTTGCCTTTTGCGGGTCCTTGACCCACACATGGGAGTGAGGCACCATTTTATCGGCAGACCTGGGGGAACACTGGGTGGTAGGAAATTTGTGAATCCACGCAGATTCCAGAACTTTCCCACACAGAAATGTGAGGAAAAAGTTCATTTTTCAGCGAAATTAGAGGTTAGCAGAGGGTTCTGGGTAGGAGAATGTTGAGAAACCCACGCAAGCCATACCTCGCTGGACTCCCCCAGGTGTCTAGTTTCCAGAAATGTGTGGGTTTGGTAAGTTTCCCTAGATGGCCACCGAGCCCAGGGCCAAAAACTCATGAGACCCCCCCTTGCAAGTCACCCCATCCTGGATTCCCCTGGGTGTCTAGTTTTCAGAAACATACAGGTTTGCTAGGTTTCCCTAGGTGCCGGCAGTGCTAGGGTTCAAAAACTACAGCTAGGCACTTTGCCGAAAAAAAAGGGTCATTTTTCACAGTGAAATTGAGGTGTGTCCATGTTGCGATTTGTGCTGTTTCCTGTCGCGGGCACTAGGTCTAACCACACAAGTGAGGTACCATTTTTCTCTGAAGACTTTGGGGAACGCAGGGTGGGTGAAAATTTGTGGATCCATGCAGATTCCAGAGCTTTCCACCACATAAATCTGAGGAAAATGTGTTTTTTTGGACAATTTTTTACGTTTGCAAGGGATTTTGGGTAACAGAACCTGATGAGAGGCAGTCAAGTCACCCCATCCTGGATTCCCCTGGGTGTCTAGTTTTCAAAAATGTATAGGTTTGGTAGGTTTCCGTAGGTGCCGGTAGAGCTAGGGTTAAAAACTACAGCTAGGCACTTTGCCAAAAAAAAGGGTCATTTTTCACTGTGAAAATGTGGTGTGTTCAGGTTGCGTTTTGAGCCATTTCCTGTTGTTGGCACTATGCCTACCCACACAAGTGAGGTACCATTTTTATTGGGAGACTTAGGGTAATTCAGATTTGTAAAGCAACTGGTATTACCTATTGACTTTCGAAGCATTTCTGCCTTCCAAATAAAAGACAATGTGCAAAAAATAAGTCATTTTGAAAAATGACTGATAATTCTCGTGCTAGTAGGAGTAGTCCCAATTTTGAAAATATGCAAATAGCTACTGTTTCTAAACTCTATAGTTTGTTTCCATTTCAGAAATATATAGGAGTCTTTCATACCGAATTTTCCATGTATACATTTCCCAGAATAATTGCTATATACCCGGCACATAATAAAAAAAACATTGCAAGACGCTGCTTAGTTTTTGGCTCTGGGTTCGTCCTGTTCTTGGTGAACCTACAAGGCCTATATATCCCCACAACCAGTAAGGTCCAGCGGATGTAACCGTATATTGCTTTCAAAAAGCTGCCTTAATTAGAAGGAGTTACAGGTGAAAAACGTTGACACAAAAGGCTGTTTTTTTCAACTAATTTTCAATGTTTCCTATATTTAACTGTTAGTTTCTATAGAGAAACCTTGATGGATTTACACAAATGACCCCTGGCTCAATTCAGCATTTTGTCTACTTTTCTAAAATGTATAGCTTTCCAGGATCCATTATTGCTTTCATACCCATTTCTACCATTAACTGGAAGAAGGTTGAAAGCACAAAAAATGGCAAAAATAGGCAATGTCCCAGAAAAATGCCAAACACTGTGTAAAATGTTTTTGTTTTCTGAAAAAAGTCTGTAATTCCCTAAAAGCTGGGAAAATGGTGATTTCAGCCCCACAAACCCTTTTTTGATACCATTTGCAGGGAAAACCCCAGACGCTTTCATTTGCAGCACTTTTTTCCCATTTTTTTCCCACCAAAAATAATTTTGCTCTATTTTGGCAAATTCTGGGTCCCCTCCAGGGGAATCCACAAACCCTGTGTGCTTTTAGAACCCCCATGGTGTTGGAAGAAGATGACGCAAATTTGGCGTGGATACCTTATGTGGTCAAATAGTTACAGGGGCCTAAGCGCAAACTACCCCAAATAGCCAAAAAAAGGCTTAGCGTAGGGGGGGAAAGACCTAGCAGCAAAGGGGTTAAATAATATGTGACGGTAACAAAGGACCTGAGGCGACCTGCCCTTCAGTTGATCTCACTACGTAAGCCAGTGACTTCGACTACTCTAAGTAGATGGGTTAAATGGGTGATGGCTACTGTGGGGCTTATTCCTCATGTGTGTCTTCATAAGCCTTCTGGGTGGGACCCTGGCTAGAAGACATTCTGAGGTCAGCAGATTGGTCCAGGGTTTCAACATTTAAAACGTTTTACTGTAAACTGTTTACTGTAAACCAATTCAACATGCAGTAATGACAGCAGTGGATATGTTTGGAACTTGTGGATAGATCCCCCGTCTTGTATTAACATTACAGATTTTCCAAGCTAGTTGATAAAGTAGAGTCCTGATTTTATTAGAGACAAGGGTGATTAATATTATTCCACCACTGGTATTTTCTACCCACCCTGGTAATGGTGGTAAAACATTATTTGGTTATTTTCTAGTGTCAGCTAATCAAGCATCAGTCTGAAACATTGAGAGAGGACCTGTGTGGAGGGAAGCATTCCTCTAAGGGGGATGACACGTTTCCTATCGGAGTTCACTAAGGGATAACATTTGTATAGTTGCTTCTTGGGTTTTTGTTGCTAAATTTGCTCTTTTGTCTCTCTCACAGAGTACAGGCATCAATAAAAGAGGATGATGATAATGGGCTGCCCCTATAGTGTTGAGTGTATTTCTCCTTTGCTGTTATAACCAGGGGAGCAGGATTGTGGGAAATGTAGTATCCTTTGAATGTGCTTCTTTAAATAAACAGCAGCAGGAACAGAGACTGCATAAAACGAATCCCCTTTGCCTTTAATAAAACCAGGACTCTACTCCTCTTCCTGGCTAGTAGGGTCTGCAATTTCTTTGGCCCCTCTGTTTGCAACATTAGACAATTCTTTTATTAGAAGTATCAGCATTCACAGACCAAAAGATCTGAGTGACTTTTAGATTCGGCCAGCATCGAGCTGTGTATCGGCGTTGCAGTAGCCTGTCGCAGCCACGACGAGCATTCAGCAGCAAATGGAAATGCTTTTGTAGCGGAAGCAATATCAATAAAAGCTGTGCGCGCGGCAAGTCTGCACACAGTCTCTGTTTGCTTGGCACAATAACACTTATGTTAATGTTGAGGTCAGAAATGATGCTAACTAAGCTCCTCACTCACTACCATCCAATGCACAAATATTGACTGTGTTAACATGCCTTAAGGCTGACATCATCAAACATAGAAACAAACGCGCACCTGCCCACAACACCACCGTCTCAGTTCCCTCTCAAACACAGACTAGTCTAAAGCATTAGAACGAACTGCTCCCCAAAATTAACCTTACACCGTGGTCGTAGCAGTCTTTTTTGTACAACTTTAAGGCCTGTACCAGAGATCATGTTCGGTTTTGCTGGCCTACTAGTGTGTCCTTATTTTTGGTCACATAACGTATGGCAACAGCTGCTGACCTAAGAATGAGTCCATCATAAACCTCCTGCCCTTCCCCTGAAGCTCTGTGCACCATCCGTTGAAGAAGGCAGTTGCCACGAATCCTGCTTCAGAAGCTTGCAATCGCTTGGCGTTCCCTCGAAGCTCAACCCCAGAGAACATGTGGTTGTTGCAAAAGTCTTCAAAATGGAGGTGGATACCCAGCCCGCCACCTGAGCCGCTAGTCAGACTGCGACTACCGGAGAGTTCACATCCAGCCCCTACATCTGTTCCCTCTGCCAGGTAATGCGGAAGCCGCCCTGCGCTGAATCAACCGTGTGCACCGGTTGTGCATAACTTTGCATGGGGTCGAGACTGTAGGATGATGGGCAGGTTGCAAGTAAAACCTGGTGTTTGGGAAAGAAATGCCACCTAGCTAGAAATGCAGTAGACATAGACTGATCTTGTAATAAATGCCTTAGTAGAAAGCCTCCATAACTAGCGTCACGCGATGCCTGCATAAAGTTTGGGGTAAATCTCAAATAGAGACTTGGATCTTAAGAAAAAATAGGTTTCAAAACTGGCACTGTTTCCATCAGTGTAGGACGCTTCACCTTTCGAAGTATAATATGGAAGAGATGAAATGGAGTATTATTCGAGTTCTGTTATTTCGATTCCCCATTTTCTATTGACTGATATTGGCATGTATATGTACTATACACTCACCGGGTGCTTCCTTACTCACTAGCAGCATATAACCACAGACTCTTCGAGTTCCTATTTGGGAAGTGAATATCCTACTAGGTGAGATTAAATACAGAGTTGTTTTAAAGGCAGCCAAAAAATAAGCTTCCGATGTTATTTCCCTCCAAGAGATGCACTTGATGGGGTCAAGAGTGGCTTTTAAACTACCACAAAGTCTTCACGAGGGGTCGCTAAATGTCCTAAACACCATCTTCCCTTCCTACTTCTTAACATCGAAAGAGGCCCTTTGGGTCACATGTTGATCTCCGGGCTCTAATTGAATAATCATGGACTCTTGAAAATGTTTAATCACTAGCTCCACTATCCACACCTTTTCTTGAGAAAAACAGGGTTCGTGCTGGCAGGCCTCAACAGTTGAGGTCATGGTGGAAGGAGACCTTATCAGGACAATTGACCTGAAATTGGATATAGCGAACATTTCTAAACACCCTCATAAAAACATTACCACCTTGCATTATTCACAGATATTGGGCACAATTTTAGCCAGAAAAGAAGAGTTAACTTTTTTTTTGGGGGGGGGGGGGGGGGGGGGGGGTCTCACTTATCTGCAATGCATAGAGACTAATTTTGGGTCGGTTGAAACCCTCAAGGGAGAATGGAAAAGCGTTAAGGCCGCCACGCACGGTCAACTGATAAGCTGCATAGCTGGACAGAGCCTGCTCCAACAGAACAAAAATATTAAAGTTTGGTGGCAGATTTCCTACCATTTCAGGTAACGCAGCGCAGCGCAGCAAGACAACTTGCTGCACTTAGTTACGTGAAACATATTTACAAAGATATGGTGCATTTCTGCTACCTCCTTGCGCTGGTGCAGTGTGTGCTGCCTAGCGCCAAGGCAGGCACCCTTGCACCATGGTGCAAAGGTGCCTGCATTACGAGCAGGATTGTTTTGTGCAGAAAGGGACACCTTCCTGTACAAAAACAATTCTTGTGATGCAGAATGCATCACACGTAGCAAAAGAAAGTAACATGGAGAAAGAAAGATATTTCTCCTTGTTACACCTGGGTCTGGAAGGTTGCCATTTTGGCACATTCCCGGGTTTACAACTTTGTAAATCTTGGAATGGGTCAAAATCCATGGATGGATGTGTGGGAACTCCCACACTCCACCCGTAGAACACCTACATGCCGCAAGGGAACGCAAGTCAGCTAAATGCGATGCCTTGCATTACCTTGGATTTACTAAACAACGCAGAACCATGCACGGTGCCTTTGTGTGACTTAGTAAATCCCAGTTAAGGGTTCGTGTCGCCTTGCGCGACACATGGCCATGGCAAACGCTTATTCCATTTCCATTTTCATAATCTTTATTTTCGGCAATACATGCCTTAAAAGACAAGCATACAGTCATAAACGCTTATTAAATCTGGCCCATTTTCGCTACTCCTCACACCTGAAACACAATAACACAATATCTTATCTCCCAGATACCAGGCTACTCAGGCACATTTAAGACAATACAAAATCCTACAAAGACATCTTAATGAAGGCCTGGATATCCTGGTTGGCTTTGCACAAAGTCTAATCTATCACTGGAGAAGAAAACTCGGAAACTGATATATTGGCAAACTATTAGTGAAGATCGAAGTCCAGTGCTTCAGCAGATTGTTGACCCCCATGAGTGCTAATTCAAATAGACTTGCACATGCAGCGCCTGACATTGTTAGGGACTTGCTTGAAGAATCAATCATTGTCATAGAACTAGCGAAGGCTCTTCACTTGCTCCAGAGTGGCAAGCCTCCAGCTTGAACGGTTCCCTGAAGAATTCGACAAGTGTCTCTCAGGGAAGAAAATTACCCCATCTTAATGTTTTATTTGAGGCACCTTTAGGCAGAAGCAATGCTGTCACAGGACCCATCAGAGGCAAAAATCACATGGTATGTGAAACAGGTTTGTTTCAGCCTCCCACAGGTCTGCAGACCACCAGAATCCTGTGCCTCCTACAGATGCTTTAAACTAATAAACATTGAGGCTAAAATCCCAGCTAATATTCTAATTGTGATTTTGTGTCATTGGCTTCTAAGTACATCTCGATCACAGTGGCTTCATGCTGAAACAGGTCTAGGAGGCAAAATATCCATAGATTGCACAGTGATGCTGCCCTAGCACACCACCTAGATGCTCCCTTGCGTTGCTAATTATAGATTTTGAGAATGGCTTTTACTCCATTGGCTGAGATTTTCTCTTTGCTGTTCTTGCCAAGATGAACTTTGGCCCCAGTTTTCTTTGCTATCAACTGGTCTACATGCAACCTTCCACCCAGAGTCGTGATCACTGAAACACTGTCTAGGTCCTTCCTCATGTGGGAGGAACTAGACAGAGGCGCCCACTGTTCACCATTTTCTTTGCCTTGACTAGAGAGTGCTGGAAGAGTGGAGTCGAACCGATCAGAACTACAGGCATTTGAGGGGACCAGCCAGCTTGAAGATAGTGTATCGCTCTATGCAGATGATCTACTTATTTACCCACAGCACCATGGATGGCCAAGCCCTCATGCACTACAAATCCTAAATATATATCATGAATTCTCCAATCTTAAAGTCAAGTGATCTAAATCAGAGGTGTACCTAGTAGAAGGGGACAGGACAGAATTCAGAGGACCTCAGACCAGCAGGTTTGAACAAGGTCTTCACATACTTAGGAATGTAAATTTCAATACACAAGACTAGAAGCTGGTAGTCATTTGGCCCTCTGCTGGATTGTTTATGGAATGACCTAAAATGCTGACCTACCCTTCCATTTGCATTAATCAGACAAGTTGCCATAATAAAAATGGTTTCCCTTTCCACGCTCTTATAAAAGCTCTAGAACTACCTCAGCAAAAATTCCATGGGACTACTTTACACTACTTAATTCCTTGATGATAAAGTTCCAGTCAGATAGGGACATTTCTAAAGTGATAATGAGCAAGTGCGTCTAATCCCCATTTGATCGTGACCTGGGAATGGCCAATGTAAAATCCTAGTTCCGTGCTTTGCAACTGGTAGTCTTCGATGATTGGATATTTGGCCCACATTCTGATCCCAACTATCCAGTTGAGTAGTAGGACATGGTAGACCTTCACCTTATATACAGGGGCGACTCTCCGCCCCTAATCCTGTGGCACAGCACAATGCTCCTTGCAGAATTCTTCAGTTTATACAATTTTAATCCTGGTTTTCCTTCCATTCATCCTATTTTACTCATGAATCCCTCTGTTTGATTCCACACGCAAGGTATCCTGCCAATTTCCTACGGTTTCTCATGTTCCAGTTTGTCCATCCGGACCTTTTTCCAAGAACAAGTACGGATGCAAACATTCATCAGAAGCAGTATTTTATTAACCCAATGCATTTCGGGCAATTCAAGCCCTTCGTCAGGGGGTAACTAAAAGTAACAATGAGACAAGCATTATTTTTTAAATACAGCACTGTGTAATCCAACCATTACAACAATACGTAACAAAATCACTGCACTCCAATTTCCATTGAATTAACATATTTCACAAAATGTAGGTAAACATAATGAGTATCATTTGAGTGCAGTCCATAGAATAATTGAATTACCTTCTAACCTATTCTCTCTATCATTTCAGCCTTTTATTTATGTTCAGAAGACCTGTGGAGCTTGTTTAGCGTTGAGGGATCTTTCCCCTATTTTCCTTGTTTTGTTTCCCTTTTTCCCCTGCATTACCATTGTAGAATGGCGATAGTCATTCCCAATAGGTGGTTGAGGGGAAGTCGTGGACCTTTCTTCAGTTCAGTGACGCATCTGCAGAAACTAAGGTAAGAACCTGACAATATGTTAATTTAATGGAAATTTGCGTGCAGTGATTTCGTTACGTATGCTATGTAATATCAAAGTTAGAGCTTCTACATTTTAAATGGCTATTTAACAACGGTGAAAGATCTTTCTCTTGCTCTATTGTCAAAGTCTACCTTCAATTCCAACTTCACCTTCTTTAAAAAGGGATATCTTCCACACTTGCAAATGTTCACATCTGTGCCATTGAAACAATATATTTCTCCCTCCTACTGCAGGCAACCGTGTTTGTGCTAAATGAATTGATAGGTAGCATTCAAACTGTCCGGCATAATGTTAACCAGATGTGGACGAACCCATAAAGTAATCAGATGGTATTAGGGAAAGCCCTGTCCCCTAAAGGGTAGTAGGGGCTTGTAGGTCTGACCTTGGCAGAGTCAATCTCAAGTCCAGAATTTCAAATGTTCTAGTTTGTTCCTAATTCTCCATATTCTTCTATGGGCCAACTGACCCACCCCATTGGTGTAAATTATTTACCTGGGTAAAGGAGGCCTAGATGGATTTTCTTTGAGGCAACATGTCTGAATGTTTAGAGGCTTCACACCATATATTGTGAAAAGGGTCACTCGTCTTGCGTTACACCGCTGCTAACCTCTTATAGGATACATTTGAACAGAAACAGATTAAAAGAAGCTGGACGGAATCAAACATGTATTATAACTTTTTAATAAATACGTACAAGTACAAAATAGTTTTTGACACAATATTCAGTTTGCAACCCACCCCAAAAATACAACAAAGTAAACTGAAATGCCAATTCCACAAGACACATTAAGTTTCCTAACGGCAATAGGCAGAATGTGAACACCGCTAGTGGTCAGTTATTAAGGAGAAGCAAAGCGGGAAAGGTAATCATTGCAAATTGCTGCACAAAGTGACTTCCTAAAACCCATTCCTGCAGCTTTTCAAAACTCACAGCAATAATTCCAAATTTACTGAGACTTATTTACATTTACATTTCAATACAGCACTTCATTTTCTGTCGCAGTCTCGGAAGGTCCTGAATCATCACAGGATTCATAAATGCGCTAATCATGATCTGTACATAATAAGAAAATATTGAGCCGACTCTATGCAGCCATGTGCACTCACAGTATTTCCTCCAAATGCCCATCCCACTTTGTGTCTCTGAATAAAAAAAAAAAGCAGCGGCCGTTAAAAAAGTGCTTTGTGGTTTTCGCTTTCTTTGAACGCAAATTTCAACTTTTTCTTCCTACTTATTGGTATAGTGAATGTTTATAAGCAGCAGTAGGCCCGACATATATTAACAATTATTTTCAATAATCAAATAAGCATTTTCCAAAGGATATCATTATCCAAGTTTCTTAAGTGTTCCACATTCCTGAGGTAAAATACAGGTCTTCTTAAAATAAAAGCTCAACTGGCCGCCACGCGTTGCTGCAAACATGGGTTTACTGGAAAGGTGCATCTTCCAAGCACGAGTTAACATAGCCCACAAAGGATTTTTTTTCTGTTTGGGACAGAGGTCGGTGCACAAGGAAGCAACAATGGATGAAACAAAATAAGCGTGAAAAAAAGTCTGTGCTTAAAATATATATTAGACACCTGCCATATTTGTATTTCACCAGCGGAGCTTTGCCAAATTCAGGAGGCTGCATTTCACCACGTTGAAGGATATTATTATATGTTTTTCTTAGTTAATCTAAAGGCAACATTTTCATATGCAACTGGTATTCATTTGTACGTACTATAAGCTGCTGCACTACAGATTCTTGATTTTCTGTTCAGCAGAACAATGTGCCGAAGGAAAATTCATTGCAAATCTTGGTATTTACTGATAAATATTCGGACACATTAATGTGAGATTCGGCGGCGCTGATAATTCAGCTGTATCACTTCATTTTTTTAACTCGGTTTTTCCAGGCTGTTATTTTTTTCAGCACGTTTTAAAAAGCCAATTTCGAACATTTCCCGAATTTATCAGAATTTTGGGGTACAATCTCACGAAACGGTGGAATCAAACTCTCGAATGTTCTCCTCCTCTAGGCTCTCACCCTAACTCTCCCCATCATCCCCCAACAAACAAGGACCAGTTGATCTTTGTGAAATGGGTATGCCTCTGGATTTAAGGTTTCACATAGAATAAACATGCTTTCGCCTTTCGTGCTAGTAGAAGGGTACAATTGTAATGCTGTAAAATCAAAATTGTGTATTTGAAATAAAAAGACAAAAAATGAAGGCTAAATGATTACTTAAAATTCTTACAGAATGATGTTATTTTAATTGGGTAAAACAGCATCACAGAACTAGAATTCAACGTAGGAAATAAATAACTCAAAATCATTCATATCACATGAATTTCTCAATTAGCTCACCTAGTGATTCGGCTTCTTCATATGAGATGTGTAGATGAAAAGGGGGTTTATGGAAAACAAACCTACCCCAACCACAGTCCACAGCTATTCTGAAAACCTGCTTCCGAAAACAAACTCACTTAAGAATTGCTCAGTCTCTACAGAAGGCATGCAGAGGCTTGAGATTGCTGACAATCCAATCAGTAAAAGGCACGGTTCCACCGACCAGGCTCTGAAAGACTTCAACCACAATGGAAAAGCAACAGACATGCAGGGTTCTTCAAACAGAGGGATGGAAGACATGGAAAGTCAATCTCAGCCCCCAGAGTAAGACCAAAGAGGACTAGAGGTGGTAGGCACATCAGACAATAATTACTAGTGTGGAGAGGAGCAGCTAGTCCCTTCAAGCCCAGCAACAAGATAAAGCAGATGAAGAAGACCCTCCAGCAAGTGCAATACAAGGAGAGAAAAGTAGTCAGTTTCCATGAAGGCAAATACAAAGAAACATACAAATGGTAGCAAAGGACCGCCAGTTCAATCTAGGTTGGCCTCCTAAATTGTGTATCTACTATCCAGATTCTAGTGAAAGCACATTCTGGCTGGCTGTTTTGTGTATTTTGATGTTGTTTGCTGCCTGTCCTTCAGAAGAAACCTATTTGGGTTATACAGTATCCAGCCTGGCATCACATGCAAAATGTTACTGTGATCACTAATTTACAGAATGCTCCAGCACAAGACTGTGAAAATGTCGACCAAAGTGCAACCACCAGCTCTATTCATCCTTTTTTTGATTTAATAATTAAGTTAAAGATGACAGTATAAAATAAACGTGAAACGTTTTTGATGAACGTGCCATAAGAGACCCTTATTGTTAGTTGTGGTATCATAATTAAATACAATTTTCTCGCATTTGATCTAGAGCTTTACTTGTGTAACTTAACTTAATTTAGTCATATTTACCTATAAAGCTAGCAATGGGCTTCCTTGGTGAAAGGGTCTGGTTTTATCAGTGTGCACTGTGGCCAAGTCATTGACTCTACAGTTCATCACTATCCGGAGAATGTTCATGATACTGATAATCATCTAAAACAGTGGTGCTTAATATTGGGTCTGTGCACACCTGAGAGTCTGCAACGCCGCTCAGGGGGTCTTCTAAAGTTTAAAAAATAAAAGAATTGTTGTAGAATAAACCCAATACACCTGATTTTCTATAGGTTCTTATAGTCTAACCAATTGACATTGCAGAATTGAAAATAATAAAAACAAAGCATGTGGAGAGCACAATGTTTGAACAAACATGCTTGCTAAAAACAGAGATCGTGAACGAACATAGTTCAAATCTGATCAGTCTTGTTTTGCTAAAATGGAAAAAAACACCTACAAGGCTTTAATTTAAAATGCAGAAATAAATATTTATATATATATATATATATATTTACTTTGTCTATGTTACAAATATTTCCACCAGGAACTTGACCATTTGCATTACACTTTCTCTCTCTCTGCTCGGTTGACTGGCAGAAGAGAGACTTTAAGGTCCATCATAGAAAATATGAGATTTCCTCCTCAATTTCAACTAAGTTCAGTGTTTTGGTGAAATGCTGAATCACCAAGCATCTAAAGTAATCCCAATATCATAGTCGCTGAGAAGCATGAATCCATCTTCTCCTATCGTCTTCAGCGGAATACCTATGGCTTGTTCTAGTCCTTCTTGCCAGCAAACATTCAAAGCAATCAGTAGGTTCAAAGTTAGAACACATACAAAGCACCGATGCCACTTATAACTTTGCTTTATTTGTTTTTGATGTAGTCATTTTGGCATCAAACTTGAGACCTTTGCAGTGAACAATGTCTCTTTACTCATTTGCTCTCGTTAGAGCCGTAGGCAGTTCCTGAACACACATTTTTGCATTGACTTCCATTAAGTGCCTTCGGTTGGACTACCAACTTGTTTTTTAGGAGAAACGTGATCTGCATTTCCTGATGATTGTGATCTAGAGACCACAGTGGCAACAAATTCTTTCTTGGTTATTTCATCATGATGGTGGGCACCAGACTTGGAATGGTCTTTGACAAGGAGACTACCTGCAACAGATGCTTGTTGCGGCATTCGGTCTCCAAGACCCCTTTTTCTTTTACGGAGTTTACCTGCTGTTTTCTTTAAGTCCAAGTATACTGTTGATTGACTGGGGGGTAACCTGCCAAGGAAATCCCTGCTCTGGCTGACATTTCCCACTAATGTGATGCCACTCACTCCTTTGTATGAATCCCTTTTCAGACCTTGATCAGATACTGTAGATCTGGCGTCCTGTCTGCTCCTGTTCTGTTCCTCTAGTTTGTTTGATTTAAAGTTATCTTCAGAATGCCCAGCTCTTCTAACCTGTGAGTCAGATCCAGACTTACTACTACCGTGAGTAAGTGACACACCCTCTTTGGTGTTAGTTTTGGGTTCAGCTTCAATAGCAAGGGATATTTTTTCTCTGAGATTAATGTCTACCTCAAAATGGTTTGTAACAATGGCTTTTACACTAGGTTTGTAAACCGTTGCGTTGTTTGCCCCAGTATTCTGTTTAGGGACAGATGGGTGGGCTGACTGTTGCTTCTTGACATTTTTGGTTCTTGGGTCAAAGCCAATGTCTGCAGTGATGTTGGTATACAGTGGGTGGAGCTCCTTGGAAATCAATGTATAGGAAAGTGAATTCATCCCATCTTGAGTCCACATCCTCTGCGTTCTGATCAGAAGGTCAAACCTACAGAAAAGGAACACAGAGAATTTTAGTACTGTTTTTGCAGGTAGTTTTAAAAACATGGGTATTTATTTTTCTAAATTTGATAAAAGCCAATGATACCAGATGTGCATGTCCGGAGAAGCTTCAGTATGTATTTGGGAAGTAGGTGCAAAAATACGCATACAGTTACCTTTAAGATGATACTATGAGTAGTAATATACTTGTTCTTTCTCATTATTAACTTGTGGGTACCTCCCAACTGCAAAATGAGACTGAAAATTATTTCTCAGTACTGTGAATGTATGCTTGTTTGATAGCCAGGTAACTCCCTCCCTTTTATGATAAGCTGTATCAGGTTCCAACCCAAAAAAAGAAGCCAACCTGTGTGTGGTTAATGTCCTATGGTTCAGTGGCTGGAAGGAGGGTGTTAAGGGCCGGCTTTAACACAATAGCCCCCAGTGCGACAATCTTTTTTGGCACCCGCCCTCCCCCATGACCTCCTCCTTGGATTCCCTCACTAACACCAGCCGAAAGTGCCCCTCATCCCTCCATTGCCACTCACTCACATAGATTACATTTGTTTTAAAGCGCTGGTAAAGGCTGGCTTTATTAATTCACTCAGCTACCCACATAAAATACAGATCTTTTCTTTGCAGCAGGCATATTAACCGTCTGCGCTACTTTATGGTGAATCAAAACTGGGATCTCTCTCTAGCAGGAACATTAATCACAAGAGATATCTTGATATTTTTATTGCTGCCTAAAAGCTGGATGAACAAGGAGCCCTGCAGTAGGTACTTTTAAATTGTAAGTTATTGCTAAACACAGCCCCCCCCCCTGAGGTCAGTGCCTCCACGCCAGGTCAGCGCCCAGTGCAGCCACACCAGTTGCACCGCCCTAAAGCTGGCCATGAGGGTGTTGATAGTGTGATAACTCTACGACTAAGAGTGATTTCGTCTTTTACATCAAGGCTCTTCTTAATCTGAGTTTGTGAGTGAAGTCCACTGCAATTAATATTGACGACCCAAATGCACCAGTTAACGGTTTAGGCCTAGACAATCAGACTGTTCAGAACATTCTTTTCAAATTTCATAATCGTTCAGCGAGAACCCAGATGACTCTAGCATCAGAAGTGTCAGGAATTGCACATAGTCGCCCGCATATATCTAACTGGCTGCATCCATGGAGAATGCCTCTGAAGCGCAAGGCTGGTTCTGGGATCACAAACCAGCCCAGGCAATATTGAATGACCGGCCTTGCGGGGGATGGGGGGGGGGGGTGGAGTGGGGGGGGGGGGACGGGGAAACAAGCTGCTGCACTTTTGTTACAATGGGCTGATTTTGCTGCAAAACCGGCCCCCAGCAACAAAAACAGCCCTCACCAGTACAAACCCGGAACTCACCCTTCCGGCCCACCTGGGAAATGCCTGGTGCCCGATACGGCCAGTCCAGCCCTGCTAAAGCTACATTATATCTGATGGCTTAAGCCCAGACATCAAATCAAAATGGTGGTATAGTTTCATGCAGGCTGTATCAATGTTTAATACTGTTATACATCTAGCAATTGTGGCTTTCGAAAGCACTATTCTAAAACCATTGTCTATAAAAGTCATGGATACTAATAATAATAATAATAGCTGATCAAAGAACCCTATTTATGGCAAGATGATGCACAAGAAAGAAATGCTGGATGTCCCAATTATGTCTCTTCTGCCTAGGAGGTACGAGTACCAGCAAAAAACAATGTTGAAAGCACGCTCACCCTGTTTACATAGAATGCTGACTGAACCTTCAGAACAAAGGTGGGATGAGTCCTGAAAACTCAATTTTTGTTCTGCTTGGCATTGGAGAAGAATTCCTCAGTCGAGTTCACGTAGACCCCACCCCAAAGGTGTACATCTCCACACAGATTCATACCGGTGAGGTAAGGAAGATTTACCAATTATTAAGCAGATGAGTGGGCAGATGTCCTTCATTACCTTTACGGCCCAGATACAGAATCACAACCATTTCCTCTTGAGGGCTGAAGAATGACTACCTCACAGCCACCAGAAACTCAGAATTCTCCAAGGAGAGACTCAAGGGAGCAACGTTTGGCTCCTAGGTATCATTCTCTAAAGCTGAACATTTTTAGGATGGGGTGCAACATACTCTTTCAGTACATGAACAGAAGACTCATACTCTGAGGGAAGTGCACACAGAAGCTCACAGAGGAGATCTGAAAACCAGGTCTGGTGAGGCAAAGCCAGAGTAGGTAGGAAAAATGAGCATTCTGGGGACTCTGATCATTTGAGTGAACTTTGAAATCAGAGGAATTGGGCGAAAGGCATACAAGAATACCCTCATCCAATCAAACACCAGGCCATTCTGTATGGAGCTTGGCCCATGTGCTAATCCTGAAGGTGAATTAGTTACATCCGGGATTCAAATGATTATCAAAGGAATTTACAAGTCGATGAGTACAAGCCTCAAAGCTAAGGTCAAGGCCTTCCTGAATAATTTTCAAATTTGTGTGGCCAGTGGAGAATCCTGCTCAGGGTATCTTGCATTGTTAATCTCAGAACTGCGGAAGACTATCAATAACGAATATGCTAAGCTGTAGTACATATTACAACAGATCCAATGCAAGCTGGAAGACCTGAGGGGTGCGGTGATACCATGTTTCCTCACATTGAAAAGGGCAGTGGTATTGTCTGTGTGGATCATCATCATTCTTAATCTCACTAGTGGAAATAAAGCTTTCAATGCATCAGTCTAACATGTGCCACTTGTCAATGGTGATCAGTCCCTTGCAATGCTGCCATAACAATACTCTTAAGAGTCAGCAAAGCAAGAGTGCTGCAGAAGGGATAGATAGTAGAAGAACTGCATAAAGAAGTTGGGCGTATCTTGTCACAACTGCAAGGCCAGAACCATGGATGTCTGGACTAGCAATGGCTTAGGATGGCTTCCCAGCCTTTTCTTAAATTTAGCTGGAAAAACACATGTAAAGTTTGGCACGAAGAACTACCAACACCGAAGGACATTTGTAGTCATAGAAGCCTCGGGAACTACCATGTTAACAGGTTTTCTTGCTCATAAAGTCATCCTCCATCTAGCTGGGGCTGCTTCTCTCTGTGAAGTGAAGACTGCTTTCAAGCTAGCGTGTATGTTTTTCCATATCTACCTGATTCCCTTGATGGCATCAAGAATGATTTGGGGAATTTCACTGAAAACCCAAGATTGCATAGAATATTAATTATAAGGTTAGGACAGACTATGCCTCATTCCTTGAGGCTATTGAATTAGGTCATTGTCTAAAGCATGGTTTACACTGGACCTGCTGCTGTCATAGAAAGCCAGCCACCAGGCCCAGGATCTTGTTAAAGGCATTTGAGGTAACACTAAGACCTTTATTGGTAGTTTTACTTCCCACCCTAACACAGAGCTACTCCCTGTGTGACTACAAGAAAAGCACATGGAAGTTATGTGTCTTTTAAGGCCACTGAATATAGCAGGATGTTGTTTTACATGACTGTCAGGAAATGAGCTATAATTAGCATCCTGGAAGCTTTAAAAGAGCATTCTTGAAAATCTTGATCACATGTTTTAATCCAAGAAGAATAAGGGCAAGTATGTCAAAATTGGAATGTCAAGTTATCCATGTGAAATATGTGAAGATGGAGAGAGCATACTAAGACATGGAAATGAAGGAGCGTTGAAACTAACAGTATGATGAAAACGCATTGGATCGTCTTCATAGTAGAGGTTACATAATGTATTGGAGTAAAAAATGAATCTGTACCTTTTTTTGGATAATGAGTTAATGGAAGGATGTATTACTGAAAACCATATCAATACTTATACAATGCATGTCCACAAACAAAGTTTGGGTATACTCCTCAGAACATTCATAATAAGACCGTAAATCCATCGCAAAGACTCATTGATGCAGCTTCCAATTACATTTTTGTACCAGTAACAAGATATATTGATTATTAATTACAGAAATAACTTCAGAGAAATTGAAATTAATCAAGGGCATTGAATAGCACCCTCTGTCTCAAATGTGCAATGTTTTCTTGATGGGATTGATGAAACCAATTGTTCGTCATAATCCTTTAAACAAAATACGTGTAATAACATCCAACATGGAGAACAAATTATTGATGCAATGGCTTTTTATTGACGTGATATTTGCAGGCTCGACAGTATCAGCCAGTAAGTTGGACATTTTAAAACATCCATTTGATGTGTACTTATTATTCCAATAAATTACAGTTGCTGAATTTTAAATGCTAAATGCATTTTTTAGCAAGCATCCAAATTACTTGGTGTCTTAATATTGACCGATGACCATCTTTGCCCTATGGTTAATATTATTGGTCATAGCATGAACATTAATAACTTTTTATGTCAATATTGATAGAATAGCAGAGTCATCTCACCGGTGAGGGTTTTCCTCGTTCCCTTTGTCCCCTTTGTGTTTCACCATCTTGTAATGCCCGACTGAGACAGGAGGCCGGGATATCTTCATGCCTGCGAGCCGAACCCTAAAGAAAAAAGAAAACAAGAACAAGCTTGAAACAGGGGTTTGGATAGAGGCGACTTAGAAGCACTCCACTAGGGCTTACATATTTAAATTGACCTTATTTGGGAGGTGAGGGTTGGGACAACCAAGAGGTGCTTTAAAGACTACTGGGCATTCACATTTAGTTTCTGTTTTAAGATTGTCATCTGCCAAGTTATTAAAGTAAACTTTATCTAGTAAAAAAGTAAATCGGACACTATGTACATGCAAGGTTTATGTCACTGAAGTGAATATTAACTTTACTAGTACATTGTTATTTCACAGTTAAGAGTCTATGTTATGAGATAATATTAGCATGGGCCACTTTATCTTTGGTCTAACCGTAAAGAGCGCAAACAATAATAATGAGACACGTATGCTAATTTGAAAACAAAAATATCGATTCACAAGAAAATGAAGGAGGAAAAGGTAAAATGTAATTACAGATCGGTGCAAAGGAACAAAAAGATAGGATTCAAGAAAATTAAACGTAAGACTAAACATCCAGTTTGGAAAAGTTTCATTCCACTAGTTTGCAAGTGTACAGTGCATACTTTATATATAACTAGCTAAAGTAATGATTTAAGCTCTGGAGTAAAGGTTAACTAAGTCAGTCCATTGGAATAGATTTTCAGAATTTTGTAAGAACTTAACCCTTGCCTAGCGAAGCTACATTGAACTTTCCATAAATAATACAATTTCACACAGATTGGTCAAAGGGGCAAAAGTTAGGAGGAAGATCCCAAATGTTTTTCTGCCTATTTAAATTCACTAATGACGATTTGAGAAAGGTACAGATAAAAAGCTACATAGATTAACACTAACTTTGATATGAAGACAGATCACAGTGCCTTCTGTATACTTTCGTATGTGCATTGACCATTCAAAAATTTACAGGTAGCTTAGTTTGACGTCAGCATAACCAGGGATTCAAATCGGAACTCGAAATGTAATTAGCCCTAATCACACATTTCTTGGTCTGTTAATCTTGGCAAAAGACACAGATCCCATGTAAAATGTTACTGTTGGAGGATAAGAAGTAAAGGGATTGCAAATAATCCTGAAATTTGCCTAATTTTGAATTCAAAAGTCGTCATCGCTGTTATGTGAGGCGACTGGCCTATACTGAGAATACTGGAGCTGGTACATATTTAGATTCAAAATGTAGGTGTCTAATGTCTAACATTTTCAGTGTTAATTAAGTAATTGGGGAAATACAATATTTGAAATATATACTCATTTTAGCCACAAATGAAATATTTAAACTTGAAACTTTGCACTTGTTGAAGGTCCAAGTAATGGTTGAGTAACAACACAGAGTTCAATCGCTCTGCTCCCTCGAGTAATGTAAACTACTCTCTAATAAAGTCAATATAGGAAAGCAGGTCTAAATAACATTGTAACCTTTATCACGGGCCACATCATTTATCGAGGAAAGATGTATAAATGGTTTATTTGTGACTTTTAATAAAACGTGTTCCATATGAAAAACACGCTTAAGTACTGTATGTATCAAACGATGGGGAGATGGACACAAGTAAAAAATTTGCCCAATTACAAATGTATTGCAAAATCAGAGGCTCCTATTACAGTCTCCATTCTTTTTTTTTATTAAGACCAGCAGCATGTTTAGCATCATAAACTACATTTCCCATCAGATCTGGGAAGCGAAGCTATCAATGGCAAAATAAAAATGTTAACCAATATGTGAGAGACACTCGTGCAAAACCCTCATCTACGAACAGCACGTCCGCTTTTCTTGCAGCTTCTCCCTTGTTGTAATGCGGATGTTCCTGATTCCATGGTATGTGCACCATTCAGTCTTCCCCCTTTACCCTGCACCTGTGCTGCTTTTTGGAATCCATTTCGAATTTGTAGTTTTGCTACATTATTTAAAGGTTTTTATTGTTACTTTGTTTAGTTTTTTTATGTTTAGATGTACTGTGTGTTATTTACAGACCCCCTTTGTAGACAGACACCTCGACTTAGTTTACCTACCTGGCTCTCAACTGCATAGAAAATTAGAAAGAAAACTAGAGTTAGAAGATGAAAGAGCATGCAACATATCCAGAAAGCTAGTGAGCATGAAGGAAAAAAAGAAAAACATAATGAACAAACAATGAATGAGAAAGGAGTGATAATTAAAACACCACTGACAGCGAAAACAACATATAAAATACATAGCTGATAGCTGATTCCACTCAATGGCTGTGGGCTATGACATGGGTAATTGGATGGGCCTCACAAATGGGAGAAGCACATTGACATTTTGAGGGCTGAAGGATGTAGGCGCTGTGAACTAGCTGGCAAAGGGCGTGGACACCTCAGATGGGTATAGTAAGTTTGACACGCCAAGCGGGACGGGGGTCGATGAACTTGCTTTGGATTGTTATGGAGAGTATGCACAAATAATGATCACATAATGCATGAAGTTTATCTAAACGGGGAACAAAGGCACTATGGGTGATATCTTAAAGGGATATGTACTTGGCATTGGTGGAAGATGCATAAACAAAGACCCTTAAACCTTGTTAGGGAATGCACGCCAGCACTTTGAACGAACAAGAAGTTAATACAGTTTGGGTGGGGAGAGGAAGTGAACACCACAGATAGGAGGGACACATGACGTTTATAGGCCCACTGCATGCATGTGCTGTCAAGGAATGCACATTAACCTGAAGTAACGTAGTGGCAGGAAGAGGAGTGTCCATCTAGCTCTGATAGCTAGTGCGTGTCCTAATATAGCTATTTCCGGAGGAAAGACCTACCCTTTAATAGCTAAAAAGTTTAGCTCCGTTTGCACCACCCTTTCTAAAAGCCAACTTAAAGGTCTGAGGTCTTACCCTATTGGAGCACTATAATACTTCTTGGAGTCCTTTTGGACAAAATATTCTTGCATTGCAACCGTGCTTTCAGTGCATTTCCCAACATATGTCATGTGACAACACTTTAAACGTACAAAGTTGATTAGTGTTTTGGTGCTCTTGCAAGTGCCTTTACCTGGATAGTCTAGATACACTTTTTTCCCACCAGTTATATCTACATAAAGTTAGTCATGAATCCATGAGCAGCAGCAGGTTTGCCCCTGCCTCTCAATGATGGAGCTTAACTATGCCTGGAATGTGCGGGTGGAGAGGAAGTCGGTGGAAATGGAAGGATCAAATGACACAATAATCGAGTAGTTACTACTCATGTTGTAACTTCTTCTTATTGCTTGCATCAAGCTCTTTCCATTGTCCATGACAAGGTCGAATCCAAAAAAGGGAAGGACACACTTGGATGAGGACTTATAGGCCGGAATCAATGTGGGTCAAAGTACTTTGAATGCTCAGCTACATCAAGATGAATGTCAATCATGAAGCTTGTGCCCAGCCATCGGTGCTCACGGAAGGGCTGCGTAGTCCAATTTGTTGCCTGCGAGAGTTTAGAAATTGCTACATACCTCTGAAAAGCAACAACAGCTACCTTAGCTCTAGTAAAGTGGTAAAAGATGTCTTGTGACAGAGACCCCTGAGTGGTTCAGATTTAGCGATGCCTCAGAAACTTGCCTAACGGTGGTGTGCCCGCTAAATGCATTTATGAACAAGCATTGACAAAACTAATAGGTTTCGCCTATGAAAGTACTATTGACTTTGTCAATGACTTTTAGCTATGTTGTACAGCAGTGTGACTGCCATGCAGCATGGCTTAAAGTGGAAAAAATGCTAGGACACAACCAAAACAGATGAGGGAGGAACCAAGGGAGGAACACAGAGGAGGGAGAAGTCTACAAGGGAGCTAACGGGAAAAGACACACTCTGGTAAAGTGCTTAAACACAAAGAAAAAAGTAGCGCCTAGAAAATGAGCAGTAGAAGGACACAAGTAATGCATCCACGC
This sequence comes from Lissotriton vulgaris, assembly GCF_964263255.1. Lineage (NCBI taxonomy): Eukaryota > Metazoa > Chordata > Amphibia > Caudata > Salamandridae > Lissotriton > Lissotriton vulgaris. The sequence continues at coordinate 272,676,921 of NC_141700.1, forward strand.
TCCTGGGAAGGGACAGCCACATGAAATAGAAAGAAGCCTACAGCAGCTGACCAATAGGCAAGAAAATGAGTTACAATGCAGCCATTCAATGGTAATCAAAGGCCAACCTCCAAGCTCACTGTTAGAAAACATAAGGTCTCAAAGAGACAGCGCATGTAGTCTAGGCGAAACCTAAAAAGGTGAGCAGCTTTCATAGCAAATGATTTCGACACACTGAAAACATGTTAACAAGGAAAACTATCGCTTTTAAGCTACAAGAAGCAGGTTGACCACTCCTGCAAAATACTGTTGCACAACCACTGGAATCGGATGAAGGATTCCCTGAGAGCGAAAAAATACAGGAAACCACTGAAAGGTAACTACTGCTTTGTCAAAAAAAGAAGACACGCTTGTTCTTTGTCCTTTTCCTCAATACTCAAATAATATCAGGTGCATGCCACATCATTTTTATAAACAAAATGACGCCTGGGCACAGAAAGGCTACACATAGTATTCTGAGTGCTACTGTCTTTCCACAGAACACGCCATAATGTGGACAGGGCAGGCTTGGCTGCTGCAAGGTGGTCATAGAAGGCACTGGACTTGCTTTAATGAATCATTACAACAAGAGTACTCAGTTCCGCTAGATTTAACGTCAACAGTCTCTGTTGTGATGACAGATGCAACACTGCCCTGCAAAGGATACACCGTACTACTGGCAGGTCTTTAAGCCATGTAAAACCGATATGTCTGATCGAATTCTTTATAAAGTGGAGAAGGCTGAAAAACATTTTCAGCAGTAGAGCAACGCCTGGCAAAGGTGCATCAAAAGGTGTACGTAGAGTGCAAGCATGAATGAAGGAGGGAGGCTCCATAATGTAACTGGTGGAAGACACGATGTCCAGGAAGGAAGAGGATCTGCAGGAACAGGATGAGTATGGTTGGGTGGGTGTCCAGATCATTACTGTCGTTGGATGGCAGAGCAGAGGCGCTTGAAAATAAGAGCTGTGCGGACTACATTAGCTATAGATTTATAGCGTGACAAATAACCCAAAGAGCGTCAGGGTGCTTAGGGACTAGCCAACAGCACAGGGCGAATGACTGCTAGATCTCCTGCAGAATGTCAAATTGAGAATGGTAAGAATTGATCCAGCGAGAGAATTCCAGGGCATAACGGACAAGAATGAAAAGAGCAGCTTCGCAGCCAGCTCGGCTTTACACGTGAAACAGATACCTGGTTGCAGGATAAGTGTAGAAGGCGAGGTGAGTTATAAGTACGAAATTTAAGCTGAAGGTAAGTGGGATAAGGGAGTCCATTGCTGGGATTGATTCTGACCCCGTTTGAGGCCTCAGTGGAGGAGGCCATGAAGATGCTATTCGTGAAGCACCTGGTCCCTTCTACTCATTATGGTGACAAATTAGTGAGAATGGCTTATAATCTCCAATCCAGGATGAAGTCACTGTAGAAGACAACTGCCAGGTCACTCTCCCCGTAGTCCCCCTGGAGTCAAGCTTACATGAACTTACATATTAATGAACAACAATGGGTCCTCCTTTTCCCAGACCTCAGCCAAGCAACGCAATCATGGAGGATGGACCTCGCGCATGTGCGCAGATCTACTCATTCTACACATATCTTCTTCGATCTGGTCCAGTTGTTTGAGGTTGGAAAAAAACAGCCAGACATTTATTTTATCACAGTGGGAAAGAGATCATTCATTTCTTAAAAACTGAAAAACTAGGTGCTTGAGTCTCCGTGGGCCGTAAGACCACTTCGGAGACCGAGTCTTTCAATATTGATTTGAACCGGTGCAGTGCATGTTAATGATGGTCATTCTCAGCAGGGCTTTTCCTGCCAACCCCCTGTTTTTCACTCTTCTTTTCTTTCTGACGCGTTTCCCTTCTCTTGCTGCTTCTAGAGACCACTCTTTGGCTTTTCATTGCCTTTTCCTCTTTGCCCTGCTTTTTTTGCTATGAATTGTCAATCATTGATATCATGTCTGGAGCAACATATTCACCTGAAAACTCAGGTGGTTACTACTTTCTTTGATATGGTCAGCCACTAGCCTTCAGTCTGACTTGCGGCTACTGGTAATTGATTTGGAGGTTGCTGTTTGGAGAAATCATTGTCTTCTGTATAGTCTTTATTGTTTAACGACAATAAAACGATTTAACCGAAACACCAAAATGATTGCTCTCAACTCAAGGGACTGTATTACAGAAACTTTACTGAAGCAAAACATTAAATAAATTGCACAATTTTTGCTGCTCAGACATACATAACAAACTCATTCCACACTACTGTTGCTGTATTTCATTTATTTGTTTAGTACATATTTTTGCAGAGATCAGACATAGCAACATGGGCAACTGAGTGCTTCACATGTAGCACGAAAATACAAATCGGTTACAAACGGAAAGTGTAACTGTAAAGACAATCACATCATACAGGAGGAATGGGTGTTTAAGATGAACCAGTGGGTTTGTCCTGAAAGACAGTAGGTTGCTGTGACATCTAATGACTGCAGGTAGGTTACTTACTCCCTCCATATTCTAAGAGCTACACATGCGAAGGCTTGGTTCAGCATTCTAGTGTTTCTTACTTTAAGGATTTCGTGGATCATCCATGATTTGCTTCTTGCATTTTTATTCACTCTTAAGTTTTTCCTGCTAATACAAGCTGAGGTCTAGGTTAAGGGTTTTGTGAGCTATGTTTGCCAGTTTGAAATGGTTTCTGGCATTGTGGAGTAGTCAGGAGATTCTGTATTGATGACCATAATGTGGCCTGATTGTTAGTGTCCTTAACAAGGCGAGCAGCAACATTTAGACTGGATTGGAGGAAGTTCTATTTTGGGGAGCCATTTCCATCATTGAGGTAGGAAAGGACCACAGCTTGTACAGTGGTCCTTAAGTCTTGTTGTGGGATGGAAGTGTGAAGACCTTTGATTCCAACGACCAGATTGGGAGAAAGGCACACCATTGCTAGATTCTTTAGCCAATGAGAGTGAAGGTCATGCCTTGGCTCATATGACAACCACTCTAGTGATGTGAAAAAGAAAACTCACGAGTATCTTACCATACTTCCACTAATCTGAAAATATATTAATTTGAACAAGACATGCAAATTAATGTCAAATGCTCATAGCTTATGTAGGAAGCACAGTTACTCTGGAAAGAGATGCACACATCAATAATGGTATAACAAGTTTATTACCAGCCATCTGCTACGATTTCTAGTCACTATTTGTAACATCATTTGATTAATTAGAATGGTAGCAAACATCAGTAAAACACGAACCAAGTTCAGAGCAAATAACTTAGAAAATAGAAATTGTCATCAAACAGATTCAAAACCTTTCAATGTTTGGTTTTAGCCTAAAACACTAAATCCTAATCTAACAAGATCCTGCCCTAGCTATTTGTTACGAATGAACAAGTTACTTACCTTCAATAACGCCTTCTCTGATAGAGACTCTGTCTAGCTGCAGATTTCTTACCTTAGAATTACCTCCAGGCATCAGACTTGAGCTGGAATTTATTTGTGACCAGTATCCCTGATCGCGCAGTAGGTGGTGACGTTTGGCTCTGCTTGGCGTTGTCCGAGCCAAAAATGACATGTGCAATGCCTATATAGGCTCCACCCAAGCACGCTGATATCAGCTTTTCGCGACTTTCCACGTCAGAATCGCAGAGCCACGAAGAACATTGGAAGCAGGTGTGTGGAACTAGGGCCGCGAAAAAAGGTACAGACCTTAACTCTAAAATCTGTTCACACTCGGGAGGATGGGTGGGTCAGTAAGGAATGTGTAGCTAGATAGAGTCTCTACCAGATAAGGCATTACCGAAGGTAGGTAACTTGTTTATCTACTAGAGACTTCTAGCCACAGATTCCTTACCTTAGAACAGATACTCAGGCAATACCTTCCCATAGGTGGGTCTCCAAACATGATTGAGACCAAAATGTTCTGCAGGACTGAACAAGAAAAATGGCCATCCCGACGGACCTGACTGTCCAGGTAGTAGTGCTCAGTGAAAATGTGCAGCGAGGCCTACGTTGCTGTCTGGAAGATATCCTGGACCGGAACTCAGCGTGCTAACACAGTGGTTGCAGCCTTTGCTCTGATGGAATCAGCACTCAAACCCCCTTGGGACTGCTTCTTGGCCACTATTTAGCAGATTTTAATGCAGAACACTATCCAATGGGAGTTAGTTCGCTTCTGCAGGGTTTTCCCTTTTTTGGGTCTGACATTTCGCACGAAGAGTTGATGGTCCACCCGGATTGGCTTTGTACAGTTTTAGAACGACAACGTTCTTGTTGGGTCCAACCGGTGGAGTTTCTACTCTTCTTTAGAGGGATGAGGAAGAGTATAAAATGTAGGCAAGGTGATACATTGGCCTACATGAAAAAGGGTTACCACCTCAGCAAGAAGGATGCTGGAGTCTGAAGGACCAGTTACTCTGTGAAGAAGGAGATGCATGGAGGCTGAGATGACAACACCTGTGGTTTACTGACCCACCGGGCAGGTGTAGGCCTAAGAGGTCACATAATAACCGTCTAAAAAGGAGCACACATTAGGTAGTATGGACCAAATTAAGGTCCCACTGAGGCATAACGAAGGGACCTGGAGGGAATAAGTGTTGCAAACCTTTAAGGAATGTATATCCAACAGGAGACTAGAAGAGAGAAGGCTGATCTGGCAGCCGCAGGAAGGCAGAAATGGCTGACAACTAACCCTTCAACTTACTCCATGAAGAGCCCTGCTGGGTCAGGGTAAGGATAAACAGAAGAACTTGGGAAAAGGTACAGATAATGGATCTGCCTGTTTGACTATATACCATGCCACAAATTTGCTCAAACAGCCGGTGTATACCATCTTGGTGGAGGGACTCCAGGTTTCCAACATAAAATTGCCGACTTTGGGCGGAAGGTCCAAAGCTGTCATCTGTCGCTGCTCATTCTCCAAACAAGAAGGGGGAGCATTAATAGGTTCGGGTGGAGAACCCTTCCCTTGTGCTGCAGCAGAAGATCCTCCCAAAAGGGCAGTCTCATTACAGGACCGATGCAGCTAGAAGTCTCTAGCAGATATTGTGAAATAAGTGCAATTGTAGTAAAAGACAACCCATTTGGATACCTTTAGTGAAGAGGTAAAATAGGGACATCCTACAGAAGTATCACATTCTCGATATTTCCCATCCCATAAGAGAGGCATCATCACTCTTCTGAGATATGCTGCTTAGTTTCCTGGTTCAGGGTTAGACATCCAGCCATGCTGAAAGATGCTTGTGCAGTCTAAAGACTTCTGTTGTGAACTTTTTGTTTCTGTCTAGCAACATCCCATTTCGTTCTCAGACCTTTCTGACCTGAGCTTCTAAAAGCAGTGGTTTATGTAGGAGACACCTTTACTACCTCTACCTACTGATGGACACCCCTCAGGTATTACCTTTAGTTCAGACACTGCAATGACCTCACATTAGATCTGAAAGAATTAAATGAAAGACAATTTTATTTCTGGGCTTCGTGGAAGACTGAAATGTATCAATCACTTTTTGACTGTTGAAATGTAGTTGAAACTAACGATATAACCTGAAGCTAACTGTTTTATATCCCAGTGTTTAACCGATAGACATGTGTTGCATAAATACTTGGAATACATCCCAGAATCTTAGGATGCTTTTTGTACTGAAAGATGACACCTGCACATGGCCTAATCCATGACATAGCAGACATCCACAAGTCCGATAAACTTGGATGAAATCCAAAGCAAGTCCGAACAATGTCTTCACATTTCAAAAGCGAGTAGGCTTCTATAGGAAGAATGCACGTTAGTGCATCAGAATCACTTCTGCTTTATTAACAGTCTTAGAACCACAAGTATTTCAATATCACAACTTAGTAGGTTTGTGGAAATACACCTTACATTAAGAATATACCTTACATTACCACAAGTTTAATACTTTATGATATAATACTTTATGTGTAATAACTTCACCATGGAGTGATACTTTTACCACATCCACCTCTAGAACCAGCGTCATTCAGTAAATGTGGCTAATACCCCTTTCTTGAAAATAAGTTGGTAATGGTTAATGAGTATTGCTTATGTACATATAGGTGGTCATGAATCCATGTATGTGTGCAAGTATGCAAAGTACAAAAGAAAAATCTGAAATGCTCTCCTTTTGGTGGTAATGACAGCAAATTCCTCACAAAATGTCAGGTGATATTTTAGTTGATTGTAGGAATGAGGTCGCAATATCTTCCTAATAAAATGATGACAAAGCATCTTTACATCTGTGGATCAGCATTCAGTTGCAGTAGATTTCAATCTTCTTGAGTAGAAATCTCTAGACAACCTTCTGTCACCATTATTGTTTATGCAGTACAACTAGTTGTTATATTTGTAGTGCCCTGAACTATAGCCTTCATATTTGTTGAGAGGCACGCGGACGTTCCATCAATGGCGGCCACGTTTGAACTAGCAACTCTTTATTGTAACAACAGCGATAGGTAGTGACAAGCGAGTAGCCAGCGGTGAGCGGAGCGGTGTGGAGCTGCGGGAGCTGCAGGAGAGAGTTCTGTCACGCCGCCATCTGCCCTTGGCCTACCCCCCGGACCTCCCCCCGGTCATCGCTTCCATTTACCCCAGTTCGGGGGGACCGGAGCAGCCTGCACAGCCCGAGAGGTTCGACAGCAGGTTTCCCCCACCGCCGGACTGTGACTCCAATGGGCACAACTGCCACAGCACCCGGCCCCAGCACCAGCCCGCGTCCACGTGAACACGTGGTAAGGCTGATTAGGCGGCAAGGAGGCCAGAGACTGCCAGACAGTGGAGCCACCTTCAGTGGGTGGCTACCGGGGGTCAGCAAGGAGGGGAAAGGAAAGCCTTTCACACGCAGCCGCCATTAGTGGGGGGCTGGTAAGTGAGTGCCCTCGGCTGGAATCGCGGAGGTGGCTGGAACAGGTCGGCGCGGCTTGTGGTCCCACCTTGTGAGCCCCGCTTGCCTTTGCTTTCTACTCCTGCTCCTACTCCTACTCCTACACCTTATCCAGAGTCCGCTCACAGTTATAGTTTGCTTGTCACCTCTACCTTCTCGTTCCCGTTTCCTGACAGTGGCGTCAGCGGTCAGAAGACGGTGTGCTGAGGAATCTTCGATCTTCGATCCTTGACATTGTCGTGTGGGGAGAGTGCTGCTCTCAGAGGCGCTAAGAAAAAGAAACCCTGCGCCATGGAGCGGCAAGCAGCAAACAGCAAGCAGCATCTCCCAGGTGGGCTATGGAAGGACAAGTTACAGTGCCACCAAGGAAACTCCCCCGGAGAAAGGGTTCTACCCTTCTAGTTGACCCCACTCAGGTCCCTTTCGGGGAGGGGGGGGCTCTACAACAGTCGCTGTCACTGCGAGATAAATTATCATCACCAGGAGGCCAACTGTCACAAGTGCGGATCACTGAGTTCTTTAGTAAGGCCTCACCTCAATTTCAGACCCAGACCAGCTCTGTCTCTTCCGCAACGCCGCAGCATGGGCCAGAAGCACAGGCCCATGATCAGCCTTCCTGCCACTGCCCTGGTCCCATCGATGGATCATTGTCTGAGGACTCCCCCCTCCTGCCTGCCTAAAGCTAAGGTCTCTCCGAGAATCCCAAGCAGTGCAGGTCTCTGCAGGAGGGTTTTACTTTGACCAAGGACACTCCCATCGACTCATTAAGAGCCCACACTATCGGCTCTGGAGACTTTACTCTTTGGGACTCTACAATACTTACTGCAGCTAAATAACAAGTTAAAGCACAAGTCCATGACTGCAGTTCGTCTGCCCCTTTAAACCTTCAAGAAGGCAGTGGTGATTCGGCAGCAGCTCATACATCACCTGAGTCTGTCACGCGCTGCAACCCGGGCACACATCGAACTGAGCACATTGATTCCTAATCACCAAGAAAGAGGCCAATGGACGAAAGCCCCTTTGTACCTAAAAATCTATCCGATCGGTTTCTGTCCTCCCTAGAAGCCCGAATTTATGCCTCCCTAGCGTAAACATCGGGCTTCAGTCCTCATCACTATTCTTTTAGTACTGTGCAAGAAGGCAAGGACTCGCTTACGCCCTCGGGGCCTACAAGTCCTTTCTCAATCTCATTGACATCCCTAGACATAAAACAAGACTCTATTGCAACTAATATTTGGCTTCAACTTTGTCTGACTTGGGCTCTAAGCTAAGTTCCCTCGAAAGGTCTATAGGGCCTCCCGACGGCACTAATTCTTGTTCCTGTTCCCCATCAATTACTAAACTTTCATCCCTTCCAGAAATTCTAGGCTCACTTTTGGATAGCGTGAAGCTCAACACTAACAGCAGTGGCAAACCTAAATTCACCCAAAAGGCTTAATTTGGGTCCCCCTCTAAACAGTTTCTGTGTTCTGCAACTATAGATACATCACTTTCACCAAGAAGAACTATGTCTCTCCCTTTGGAACCAGATCTCAAAAAGTTAATTTCCTCTCCTCTTCAGTCAACGGGGACCGGAATTAGAAATCCTAAAGGTGGCTTGGGGACCCTTAGCGCTCGCAGTCCAACAACCACCCCATTAGCCACCACTTAGCTTGGACACTCTGACCTAGCTCCTCAAAATGCTGCCCACCTGCCCTCCAATCTCCCAACAAAACTACTAATGTCTAGAAGGGAGAAAAAGAAACTTAAAAACAAAAACAAAAAACAACGTCTTGCAAAACAGAGATCGGGCTTGACGGGACAGAGGTTACTACTAAGCCAGACTCTGAAGAGAGGGGGCTCTCTCACTTTCCTATTTTCAATCAGGCTTTAAAATCAAAAACGAAAATCCCTGATTCCAGAGTGGTTCTCACTGATAATTACAAATCCATTGATAACCCTTGGACATTCATTCAGGAGGCCTCTAAGGTGACCTCTCTGGCCCCCAGTGATACCGAATTATATTCTACCATCACGAAGCCCGGGTCATCGTCATCTAAAATCAAAGGGACGCTCCCACAAGGTCAAAGTTTGGGCAGGCAAGACACCACAGCTCAGCCTTCAAAGGAAGTCCCAAACACTTGGAGTGGTCCTAATAAGTGCTCGGGAAATGTAGGCCATAAAACCTTCACTCCACATGCCACAACAGACAGCGCACTGATGGGTCCCTCTCTGCGACACCCAACAGGTGACCCAACCAAAACCCTTTGGGACTATCCTCCACAAATGCCAATGCCTTCTCAGTCTCAACTTTTACAGGCCTCGCAGGGAGAAGACAATTAGAGGGGAATCACTGTCTATTTGATTTTATACCTCTACACTTTAGGCCCCTCTGCTTCCTCCTGATACAGTGGGGAGACAGCATTATCAAGGTACTGAAAAAGAGGGCCCACATGACATTCTTAACAAAAACAACCTTCTTCACCTATTCAAGCACGTCCCAGTGTTCACTGGGTTTACCTCTTCTGATCTCATAGCAGTCAAGTTTGCCTCAATACCAGGCAAAGGGGCTTCGGAAGCAACTGTTACTACGTGGTCACAAGAATCCCTAAGGGATTCAATTCTTGGGGAAGCCAGTTTTTTTGAAGACTGGGGCACATAACTCAGGGTCCCTCCCCAACAGAAATATCCCCACATACTTCTCCAGAATGAACCAGCGAGGTCTTACACAAGGGTCCTGAAAGGGTCACGGGGTAAAACCCACGACTGGCTGCCAGATGCATCAAAAGTGAATAACTTCATTAACATTTCATATAACAACAACCAACGTTTGGTGAGCTGTAAATTAATCTTTTCTGTCCCCCACAATATTCGCAGATGCCATGGACATTCCCACCGAGAGCCTCCAGCCATCTGTCCCCAGCAGTATTCCTCCTAACGGCTTAGTTAAGCGGTCAGATTCTAGACTGACCATTTCCTCATGGAATGCTGCCGGGTTAAAGTCAACCCTTTTAACAAAATCAGCAGTGGACTATTTGAGCAAAAGTGATATCATCTGCTTTCAAGAAACTTGGTCTTTGTTTCCATCAGCTCTCCACAGCTATTATGAATTCTTCCAACCAGCATCCCGGCCTAATTCTTATGGCAGACCTTCTGGAGGCCTCTCCATTTTCATTAAACATGCCTGCAAGATTGCAGCTACCCCCTCTATCGGAATCCCTTGGCTGGACAAATTGTATTAATCACAGGTCTTTCAACCCCAACCAGGGCCTTACCTTTGCTTTTAATAAACTGCTGCTACAACACAGCTAAAAACATCAAAGTCACTGGCAACAGCTCTTTTGATCAAGCATATGGAAGAGCTCCTACTTGAGTTTGCTTCTGCTGAAGTTTCATTATTAGGCGATTTTAACATCAGAGACCTGGGACTCAACGCTCATTTAGTCACCAAAACCAAAGAGCAAGAAGCCATGCACACCTTCTTAATCAATATACAATCTACATTCTGCGAAGCAAATTACATTGGCACAGGATCCCAGCGTCCATCTATCTGCAACATTTAAGAATCTCTCGACCATTGATTATATTTTTTTATCACCATCTATGGCAAGTAAGTTAGTTAAAATGGAGATCCCCACTCGTACGGGGAGCGATCATATCCTTTTGACTGTAATAATGGACTTGTAAGTTCCTGTTGCTGCCAAAGTAACTGAAGCGAGGCATTCAATGCAGATCGAACTCCACACTCTAGTCATAAGAATCAAATGGGACTCTTTAGGTGCCGTTAAGGTGGGCACTTAGCTCATGGAAATAATTCCAGATTTCATTCAATACTCTCCCACAGGCCATCATCATAGGTGGGACACAGCCATTACTAAATTAAGAGACCTCCTAACAGGCCCTGAAGTTCTTCACAGATTCCCCATGTCTCCCCGCGGGGAAATCCAATCCGATTTTAGTGACCCAATGTAGAGCTCTAAGGAGGGCTGTGTGCTTGCATAAATCTAAAGGTACAGATCTTACTGCCAATAATATGTCTTTATTACGTAAAGCCTACCAAAAATCAACCTGGGAAGCTAAGAAACAAAAAGAACAGAAGGACTGGCTAAAGATATTTGCACTGTTAATGGAAAAAACCTGACTCACTTTTGGAACCACATAAACAAACTTCGCTCCTCCAATAAGAGCAGGGGGAACCCGGTTTCTGAAGAACTCTGGTCTCAGTATGTGATTCAGCAATACTGCTGTGATATCTTGGACCTCGCTGAGGTTATAATCAGAGATCCTGCCGACATTACGCTGATAGATACCCGTGAGTTGACTACCCCAGCCCAGGTCTGCTAGTTTCTGAAATCTATGAAAAACAATGGTGCTCCAGGGCCCAACAGCCTTCCATCTGCTGTATTCAAATGTGCGCCGCAAGAATGGGCTAATCAATTACTTCCCTTATACAAATATGCGTTTACTACCTTTCAGATACCGGATTCATGGAAAGGCTCGATCTTATGTCCAATTCTTAAAAAAAGGTACCCTTCCCTTCCAGCTAACTACCGACTCATAGCCCTATTAGATCTTGAAGCCAAGGTCTATGCTCAGTGTCTGCTCAAGTCACTAGAAAAATGGGTTGCGGAAAATAACATTCTACCATACTTTCAAACTGAGTTCCGAGCTTCTGCCTCCACAAATGACATCATCACTGCCCTAGCCATTTTGAGTCAACAAGCAGCGCAAAAAAATCAGCTCCCTCTCTATTGCTGCTTTATAGTCTACAGTGCCGCCTTTGATAAAGTATCTTGTAACACTCTATGGAGGAAATTAGACAAGTGGGGATCCCACGGAGCCTGCTTGGAGCCCTTATCTCCCGGCATAAGAACTCATAGGTGCAAGTCAGAACTGGCACCACGATAGTCTCTGCAAAAATTCCAACTTCAGACAGCCTAAAGTAAGGATGTGTTCTTGCTCCCCGCTTGTTTAACCTCTACAGCGCTGACCTGGGGAGATTTCTGGAGCAAAGCAGCCTCCTTGCCAAAACTGGGCCACGCAAAAACGAATCCGCACATTCTGCAATATGCGGACGATATTGTCATAATGGACCAGGTCTAGCCTCCAATGAGTCTTGTGTAAGCTCAACAAATACAATACAGTTAATGCTCTTAAAATTAAATAGGATAAGACCAAGGTTTTGATTTTCGGCCGTTGCAAGAAAAAGAAAATTCTAACGTGGAACATTGGGCCTGCAAAGATTAAAACAACATCAAAATATAACTACCTGGAGGTTTGGTTTAGCGAGTCTTCTAGACCATCAGTCCACTTAGCTGCCCTGAAAAAGAGAGCTGGAACAACAACATACAGCCTGACTCAACTCAACGGTCCCTGAGTAGTTCCTCCGCCGAACCCATACTGAAGGTGATCAAGGCTACCCTTCTTCCTGCCCTTAGATATGGGCACCAGATCTTTCCTGATGCATGCTCGGCCAGTCTCGACCATGTTACCATTTATAAATAAATCTTTCGCCTCCGAAATATATTCAAAGAGCAAGACTACGACTTGAGCTGGGTCTCCAAAGACAATCTATTTTCTGTGAGGCAGATAGACTGAAGTACTACATAAGGGCACTAAAAGCCGCAGATAATAAGCTTAAAGCCCCTTTAAAAGTAACCGTTGACAGCTCTGGGAACCCATGGTACCGTCAAATTGTGAAAGCCATAAGAACGCTACATATCGATGAAACATCACTAACTGCAGACTCTATTCCATACACAGTCTGGAAAAGGGTTATCAATAAGCAGGCAAGACAAATCTCCTACCAGATAGACACTCGGGTTTAAAAAAAAGTCAACTATCTTGCTCCCCTTGAATGATTCATACCTCCCGGGGTACCGCAACCACAGCTTTTTGATAGTTTGAATGCAGTGGCCCGCAAAAACATAATGTTTATGCATCTTCTAGGTCTCCGCTCCACTGTCTTCAACCGATGGTCTCCAACTGGTGAGGAGGGGGGTTGTAGACTGTGCAATTACAGGTCTGAATGATAGCTGCATCTTCTGTGCTGTTGTCCTGCCCTAGATGCTCCTAGAAGACTTCTCATATAACCACTATATCTAAAAAGGGGCATCAGCACATGTTGGGAGGCATCTGCTCTCTGTTTTCATTTCACGGATATTCAAACGCTCGCTAGATCCGGAAAATATGTGAGACTCCTGGAAAACCTGTTCTCTCCCTCTCCTGCCTCTCCCCAACCGGTACTTCCTTTCCAAAAACTCATCAGACTATTTTCGCACTTAGTCCCAGAGTCTCTCCACCAAAATGAGCCACAAGTCTGATTTTATCCTTGATTTTGAAGCTTATAATTACTGTTATGGTCACAGTACAAGATTGCCTTGTTAGAAACATGTGTTATGAATTTGATGCTTTGCTTCTCTTTGTTTTTAATGTGGTAAAGACGCTATGGAGACATTTTCTTTTGCAATGATTTTAATTAACTGTGCTAACTTAATAAATCTGAATCTGTCGAGAGAAGTAATGTGACGAGGCAGTCAGTCCTTCAGCTGAGTCTGAAGCGGATAGATTGTCACTCATGTCAGTCTGTGTGAATCTTGAGCAGCATTGGCAGCCCCTCTGCATTGCACCTTTGAACCAGCTCTTACCCAGGACCTTGTCACAGCTCTCATAGGTAGTAGAGCGCACAGAGTGAAGTGATATGTCTTAGCTTTCCCTGTAGAGGCTTCAGCTTCCTCACTGGTTTTATTCCTCTCCTGTTTCCAGATACCAGGTTCAAAATCAACCTTTTCAACTAGAGGATGTTTCAGTCTTCAATAGCGCTCATGCGGATGCTCTAGTAATAAGTACATCAAAGGACGACATCAGATTGGTGCGGATTTCGCATGAAGTCCCAGAAGTAAATTCAAAGTCGTCTTCATAGCACAGTACAAACACAGACATGCCAACCCTCCCGATTCAGGCGTGAGACTACCGATTTGAAGGCTAGTCTCCCGCTTCCCGATTCCTACAAGCAAAAACCTGATTCCTCGGGGGTTTTAGCTGACAGGGCTTGTTATTGTGTAAAGTGCTAATTCTTCCAGCACAGAGTGGACATGCAGGGGCTCTCGAAGGGGTGAAAAACCAACAAAGCGGCATTAACAAGGGAATCGTCTTTTAAAGACCTGCGAAGTACTTGGGGGGCTGTTTCAGCCCGGGCTGCCACAGGGGGGTGGGGGTGCATGTACTGCCAACAACCTGCTAGGCCAGTGCCCAACACGTGCATTTACGTTTCAAATGTCCAATCCTACAGCAACACACTTCCAAACCCCATTATGACAGTAACCCGATTCAAAGCCCCATTCTCCAGATTTTTTTTTAAATCTCCCACTTTGCTCTCCTGAAATGTTGGCATGTATGCGAACAGCTGATAAAAGTTTCACCTGTCCCGGTTCTATTTGTCGAAAACTCAGGGTATAGAACTCTAAGAGGTATTTGAGCTACAGTATTGTCAAGAGTTTTACACTAATGTCTCAACATTCATCAACTGATGGGAAGTTGTTAATTTTATGACAATAGTTAGCACCAGTCCAAGTACCAGGACAAACAAAGGTAGTAGTCCAGAGAACACACCTTCAATTTCACCTATAAACGCTTTATGAATCATTCTATTGTGTAATGGAAAAATCTGACCAAGTCGGGCGTAAAAGCTACCTTGAAAGATGCTACTTTGGCGGGGTTTCTCTTGGTGCTTGAATAAACGCATTTTCTGACCTCGAATAGAGACAATTTCAAATGAGAGAAGTGTAATGCTTGTTGCCAGTCTGTTTATGTTGACATATTCTGTCAGTCTAGCAGTATCAAGTGGGTAAGGAGCTCCAAGAATTGCATTTGGTGTCAGATGATATGATGGATTGCAACATACTATTTTTCTATTTAAATTTAAAATGCATACTACTCCTTCATTTTACAGCTGTGCTTATGCCTTTGTACAAAATACATTTTAAAAACAAATTTCGATTTGCACAGCGTATTACAATTGCACTTGAGAATGCATTTAAACCTTTGCAGCAATGACTTTGCATAGAAAAATAACACATATGGAAAATCCGCGTGTTTTGAACACGTTCATAATCACTTTAGAATGCATTTTAACTCTATTCAAAGAAATGCATAGGTAAATCACACGTAGGGAAAATGTGCTTGCTTTAAATGTGTAGGGAAAGAATGTGCTGACTTCAAAATTCTTTTTGCTTCAGCGCACTTTATTAGATCCTCTTGCCTTCACAATGAACTTTGCTGCAAATGCATAATGAATAAACTGTTAGAATGAAGGATAATTTAGATATATTTAATGTACGCTTAATCAGGATATTGTGATAGAATTATTTCATTCCATTTGACTAGCCATTTTTAGTCACAAAGGGACATTGCAAGCAGCTATTAGCTTAAGTAAGAAGGTTCTCATGAGAACTTTCCTTTTTTGTTTCAGAACTTGCAACACTTTTTAACTATGTACCAGAGTGAGTGTTTATAGTGGGAAACAGGAGAAGAAGCAATGGATGTTCACAATATCATCGTGTGGCCGGTTTTCATTGGATGAGAGCATCGTACACCTACTCATTTGTTACATTATTGTATTATATTATATCATATGTGAGTGTTTCTAGTTAGAGAGTTAGAAGTTGGTTTTTGCTTATGGTAGGTTACTGTTGGAGTTCTGTTCTCAATCATCTCTTTACTCCTCGATGCTGGGAGCTGCTGCTGACAGTGACTTTACTCTCTGCCGTCCTGATTCTTCTTGATCCATGCTACTGCAACGATCATTCCGCTACCACTGATAGTGAACGGTTGCGGCTGCAGCTGTGGGGACTCAGCTGAGTTTCCGGAATTACCTTTTATGGGATGCTCAGGACTTCTCTATGCCCCGAAAATCTTGCTCTTCTCTAGAAATAACTCTTTATGGGTTCTCCAATTTAGAGTATGTTAGGCTTTTTGTAGCTAGTTTAGGGACAATCTCCTTTATGAACACTCTGTTTTATTTATGCTGTCACTAATCAATCTTCTCAATATTTCTGTCATTTAGACTAAATGACATAAAGATGACAAGAACCACACCAATCTTTCAATGATAAATAAAGATTTTGTAAACTTCTATTAATTCTCATAATTGACTGAAAATAGTTAACTGATTCATGATATTTATGACTGATGCTTTTGACCTTGCTCAATTCGCAACACAGTGGCAAATGTCTATCTGGCCTGTCAAGCGCCATCTGGATTACAAGAGTCCAAACAGTAAGTTGGGGTGTTAGGTTTTTATAACCTATTTTTGGACATCCTTGGGCACAAACACCTTAATAGACGTGACCCATTTGACGAAATAATATTAACTTCAGGTATTTCAGCACTGGTGAAGCGGTTATCATGAATCTGTCATCAATGGATGACTTATTGGAAGCTTTAAGCAGGGTTATTTTCTGATATGTAAGTGAAGTACTTAAGAAATGTGCATATTGTTCCAATCATGCCACACCAGGCGCTTTAGGTTCCCATATTCTTTGTGTGTAGACCATGCCAATGTCTCCAAGGAAAAAAGCAATATTCTTGTGCCTTAAAATGTCTTATTGGTTGTACTGCGTCGAAGTTTAACAATGTATTTAATAGTTACTACAATAATGTCAGACTGTCAACTTTGAAGATTTTCTTGGCTGACTTTTTAAAAGAGTATGCTCTATGCTCAGCGGCATGTTGTTTAGGAGAGTTCAGCAAAACAAACTTTGGAAGCATTTGGGAAATTAAGCACCTAAATAGAAAAAAACACCAGTGGGCTAATATTTTCAGCTGCATCCAGCCTTGCACACTCTCACTATTGTGTTGTCAGAACTACAACAAGAAAACGAGAACCGAGAAACAAAAGAGAATCTCTCTTCCTAAATGTGGCATGCTCTATGTTTGTATCATGATGCAACTTGGTTTCCTTGGTGCTGCATTGTGAAACACTTAGACACATTCTGTTCTTGATAGGGGGTGTGGGTTCGGCACTTTAAGCTGATGTTAGTATTTTGACCTGGCTGTTACTGTTATCTGATGCTCGATAAAATAAATGTCTCTAGCTTTACCTGTCTTCTTTCAGCAGATTTTTATATTTTCTGCCAAAGTTCATGGTCAAATTCCATAGATCCATGCTTTTTGTTGGAGTATTATGCACACAGATGATCGTGTTCTATGGATAACCTAATCTTATCATTGGAGTCAGCCTCATTAAGCGTGTCCATGTCCAAATGCTTTTACCAGTAGTTTGGAGTTTTACCTTCCCATTTATCCCACCTAACCAACGTATGAACTGGTAGTTTGTTTCACAAATACTGAGAGGATGGCTGGTAATACAATGGTTCCTTACATGGCTTCCCGCTAAGCATTTAACTACACACACTAAGTACAAAAGTGGATCCATCACTTTGGAGTTCTGTTCCGCTGATGCCACAGCTGAAGAAGCAAAATGTTGGCTACCAAGGGAACAGCACGACTCACCTATACCGGAGGAGTGGTTGGCGCTGACAAAGCTCAGATTGTAGGCCCACTGTTTTCTGCGTCCTGCAGCATCCACAAGGTGAGTCTGTGGATACAGTCAGGCACTGAGAAGAAAAAGACCCCGGCATCCTCACTGTGAAGGCACATTGTTACTGAATGTCATTTTTATTTCAAAAAAATGAAAAGAGCTTCCCTAAAGGTTCTCAACTCTCAACTAATGAAAGGAAAGACATAGGAGTGAGATTTTGAAGGGAAAGATCAAATCAAGACTGTTGTGATGTAGCTTTACCTGGTGGCGATGTCATCATCCTCACCTCCCCAGCCCCAGTACTCGTTAGGAAAGCCATTCATTTTCATGTACATATCCGGCGAGAGCGCAGATACGCCACCAAAGTACTGAGGATATGGAAGGCTGTGAAAAACAAAAGGGGGTATTAAGTATATTTGGGAAGGAAAATAAATGTTCATGATTCAGCAAGATAAGTAGAAGAAAGCCAGATATAAAACACGGGTCCGACTGTCCACATCAATGCAGTGCTATTCTCAAAAGAGATTCAGTCACTCACTCACTATCCTCAGTTGACACCAAATCTCCCTGATATGGTGCAGTCAGTACCAGCCTCAGCAATGTCATCCATTTAAGGTATGTTCAAACAGCATCAACATCGGCGACAAATGCTTCAATGGAATCTCGTTTAGCCATTACACCACTGGCTCACAAAGTTCGACCGAAGCTCACAATTAGGATTAGTTACCAACATATGAATATACATACGTTTGCTACCCGCTTATCCAGTGCCGAGCCCACAGCTTTTTAGGAAAAAGGACAATGCACCAACCAAACTAGCCTAAAATTAAGGGTTTGACAATCCACACACAGTTAAGTCTACTTTCTTATCCAATATGTTCTCTGAGGTAAAAGCCGCATTTCACCTGCAAGTCCTCCTGTTTAAGGAAGAACCTTAGCATGTCCAGATGGCATCTGGCAACCACACTAGTCACCAAAAACAAGCCTCATGGAATTTCTGTGATGAACATTTACAATGTCTACCAATGCTATTTGAGAGGTTCCCTGCACTGCACTCGGGACTTCTGTACACACAAGGTCACAAATTCACAGTTTGTGAATGCTCAGATTTGAAATTCTTAAAAGAAGATTACACAATGGCCATGTTCATCCGCCTGGATCACCACTGACTACAATCACTGCTGGGGACCCTGTGCAGGATATACGCTTAATGCTAAGCAGAGTGCAGCTGCTAATGATGGACTGTAGTAAAAATATAATCAAATAAACAAACAAAAGAGTGCAGCCAACAAAAGAAGAGCCGGCAAGAGAAGTCACTCTTGTTTTTTAAAAGAACCCTCACTCACCAACCTGGTTGGTGACATGCTTTATCATTGGGTTTTAAGTTTATAGTAACCTTACAGCATAGGTCCTGGTGGGGGGCGGTGGCTTGTAGTCACATGTCCTTCAAAGCCATGCACCCCAATGGCACCTGCATAGTATGCAGGTGCCATATGGGTGCTTGGCTTTCCACTCACCTTTTGTACACTCACATCACAAATAAACCCACTCCGCTGTAGTCAGGCGTCGTAGCACACCAGGGAGGCACTCAGCCTCTCTGGTGGGAACCCAATGATGAAGCATGTCACCAACCAGGTTGGTGAGTGAGGGTTCTTTTAAAAAACAGGAGTGACTTCTCTTGCTGGCTCTTCTTTTGTTGGTTGTACTCTTTTGTTGTTTATTTGAGATTGTTTAGGGGGACCAAGAGTGGCTCCAGTATCTTCCCTCTCTTTCCTGTTGTTTAATTGTAAAAATATAATCGCCAAGTCCTGAAACCAATTTATTGTAGGAGAGACCAATGAAAACTGATTTTGATTCTGGCATTCGGTTCTGTATACAAGCAGGGTCTTGACCACCAGAATACCTCTGGGTTGAAGTTGCTACAAAGGTGTGATGGTGACAATGAGCATAGGTGAACACTTAGCACAAAAATAAAGGTGAGAATGCAGTCCTTACCATCACTCAATGTTATAATGGGTACCAAGGAACGAAAGAGGGGTTTACCAATTGCCACCAAGAGAATCTAATCAGTGGTGGTTAAATAATTAAAGTTTGCTAAAATATTATTATATTTCAAAATTGTTAGTCCGACCGAGCTCCCAAAAAACCTGCAGGAAGGGCAGCTCTAAATTTGTTTATTATTTATCAAATCTAGAGACCCCTTCTCATGTCACATTAGCTGAAGTAATATGAGAAGGGATGGTAAGTGATAGAAACACAGATTAAGTTGCCTACAACTTTAAGTGACATGGCCGCACTCTCCTTTTAGGGCTTTGCGTTCCTTATTGAATAGTCGTTTTGTTAATTAGCAATTCTTAATAAGGAATACTTCATTCCCAGGTTGACCCATATCTTGTACTGCACAATCCTCTTTCCATCAATGGTCCTTGTTAGGGCAGGACTCGACACTCAAATAAGCCCCAGCAAACCTTTCAATACCAGGCCCATAATTCCCCAGGTGAAAGCAGAGAGCAAGACTCACCATATCCAGGGGTATTTAAAAACATGGAGGCAAACTAATTTTTAATTAAAATATATTGACTAAAAAGCTATAGGTTTTCCAAGTAGATCGGGAAGCGAAACGTCTGACATATTCCAAGGTTTAAAGGGCTGACAATAACAGAACCAGCAGAACTATGTCTTTGTAGGATTAAAGTGTGTATGTGCCTTCAGGAATCCGAGAGGTGCTGCTGCTTTTGGGACTGGACCAGCCAAGCATCCATCAGCCCATGAAAGCAGGAGACGGTCCTACAGCCGTTCTGGGTGTGGGGTCTTGTCTCAAGTGTCCGGTATTGCTTGTCCAAGCCCACGTTATTTAGGTTGAGTGGCAGTACACAAACACCTTTTGTAGGTCAAAGCGTACCTGACAGAACAGCTGTCTGGTTGCAAAGACATATTAGGGACATTCTGAAAGCTTCCCTGAGAAAACATTCTTCCCACCGCTCACCATTGGCTTTGCGTTTTGTAACTCACATTTGCTTACTTTCTATTTTCTGGCTATATTTGTTTTAGGCTGTGCAGTTTGAGTCTGTCCCTCCTGTGGAGCGCCAGCAGTTTAAAACCTCTCTGACTATCTCCTTGTATTCCTCCAGGCTTTACTTTTAGACACATGGAGATTCCTAATTCCTAATAATCCAATGTAGAGATGTAAGTCCCAATGCATTTTGGGCATGAAATGCCCTTTGTCAGGGGTAACTGTATTGGGAAAACCAACATGAGAGCCACGTGTTACCATCTTAACTTAAAGAAATGATGTATCTACATGTCAACCAACTACTATATCATGATAGTTAAACTAATCTGAATACACAGTGCTATGATAAATATTCCCATTCTGCTGATCATGCTCCCCATAAAAAAACATTTGACTCGACTCAAACAACATGTCCATGTATACAGTCTGTGCTCAAAAACTGTCATCTGCTTCATGCCCCCTAAATCGCCCAACTATAATATAGCCAACCTGCACCTGAAATGTGTTGTGAATCTCAACTCCATGCAAACAAAAAATCTCTGAATACAATGAAATAAACCCATTTCCAATACCGTACCTCCACTTAGTGCTCATACATACTCGAGTGCTACCACCTCTGTTAACAACCACCCACTTAAATTAGATTTCACCCCCTGAACAAAACATACCTCCACTTGGTGCATGCAACACACACTCCAAACCATACGTGCATGCTCAAATCCAACCACCTAGTGAAACGAACTTTTTTGTAAGTTGTGTCACATGATAGTTTCATACCACGTGATATAGATAAATAATTGTTTTTAAAGTTAAAATGGTAACACGTGGCTCTCATTTTTAAAAAAAATCTTTTTATTATTTCAAAAATACAGACATGAGGTAGGACCATCATCAGTACAAAGAGTCCGACATTCAATAATAGAATAAACATCGACAGTGACCCAGCAACCTAAAAAGGCAAATATCAAAGTCTTAGTCAAGGTCGCAATACCCCTGTTCTAGGACTGCCGCTGCAGTGGCAAGCTCCCTTGTTCAGCATTCCATCACGTATGAAAGTATGGGCTCTAGGTCATTATTCAGCACCACAGGCAGGTCTACCCTCCTTGTCTAACTACCCCTAACCCTCACCCCTGCCGCTGGCACTACTATCTGAAAGAGTGAGTGTTAATAAAAGGCTACCCTAGTGTGCAGGGTGTGTGCAGGCTGTCGCACCAATAATATTAGTAAATACCGCGACTACCATGGAAGTCGGGAGTCATCTCCCATGCTAATCTCCCCAAGGCCAAAGGAAGTCACCTATTGGTGTTCATCCTCCGTCGGCGCGCCGGAGTCCGAGTCAGTGTCTAAATCTGCTGTCCGGAGCTCTATCACCAAAGCCTCCCACGCCTGCGCCGCCTCCAGCGCCCCTATCGCTATGGGACCTATGAGCCTGTTGCAATCGAACCGAACTCTCGCTGCCCGCCCACATAAGCAGTGCCGCCTTCCATCTAACGTAGCTAGGGCCAACCGCTGCCTTCCAGTGAGAAGTAATTTCCCTCTTAGCCAGAAGGAATCCTAGGTCTACAAACTTGCTAGATATCTTATTTTTGCTAGTGTGTGGAAACCAGTGTAACAGGCAAGCTCCCTTATCCATAGTAATCTGTCGCCCAGTTACTCTGCAAAGTAAATCGGCTATCTCCTCCCAATATGTGCTCAACTGCGGACAGTCCCACAGCATAGGCTCAAGTTCACGCCCTGCAGTCTGCACCGGGGGCATAGCGCGGTGTCGATCCGGAAATGCTGATTAATTTTAACTGGCGTAAGGTATGCCCTATGTAATATGAAAAATTGGATCAGCTGGAACCTAGCATTCCTGGTACTCTTCCATGCTCTTTTAATTATCTGCGACCAGGCCGTGTCGGGTATTGCTTTATCTAAGTCCGTCGCCCATTGCTCCCATAGCTTTTGTAACGGATTAAGCCCCTCTCCCAGCATACGTTTATATAGGCAAGTAACCGCCTTATACGTGCCCGCTGCCATCACTACGTATTGACACGCTCCGCTTGTTGGCGGTTCTGAGAGGCCAGCACCCCAATGCCTCTGTATGGCGGTGATCAGTGCCGCGTACATCAGGAAATGGCCGCGCGGGAGACCAAAGGTCTCCTGCAACGTGCTATAGGTTAACAGCTCGCCATCTGCATTCAGGTCACCCACCACCTGTAGGCCCAGCTCCTCCCATTCCGCAAGAGCGGGCCAATCCCCACCATGCGGCAATGCCGTACACATACCCAGAGGTATCTCGGGAGCGTATGGGTGCTGCACCCCAATTCTATTGTGGAACCGTTTCCAACAATGCCGTAGGGTCCCCTCCACCATCGATAAATCGGTAGTCCGCAGGTGCTGTTGCAGGACCACAAAGGACAAAACATGCTGCGGTACCTCCGGTGCAGACACCCTTTCCGGCCCCCGAAACTCCAACGCCACCGCCTGGGTAAGAAATTGGAATTGTGCAGCCAAGTAGTACAATTCAAAATCCGGGACACCAAGGCCCCCCTCAGCTCTCGGCCGCATCAAAGTATCCAACGCCACCCTGCGCCTTCCTGCACCCCAGATAAAGCTACCCACCGCGGAACGGGGTTGTCGAAAAAGAGCAACTGGTATCCGTATCGGTAGTGTCCGGACGAAGTATAAGAATCGAGGAAGTGGCACCATCTTTAGCAACGCCACATGACCTGCCACGGACAGTGGCAGGGTCCTCCAGAATCGCATGCTACCCCCGAGGCCTCTCAACGCTCTACCGATGTTACCTTCAAGGAGATCCTCCTGAACATGATACACATTCGTTCCCAAATAAGGGAGGCACCTAGGCTCCCACGCCAGATCAGGCGGTAGTGTGGGCGGGACCCATGTTCTGGACACGTTCTGGACACCGGGAACACGCACGTCTTCGCCCAGTTAACCAGCAGTCCGAGATGTCCCCAAAACAATCGAGGAGGGAGCGCGCCCCTTCCAGGGCCTCCCCCGCATCTCCCAGAAACATTAATAGGTCATCCGCATAAAGCGAGATATAGTGCGCTTGGTTGTTAAGTCGCAAGCCGCGGTACGCCCCTCCGATCCTAGCACGCGCAGCCAATGGCTCTACCGCGAGGGCAAACAACAGCAGGGAGAGCGGGCAGCCCTGTCTAGTGCCCCGCCCCACAGGATAAGAGGAGGAAACAACTCTACCAACTCGAACCCTAGCGGTCGCCGACGAATACAAAATTTCAGTCCAGCGGACATAACCGGCCCCAAGTCCAAAGGCTGCCATGACTGAGAACAGATATGGCCATTCCAGGCTGTCGAACACCTTAGCAATATCAACCGAAAGGACCATCGCCTGCCCTTCCACCCCACAGTCTCCATCCAATAGTCCTATCAACCGACGTATGCTGCTGGCAGTATTTCGAGTCGGGATAAAGCCGGCTTGATCAGAATGCACCAATCTCGTCATAAAGGGAAGGAGTCTAGTGGCCAACACTCGGCTCAGTATTTTATAGTCTGTGGTGAGCATAGATAGAGGCCTGTATGCAGCTGGGTCAGTCGGGGGCTTCCCCGGCTTAAGGAAAGGAACAATAATAGCCTCTCTAGTAGAGGCCGGCAGTATCCCCTTTTGTCTAGCCTCCTTGTACATCGCCAATAATCTGGGAGCCAGGAGGTCAATATACGTTATATAGAATTCGATAGGCAAGCCATCGCTACCCGGTGTTTTGTTGCGTGCCAATTGCTTAATGGCGCAACTAATTTCAGCCAATGTAATATCCTGACCAAGGACCTCCGCTTCCTCCTCTCCAATTGCAGGCAGCTCCAGGCCTTCCAAAAACGCCTGAGTATCTACATCACCAGTCTGTAATTGGCTGGTGTAAAGACTTGCATAAAAAGATCGAAATCGGTCATTAATGTGATGTTGCGTGTATTCCAAGCGTCCCGAGGATGAGATTAACGCCAAGATAGGTACGCATCTAGGAGCGGGGTCAGCCAGCCAAGCCAGTAATGTGCCCACCTTATCCCGTTCCGCATGCGTACGGGCCAAGTAAGCTCTATGATCGAAGCACCGTAAGCGCTCTACTACCACTGCTACCGCCTCCTTTCGGGATTGAACCGCATTGCGCGTCCCAGAGCCAATGGAATGAGCTCTCTCTGCTTCTCGTAGGGCCAGTTCGCCCGCCTCAACTTCCAGCAGTAGCAGCTTCCTTTCTCCCACCCACTTGGCAATACAGATCCCTCGAACCACCACTTTGAAGGCATCCCATTACAGGGCCGTCATCGTGGCGGAGCCCGCATTCTCCGCAAAGTAGTGCTCCACCCCATCCCCCAACTCTGCGCAAAAGGCCTGATCCTCCAACATCTCCGGACGCAATCTCCAGGTCGGGACCCTAGGACGCTCCGCCACCCAACAGAAACTCACGAACAACGGATTATGATCCGATATGGTACGCGATAAGTACTCCCTGCCAACCGCCAGTGATACTAGGCCGGTACTACAAAAAATTGCGTCCAACCGCGCATGCAGGTCATGCAAGGCCGAGAAATACGAGTAATCTCTATCAACCGGGTGCTGCGCTCGCCAAATATCGATGAATCCCCAGTTATCCTGCCACTGAGCCGGAACCTTGGCTAGCCTATTAATCGGAGCCATACGTAGCGGAGGATGGGATCGGTCCATGGTTACATCGATAACTGAGTTAAAGTCTCCCCCATCAACACTGGTGTCGTAAAATAATTCGCGAGGACAGACGATAAAGTCTCCAGGAAGGACACCTGTTCTACATTAGGAGCATAGACACTACAGAGGGTCACCTCCCGCCCATAAAGACGGCCTCTAACCGCAACATAGAGGCCAGTGGGATCTATCAATTGATCAATCATCTGAAAGGGGACCCCGCCCTAATCCAAATCAAAACCCCCCGCGCAAAGGCTGAGTAAGTGGTGTAATAAAGCTGACGCCGCCATCTACGCTGCAGCGCTAGCCCCTCTGTCTTGGTCAAATGAGTCTCCTGTAGGAAAGCCACCTGCACGCCCCTACACGCCAAATAGGAGTGAACTTTGTATCTACGCTGCATGGAGTGCAATCCCCGAACATTCCAGGTCCCGCATTTCACATCAGGTAATGGACCCATAACATGGATGCAAAAACCACACAAAACAGTCCCCCCCCCCCAGGTTGCCAGGTAGTGGGCCCACTATACAAATGCACAACACTCAATAGCTCCACATTCTCGATTAATCGTGCCAGCAGGCAATGTCCCCCAAACAAACCAATCCTGTCCCCAAACATTCCCACCCCACCCACTACATCACCCTCTCCCCCAAGAACAGGCACCAACATAGTGAATCCCATCCAAACTACCCCAACTACATGCCTCGGCTAAGCTAAGGCAAACTAACTAGTACCATCCGGTGGGGGTTGGATGGAGCCTAAGGAACAACCTACGATAAACTAGAATCGCAACCATTGCCCGCCCCAAAGTCCCCCAGAAATGTAATACGCCACCAGAGCCCCCCGGAGCCCCGCGCCAACATTGTCTACTCCCCCACCCTAATCAAACCCAACCCAAACTCCCAGCCTTCCGCGCATCCAGTGAACCACTAAGACCCCCATCAAAGACAATCATCACAGTACATTCAGCCATATTAGAACTTCCAACCCCAGAAATAGCACAAAGTCTACTCATCCAGCAGTCCATCCGACGTTCCAGGAGTAACCAGCGGTAAACGTGCATCGTCCGATGCAGAGGACTCTGCCTCCGAGGGGCCCTTGTCGCTTCCAAGTTCCGAAGTCGTGGGTGAGGTCCTTAGCAGTTCTCCGGAGATCGCTGTCACTACATCCAGTACTCCCCTGCGCTCCATCGCCGTCTGTGAGGTCGATGGTTTCCGTAGCCCCCGCCGTCTGAGTCGCAGCCGTTGCGATCTGCGAGGCTGAGAATCACCGGCCAACTCCCGTGCCTCCACTTCCTGGCCATCCTTGCCAGCCCTGTAAGACTCCAGCCAATCCCATGCTTCCTCCGGCGTGTCATGAAAGCAGGTCTTTCCATCCAGCACGATGCGCAACTTGGCCGGGAAGAACAAAGAATACTGAATCCCTTCTGCACACAATTCTTTCTTAACAGCTGGAAGGACATGCGGCGCCGCTGAGTGTCTAGCGAAAAATCTGGGAAGAGAGTAACACTGCTGTTGTCAACCTGGAAGAGGCCATCACTACGGGCCCTCCGAAGGAGCAAATCATGGTCCCTTAAATGTAAGAGCCGCGCCACCACCGGCCGCGGAGGGCGCCCCTGCTGTGGAGGCCTAGCAGGGACACGATGTGCCCATTCCAAGGTGTAGAAGCTCGACAGCCCCTCAGGGGCCTCCACCGTTTTAAGCCAAGTTTCCAGGTAGCTCACCATGTCCGACCCTTCAATATTTTCCGGCACCCCTCCCCCCCAAATGTTGTTCTGCCTATTCCTGCCTTCCGCGTCTTCCGCCCGCCGTTCCAGCACAGTTAGACGATCCAGGACATCCACCATCGTCGCAGACAGCGTGGTCTGGGCAGGCTCAATCTCCTGAAGCTTATTTTCGGCTTGTTTCACCCGATCAGACAGTTTTGAGTGGTCAGCTCGCAGCAAGCCCAGTCCCGTCGCCACCTGCGCAATGTCCTGCTGGAGGGCGACTCGAGAGTTCGCAATGTGCCAGAATTTTATCCAGTTGGAGTTGGAGCCCCGGAGCTTGTGGCAAATCCTGCTCATCCCTATTCTCCTGAGGTGGGGATTCGGCGTCAGAGGACGGCGGATCTTCCTCCTTCCTCTCCCGGGGCTTGCCCATGGCTGCAATCGTCAGAGCACTCTGATACTGTGTCGCGGAGCCCCTCGATTCCCTCCAAACTATTCCTAGGGTCAGCGCCCAGGTCCGGGGACTCTGGTAGATGTCCCCCTTCACTCTGCGTAGTCCTGGATAACCCACCTCACACCACATGGCCAACAGGCACGGCCGCTTCACCGCAATATCCATATCAGCCCGAGTGGGCAACAGCAATCAGGGTCCGCAGTCCACGCTCCCCCCAGCCCAGAGCGGTACTCAGTGGTGATCAGGAGCGCTTCCAAGGAAAGCCCCGTTCCTAGTGGGATGTCCAGGCGGGGCTACGTGTAGTTGTGCAGGGTCCCCCCCACATTCAGGGCCTCAGTCCCCCTAATCCGCCGCCACCCTCACGAAGCTCCTCCAGTGCACCCCCAGGTAGGGACGCCCCGATTCACCGCAATCCTGCACAGGGGAACAAGCAGAGGTCCGCCGCCCGTCACCATTCAGCGGCACTCAGTCTGCGGCCCTCAAGTCCATCCAACCGCTCCCGCAGCACCCAGATACAGCAGCCGCACCTATACGTCCTCATTCCAGGGTGCAAGGCGCCCAGCAATGCACCACCAGGTCGCCGCCTCCACCGCCGCCCAGAGGCCCTTTAAAGGGAGGGCGCCGCCATCTTGATTACTGCCACACAGTCTGTGTAGTCCCGGGGCCCACTCCACAGTCGTCACAGGCAACGCCACTGCCCACCAGGGCCCCACAGACCAATCAGGCCCCCGGTCCTCGACCCTCACAGGTGCGCGGGGGGGTCAAGGGGAGCGAGCCCCGGCATCTGCCGATCTCCTGCCCACAGCCCCGCCGGCAGGGTCCAGCGCCCACGTCTCTGCCCTTGCTCAGTTCGGGGACGGCGCTGCTCGCTCCTCAAAGCACGCTGCGCCTCCCGCACAGCTCCGGAGCTCCTCGGCACCCTCCGCAACCCCGGAGGATCGAGCCTGTGGATGCGGTCCTCCAGTGCCCACAGTGCCCTCGCTACCAGCTCGCCGCAGGCGGGATCATCCCTCCTCAGAGCGGCACCGCCGCAGTGGCACAAGCCGCCCTCAGGGCTCCGCACTCCAGCCTTCAGCGCCTCCCCCGCAGCGGCACTCCACCTCCGATCTCGGCAGTCAACGCCGACTCCAGGGCCCGGGGTAGACGAACTGGCTCGGAGCCATCTTGTGTCGTCCGGCGGCCAGCTCCCGGCTCAGTTGAGCAGCTTCAGCGCTCGTTTTGTGCCCAGCCACAGGCAAATCACATCGCCGTTTAGCTCCAGGTCGCCCCCAGCACACTCGGCACTGCCAGGGGGGTCGGAGAGACTCCGCAATCAGGATGAATTCGGGTATCGGGCGCGGAGCTCAGTGCTCACGCAGCCTGTCCCATCGGCTTCCAAGCCAAGCCCCCCAACACGTGGCTCTCATGTTGGTTTTCCCAATACACTTATCCCTGATAAAGGGCATTACATGGCCGAAATGCATTGGGACTTAAATCGCTACGTCGGATTATGTGGAATTATGAATCTGCATGTGTCTAAGGGTAAAGCCTGGATAGGCGCTCGTTGAATTTTGGAAAGTTTGGTGAGAAATCTGATGAGGGTCCAGCATTCATGATTAACTTACACATGTGGACGGAGTTTGATTTAGAGTAGCACACGTTCATCATAGACGCAAGCCACATTTTAGTGTGCATTCTACCAAGTTTTGAATTGGACTACTTGGGAGGTGACATATGCATCCTATTCAGATCACATGACCTAGTTGGCCTTCAAGAAAGCCTGTCAATGACAGGTCTCACCTGGTTGACTGACCACTAGACCTTTTTAACATGCTCTAGAGATGCCTGAAACAGAATACTGGACCACAAGAACAAAAATGTCACAGAGAGGAAAGATGGTCTACATTTAGCAAAAGACACTGTCACAAAAGATATGCAGAGTCACAAAAAATAAGCGGAGCTACAAATGGAACACAAAGGAGAGAATCCAGGAAACCTTCCTGATTCTGATCACTTAAGAATTATTAATGGGATTTCTCTGAAGAGTGTCAGCTACTCTAAAATGCCAGACTTCTGCTTTGCATTTACTTCAGGAGTCCATCCTGTGCAACAGTTTGTAAATTAAATTAAATTGTATTCATCCATAACTGTTGTCTTTACATCTAAAGGGCTGCATCATAGAGATTTTGATTTCCTCAGTTGGTAGAGTTGGACTAATACGAACTCACTCTATAATCCTCCAAAAGATCTCTGACCATTAAAAAGGACCAACAGATTAGAAAGGTGCAGAGGACTAAATTGGACCTAGTTCCAGCACGATAGATACCAGTAGGACATCATGAACTTTGGGAAAATACACAGTGTTTATTTTTCACACTAATGACAGCATGAAATATGTTTTATGCATGAAGTAAAAGACAAATGATGTAATGTATAAGAATTTCGAAATGTTGGAATGCATCTATGT
Source organism: Lissotriton vulgaris (assembly GCF_964263255.1). Lineage (NCBI taxonomy): Eukaryota > Metazoa > Chordata > Amphibia > Caudata > Salamandridae > Lissotriton > Lissotriton vulgaris. The sequence continues at coordinate 272,706,651 of NC_141700.1, forward strand.
GTACTGTTGTTTAACAAACAATAGCTTGTCTACTGAGTAATGTATTGTTTTACGTGGTTTTTGTATACATTTAAGTCTATTCAGAATATTGAAGAGATTTTGTTATGTACCAGGTGAAGGAATACCTAAACGATAAAAAGTATACTAAGGAAAAAAAAAATATATATATATATATATATATATATATATATATATATATATATATATATATATATATATATATAAGCACAATAAAAGGGACTTCTGTGTCACAAAAAATGGTAGTATGATTTATGGTGTCCGAGGCATTTTGTTTGTTGAAAAAAGCATCAGAGAGAAAAGCACAGATTGTTAGGAGTCACGAAATATTTCAACTTACAAAAGTTACTCTAGTAGACACTATTAAAATCTGAAATATTGCAATGGCCAGCTTTAGGAACAAAAAAGTTCCCACACCCCTCGAACTTTGCATAAAAGGAGCATCTCGTCCAGGAGAAAAGTTTTAATTTTGCAAATTGTTCTGAAAGAGATTAATGGACGAGAGTATAGTTTAAGCCACTGTAGTTATCAAAAAGGACCAAAACAGTGAAATCTGAAAAACATTCTGGAGCTTATTTAAAAGCCTCCTGCAACACGTTTGCCCCACCGTTGAGTCACTTTTTGTGATGCAGCGGTGGGGTAAACAATGTGCCAGGTTGTGCCCTAGTTACAAAGTGATGCATCTACGCAAATGTGTCACATTGTAAACCCCTGCGCCATATTATACCTACGTCAGGAATAATGTATGCAGGGTAGCCGTTCCCACACCAGAAAGCCTCGTAGAAGTAACGCATAGAAATCTACAAGATTTCACTGCACCACTTCTAGGACGCCACTGCGTCAAAACCTTATGCCTGCAGGCGTAAGGAGTGACAGTGCAAAAAGAATAGGTCTCCCCCATGCATTGCTGGAGTTGTGTCAGGCTTACGAAACAATTCCAGAAATGGGTGGGTTTGGCGTCGATAGATACATCAGGATATCTGATGCATCTGTCAATCCTAGCGTCATGGTGCGCCGTATTCTAAATACAGCACATCCATGGTGGCGAAAGGGTTGCTCTCGCAGGCACAAGGAAACTAGGGCATCAGTGCTTTAACACAGGGATGCGTCAGTTTCTTGTAAATAAGCCCCTCAGTGATAGGGTTTCAGAAGAGACTGTCAGTTCACATTGGAATGAAGGTAGGTGTAAAGACAAGGTATAAAACTGATAAAACCAGGAAAGCTCAGAACAGCCGAGTGGGGTTTGGCTCCATGTGGGCTGAGTATTCTCACCTGTAGCCGAATTTGTTCATGGCTATAGAAGCATGCTTGGGGCTCCAAGGGTCACAGATGTAGAGATTGTGGTCATTCTCTGGGATCAGGTCCACATCATGTAGGAAAAGGCAGTCCCAATCCTCATCCTTCATCGCCTCCTTCACCCCCACATTTAGGAGCTTTGCGCGGTTGAAGGTGCCGTTCCCTGCCTGCGAATACACCCCATAAAGCATAACAAGTTAAACTATTCAGGACAACCTTCAAGCACCACACTCGTCTTAAATATATCTAATAATGTAGAAATATAAGCACAGACTGTAACACTTGATCATATGAGAGTGAACATTCAAGAAATATCCCCCAAAAAACTATGATAATTAAAAAAGGTGACAAGAAAGCATCTCCTGAAATATGCGGCACAAAAGAAACAATCTCCCACCCATCATTTCCACATCAGCTTGCACCGTTTTCTGAAGGGTTTTCAAAACACACAATCAAGGACCACCAGCGGGTGTAGGGTCGCACATGTTCACATATAACACCCACAATGTGACCTCAGTTATGGATGTTGCTCTGAGCAGCCTTTTGTGATACTGAAGCAAAAAGGAGATGCTTTCCATTGAAAAGGTTCAGAACTCCACAACCGCTGCCAGTGCTTTGGTTCGTGGGTAAAAACTGTTCATAAAGAGCTTAAAGGGCCTGGAAAGTGAAATGTCATGGGGGAAGGGTCTGTGCTGCAGGAAAGAACATGAGTTATGTTACAGCATCTTCATCACAGTATTTTACAAAGAAAGTATAGTCAGAAAAACCTTTGACCTTCTATTTCAAATTGGGAAGCCAACTGATCTTTCATTGTAATCAGGTTAGTCAGAAGAGATGTTTTTGGACATGTTTATGATCATCTCGTTTAAGAATGCGAGAGGCGATATTAGGTTATTTTATTAGATATTTTTCCATGTCAAATAATAATGATTTGCATCGTATTATTCCTTACTCTTCATTGATGTAGTTTTTTTTGGTTCGTATTACTACAATATTTACTGAAGTACGTGTTATACAAGCATGCCTGCATGCTGAAATACAGAAATGATGTATAATGTACTCATAAAAAGAAATCTAGAAAATGGAAAAAAATACCACAGCAACAAAAGAAGTCACAGATGTGTCACAGGGCAGCTTTGAGGTGGTTACAGCTGCATCAAACCTTCTTAAGTGGATAACACAGGTCGAGTCTAGATACAGAGGCACATGCGCTCTGCGAGCGATACAGTTTCCATCTGAATGGGTTGGCCACGCCCGCCACTTTAGATTGGTTCCTTTTGGTGCCTTTTCAAGTGCCTTTCTTTTGTATAGTCGATTGGTGTCTTTTGTCCCTCCTTTGGGCATGTTTTTCACACCTATGGCGACTGGCCCTGTTACATGGGTCACTTTGCTTCAGGTCATTTCCTACTTGTGGCGCACTCTTTTTAGATCTCACCTGATCCAGTGCATGCGCTGCTCTAGCCGAGACATTTAGTAGCTGCTTTTAAAAGTGCTACCAACGCGGCCACCAGCTTACTGTCACGCGCACAAAAGCGCGCGCTACTGTGCCCGCAACCCTGGCGTGATTTAGTGCGTCATGGCGATCGCGATCACTTTCGCTTTCAGAGTGATCGCGATCACTTTCGCTTTCACAGCCACGCGGCATTACTTTTACTGCTGCCCGGCCAATCCTTGTTTTTTCATATAATTCGTCTTTCCTTTTTGAAAGCTCTGCAGTCGTGTTTTTAAGACTATTACATACCCATATTTTGGTTTTATCATCGGTTAATCTTTCGGCACTACTGCCGATTTAATAACACACTTTGTGACTTTTTTAAATGTGGATTTCTTTTCAGGTAAATAAAAGCACATTTCATTGTTTTCCCATTTTTTGGGGTTTTGATGTCGACCACCAATTTGTTGGGAGGCGGGGCGGTTGAACATATATTGGTTAAACCATTATTTGGATGTCTGTTCAGGTGCAAATAGTCGGCTTTTACTTTGCCACTGCTGAATGGGGGCCTTGTTCTCATTGTTTTGCCCTACTCAATAGCATATGGTGAAACAAACGCACAGGTAGTAGGTAACTAACGAGTTCCTGCTCTCACCATTTTGGAACAATAGCGTTTGGGATTTGGTTGCGGGACAGTTGTTGTACTTTGCCTGATCTTCGCAATAATGAACTGTTAGACAGATGCACAATTTTAAATACGAGCAGTAAAGTAAATATTGTACGTCAGAAAGAGTATATCTTCATGAATACAAAATAGGCATGCCTCTTAAAAAGGATCAAAAATGACTGATATAATTGTATTATGCTATGTTTATATGAAAGTTTAATGTTATCTCCTCCTGGCAGTTAGTTGTTAACGCTTGTTGAAGCAGTGATAATTGCAGGTATCTTTCGGTTTCGAAAGGAAGCAGAGCCTGATATCCACTTCCGCTTGCACGCCATCTTGACAACACCAGCAGCCCTCAGCAGCAGGTTAAGCGGTGGATCCAGCGCAGTGTTCAAGAGTTTGTGAACAGCACGTTTGCAGCCCCGGAGTACAGTGTAAGTTGACTTAGACAATGCTGTCCATCTCGCAGCACGAGGTGAGTCTGCGCATGGCGGACTATCACTACAGTGGACCAGTAGAACACAGATTCTCCCCATACACCTTCAACGGCAGGTAAGGCTTGGAGGAACTGGGGTGAAATTCGAGTTTGTGCCCCGTCATGCATGATGTGCATTACATCTCAGGAGGTGTCAAAGAGACCGAGTGTTGCGATCTACCCCCCCTTAGTCTTTGGCTCTTCCAGTTCACTGTTTGCCTATTGACTTTGTCAGGATTGCAAACCATTGTGTGTTGCTAGTTTCATAATCTGAGGAGGTGTCCAAGAGACCGAGTGTTGCGATCCCCCCCCCCCCCCTTAGTCTTTGGCTCTTCAAGTTCACTGTTTGCCAATTGACTTTGTCAGGATTGACTAAGGGGGTCATTATGATGACGGGCGGACTTAGTCCGCCCGCCATCCTACTGGGACTCGGGATCGCCCGCCATAAGGGCGGGGGTCCTGTGAGTGGTATTAGGATGCGGCCGCATCCTGTATTTATAACATCGTGGCGGGCGGTGCTCTCTGCACCGCCCGCCACAATGCCGTAAATGCATGTATTCATTTGCATACACAATGCAGCAGGCACCGCGCAGTGCCTACCGCAATGTATATGCAAATGCAGGGGGATACCAAAGGTACCCCCGTGTGCACCCCCCACCCCTCCTTCACTTTGGGGGCCCGCATGGGGCCCCCAAAGTGAAGACCACATGCCTTTCTGTGGAAAGGCAATATTAAATGCCCATCATAATATGGCTGGCGGTGTCTGATAGACACCGCCAATATATTATTCCTTTTCCGCCCCGGCCGCAAGGTGACCGGGGCGGAAAAGCGGCGGACGTCTTTCCGTCCGCCCAGGTCCCCCCGCCATACTAATATGGCGGGGGGTATTCAGGAGATGATGTCGGGCGGATTGCCCCCGCTAGGCCGGCGCTGGCCACCGTCAGCCTGGCGGGGGCATTCTACCGGACATCATAATGGGCCCCTAAGGTTGCTCCGTGTAGTAACCATTCCAGTACCCTAATAAAGTAGCTTGCCAAACCGAACACGTCAAAAGTTGAGATTACCTGAATCTAAGAATGCGTTGATTAACTTGAAGCAAAATTTACAGGGAATGCTCCCTACTACCCACGTTTTTCTTCAAATGGTCCTCTGACAATGATGTTCGTTTGGGCAGTGATAAAGTCTGTTACTTTCCTTTTGCATTTTCCCTCTGTACAGATGCATTTTAGAATTGATTTTCTATTGCAGAGGTCTTCAAACTTTTTTGCTCTGAGTCCCCTAAGCAAAATGTTTTGAAGTCGGTCCCCCTCCAGAAATGTAAGTGGAAAACAGGAGGAACAGGAGGGGCAAGGCTGAACGGAGAGGACATAGCTTATGCGATAATTTCATGGGTATTTTTCTGTATTTCATAATCCACACTAAATGTGAGATTCATAAAAATGAAAATAGATCAAACAGAAGGTCAACAAAAACACGAGGCCCCGTAATTGGGGTGTTGTGGGCCTGGGTTCCAATGCAACTGCACCTGCTGCACTAATGGTAGCTGTGGCCCAGAGAAGCTGGCTATCTCCTCTACCTCTCTTATCCTTCCCCCTCATGCCTGGCCATCACTCCAATCTTGAAACAGACCCAATCTCTTTCAATAACAAGTATTGGCATAGCCAATAGGTCTCGCTTTTCGGACCATTTAAGTATGTAGTTATGCAGCAGAATATCCTTGGTGCAACAACGCCAACTGTTGCATGGCTAAACACGTATAAGGTCCCAAATGCAAGACCTATTAGCTATGCCAAGGCTTGTTTAACTTTTGTTTATGCTCAGAACACTAAAGCTCGTTTTTTGAGTCGGCACAGAAGACAAATCTCCTTGCTTGTTTATCATTATTGTTAGGTAAACAAACATTGTGCTTGTTTAACATTGGAGGGGTGGTGTTCGGTCGACTGTAGGCATGCCTCCGTCAGCATTCTAACTGCGGCACAGCAGCTGATTCTATGTCAGGACCGGAGGCTTCGGATTATGCCTTCTTTCTTCACATTTATTATTTTTCACAGCAGCAAGAAAGACCAAAAAACTACTTTTCCCATGAACACTTGGGAAAGAGGAAAAACAAACATAAGTCCTTGGTCGGTCTTCACAACACTGACAGCTCCCATCATGCTCCACTGCTGCTTCCTCTTCCTCTTTCTTCGCTGCTCAGCAGCAAGTTAAGTGTTTTTCCTTATCTCTCCTGAGGTTTTGGGGGACTGTGCTCATTTCGTTTTGTGTCCTGGCTCAGCGCTTGTGTGTTTACACCCCACAGGTTCCCCTCGAAATCGCGGGACGCTTTTAGCGCTCCTGACGTGATTTTCGGCCCTTAGGAGTGCGGTGCGCTACTCACGCCGCTAGGGGGCAGGCTTCTCCTTGCTCGTTATCGCGCTGTAAAACGTTTAAAATCGGCGTTTTTTCGCGCGTTTGGCGACAAGTGACAGCTGCTACCCCTGGCCACCCGGTTGACACCCGTTTGGGTCGCAATTAGGCTTTTCACCCCACATGAACGCCCTGCATAGGGTTGTATGGCTTTTGAGAGAGTGACACCCTGAGGGGTCGGAATAGCGCTGGTGTGTGGCGCGGGGGCGCTTTGCCGGGTGGTGCCCTGTAATTTGAAGGGCTGCAGCGTCCCAAGGGCTTGTCCCTAAATTGTGTGCCTTGTGCCCCCATATATTTTCTGGGCTTGCTCCCAGGCCACATTTAGTACCTGTGAGGGTGCTGTGAATTGGCTGGCTGTACCTCCGGTCCTGCTGAGCCCAACTTACCTCGCTATGCAGGGGGAGTCAGGCCAGTACCATGAGGAAGACCCTCAGAATTATTCCTCATGGGATGAGGACTTCTATCAAGCGGTGGATGATTACATCTATAGGGCGGTGGATCAGGCCATGATCCCCCTGGAGCAGCGACTTTCTGCAAGGTTAGATGAGGCATATGCAAAGATTGCCTCCCTTATTCCCACGCCTGCCCCAGCCCAGGATTCCGATCCGTCCCCGGCTCCACCCCCCCCTAAGAGGGTTTGTAAAGACGGGGTTGACCCGGCGGCGTTCGCAAGGGTTAAAAGCGTGTTTATGGCGCATGAAGGGTCCCAACCTGTGCCCGCCCTCCCTGCGGAGGTGCCCCCACCTTCCCCACGTACTATGTCTCCGGACCCACAACAAGATGATGACTCTCCGGATTCAGAGGAAGAGGCCTGCTCTTCGAGGCCATGGCTTCCATCCCAGCCTTCCTCATCCGCGGGTCCTTCAGACATGTTGGACCCGGATGACTTTGTTCACCCCAGGTCTTCGGACTGGGTCCCTGGGGACAAGGTGGCCCAGTATGTGGCGAACCATCTCCGTAAACCTGTTGACAAGGATGCTCGTAGCCGCCTTAGGGCGGAGTGCCCCCGCCCTTCCTTGGAGGGCAAAGTGGCTTTGACTCCCGACATTGACCCCAAGATGGCAACTTTCCTGGCCAAATTTGTCAAAGACCCCCATAAAGGTATAGATAGGTCCTGGCGTACTTGCCAGGACAAGCTGTTGGACGCGGTTGGCCCAATGACCAAGATCCTCGACATGGCCGAGGAAGCCAAGGTGTCGGGTGATCTCATCTCCCCAGAAGTTCTGTCCAATTGGGCGCAGCGCGCCATTATTTTCCTGGGCAACGCTAACTGTGCTCTCTCTACAGAGAGAAGGAGGTCGCTGTTGATTAAAATTGACCCGAAGTTGGGTGACCTCGCCTCCTCTGAGGCTGGCGCGGTGGCGCAGGGTGGTCTGTTCGGAGACCCGTTTATAAAGGAACTCGGCAAATTTGTTGCCACGTTTACTTCCCTGGACCGGGCTCAGTCCAATATTAAAAAGGTTTTTGCCCCTCGTGTTTTTGACAAGGCCGGACGTGGCAGGGGCCGCTCGTTCGGCCGGGGCAACGGCGCAGACAGAGGACAAGGCTCCGGACGCAGGGCAACGCCCGCTTCACCAACTTCTATCCTACAAGAGGACAGAGATTCCGTGGCTGCGGAGGCCAGAGAGGCCAGCAACAAGGTGCTGGAAGAGGTGAGTGTGTTACCCTCTGCGAGTTTGCGGGTAGGGGGGCGCTTAGCGCAGTTTCTCCCAGCGTGGTTTTCCCTTACAAGCGATGCTTGGGTGCTGCAGACGGTTCAGGGCTTCCAGCTGGAGTTCCATGGCCGTCCGTGTCAGCTTCAACGTCCACGCCCCATTACTTTTTCGCAGCGCGATGCAGACTTGGTGCGCGAAGAGGTTGCCGCCCTCCTCCACAAAGGGGCTATTTGTTGCGCATGCGAACATCCAGTTGGTTTCCTCAGCAACCTCTTTTTGGTCGACAATGTCAACGGGGGCCATCGACCGGTCATCAATCTGAAGGAGTTCAACGAATGGCTGGTGTATCGCCATTTCAAGATGGAGGGTATCCACCTCCTGCGGGATGTGCTGCGTCCATCGGACTGGACGGTCAGGCCAGACTTGAAGGACGCCTATTTGGCGGTCCCGGTCTTTCCTCCCCAACGACGTTTCCTCCAGTTCCGGTGAGACGGTCATGTTTACGAATTCACCACGCTGCCTTTCGGGCTCTCCTCGGCCCCGTGGTGCTTCACAAAGGTGTTGCGCCCGGCCTTGAGAGCGCGGGGTATCAGACTGATAGTGTATTTGGACGACATGTTGTTCATGGATCAGTGTCAGGTACGGCTGAAGTCTCAGCTGCAATTTGCGATCGACCTGTTACAAGGTCTGGGTTTCGTCATCAACGAGAAGAAGTCCCTTTTGGTTCCTTCCCAGTGCGTGACTTTTCTCGGGTTCAACATCGACTCGGTGGCCTCCACCTTGAGTCTTCCTGCCAGGAAGATGGCGAAGATCAGGCACGAGTTGCGCCAGACCCTGGCGAAGCCGATGATCTCCTTGCGCCAGCTTGCGCGGCTGGTGGGCCTGCTATCGTCTTCGATACAGGCCATCTTCCCAGGCCCTCTTCATTATCGGGCCATGCAGCGTCTGAAAGCTTTCCATCTCAGGAAAGGCCTCACGTACTCTCAGCTGAATCCATTGTCGGAGGAGGTGAGGGACGAGATGCAGTGGTGGCTGTCACACATGGAGGCCTGGAATGGTCGTGCGATTTTCAGCCCCGCCCCAGATATCATGATAGAGTCCGACGCCAGTCGTTCGGGTTGGGGAGCCAGATGTGGAGATTTCTCCACTGGGGGCGCTTGGTCCACCCTCGAGCAATCGATGCACATCAACTGCTTAGAGTTGCTGGCGGGATCCTTCGCGGTCCAGTGTTGGACCAAGGACAGAGTGCAGTCCTGTGTTCTCCTTCGGATGGACAATGTATCGGCGGTCCGATATATCAATCACCTAGGTGGCACCAGATCCAAGTTATTGGCGGACCTGGCAAAGGACTTTTGGCATTTTTTGCCTGGACCATCAGGTGTCCGTCACGGCGGAGTATCTACCAGTTCGACAGAACGAGGTGGCCGATTGGCACTCTCGTCACCTATTGGATGCCGGCGTATGGAAGCTGGATCCTCGAGTGTTCTCCCAGCTGATGGCCAGGTGGGGTCCCTTCTCAGTGGACCTGTTTGCGTCACGTCTGGACCATCAGCTGCCCAGGTATTTCAGTTGGCGCCCGGACCCGTCTGCGGAGGCGACGGATGCCTTTCTTCAGGACTGGTCGGGCGAACAGGGGTATGCGTTTCCCCCGTTCTCGATGATAACGCGTGTGTCAGCGTTGTTGCGTCGCCAGTCGGCGCAGGTGGTGATGATTACGCCATGGTGGAGATCTCAAGTGTGGTTTCCAGTTCTTCTGGAACTTTCCTGGGATTCTCCAATCCTACTCCCCCCACTCTCCTCATATCCTTCTCAATCCGGACGGGATTCCCCACCGGCTAGTTCAGGACGGCTCTCTGAGGCTGATGGCTTGGAGGATCTCCGGCGTCGCTGGTCTCTCCCTGGCCTTTCTGGAAAGGAAGAGGACCTGCTTTCTAAGGCCTGGGCGGTCAGCACGACTAAGAGATATCGATCAGCCTGGCAAAGATGGCGTTGTTGGTGTGTGCGACGGGGTTTTGATCCCGTGGGGACAGATGTAGTGCATGTCCTTAACTTCCTTGCCGGATTGGCGGAAGAGGGTCTAGCCTACCGTTCCAATAATACTTTCCGCTCTGCTATCTCGGCGGGCCATGATCCGGTGCAGGGTTCCCCTATTGGGGAACATCCGCTGGTGTGCAGGCTTTTGAGAGGGATCCACCTTTCGCTGCCACCGGAGCTGCGTTACTCTGTCCTGTGGGACGTTAATAGAGTGTTGAACTTATTTCTGTCCTGGCAAGCGAACAGGTTTCTTTCCCTTAAAGAGCTCACGGCTAAGTTGGCGATGTTGCTGTGCCTGGTGTCTTGCAGGCGAGTCTCGGACGTTCGGGCTCTTGACATCACGGCCAGAGTTTTTTCCCCTGACGGGGTCACTTTTACAGTGAGCAGGCGCACTAAGACCTTGACACAGGTTATTTCATACCCAGCTTTCCTAGGCTCCCCTAAGCTGTGTGTTGTGCAGTGCCTCCGTGCTTATGAAGTTTTGACCGAAGATACTCGCCCACCGGGTGAAGGCCAGCTTCTTATTGCCCTACGAAAACCGTACAAGGCTGTTTCTTCCCCAACAATTGCCAGATGGGTGTGTTGGGTGATGCAGGAGGCGGGGATTGACACCAAACAGTTTGGTGCGCATTCAGCAAGGGGTGCTATGGCCTCCAAAGCTTTTGCACTTGGTGCGCGACTAGAAGATCTGATGAGAGCGGCTGATTGGTCCTCAGATTCCACGTTTAAGAGGTTTTACTTTAAGCCAGTTTTAGAAGTGGCTCGGCTGGTGGTCGACAAGCTTTGAACTGGCATAATCCGAAGCCTCCGGTCCTGACATAGAATGAGAATTTGCCTAGCCTTAGTGCTGGTAAGTTCCAATTCTATTAAGGACTCGGAGGCGAGGATTATCCCTCCCAATGGCTTCCAAGAAGCAGACCCTCCCCGTATGTACTGTAAGTAATGCGTTTATGAAGTTACATTCATGGATTCTGTTGCTTTGCACTGCTATGTTTAAGGTGCTTGCTATGCGACAGGGAAGAGCAGTTTTGACGGTGTGGTCTTTTGCAGGGAATGAGGGTCCCAAACAAGACGCGTGAGTTTGCCGGAACTTGGGCTTCGCGCGAAGGAAGAGGAAGCAGCAGTGGAGCATGATGGGAGCTGTCAGTGTTGTGAAGACCGACAAAGGACTTATGTTTGTTTTTCCTGTTTCCCAAGTGTTCATGGGAAAAGTCGTTTTTTGGTCTTTCTTGCTGCTGTGAAAAATAATAAATGTGAAGAAAGAAGGCATAATCCTCGCCTCTGAGTCCTTAATAGAATTGGAACTTACCAGCACTAAGGCTAGGCAAATTCTCATTCCACCACGCATGTTGCTTTTTTTTTCATGCCTCATGAAAGCGTTACTTCAGCGGTTCGAAGGATCACGCAGCGCCCTAGATAAAATCCGTCTTTTCCGCCACACTTTGAGGGTTAATTTTGAAAGCTCGTGGTTTGCTGCCCTTTGTTGAATCGTTTTATGAGCTAAAGTGGTGTTTGAACAGGTTTTCTTTTCTTCTGCAAATCACATCGATTTTAGTGCAGCCAGCGTCGGACAATGTGCTGCTGGACCGGTGCTTGGAGGACACAGGCCAGGGCATTCCAGGGCACTAGGACAGGCCAGATGACCGAGGGGCTGGTGTGGAGCACTTAATGAAGAACATGGGTGATCGTAGGGAGTGCACTGTCATCCCTCATGGTGCGCCGAACTGTACCTTTGAGTAGAGGATGGCTGTGGACTCATACCAGGCACTCTAGCTCGCCACAGTAGCAGGCAGATTGAGCTCTCATGAGGGGTTACAGCAGGACTCAAATAAAGCTGGGCTCCACCCCCTCGTGTTGAAGTGAAGTGAGCACCTGGCGATGAAAATGTCAATCAATCAATCAATCAACATTTGTTAAGCGCACTACATACCCGCGAGGGTCTCAAGGCGCTGGGAGGGGAGGTGGGGGCCGCTACTGATCGAACAGCCAGGTCTTTAGTGTCCTCCTGAAGGTCAGCAGGTCTTGGGTCTGTCATAGGCTCAGTTGGAAGGGTGTTCCATGTCTTGGCGGCGAGGTGGGAGAAGGATCTGCCGCCGGTGGTTGTTCTTCGGATGCGCGGGACGTGGCGAGTGGGAGGTCAGCGTAGCATAGCTGGCGTTTGGGAGTGTAGAAGGAGAGCCGTCTGTTGAGGTAGGCTGGGACGGTATTGTAGAGTGCCCTGTGTGCGTGGATGAGGAGCTTAAAGGATATCCTCTTGTTGACGGGGAGCCAGTGCAGGTTTCTCAGGTGGGGGGGTGATGTGGCTGTGTCGTTGTACATCGAGGATCAGTCATGCCGAGGCGTTTTGGATGCGTTGTAGTCGATTGATGAGCTTGATCGGGGTTCCCGTGTAGAGGACATTTCTGTAGTCGAGTCTGCTGCTGACGAGGGCCTGGGTGGCCGTCTTTCTTGTATCTGTCGGGATCCATCTGTAGATCTTGCGGAGCATGCGGAGGGTGTTGAAGCAGGAGGAGGAGACGGCATTGAATTGCTTGGTCCTTGAGAGCGTTGAGTCGAGGATGATTCCCAGGTTGCGTGCGTGGTCGGTGGGGGTCGGGGCTACCCCCAGTGCCGTTGGCCACCAGGAGTCGTCCCAGGCTGACTGGTTGGAGCAGAGGATGAGGACCTCCGTCTTGTCCGAGTTCAGCTTCAGACGGCTGATCTTCATCCAGTCGGCGACGGCCTTCATTCATTCATGGAGGTTGGCTTTGGCGGTGATGGGGTCCTTTGTGAGGGAGAGGATCAGTTGAGTGTCGTCGGCGTAGGAGATTATGTTAAGGTCGTGCTGTCGGGCGACGTGTGCAAGCGGGTCCATGTAAATGTTGAACAGTGTTGGGCTGAGGGAGGATCCGTGGCGAACGCCGCAGATGATCTCAGAGGATTCTGAACAAAACGGGGGGAGGCGAACGCTCTGGGTTCTGCCGGAGAGGAAGGAGGTGGTCGATTCCAGAGCCTTGTCTAGGATCCCTGCGGCGTGGATGCGTGCGCGTAGTGTGCGGTGGCAGACGGTGTCGAAGGCGGTGGAGAGGTCTAGGAGGATGAGCGCTGCAGTCTCCCCGTTGTCTAGCAGGGTCCTGATGTCTTCGGTGGCGGCGATGAGGGCGATCTCGGTGCTGTGGTTGCTGCGGAACCCTGACTTGGAAGGGTCCAGGATTCTGTTCTCTTCAAGGTATCGGGTTAGCTGTCTGGTAACGATTTTCTCGATGACCTTGGCCGTGAAGGGGAGCAGAGAGATGGGTCAGAAGTTCTTGAGGTCTCTTGGGTCTGCCTTGGGTTTTTTGAGTAGGGCGTTGATCTTGGCGTGTTTCCAGCTCTCTGGGAAGGTCGCAGTCTCAAGGGAGATATTAATGACGTTGCATAGGTGGGGTGCGATGGAGCTGTTTGCTTTGTTGCAGACGTGGTGCGGGAATGGGTCTGACGGAGAGCCGGAGTAGATTGTGCTCATGGTCTTGATGGTGTCATCGACGCTCGCGCTGGTCCAGGCTAGCAAGGGGAAGTGGTTGGTAGTGTGCGGAGGGTCTGTTGTGATGCTGTCTGTTGGGGCTGTGTGGGTGTTGAAGGTGGCGAGGGAGTCGCACAGGTCTTGCGACGGCGGAATGTCGTTGGTGTTGGAGCTGGGGTTGGAGAGTTCCTTCACGATGTTGAAGAGCTCCTTGCTGTGTGTGCGTTGTTGTCGAGGCGGTCTTTGAAGGAGGTCTTCTTGGCAGCCCTGATGAGGTGGTGGTGGTTGCGGTTGGTGTTTCCTCTTGAATGTCAACCTCACTACCTTCCCTCGCTACTGGAAATGAGATTGCAAACCAAAAACTAAATTGGATGAGCTACTCCCATATGGGTATGGGGAAACATGACAGCTCTGTATACCCATGCCATATTCCAACTGAATCAGAGGACTACATCTAATTGGACTTGAAAATTCAGTTGTTTTGGGGAATTTCTGGCAAAATCCTCAAAATCTGTCAAAGCATTGAAGAGGCTAGTGAGCACAAACTCATGGGACTGGGATAGAGAATAAACACATGTAGATTTTCTGGGTGTAGGAAGAATACCAGTTGAGTAGTTGCATTAGTTCTTGACATTAAATCCAGTTTTACATTTACTTCCCTAGCATTGTTAGTAATGTCTCTGCCCCAAAGTCCTTTACTTTTGCCTCCCTATATTGTCTACAACCGTTAGTTCTTACTTTCTCTAGCATCCCATGGAGCGTGAAAAAGTCAAATTATTCAGGACATACTTGTAGCACCTCATTAACCTTGTATTGAGTGACACAAGAAGAACTGTATCCACGGAGGTAAACATCCGGTCATTTCAAAGGGATGATTATAGTTCAAGGAACTTTCAATGTTATTAGTCGTCGTAGAGATACTCATGAGATGTCATAACACTGAACTCTCTTCCTTCAACAGGGTTAGTTCCTAAATCAGCAACGCACTATGCATTAGCCCTGTCCTTTAGTACTATGGTGCTTTAGAGCAGGGGAGAGTTTCTTGGGAATGGAAAAACCTAAATGAAACGGGCAGCTATACCCACCATTATGCAAAAAATAAACCTAGAAGATGGAACTAACATTTACTAAGGGTGCAGACAATTAATGATCAAAATATTATAATAGTGCCTAAAACGTCGTATAGCAAGAAAACATTTCAGTGGGCCTAGTAGATAATGGGGATTTTCTCACAAAGCCCAATGAAGCACGCATACATCATTATTTAACAAAAGATAAGCAGTCTTTTACCATCATATGTATGCAGGAGAGAAAACATGATCATGACGAAAACACACACACAAACTAACCGCATAGGCCATCTTCTGATGGACATTTATATGAGCTTTTCCTTGTGAAACCAGCGCAGTGGGAGCAAATCCAGGGAGAATGTGCATTCCCTCAAGATTCTGCAAGTGCCTTGATTATGGGATTGCCAAATTATACAGCTATATCAGAACTCTCAAAAGGTATCGGAATAATATGCTTTTATAAAAGAAAAAAATAGACATTTGTAACCTACTCGAGATATTTTGTATTCCCAACGCTGTCCTCCAGGATTTATAGTATTTTTATGCACTATTTATTTAAAAAATCATTTCCACTATAAATATTAATGAAATCCTACTTGGGAACAGAGATTATCGGTTAAGTCTTTTGCTAAAGGGCTTCAAGGGCTAAATGGCGTGTGGGAGTTTATCTAGGCAGTTTTTGCTATCACAATGTATGATTTGAAATAAACAATTGTTTTTATTGCAGTTCCTGAATCCTTATATTTAATTACCTTTCACTGGAAGAACAGCCGTATGTTTTATGCGTTTTATTAGAGGGCTTGAAACAAGGAAAACGTAGTGTTAAGAACCAGTCTCAGGGCGATTAGAGATGCTTTATTCTAGATACGACATAACCGCTCCAGAGCACAACAAGCGTCGCACTTCACCAGCTCAAACCGTCCCTCAGCCAACATTCCAACGGTCTGTTGAAATGCTGGACTCAACCAGATGAAGAAGGAGGGGGGAAAGGAAGGGGGGAAGAGGGAAAGAGAAAGAGACAAGGGTTTACGGATACAAGACCCAAATACAACACGTAGTCTTTCAATACTTCTGGACTCCAGGTCCACCCACAAGTCTCCAATCTTCCTCTCTTATCTTCAAGATAGCACATTTCATTATATAGGGCAACATCTGAGCAAGAGGACTAGCAAGCACATTTTAAAGCGTAGCAACAGTAGGATGCTGCTTTGTGGAGGAGCAGGTAGAAAATAAACACAATAAAAAATGTCTTCAGTAGAAACATTGCTCCTTCTATGATAACGAATTGAAAATCTACCAATTGCTCAAGAGTCAATGTCCATGGGAGTCTTCAACAGCTTTAAGGGTTGCCAACTTTAGCCTATTTTCATGGTTGCTTTTATAGATTTCCTTCTGTTTCACCAAAAATGTTAATACCAGATAGAACGCTCATAACCGGCTTCATCATTCTCTCTGCCGCAAATGAGATCTCACTGTGATCTTCATCTTTTACATTTTATTGTAGGACAGTTACAAAAAAAGCTTTGGAAATAAATGTAGCTGCACATGTCCCAGCTTCTTGCAGCTCATAAGATGGTGGTTTAACGTTGACGATTGTGTTCCTCGAGAACATCCCATACCTGGGGCTTCACCAACTACTTCCAGGCACCTTACCTCACAATTCAAAGCCATACATCTCTGCATTTGCCATGGCTTTCCCGAGAGCGTTCAGCGATCAACCCCCCACCCCCCAAAGCTGAACCTACATTTTATCTGCTCCTCTGCTTTGACTATTCACAAAATTCATTCACAACCATCTACGTACCCCTTCTCAATAGTACAGAGGTTTATATCTTGAATGAGCCCACTCTTACCAATATTTTAGTCATTCATTTGTAGTGTCAACGTGCCCCATCAATCATTTCACACCAATATGTACTTGTAAGACTCAAACCGACAACTAGAGTCTCAAACCCAGGCCCTGAACCCACCTATTGAATGAGTGGATGCGTGAGATTGGTTATGCATCTGATGACTGACCTGATGGATAACGTAGATGCCATACTGGATCTGCTGACGCTGGAGGAAGGGGTGCAGATAGTACAGAAGGTACCGGAGATGAGCTTCCCTGTTCCTATGAGGAATCAGCACAGCAGTACGGTAGCGAGGCTCACAGTTTGGTGGATGGTACATCCCACCTGCAGTCACCAGTGGGTTCTTCGCCTGGATTTGCTTCACAGTTGGAACACTAGTGAATGTCACTGTTATAGGTCCAACTAGGAGGAAGGAAAAAAATATATATATCTTATTCTACCACATCCATAACCAACTTCAACACTTTACAACCCATCCCAAGACTACGTGGCAGACACTATTCATTAAAGAAGTAATGGTGGGAAAATGGGAGTGGCCTGATAAAACCAACAGTAATTCAGAGACGTATTAAGGCATTGGCAAAGGTAGGCAATTGCCCAGGGCCACTGCATTCCAAGGTGCCCCCTGATAAAGTAAATGGGACTCTCGAAGTTCCTGCCATTAAATAATGCTAATCATAAAAAAAACTGCATTTTTTCTAAGCTGACAGCCAAGCATGCATAACAGAAACTTAGAGGATCATTTACTAAGGGTTTGCACATGTCAAAGAGATGCAAAGCAGCGCAAACGCTTGCATGGGTACTTACATTTGAGTGCTAAATTTATGTGCGCTGGAAAAGTGCCCTTTTCTCAGTGGAAATAGCGCTTTGTGCTGCTCTGAGCCACTTTGTGTCAAGGAAGCTTACTTTGGGGATGACTTGGGTTGATTATCATTAGCACCCATCATTTTTTATAACATACACAAACTACTAACATCGCCAGACCGCACTTTGCATTAAAATATCGTTTCCTAGAGGCAGGTGCAAAACGGAGAAATGTTTTCACTTCTACACACATTCCACACATCCCATGTGTGCTGCGCTACCCAGCACATATACAGTGTGTGGAATGTTTAAGAATTTGTCTCGGCATATGATTTTATACTGGAAGGTTTAGATTCCAGTGCAAATCCTACTCTAGACCCCTAGCACATCTCTGCACCATGGTGCACAGGTTAAGCATGGTGCTCGCCAGTCTGTTTGCACACCAGCCCAGGGGTAGCGATCAGCAGCATGTAATTTTTTATTAATATGGCTCTATGCTGCTTTCTCATCCTTCCACAACTTTAGCTACTGTGCAAAAAAAGAAATCTGCCCCTTAGTCAGACCTCCCAGGATATAGCGGCATGGATTCGCAAATTTAGCGGCACAAAAATGGAAATTTAGCGGCACAAATATGGAAATTTAACGGCAATTTTGCGGCATTTTATTTGGCCATTTTTCCTACAACAAACACAGATATCTTAGCTTTTTTAATTATTTAACAACATGAAGCTATGTATATTTGGTTTAATTACAATGTAGACACTTTGTTTCCCTCGAAAAGCATGTACAGATATTCGAGTGTATCTCTGGATATGGTTTGGGAATTCTCAACGTGTCAAATCCTGGTGCTGGTCGTGGGGAAATGAAGTGGTGAAGTATTCAAGGGGCGTGACGTCATTGGACAGTCTGCACCATTGGTCTCTTGAAGTGTGTGCTCTGCTTGTTGTCGAACCAGACCTGGAGTAGGTGATGGCGTGACCGAGCGAGATGTCAAATGCAGAGTTCACCCGAGTCCACCGTGATGCACACCCTTTGGCTCACGGCCCTACTTATGCCTCATCGTGATGCACGGTGCACTTTCGGTTCTCTGCAGCTATATGTGTACTGTGTATGCCTCTCCTGTTTTTTACCTAAGCAGCCCAGCTGAACACTGCTGGGAGCACCAGTTACCCTTCCTGTGCCAGAAGGGGTCTGCTGTCCCCAACTATTCATTCTGTCAGGGTGTGGCACTACCCCCGCCTTACGTGAGGGGCGGATGTCTCCATTCATCCTCCTATAGGAGGTGCATGCAAGAAGGGACGTTTGGCACACCTCCGCCGGTTTTGAAGGCAAAAGGGCCAGCAGGGCTAGTAGTTGAAGTGCACCCTTCATACTCCAGGGTGTCGGTGTCACTGCACCTGTTGCAGTATTGGTAGCTCTGCCCCCTGCCTTTCTGTCCCTCGGTGGGGCTTTACATAGCAGAGCTAACACGATATGTTTTTGAGTGTAGGAAAGACTGTACTGTAGGGGATTTCTGTTGGGAGAACTCATTAGCCAGTATTTTTGAGCCCAAAGTACAGATGCAAGCAGATAACAGTTATCTGCAACTTATAACGTAAAAGGTAATTTGCTCTCTTAATTGAATTAGGAGCATAATTAAATTCGCCTAAAATGAATAACTTCAAATCAGAAATGTATTTCTGACATGAAAGTATGGTAGTTTATTTTTGACGTGCATTCGATCTGTCAACAAATGATTTTCAAAATGTCTGGCACATCACGGTAAAACAGCACAGGAGCCAGCATGGGCTGTAGCGTGACACACAGATCAAAGGTACAGCTAAGGCCAGAGCTTCGAGCAGGATTAAAAGCCGAGCAGCGCTGGGCCTGCACCTGCATGCCTCCCACCTCCGAGGATCTGGGGGGACATCTTCCGAGCAGCTGGAGGCGCACAGATGAAAAGCCAGCTCATAATATCCTTGCTGCCCTTGCTGAGAGCCTGCCTGCTGAAAGCCCACTTTTAGTCAGACCCCCAGGATATAGTGGCATGGATTAGCTTTTGTAAAGACACCGCGATTTCTACAAAAGTGCCGATTTCGCAGGCACTTTTGTAAAAATCGCTGCATTTTTACAAAAGTGCCGATTTTGCGGCAAACCGCGAAATCGCGATATCCTGGAGGGTCTGCTTAGTGTGCTTGTCAAGCAGTTGGTGGCAATTACACTGAAAACTAATCTCTCTGTAACTGTTCTCTCTCCTTACTTCAGCTCACCTCTTATACCTTAACCCTATCTACTTCTCTGTGTACCTTCTTCCTCTCTACCCATCTCAGTTCTTGCTTCCTCGCAGTTGTCTACCGAATTTCTCAATCATTATACCTCACTTGACTTCATCTTTCTCTACCACTCTCTCATGACCTTTTGTCTATCACTCTCTGTCTCATTCTTCCTCAGCTCGCTCTCTAGCTCATCTCATTCATATACCTCAACACTTTTCCTTCTTACCTCCCTCTATATTTTCCTCACCTCTTTATCTCTATATACATGTCTCTGCTTCCTTACCGCTTTCTACACCTCTCAGCTCTTTCTCTAGCTTACCACTCCTCCCCATTTCTCCATCTCATTCTTCTTGCTACCTCAAATCTCCTGCACTACCTTACCTCTCTATACCCCAACGCTCTCTTTCCTTATGTAAGATATCAAATTACCTCAACATTAAGTCTCATTCTCTTGTTCTACTTCTGTTCCCTTTCCTTCACCTCTCTAAATACCCAACTTAATGTTTGGCTACCTCTATTTCTCTACCCCCACTGCTTTGTCTCTATCATTAACTCCGCTTCCTCTTTGTCTCTATGCCCCTCTCCCTCACACAAACATATCTCTTTCTGGATCTCAGCCTCCATTTCAACTCACCCTCTCCACCTCAACTCTCTCAACTTCTTCTTTATAAATCTTTTTATCTCAACATCTCTTCCACTTTTTCCATCTCACAACTTTCTACCCTTGTATAAACACCATCTCTCTTTCTCTGTTTCATGTATCTCTCTCAAATTCCGCTGTTCGCTCTACAGTACATTTCACTTTCTACCCTTCACCGCTCTCTCTACCTTCATCACTAGTCTCTTTGCCTGACCTGATTTTGCATACTTCATCTCATTTTGCTCTTTTTCTATATTCCAACTTTGTTTTTCCCAAATCCGTCTTCTAGGTCTACCTCCTGCTCTTGCTGCATTTACCTCTCTGAAATTCACCTCTTTCTACATCTCCTTTCTTTGTACCTCACCCTTGGGGTTCCCGAACTCCTCTGCCTCTCTCTACATTTCCTTCTTCCTATCTCCATCCCCCTCTACTTTTCTACTTAATTCTGAAACCTTCTATATTTGTGTGCCTTTTTTTCTCTACCTACATCTTCCTCTTTCTATCTGTACTTTTTTCTTCTGCCTACCTCACCTCTCTCTATTGGCTGTATTTTACTCCCTACCTCGATATATTTCTACACCAAAGCTGTCTCTACTCAATTCTCCCTCTGCCTCACCTCTCTTGCTATACTTTTTCAGTCTCTGCCCAAAATGTCAATAACAACGATTTAAAAAAAGTCTGTAACATGCTGCCTCGACCTAAATGTAGCATTCTAGTGGTTTTCATGAGCTCCGGCCTCGGCCGGAAACACGTGCATAAATGTATCACCTTCTGGCCAGGCGTGGCCAGAAGGGTATAAATAAATGGTTGGGAGTCGCTTGTGACTTCCAGTCCGACCAGCAAACCGTGGTGTGTGTGTGTCAGTGATTTAATGCCCGTATGCTCCGACATTAACTGCGTCTCCACACTGGCGACGAGGGTGGGATGCTGCCATAAAACCCCCAGATGAGACGCTGACAGAAACGTCCACATGCGTGACAGAGCGCCGGCAGGGGCAAAGAAGACTGGCGCTGAGCGAGGCGCCCAACGCAAGAGCAAGAGTGAGAGGCCTGACAACACCGCCAGCCGCACCGGTAAGCAGCGTGAGTCCTGAGCTGCATAGGGGCACCGG
The DNA here is from genome assembly GCF_964263255.1 of Lissotriton vulgaris. Taxonomy (NCBI): domain Eukaryota; kingdom Metazoa; phylum Chordata; class Amphibia; order Caudata; family Salamandridae; genus Lissotriton; species Lissotriton vulgaris. The sequence continues at coordinate 272,727,848 of NC_141700.1, forward strand.
CGCGGCGAGCAGTGAAGAACCGCGAGCACCCACAGCCAGCGTACGCGGAGGAAACCCGACAACCAAGCGAGACGCGCGCGCATGCGCAAAAGAAGCAAGAGGCCTGGCAGAGGGGTCAGAGGAAGACGCGTGTGAGCGCGAGTGCCGGGGACGCCGAAAGAAGCAAAAATTAACCCTGCGCCCGCCTGGCGGAAAAGACACACCCAGCGAATACCAAGAGTCTGAGACACGCTGTAAGTGGGGCAAGCAAATCAAACGAGCACCAGCTAAACCAAGGGTGTGAAGCCCCAACAAGCACTGGCAAAACCGGAAAAAAAAACCACAGAGAAGTCGTGCAACCCCAGTCTAAGCACAGAGGGACACGAGTGAAGCACACCACAATGTCGAATCCACCAGGCAACGTGGGGGTCAATCAAAATCAGCCAGCAGCGCAACAACAAGCAGCGCCACAACAAGCGGCGCCACAGCAAGTAGAGCAGCAACAGGCAGTACCCCCAGCCCAACCAGCACAACAATCAGCTCATTCACAGATTCAAGCCTTACCACCGTTTAGTGAGCTGATCGATCCAGCTATGGCAGCGCCAAGGTGGGTGGTATGGATCGGACAGCTAAACAACTACTTCGTGGCCACCCGCGAAACAGATAATGTAGTCAAATGGTCACTACTGCTGCATTTCGGAGGGACTGAAATCTACAAACTTTTCACTCCCCTTCCAGACACCGGGAATGCCAATGACTATGACGCCGCGGTGCGTGCACTCAATGCACATTTCGACCCTCAGCTCAACCCCCATTATGAAAGATTCAAATTTCGACAGTCAAGACAAAGAGAGGGTGAGACGATGGTCGCGTTTCATGCCCGGTTGAGAGAACTGGTAAGCACATGTACCGAAGATGACCAAACAAAAGAAGTCACGGCGTAGATCATTCAAGGATGCCGAAATAAAACTCTGAGGACGCTGATATTGCGTAAACCACACATCACATTGGATGAAATACTCCTGCTCGCACGATCGCACGAATTGTTGGATGCCCGATCCACAGCGATGGAAGCTGCCTTAACTACTCACGCAGAGGCAGGGACCAGCATAAAGACAGAAAGAGTGGATGCCGTTCGCACCCCAAGTAGAGGCGGACGAGGAGGATGGCCGACTAGGACACCAAGGCGGCCGCCATGCGGCTATTGCGGACGAGATGAGCACAATCAAGATGGCTGCCCTGCGAGAGGGAAGACGTGCTCTAAATGCGGAGTACCAAACCACTTTGCAAGCGTATGCAGAGGAGGATTTCGTGGAAGAAACCTGTCAGAAGGAGGACCACCGCAGGAGCAGTCAGGCAATTAAGCCTAGAAGACACACAGCAAACTAGACCCTTGACGTCCAGACACCACCGCCACGCATGCCTGGACGACTCCTCCACGGAGGACGAGGAAGAGTGCTACTCCGTATCCTTCACAAAGGATCTAAAGAGGAGGCGAAGGCCACAACCAAAGTGCCAAATTCAAATTGATGGGTCAGCAGTCACCGGAGTGATAGACACCGGTGCAACAGTGAACGTGATGGGTATACAGCACTACAATAGCCTCAAGCCTAGACTGCAGTTAACACCATCCAAAGTCAAAATACTAGCATATGGGGAAAGATGCAAGTACAAGTCAAGACGGAAGATCGTGAAGTGACAACAACATTTCATGTCATCGATAAAGAAGCTGACCTTCTAGTTGGGAGCCACACGGCGGAAGACCTTAACCTCATTGCATTCGCCAACGCCGTCAAAACACTTTAAGACGAAGACGTCCTACAGATGTTTCCGTCCCTGTTCAAAGGATTAGGTACAATCAAACGACAACCTGTCAGACTGTACATTGACAAAGCCATCCAACCCATAGCTCTGAAGCATCGGAGAATTCCATTTCACTTAAGAGCTGCAGTCGAACAAGAACTGGCACAGTTAGAGAAGCAAGGGGTCATAGAGAAAGTTACCGGCCCAACACCATGGGTATCGCCTATGGTGATAGCAGAGAAACCCCGGCAACGAGGGAAAATAAGGATATGCATTGATATGCAGATGCCCAACAAGGCGATAAAACGAGAAAGTCATATAACTCCCACTGTTGATGACATACTCACAGACCTAAACGGAGCCCAATGGTTCTCCAAATTAGACTTGAACGCTGGATACCACCAGCTAAGACTAGCCGAAGAGAGCAGATATATAACAACTTTTTCGACCCACCTAGGCCTCAGAAGGTACAAGAGGTTGAACTTCGGAATATCCTCAGCTGCTGAAATATTTCAAAATACCATAAAAGAGATACTGTCTGGCCTGCAGGGAGTATTGCATGTAAGCGATGATATCTTAATACACTCCAAGACCAGCAAAGAACACCATCAGCGACTGAGGTCCACGCTTAAGAGACTAGCCGAACATGGGGTAACATTGCACAAGGACAAATGTAAATTCTTCCAGAAATCTATAGAATTCTTTGGCTACGTGTTTAACTCCGATGGCGTCCAGGTTGACCCCAGAAAGTCACAGGCTATCAAACATGCACCAGCCCCGACCACAGCCTCAGAAATGAGAAGTTTCCTGGGCATGGCACAATACTGCACAAGATTTATACCTAACCTAGCCACCATTGCTGAGCCGTTACGAAACCTAACTAAAAAGGAGAATCCGTGGAAGTGGACAGACACCGAAGAAGAAGCGTTTGAGAAAATCAAGACTGCACTACTGGATGGGACAACTATGGCATATTTCGACATATCCAAGCACACAGAAATACTAGTTGACGCCAGCCCAGTCGGACTCGGGGCTCTCCTCACTCAGGAGATGGAACCGGGGGTGTGGGCACCATTGGCGTTTGCAAGCAAAGCCCTCACCGCCACCGAAGCGAGATACTCTCAAATAGAGAGGGAGGCCCTAACGGTAAAATAGGCTTGTAACCACTTTCATCCCTACATAACTGGACACCCATTTAGAATGGTGACTGATCACCAGCCACTCATACCGTTGTTCAAAGGCACAGCACCACATCCCCCGCCGCGAATCGAGAGATGGGCAATTCAAATACAACAATATCAAATGGACCTCGTGTACCGACCCGGGGCGAAGAATCCGGCTGACTTCCTGTCGCGGCACCCAGCCACAGAAGAGGCGCCCAGAGAAGAACCTGACAGGCAAACTGAAGAATTCGTGAACATGGTGTCACAGTGGGCGTGTCCCCAAGCTATGTCCGCGGAGAGAATTATGGCACAGTATGCCAACGATGCAGTCCTGAAGAGAGTGGAAAATGCTGTACACACTGGTCGTGGGAAGGCTTTCTGCGAGATGTACAAGGGTGGCGTGAAAATGACCACCTCCGCCTCAATCAATTCTGAAAGATACACAATGAACTCAGCATTGCAGAAAATTGACTCATCCTGAGAGGAACGAGAGTGGTAATTACGGTCACCCTGCAAGAACAGGCAACTACGCTGGCCCATGAGGGACACCAGGGCACCAGGAGAATGAAAGCCAGGATGCGAGAGAAGGTTTGGTTTCCGAACCTGGAAAACAACGTTGACGCGGTAGTGCAGAATTGCCGAGCATGCCAACTGACAAGTAGAGCTGAAGCTCCCACACCAATCATCACGGAAGACCATGCGCCAGCGCCGTGGTCATGGGTCAGTCTAGATTTTGGCAGTTTTCCAGATGGGAGAATTACGGTAGTGGTAGTAGAAAGCTACACAAAGTATCCGATAGTGGAAATAGCCCAGTCACAAGCTTCACGAACATTCAACCGATTCTAAGCAAAGCATTCGCCATGTTTGGAATTCCTCGCCAGTTCAAAACAGATAATGGGCCCCCTTTTCAGGGAAGCGAATTCAAAGAGTTCCTACAAGGATTGGGAATTCACCATCTCCGCATAACACCACAATGGCCTCAAGCCAATGGTGAGGTGGAAAGATTTATGAGAACTATCAACAAAGTCCTGAGAATATCCGCAATAAAAGGAACCAACTCTAAAGACACCCTCCAACAATTCCTACGACAGTACAGAAGCACCCCTCACAGCACAACCCAGAGATCCCCCTGGTCTCATGTTCTCAGGACCCAGACATGATCTGCTCCCGACAGCGGAAAGCAGGATGCCCGAACCGTACCTCCCAGAGCACAATCAAGCTCGGCAGAAGAAGACAAATGACAAGGCAAGCAGGAGGAGAGGGGCCCGAGACAGGACACTGACCCCAAGAGACTCTGTACTCATCCGAGCAAGGAGGCCAGGAGGAAAATTCCAAACACCATATGAAATCGAGCCATGGACAGTCAAAACAACCAAAGGCACTGCTGTGACAGCACAACGCAACGGAGAGGAAGTAACAAGGAATGTCTCGTGGTTCAAACGAATACCGTCAGCCCCTGCCAGCGCGGATCACCAGACCGAGACACCGGAGAGGATTAACACCATCACTGAGCCGCAGGGGCCCGCACTGTGTAGCCCGGGGTCAACCGGTACAAATCTGACTCCCGAAACACCAACGTCCCCTCCGAGAGTATGTCCAGAGAGTACCCCGGTAAGAGGACGACGACAGCACAACCTCAGGCCTAATCCTAGGCCCAGTCAGAGACTAGCAGATTTTGCGTGTTAAGTTAATTTTGTTCAAAAGACTAACTTGGGAAGGAATGTAGCGTTCTAGTGGTTTTCATGAGCTCTGGCCTCGGCCGGAAACACGTGCATAAATGTATCACCTTCTGGCCAGGCGTGGCCAGAAGGGTATAAATAAATGGTCGGGGTCGCTCGTGACTTCCGGTCCGACCAGCAAACCGTGGTGTGTGTGTCAGTGATTTAATGCCCGTATGCTCCGACATTAACTGCGTCTCCACACTAAGCAAAGGTGCCCTTTGATCTGCCAAGGAATCTCAGGCTGGGGTATCGTCAATCTACAATGTAAAGGCTGGAGGCACTTGCCTTCTCCCACTGACATTATGAAAGGGGGAATTCAGGAAACATGTTTTTGGGCACTATGCCTATCAGACGTTTTTAGGGCTTAATTTGAATAAGTGTTTGACGGGGTTAAGAAACTTTTCAGAGCACTCGATATAACGGAGGTCTTTTGCAATCATGCCTGCACTAAATGTACTGTGGCCAGATGGTTGTACATTGTGCTTGCTAGATCAGCTGCATAGCAGGCAGCATGGCTCATTGAAACACATTTTCATTTCAAGGATGGCACTCCTACTTCGAGCGGGTCCAGTGGCTCACAAATTATTCCTAGGCACCACCGCACCTCAAGCACTGTGAGCCACTGGTTTGAATACAATTGGCTAATTCGCAATGGAATCTAAACCTTCCTGGGTCAGCAAAGCTTTATACTTCCAGCCCACCTCTGAAATATCCAGTGATGTGGGAATCATTTGGCTGGATTCAGCCGGTGTTTATCGATTTAGGTTTAGATTGAATTCCTCACCCTCAACAAAGAGTAGGCCTCAAGGTGACCATAGGCAAGCAAATTGTCTATCTATTAATTTTGTATTGAATTCTGGTACATACAGTTTGTGTACTATTAAAAATGGTGGACTTTAAAAACAACGGTTTGCCAGATACTACGCGACCCTATACGCCCCGAGGGAGCATCTTCCCCCTTTAGACATTGACAAATTCCTTGCAGATCTCCCACCACAGGCGCTGTCGGACGATGCGATGGACCAACTAGACTTGCCGCTATCAGCGGAGGAGCTGGACACAGCTCTAGGAGAACTCAACACGGGGAAAGCTCCGGGACCGAATGGGTTCCCGAGCGAGTTCTTTAAGAAATTCCACCTTCAATTGGGACCACATTATAGGCGAGCCCTCGAGGCGGCGAGGGAGCAGGGGCTCCTGCCAGTAGATTGGAGACATGCCGAGATTGAGGTGTTCTGCAAGCCCGGCAGGCCACCGGACAGGCATGACTCATACCGTCCGATCTCTTTATTGAACACCGAGGCGAAGATACTGGCCAAGGCCCTAGCGAACCGGCTCCTCCCATACATCACAGAGCTAGTACACCCAGATTAGGCGGGGTTTATGCCCCGTAGGGCAACACGCCACAACATTAGGCGGGCACATGTGGCGGTGGCGGCGGTCGGTGGCGCCGGAGCCCAGGCTGCACTGCTCTTGGCGGACGGGGATAGAGCTTTTGACTCCCTCAGCTGGACCTACCTGTTCGCCCTACTCTCGCAGCTCAACCTTGGACCGCGCTTCCTGTTGTATGTGAAGCTCCTATACACAAACCTGATGGCCTCGGTGAGGGTAGCTGGCGCCGCGTCAGTGGCCTTCCCCATTGGGAGGGGCACTCGGCAGGGGCGCCCCCTCTCGCCTTACCTCTTCGCGCTTGCCATGGAGCCGTTGGCGGCGTGGGTCAGAATGGACGCTCAAATATGTGGCATAGAGTGGGAGGCGGGCCATCGCATAGAATCGCCCTCTATGCGGACGACGTCCTGTTCTTCCTCACGGATGTAAACAGGTCAGGGCCTAGAGTCCTAGAAGTTATGAGAATCTTCGGGGAAGTTTCAGGACTGTTTTTAAACCAGTGGAAATCCACTATCTGGACGCTGGGAGATCGATTACAGCTGGGCCAATGGGCGTCGCCGCTGCAGATAGCTGTTGGAGGCCTTAAATATCTAGGGGTGTTTCTGACGGCTTCGCCTGCTGTTTCCTGGGAATAGAACATTGTGCCGGTGTGGGACCGGGTACAGTCCGAAATGAAGTCCTGGGCCCGTATGCCCCTCAATCTGTATGGCAGGTCGGCAATCTTTAAAATGGTTGCCCTCCCGAGACTCCTATACCAGTTACAGAATCACCCATTCCCGATTTCCCCGCATTGGTTCCGGCAAGTGAACTCGGCTTTGGCCAGTTCTTATTAATTAATTAATTAATTAATTGTGTGCTTATATTATTAATTGTGTGCTTATATAGCGCAGGAATCACTCCCGAAGGGGTACCTCCGCGCTTCGACCGCTGCGAAACCCTTCCTGGCTTCCCTGAGAGATGGTCCCTTAATGGGTATCTCCAGGGTGAGACCAGGCATCCCCGGCGGTCTGGTGGGGCCGTTAGTGAAGATGAGGCAAGCTAGTGCCCAGAGTTGCCGAGTGTGATCGCTGATCAGAGTGGGCACCGAGGCGAGAGAATTATCGAGTCCGCTGACCCTGGTCCAGAAACCTGCCGCGCCGAGAATCGAACCCTGGTCCCGGGCCGTCCTCTGCTCTCGGGTCTGCCGCCTCTAACCAGTGAGCCACACTACTTCACTACCCCTCCACATTCCGGGGTGACTTTAACCCCTCAGACAATGCAAAGAAACAAGACACAACACAGTGCACACCCAATGTGGTAAAGCACATCAGTCAACCAACACACTTCAAAAGTTAAAGCCTCTACCTCATAATCTCAAAAACACCAACAATCCAATGCAAACTACCCATACTTCTAGAAAGCACCGAACCGCTTGCTATCGCTACTATCCTGCTCAGCTTCAGGTTCAACAAACTGAAGTCAACCAAAAAGAGAACACCAAACCATCAGATCCTTCTAAGAAGTCTCCAACAACAACCAAAATGTTGGACTGATCTCTCAGCCTAGCAACTCCATGTCCGATGTCAACACCCTTCTAAACTACTTCAATGCTTTTCTAAAAAAAACACATGAACACCTATACCCCAACTAAAACATGCAACATTAAGCCAAATCCCTTCAGCACCCTGGTACTCGAAAGCCCTTGCCAATAACAAAGGCTATGTTGTCAGTCAAGAAAGAAAATGGAAGAAATATAGAACCGTCCATGACCTCATGTTACTGAAGTCCCTCCAAGCAACACACAGACAACTCATCACATCAGCCAAAGCAAGGTCCTATCCAAATGCCTTTAATTAAGCAGCTAACAGAAGAAGAGTCCTTTTCTAAACAATCAGGCAGTGCTTCAACCCCTGCTTTATCCTTCTGTCCCATTTTCCAAGGTCAAGCGGAATGCCATCATCCTCTTCTTTAGTGCAAAAACACAGAAGAAGATCTTACAGCATACTGACAAAACCAAGCCCACTTCTGTTTTTAGACACACCCCTTCTTGTAGCATCCTGAAAAAGCCACCTTTCAAACAATAACTCTCGTAGATCTCACTCAAATACTCTACCTCCTCTAAAGACTTCTTACGCTGGTCTTTCATCAAAGGACTCTCAGGAGAAGCTGTCGCACCCCTACTCACTCTTATCAACACTTCCCTCACTCAAGGCGTTTTTCGAAAAGCTCTAAGGCAGGCCACATCATTATAGTCTTAAAGAAACCTACACTAGAGCCCCTACTGGGATGCCACTTGTTGGACCTGGCCCTTTTGGCAGGTTCACCCCAAAACATTTTGCTTATTCCTAGCCTGTTTCTGGAACCTGGCGTTGGTGATTTTAGGCCTCTGCGCACTTTTTCACTGTAGTACAGTGTAAAATGCGTGAGCTCCCTGTGTATGTGTGGTGAGTGACCTGCCCTCCCATAGGAATGCATGGGGAATATGTGTGACCATGGTAGTTCCTGATGTGTGGGGCGTGCAGGGTCGAATTTGGTATGTGCGAACTCGTGAGTTTGAATGCAGCGTAATGATATATGCGGCATGATTGTGTCTAGTGTGGAAGTGCCACTTCTAGAAGTTGGCATATTTGTGTAATTTGTGCCTGGCGTGTGATTGGCTGAAGCTGGCTGGTGAGCCTGGCTCCAAGAGTCTGGGAGGGTCTGCCCCGGTGGTGAATGGAGTGATTAGCATGCTGATGTGAGGGGAGGGGTGCCCCTGGGCCTGAATAGGGCTGGACTTTCCCCACACAATGCTGGCTCCACCCCTGTGGTGCGTCTGATGTCCCCAGCCTGGCCAGTGAAAGGAGTTCCCTATAACCAGTTGTAGCTGGTTCTCACACTGACTGCACCCTGCTAGACAAAGGATTTCTCTGTATAAAAAGGGGCTGTGTCCCCTTACAAAATGTTCTTGTTTCTGACTTGAATCCTGCCAGGGGCGTGCTGCTGCTTGGGCCCAGGGGAAGGTTTGCCTCCCTGGGCCCTGCCCAGCCCCTGGATTACTGATGGACTGGGGGACTTGCTTTGCTAGGAGTACCTGCTCTCTTTTCCTTGCCCCAGGACCTTGTGGTGTCTTCTTGGCACCCTGAAAGGGCTTCCTCCTTTGTTTCAGGACCCCTGGTTGCCTTGGCGCCTGGGAGAGCGCTATATTTTAGCTGGACTGTGTGTTTCCTGAGCGCTTTATTTGTATTTCTAGCGCTGAGAGCGCTGCATTTGCCCCAGCGCCTGGAATCGCTTTATTCTCTTGCCCTAGCGCCTGGAAGCGCATATTTTAAATATGGCCCAAGCGGGGGCCCACCCCGCGTTTCGCTGCCGCTGCCCGAGCCGCGTTGGAAGCTCTCCGCGGCCCGCCTGGTTGTGGGCGGGGCCAGCGGGACGGAAGCGGGAGGAAGAGCGTGGCTGGAAGAGGCCGGTGTTTGTTGTGGCGCACGGCTCCCATGCTCGAGGGAGAGCCCCGAGATTGAGGCCAGGGAGACAAAGCGCCGGGCTCCCGTAAGGACCGGGAAGCCACGCAGGTTCTGCAGACCGCCGCTGGACTTGCCCGGGTCTCGAGGACCGAGCCGGTGAGTTTGGGCTGGGCTGGGGACCGTGCTGCAATTCCCCCCGCTCCTCGTGGAGCAGGGTACTTGTTCAGCGCCGAGGAGGGTGCTGAGTCAGGGCGGCCCCGGATGGCAGTGGGACGCTCCCCTGTGTTTACAGAGCCCGTGGCTCCCACGTTGGGGGCCAGTATTATTCCTAGAGCCCCGTGTGGTTGATGCTTCCCAGTGCAAGGGTGGCCCCGGATGGCAGTGGGCCGCCCCACCGTTTCCCAGTGCCTCAGTGGCTCCCACGTGGGCACCAGTGTCAGAAGGCCCCCAGTGGGGGTCCCGAGGGCCAGGAGGGCCGTGTTCCGCCCCAGTAGTTTTTAGAGCCCGGAGAGGCTCCTGGGCAGTTGTTTTCTGAGTCCCCAGAGGGGGGACACCAACGATCTAGGGGGCATGTGTGTTCTAGAGCCAGAGGGCTCCATCGTCCTGCACAGTTGATGTCAGAGCATGTGTGGCTCCAACCCATGGCGCAGTCTTTGTCAAGAGTGAGAGCCCTGTCGTAGTTCTTGATTTCCAGCTGCCCAGCAATTAGTGGGCAGCTGCACCGTTTAGGCGCCAAGAGAGAGAGAGTCCCTGGGGAGGGACGGAGATGGCACAGTGGTGCCAGGCCTTCTACAGCTGCGCAGCACTTAGTGCCAGCTGCAACGTTTAGGCCCTTGTGATTGTTCTACAGCTGCCCAGCAATTAGTAGATTTACAAAAGGGGGTGGTGATGAACAGAGTGTCTGAATTGAGCAGACCACTCTTACCCAGTCCAAAGATCAGGGCTTGATCCATCACCGTTATTTATCTCACTGCCCCATCCCAGCTCAGAACCTGGCTATATGCAAATCAGTCTGTCCCTGGCCCAGTGCATCATGGGAACAGGGCAGACTAAACTACCAAGCCAATTCTTTACCAGAAAGGAGACAAGCTACCGGGGACCGGTTTCTGGCATTTCAGCCTCTTCGGCCCGGCTTGCTTGAATCCTGATGGAGCAGTGAGAAAGGGACTCATGTCTGAGTATACCCTGCCACACCTATAGTGGCCAAAATCGATTTACAAAAGGGGGTGGTGATGAACAGAGTGTCTGAATTGAGCAGACCACTCTTACCCAGTCCAAAGATCAGGGCTTGATCCATCACCGTTATTTATCTCACTGCCCCATCCCAGCTCAGAACCTGGCTATATGCAAATCAGTCTGTCCCTGGCCCAGTGCATCATGGGAACAGGGCAGACTAAACTACCAAGCCAATTCTTTACCAGAAAGGAGACAAGCTACCGGGGACCGGTTTCTGGCATTTCAGCCTCTTCGGCCCGGCTTGCTTGAATCCTGATGGAGCAGTGAGAAAGGGACTCATGTCTGAGTATACCCTGCCACACCTATAGTGGCCAAAATCGATTTACAAAAGGGGGTGGTGATGAACAGAGTGTCTGAATTGAGCAGACCACTCTTACCCAGTCCAAAGATCAGGGCTTGATCCATCACCGTTATTTATCTCACTGCCCCATCCCAGCTCAGAACCTGGCTATATGCAAATCAGTCTGTCCCTGGCCCAGTGCATCATGGGAACAGGGCAGACTAAACTACCAAGCCAATTCTTTACCAGAAAGGAGACAAGCTACCGGGGACCGGTTTCTGGCATTTCAGCCTCTTCGGCCCGGCTTGCTTGAATCCTGATGGAGCAGTGAGAAAGGGACTCATGTCTGAGTATACCCTGCCACACCTATAGTGGCCAAAATCGATTTACAAAAGGGGGTGGTGATGAACAGAGTGTCTGAATTGAGCAGACCACTCTTACCCAGTCCAAAGATCAGGGCTTGATCCATCACCGTTATTTATCTCACTGCCCCATCCCAGCTCAGAACCTGGCTATATGCAAATCAGTCTGTCCCTGGCCCAGTGCATCATGGGAACAGGGCAGACTAAACTACCAAGCCAATTCTTTACCAGAAAGGAGACAAGCTACCGGGGACCGGTTTCTGGCATTTCAGCCTCTTCGGCCCGGCTTGCTTGAATCCTGATGGAGCAGTGAGAAAGGGACTCATGTCTGAGTATACCCTGCCACACCTATAGTGGCCAAAATCGATTTACAAAAGGGGGGTGGTGATGAACAGAGTGTCTGAATTGAGCAGACCACTCTTACCCAGTCCAAAGATCAGGGCTTGATCCATCACCGTTATTTATCTCACTGCCCCATCCCAGCTCAGAACCTGGCTATATGCAAATCAGTCTGTCCCTGGCCCAGTGCATCATGGGAACAGGGCAGACTAAACTACCAAGCCAATTCTTTACCAGAAAGGAGACAAGCTACCGCAATTAGTAGGCAGCTGAAACGTTTAGGTTTGCGCCGGAGGCGCACCCCTGACTGGCGCTGCATTGGCAGCGCGCCCTGACATTCTGGACACAGAGCTTTTTGAGTCCCCTTGTTGGATGGCCAGTTGGCCAGGGGGCTGGTATGTGAATTCTGCGCAATGTGATTTTGCTATGTTTATGATAGTAATTGCCTAAGGTGATGTTTGCGCTATGTGATTATGAGGTTATTTTACCTATGTAGGTTTATGCTAGTGAGAGTTTATTTCACTATGTGAGTTACGTCCCTAAATGTGAGTTAAGCTTAGGGGGAAGAGTCTAAGGTGTTTAGACTAGTGAGAAATTGCCTACTGTAGTTTTTACTGGTTAGGCCCAAATGTGAGTTATGCGTAATGTGCTATGCCATTATGCCTGTGACACCTCTGAATGTGAATGAAGCATCCCAGCGCTGTAAGACCGGAGGACGTTAAAAGACACTATTGAAACAAGAATGTCTTTAGTCGCTTCCTGAAAGCCAGATGATTAGATTCATGCCTGATGTTGTCTGGGAGTTTATTCCATCCTTTGGCTGCTTGGACAGAAAGCAGGCAGCCGCCCATCCAGGCCAGCTTCACCCTAGGTACCACCAACAGATTTAGTTGGTTGGATCTAAGAGATCTCACCGATTGATGGCGACGAAACAGGGGATCAAGAATGGACGGGCCAGCATTATGGATGGACTTATGCGCCAAACACAAGGTCTTGAACACAATCCTTTCATGAATTGGTAGCCAAAGAATCAACCGAATTGAGGCCTTCGCCGAACATCGTTTGGGAATTTTCATGAGCAAGTGGGCTGCACAGTTCTGCACAGATTGCAGAATTTTTATGGTAGCTGCTGGTGCCCCCATATAGACGGCATTTGCATAGTCCAGTCGTGAAAGAATCAACGACTGGACCAGTACACGTCTGGCTTCAAATGGAAGAAGATCTAAGACTTTTTTAAGGACTCTCATCAATCCATAACAGGTCGCGGCCACCTTCTTGGCCTGGTATTGGAAGCCTAAGGAGGAGTCCAACCAGACCCCCAAGCTTTTTATTTTAGTCTTAGGCACCGGAGGAGGTCCCAGAGAATGCGGCCACCAGGGGTCCAAATTGATTGGGACTTTGTAGCCCAAAAGCATAATGTCCGTTTTGGCCCCATTTAGCTTTAAAAAAGACGAGGTCATCCATTCCAGGACTTTGGTGAGACACGGTGTCAGATTGTTGATCCCCTGATCTACAGCATCGTCCCTCACCAAAGAGACGACCAGCTGCGTGTCATCGGCGTAGGTGACAAGCTGAATTCCCCAGGGAAGCACCACCTCAGCCAAAGGTCTCATGTAAATGTTAAACAACGTGGGGCTGAGTGATGATCCCTGGGGAACGCCGTGACTCAATTGCAGCTGGCTCGATGACACCTCTTCCTCAAAAACGGAGAAGCATCTATCCGATAGAAAGGAATGGAGCCATTTAAGGGCCAATCCGGAAACCCCTGCAAGACGTAGCCGGTGCAGCAGAAGAGAGTGGTTCACAGTGTCGAAAGCTGCACTGAGGTCCAATAGGACCACCGCAGCGCAGCCTTCCGAATCCACAATACCCCTAGTAGCCTCCACCACCGCCACCAAAGCTGTCTCTGTTCCTTGCTTGGCTCTGAACCCAGTCTGGGTTGAATGTAATAAACCTGTAGACTCAACAAAGGAAGAGAGGGCCTGGTTCACGTGTTTTTCAGCTATTTTGCTGAGACTCAGGAGCAACGAAATAGGCCTGTAATTTGCCAGATCTTCAGGGTCCAGACGAGATTTTTTTAATAGGGCCCGGACCTTTGCCTTCTTCCAGTTGGGGGGGTACTACTCCTGAGGCCAGAGACCCGTTAATGACCTGCATTATCACCGGGCATACTGTCCCGGATACCTGTTTAAGAACCGCCGAATGTGTTTCATGCATCATGTGTTCTCCTGTGCTGCACCTCTGAATGTGTTTTAGATGCGTCATGTGCCTTGTTCCTTGTTCCTTACACCTCTGAATGTGTGTTTAGGCATCATGTGTTGTTGCGCTATTGAATTGTGTTATGGCACCTCTGAATGTTTTTATGCATCATGTGTCTTCCTTGTTCTTACACCTCTGAATGTGTTGGTTTATGCATCATGTGTCTTCCTTCCCTGCACCTCTGAATGTGTTTTTGATGCATCATGTGCCTTGTTCTTACACCGCTGAATGTATGGTTTATGCATCATGTGTTTTCCTTCCCTACACCTCTGAATGTTGTGATGTATCTTGTGTAATGTGTTCTTGCTTATACCCCTAATTGTATTGTGATACTTAGGTGGTTGTTCTTTCAAGTACAGGGGGTCCTAGTGAGGTCCTGGTTCCCTGTGTGACATTCTCCTAAGGTGGTTAGGGTTGCGTAGGTGGTACTTACCTGTTTACAGTGGTTACTGGTTGTGATCTATAATTGTTATATTGTGCTATACTTATTCTAAGTTCTAGAAGTGGTATTTCTACTAAGTGCTGATTCTGCCCATGTGGCACTGTCCTGTAAATAATCCCTTGTGAATATTGCCCGTGCCATTTGTCACAATGTATATTGCGTGATTACTATCTGATGTGTTTTGACAATACAAAAGTTATTTTTATATAACCTTGTATGGAGTTCCTTTTGTGGTGTGCCTAGGATGCTGTTGCTGTTGTGTGCATGCGCAAATGCTTTACACATTGCCTCCGGGATAAGCCTGTCTGCTCGTGCCAAGCTACCAAGGGGGTGAGCAGGGGTTATCTTGGCGTGTGACTTCCTTGCCCTGACTAAAATGGTGGTTTCTGCCTAGCTTTGACGTCAGCCTTAGCCAACCAGAAATAGACAATTCTAACATTGTTGGACAGCGGTGAGGATTAGGACTTGTGTTTGCGCAGTACCACAGCGACAACTGGCTACATTACAAAACTCTGCATTCTAGATAGTCACATGTTTGGGATTATTGTTTGTGATATTGTTTTTCCTCAAGAGTGTCATTTTCAGATGGTGTTCCTGCGCTTTTATGCTTAGCGGCAGATGAGAGAAAATGACAGAGCGGGACGCCAGTAGAGGGGGAGGTTCCCACGGATAAGGAATCCCTTGCTGGGTCCAGTGCCCAATCCCTGTTCCTGTCCCTGTGTGGGTAGATGGAAGAGAGGGAGTGTGGAGGAGAAATGGCTAGCTCGGGAGGGTGGTTATCCCCTGAGTGTAGTGTGTGTCTGGATTCCCCAGTATGGTAGGATCCAGTGGTGGCAGCTAAAATGTGCCCAGTGCGTGAAGTCCCATTCCCAGTTCCCAGAGTATGGTGCCTGGTGCTCAGTAAGAGGGGTACAGGTTGAGTGTCAGGGGCAGTGAGGAACTGTCTCACCAGTCTGGAGGGGGAGTGTGTGGATGAGTGGTGTGTTGAACTAGAGGAGTTGGTGTGAGTTTTTTTAATAAAAGGAGCTTGCACGGGAGGTGTACCTCTGGTGGTGTGCAGGAGGTCCTGCAGAGGCACTGGACGAGAAAATGGACGTCTGGCGGTGTGCTAGATGTCTTGCAGAGGCATTGGGAAGTGATTCTAAAAGTAATGGCTTGTGTATCTGATGATCCTGTTTAGGGGAAGAGGTTCATGTGTAACCCAGCTAGGTCCCATTAGGATGGTAGGGGTGTAGGGGCTCACGTCCTGTCTCAGTGAGGCGGAGTGAGTGTGGGACAGTGTGTCCTACGTTGGCCCAAAACCCTGTCTCAGGGCCTGGAGGGTTCCCTAAGGGAGCGCCAGGTCAGGGGCCTAGGCTGTACTTACAGGTCATTTGAGGAGGATCTTCCTGTGTCTAGAGGACGGGGAGTGTCTGTAACCAGAACTCCGGCGGTCCTGGTGTTGGGCAGTACCACTCCTAAGTGGAGGGTGCAGAAGTCCTGGTACGCTGGGCATTTGACCGTCTAGAGTGCTTGACCATTTGTGGGGCCTCTGGAGGTCGTTCCCCGAGGAGGGCGGAGGTCAGGTTCAGGTTCAGCCTGACCTGGAGGGAAGGGCATCTGTAATCAGTGTCCTGACTGGTTTTGGCTTCCAGGGGTACCGCTCCAATGTGGGACGGTGCAGAACTCTGGAAGGGGGTGCAGAGGGACGGTGTCCTTACCTCTGACCCCGGTGCAACCTGAGGGTTCAGATCCTAGGTTGGGAGATTAGCAGCCTGATTCATGAAGCAAAATTGCGCTCGCAATAGCTGCGAAAATGCTATTGCGAGCGCAATTTTCAAAATCGGTATTCACCACGAAAATTGCAAAATCGCAAACACAGAATAGCGAAATCGCTAAAAGATTCGCAGAATGGCGGCAGTAGACCATTAGCGAATCGGAATTTGCGATAAACCACGGATTCTGCGAATAAAATAGCGATTTCGCAATACAATCGCAATCGGTAATCATGAAAAATCGCAAATAGCGAAAAAAAACAAAATCGCTGTTTGCGAGGCGCAATTTAAGGACAACCCAAAGCAGGTGGTAACCATCAAAGCCATTGTAAAAAAAAATTGGAAAATCCGTTGCCCAATCAGTAACAGGTGCAGGCCTGACCAAACACACTTAAGGAGATGCAGCATCAGCATAAGGAGTCTCAGAATGCCAGGACTCTACATGGTGGTCAGGCGGCGAAGGCTACAGCGAGCAACACGGAGGAGACGCAGAATCCAGGACAGGATATTCCGCCAGCGGGTCACCCTGCTGGGCCAAACCAGAGAGCAAATATACGCAAAGTACCGCCTGAATGGGCCAATGATCATCAAGCTAATTCAGGACCTTGACCCCCTGATGCAGCACCCAACAAGGCGGACCAATGCCGTGCCCACACATGTCCAGGTATTGTGTAGCCTGCACCTCCTGGCCTCCGGGAGCTTCCAGGGGATAGTTGCGGCTGCTGGGGGGATATCCCAGCCCACCATGTCCCGCTGCCTAGGGAGTTTCCTTGACGCAATGCTGAGCCAGCTACACCACCGCATCAAATTTCCCACCAGCCAACAGGATTTGGATGAGACCAAGCATCAATTCTACAATGTTGCACATTTCCAACATGTGATAGGATGCATTGACTGTACCCACATCCACATCTGCCCACCAGCTGCAACGGAGTACATGTACCGCAATCGCAAGTCCTACCACTCCCTCAACATCCAGATGGTCTGCAATGCTAAGACATACATCACGGACATAGTGGCACAGTACCCGGGGAGTACACATGACTCCTTTATATTCCGGCACTGCGGCCTCCACACACGACTGGCCAGGGGAGACTTTGGTGAAGGACACCTACTTGGTAAGTACACTTTGCCCCACAATGTTACACTGCGATGAAGTAGCTTCGCTGCACAGGCACTCACCCTCTGCTCCTCTCATTCAGGTGACAGTGGCTACGCCCTCTGTGAATACCTCCTCACCCCATACCTCAACCCTGCTACACCACAGCAACGGCGTTACAATGTAGCACACATACGCACAAGGAATTGCATTGAGAGGACATTTGGGCTACTGAAGAGCAGATTCCGCATACTGCACAAGACTGGTGGGGCCATGTACTACAGTCCTGATGTGTGCTGCCGCATTGTGGCTGTGTGTGCAATACTACACAACATTGCTACCAAGCGCCGGATACCTGTAGAGATCTCTGGCAGTGAGTCGGAAGGGGACGACCGGCCAACTGCACATGTGCATCATGCACGCGGGGAGAACCCAGCTGAAGGACACAGACGCCGCAATCACATCACAATGAACAGTTTCTAGTGCACCCACTCCCCTCACCCAACAAATCACAATTGCATGCCAATGGAAATAATGACAGGAGGCCGATGTATGATGCTAGAATAAATATTATTGGTGAAGGCACAATAATAATGTTATGTTTCTATTCTTTAAATGCAAGCAGTATTGCGCCATACGGCTCCAAACAAAACACAGGACATGCTTGTATCATCAGCATGTCCCAGCAAATGTACATGAAACTCTAGTGCGCCTTCGGCGCGCAGCACCCAATCGCCTCTCTGGCTCTTCCTCTGGGACGGCACGTGACCCTGCAGTGGGCCTGGTGCTGCGGCGTAACACGCCAACCTGTGAGGCAGACAGGCTGCTGACACTGGAGGTGCCCTTACTGGTGTCGTCCTCCCCGACATTGCCTGGCCCAGTAGGATGGAGTGCCGGTACGGCAGTGGTTTACCAAAACAACAAGCGGTCCTGAGCATTCAAGAATGAGAGAAAACAGTTGGTATTTATAGATCACAATGGAGTTCTATAAGGTTCAGTACTCCTAGACCAGCCGGCCAGGGAATGTTTAATAGTTCAATGAGTTTAAGATCTCCAGAGTACAGCAATTAACCCAAAAGTAAGGGTTAAATTGACCATAGAGTAATTCATACGTGTACAAACAATAATATTAAGGAAGTACACGTATGAATTACTCTATGGTTTGACCATAGAGTAATTCATACGTGTACTTCCTTAATATTATTGTTTGTATGAATGACTCCAGGATACACTGCTAATGTATAATTAATACCAGTGACCTGTAAGCTCACTCTGTTTGCCTGATAATTTTTCCTTCTCTTACCTTTACTCTCTCACTCTTTTCTCTTTGCATGGCACAGGATTGTGTCCCAATTTAACCCTTACTTTTGGGTTAATTGCTGTACTCTGGAGATCTTAAACTCATTGAACTATTAAACATTCCCTGGCCGGCTGTTCTAGGAATACTGAACCTTATAGAACTCCATTGTGATCTATAAATACCAACTGTTTTCTCTCATTCTTGAATGCTCAGGACCGCTTGTTGTTTTGGTAAATACTTGTCACCCATGGTCCCGAGCGATCTAATGGGTTCCCCTTGTCCTTTCTTGATGGTACGGCAGTGGTGACCTACTCCAACACTCGTGCCACATCCTCGCAGCATTGGACCATCTGCTGCTGCTGCGCCAGGGACCGTTGTGAGAGCTGGGAGGTGGCATTCCCAATTACATAGTTTGAGCGGGTGTAGGCTGACAGCCGCGTAAGTAGCTGCCGGTGGCGGCGGCGGGCGGTGTTGCGCTGCGATATGAGCGCAGCAGTGTTGGCCTCCATGGCTGTCGTCATGCACTCTATCCTGTCGGCCACATTTGCCACATTGCGGCCAATGTTGTGGAGCTGCAGTTGGATCGCCCCTTGCCGTCGTGCCTGCAGTTGGTGGATACGTAGCATCCGGCGCTCTATGCTCAGGCCTGGCACCACACAGCCATCCCCCTCCTGCCGCTGCATGCTGTGTTCTGCTGGCGAGCCCTGCCATGCCTGCTGTGCTGGCAGGCCACAGTGGGTGTGCGCACTGTCACCGCAGTAGCTGCACCAGATGTAGAGGGTCCAGCTGGTGGTGGAGTTGTGGTTGTCAAAGGTGCAGCGCCTGATGGTGCTGGCGCAGATGGTGTTGCCCTGGCTGCGGGGATAGGTGTTGTGCCTGATGGTGCCGGCGCAGATGGTGTTGCCCTGGCTGCGGGGATAGGTGCTGCGCCTGATGGTGCTGGCGCAGATGGTGTTGCCCTGGCTGCGGGGATAGGTGCTGCACCTGATGGTGCTGGCGCAGATGGTGTTGCCCTGGCAGCGGGGATAGGTGCAGCGCCTGATGGTGCAGGATGTGTCGCTGTTGGCACCTCCTCTGCATCCTCTGGTGCCTCGTCAATGAGCAGCCTGTTGCTGTTGCTGCTGTTGTCAGCGCCACCTGTGAGGGGAAGTGGACTTACATTAATTGCATGTATCTGTCACACGTGCAGTTGCTACATGCATGCTGGATGACATTCCCTGACTGGCTGTGGCATTGCGTACTTTGGGACATGTCTGGCTGCATTGGGGTTCTTGTACATTATGGGCAGACTACATGTCCCACAATGCTTTTGGGCATGACCTAATGTGCATGGATTGCATGACTTGGGATGATTATGGGAGGCTATAGGGTCATGGCCATTGTTAGGGGACAGGGTCGCAGTCGCATGCCACTTACCTTGGCTGTCTTGGGTGGGGCGGGATGAGTCCAGATTGATGACCCCTATGCACGCCTCTGGCTCAAGAGTGTCCTCCACGCGGTCCTCCAAGTGGGTGTTGGGAGGGACTGTAGGATGTCCGCCTCCAGTAGCCAGGGTCTCACCCAGCCTCTCAGCCACCCTCTCCTTGGCACGACCTCGGAGATCGTACCACCTCTTTTTCAGCTCCTCCAGCGACCTGTGTGCCACGCCCACAGAGTTGACTTTTGCGGCTATCCCAAGCCAGATTCGGCGTTTCTCCGCCTCAGGCACCCTCCTGGAGTCCTTTCCAAAACGTTTTGGGTGGTTATCAACCACTCCGTCAGTCAATCAGGTGCTCCAACTCCTGCTCAGAGAATTTGAGCTTCCGCTTCCGCCTGGTGTCGCTGGGCCCTGCTGCAGCATCCTCTGCCATTGCTGCAGTAACAAAAGTAAAGGATTTTCAAGTTTGGAGGTGTCCTGGAAGGAGCTCAGTGAGATGCAGCCTCAAGATCAGCCTCACTGTTCTGAATAGGGGTGGGAACTGGCTGCTTCCTGGTTGTGATGTCATCACTGTGCTCGAAATGCGACTTCCCATTTTTGCGATCTCGCGATTTTGCGAGATCGCATTTAGCGATTTCGCAATTACCGATATCGCAATTAGCGATATCGCAATTCCTACACGGATGTTGACGGAAATAGCAATTTATCTGCGATTTTAGAAAATCGCAAACGCTTTTTGCGGCCGCGTGCAAATCGCTTTATTTTCTCGCTAATTTTGATGGATGCCGATCTGCGATTTCTAAATTGCGATTCGCTGTAAATCGCAATTTAAAAATCGCAGAATTCGGATTTCATGAATCAGGCTGTAGGAAACTTCCAGGTCAAGAAGGAGACTGAGGGGGCTGCCCTTGCTGTGTAATCTGGGGCTCACCTGCAGTTTGTTGTTTCCACTAAGGTAGAAGAAAGGGGATTTTGCTGTGTGCTGTGTCCCCCCACCTGCTTGAAGAGGGACTGTGCTGTGTGCTTTGTATCTCCGATGTGAAATAGTTTCCAGATCCCAGGTGGTAGACCAGTTGATGGAGAGAGGTCCTGATCTGGTGGGAGGGATGTGTTCTGGTGGGTGCCTCCCTGGGAGGGTGTGGAACCCCAGAAGTAGAGGTAGGGTGGGGCATTCTTGCCCGTGACCTCTGGTCAGCCTGAGGGAGTGGTCCCTAGGTTGAAGAATCAGTGGTAGTTGTAGCTACACTGAGAGGGATAGAGTAGAATGGCTATTGTGTGCCAGTGGTTACTGCCCCCCACTCTGTGAAGTGGTTAGGACCTGTGACATTTGGATGGCCTAGGGCCTGGTCCTGGCCGAGGATGCCTAGAGAGTACCAGTGGGTTATCCTAGTTGTGCCAGAGAGCTCTTGTTGAGAGAAATACATGTGGGTTCAGAGTGGCGAAAAACCGGAGGGTGTTTCTGCCGTGCGGGCCCGTGTCCGTGTTTTGTCGCTCAAAGCAGGGAAGCCCATCAGTGGAGTGATTGGTCTACCCTGCGTTTTGGCTGGAAGGGGGTTGTGTTGGACCTGGCCCTTTTGGCAGCGTCACCCCAAAACTATTTGCTTTTTCCTAGCCTGTTTCTGGAACCTGGCGTTGGTGATTTTAGGCCTCTGCGCACTTTTTCACAGTGGTAGAGTGTAAAGTGCATGCGCTCTCTGTGTATGTGTGGTGAGTGACCTGCCCTCCCATAGGAATGCATGGGGAATATGTGTGACCATGGTAGTTCCTGATGTGTGGGGAGTGCAGGGTCGAGTTTGGTATGTGCGAACTCATGATATTGAATGCTGCGTAATGATATATGCGGCATGATTGTGTCTAGTGTGGAAGTGCCACTTCTAGAAGTTGGCATATTTGTGTAATTTGTGCTTGGCGTGTGATTGGCTGAAGCTGGCTGTTGAGCCTGGCTCCAAGAGTCTGGGAGGGTCTGCCCCGGTGGTGAATGGAGTGATTAGCATGCTGATGTGAGGGGAGGGGTGCACCTGGGCCTGAATAGGGCTGGGCTTTCCCCACACAATGCTGGCTCCACCCCCTGTGGTGCGTCTGATGTCCCCAGCCTGGCCAGTGAAAGGAGTTCTCTATAACCAGTTGTAGCTGGTTCTCACACTGCCTGCCCCCTGCTAGACAAAGGATTTCTCTGTATAAATAGGGGCTGTGTCCCCTTACGAAATGTTCTTGTTTCTGACTTGAATCCTGCCAGGGGCGTGCTGCTGCTTGGGCCCAGGGGAAGGCTTGCCTCCCTGGGCCCTGCCCAGCCCCTGGATTACTGATGAACTGGGGAACTTGCTTTGCTAGGAGTACCTGCTCCCTTTTCCTTGCCAAAGGACCTTGTGGTGTCTTCTTGGAACCTTGAAAGGGCTTCCCCCTTTGTTTCAGGACCACTGGTTGCCTTGGCGCCTGGGAGAGCACTTTATTTTAGCTGGACTGTGTGTTTCCTGAGCGTTTTATTTGTATTTCTAGCGCGGAGAGCGCTGCATTTGCCCCAGCGCCTGGAAGCGCTTTATTCTCTTGCCCTAGCGCCTGGAAGCGCTTATTTTAAATATGACCCAAGCGGGTGCCCACCCCGCGTTTCGCTGCCGCTGCACGAGCCACGTTGGAAGCTCTCCACGGCCCGCCTGGTTGTCGGCGGGGCCAGCGGGACGGAAGCGGGAGGAAGAGCATGGTCGGAAGAGGCCGGTGTTTGTTGTGGCGCGGGGCTCCCAAGCTCGAGGGAGAGCCCCGCGATTGCGTCCAGGGAGACAAAGCGCCGGGCTCCAATAGGGACCGGGAAGCCCCGCAGGTTCTGCAGACCGCCGCTGGACGTGCCCGGGTCTCGAGGACCGAGCCGGTGAGTTTGGGCTGGGCTGGGGACCGTGCAGCAATCCCCCCCCCTCCGCTCCTCGTGGAGCAGGGTACGTGTTCAGCGCCGAGGAGGGTGCTGAGTCAGGGCGGCCCCGGATGGCAGTGGGCCGCCCCCCTGTGTTTACAGAGCCCGTGGCTCCCACGTTGGGGGCCAGTATTATTCTTAGAGCCCTGTGTGGTCGATGCTACCCAGCGCAAGGGCGGTCCCGGATGGCATTGGGCCGCCCCACTGTTTCCCAGAGCCTCAGTGGCTCCGACGTGGGCACCAGTATCAGAAGGCCCCCAGTGGGGATCCCGAGGGCCAGTAGGCCCGTGTTCCGCCTCAGTAGTTTTTAGAGCCCTGAGAGGCTCCGGGCAGTTGTTTTCTGAGTCCCCAGAGGGGGAATACCAACAATCTAGGGGGCATTTGTGTTCTAGAGCCAGAGGGCTCTATCGTCCTGCACAGTTGATGTCAGAGCCTGTGTGGCTCCAACCCATGGCGCAGTTTTTGTCAAGAGGGCTAGTGAGAGCCCTGTTGCAGTTCTTGATTTCCAGCTGCTCAGCAATTAGTGGGCAGCTGCACCGTTTAAGCGCCAAGAGAGAGAGAGTCCCTGGGAGGGACGGAGATGGCACAGTGGTGCCAGGCCTTCTACAGCTGCGCAGCACTTAGTGCCAGCTGCAACGTTTAGGCCCTTGTGATTGTTCTACAGCTGCCCAGCAATTAGTGGGCAGCTGCAACGTTTAGGTTTGCGCCGGTGGCGCACCCCTGACTGACGCTGCATTGGCAGCGGGCCCTGACATTCTGGACACAGGGCTTTTTGAGTCCCCTTGTTGGATGGCCAGTTGGCCAGGGGACTGGTATGTGATTTCTGCGCAATTTGATTTTGCTATGTTTATGATAGTAATTGCCTAAGGTGATGTTTGCGCTATGTGATTATGAGGTTATTTTACCTATGTAGGTTTATGCTAGTGAGAGTTTATTTCACTATGTGAGTTACGCCACTAAATGTGAGTTATGCTTAGGGGGAGAGTCTAAGGTGTTTAGACTAGTGAGAAATTGCCTACTGTAGTTTTTACTGGTTAGGCCCAAATGTGAGTTATGCGTAATGTGCTATGCCATAATGCCTGTGACACCTCTGAATGTGTTTCATGCATCATGTGTTCTCCTGTGCTGCACCTCTGAATGTGTTTTAGATGCGTCATGTGCCTTGTTCCTTACACCTCTGAATGTGTGTTTAGGCATCATATGTTGTTGCGCTATTGAATTGTGTTCTGGCACCTCTGAATGTTTTTACGCATCATGTGTTAGGGTTGCGTAGGTGGTACTTACCTGTTACCAGTGGTTACTGGTTGTGATCTATAATTGTTATTTTGTGCTATACTTATTCTAAGTTCTAGAAGTGCTATTTCTACTAAGTGCTGATTCTGACAGTGGCCCATGTGGCCCTGTCCTGTAAATAATCCCTTGTGAATATTGCCCGTGCCAGTTGGCACAATGTATATTGTGTGATTACTATCTGATGTGTTTTGACAATACAAAAGTTATTTTTTTATAACCTTGTATGGAGTTCCTTTTGTGGTGTGCCTAGGATGTTGTTGCTGTTGTGTGCGTGCGCAAATGCTTTACACATTGCCTCCGGGATAAGCCTGTCTGCTCGTTCCAAGCGGGTGAGCAGGGGTTATCTTGGCGTGTGACTCCCTTGCCCTGACTAGAATAGTGGTTTCTGCCTAGCTTTGGCGTCAGCCTTAGCCAACCAGAAATAGCCAGTTCTAACACCACTCACCTACCATTCACTAGCAAGATCACTGAAAAAGCAGTCAACTCCAAGATCACATCAACTCCAAACATCTCCTGCACAGTCAGCACTCTGGCTGCAGATCACGTTGCAGCACGGAGAGAGCTACCTTACACGTAATAGATGATAACCTCCTGTTCACAGATGATGACGTGCCCTTTCTCCTTATATTACTGGACCTCTAAGCTGTCCTTGACACCATTGACCATCCCACCCCTATCAAAATCCTGAAGTCATGAATGGTATTCACTCGCAATGTCCTTCAGTGGTTATCCTACCTTGCCAACCAACACTTTTTCATTCACATGGGCACCTCCAGGTCCCAGACAATTCCTATCACCTTTGGAGTCCAGGCTTCTGTACTGTTACAGACATCTTCAACCTGTACGCGGAGCGTACTGAGCTCCATAAAGAGGATAACAGCATCAAAGTTCACAAATACACTGATGATATACAACACTGTGTGAAAGTACTCAGACCAGCACTTACCTGAAACTTAACCCAACTAAGACAGAATTTCTGTTATTTGGCAAGAACAACATGCAAGAAAATGTATAAACTTAGATCACTGAAGTAAACTTTGATGGCTTCAAACCACAAATTCCACTAAATGCCAAGTAACTTGGATCCACCCTGGACTGCAATCTAAACTGCGAGAAACATATTGCCAAGAAAACAAAGACAGTCTAGAACCTTCTCTCTTTACTGAAGGAAATTCTACCAATCTTCCTACAAGGTGTCTGCCAAACTGCTTTTCAAGCCATCATACTCTCACATCTAGATGGTGGAAACACCCTGCTCCATTGCCTCCAAGACCTCACATTGCCCCCGCCCCATAAGTGCATTGTACATGCCATGCCACATCTCATCCGGGACCTGAAGAAATATGGGCAACCACATTACCCCGTTTTAATGGAACTCCATTTGCTTCCATTGCCAGGCCACACAATATTCAAAACCAGCTGCATCATTAACAAAAGCCATTGCGACCTGTTCACTCACTCCCCATCCCCTGCCGTTTACTTTATACTTTGCCTTCAGCCCTGCCTTTGTCTAGGTTGGTGCTACATAAGTACCACATCCATACATCCATACATTAGAATATTACTAATGTCAATATTTTCTTAACATTTCTGCTGATCATGGCAAGTCATATCGCTATTGTTATATATTCTTTGGATCAAAGACATAGGAATGGAGGCCTTGCAAGAGAAAAATAAATATTTGAACAAATCTACCAGTCATAGCCCTTGTATTCCTTTGCCTCGCCACTATCTCACGTCAATTAATTTATGGATGTGCCAAATTGATTGGCACTTTCCATGGGTGAGAGCAGGAAGCATGTGTCCTGGTAGCCACACATAAATTGCATACCAACCTGAAACCAGAATGAGAGTAGTAAACCCAACCCATGTATTTACACACAATAATAATGCTATTCTTAATAATTCATAATCCACAAAATATTTAAGAACCGCTAGTGACTATTTTAAAAGTATGACTTATTGTAAGGTTAATGCTGGAGTTTCTTGCATGATCTGAATGACTTCTCAGGGCCTTGTAACATAGACATGCATTTACTCCGACAATTGAGAACTGCTCATGGGCGATTTTTAGACTAGCTTCACATAAAAGGAATGAAGAAGAACAATGCCTATTAAAAGGTATAAACGTAATCTTATACTTTGGATTGGGTTAAATATAAGAATACGTGCCCCATACATCAACAAAGAAGAAGGGATCAATTATCTTGTCCTGAGGACGTCACTGGACTCTGCAGAACGTTCAACATTCCCGCCTAAGTGTTCACTTGTCTGTTTCCAAGACTGAGCAACTGACTTTGCATTTGTTACTTGAATCAAACGTTACCGTGGGCAGAGGCCTGGGATTCATCCATGAATAGAGCACTTACTCACCAATCAAATCCTTGACATGTGCAGAAGATTTCTGATTAACAAAAAACTGTAACCTAGCAACCTGTTCTGCAGCATCCACTCATTTGAATTTATATTGCTCCAGTGGGAGAGCATTTACATTGCGTTCCTTCACTATGTTCCAATGCAAGGGGATCTGCAGCAGATATGGAGGAGGCAGCTAGGAGTTTGTGACTCTGCTAACTTTGTGGACGATTCGGGTGAGTCCGCCCCCACTAGCTGGTGGATGTTCTTGAGAACTGAAAACAGGTGCCATGTTAACAATAGCCCCTTATAAAAGTATCTGGTGCCTGAGACTACTTGGTATTCAACAAAACAATGTGCCAGTAATGTGTGTTGGTTTCAGAAATTGCACAAAACAATGAATAAAACAGTTGTTCTGTAAAGACCACGGATTCAATCTGCATAAATCTTAGAATTGGATTATTTTATTTTTAGTAAATGTTTCAAAAAGAGTTTTTGGGAATATTCGAGCAAAATAGAAAAACTGTCTATTTACAGGTTATATCCTTATATTAGAAAGGGAATATGTACAAGACATTCAAAAGAGAAAGAATTGAAGTTTCTTTTTAGAAAAATAAACATAAAAAGTCATTTATCCCATCCGCAAATTCAATCATTCCGTGTTACTTTCATACACATACCACAGTCAATCACACAAAATTACAAAACAGAGAAAATAGAACAAAGTAAAGACGAAGAAGAAAAAGGGGGGGAGAGTACCTCACCTAGAACATTTTTTATCTATATTTTTTAATGTGGTGGGGTACTATCAGGTAGCTATTTTACATGGGATCGTGTAAATAACAAAACAATGGCCATCCGACTTAATTTTATATTCAACATTTATATTCAAACACCAATGAATAACAGAGTGGCCTAAAAGAAAGGGTACTACTTGGTAAGCACCTTAAGGTGGCCCTGGCCGATATTGTTCAGATTTTTCTTATCTATTCCATTCTGTTTAAAAAAAACCTCCCCCAACTGAGCAAATACCGTGATGACATCAAAAGGTATGCACCAAAATAGCCAGAAGAGGCTGGTTTGACTTGGTTGTTCTGTCACCAGCTACTAATCAAGGAGACAGATCTACAAGATGTCTAGAAAATGGAAGCCAATTTGCTACCTTCAATGAGGGTGTGAATCAAACTTCCCTTTCATCATGCAAAAGGCCAAGGAACCAAACCAGTTTGTACGATAAGCCACGCACTTTTTTACTTTAGTTAATGGATATTCAGTGACCCTTTGGGCTGTAGAGGCAGTGACATGACTTCCCCGCCCCTCCGGCCCAACCATGTAGCATGCATTCAATGTGGTATCAATGTACTCTGCTTTATAAAATGTGCCTTGCTGTCGACAAGAGTTTAGCAGATAATGCCATCAAATGCTGGCTCTAAGTTAATTAACCGGCACTCAGGGATCTTGGGCAAGCAACCACAGCTGAAGGGACTAGAGAGGAAGACTGCCACAACGGGTGCCACCACACTGCACCCAGAATAAATAAAGATGTGCACAGAAAACAACAGAAGGGATGGTTTCAAAGATGATGCTCTTTGAGTGCTAAACCTTGGGAAAGGGACGCAGAATGCATTGCTAGGGTTCTGAAACAGCCACTGATTTGCAAAAACATTCAGAGGAGAAGATGTCCAGTAGGGTGTACAGTTGGGAACTACCTCCGTGGTTTTTGTATACCCTATCATACTGATGCTCCTAAGAGTTCAATGTATGAAATACCTTTAAGAATCCCCTTAGTTCAACCTTGCCAGAGGTCTTTCAAACTTGGGGACTGAAAATGCCATAAAGCAACATGCGTGGGCAATTCACGTCTCCAGACTCAAGGAGCGATAAAAACGGTTAGACGGATTGATGAGAAGGCATAGTTTCTGATGGTAGAGCTGTTTGGGAATTCAGTTCTCGATGCACTGCTGACTTGCAGGTGTTACAAAACAATCCTTTACACCGTTACTCACAGATGAGCATGCAACGTGAAGGTCTAAGCGTCATCTGTTCCCACAGTGTCATTGCTAGCGTATCTTCTGCTCTTCTTTTCTTTATAACACCCTTTCCAGTGGATTTAGCCGTGGGTGTTGTGGTTATGAAATAAGAAGTTACCCTGAGTGTAGTGTAAATCATGCAGCGGTGCCACAAGAGTCTCTAAATAGGAAGGTGTTCTTTGCCTTCTCGCATGTAGTAGAGACCTGATTTCAGAAGGGAGCAGCAAAGATGAAGTCTGAACTTACATGAGGAGGACATCTCACTTTTCTGTCTGTGTATATCCTACATCCAAAAACTGGCATTATTAGGGAAAGGCTAGGTAGAACCGGCCACGCCTAGGTATTGGAGTGTATTTGTGATTTATTTCAATGGGCTACTGGTCTATTCACTACCTCTTCCCGCGGCTCACCAGCATTTCCTCTTAGAGATTCCCACTAGGGGAATATCTTCCTACAAACTGGCATGCTTAACAACATACAAAGTCATTCATGCTAACCCCTCCCACTACCTGGCTTAAAACTTAAGATCTCTGGAGGTTCCAGACAAGTCAAAGTTCATACAATCTCTTCATGGAAATTCCCACAAGTCTTCAACATAAAACATAATCGGATTCAGGCGTTCTTCGGCTCTGCACCCAAAGTTTGGAACGCTATTCCCCCTTATATCTGCACGATTCCAACTCTACTGTCTCTCTAAAAAAGATCTGAAACACTTGCTTTTAAAGCACTAGTCTCCTCCCTCTTCTATCTAAATGTTGGTTTTCTTCTGCGCCAGTCGCATGAAGTTATTTTAGATATTGGTCGCTCCAACGCGCTACCCACTCGATTCGTTGAATCTAGGATTTCCCCTTCCCTCCGAATGTAAATGTTTTCTTTTTCTTGTTTGCTTCGTGGTCTACACGTCTCACCTTCCATTTTTGCGAGCTTGTCATTTCCTTGTCCTCTCTCAGGTTCACAAACTAACGTACAATGTACATACACGTAAATTGGCCTAATTTCAGTAGAGTATTGTGGATATATCTTTATTGTATGCAGTTATTTAAAACCATTACAATTTATAAAGAGTAAAAAAAACGGGGCATACGAGATAAAAGAATCTCTAGCCATAAAAGAAGAACACAAGTTAAAAGGAACAGTGAGCCGAGGCAACAGTTCGGATGTCATATCACTTTAACATGGAAAACCAAAGTGCTAGTGCAAAGAAGGACCTAATAGAAGCGGTAAGGACATCAGGGCAGTAGATACAAAGTACGATCAGTCGAATCTGCGTAGCACAAAAGGTCATTTGGAAAAAGCAGAGAAGTATTCCAGCATTAGGTCATTCTTTTATGTATCCATGTTATGCTTCGTTTTGCTATTGTATATGCCTGGTTAGCACTCTAATGCTCTATTTAAAGCACTTATAAGCCTCTGGCCTGCAACGCGTCATAAAAAACTACTTAATAAATTAACTGAAATGGAGTGCCTAGTAATGTATTATTCGAAGAGAGCCTTGTCCCGCCTTTGGCTGGCGAGCAAAGACTTCCCTCTATGAGGGCTCTCCTTATTCCACTTAATGATAAAGTGGATGGACCAACATGTCTCAAACAGGCATAAAACTGCCATCACGTCACAAAAACGACTTCAAGTCCTGAGCGTAACTGCAATAGTTTCAGTTATAGTCTTATTGTATGGATTCGAAAAATATTTTGAGATTCTCAATTAGCAATCAATAATGAGGGTAAAAAATTGTTTTTGGGATAAGAGAGGCTCAAATTTAACAGGCAGCCCCACAACGGTGCATCATTATGATTGATACCCTCATGTGATGGCTTATGACGATAACCTGAAGACCACCACTCTGCAGTCATAGACCTCTAAATACAATACAGTAAAGTGAATGGGAATTATACCTCAGAAACTAGGGGATATAACATACATACAATAAAATACTAAGTGATTGGAGATTCTACTGTTTAGAGATGTGTTTAGGATTCTCAGTCTAAGGATTCTAATGGTCCAGCTTATGGATACGAACTACAAGGCCTTCTAGGTACCCAAGAATCCTACATTTCCCCCACAACTCCCAAGTAGTGCAGCATGATCTGACTTAAGTGCACAGATGTACAGTATAATACTCTTGGGCAATTCATTTATCTAAAGTGCATGGTCTAGGAATACTGAATAACTCGTTTGTTAAACAGTCCTGAAAAAACTCATTAACAAGTTTGACTTACCAAGGTAGGGTGAGCGATCTGGACAATTGGGCAAGAAGTCAGACAGGTAACCATGATGGTACTGCTGGTGAAGGCGGCTCAAGTTCGAATAGACATCATGGGTTCGGGAGTAATCAAAAATTGGGTCTGGAATCCGACCAAAGATGGATGCCAGGCTGCGGAAGCCCCCAAAGGAAAAATAGACCATGAAGGCAAACTGGAAGCCAATGAGCATGGCCAGAGTACAAGGCCTTTCCAGTAGTCTGCGGATCATCTTCGAAGGAACTTTTATTTTCTGGCAAAAAAGCAACTCGTTGGCTCCCCCTTCTCCAAGCACTTCTGAAAACAAGAATATATGAAAAACATCAGTTACACAGAAATGGAAACTGAGACTGAATGTTTGGAAGCCAGGCGGCAGATCACTTATCACAAAGGTCTTTGAATTTATTAATTAAGCCACATATCCATTTGGTATTTTATATATACATATATATTATTAAAAAAAGAAAACTAACAGAGGGGTATTGCTTTACAAATACCTAAACGTCCGACTGCAACTGTGAGTCGTACTCTGCCAATTGGTGCCACCCCAGTCCTGGACCTTGGCGGTGGGCCTGAAGGTGCTCTGCTAGCCCATCTGTGGACACAGCAGAACCGATTTAACTCCTCTGCTGTGCAGCGCAATTCTGAGCATAACAGAAGCATCACCTCTGCTGCGTAGACCTCCCCGACGCAAGGACTCTGCATTGTCTACAGCAACCTGCTGGAACTGCCACTGCGCAACACATCTCCATGCCAGGACATGGCATTGTCCAATGCAGCTCCCCTGAACCACCACTGCGCACTGCATCTCCTCACCCAGTCCTCTCATTGCCTCTATTTCGCAATGTATCCTCTACACAGTACTCTGCATCTCTTCTCAACCAGGATTAAGGAACTGCGTCCAGCAGACCTAAATGGGTCCCGGTAGCTGGCTCGTGCTCTATCGGGGTCGGCCTGAACCTGTGGGCTTTGTCCTGGTCTAGCGTGACTAGATAGTAACAGTTGACGATTTGTTCTTCGTGGCACTATATTCACTGAAATCTTTAAAATTGCATATCTCTGCTTCGACTTATTGAGTGTTTGAAATGTTGTTCTTTATTTATTTATTAAAATGTAGTCTATTTTTCTGAATTGGTGTGAAATTTTCCTTGTGTTGTGTTTCTCTTTATCACTATTTGAAATGCTGCATAAATACTTTATACATTGCGTCTAAGTTAATCCTTGACTGCTTGTGCCAAGTTACTAGAGGGTTGAACACAGGCTAATTCAGGGTTTGCTTGTGACAAGGATTGTGATTGCTGCTTGAATAGGGTTTCACCCCACCCCACCAACCAGTAACTCAAATTCCAACACCAAGGCTTTCAGACCTCTCACTACTGTTAGCAGGAAGAACAATAACAGTGGCTAAGAAAATTCCCGAGTAGACCCCCCACTACGTAATGGAAGTACATGATCAAATACTGGGTTAAGGGAAAACCAGGCACTGCACAGAGAGGAAATATAAGGCCTCAGAAAACTCCAGATCGCGCAACAATGGGATGAGTTATGAAAAGAATGAATAAATCCCAATAGGAATGATGGCAAACCTGCATGATATTTCAGTTGACCAATAACATAAGGAGCATGGTAGCATCTCTTTTGACTTGGCCAATAGAATTAATAAATGGATACGATAAGAATAATTGTATTACTAAAACGGCAGGTCCCCCCATATGCTTTGGGTATACTCCATTTGACACCCATCTAGAAAAGACCAAATGAAACCCACATTAGGCATTGTTTGTCAGTAAACCACACACCTGCACAAGTTAGTTATTAGTAATACATGATACGCTGATGTTAACTGCATTTAATGTAGTAGTAGCTTGTGCAAATCTGTTGCCAATACAAGAACGCAATATAAAATCAGTTTGAAAAAAAAGCAAGACAATCTTATGGTACAGTTGACAAAATCTGAAAAGCATGTACAACCACATTTCAAAATGGATTTCTCCTGGGCAACTGTCTCATCACAAGTTATTATAAAAGACTTCTGGAGTCAGAGGGAGGTCTACAAATCTCTCTCTGTTCGCCAAGGCCACCAATCCTAGTGAGATCGTGATTGCATGCTACATATTCAATATATTGTTTCAGCCTTACAATGATTAAAACTAGGAGTTAAGAAGAGCCAAAATAAACTTACTTCATAAATACTTAAGACATACACAGTACAATTGACTGAACAGTATGATGACGTACAGTAAATAGACGCAGATATCTATGCTCCCGGCCACTTCAGGACGAGTCATTATTAAACATGCACAGAAGGAGATAGGGTAAATGCACAGAGAACACGCAGTCCCTACACAAACAGCTCCAATAAAAACATGTGCCTAACACATCAGTGCAAAACCAGCAGTGCATGTACTTGGTAGAGTTGGAAGAGGACAATACAAGCAACCAATTTGTATTTGATTTAATGTATATTGTATTCTGCACAAAGACTCCAGAGTGGACTATCTGGTCAGTATAATACCTAGTGTGGTAGGCAACTCACTCAATTAATATGATGCTACGGAGGTGTGCATATACTAACCATAAGTTCTAGCACAGAGCTTCAGTACCGATTTGACACATTTAACCCCATGAAGTTTGAAAAGGGGAAGGAGCCACTGCCCAAGTCCAGAACCTTATTTTGTGCAAAACAGGATAAAGTGGGATAGGTTGTCCTTCCCTCCATATTCGAAACGCATTTGTAAGGGAGGCAATCGGGGTCGTAGACACAGCCAGACATAAATGTTGACGGTATGTGCTTGTTGCTTTTGTATTTTGTGCCCAAGTGCTTTCACTTTAAATGTTATATTTTCCTTCTGATTCTTACAAACGCCTTAAAAACGAGTTAAATGAATATTTTGGGAATACACAGCTAGATGTGGTGAGCCAATGAAAGCTTGAGCTCAGCTCGAGCCAGATGCCTGCCTCTGGCTCAGCTTCAGGTCCCCTTTCACCCTCGAGCTCAAAACGAGCCGAGCTTACACGTGGACTCTGCCTGCAGTCTACACTCTTACAGAATGTCGTGGTTTCGATATCGCTATGGTTAAAAAGGCCTGCTCCGTATGTAAAGGGATAAGGGAAGTCAAAGGAATAAAAAGCATATCTATTAATAACTCCAAAATACAGAGAATGGAAGAAAAAGAAAGGAAATATGCGCATGACATTCCCTTGCAGATCTCCATAAAAGGTGGTGTTCGGCAATTTTCGGACGGATCGGACTCACGGCAAAAGCTGTATCTGGATGAAAATTCCTGGGCTTGGATTGCGGGTTCTCTAAACAGGAATAAGTCGGGCTAAGATTTGAAATTACGTTTTTAGCGATAGGCATGTTATTACATCATGGAACATCGCGGGAAAGACAACTGAAAAATTGCTTTTTATTCTGGAACATCCACCGTCTATCATGTTACTCCAAGAAACATGGTCCATGACAACTTTTGCGCAAAAAGATTACTTGGTGTTCGCTAAAGCAGCAGAGGCTTCCAGAAGAGGTCACGCAAAAGGAGGCCTAGCAATCCTATTGAGAGAAGAGATAGATTGTGACCCGGAGGAAATCGAGCTATCACTCCCAAATGTTCAATGCATCAGCATTAAGTGCCCGAAAGAAAGATTGGAGTCTTTACCTGACTTCTTACTTTTTAACATATATTTTCCACCAGGAACCTCAAAAGATCAAATCCTGATTAAAGCACTCAAGGAAATTGAATCCATATTAGAAGTAAGGGGATACCCTATGATGATAATGGCTGGGGACTTCAATGGTAAGATCTCAAATTCACTAATCTATGATAGGGGGAAATCTCCACAGGAAGAAGCCTGCCAGATTCCAACTCCTGTCTTCCCCGACGAATTAAAAGCAGACAAAAGGGGGAAAATGCTTTTGCCATCCATGGAAGCAATTAATGGCGTAATAATTAATGGGAGAAAAGATGGCGATATTCCAGCGGCATTTACCAGATTGGGCCCAACTAAGTCTTCAATTATAGACTATTTCATCTGCAGCCTAGACCTATTCTCAAATGTTCAATTGCTCTCTACTAGACATTCACATGAAAGCGATCATGCACTACTTACTGTGGAAGTTGAAATCTATACCCAGCACCCCTCTCCGTGGTCACTCCATTCCTATGAAGGCCAGGCAGTCGTAAATCAGAAAACAGGAAGGATCAATTGGAATTCTAAAGCAATTAGTAAAATAAATCATATGGTCTCACAAGATTTGCTAACATCAGTGAGTAATACCGGTAATACAATATACAGATTTGAAGTAACCTTACAGAGGGTAGTTGCCTCTCTCCGAGGTAGCATTCAGAGACGAGAACTTGTTAAAACATGCCAGACGGGAAAAACTTTGGAGAATAATAATTCTGGACAATTAAATAAATTGACTAGAACGCAATTCCGTTCCTTTTGCGTGCTAAGACCAGGAGAAATAAGGAAATTGAAAAAACTCCCACCAACGGAAAAAGGCAAAAGAAAGACAAGCTCTGAGAGATTGTGTCTGGGTAGACATCCAGCAAGCAGTAAAACACAATAATAATAAAGCATTCTGGAAAATAATTTCCGCGCAGATGGGGATACGAAAATCTGTTGAAGCGACTCCCGTATCATCATCAGTTTGGGAAAAGT
This sequence comes from Lissotriton vulgaris, assembly GCF_964263255.1. NCBI lineage: Eukaryota > Metazoa > Chordata > Amphibia > Caudata > Salamandridae > Lissotriton > Lissotriton vulgaris. Next base: position 272,763,289 of record NC_141700.1, read on the forward strand.
ATATCTTAAGGCTCTATAAATCCAACCATCAAGACCTTTTATCCCCCGGACTGGATCAGGCACCGATGAAACTCCCCGAACAGAATACAATGGAAATCTCAGCCGCTCTGATCTCTACTTTGATTTCCTCCGCCAGGTCTTCAGCGGCAATGGGTCCAGATAAGATTCCTATCAACGTTTTACAAAAAAACGCTGATGACTGGGGAACATGTTTAGCCCCTCTTTTCCAATATTGCCTGGAAAGTGGTGAAATTCCTGAATCTTGGCGAGGGAGCGTGGTTGTCCCTCTTTTAAAAAAAGGCGTCAGAACGAACCCTGCAAACTATAGACAAATAGCTCTCCTAGACGCCTCCGGCAAGATCTTTGCTGCTTGTATTTTGGAACACTTAAAAGACTGAGCTTTTTCCAGGAAAGTAATTCCTATGTATCAGGCTGGGTTTCGCCCAAAGCATTCTACATTGGACAATATTGCTGTGTTCCAAACTGTGCTTGATAAGTTTGTGATGACAAACGGACAAATTTTATATTGTGCTTTTATCGATTTCTCGACTGCGTTCAATAGTGTAGATAATCCAATACTATGGAGAAAATTGGCTAAAATAGGGATACCCAAAGATCTTTTAACAATAATAATCTCCCTTCATACATCTACATGGTGCAGAGTTCAAATGGGGGGCTAAAAAGGCCTAACCAAACCCATCCCTTCGCGGAATGGGCTAAAACAAGGATGCTTACTAGCTCCCTTATTATTTTCTATTTATAACAGCGATCTCCCAGGGCGTCTCTCTCAAAGAAAAAATGTTCCTTCAAAATTAGCTTAAGTAGATATACTGTGTTTAATGTATGCAGATGATATCGTAATTCTTGACCAGACCCCGATAGGGTTACAAAGATCTTTGAATGAACTAAATCTTTATGCAACCGAAAACTTCCTGATGCCAAATATTCATAAAACTAAAGCACTTCCCTTTAGTGGCAGAAGGAAACCTTTACCTTATACTTGGTCTTCAGGAGACAAACCGATAGAGACGGTAAGAGAGTATGTGTATTTGGGTCGTACATTCACTTCCAACCTCCTAGATACAGCCCACCTTCGCCACCTGAACCGGAAGGCAGATTCCCATGTTGGAGCTTTACAGAGATTGTACCTCTCCACAGGAAATAGACACTTTTCTTCAATGCTGGAAGTCTACAGTATGAAAATCCCTCCGAACTTATCATATGCCATGGAATATTCACAAATAAAAACTTGGCAATCTCAAAAAGTAAAGGAAGAGACCATACTCCGAAAACTGACGAAAGAGGCACAGTCGGTACCAGTTCAAGCCCTACGTCTTGAGCTATCGGGTATCTCTGCCAGAGTAATATCAAATATTATTAGGTGGGCATACAATTTATTACATGTAGCCCCAGTCACCTTAAGACGTTTGTTAAAATTAGAGACTTTTAGAGAGGAAGCGTCTGGGTATACTTTTAATAAGAATATGGTAAAAGCCTTGGCGGTTTCACAATGCATGGTTGCACTTTTACAGGAGGGGTCCACAGCACACCTGAAATTGTTTTTAAAACATTTGTCCCCTAGAATCCGTTTTGAACCTTATAAAGATTACTGTTGTCAATTGAAGCACTATAAACGGTTTGCTGAGCAAAAAGAATTCAAAATTTCTGTCCCTTACCTGCGTTTTCAATTAAAGCACGGAGTAAGGCGGTGTATTTTACTTTTACGCTTGGGTATACTCCCTTTAGCCACTTTTTTAGCTAGCTGGGATGGAACTAATAATCCTAAAGGTTTATGTGAATTTTGCAAAGGTGGCCAACAAGATTTGCTCCCCGTTTTATTAATCTGCCCTAATGAGAGCATAGTTAAGGCCCGCTGGCGGTATATAATCCCAATTCAATTAAAGTAGAACGCTTTCTCTGCTCAAGATTTAATTACATTGTGTAACTTTCCGGTTAATTAATATGTTTGTCATAATCTGTTTAAGTTCTTAAAAAGCTTCTTGAAACTGTTTTAAACAATAAGTACAATCCGAAGATTTTACCTTATCAAATTCATTCTAATGCTATTTGAGTAGGCGGTTGAACATCGCTATTGTAACATCTTGTAGTGAGCCTAAAAGCAAAAGTGTTTTAGCTAAGCATTTTTATGAGTATCTAAAATTATTCTAACTTTGTATTTGTTGATCTCAGTTGAGGTCTAGATCAAATACAATTTTTACTGTTACATTTTTTACTGTTGCAGCATGTGCCGTTAATTAAAGAAAACATTCTTTGCGCAGAGGAGAAAGCGATACTCTCATCAGGTAGCTGAACGACACAATGAGAAATCAGAAAATCTGGGATTTATGCTGCCTTTCCCGCCTGACCGAACTGTATGATGCTAGGAAAAAAATTTTTTTTACACTGCTCCTTTTTACTCATTATTGCATTTGAGAGCACTTTGCAATATGCGAGTTTAGGCTGTGTTCTATACAAACACCTCTCTCATGTCTGATTTAAATAGACTACAATGTTATTCCATGAAAAAATCCAGGCCACACATAGCTGTGTGTTGGGAAGGGTAATAACTCGTGAGAGGTAAGCCTTCAGAGGGTTATGTCCTGTGTCAAGTCATTCAAGAAGCAATCATTGACTCAGTAGCAGGGTTTTGTAAAGTCAGTTTCATGGAGCTAAATTACAACATGGAGATTGACTTTTGTACTGTAGTAATACATTTGCAAATGCGCTTTTATCTGCATAATTGCTCTATACAATTCTTGTGCCACATTTGTAGTTTACTGGCATGACATCCAGATAGATAGATAGAGAGAGAGAGAGAGAGAGAGAGAGAAAGAGACATAACAAAACGAGACAAACAGATTAACACATGCACATTTACAGCTTTAGGATATCACCACACAATAGGATACGTCGGCATCCACAGACTCCGCACTCTGACGCGCACTGTAAAAAACACAAATAACCCTAATTTTAAGACATCACAATGATGGGTATCTTAACACCTTAGCTGCTTTGGAACGTCCAGCTCCAGTGCTGAACGTTCCATTGCGCAGGTGCAGTTGGAACGTCCAACGGCCGACGGCAGCACTCCCGAGGTAGTGGTGCCGTCGGCCGCTGGTATAGGCGCAGCGCTTAAGAGGTTAATACAGCCACAACACAGAGGCAGGTCGGACTGGGACTGAAAACACTCTGGCTCGTGCTGCCAATCCCTCTTGAATAATTCAGCCACACCAATTACAGTCGAAGAACCACATTGTGACTGGGAATGGAACACTATTAGTCAAGGTACAGGAAAGCGTGAAAACGCAAGGCCACGGGAATTCAATGTCAATAATTTAGTTGGCAGGATGAGAACAAAAGGCGGATCTTATTACGCAGCTCAGGTTCTTGCAGACTTTCTTTCTCCAGGACACCGGAGCAGGGAGGTAGATTGCTTCTCCTATTCTGTTCTCTCTGTACACTTGTATCTTATTTTATTGTTAGTCACTGGTATCAGAGCGCTTTACAATGATCAAAGAGCAGAGACATATAGAACCAATAATGTCATAATCTAGAACATTGCAGGACAAGGCAACACCACAGAAAAGGGCGGTATCACCTCAATGTTAAGACAAACTGATCAAACAGTATAATATGCAAGCAGTAGTGGTGAGGGTAGAGTAGGGGCTAGGGCAGAACATTTGTCCATAAATAGTAGTTTAGCTTCTTTCTTTAAAGATGTCGTTGAACAATTCAGTCTGATTTCAGGAGGGAGGGAGTTCAAATTCTTGTGGCGATGCCAGAGAATGTTCTGTTGTAGTTTTGTTTTTTAAGAATCTCTATGGTTTCAGCAGTGAGGTGCTGGAGCTTCGAGAGGATCTGGAGCCTCCGGAAAGTTCAAGCTTCTAAGCGCAGTAGCTTGGGGTATTGGAGTGTAGATCTTTGTGGGTCATCCATACAATTTTCAGCTGAATTCTTGCTTCGTCAGGGAGGCAGTTGAGGGTTTTCAAGTCGGTGATGTCATTATTTCTTTTTGACCCTCTGATGAGCCTTACAGCAGAGTTAAGAGAGGTCCTTAATGGAGCGGTTTGGATCTGGGCAAACCACAGAGTCTTGCACATCAATAATCCAATTTGGGAATTACTAGGGCTTGGACAGCAGGCTTGAAGTCATTGCCAGGGAGGAAGGGTTTTAATTTCCTTAAGATGTTCATTTGGAGGTTTGCTCCTTAAGTGGCAGCACTAAAGTGAATCTGCAGGTTAAGGTTCTTGTTGGGAGTTATTCCCAGGGATCTCACTGAATCAATAACTTGTGGTAGAAAGTTGAAGGCTGTTAGTTGCTTCATCCATTCATTGATGATGGGTGACTGTTTGGGTGCAGGGATTAGGAGTAATTCAGTTTTTAGAGTGTTTAGTTTGAGGTGGTTGCATGACAGGCAATTTTGTATTTTTTGTACAGTTAAATTGAGGGTTCTAATGTCTCCATGGGAAGAGATTTTCATGTCATTTCTTACTACGTTCATCAAATCTGATAACTGGCCAACCAGAGCTGGACTAAAATTAAACACTCTAATCCTTGAAAAGTGGAAACAGCCATGTCTCCATAGTCGAGAACCTAATTTTAGGTATGGCTGGACAGTGCTATTGTCAATAAAACTTGTTGTTACCGGTTTCTTAAACTATACATAGATCGGGCTTTGGCTCAGTCAGAGGATTTACAATCTACCACCTCGAGCTATTGGCTCTCTGGTGTAGCATCCACCTTCCAGGAAGTGCTTTCATTGGGATGTGATGGAGCGAGTTTCAGAAATTATTTTATTCTGACTCGCGAAATTAATTCTCTGTAACATGAACTAATCTATTAATAAATTGTTGCATGTTTTGTTTAACTAATTCAACCTAGAGTAAAATTGCATTCACACAAACACGCGGGACTAATGATATGTGCTCTTGTTGCATTTGCAAGTTTGTCATGTAACACATGATTAATATTGTCTTGTTCGTCCTATTGTCCTTGTCACTATTAATGCGGCTGATCATTTTATGGCATGTGCTTTCATTATATGTGCTTATATGTTTGTCTTATGTCGTGGCTGTTTGTCTGTGTATTATTCGATTATCTTTTTACTCTTTCAGATACATAAAGACTTCAGCTGGACATTATGAAGAATGGTAGATATTAAATGTGTTGCTTTATTTGTTTGCTTCTGCTAGATGACATTTATTAATGGGTTAATTATTAGCAATGGTAGGGTGGGTAACAGAAGGGTTTATTTTACTTGAATTAATCATCTTTTTGTGTTTGTTTAAATACTAGCTCGAGTGAAAAGTTTGGGGCCTAGTGCTAATGAAAAGTTGGTTGGCCTGACAAAAGGAGCAGAGAGCAACGTGATGATCTTGTCATTTTAAAAAAAACTTCCACGGAATTGTGCAGAAGCTCAAACAAAGAACGTTCAGTGCATCTAAGCTCCGAAAGCAAAAGCGTCAAGGCCAGGGAAGCGTGTAGAGGCGCTTGGCTAAAATCCTGGAGGAAATAACTGAGAAACTTTTAGTTTAATGTATCGACTCTGGGAAGTCAGTGTTGCTTCGTGTCAATGGACAATGACATAATGATGTCAACAAGACTGATGCGTTGGCCTCTCGGTGGTCTGATGGATGTCAACCAATTAGGTTGCTGCTTTCCTTAAAACATATCATTTAGTTAGATTAGTGAATAAGAAAAGGTATATAAGTTTGGCCTCTTGAGGGGAGTGGGGCTGACTGTTTCCTGAGGGCGAAGTGCTGTCCGTTTTTCTTGGGACACGTAAGGCATGTTTGCTTAATAAATTGTTTTCCTTTTCAGGTCAGAAAGCTAACTTAGGGAATAGGGTTTATGTTTTTTTAATTCATTATTCTATGCAATGTTGAAGTGTCAGACCCTTTGAGCCAATAATTTAATGATTAAAACTGATTTAATAAAATGCTTGGAATTAATAAATGAGCTAATAAAGATTTTGAAACTTTAAGATTTTAAAAATAAAAGACTTAAAATGTCAAGCTGGTCTTGATTATTTAGTTGTTACCATCAGTTTATTTCCATTGGCCTCAGTGGTCTAATTAATGTTTCTTTGATAAATTCATGAATTTAAACGTTATACTGCAGTTGTAAATATGTATATATAAGTTTAATAGCGTGATTAATTAGGCCACATGATTCAGCCACATGATATTCTGTCTTGGTTGCATGGGCCTAGTTATTGATTAGTTTGGTGAGTATTAGGTAGTGAATGGTGACGCATATGAGACAGAATTGCTATAGTGACACTGGATCAGATGCATAAGGGACTATTTTACATCTGAAAAGTACATTAAAGCAACATGCGGTATGTCACATTCAGTTTTTTATTTCCCATATGTAGAGGTACTTGTATAGCGCACGACTACCCGGAGACCTCTCGGCGCTTGTATGAATACCGCTGAGGAACCCTTCCCGGCCTTTCCCTGTGAAGTGCCCATTCCTGTGCACCCCCAAGGTGAGGCCAGGCATCCTAGCGTTGTTGGGGCGGGTGTGGAGATTAAGCAAGCTATTGCCCAGAGTTGCAGAGTGGGACTCATGATTAGAATAGGCACCGAGGCGAGTATTATCAGGTCCGAGGAAATTGAGCCCAAGACCCGCCGAGCTGGAAATTGAACCCTGGTCCCAGGCCAGACTTCTGCATCAGGGTCTGCCGCTCCAACCATTGAGCCACACTTATGCATTCGTTAAAAGAAAACAATAATCTTTTGTCATTTTTCCACCAGCACTATCAAAGTCATTTGCGCAGGCCTGAATGTGACAAACAACATTTGTGAATATCTGTTTCCATGCACAGGCACATTAAAGCCAGACCTGTTGGCCTTGTTAAGGTTTATTATGCAGCCACTATTTGTCTGTATTTATTGCTTTATTTAACAGTGTTTATTCTCTAAGCAGAGACCAGAATACTATACATTGGTCACAAGACATGCAAGTACCTAGATAAGACAAGCAATGAACAGCTCAGCCCTAGCTTGGTATTCGCGAATGTCAAATCAGTTTGCAGGAGGCGCTTTAAACGTGCCCCTTCCGTGATAATGTGGCTGGAAGCAACGCTCTCGCTGATTAGACCTGCTTCAGTTCTTCACAAGCGGGTCTCTGCACCGCCCATAACTAGACAATAGCTCTGGGACTTGTTTGCATTAACAAAACAACTCGTCCACAAGGGCCTGGGGCGCGGGGCAGAGCTACCAATCATCACCTAGGCTGTCATTTAGTTTTGTTTTGTTGACTGTCTCCGGGTTGGTATGTGATCATTATTTCCATGACTGATAAAGAAAACGTTCTATTGCATTTAATTCATCGTATAAAAATGTGGCAGTGTACAACCATTTGTGATTAAACATTAGTAGTGCATTTTGAGTCAAACCAACATGTGAGGAGGTGGGAGAATTGTCTTTTTAAGTGTGGCCGTTGTACAGCCAAAGATGTCTCACCAGTCTCATGTTTTCTAAAAACAGATCATAGCAAAAATGCACATCTACAAACATACATGGGCTATTGTTCACTGCTTGTCTTCATTTGATGTACCGTGGTGTCATTACCACTGCAGCACAAGCATGGGGCTGCTGACTGCCCACTTCATTCACTGGCTCTCTTGCTAAGAGAGCGACATTTTTCCTTATTATAGGCGCAGAGCCACCTGAAAAGGAGTGTATTGTAGGGTAAACAGCTCCAGGAGTCGAGGTAAGTTGTAATTAAATGCAGTGCTTAATTTGTAAAATATGAAGTCCAGGTGCTCAAAGGTTTGTCAGAGGCCACACCCACTTTCCCCGGCCACACCCACTTTCCCCAGCCCCATCCACTTCCTCCATTGGCTCCACCCACTTACTCTATTGGCTCCACCCACATCTTCAACTGGCACTGACAGATGTAATTCCTGACCTGAATTTCAGAAAGGGTGTCTTCCGACTCTGAAGCAAAAAAGTGAATAACATCTGTGCCTAGACAATTTACTTCATATACTGTTATATGGCCGAATTAAATATTAGGACCATATAATGTGGTAACTTGCTTTTCTAGTGCTTGCTAACTGTGGGCACTGTCACTTTAAAGCACAGTAAATACTAGGGGCCTCATTTATGAGGCCTTGCGTCAGTTTTGCGATGCTGATGCGTCACTTTTTGTGACGCATCGGCAGCGTAAAACATGCGCCTTGTTGCACCATATTTAAAAAGTGACGCATCTAGGTAGATGCGTCACTTTTTAAACCCCTGCGCCACATTATACCTGCGTCAGGTATAATGTATGCAGAGGGGGCGTTCACCCGCAAAAAGCCTCGTAATAGTGACGCAGTGAAATCTATGAGATTTCACTGCGTCACTTTTAGGACGCTGTTGCGTCAAAATCTTGCGCCTGCCTCACAGCAGGCGTAAGACTGACGCAAGCCCTTTCACATGGGGCTTTCCCAATGTGAAAGGACGCATTGCTGGAGTTGCGTCACTTTTGTGACACACTCCAGCAATGCGTCACTTTTGCGCTTACAGATACGTCAGAAATACTGACGTATCTGTAACTCCTTGCGACATGATGCGTCATACATTAAATATGACGCATCATTGGTGTCGCAAAGAGGGCACAAAGAAAAGTGACGCATCGCTGTTTTCACGCAGCGATGCGTCACTTTTCATAAATGAGGGCCTAGGTGTTACTATTCAGTATATCTACTTCAGAAGGATGAATGACTAAGTGGGAAGCCTGCAGATGACACACACACATATATACACCCCTCTCAACAGCTAGAACATATATCACTGAGCTATCTTCCCACGGAAGGAGTGTGGGTCACAGTTCAGGCGTGTAACTTATGCTTTACTTGTTAAACACAGTATCACAACATGACATACTTCCCATGAATGGGATGCTGTAAGAAAGAGAGGAGGGGAGGTGTGCATTTAGAAAGAAAAAGAAGCAGTCTCAAGGGCAACTGTGTAGACAACTGGAGTTTTTAACAATTCATTGGGTCATGTTGTGTGGTCTTATTTCACCATGGTGAGGTTTTCTCCTGGGATTTGCATTTACCTCCTTGCTTTGTGATTTGAAGGACAGTTGTCCTTCTCGATATGATTGCAAGTTGTCAGGGAGGTCAAAATGGGATACTCAACATTATGACGCAGGGGAACGTTACACCTGGGCAACACAGCTAACAGGGTTCCCTGCCTTAACGAAGGCAACTAAATTATCTACCGTACAAATATCAGTGCCAAAAATATCTACTACAATAAACTCGACCTGCTCTTACACTGTTTACAAATACCGTACTTAACACCATATTATTAGATATTTCAATAAAAAGCACTTCCAACCAGGCTAACGTTATGAACCAGGCTAACTTACTATTCCAATTCCAGTTCCTGCAGGAAAGAAGTGCTTGTTGATGTGGTACGTAGGTATGAAGGGCACGCCACACTGAGATTCAGAGGGAGTACATGGACGACTAAGCAAGCTGTGGAGGTGGTGGGTGGGGTAGGTTGGATGAATAGCATATGTTAAACTGCCGCTGTAAACATTTCATTTTGGTTTTAGAGGCTTTTTCTCTCTAACCTTACCGGGACTATTTTCTTTGGAAAAAAAAGTAGGGGAAATGTTTGTCCAAAATGTTAAGTATGTGTAAGTAATGCGCCTCAGATTCCCCCACTTCAACCACTGCTCCACCCTGGTGCATTGTTTGGTGCTGGGATAAAATATGTTTGGTTTAAAAACCTCTGGTGAAGGAAAAAACCACTAGCAACTAGGGACAAACAGGGCTCTGTGGTTAGCAAGAAAAGAGGCTAGTGAACAGCCCAGACTAACTTCAGGAGGTAGCAGAGAAATTGGATCCCAGCTACATTCTGACACGAATAAACATACAAAAATTGAATTGTTATGCTACATAAGTGTGATGAGTATTAATATAGTTATCAGGGCCTAGAGACCAGACAAATGCTACTGTGTGCTACATAAGTGTTATTATTCCTACCATCATCATCACAGCACTTCTAGCACCACAAACCCAACCCATGGCTTCTAGCACAGCATATTGTAATCATAAGGGATTCATGGTATTGCCCGTGAAAGCACGTACTGACCACGGCACACTCAGTCAGCAGAAGAATTAGGCGGTGCTGGTGCGTCATGACTCATGCGTGTGTGCAGGGCGTGGAATTGTAAAAAAGGTTACGCGCGCTGCCGCAGCCCCACAGTATCAATTTGGTAAGCATTTATTGTGTAGGCATTATCTTAAAATATACACACATAAACTGCTGTTTCAAGCAGGCGGGCTGCCTTCCAGTCCCGGGACTTAATTATGCCGGGAAACTCCTTTTCGTAAATTACAGCATCTTCTTTCTTATGACATTGCTAATGCAAACAATTAAGCCCCAGTGTTACCAATACAAATATTTGCAGTTTAATGTACCTTACAGATGCCATACTGCCAGTCTTTCCGAACTCCACATATCATGGAATTCCATGTGCAAGGCAGCACAAACAATTATGTTAAATCTATGCATCCGGTGAAATACGATCCGTCAGCCAGGGTTTTCTGTCCCCACCGCAGCTCCAAACATAACAAATGTTTGAAGCAGGGCACTGCCTCAGCAGCACTCTTCATCAGGGACTCGGGAGAAAGAGTGGGAATACTGCAGTCATTTTGTGACATGCAGTGGTTGATGTGAGTTGGCTCTCTGTAGACCCGGCCCTAATAAATGAGTGCCGGTGCTAAGCACCAGAAAGCACTGGTACAAATTAAGCACTGATTAAATGATTTATTAATAGTTGAGAGAAAAGTACAGGTCTTCCTGCCTCAGCAATCGCCCCGTCGGAATGGTAAGAATCTGGAATCAAGTTGATGTCACACATGACTCCAGATTCCACGCTCTTTAACACGAGGCAGAAGTAAAGGCAAATATAACATATCTTCTTTTCTTACGGAACAAAAGAAACAGACAGGGAAAGAAAAACAAAATATAATAATACTGAACAAGTGAATAAAATAACTGCAATGAAAACATGTTAATCATGAGAGCATTAAATAAAATAACACAAGAATATGCAAAATCAAAATAACACTCTACAGGTAAATCATGTAAGAACTAGAGAAAAGGACTAATACATGATAAAATCATCATACTTGTTGGGAGCACTGCGCTGTCTTGTAGAGTGTACATCTTCTTGCGGTGCTGCTGCTTCTGAGGAGTTGGCTTCTAGTAACGATGCTTCTAGTTCCAAGGTTATTGTTAATTCCAAAACCGTCCCATCCTCGTCGCCAAATATTGTAGGGTAAACAGCTCCAGGAGTCGAGGTAAGTTGTAATTAAATGATTTATTAATAGTTGAGAGAAAAGTACAGGTCTTCCTGCCTCAGCAACCGCCCCGTCGGAATGGTAAGATTCTGAAATCAAGTTGATGTCACACATGACTCCAGATTCCACCCTCTTTAACACGAGGCAGAAGTAAAGGCAAATATAACAGAGTGCACTTCTGTTCCATGACTTGTGTGCCTAGAATGCTGAACCCCATCCTTATTTTTATAGTTTTGCCAAAGTTTGTGTATAGTGCCTTTGAATATAAATGAATAAAACACTCCGCACTTGCCGAGGACAAATATATTGGCTTTGCCTATGCTCGCTTGAAATGGTTTCTTGTTGTTCGCAGGTGCATAGAAGTACAGCTGCAATGCAGGGGTGCTAGGTGAATACATCCTCGCACAAGTGGCATTGCAAGTGTGCTGCAGGCCCTAATGCAAGCAAGTGTATGGGCGAAGTACCCTCTCTTGTTATGCAGGTAAAAACAGCCTATACTGGAGTGGAGGGGCCTCCTCCCACCGCTGCTGCTGCTGCTGTGTTAATGACAGCAATGCCTCAGTCCCTCTGTGTCTCGGCTTCCACTCAACGCAGTCTGACTCACTGAGCTGCACATGTAGCACAGATGCAGATCATCACCTCCTACGAGTACCATAAGAAAGAGATGGATTATTAAGATTACAAACTGGCCCTTTTTCATCAAGGGCACCATATCCAGACCAGTTTTTTCTTTCAGAAAACCACTGTGATCTAAAACTTCAGGCCAATTAGATTCATTGATGTGACCTCGGACTACAACTCCCAGAACACACTGGAAGTTTTGTGAATGCTCAGGGTTGGAGATGATATATCTGGTAGTCTTAGAAATGTTAATCTAGTTGATGAAATTCTGCAGGGAGGCAGTGGGACCAGAACCTAGATGTTTAGCTAAATGTTCGGCATTAAAAGCAGGAGCATGGATTGGCAGATAGCCCAAGGACTGAGGTGCTGACACCTGGCCTAGTGCCTTGTGCTGTAGCGTGAGCACTGAGTAAGGAAAAACAGGGATTACTCACTAGGGTGAGGAAGATATCTGACAAAAATTGTGTTGTCTAAAAGTTGCCTTCGCACACTGTATTGAAAAGTCTTGGTTTTGTCTTATGCCTACAGATGATGGACCTGTCAAGATGAGGTTTCCTTATTGTTTAATGAAATTTAGGTCAGACGTGAATAGTTTGACAAAGGCCAGTTATTGAAAAAAACACAAAGACACTGCATTGCTGTCCACGGGCGGCTCCTCCACTAAGGCAGAGGCGCGTCCCACCACTGCTCTGTGAGCAGTAGTTAAAGGAAAATGAAAATGATAATAACCAGCATTATTATCATTATAGTTTTCCATTTCCTGGTGTGGGTGGGACTACCAGGGCAGGGGCCGGAAGGAGGAGTGGTGCCCACTTAAAAGAGCACAACACTGTTTGGGCCGACCATAACAGTCATGCGTGCTTTGCATGTTCTGCACCCAATCTGCATTACATCCTGGGTGCAGAACATGCCCAGGCCCCCATTCACTGTCTGAGCGTCGAACCACGGTGCTCAGACCAATCGCAGCGCTGCTTTGGAGTTTTGTGATTGGCTAGGGGAGTCAGGAGCCTGGATGCTTCCTGGTTTCTGCTACCCAGGAGCAAAAGGCGGTTGCGGTGAGCGGACTGAGAGGGTGGCTGGCCTGAAGGTAAGTGTCTTTTTTTAAATTATTTTAATTTACCCCCACCTCTCTCCCCCCAACCCTGCAACCACCAGTAAATAGCAGCCACCACTGTTCTGTACCCAAAATGAAATCAGTATTTTGTAAATTCATAATCTGATTCGAGTGGTAGTAGTCGAAGGAGAACGCACTATTACACTTGTTTATTGAATAAAGTTATAATTATTACCTGCTACTAGAAGACCTTTTTAATTTTAAAAGGTCGAGGGTCAATCTCAACCCATCACAGGACATTGGTTCAAAACTTGACAAACCTGTTTTAAGGGAGCAATTGTAGTTTGCTGGACGTCAATACCGAAATAAGCAGGTTAGCAGCTCACTCCTGGTCTTACAGTGCCTCATTTCAAAATATTTACAAAAGACATTTTGACCTTTTAAGCCTATTAGCACACAGATTACTTTGTATGCTGGCTGCTATGATAAAAAGTCAGTGCCCGAAGATTGAATAAAATTCATAAATTGGATCATTCTTTGAGAGCGAGGTTTCAATAATCTGAATGACATGGAAGCGCCTGGAACTCCAGCAAAATGCCTGACGTTAAAGTCTAAGCACAGGTAGTTATACCCTTGTCCAAAAATGGAAATTTACTCAACGGTTTAGTTCTCAGGCAGGATGTACAGATGTGCATTCGGTATACATGTAACAACTCCTTCTTGGTACAGTGATAATATTTGTAAACAGTGCATTTTTCTCACTGCAGATGCAACTTTGAGAACTACTTGCAAATGCCAGAACAAGAACATCATATCTCACTCTCCAGTCTTCTCGAGCCATCTGGAGCTGAGCTCTGCAAAATACTCCAGCTCAAGCATCTATTAGTGCTGTAGCAATGCGCTCATGTGACACAAGCAAGATGGAGTTGGTTTGTTTTTGCATTTGCTGCCTAGACGCTAACACAAATACAGGCAACACCATAATGGCGAACAAAAAGATGGACCCCTTTATTAAGTGAGATAAAAGACCCAAATAGAAATGCATATAATTGGTGGAGAGGAGGGTCGATGATAACTTGTGGCGGGCAATAATTCTTTACGTTTGTTTGTAGCCTATTAGTCCAACCAGCCCCTGCCTTCCATTGGACCTGCTGCCATGATTAAGAACAGTAGGGGCACTTTCAATCCAATCTTTGACCCTCTGGTGCAAAATATCTGGGCTGCAGACTATATGCAGCTCATGCTTCTGTGCAGAAAACTAGCTTTCTAGTCACTGCTATGCAGCTGTAGGAGACTACGTAGTATTCCACATGAGCTACTTTAATTCTAGCTGTTTGGGGCTCCTGGCTACAACTATCACCAAACCTTGGAAAATCCAAACCATTTGTGTGGCACTGGATGCTTGATCGCATCTTTGCCACTCGTAGAATCCTGTACCGGCTGCCTGGTTAAACAATGCCTCCATTTTAAGATTCTTTGTATTGTGCATCCCTGACTTTATCTGGCAGCCCAAAATGTTTCTCGAGGAAGATTCTCGAGTCCAGGAGTCATTGCTTTCTTGAGATCTCTCGTTGGACCATGTCAGATCCTTTAGGGGCTGTGACACCAGTTCAGGAATACCCTCCATTGGACCTTAAATGCTTTCAAACTTTGTTCCTCAGGGACTTTAAAAACGTTCTTGTTCTGCTAAGGTCCACCCTCTCTTTGTTACTTTTAGTACACACAGCTCCAACTTGTCCCCAGATACAAGCATGCTATAGAAATAAAAAACAATGAGATGTGGCAGGAAGAACAAATGGTGATATACAATTGACGTTAAACAACAGATAGACTATAAATTCAACATTAGTGAACAACGGGAATACTGGAATAAGCAAGGATGTTCCACCCACTAATTGAATTAAAAAAAATGTAAATTTACCATATCAATGAAAAAAGTCTAAGAGTGGGAACTAAACGTACAGCACAAATGCTATCATGTGGTTCAGAGCAATTTTGAATTAGTTATTTTGTATAACACACTAGAGACCAAATCATCTTACAATGAGCAGGAGCAGAACATGAAACAATTTACATAACAGTCAAGTTTCAAGTTTCAAAAGACCTTTATTCGAATTTCATAAAATTCATAAAAGTACCAGACAAAACAACAGTTCATTTCATTTACATTACACATTATTACAGAATTGTTTAAAAATATATACAAAACGGTACAATACAGTTCTAATGAGGGAAAATTCAGGGATTTTCCATTGTTTTACGCACTCGCGTTAGCAGTCTCAAAGTGCTAGTGCGGAAAATTAATTTGTCTGAGTCCAATGAAACCAACATTAAAATTAGACTTTTCCAATGAAAGGGGTCGATGCTTTCTCAAATATGGGGTTAAAAGCCAATTGATATATTTTAAGTAAAATTTGCAGAAAAATAGGAAGTGTAAATCATTCTGTGGGCTAACACCATCACACGGGCATGGGTTAAAATCAGTGCTATGTCGATATCCCAGGGGAAAGGACAACAGAAATTTCACTGAACCCGCTCTTAGACGGACCAGAAGAGATCTCTCCCAGCTGGTCAAAGGTAGAGTAAGGTAGAGCGGGAGTGGGTGTCTGCACAGTTCGTTTCTCATGTATTTTGCCACAGTTGATTTTATTGATTCTCTTCCCATCCTTTCCGATTTAAAAAGTGCATACAGTGCATGTTTTACCTCTGCTTTATCCTTAGGTTCGATCTTGGAGGGGTCAGTAAAGAGATCACCTTTGACCACGGCACTTAGTGTTTTAAAAACTCCTGATAGCCATGCAATCTTCATGCCTCGATCACAATTTAAACAATCTTTTACAATATTTTGTGTGAGGGTGGCTGAGTTGTTCATCCAGACCTTAACCCAGAATAATGCAGGTCTAGCTCTAATAAAATCACAGACATATGGGAGGTTTAATTCATTATGACAAATAAAATCAGACGATGAGATTGGGGCGCCCAATACTTTTCTGCAAAAGCGGCTTTCTTCCCGCTGAATGGGTGCGCAATCTCCCAAACCCCAAACCTCCGCTCCATAAGATGCTACTGGTGAGCACTGTAATCTAAATATTTTTAAAATGACTCTAGTGGCACCTATTTTATTCTGGCGGGGCAAGCTCAAAATAGAATTGGTGGCTTTCGAGAACTTGCTCGTGGCGTGGGCCAGATGCCCACTCCACGAGCCGTTCGCAGCGAAAACCAACCCTAAATAAGGAAACGTGGGGACAGATTCGAGTTGATCTGTCCCTATGTGTATGGTATTGAGCTTCCGCTTCCCAGGGCCACATGACATGACAAAGGACTTTTTAAAATTTACACGCAGATCCAGTCCCTCCTTATATTTAACAAAACTTTGAACAAGCAAACAGAGGGCATTTGGTGTGCGGGCCATAAGCACTGCATCGTCTGCGTATAATAAAACTGGTAAAGGGTTCCCCAAAATTGTTGGTACATCACCGGAGACTTGTTTGAGGGTTCCAGATAGGCCATTAATATAGATGATAAACAGCAGGGGTGCTAAAACACACCCCTGTCTCACCCCCCTACCAATGTCAATGGCTCCAGAGACCTCTCCACCCATCCCGATCCGGACCTGTGCTTTTAAATCAGTATGTAGATAGGCCAGGAAATTAACAAGAGTCTCATCTAGTCCATAATTCAATAAGGTCATATAGAGTTTGGATCTATTTACAAGATCAAACGCAGAGGAGAGATCCAATAAAGCGAGATAAATGGGGGACGATTGGGCAATATTATACTTATCAATTATCAGTTTTAAATTCAAACATTGCTCTACTGTCCCCACCCCGCTCCTGAATCCCATCTGACACGGGTCTAATAACTCTGTGTTTTCAGTCCATTCAAGCACCCTATTATAAATTACTTGTCCCAAGAATTTTAGAGTGTTGTCCAAAAGGGAGATCGGGCGATAGTTTGCTGGGTCCGACCTATCTCCCTTTTTAAAAATCGGGACGATAGTGCTAGTAGCCCAGGTAGTGGGCATGGGTACTGTTTGGAGACTGTTTAAAACATTAACTAGAATTGGGGCCCATAGCTCTGGACTATACTTAATGATATCGATGGGCACGCCATCTGGACCTGGGGCCTTATTTCCGAGACTTTCCTTTATGGCTATTTCAACTTCATTAACGTTAATCAATAGACCATTCAGCTGTCCTGGGCTATAAGTCATTGCCTCCTTAGGTGGGGCAGCGTAAATTTTTGAAAAATGGGCCTCCCAGACGCTGCTGGTTATGTTACAGCTAATAGGTGTTAACTTTTTACCCATTTCTCTAGTTTTCCTAACTGCGGACTAGAATGGCCCACTGCTCCCCAGATTAGCGCTGATGACAAGTGAGTCCCACTGTTCTGAGAGTAGTGCAGCTTTTCTGCCCGTTGTTGTGAGTTTGTAATGTTTCCTAGCTAATTGGACAGTCGTAGGGCACCTAGGGTTAGTAGAGAGTGCCCTTCTTAGGTCCCTATTCGCTAGGGAGCAGGCAGAAACCATCTTGGTTCTGTCTCTGCCCTTGGTAGTGGAACCGACAAAAGGGTTTTTATTGCTAAACACAATTTACCAAAGTCTGCAATAGTCCTATGGTGATTGCCGTCCATGGATAGGCAGGAGTCGATCAAATGCTGATGTTTAGCTTGTACAGTATTCCGGATTGCCCCGCTGTCAACCCCTCTCCATTTTAGTCTCAGGCCATCCACCGAAGGTGTGATGTCTTTTGCACCATTTATATTTGAATAAATGGAGCTAGGGGCTACATCTAGGGTAACTATTAATGGGTTATGATCCCCAAACGATGTTTCCAGCACTACAGATTTAACTACACAATCTAATAGATGAGGCGTCAGAAAAATGTAGTCAATGGTGGAGCTGCAGTCCCTACCTCTGAACGTGGGAGCATAGGGGGCACCTGGATTAAGGCCTATTTCCATGACATCACCAAGATTAAACTCAGATAAAATATTCCCTAATTCAACACCCCTTTGTTCTGCTTGATATAAGTATATCCTGTCCTTTATTCCAGAATCTGTCGGTATCTTGGCATTGAAGTCGCCCCCAATCAAGACCCCTGTCCCGACAGCTAGTTGTAAACTAGATTCCAGATTATGTAAGATTTTTGAAAGAGCCTTGAAGTTTTTGTTTGGTACACAATTAAAATCATTATTATAAAAATGTATTAAATAAATCCTGGTCTTTGTTTTATATTCCAAAATTTGGATATTCAGATTCCCTTCTGACAGATCTCTAATAGTGCCCCCAGCCAGTATCTTAATTCCAATAAACAAACCACCCACTGCTCGGCCAAAGCTGGGTTTAGGCGCTGTTATACTAAAGCAGTGGTATCCCTCAATGTAGAGGTTTTCAACAGCCCAAGTCTCCTGGAACATCACAATGTCAATATCATTGATTATCTTAATCCATTCCGGGTCTGAAAGCCTTGCTTCTAACCCAGCTACATTCCAGCTGATGACTTTCAGACCACTGTGGCCCCGGTGTCTGGTGGACTTAGACCCACAGTTCCTTGATATATTCATATCCAGAACAGGGAGTGTTGATATTCCCGGGTCAACATTACTTGGTGATACGGATAAGCATTCCTCTTTGCTATTGCCAACTGCTGTGTGACCGCAATTAGCTTCCATAGCATCAAGCAATTTACCCTGGGTTATAGTTTCTTCCTCAATTGGGTCGCGCCCTATGTGCCCATGACTTGTAGATATGCTACCAGTATTGACACCCGCCCCACTGACCAGTCCATCCAGGTCATCCAAGTTTGAAAAGGCCTGTTCAAACCTATTAAAGGTTGGGATATTGTATAATGGCCTTACTTCATTTTGGTACATGAATTGGTTAGGATTGATTGTGGGGTAAAATCTATCCCTGTGGTTCTGCTGAGGCATTGTGGGGAAATGGGTGTGAAACGGTTGATGTACTGTCATTGGAACCTGGTGATGTAAAAAAGGATCCTGGTTCTGACAAAAGGGTGGTAGCCTATTCCCATCAAAATTTGTGTTTGGGTCCCGGGGGGCAACAGCAAAATTATTTGCCATGTTTAGCTTGGGGGGAATCAAATGTCTATAAAAATAGCCCAACGGGAGCAGAGTAGTATTAAATTCCCATGGTGAGGGTAATGGTGTGCTAGCCAAGGTTTTTTCCGCCCATTGAGGATTTTTAAAATTTACAAAAATAAAATCCCCCCAAACTTTTTCCTCAGCGGGCCTACCCATCCCACTCTCTGAGTGTGAATAATCTCCCTTACCCCTTCTATTTGGAAATTACAATTTGCAGTTAACCAGTGTAAGGTTTTATTTTTAAGGGATATTGGGGTTTCTTCCTAAGTTTGGGAACATTTACCAGAACCAACACGTAGGCACCACATTCAGGAGGCAGACTAATACGTGGGGGATGCTATCATGTGGTTCAGAGCAATTTTGAATTAGTTATTTTGTATAACACACTAGAGACCAAATCAGCTTACAATGAGCAGGAGCAGAAGATGAAACCATTTACATAACAGTCAATAAATAAGGTCACAACAGATGAGAACTGGCGCATGGTTGCATGAGATGCTTGGGTTAAGAGAGACCGTTGCAAAGCAATATCCCAGTTTTAGAGGATTTGGGAAACAACTTGATTACATGATACCGTACTCTTTTGTATCGTTTATAAGCTTCAATATTTCTTGAGGCCAGAATGTATCCTGCTGCTTCACTACAGGCTCTATACAAACAAACATCCGAGTGGTGCATAGGATATTTGATTTTGTAATGACTCCTCTCTTTACTGTCTTTATTATGTTGTTTTTCATGAGCAATGGTGCCAAAAAATATGAAGAGAGAAGCACTTTAGATTTTCATATATAATATATTGATGATCTAATGCACTTCTATTAATGTTTAATAACACAGAATAAAAAACATTTCTTTGGAAAGTACAAGCCAATACCAATCTCTTAACTACAAGTGTATGTTGTGGATTTCGTTGCATTGCATCGCAATGTCTTTTAAGGATTCTTGCCTCGGCCGACTTATAAAGAAGTCAAGGGGACATATATTCTATACATATTTCACCTCTCAAAATAATTTCAATACTATCTAGACTCAATCATATATTGTGTATGCCGACAATATTGATTATTTTGATTGTGTCATTTATTAGGTCGGGCTATAGAGTGGTTTAGGTATCTAATATATCTCTTGTCATCAATTCTTTAAAAAGACATATGGAGGAGTACAGCAAGGAAGTGGGGTTTGAGTAAGCCCCCTTCAGCCACAGGGTTTTTTTGGGGGTTTTCGTACTTTGCCATTGCTGGGTGGGTGAATTGTTTCATTTGTATTCCCTTTAGATTTTGAGGATGAGACATCCAGCAGTCTTTTTGTTGCTCTGCTGATATGATATGATGTGTTGCTTGTAATGGCCGCCCATTTCTTGGTATTTGTTATATTTGCTTTGAAGACCCAATGACACAATATAACAAAACACACCATAAGCACAAGGCAGTCCAATACACCACACCCTAACATTGCACAAAGCACAACAAAACACACCCTATCATACACAGCCGGATGTATGTCGTTACAACGCATACTTTTACAATGCATACCTTTACAACGCATTTTTTACACCGCAACATCCATTACAACGCATTCCATTATAACGCATGCCATTACAACGAATTCTTTGAAACTACCTTTACAAAGCATTCCACTACAACGCATACTACATTTACAACGCATACCATTAGAACGCATACCATTACATTGCATGTATGGTAAGTATTGGATAGTGTAGGGGTAAAAATTACTATTCTAACTCCAGGGGGTACAACAGTAGGGAAAGTTTGGATAGTGTAGGGGTACAACTTACTATTCTAACTCCAGGGGGTGCAACTGTAGGGTAAGTGTTGGATAGTGTAGGTATGCGTTGTAATGGTATGCGTTTTAATGACTGAGTTGTAATGACATGCGTTGTAGTGGTATGCGTTGCAGTGACATGCGTTGTAATGGTTGCGTTGTAATGGTATGCGTTGTAATGGATGTTGCGTTGTAAAACTTTCGTCGTAAAGGTAGTGCGTTGTAAAAGTTGCGTTGTTTCCCTACACAGCCTAGTGCAACATGACATAACATAACAACATAACACAGCCGAATGGAAGATGGTATGATACACCATAACAAGAGCAACTACACAACAAATAGCACAGCCAGCACAGAATAACATTCACAACAGACCACAGGCTAACACGTCAGTGCAGAACACCGTAGTTTCAGAAAGTGAAGCAAAGAACTGCTTCACTCCGTGTAGAAAAGCAAAACCCTGATAACAAGAATGGTGCAAGATATCTCAGTTGATACATGGTTTTTCACAGCAGAGACCTGTGAATCACCTGAAGGGCAGTTGTTGGAACCACATGGTGTTCATTGCTCGTTGTTTGTACTTCCTGAGACTGAGAGAAGAAGCACCGTGCGTTGGCCAATAACTAACCATCAGTGTCTGGAGATAGGGCCAGTACCATGCGAGGAGAAATGATCCGCCTATTACTAGGCTAATAGTTGATGCTGACAGGGTCAAAGCACATCCTTCCAGGTGAAGCCCTGGGTGGCCAGTCACAGCGTCAACGACTACATTTGTTTGTGTTTGGTCCCCACTTCAGATGACTAATGTGAGTCATCTGTCTAGAGGGGGCTGTGCGACGTCAAACGGTGGGAAAGCACTTAAGATACAATGGTAGCTAAGCAGTAGTGTTTAGAATCAGAGCGCTAAACGCTCCCATCGTGCTTTGTTTTTGTGCTAATTGCAATATTTTGTGTACATTATAAACATTAAAAACTGTTTTCCTTTGTTTCACCAACTTTATGTACATATCTAATACAAGCAACATTACATACAACCAGGGTAGCTTTGCTCTGGCAGTGCTTGTTTTATTTAGTGATAGCAAACATCTGCATGGATCAGCTTTTCCCGTCCTCCCCGTCTCCATTAGTACATCACCATTGATTGACAAGCTACTGACAGTGGCAACTTTACATTCTCGTCTTCCATTAAAAGCAATCAGTTTCCATTTTGAGAATTCAGAACCGGCCCCTTGGGAACCACAAATGTATATATAATGGTGTTCCTGAAATAAAGGCTTAATACGGTCTACGTTTCCAGTATCTGCAAGCCAAAACTATTTTTTATGAGAACATACCACTGCTGTCTATAATATTTTAAAGGTTAGTCTGGTATTAGAACATTAAAAATCACTGTTTCTAGATGGAAAAATGAGGAAAGAGACCTGGACCTTCAAGTTACAGAGATATGGCCACTGTATTTGTGGTACGCCCTATGGGATCCAGCATTTGGGCAAATGAGTTGCTCCAAGTCAGATTTTGTTTTTACCTGTGTGCTGGGGCTTCCTAAAATTCCAAAGCATGCCATTTGCAAAAGTAATAAGAATTTTGAAATCAGCCAGATCACGAGGAGCTTAGAGGTCGAGGCGTCTCCGAGCTTTGTGGTTTCAAAAGCGTGATGGGGAACTGTTCAGAATACTGCATTGGAATTTACAAGGCTATTTAGTAAGCAACCGTGGACATTTAAATTGCCTCTAAACACCTATGCCAAAAGTAACTGTACAGACAAGAAAAAAATACGGTCTGACAGGGACGCTTATGTTTTGACTCACGTTATAAAGTGGCATCTTAAGACCACGTAGTCACATTGGTGAAATAAACATGTTACTCATCAGCAGTGGCTCTTCAACATTGGTATCACCCTTAGAGACACCACCTAGTTGAACAACGTCCAGGCTTCGAGTGCAGGACCAGTGACACTTCTTTTACCACCAAGGGTTTCAAGGAGCCTCTTTGTGTCCTCAAGCACTGATGTTTCCAGCAGACGTAACACGTCAAAGGGCGGCATCCTCAGATCTGTTTACAGAGCAACATCCGCGTACTTCAGTCCGGATTTAAAAGTACTAAAGCCGCCAAGCACCGCTTCTAGTCAATCCAAATCACGCCAACATCAACTAAGCTGACGCGAACACCCTTCCACTGATATCCTATAACACCTGTTCCTGCCCACCACTGGTGGGGTACTGGAGGCTGGTGCTGGAAGCACTGGCACACACCGTGGGGCCTGGTCCTGCCCACCACTGGTGGGGTACTGGAGGCTGGTGCCGGAAGCACTGGCACACACCGTGGGGCCTGGTCCTGCCCACCACTGGTGGGGTACTGGAGGCTGGTGCCGGAAGCACTGGCACACACCGTGGGGCCTGGTCCTGCCTCCGCTGGTGGGGTACTGGAGGCTGGTGCTGGAAGCACTGGCACACACCGTGGGGGCTGGTCCTGCCCCAGCTGGTGGGGTACTGGAGGCTGGTGCCGGAAGCACTGGCACGCACCGTGGGGCCTAGTCCTGCCCCCGCTGGTGGGGTACTGGAGGCTGGTGCTGGAAGCACTGGCACGCACCGTGGGGCCTGGTCCTGCCCCCGCTGGTGGGGTACTGGAGACTGGTGCTGGAAGCACTGGCACGCACCGTGGGGCCTAGTCCTGCCCCCGCTGG
The DNA here is from genome assembly GCF_964263255.1 of Lissotriton vulgaris. Classification (NCBI taxonomy): domain Eukaryota; kingdom Metazoa; phylum Chordata; class Amphibia; order Caudata; family Salamandridae; genus Lissotriton; species Lissotriton vulgaris. The sequence continues at coordinate 272,786,845 of NC_141700.1, forward strand.
TGGGGTACTGGATACTGGTGCCGGAAGCACTGGCACGCACCGTGGGGCCTAGTCCTGCCCCCGCTGGTGGGGTACTGGATACTGGTGCAGGAAGCACTGGCACGCACCGTGGGGCCTGGTCCTGCCCCCGCTGGTGGGATACTGGAGGCTGGTGCCGGAAGCACTGGCACGCACCGTGGGGCCTGGTCCTGCCCCCGCTGGTGGGGTACTGGAGGCTGGTGCCGGAAGCACTGGCACGCACCGTGGGGCCTGGTCCTGCCCCCGCTGGTGGGGTACTGGAGACTGGTGCTGGAAGCACTGGCACGCACCGTGGGGCCTAGTCCTGCCCCCGCTGGTGGGGTACTGGAGGCTGGTGCCGGAAGCACTGGCACGCACCGTGGGGCCTGGTCCTGCCCCCGCTGGTGGGGTACTGGAGGCTGGTGCCGGAAGCACTGGCACGCACCGTGGGGGCTGGTCCTGCCCCCGCTGGTGGGGTACTGGATACTGGTGCCGGAAGCACTGGCACGCACCGTGGGGCCTAGTCCTGCCCCCGCTGGTGGGGTACTGGATACTGGTGCCGGAAGCACTGGCACGCACCGTGGGGCCTAGTCCTGCCCCCGCTGGTGGGGTACTGGATACTGGTGCTGGAAGCACTGGCACGCACCGTGGGGCCTGGTCCTGCCCCCGCTGGTGGGGTACTGGATACTGGTGCTGGAAGCACTGGCACGCACCGTGGGGCCTGGTCCTGCCCCCGCTGGTGGGGTACTGGATACTGGTGCCGGAAGCACTGGCACGCACCGTGGGGCCTAGTCCTGCCCCCGCTGGTGGGGTACTGGATACTGGTGCAGGAAGCACTGGCACGCACCGTGGGGCCTGGTCCTGCCCCCGCTGGTGGGGTACTGGAGGCTGGTGCCGGAAGCACTGGCACGCACCGTGGGGCCTGGTCCTGCCCCCGCTGGTGGGGTACTGGAGGCTGGTGCCAGAAGGACTGGCACGCACCGTGGGGCCTGGTCCTGCCCCCGCTGGTGGGGTACTGGAGACTGGTGCTGGAAGCACTGGCACGCACCGTGGGGCCTGGTCCTGCCCCCGCTGGTGGGGTACTGGAGACTGGTGCTGGAAGCACTGGCACGCACCGTGGGGCCTAGTCCTGCCCCCGCTGGTGGGGTACTGGAGGCTGGTGCCGGAAGCACTGGCACGCACCGTGGGGCCTAGTCCTGCCCCCGCTGGTGGGGTACTGGATACTGGTGCTGGAAGCACTGGCACACACCGTGGGGCCTGGTCCTGCCCCCGCTGGTGGGGTACTGGAGGCTGGTGCCGGAAGCACTGGCACGCACCGTGGGGCCTGGTCCTGCCCCCGCTGGTGGGGTACTGGAGGCTGGTGCCAGAAGCACTGGCACGCACCGTGGGGCCTGGTACTGCCCCCGCTGGTGGGGTACTGGAGGCTGGTGCCGGAAGCACTGGCACGCACCGTGGGGCCTAGTCCTGCCCCCGCTGGTGGGGTACTGGATACTGGTGCTGGAAGCACTGGCACGCACCGTGGGGCCTGGTCCTGCCCCCGCTGGTGGGGTACTGGAGGCTGGTGCTGGAAGCACGGGCACGGTCTGTGGGGGTGACAGAGAAGGGCTTCATAGATCTGTGTTTGATGGGGGTGGTGCCACGCAGCGGGGGGGGGGGGCACGTCCGGATGCAGATGCCTATGGTGGCACGGCGGGGTCCTGGCTAGGAGGTGAGTGGTAATATACTGGAGAGCAACCAGCGCTGCCGCTGTGTCGGCATGGAGGGCAGACCTGGCATAGGCAGCAAACCAAGCAGACAGGGGTGGTGAGAAAGTAGGGGAGAAGTTGCCAATGAGGGGGACATGCTTGGAAGGATATTATCTTTCTTGAGGAAATAGGATGCAGGAGGTCATAGACTCAGCCAGTAGACGCCTAGCCGGACTAACGACCTGGGGGGGTTGGGCCCCTGTGGGGGGCAGGCAGGAGGAAGGGCAAGTTGGATGGTCTCGGTTATTACTTGACTAAACGGTGGCTAAATATGCTGTACCTGTCAATTTTTAAAATCTTCCAATCAGTGTAGGACTGTCCATTGAATTTGCATCAGGCATTTCCACACTGGCTGAGGCCTTCGGATGCCGGCTCTGAAGGGACAGGGCCACTGCTGGCATCAATGGTACTTTCCCCAAATTAAGTGCAGTTGCCCCAGCGCGTGCTTTGGGAGCGCTAAGGGTAAGAGAGGAAAGACTATAGGAGGGAGACAGAAAGGCATCAGAAGAGGAAGGGAGCAGGGCTACTTTGAAGATGTTTGCCAGGCATGCTTTTGGTTCTGAGCCCAGCCTCGTTTCTAATAACATGTGCTATGTTTAACAGATGTTTATTGTTACCCCAACTCATCGGTACTCATTTTATCAACCTCGGGGAAAAAAAGTCTGATAGGACCCACTGAGCTTCGACCTTTCTGAAACCTATGTTTCTTAAATATGGTGTATGTACAGTCAAACATGCTTTGGTCTTAATTTTAACCTGCAATCTGCAGATGTCTGTTTTTATACTACAATGTTTTTAAATCGGTGCATCAACTCCAGGAAAAGTATGTGCTTTTAATGAATTTTAGATTATTAATTGTAAACCTTTTCATGAATTAATATGTGTTTTAATGATTCCTGACAATTTAATCATAGCTGTTTAAATTTTTATGAAATGTTGAATTTTCTTTTGCTGTGCTTTTATGGTCATTTACATATACTGAATAAAGCTTCATGAATTGCTTCGACCATGGGTTTAAGCCCCGCAGTAGGTGCATTACTCCAAGGAGCCCATAGACACAGCTATCGAAGTGTGGTGCTCTAAAATGAATCTAACGAACAAAACTGGAATCCTGACCTCCTTAACCAGTTCTAGATCGAAAAGGGTCACTTATGTAGCTAGCACAATGGCAAAGCCAATAAGTCTCGCCTGTCTGACCTACTGGCTTTGTCAATGCCTTTTGGCAATGCTGTACAGCATTGGCAAGATGATCAGCAGCATTGGCAAAAGTTTAAAAAAATACTTTTTTAAAAATGGTAAAATAGTGCAATGAAAATATTACAAAAATACAGAAAGACAATGAATTTGGAGGATGTGGATGAGTAAAGCAACGGGGTGTGGGCTGGAGAATGGAAATACAGCACACTATGGAGAGAAACACGGGGGCAGCAGGAGGAGAAGCCAGAAAGGAAGCGAGAAAGGAGCACACAGCAGAGGGAAGGCAGGAAGTTTGGCTTGAGAGGAAACGCAACAGAACTTCTAACACGAGGGAGACAACGACATGGAGCACAGGGATATCCGGAAGGGGAGAAGTGTATGAGGGACCGAGCTGGAAAACAAATGCACTCATGGCATGCTTAACAAAAAAGGAAAAAGTAGTTCCCGTAAAATGAGCAGTTGAAGAATAGACACCAGCCAGTAAGAGAGATGATATAGAGACTATGGTACAGGGAAGGGACAAGGAAAGGCACTGATCATGAAGGGAGCAAATGAGAGTGACCATGAAGTCAAGTGATGGTAAGCAATAGGCAGAATGTAAGCCCCAGTACTTTCGGGTTAAGCTCACAGTAAGTGTGTTGCAACGAGATAGCTCGTGGTACAGCAATATTTCTGCGGTAACGCTGCTCAAGCTTCCCTCCCATGGTACTGCAGGAGCATGCAAGCTGCACCCCAGCTTTTAACATCAGGATATAGAAACCTAGTCCATTTTTCTGTCCTGGAGGCCGCATCATTTTTCTCCCAGCTGCAGCTAGCCAGTCAGATCTGTCCATAGCTCACTTGGCCAGGCAAAGCCCTATTTTTTTTAACTGAGGGAATGCAAGACTTGCAGGACAAATTATACAGGTATACCTAGCTATTTGACCCCTTCATGACTACCTGATCACCTATTTAAATTCACATTTCTCGAAAATGTCTGAGCACATTTATGGTTAATAGCAAAAACCATGCTATCTGAGTAAAGTTCTAACTTTCTGCCAAATTTGGTGTAATTCCATTCAGCTGTTTTTTGTGTCACTTCCTAAAGTTTCCTAAGGAAATTAACAAGAGAAGTTAACGGACCCCCTTTTCCTTGGCCCGGTCACTTGATAGACCACCCTGAAACAGTCAAGGAAGGAGCCTAGATGGATGCACTTTTTTGTAAAGCTTTGTGCAGATTTGTCAAACTGCACCAATGTTTAATAACCAAAGCTACCCAAAACTTTTGTTTTTTTCAATGAAAAAGAATATATATCGGAGTCTCCAGGATTAGTGATTTGGGATTCACTACAGATCAGCGGAAATGTAACTTTTGTAAAAAGTCTGCTCTTTTTACAAAAGTCTCTATGAAATTTGCTAAATGACTGCTGCTTTCTGCTTAAAATTTCTTTCCACTGCTGGCTGCTGCTTGTTGCAAAAATAAATGCAGCAAAAAGGAAAGGTGTTGCATTTATTTCCTGCCTGATTCATGCGTGCTACAAAGAGCAAAGCTGGGTCTAGTATGTGTGCCTCTCTCCCACCTCCAACAAGGTAAAATCCGAAATACACATGCTGATTTGGTTTCATTTAGAAAAGTCCACATCAGCCCCCTGCGCATGATATTGTGGGATGGTTTCTGAACTGATGCTATGAGATTTCAATTTTTTTGAGCTACAAAATGTACATTTTGTTGCGCTAAATTTACTAGTCTAGGGGAGGAGCCAAGATGGCGGACGGGACGGACGTGTGAGCTCCCGGCTCCGCAAGCCGTCTGATTTCGCATCGATATCCTGGAATCTATCCTTGCCTACACCGTGCTGAGATGAGGACACGAACGCGCTGATGACAATCGCGTTCATTTGAGATCTCCGCCGGCCGTTTTGGATGAAAATTCGTAGAGCTAGCCGACCTCCGAGGCTGCCCATGAAACCTGTGCCGATCGCCGCCGCTGGACACTGCTGCTCGTAGCCGGTAGGACGTGCTGTGGAGGTGCCGGTGTTTGGGATTGCGTGCCGATTACGGAGATGGACGGAGTTGCTCCTATCCTTTGTAGTGAGACTCCCTTTGGTTAAGGAGTGTGTGCTTGGGAGGCTGGAGCCCTTCGTACTGCGCTTCCCTCTTCTACGCTGTTCACAAATTGGGCGGACTCCATCTTGCGGCGTCTTCCCAGCCGTGGACCACCCGTACCCACGGGAGACGAGGGGGCTCTCACTCTGCGCAGCCCCCGGACTGTGAGCCGCGTTTCCTTCTGTGTTCGAACGATGGTTCTTTGACAACGGAGCCGCCCCCCTCCCTCCATTGTGGACTCACGGAAGGGATGGTAATGGCGCCTGCCTTTCAGGATGGACAGATGGCTGCTCCCCTATCCCCAGTGTGTGCGGACCTGCCTGTCCTCGGCTGAACCGAGGGCGTCACTGTGCAGTGCGGACCGGCTGATATTACAGAGGGACCTGACCTATGGTGATATCCTGGCTGCCCTTGCAGATTTAAGGGCAACATGGCGGCGCAACGCTCAAGAGCTGGGGGGGAAGATTGAGGAAGCTGCGTTTACCATAAAGCGACCGCGGCTGCCTGGCTCCCTGCTGCCTACAGGTACTCCTGCAATGGATACAATGTTGCGGCATGTGCATACGGAAGAGCGATGTGTCCCTGGCTACAATGTTGTGTGTATTTACCGGCGATGCTACTGCTACTAAGTCTCCCCTCACTTCGGGAACTGTGACTTTGCCTGAGCAACTGCTACCAGGGCTCCGCTTATCGCTCTCCCTGTTGTTTACCCCCCTCGATGTTTTTGCCTCCGGAGCCTCCTTTCTACGTGGGTGGAGTGTGTGTCATCCTGCGTGGCAGGGTGGGTTCGTCATTTTGGCCACTGAACTTGTTGGAGACTGGGGACACTCGTCTTCTTCTCTTCTATGTCGAGAGCGGCCATCTTGCTCCTTTGTTCTGCCTGAAGTGTACCCGCGGCGATGGTCATGCTTGGAGGGATTGCGACGTTCAGGCCAGGGCTGAAGGTGCTCCTCTCCTCGGCTTTGCTTGATCGGCTGGCGGAGACCCGGACTGTACTGTATTTTGCTATGTTGATTGCGTTGCATGTGCTGCTCTTCCCCACTTGAGATTGCGATTACTATGTTCTGTTGTTTTTCTTGTCGATGGGGTGGCGGTTTTGTACTGGCCCGGGGTTCTGAGTGTGAATGATTTTTACCCTACTCGTGCTTTATGTCCTCCGAATTTATTATTGCGCACGATGTAGAAGTTATTCACGGCTGGGGAGTCCGGGAGGTCTGATACTGGGTGGGCTCCTCCCCTCCTTCTTCTTTTTTGGGAGTCATAGATTAGTTTACTCTTTTCTTACTCCCTATATTTCAAGTGTTAGTTTTTCTTTTCTTGTCTCTATATTTTGGGTTCTTTATCGGGCGACAGACACACTGCTAAGGGGGGTAGGCCGTAGCCTTTGCATGCGTGTAGGGTGGGGGGTGCAACATAGATTATTTTTATTTCGTTTCTATGGGCCTTATTTTTCTCTCTTATTTGCGCTTTTCTTATCCTATTTCTGTCCTGGGTCCGCGATAGGGGTTAGTACGGAGTGGGTGTCGATGTACATGATGCGCAGATACTGGAAGTCGATCCTGTTTTTATTTGAACCGTCATACTATTTGGGGGGTGTTAGCTCCCACTGTTGTCTCCTGTGCTGATATTGCCTGCTAATGTTGTCACTGTACGGACTCAGCTCTCCTTGCCTACTATTCTTCATTGTTTATATTTAGATCATTTAAAACTTTTAAAATTAACCTTCAACACTCCTGCTTCTCGGTGACACGGTTCTCTTCAGTGTAACTTCCATTGATTATCTTGCTGTACTCTGGTGCCGCCAAGAACCTGTATTGATTGCTCATGTGCTCCAAAAGTATTGTGGCCGGCCGGAAGGTTGTAGGCCCGTATTTGTTCTTCTTTTCATGCACAATAAAGGTTTACAAAAATTAAAAAAAAAAAAAAAAAAAATTTACTAGTCTAAGCAGTAACAATATATATATATATTCCTACATACACACACATACAGACATATTCACAATATATATATACATATACACACATTCACCTATAGATTCACAGACATATAAATACACAAATATATTCACCTATAGACATATAGATATATATATATTGATATATATATATATGTATATATGCGCGCAAACAGATGAGACTCCAAAATGACAAAGCAATGTTTGTGAGTTTAAATTCAATCTAATAAATGTATACCAACACTAAAATACTCATGAGAATGTAAAACAATGTTTATATTAGAATGGGTCTTCAAAAATTAATTACTGATGTTTGGAGTTGCTTTTAGTCTGGTGGCACTGATCCAGCACTCCAGACCCTTGGCTAGAAATGCACTGATTATTATTTTTTATATTATAGTATCTTTTTGCCACTCTCAAAATAAGTCGACATTTAAACCCTCCACATTCTCAAACATACATTACCATTTTCAATGAATTCTATCTATACTACAAAAATCGCTGAATCAGAACATATACACACAAGAATAGCAGCTGATTTAATACAAAGGAGGCGCCTAGTTCATACAAACTTCAGTAGTTTATACTCTTTGTATTCCTGCCAGTTAAGTTAATGTGAAAATAACGTCTTGAGTCGAAATTAATTCTGCGCGCGTTGAGCAGCTATGTATTGCAGTAAAAACTACAAGCAGTTGGGTTCGTTTAAGGTTTAAGTACGAGAGTACCCAGGTGCCCCACTATTCCACTTAGACATACCTTGCAAATAGCGCATGGACACCGCTGCTGAAGTCCAAACGTCAGCATATCCTACTCTCTCAATGAACCTGAAACGAACGTACCCAGGTCCAGGGTCAAGGTTTACACAGTTATTACTTGCATTAATGCAACCTGGGAGCTTGTTGCTGTCCACCGTGCTTACCGAGCACAGAAGCCTATTCACAGGCTATGTCCTTGCCTGCAAAACCATTATCAGGCTATAATAAGAGTAAGCGTCCCTATATTGGGCAACTGTGATTACTGGTCTCGCTACAAAGCCAATTTGACTCTGTCAATCTGTTTCTGCTCACACCAGGCCAGCAGTTAACTCACTGGGTACCACAACTGGGAGGTTGGTCTTGTGAGTCTTACAAAAATTGACACCTTGGAAAATCCTACATATAGGGGACCGGCCGACAGGTAGTCAGCGGTCCTGCCCACCAAATTACGATCTGACCGCTATGGAGGTGTTCGGAAACATGCCTGTTTCCATTGAGGCTGGTGCTGTGGCCCAGAAACGGGCTGCAGCACAAGCCCTAATGCCACAAACCATGTTGGTAAACATTCCTGCACCCTGTAGCAGGCACCATGCGGTGCCTGCCACACAATGCAGGGAGGTGGTGCCCCCCAGGGCCCATAGCGGAGGGCCACAGGGGCCCTACAAAAGCCTTTCCAACAGCCTTTTCACATCAGAAGAACCAATGTGAAATGGCTGGTGGAAAGGTGGATCATAATCCCCAGAGCAATGCCTGAGAAGGCACCGCCTCCATTGTGGGGAATGAGATCTGACTGCCCTCCTGACACGCTCCTTGAGCCCGTCGGAAGCTGTTGGTCAGTCGGTACCTGGGGCAATAAGGTCCGACCGACCGCATCCTAATGCGGCAGTCTGACTGCGGTTAAAGTTGTCGGTGGGACCGACAGCACATCGGTGTCGGTCCCACCTACATCGTAATCGGCCCCATAGACTCAGAATTATGTACGATCTGAAAAAATGGAGAGGGGTTGTTCCCTTGCTCATTTGGTAAAAGGGAGGAAGTTGTTGTATCCAAAGACGGGGCTTCAGGTTAGGGTTTTCACCAGGATGTGGGAGTTAAATTGTCAAAACGCAGTCTATGAGTTCCATTCACGAAAAGTAACACTAAATATCATTTTAATCCCTTATGTACCGTAGTTTAGGTTAGAATACACAAATAATGCCGTTTTCCCACCAAAACCACCTACTCTATAAGAATTAAATGCAACTTCATCACAAACAATAAATGTGGAAAGTATATTAATTACATATTTGAGGAATAGATGCTAAACGGAGTAATGTAGAATGCATTCCAGCAAAGCCACGTGGAAAACGGTCTGTAATGTATTAAAGACTGTAATGTTTTTAAAACTCTAATATTTAAATACTCACCAAAATGTTCTATACTCAAAGTGTTCAGTGTAAATATTATAATTTTTTTCTTATTTAAAAAAACTTCTATTGGTTTTTGTAGGGGCACCAAAAACTAAAAAAAGGGGTACAGAAGCAGGTTACAAGCAAACCTTGCGGTCAGTATGTCTTTATTTTTTGTTAGTTTCTTGATTTCATTTTGAACTACCGATTTTTTATAGTCATTTGTGAACCAGATACCTGGGTATTTGTGTGTTGCTGATATTTCAGTCCCGAGCATCCTGTTATTGCAGAGGTGCAATGAACATTGACTAGGAATGCTAGTTTTTTCTCTTTGATTAAGGAGTATCCTGATTTTGCAGAGTAACTATTCACTGTATACATATTAACTGGGATAGCCTTGCCTGACTTTTCTGTAAATATCAGTACGTCATCTGCGTAAGCTGCTACTGATAGTCTACCAGACAAGAATGAGATCCTTTTAATTTTAGAATTGGATCTTAATGAGAATGGCAGTGGCTTAATGACCACTAGGAAGAGGAGGGGAGATGGGGGCAGCCTTGTTGGGTGCCCTCTGTCAGGTGGAATGAGTGGGAAAGATGTCCATGGACTGTTACTTTTGCTTCTGGATTAGAATAGAGGGTCAAGATCAAATTATTAAAGTCACTTCCTAATTCAAACTTTTGGACGACAGCCTGCAAGAGGTTCAAGAGACCTTGTCATGGGCCTTCTCTGTGTCTACTGCCAGAGCTCAGGGTTTTCACCTTTTCAATTATGCGTTAGTGCATCCTCATTTTATCAGCAGCCAGCCTACTGAATGGGTATCCTGACTGAGCAGGGTGGGTACATTTATCCCAACTTTATCCAATATAAAAGTTAGGATCATCGCATAGACATTGCAGTTAATGTTTATCAAGGAAATTAGTCTATTATTTTCATCCTCAGGATGGTCTTTCCCATCTTTCAGGAAGACCACTGTAGTTGCATTGATTTCTGTATCGAATATAGATCATGTATCTGCAAAGTGATTTAGCCCCTTCGCTGCGGCGGCTATTCCGCCGCAGCGCTAAAGGGGCGGGGCGGCCGCGCGGCGGCCGCATGCTGGTGACGGAGCCGCTCCGTCACCAGCCGCGGTTGAGCTATGCTGGTGACGGAGCGGTTCCGTCATGACCCGCCCCTCTCATTAGAACGCCCGCGCAGGCGCAAAATCAGCGCCGCGCAGGCGCGGCGGCCGGGCCATGACGGAACCGCTCCGTCATCAGCACAGCTCAACTGTAGCTGATGACGGAGCGGTTCCGTCATCAGCATGGAAGGGGTTAACAATGTTTCCATGTGATCTGTTAGAATGTCTGTAAAAGTTTTTTTTAGAATTTCCCAGAGAAGCAGTCTGGGCGAGTCACTTTCCCTAATGTAATCTTTCTGACGGTTTTGACAATTTCATTTCTTTTGTTTATTGAGGAATGAGTTCTCTTCTTAGTTCAACAGGGGGATGAGCATTTTGTCTTCTATACAATCGCAGGTGTGATGGTTTGAATAGAGTTATAAAGATTTGTGTTCAAATCCTGGAAGGATTTCATTATACTTTGATTATCTCTAATCAATATCTCTATTGATTTACCTTTGGTGTAATTTGGAAAAATTGCTAGTGATACCCTAGCTATGTTAATTTTGCAGATTTACTCAACTTTATTTATACCTACTCATTTTGGGGGTTTCTTGCTTAGTATTTAATTGTGCCCATATTTGAGCATCCCTAATTGTATTAAGGCTGCTGATTCGTTTGTATGGCTTAGGTGAGTGTCTAATTGTGTGAGCACAACCAATAGACATATATTAATATCATAAACAATTTTAGTTCAGTTTAGTTCGTTTGATCATTTATTTTTCTTCTTGTTTTAATATCTTCAGTGCTTATACCAAGCCATTGTGTTTCTAATGTACATATGCATGCGAAATGCCAATCCAGGTTTATTTTTGCAGCATGTCGAAATACACAATTCGTCAAGTAACAAAAGCATTGTTTACCCAATGTATTTCGGGATATACCCTTCTCAGGCGTCCAGCACATCAGAAACAACGACAAACACACATTTTCCAATAATACATCATTTGAAACTTGAGTTGGGTTAATAACACATGCAAAACAAGCCACTCCTACCAAGTGTTTGGTAAGCTAATCAACTCACAGGCTCATGATGTATTAAAAAAAAAACAAGTGATGCAAACCACAGCATGATAGAAACTCAAACGACTTGTGTGAACCGATTGTGTAAAAAAAAATATACCTACTGACTAGTAAAATAACACATGCAAAACAGGCAAAGGTGCGAGTCAAACTTAGTACCAAAAATCAGTGAACAAACAAAAAAATAGACCGTGCGTGCATAATGTAATCATAATGTGAGATGAAAATAACATATCGAACAAGCCAATATATTGACACTGACCTGAACTCCTCCAGTGACATAAACGTAGTGCTCCAAACTAATAGACTGACCAAAATGGAGGGCCATCCGCAACCCTCCTTAAGCAAAACCAGGTAAAACGAATGTCCTTTTATCAAGCTGTGAAGGGCACGCCATCTTATTACAGAGTAGGTGTCAGATCATTTGTTCTTTTTAGGTCTCGCTAGGGAACGCAGCGCATGCGCTGCTTCGCCTTGCGAGACTCTATTGTTGCCGCTTTCTGTGCCGAAGGGAGACAGGAGGTGGCACACGCGGACAGGAGATGTACTCTCCGTACGTGTGCACATCTCCTGTCTCTGGAGGCTGGCACGCTCATGCATGGCGTCTCCTCTCGCAACTATACAAGGCAGACGCGCACTTGCTCCACCACTCGGGACTTTGCTCGCAGCTCCCTCAGAGGCACACAGCGACGCATTACTCACGTTTTATGTCCGGGCATCACTGATGGTGTCTGAATCAGTTGACACAGCCTTGTCGCAGCACAACTTAAGGCTCAGAGATCTCTGCCCGACCAAGCCCCTCGATCGAAACAAGGTGCTGTGGAAGCCGCGGGAGCGGAGGTGGGTTCTGTTCTAGTGTTTAGGAGTGTACCTTTTAATACAGCACAAGGAAAACATTATGTTCTTTCTACGGATTTATCAATAAGGAATGTGCTTCCTTGACATCAGAGTTCTCACAATGAGCACAAGTTCCTTAACAGGAGCTCTTTGGTGCTGGGGGCACTGAGGAGGCTGAGGAGGGTGGTGCCAGCGCAATCAAGTCTGAGTCAAAATCAACAGTGGCAAGTCTCATAAAGTCAGTGCCAGTTCCCCAGTCTTTGCATCGAACAGAGGGAGTGTCAGTGTAATGATTAACAGCTGCGTGTTACTAATTAAGAAGCCACTACACACTCCCGAAGGAGCGTCTCCTGCTGCCAACAGGGCGATGCCAGGCACATCAGTCACTCACGCTGGTGAGTACCACCTCGTGCGGCTTATGTCAGCAGAGGTTTGAGACTGAGGCCCCTACTCCACGTATCCAAGACACCCCAGAGATTCGCAATCGCTGCTATCTGATGACTGTCAGATCCACGCCAAAGCACTGTCTAGAAATTATTGATTTTATCAACACTTAAGATACAGACAGAAAGTTTCTTACTGTAGCAGGGATTGATGGCTGCGCTCAGTCAGTGATGGCCATGACGGTTAACAGAGGCTACTCAGCTGTTCACCAAGACCACCCATTACCCGCAGTGGGGGACTAGCCATAATCTACAGCTCAAACCTCCCATGAACTGTGCCAAATAACATTAATATCTCAGAAGCTGAAGTGTTACCCTTCATATTAAAGACTGATCACACCTGCGCTTTGTCATGTGCTCATGGGGACCCTCCCACCGTTATCAAAGGTGTAGCAGACACCCTGGTTTACTATATGCTTACATCCTCCCATTTTTCACTCGTGAGATTTTAATATTCGCGTAGACAATCTTGCTGAAGCCTGTGCAACATATTTTATTGAGGTTGTGAATCCACTCAACTTGACTCAATTACTAAACCAGCCCACACATACCGCGGGCCCTATTTTAGATCATATTTTTTCTAACTATTCGAATATCCTTGTATCTCTCCTATTACCCCTTGTCAGACCAAGTGCCGAATATTTTTCAATTTTAGCTGAAAATTGATGCGTTGTCTCGGCCCTTGCTTACTAAGCTGGCACAGTCTTGCTCAATGTTAAATAGGCAATTTCTCCATGACCCTCACATCAGCACCCCTGGCACCCCTAACTGTGGAAGTGTCCTGAAATGTGGACAAACTGGCACTCAAACCCAATACGTCCCTTAAAAAACAGAAGTTCTGCACATACATGTCCAGTTGCCCCATGGCATAATGACTCTTTACGGACTGCCTAGAGCATTTCTTTATCCCTTGAAAGAGATGAGCATTGACTCTGCGATGCAAGCACCAAATGCATTTACAAGGTGGAATTAACAACTATCAAAAAGTAGCCAGGAAAAAATGTGCCAAATCCTTCATGGACTGTATCACCACTTCCATTAACTCTTCAAATGTAGTTAAGGTGTGCTTGGGGTAAACAGGGTTCATCCTTAATCTCTATGTTGATGTTCGATATTTGTGCCTTTTTTCACTGAGTTGTTGGTGTTAATGTGTGCGTTCATTTCTTGTGTCCGAGGATGGAAATAGAGTCATGTGTTCTCTGTGTGTTGCTTACGGTCTGTCTGGTAATTTGTTCATTTTATTTTGCCTCTTTTGCTCACATTCATCACCTCTTCCTGGCCTTATTGTAGCCTTAGCTGTAGTTTGTTCCACTTAACTCCCATCTCCTTTTCCCCTTATAGTTATCCCCTTCATTATATGTGTACGTGCGGGCAATTTAATGGCTTCTGGGGAAAACTCCTAGCTGAAGAGACACTTTCTTACAGTGGCTGTGACAATTCCGTGAGTCACGGTGCAATTGTATGAGCCTTGTGGAGGCATTTTGTATACATATACATATAGCTTCGTGGCTCACACAGCCTTCAGTGGCTATTTCACGTTTTATTGACGAAGTCAGGCCTGTGTCTTTTTTTTTTTTTAACTTCCCAATTTAGTAATTACACATCTCCCGTTTTTCATCCATGTCTGTGTCTTAATGTTTTACTTGTATCACTCTAAAACCCTGGTGGGCTTTGAAGTGCTTATAACTTCATCAAGTGTAAAGTGGGCCTGGGGTGTTAATGACTTTTGTGCACATTCCTCTCCATTCATTCATCTTTTACTTCGGTTGTTACACGGTACGTCTTTTTTAGTCTACAAGCATTATTTTCTTTAAATAGTTTCCCCTACTGCAGGCATGACATGATTTCCTGCAACACTCAGCGCACCATACGCGCTTTGACTTTATAAGCAGCCCGGGACAATGGCAGCCCCTTCTTTGAATAGGTCTCGCATTTACGAGAGTTTGAGCTATTGGCATTGTAAATGACAATGCCTCTTATTTATAGGTTTTGATAAGTATCAAAACATATAAATAGGAGGCATAGTCATTTACAATGCCAATAGCTTAAACTCTTGCAAATGCGAGACCTATTGCATTGCAAATGCTTGTTTACAAAGTCGTCAATTCCCTCTAGAAGTTTATTTTTTGGTATTAGTCCCTTCTAACAGATAATCATTTAGGTGGGGTAATGTATCTTATATTTTTAACTCTATTGAGATAAAAGCCTTGTCGGAAGTGACAATCAGTTCACAGCTAGGGTCTGAAGTAAGTGAAATCTGGCTTTGGTCCACAAGTAAGTAATCTGTCCTTGAAAAGGAGTTGTGATGGTGTGACTAGAAAATGTGTAGGCGCTGTCCGTTGGATTGTGCAATCACCAGACAGCCATTACGTTTGGAGTTTGTCATAATTTTAGTATTTGTGCCTGAGACTTGTATATGAATTTATTTTGGAGATTATGTCTAAATTACCAACCTTGGCCAGATGGAAATCACCCCCCGGAATTATCTCAAAGTCGCCCTGTAAATCAGTTATGTCTTTATAGAGGGATAACCACAACTCTACGGAGTTCTCGGTGGGTGTATACATATTTATAATGTCAAATTGCATATTGTTTTGCTTGGATTTAGTGATGAGCCATCTTCCCTGGTTGTGTAGTGAATGTGAGACATGATGGAGTTATTACGACATTTTTCTTTTGATGTGCTGGAGAGTTAAAGATTTCTGCGGTCCATGCTGTATTTAGATTGAAGTTGTCTCTTAGGGCAAGCCTAGTTTCTTGTAGCAGAATCATCCGCAATCTTCCTTCTTTTGATATGGTGATTTAGGCCTTAAGTGCTGAGGGTAATTTTTTAAGGGCGTGGCCCTCTGTCATAAGTGTTTATGTATGTTGATTGAGTGTACTGGGTTGCCTGAGGTGGTACCTAGCTATGGTCCATGAGTTTGGTAAGAAGCTGTGGACGGGAAACTATGTATTGGTAGAAGACTTCCCTTTTATATGAATGGCTCGATCACAATGCTGCGGGAGATGTAATTAGGGACAGTTTGAAAGACACCCTAACATGAGATGATGGCTAGCTAGTGGGCTCCCACCAAGGTAAGAGCAATTAAATGAGAGAAGTAGGTTACAGGGGAGAGGGGAAATAAAAAACCATGAAAAAATACAGACAAAAACATGTAACATACTCCTAAACAAATCTCACTACAACACCCCACCTAGAAGTGACTAAAGCGATCACCACCCCACCCGTCATTTGCTATTGTGTGAAGAGCCACAAACTAAAAGGCCTATTCCAGTCTGAACAGGATTATGATTTAAATACAGATCAATGAGTTACCAAAACAATTCCCAAGCGGAAACAAAAACCATCAAAAACTTGAAATAGCACACAGAGAACGACCACATCGTCGCAATGATGAACAAACGGACAACCAGCGTGACCGACCTTCGCACCAAACGGAAGCTTCTGGACTAGACTCCGATTTAGAAAGGGACCCTCTTGACTCTGGACAGCCGGCTTCGATCTAGAGGTGAACTCTGCACAGGTACATTTATGTGTCACACCAGGCTCCGGAGTGGCTAAGCTAAGTAAGGTGGGCATTAGCCGGTGCCTACAGGAGACTCACCAACCCCACGAGCAAGTAACATAGTTGGGAAGGGGGAAAAGCAATCTGCCAAGTTGGGGAAGCGGGCAGGGAATGGTCCGTGGAGCAGGGGAGCAGGGTGGGGGGCTGGGGGGGTTGTTTCGTTGTTAGAAATGTTATGTTTTGTCATCATGTCTACACTATGGTACACCACGCTGCTGCAGATCACACACTTTTGGTACACTAGCACACAATGTCGCCTTTTGATTGGGGACGGCGGCCACTCGCCAGTCTCGCTGACTACACGTCCCAATGGCTCAACAGATACAGGCGTTGCCCAGTGAGGGCGCGACGGCGGTAACGGATGTGCCTCCATTCCGGGTGTTGACGTGGAATGTTCGGGGTTTGGGAGATAAAATCAAAAGAGGTATCGTTCTACAGGCGATCAAACGTCAGAAACCAGACCTGGTGCTACTCCAGGAGACGCACCTTGCAGGTTCCACATGTAAAGCACTCAATAGGCGGGGATATGTTATGGCGGTGCATTCAGAATTTACATCGGGCTCCAGGGGGACTGGGATACTCATGAAAAAAACATCGTCCTTTCTTGTAGGAGGGCACAAACTAGACGACCAGGGTCGCTTCGTGGCGCTATACGGACAATGGGAGGGTCGGCCACTGAATGTGGTCTCAGCATACATTCCCCCGGCGCTTCACTCAACAGCATTGCCAGCACTTGGTACATTTCTCCTAGACCTCCCGGAAGGGGACACAATAATTGGGGGAGATTTTAACGCTGTAATGGACCCGACACTGGACACTCTGCCCGTGCGTACTCGTTCGGGTGGTTCGGCCACACTCCACGACTTCGTAGAGGCGATGGGCCTTACGGATGTATGGCGGCATTTACACCCAACAACCTCACATTTCACGTACTACTCTGCTGTACATAGAAGCCTTTCACGAATCGATTATTTCCTATTCCAGGGGCTGGGTTTAGGTTTGGTGGACAAAATGGAAATTCTGCCGAGGGGCATTTCTGACCACTCTCCAATATCCCTATCGCTTACCACCAGGGGGAGGAAGAGTGCGAGGACCTACCCACTGTATCCCAACTATCTGAAAATCCCTGAGATACGAAAAAAGCTTAAGCGAGCCACTGTACAATACTTTGCCGAAAATGAAGGGTCCGTTTCTTCGCCCTCTATCCTTTGGGAGGCCTACAAAACTGTTTTGAGGGGGGAGGCGATTGCAACTATTACGGGTCATAACAGAGATTCGAGACGGGAGCTCATGGATCTGGAACTCACACTCCACAACGCAAATATCACTCACATGTCGAACCCCACACCGGAGACGGCACACCTGCTGCAACTCCGCCAACAGCAATACCATGATCACCTCAAAACGACCGTCCAAACTCAACAAGCGAGCACGCTTCATAGGGTATATGATGTAGGGGACAAGGCCGGGAAAATGCTGGCGTGGCTGGACAAGAGAGGAGGTAGCAGCAGGGGCATTCAGATGCTATACACACCAGATGGGCAACTACAAAAACACCCTGAACACATAGTGCATACCTTAGCAGACCACTTCCAACGCATATACACCCCAGGCCGTGAAGTCACTGCACAGACAGCGGAGCTTTCCCTAGAAAATATCCTCATCCCTACACTCACACATGAGACGCAACAAGATTTAGAGGCCGACCTTTCGGAAGAGGAAATTCATTCGGCAATTCAGAGCTTGCAATCGGGTAAAGCACTGGGCCCCAATGGCCTGCCTGTGGAATGGTACAAGGTGATGGCTCCCGCGCTGAGCAAACCATTGCTAAACATGTATAACGACAGTCTTGACAGGGCGACTCTGCCACTTGACCAACGCACTGCCGCCATAGTGGCTATCCCTAAACCGGGTAAGCCTCCGACTGCGTGCACCTCCTACCGCCCCATTTCCCTGCTCAATGTAGAGGCTAAAGTTCTCGCTAAGATCATGGCCAGCCGAATTACACCCCATCTTCACACACTGATACACCCTGACCAGTCGGGCTTTATGCCACACAGGAGCACGGCTATGAATTTGAGACGGCTTCATGGGGTACTGGCTCGCGCACACCTCCTTAGTGAGCCGACAGTGATCCTCTCCCTCGATGCCACTATGGCTTTCGATTTAGTGGAGTGGGAATACCTGTTTGCGGTGCTTACCCGTATGGGCTTCGGACCGAAATTTCAGGCATGGCTGCGCCTGCTGTACACACAGCCAGTGGCACAGTTAGTCGCTAATGGCCACATTTCAGCGTCATTCCCGTTGAAGCGGGGGACGAGACAGGGGTGCCCGCTGTCCCCGTTACTCTTCGCCATGGTTTTGGAGCCCTTAGCAATTCTGATCAGAGCTACACCACTGTTTCTGGGGATCACATGGAACGAGGGATGGGAAGATAAAATCTCCCTATATGCTGACGACATGCTCATTTACATGGTTAACCCTGAGGCTGGGATTCCTGCCTTATTGCAGCTTTGTGACACACACGGGGCGGCATCAGGTTACACACTAAACTGGAATAAATCTGTGGTGTATGTACTCCAGGGCCCAGAGCCATTGCTACGGGAAGATTGCCCCCTGACCTTAACAACGTCCTCCTTTAAATATCTGGGTATACACATCACAAGAAACGCCACCGACTTCTATACTGCAAATTTAAAGCCCCCTTTAGAGCGTCTGAAAGCTGATGTCAAACACTGGGCGACTCTCCCCCTGACCCTCTTGGGAAGGGCGGCTTTATACAAAATGATGGCACTTCCCAGGTTTTTGTATGTTTTGGAAAACACCCCACACTTGGTTGCACCACACTACTTTAAACAAATTGCAGCACTGGTCTCCAGCCTCCTCTGGAACAATGGTCCAGCGCGTATTGCCCATGATAAACTGGTGAGGAGTTGGTATGGAGGAGGGATCGCTCTGCCCAACGCCCAACTGTACTATTGGGCGGCCCAACTTAAGATCATTAACCTCTGGATACATGCCTCACGTGACGATCCGGCGTACAAGGCTGATTGGTCACAGCTAGGGACAGACGGCATGCTCTCAGTCCTGTATAATAAAGCCCAAGTCAAACATTTGATCGGCCCGACGCTCCACACGGCGACGTTGTGGCACAAGGCACAGGCACGATTGGGTTGGGCGGGCAAACTTACCAAGTTAACGCCACTGTGGGATACTAAGTTGTTGGGTAATCTTAGAACGTGTAAAGGATTTACACAGTGGGATCGCATAGGGATCTCCACGGTGGGGGACCTGTGGGACAAGGGCACAGTGATTACTCTGCCGCAACTTCAGCAACAATATGGTCTGGCCCACACCGAAACATTCAGATACATACAGATAAGTCACGCACTACTCCAGGCGATTCCGCAGGGCACCGATCTTCCAGAGTCGTCTCCATTAGAGGACAGGCTCCTAACAGAATTTATGCCACAGAGTGCTACCTCCCTTACCTATAAAAAGTTAGTCAATAACCTGGTAGATCCCACACTACAGCTACAGGAGAGGTGGATAAGGGAGATAGGGGAGGTTGATGAGACGGAGTGGAATGAGGCACTCGCCTCGCCAAAGGAAGTGGGCATATCGGCGAAATTTAGGCTCATACAACTTAAGATCCTGCACCGAGTCTATTACACGAGGACACTACTGCACAAGATACAACGGGCGCCTCACCCATTTTGCCTCAGGGGGTGCGGGGAGGAAGGGACCCTGTACCACACCCTATGGGACTGTCCGCTGATACAGGAGTATTGGAAACAAGTTCTGCGTACAGTTTCTCAGGCAATTAGAGTGTCTGTCCTACCTGAACCTCGTAAATGCCTCTTGAACATTTGGGACCCCAACGATTTAGACCGGTATGGGCAGTTGTGGGTCACATTAGCCATTACAGTAGCAAAAAGAGACATTGCACAGAAGTGGGGTGCCCAGGATCTACCCACGGCGGCAAGATGGGCCAAGAATATGGACACGCTGATGGTAATGGAAAGGGGAGTGTATGTACTTAGGGCAAGCCCCAGGAAATGGAATAAGATCTGGACCCCCTGGAATAGCTACAGAGGGGACATCTGCGACCCTCTGCCAGAGGACGAGGATTCAGACTCCGAGGAGGAGGATGATTAATAGGGTGGCTGTTTTGCTTTTTGTACAGTGGACTATCGTACAGCGGCTGCTGATTGGGTACCGAACTGTGATGATCCTTTTATAGACTGCTCTAAGTGGAGGTGTGCAATTGACTCACGTTCAATGATGACAAATATGTTGATTTTTATTCCTTTGTTTATTGTTTGATATTCCTTTTCCTATCTCGTTAATCTCAGTTTAAACGTAACCATAACTTATCATGGAGATTAGTTTTGTGGGGGCGCTTTAGATGGAAATGGTACCGATTACTGTTGTTACGCACAATACACTGGGACTGAATACTGCTATAACGTTTACGCACTCGATTAATCAACACCTAGTGCAACTTATGACTACGTATCACTATGCTATGCTGCCAGTATCATACACGAAAGGCTTGAATTGCATTTTTTTTTTTTTTCAACGGTATTATATGTCTCATTGATGTCTTCATGTCAATAAAGATTTTCAAAAAAAAAAAAAAAATAGTCTTAGATATCCCTAAAACATTTTAAAACAATTTTAGGCATTCTTAATCAATCTAATAACAAAAGCAACATAATAGGAGTGTCATCAGGTTACATTTCCTAATTAAACCCTATGTTGTAAGTGAGAGGGCCCATGACTTCTACCTTGGAACATATAGTGTGAACTATCTGATGTTTTTATGAGCTTGTGGATGCACAGAAGGTTGTTTAGCTGCTAACCTTGTACTATGACGTTGCATTGTGTAGTGGTGGTGTGTTAACCGTAGCTATTGTGGAACGACGGCCGACATAGGGGTAGTTCGACACTTCGGTCCTGGTAACTGTTGTGTGCAGCTATCTTATGTTATACATAAGATTCTGCATGTGTGAATGGAGGAAAGTTTTTTGGGCTAATTATTACCTAATTGCTAGGTTATCTTCTGATACTCAAGCCAAGTATGAGACAGCAAGCACTCTAGTTATTAGCATTGTTGGTTGTTTCACATATGGTCACAATGGGTTTTGTTTGACCTGTTTAGGAAGTATGCCAACATGTGCACCCATTTTGTCTTGCTTGCTACAGACCATATGTTACTAAAGATTCATTGTACATATAGGTCGACAGCGACCTTTCAAGGAGCTGTGTTTGGCTCACCAAGATGTCATATGTTAAGTACTCATATCAGTTTAAAGTGCAGAAGAGCTGCAGGCTGTAGATCCACCTGTTCAGTGAGAATCGATGTTTTTCCTTTGTGGGTTATTTTGAATTTTTCAGGTAACATTTTTTTAAAGTGTAAGTGGGTCTTTAAGCGATTGTCTAAGGGCTAAAACACCTTACCTGTGGGAGACTATCCCTTTGAAGAAATCTTGTGCTATACTAATCCTGGATCCATTCTATTGTATGTTATGGTTTCTCTTCATGTGTGAGGGGATAGATAGCTCTGTGTGCAGGGTCTGAAGATCAGCAGTCTTCTGAGTCTCACCAGGTCAACTGGATTGCTGAACTGTTTCCCATACAGTATCCTTTGTGCTCTTTCAATTTCAAATTCTTTTTCAGATGCCCAGATGCCCAGAATCTTGTGTATTCATGTTTCAAGGCATTCTGTCTATGAGTTAGCCAAAAATCCTCAGGTTTCTCCTTGGGGTACGGTCTTCCAATTCAGTAACCTATATGATTAATACTTTAATTTTAGAGGACATACTGCTTGTAGCTTTTTCAAGGTTGCATGGTCATTCTCCAGTTTACCTGTTCTGGATTTGGCATCTGTGATCTTCTCAGCAAGGTCTTCGGAGTCTTTCCATAGTTCATGGATATCATTCTGCATGATGTCTGTGACTGTGTTACTTTTTGGACTAGGCCATGGAGTGCACCAAGGCCTTATCAAATTAGTACCATATTTATGGTGGAGCCTGTTTTAGGCTTATTTGGCGAGATTGGCAAGGGCAGTTCTGCCTTCGATCTTTTTTCACCCTATTGACCTCTCTCTGTTCACTGCTTTGTTTACCTCTTGAGTCTGCACTTCTTTAGTCCAGCCTTCTGCATCGGTTTTGACTGCTGGTAGGATCGGTCTTATTGAATTTGGCATGCAGTGGTTCCAATAATTGAAAGGATTTTTGGGTAGAAAGACGAGGCGCTACACTATAGCTGGTATCTTGGTGGGGTTCCTAAATTAGGCACAGGGCAAACCTCATTTGATCAGTTCTTAGGAGAGTGGCACAGGTTTTTCTTCTTAGATATGGTAGTACAAAGTGCCAGTGCAGTGGGACACACATAGCAAGATGGCTCAAAGTTTTCAAAGGTGGTTTATAGACTGTAGATTAGGCTGTGCTTTAAGGGTGTGTCTTACTTTGTCTCCTGTGGAGGGAATTTTCAATAATTTGGTTGCAAGTGTGCATCCTTCTTTTTATAGTGGCCAACAGGGCAACAGGTAGCCTGTAGATGGTAGCAGAAGTTTATGTCTGGACAGGGATTTCCGTTATACTAGCATGCTGTGAAAGGTGGCAGATCTCATACATGACAAAGATATTGCAGTGCTACGTCAATGCAAACAATGAAAATGTTTTCATAATTGGGAGCTTTGGGAATGCTCCATAGCTGGGGTGGAAAGGCTCTTTCTTGGAGACCCTTTGTTGTGTCTGATTTTCTGGATCAGGACCTCGGGTTAGATTGTGAAGGGGTAAGAAAAGCTGGGCACATTTCCATTTGGCAGTAGTGAGGTGAAAAAAATCTGGGTCTGTGTACAGCTGTGGTGCTAACTAGGTCGGCTGTCTATGTGCGGAGCTCTTGACCGATAGTAGAACATTGGAATATTGGAAGCTCCATAGAAAACAAAGGAGTGCTCCTGGCGCCTAACGGTTGGTAGAAGCCCGGAGCTCCAACATTCCAATGTTTGACTTTGTTCACAGCTGTTGCTTTAACCAAAGGCCTCTCTAATTAGGGCACTTTGCTATCTAGGGGCTGAATGTTCTAATAGCCTTAGAGCCCTCCGTAGCGGGCTCTCGCCTTAGAGCCCTCCATAGCGGGCTCTACCGGCCAGTAAAGGCCCGCTCCCTTGTTAAAGGTCCTCACCTTCAGCTCGGACCTTTAGCGCTGGAGCGGGCCTATAATGGCCAGTAGAACCTGCTACGGTGGGCTCTAAGGCTATATTGGTATTGGATAGTTTTGCCTTCTGGGATCAGTGCATTTGGGCAGTGAGGCAGTCGTAAGGGGTGGCCATTTTGATTTTATGGCAAACGAACCTAATTAGGGAGCATTATTCCTATTGGTTTACGGTCAGAGGGGAACACAAGACTATTCGATGAGAGGTCTGATGTCAGTCAAAGGCATTAACATTAGCTTTTTAAGCTGTATATACTGGTAATGCTCCTTTTTAGGTTTCAACTGCAAAAAAGCTGCGCAAGCAGCTTTTGCGCAGGAGAAATCTAATGAGTTACAGTATGTTGCTCGGGAATCCGCCCTCTGTTCCATTGGCTAGCTCCATAAATGGAGGCTAGCCATTGGAACAGAGAGGCGTCCATCATGGCCGGACCAGATTCGGGGGCGTTCCCGAGAATTTTTGGCTTTTGGCTACGTCAGGCTACGTCAGCCAAAAGCCAAAAATTAATTGCCCATGAAATCGTCCCTGCCGCCGCCCGGCGCCCGACCAGGAAGTCAGGCAGGCCGGGGGCGGGCCTCCGGGACACCCGGAACCGGAAGTAGGAGGGCGGGAGCCTACCCCGCCTCCCCCGGAAGAATCGCGGCTGCATTGGGCACTGGGGCAGGCAGGAGCCTACTCTGCGCCCCGGTGCACTCACCCGGAAGAAGAGAGGCGGCGGATGGTGCAGGCGGGGCTCCGTTGCGAGGAGGAGAACCCTCCCAGGAGAAAGGAGCCGTCCGCCTGTCCAGCCACGGGACCTCCATGCGCTGAGGAGGGCCCCGCATCCTGCCGGAACCGCAACAGCAGGAGAAGCCGGTGAGTGGGGCAGCTGAGAATCGCGGCTGCATTGGGCACCGGGGCAGGCAGGAGCCTACTCTGCGCCCCGTGCACTCACCCGGAAGAAGAGAGGCGGCGGATGGTGCAGGCGGGGCTCCGTTGCGAGGAGGAGAACCCCGCCGCCCAGGAGAAAGGAGCCGTCCGCCTGTCCAGCCACGGGACCTCCATGCGCTGAGGAGGGCCCCGCATCCTGCCGTAACCGCAACAGCAGGAGAAGCCGGTGAGTGGGGCAGCTGTTTCTGCTGTCCCCTGCTTGTGCCTCGGTTTTCGTGCCTCTGTGGCCGGCTTCTGGGTTGTCGCGCCTGTGCGCAGATCTATAGCAACCCAGCTTGGCGTGCATCTCCCGCTGCCATCTCAGTGGGCGATGTACTGGATTTCTAGGCCTTGCTCTAGTTTCCGGAGTCTGGCCTTCTCCTGACCTAAGACGGTGTTGTGCTAGGCCAGGCGCGGGATCTGCTGTAAAGGTTGTATACCGGCAGAAGACTTGCTGCAAATGGGTAGAAGTAGTCTTTTTTTTCATTCGTATCACCCTTTAGTCACTCTGGAATAACATTTTATCATCTACACTGGAGTCGGTAATAGTAAAAGATGTTTCCCTAATATTTTAAATTATGTTACATATTTAAAACATTTTAATTGACGTTTTCATATTTGATCTCAGATCATTTTTTTCCGAATCTGGCTCCATTCTAAAGAGAAAATATCCAGTACTGTTTTTTTTGTTTCTTTCCCGACATTGACCACAGTAATTCTGAATTATATGCCATTCCAAGATGTCTGTCCGGTTATCTATCGGCAGGAGTCGTGCTGTATTATTGTCCAAACATCAATAAGGAACTTGGGAGGGACTATTTTGTAAAGAAAGTGGGTGAAAAACTATTGGTCAGGCATGAACCCAGAAGTATATAGCTGGGGCAGGATTGACATCATAGGGTTTAGGTGGTTAACCTTTAGATTTTAGGACTAGACAGGCTAGAGGCAAATATTATGTTGCTAAGCATGGATCACCTGCGCTCGGTTCGTTTGACCAATGTAATTTACACATCATGCTTGATCCAGCCAGCCAGGAACAAGTCCTGGTGATTGATGAAGGGATACAAATGAGTAATGATGTTGACTACAAAGTTTCTAAATGTTTTCCGTTGTAAGCTAGGACATTTTACAGGATTCAAGCACAAGATTATCTTGGTAACTGATGCAAAGCTCATAGTTCACAAAGTACGGAGTATTCATTTTATGGTGAGGGAGGACGTTTCCAAGGAACTTGAGTAGTTGATAAATTGTGGGGTCATAGAACTGATTGATGTGTCAGATTGCATATCTCCTTTGGCCGTAGCCAGACAGGTGTGTGGCTCTGGGTGGGTGGGTGTGCCTCTGGGTGAGTGTGTGTGGCTCTGGGTGGGTGTGTGTGGCTCTGGGTGTGTGTGTGTGGCTCTGGGTGTGTGTGTGTGGCTCTGGGTGGGTGTGTGTGTGGGTGTGGCTCTGGGTGTGTGTGTGTGTGTGGGTGTGGCTCTGGGTGGGTGTGTGTGTGGGTGTGGCTCTGGGTGGGTGTGTGTGTGTGTGTGTGTGTGTGTGTGTGGCTCTGGGTGGGTGTGTGGGTGGCTCTGGATGTGTGTGTGTGGCTGGCGCTGGGTGTGTGTGGCTGGCTCTGGGTGTGTGTTGCTGGCTTTGGGTGTGTGTGTGTGGCTCTGGGTGTGTGTGTGTGGTAGTAATTTCTGTCTGCTGAGCTCGTCCGTAGGGTACAATAGGTCTCACATTTGCGAGAGATTAAGCTAATGGCAATGTAAATGACAATGCCATTTATTTATCTGTTTTCAAAACCAACACATAAATAAACATTTTTGTCATTTACAATGCCAATAGCTCTAACTTTTCCAAAGGCGAAACCATTGCATTGTAAATGCTTGTTAAGAACTGCAGGCACGGAAGGGAGAGCTTAAGCAGCCATCATTTTTGGGCATTTTCCCTCATTCCTCTCTCCGTCAATATTCAACGTTAAGTGACATTAACTTTAGGCTTTCAGGTAGCGTCATAAACAAAAAAAAAATGCTAAAGCAAAATGCAAATAAGAGTTTAACCATCTGGCTTGCAGTAGTTCAAAATGGGCTTGCACAGGTTGTTCGCATGGCTACTGTTTACAAAAGACATTACATAAAATAGCTAAAAATGTAATTTCTAATGGATTACAGTGATTAAATTACCTCAGGGGGGCAGCCACACTTTCGGAGGACAATTGAAGATCCAAAACAAGGACCAAACAAATCTGTTGATGCATGTAACTTACTTACGCAGCTTGTATCTTCATGACACAAACAGCTATCTAGCATGACACTCTTAAGAGGAGACACTAAAAGTCTGCTGTGGCTGGGCTCCGATACCCTTCTCTACATCAACATTTTGGGGAAATGTGTCATGATTATCCAACCTTTACCATCAATCAGCAACATAAGGGAAAACATTTAGATGTGTAGCCCACATACTAAAAAGTAACATTGTATGTTGTTCTGTTTGCTTTTTGTATTTTTCAGAATAAATTATTTTTTTTTTAAATGTAATCCACGGAAATCAACGACACTTAAGAAAAGTACACCATCTATTTATAACATTAAATAATTAACAAAATGATAACTACCTCGCCGGGTTAGTATAGTTTGAAGAGCTGACCTCACCACAGTAGATGAGAAAGGATGAGATGAATAAAGGGGACAGTACTCGAATTATAAGCAGCCCAGAGCTGGTACACTTGAAACTTAAGCTGGATATGACAGAATGGTGGAGGCTGCAGTAGCCACCATTTGGTTGTTCCTAACTCCAGCTCGTCAGGGCCAAAAAACACATGCATCAACACACGATGAAACAAACATCACAGAAATCAACAAAGTGCTACTACGGATTTATTTCATGGAATCAATGAGGCAAAAACTGAAATATGAAGAACGGGCATTGGCAAAGCTCATCAGTTTCGCCTTTTAAAAGCACGACAGACCTATTAGCTTGCTAATAGTTCTGATTCAGCAAAAAATATCAAATGCTAGTTTGTTGCAGTGGCGTCACTAGGGTTGGTGTCACCCGGTGCAGGTAACTCATGGTGTCACCCCCTCACAATTTACCGGATGGACCATCTCACTCTCTGCCTGCACCATGTCCCCTCTGCCTGCACCATCTCCCCTCCGCCTGCACCATCTCACCCCCTGCCTGCATCATCTCTCCCTTAGCCTGCACCATCTCACCCTCTGCCTGCACCATCTCACCCTCTGCCTGCACCATCGCTCCCTTTGTCCACACCATTTCCCCTCCTCCTGCACCATCTCCCCTCCGCCGGCACCATCTCTCCCTCTGCCTGCACCATCTCTCTGCCTGCACCCTCTCCCCTCCACCTGCACCATCTCTCCCTCTGCCTGCACCATCTCTCTGCCTGCACCCTCTCCCCTCCACCTGCACCATCTCTCCCTCTGCCTGCACCATCTCTCACTCTGCC
This sequence comes from Lissotriton vulgaris, assembly GCF_964263255.1. Classification (NCBI taxonomy): domain Eukaryota; kingdom Metazoa; phylum Chordata; class Amphibia; order Caudata; family Salamandridae; genus Lissotriton; species Lissotriton vulgaris. Next base: position 272,814,571 of record NC_141700.1, read on the forward strand.
TGCACCATCCCTCCCTCTGCCTGCACCATCTCACCCTCTGCCTGCACCATGTCCCGCTCTACCTGAACCATCCCTCCCTCTGCCTGCACCATCTCACCCTCTACCTGCACCATCTCACCCTCTGCCTGCACCATCTCACCCTCTGCCTGCACCATCTCACCCTCTGCCTGCACCATCTCCCTTCTGCCTGCACCATCTCCCCTCTGCCTGCACCCTCTCCCCTCTGCCTGCACCATCTCCCCTCTGCCTGCACCATCTCCCCTCTGCCTGCACCATCTCCCCTCTGCCTGCACCATCGCTCCCTTTGTCCACACCATCTCCCCTCCGCCTGCACCATCTCCCCTCCGCCTACACCATCTCTCCCTCTGCCTGCACCATCTCTCTGCCTGCACCATCTCCCCTCCACCTGCACCATCTCTCCCTCTGCCTGCACCATCTCTCCCTCTGCCTGCACCATCTCACCCTCTGCCTGCACCATGTCCCTCTCTGCCTGCACCATCCCTCCCTCTGCCTGCACCATCCCTCCCTCTGCCTGCACCATCTCACCCTCTGCCTGCACCATCTCCCCTCTGCCTGCACCATCTCACCCTCTACCTGCATCATCTCACCCTCTACCTTCACCATCTCACCCTCTACCTGCACCATCTCACCCTCTGACTGCACCATCTCACCTGCACCATCTCACCCTCTGCCTGCACCATCCCTCCCTCTGCCTGCACCATCCAACCCTCTGCCTGCACCATCTCGCAGCGCACATATGTGCAAATGTTTGCGCAGACGCACGTTGTTTGTGACACGCCCCAGGTGTCTGCTTAAACCTGTGGGTCCTGTGTCGCTTGGCTTGTATCAGGTCACTGCTTGACTATACAGAGAGTCAGAATAATTCAGATATGTGCTCCATCTTCCCGGTGTCTCTTTATATCTCTCCCGTACCGGGATCTTTTATACCAGTAATTTGATTTTAATTGTTTTTTTCCTTGGCCATCCAGGCCAGGAAATGACCCATTTTCTCACCCTCTTCATAGACCTGGCAATTGCTGGCCCGACTATTAAGAATTTCCTTACCGTTACCCTGAAAGAAATCTTTCAAAGTTTCTTTCTTTTCCTGCCATAAATGCAAAGAGCTAGAAGACTGCTTGGTCAAAGGTTTACACTATGCCTCGCCAGCCCCTCTTTGCTAACTATACTGCTGTTTGCTTTTGTTCTCTCGGTTCACCCACTTGGCCTCTGTGTCCCATGCTGGCATCTTTTGATTCACCCTTTCTCCCAAAGTGAATCCAAAAGTGACAGAAAATGTTAATTTCCAGGTCTCAAATGATTGTTCACACCCGTCCCTTATTGTCTTTAGAAAATCCATAAAGCAACTATTCCCTTAATAACACATTACTAAAACTCCTCCTGTATCCGACTGTTAAACCTCCTTCCTGTTCTAGCGCCTGGATGCGATATATTACTTTAGTGCTGCTATATAGATATAAAAATATGAATTGAAATGTAAGTGGAATTAAAATCAGTTTAGTTATATCTGAGATTTCCACAGATAAGCTAAGAAGACCATTAGCCTCGGAGTTTCTGTAAAATCCCTAATGTTGGCATTATTTTTTCATTCTTATGCACATACTGAATTATTGGATACAACTAATCTGTACCTGCGAGCGGAATCAGTAATGTATTTATTTATTCAAAAGTGAATGCCTTTTGGAAAGGCTTTCGAAACTGAGCGCCTGCTTGGTTTATTTTGGCATTTTACGTCTCATAGCGGTCGCTTTTTGAAAGAACAAAACATTACTCATTACAGATGGTATCACCCCATGTGAGGGTGTCACCCGGTGCGGTCCGCACCCCCTGCACCCCCCTAGTGACGCCACTGGTTTGTTGATGCTGAACAACATCATCAAAAACGAAACCGAAAAAGCATGATAATGCATGCTTGCACCATGACACTACAGCAGCCCAACGAGGTGACATAGGCAAAGGTATCACACCAAACATGCGTGCAAATGAGATGATCTAGCCACTACTTGTTTTTTTATCATAAAAGTTGATGAAAAATATTAGGAAAATATGTACAAAATGTGCAGAAAAGCACAAATTGTGGGACACCCCCGCGCCGCACGGCCACCAGCTGCTGCGTGTGCCCCTTGCCTGCCCCTGCCTCGCTGCTGCCTCGTTTGCCGGCTGCCGCCGCTGCGAGTGCTTTTGTTTTTCCCTTGTTTTGTCATTGATTTGTGCTTGTCTGGTTTTGGTGTTTAATCTGTTTTTGCCGCTTTTAGTGGCAATTTGTGCCTGTTTTTACTTTTAGCGCGTTTTCTCTCCTTCCTTGTTGTCCGCCTACCGCGCCGCCCCCCGCCCTCCCTTCCCGCCACCGCCGCTTGTCCCCGCCCCTTTTGTCTTCTGTAACCCTCCCCGCTCCCGCCTCCCAGCTGCCCCGCCCACCCGCGCACTTGGCCTTAAATGGCGACCGTGCGACGCAGGTGAGTGTGACCCACTTGTGGGACACCCCCGCGCCGCACGGCCACCAGCTGCTGCGTGTGCCCCTTGCCTGCCCCTGCCTCGCTGCTGCCTCGTTTGCCGGCTGCCGCCGCTGCGAGTGCTTTTGTTTTTCCCTTGTTTTGTCATTGATTTGTGCTTGTCTGGTTTTGGTGTTTAATCTGTTTTTGCCGCTTTTAGTGGCAATTTGTGCCTGTTTTTACTTTTAGCGCGTTTTCTCTCCTTCCTTGTTGTCCGCCTACCGCGCCGCCCCCCGCCCTCCCTTCCCGCCACCGCCGCTTGTCCCCGCCCCTTTTGTCTTCTGTAACCCTCCCCGCTCCCGCCTCCCAGCTGCCCCGCCCACCCGCGCACTTCGCCTTAAATGGCGACCGTGCGAACGCGCAGCGGTCACGCGCAGCGGGCGCGCCGATTGTGCGCCGAAGGCGCGCCAAAGGTAAGCCCGTCTACGCCCGTCCGCGCCTGGACCGCGCCCAGTGCCAGGACCCCTGGCCCCCGAGGAGCCCGACCAACCCGCCTGACGTACTCAGCCGCCACCCTCACCGCTCTCAACTCCGGCCGACTCCCTGATTGCCATCAAGCCACACCACGACACACCCACGGACCTTTCAGCTGCCACGCCTGCAAGTTCTCCTGCATCCGGACCTGCCTCGCACCAGCTCCCGCCAAGTCGAACTCCAGCAGCACCCACCTCAAGTGCATCCTGCTCAACACCCGCTCCGTCCACAGACACGCCATCGAACTCTGGAACCTTCTAGACACCACAGCCCCTGACGTTGCCTTCCTCACGGAGACCTGGATGAACGCCTCTTCAGCTCCCGACATCGCCATCGCTATCCCAGAGGGCTACAAGATCGTCCGGAGGGACCGAAACGCCAACCAGATGGGAGGAGGCATCGCCATCATCCACAGGAACACCATCCGTCTCACGACCAGCACCGACAACACCCTGACCAGCGCCGAACACCTGCATTTCCAGATCCACACCAACCCGAACACCACCCTCAGAGGCACCCTGATCTACCGACCCCCTGGACCACGCACGCAATTCAGCGAGGACATCGCCGACTTCGTCAGCCCGCATGCCCTCCCCTCCGCTGACTACATCCTCCTGGGGGACCTGAACTTCCACCTGGAGAACAACAACGACCACAACACCAGCACCCTGCTCGACAACCTCGCCAACCTGGGACTCAAGCAACTGGTGTCCACCCCCACCCACCTCGCCGGACACACACTCGACGCCGTCTTCTCATCCAGCACAGACATCAACTTCAGCCACGCCACAGAGCTTCAATGGACGGACCACAGCTGCGTCCACTTCACCTTCAAGAGAACGACGACCCACCAACACCAGCAACACACCGCCCGCAGAAGCTGGAACAAGATCACAGCAGACCAGCTCGCCACCTCCCTGAGCCAACACCCTCCTGCCAGCTCAGCGAACCCCAGCCAGGCCGCCGATAACATCACGAAGTGGATCAGCAACTGCGCGGACGAACTCGCCCCGCTGAGGACCCCGCCCAGCAGACCCGGCAGCAAGAAGGCCCCATGGTTCACCGACGAACTCAAGAGCTCCAAGAAGAACTGCCGAGCCCTCGAGAAAGTCTGGAAAAGGGACCCGACACCGGACAACAGGACCTCCTACAAACTGGCCACCCGGAAACACCACCAGCTGATCCGCGCCGCCAAGAGAACAGCATTCAAGGACCGGTTGGACAACAACGCACACAACAGCAAGGAACTCTTCAACATCGTGAAAGAGCTTTCCAACCCCAGCGCAGGAAACAACGACATCACCCCATCGCAAGACCTCTGCAACTCCCTCGCCTCATACTTCCACAACAAGATCACGGACATACACAGCAGTTTCAACAACCAACCAACGCACACCACGACCGACCAGCCACCCCCCAGCACCACCACCCTCCACGCCTGGACCCCGATCAGCACAGAAGACACCATCCGCACAATGAACTCCATCCACTCCGGATCACCAACCGACCCCTGCCCTCACCACGTCTTCAACAAGGCCGACGCTGTCATCGCACCCCACCTGCGAGACATCATCAACACATCCTTCGACACCGCCATCTTCCCCGAAAGCTGGAAACACGCCGAACTCAGCGCTCTACTCAAGAAACCAACAGCGGACCCCACCGACCTCAAGAACTACCGCCCCATCTCGCTTCTCCCGTTTCCAGCCAAAGTCATCGAGAAGACCGTCAACAAGCAGATGGCCGCCTTCCTCGAGACGAATGGATCCCTCGACCCCTCACAGTCCGGCTTCCGAGCCAAACACAGCACCGAGACCGCCCTCATCGCCGCCACCGATGACATCCGAGCCCTGATGGACAATGGAGAAACAGCGGCCCTCATCCTCCTAGACCTCTCCGCGGCATTCGACACGGTCTGCCACCGCACCCTAATACGGCGCCTCAGCAACATCGGAATCCAGGACAAGGCGCTGGAATGGATCATCTCCTTCCTCGACGGAAGAACACAGCGAGTCCGCCTACCACCGTACAAGTCAGAGGCCTCCGAAGTCATCTGCGGCGTCCCCCAAGGATCATCACTGAGCCCCACCCTCTTCAACGTCTACATGAGCCCCCTCGCGGCCATCGTACGCAAACACCACCTCAGCATCATCTCCTACGCCGACGACACCCAGCTGATCCTCTCCCTGACCAACAACCCCGCCGCCGCCAGAGCCAACCTGCACGAAGGGATGAAAGAGGTAGCCGAGTGGATGACGACCAGCCGCCTGAAACTGAACTCGGACAAGACGGAGGTCCTCATCCTGGGCTCTTCACCCTCCGCCTGGGACGACTCCTGGTGGCCTCCCGCCCTGGGCACCGCACCCAAACCGACAGACCATGCACGCAACCTGGGCTTCATCCTGGACTCCTCCCTCTCCATGACCAGGCAAGTCAACAGCGTCTCCTCGGCGTGCTTCAACATCCTACGCATGCTACGGAAGATCTTCTGGTGGATCCCCACAGAGACCAGGAAGACCGTCACCCAGGCCCTCGTCACCAGCCGACTGGACTACGGCAACGCCCTCTACGCCGGGACCACCGCCAAGCTCCAGAAGAGACTCCAGCGGATCCAAAACGCCTCAGCCAGACTCATCCTCGACATCCCTCGATCCAGCCACATCTCCGGACATCTGAGAGACCTTCACTGGCTCCCCATTAACAAGAGAATCACCTTCCGCCTCCTCACCCACGCACACAAAGCCCTACACGACCAAGGCCCGAGCTACCTCAACAGCCGAGTCAACTTCTACGCTCCCAAACGCCACCTTCGATCAGCCAACCACGCCCTCGCCGCCGTCCCCCGCATCCGAAGAGCGACTACAGGAGGAAGGTCCTTCTCCTACCTGGCCGCCAAGACCTGGAACTCCCTCCCGTCCGACCTGCGCCTGACCCAAGACCACCTCTCCTTCAGGAAGAAGCTGAAGACCTGGCTGTTCGAGCAGTAGCGGCACCCCCCCTCCCCAGCGCCTTGAGACCCTACGGGTATGTAGCGCGCTTTATAAGTGTCACTGATTGATTGATTGATTGTGAAAAGAGAGGCCCGGAGGCAAACTGCAACGTCCAGGATCTCCACAAAAATCTGTAAAAACAAATGCAACTTGGAAATACAGAGGAACAACAAAGTATCGGGATGGAGTGGAGGAAGTCAATGCTGCCATTGGCGAGAGCGCCGATGGGTGGGGCAAGGAGCAATGGAGAAGCAGGATGCATTGTTTTTTAAACCTGGAGTTATGTAATAGCTTTTTTTTGGGGGGGGGGGGGCGTAGATTGATGGCTGTGAGGAGGGTGGCAGCACACAAGGGAGTGAACAAGAAAACACATGAAAACAGTAGTTCCCTCTATGCGAGCTGTGTAAGGACACAGCATTCAATAAGGGCACAGGAAACAAGAAATGAGCCAGAGGCAGGACAAATACAAAATAGGGAGGCAATCCATTGCATAAGAACAAGGACATGAGATAGACAAGAGAGCCATCAAATAGAGGGCAGGGGCAGACCCAAAGCCCTAATATATTAGAGACAACAGGTCTACAACAACATCCCGCATAAGGTACCTGTAGGCGAGACCTAAAAAGCACTTGGGATTTAACGTACAAAATATTCTCAGGAGTCTGGAAATTTCTACAAATCGACTTGTAAAAAGGAGTCTGGAAATTTCTACAAATCGACTTGTAAAAACGACCGCTAGGAGGGTAAAGTAGATTTAATTCAGGTCTACTTATTTCCTTTACCTTAAGTTGAATTCACAGAGTCATTTATTGAAATACAAATCTATGAATAAGAAAATTTAAAAAATACGAAATTATTAAAAAGGTCAAGAGCGCACAAAATGAAATATGAGAAATATAGCTATGGGCATATCAAGTGTCAGGACACTGACTGATTAATTCTGAAATGAAAGATGACACTTCCAGACTAAACAATATATAATAGATCGCATAGGACCAGTATCTTGCAATCGGCTGCCTCAGAAGCGGTATCCTAATCCCCTGTACTAGTGATGTGAGCTTTGAGGAGGCGACGTTTGAAGATGTCAACACACGGTACAGACTGCACTACAATACACATATATCTTTATGTCACCATAGGGAGAATACATGACGGCCAATAAAAACATCTTATGTGGAACAAGTGTACAAACAAACACACATGTATGCGCCTATTACTGCATGGTAAAGTCAAATCCGATGTCACTGCCATAGGGCAGCTACATTAATGTAAGGAAACATTGCTTCCTCGCTCATAAACTGCATGTTACAATGACTGCAGAGCAAACCAACTGCTGGGCACATTTTCATAAAGCAGCTTCGATGTGATTATAGCTTGACGGGTTTAACTCCTTGCGTCCTGGCTCCTTAGCTTGGAACTGCTACATGTGAAGAAACAGTATGACAGAATCCTCACATGCCTAGGGAGTGACTTGCTATTGAGCAGCAGTGTCTAGAGCCGAGGGACTTCGTGGCCCACTCGATCCTTCGTATCTCACCAGTTCTGGCTATTACCACACTGAGCAATGGCAATAAATAGCTTCATACATTCAACACAACTGTGTGGTGTGTGTGCGCACACACCCACATATCGTGCCTGAATAACAGATGTTTATTGTTACCCAAGTCAATGGTACACATCTCATCGACCTCAGCCCTTCGTAATTTTCCCATTTGCATGTCAAGTCTAAGATTTGATGACGACATGGTGCGTAGCAGAGGTCCAGCCTGCTTCACCACCCGTGGACCAGGTTAGTTTGCAGCGTTTCCCTCACTCAGTGATAAAAGTGGGTAATAGCAGAGCACGCCACGGAAATAGAAGTAGCTATGGCGAGCCTGCCAGGGTAACCGCACGAGACGCGAACGTATCATTTTCACATCGAATCTCCCTTTTACTCTGGAGCTAAATATAAGTCTTGTATCATGATCATACGCAGGTATTCTGCTCTTGCTGAGGCGCACCCTATAATAATAAGGCACATCAACATGTCACCAGGCCAGAGACAGTACACTGCAATTATACAGCGTTCCACAGCAGTTGCAGCACGTACTGTTTAACACTCGAACTTCACTGAGGAACTGATAGTATGAAACTACAAGTGTAGTGGTAACCCCACTCTCCCAAAGACAGCTGGCTCTTTGGGTGTTATGTGGGAAAACTGTGGGGAAGAGGCAGGAAGCAGCTGCTCTAGCCGATGCTTCCCAAATGGGACACATTCCCTTTGCTAAAAGGGCTGCGCCTTCCCTTAAGGAACAGACACTACTATAAAAAAAAATGAACACTGGCAAAGCCAACAGGTCTATGCCCTTCAATGGCATTCCCGAGCGTTTGGGGTCTGCCAAGGTTATTTGCCAGTGCAGGACAGCATCTGCAAATAAATAAATAAATCAATGATGAATATGCGCATATGTCATGATGCTCCAGCTACTCTCAAGTGAAAGCATGTGCATACATGCTTCACTATGCACTTGTGTACGTTATGGGGAAAGGACATTTTGTTTTTGTTTCAACTTACCATATCAAGATGATGGGTGCGCATCAAGAAAATGCAAATAGGTCTCGCATTATTAAAGTTTGAGCTATTGGCATGCTAAATAATGCAACACCAATAGATCAAACTTTAACAAAGCGAGACCTGTTGTATTGCAAATGCTTGTTTTGGTAGGCACAGGCGATTAAGTGATTTGCCCAGAAACACAGAAGAGTGAAACTCTAACCTGCTTCTTCAACACCAAAGTTGGCAGCTCTGGCCATTGCGCCACAACCTCTTCTGCAAGAACTAAAGTATTTTCAATATTATATACAACGAAGCCATAGTTTTATGTATGCATGTAGTATATTTATGTTATGCAACTAAACACCTTTGACAAAGCCAATAGTCCTCGCTTGTTGTAGGTGTAATATTACTTGTTGTTTTATATATGTGGAGGCAATAACAGAAGCAGCACAGGTTTTTAGCATATATGTTTTAAGCCACGCCCTTAATTATATCGGTCATGCCCCTTTGAGAGACCCCCCCCAGTCTTGTCATCCTACTTAAAGCCCTGGACAAGACCGACTGCACTGATCTTTGCTCTAGCACAATGGAGATTACAGACGAGGGGTCATACAAAGGTGTGTGGCCTTCTCCGTAAGACAAATACCATGGGAGCAAAATAGCAGCTGCAACCATATATTTAGTACCCGTCCAGCACACTGGTGCTAAAACAGTTTCTACAGATACTGCCATGAGAAAAAGACCGTAGAAAGGAGAGACGTGTATTACACACACGCCAACAATAAATACACTAGAAAAATCCAGAAAAGTAAGAAGAGCATTTGGCAGGAATAATAATACAATTACAAGTCGAAAAGAAGAACATCTTCGACCTCTTTCACCTCTGCACTAAAATGCATTACTAGAGCTGATTAACATACAAAACAAAAATCGATGTGGGGAATGCACAATAAATGATTTATTTTGAACTGAACATGCAAAGCAAAAGCTGAAAGGCTGTTGTGAGAAAGAAACACAAGCATCAAATGCGGAACACGTGCCCTATCCAATCTCCCACCATCGCTGCAGGGAAGAGGCGTGCGGCTGTGGATGTAAACAGATGTGACGTCACGCGGCCAGATTACCCATTACTGCAACCTAACGAGTACAAGTAATGTAGATCCATACTAATATAATAAAGAGAGAGCCCAAACCTTTGAGCCGGGTATTCTCAGGAACCACAGCACCAATCACAACACCCAAATCAGCGTTGGAAAGGGCAGTTGCAGCAGAAGGACATAGGCTATGCAGACGCCCACCATATACATTTAAAAGGTAAAAGAACCGTGCCAGCAAAGTAGTCACTTGTGGGCGTGTCTGCGCTGTGCTGTGGGCGTGTGCTGGGGGCCTGACAAACGCTGGGGGCGTGTGGTACGTTCCGCCCTTCATGCCATGTCTCATATCGTGTGCTAATCCCACCCTGCTCCCTTTAAATACCCCTGCACCCCATAATCATAACCACCCTAAACTCCTTAAAATACCTCAACTTCCTTAAACACTAACCCATCTTAACCCTATAACTATACCCTGTACCCCAAAATCCAAACCTATCCCTAAACCCTAAAAATACCCCTGTACTCCAAAACCCAAACCTAGCCCTGAACCCTATAAATACCCCTGTACCTCAAAACCCAAACCTACCCCTGAACCCTAAAAATACCCCTGTACCCCAAAACCCAAACCTAGCCCTGAACCCTTGAAATACCCCTGTACCCCAAAACCCAAACCTACCCCTGAACCCTAAAATACCCCTGTACCCCAAAACCCAAACCTAGCCCTGAACCCTAAAAATACCCCTGTACCCCAAAACCCAAAACTAGCCCTGAACCCTTAAAATACCCCTGTACCCCAAAACCCAAACCTACTGAATAACACTAAAAATACCCCTATACCCCAAAACCCAAACCTACCCCTGAACCCTAAAAGTACCCCAGAACACCAAAACCCATACCTATCCCTAAACACTAAAACTACCCCTGTACCCCATAACCCAAAACTATATCTGAACCCTTAAAATACCCAAACACCCCAAAACATATACCTCAGTACCCCAAAACATATACCCCTATACCCATACTTACCTTATCCAATTTTTTTTTTAAAAACATGCTTTTATCATTCATGCATTTACAACGAATTTCGTTGTAAATGTATGCGTGGTAAAAGCATATACAATGTAATGGCATGCGTTATAATGGCATTGCGGAGTCATGGTACTTTCGTAATGAAAGTATGCGGAGTGATGGTATACGGAAAGAAAGTTGCGGAATAATGGGTGTTTACCCTCCCCGGTAAGTACATTGGTGGCACGGCGGCCCACATCTCCAGCAATATACTCATATTTTTTCACCACCCATTTGAAAAATGCACAGGTCTCTCTCATTGATGGCCAGCACCGACATACACTTTTAGACACACCTCCCGCCACAAGTTCTAGAATTGCGAAATTTAGATCTGGGGAGCTACGTTCGAATCTCGGCATCAGCTCAACATCCTGTGATTCCAGGCAAATCGCTTTGTCTCCCCATGCCTACCACAAATAAATGTGTTCTTCTGTAATGTAAATTGTGCTCATGCCATGTTGTCGAGTTTGCGCTATATAATATTGCAAGGAAAAATAATATAGGGAAACTCGAGTTCACACTCTACTGAACGCCCACTCTTTAGTGCATCAGCAGTGCACTGTGAATCGGAGCGTTTCACAGGCCTGTCACAGATAAGAAATGCTATCAAAACGAAATCCTACAAAACAATATACTACTGTCCGGCAGCAATTCATACCCGGACAATGTCGGGACGGGCTGCTAGTTTTATTTATACAGTAAATGTTAATACCGGGGTGGGTTTTAGAGATGAGAGGATCATTTAAGGGGAGGGTAGATGACTCTGCTGAGAGGGAAAGCGATAGATCTCGTCATTTTTTGTTTTTTTGTATTATATAGCGTGAACTCTACCCGAAGGTGTCAGAGCAGTGGTGTAGCCAGGCCATTAGCCGCCGTCCCAGTGTTTGATGCCCGCGCCCCCGCATGCAGGGACGTAGGAGACACAAAAATTCCGGGGGGGGGGGGTATGGGGGGGGGGACAGGGACAACCTTGTGGACTTTCCATTGACCCTATACAAAGCACCGCCAGTTAAACAAATACAGTCGCGTAGTTTTGAAGTGAAATATTGGGAAAAGCAGGCATGTAGTCACAGTTAGCATGTATGCTTTATTGTTATTTACATTCATAGAGTAATCAGACCAAATGTTAAAAAACACATGCATATGAATCTTGCATCTTCATGCACCAAGCAAAAAAGGTCGCTGACTTAGGTTGAGACGTCGTGTTTGCAAGTGCATTATGGTTTGAAAAGTACCTGCTGCTGTATTCCTGGTCTCCAGCAATTTTCAGGCAACAATAAAAATGTGAAGATAACTTCGGTGATTAATGTTCTTTATTGAGAGAGATCGGATGTTTGTCTAGTGGAAGTTTTGACTCATGGTAAGGTAGCCACAGTGGGGTAATATGCAGGCTGCAAAGAACGTGTACCACGCAGATCACAAAATGCATATCATGTAAATAGGTCAGTGAGTTACTGCTTTTGTCTGAGAGATTCTTTTGCTATTTGCAGTTTATAAGTTAAAATCCTAACATTGAACAGTGAGCTATTAACCGTCATCAAAGAGCTGCATGAAAACTGCAAGGTATAGATTAGAACGTTATGATGTTTCCCTAGTCTTTCGTTTTCATAAGGTTGGAAAATGGGTTCATTAGGATGGAAATCAATTCTGATTATTAAAGAGAACCCCCAACCATGGTGTTATGTTTTAAATTCTGGGTTTGTGCTTCTCTAGTGTTGCAAAGCCATCTGTGCCCTGGGCAATCCCCAACTTTTTGCTGATTGGTACTGGTGGTACCTCACTCTGACCCTGGCGTCTGCCTAAATAGGCCCAGGGCCAGTGCTATGTTGAAAGAAACACAAATACAGTAAAAACACCTACATACACTAGGGTGTACTATGGGTTAAAGTACCTCTATGATTGGCATGACCTCTCCTATACGGCCCTAGTATCCGGTCCTCGGATGCTTGATTCCGTTCTAGGAAGGACATGGCTTTTGTAGTTCGGACTGGACTGTTCCCATGGGGCACAGGGTCAGAGCTGATTTGCATATCGCCATTGTCTAACCCAGGGTGGTGTGGAGTGCAAAAAAACAATGGATTTGGGCCCAGATCCTTGGACTGGGATGAATGTGTGACATTGATCCACATTCGGTCCATCGCCTGTTTTGTTTGCAAATTCCGCCATAAGTGCGCTGGGGATGCTCAGACGTGGGTCCCAGGCACTCCACACCACTGGAGTCAAGCTAGCCGGGCTGATGAGAGGTGTTACCTCGAAACCGGTCCGGTCCTCGGATGCTTGATTCCGTTCTGGGAAGGACATGGCTTTTGTAGTTCGGACTGGACTGTTCCCATGGGGCACAGGGTCAGAGCTGATTTGCATATCGCCATTGTCTAACCCAGGGTGGTGTGGAGTGCAAAAAAACGATGGATTTGGGCCCAGATCTTTGGACTGGGATGAATGTGTGACATTGATCCACATTCGGTCCATCACCTGTTTTGTTTGCTAGTACATAATAGGGCATGGGGATTGAAACTACCTTGAAGTCCCTAGTATATATTAGGGCATAGTGGTTTAGAGGCCAGCAGCCCTTCCTGCACTTGCACGTGGGCACTGCTGTAGCCTGAAGTCAGTTTAAAAGCAGGCCTGTGTTGGAGGACTGATTTTAAAATGCAAATTGTGCCGAATCTTGACTTTTGTGTTTGGGGCACTTACAAATTGATAAACTGCAATGTATCCCCAGGGGTTCCCCTAGGTGTCCCAGGGGTGAGAGGTCAGGTATCTATAAGGAGGACCCTTATAAAATGAGTGTTATATGCCCTGGGTTTAGAGAAATTGCACATTTCACTGCCTCCATTGTAGTAAAGTGCTTCCCAACATCAGCTTTTGTGCTAGGAGCACCGTGAAGTGAGGATCTGCAATATTTTTATATAATCAGAACCCCTAAAGTCTTTTCTATGTTTTCTAGGGGTGGGGGGTCCTGTAGGTATAAGGAGGATCCTTATATAGGCCCTGGTATTGGAGAAATTGGCTAGTTAATGTTTCCATTGCAGATCCCCAGCCCATAGGTTAACATTGCAAGAGGTTATTAATTAATAACTGGATAAAGGAAATCCATACAACTAGGATTAAAGGACTCAGAAGAATGTTAATGATAAATGCAAGAATTTGGTATTGTTGAATTTATTCTAAAATGTACAGACAAGAAGTTATAAGACTTTCTTATCTGCAAGCCACAATTCAGACCTCCGGTGCCCTGCCTCGATTGGTCAAAGGTAAGTGGATTGGACTAGCTGTTTGAAGAGGTGATGAATGACCCCTGGAGTTAGGAGGCCTGTCTGGGAGTAAAGGTTGCTGGCATAGGAATGCTAGATATGTCTAAACAAAAGGAGAGGCAGGGAGAGTAGAGTGACACTCTTATTCCCCGGTAATAGTCAATAAACAAGAAAAGAGTGTCCAATGGTTGTATTCGACCACAGTAAGGAGCAAGTAAACAGCTTCACTTAGGACGTTAAAGAAAGCCCTCACTCACCACCTCGTGATGACATGCTTCATCATCGGGCCCCACCAAAGAGACGAGTGTCCCTTTGGTGTGCTACAACGCCAGATTTACTGCGGAGCGGGTTGGTGAGTTCAGGCAGTGTTGTGCAAAGAAAATAAACTAGTGTGTGGTGGATGGTTAAAAAATAGTCCGTAGTGTATCAGAATTAACTTTATTCTAATGATCACTAAGGACGGGTTAATAAAAACTTATGTGTTGGAAATTCGTCCACAATTAGTTGAGTGGTAGTTTCCTAAATATCAGTCGACATGTTTCAGCCACGAAACGGTATGATTTTACCTGGCATTCAGCAGGACTCTGCGTGTGCTAAACCCTGGTGGTATGGACTCGCTAAGGCCCACCCTTACCTGGGGACGTGAAAGTGAAAATTAACAAAATGGTGTAAAGTGCAAAAAATTAGGAAGAAAAGATGTCTTCCTAATTACTCCTGGTTTAGGAGGCTTCCAGCTTTGAGGTTTCTGCACCTGTAGATAGAAATGACAAGGACGTACATACAGGACAAAACATACATTAAGTAATGAGGCTGATCACTTATGTCAATCCATAGTGCTCCAGTGTGTGGTTTAAGAGACATTCGTGGTAAAATAACAGTATAGTTATCACCACCTTGGCCCCTGGACTTTTAGCTGCTAGAAAGTGGGGAGTGCTGTGTATTATTCGTGCTACAAAATAATAGTGTTGGTTAAAAAAGGAAGAATATCTCCCTTGTTGCGATTAAAGTAAAATGCAGGCAAGATCGCGCTAACAAATTAAAATATCTCACTTTTGTGGTATTGAGGATTCACACCATGGGTCACAGGAGGGGGGTGGGAACGTAATTGGCACACCCTGCGAATTGTTAGAATAGAGAAGTCATTTGGCTTCTAAATAGAGGACTATATCTGCTCCTGCATAATTTCTGGGGATGGCCTATGGGCCAAATAGACTCTGTATGCCGGTGGCTGTGGAAGCTTTAGCTGCCCTACACCACTCAAATCTACATCAATCCCCACTCCTATCTACCCCACCTCACTCTAATCTACCCTACTCTAATCTACCCCCCATCAAGCCCACCCAGATCTACTCCAATCCAATCTACCACTATCTAACCCACCTCAATCTGCCACACCCCAATCTACCCCCACTCCCATCCAAATCACTCCACTCCAATCTACCGCACTTCAAACTATCCCACGCCAATCATCTTTCTTCAATCTACCCCACTCCAATCTACCCTACTCTAATCTACCTCTCCCCAATCTACCCCACCCAGATCTACTTCAATCCAATCTACCCCACCCCACTCCCACTCCCATCCAAACCACTCCACTCCAATCTACCCCACTTCAATTATCCTTCTTTAATCCACCCCACTCCAATCCAATCTACCCCACTACACTCCATTCTTCCCCAATCTCTCTCACTCCACTCTATCCAACTCCACTCAAGTTTCAAGTTTTTATTTGTTTATGTTTTGGAACTCTAGACAGAGGTCCACATAAAATCTTCCAACATCAACATTTAAACCATTATGAGCAGGTTACAAAAGAGCACATCTAATATAAATTCAAAAAACGTTTTAAAAAGTTAAAAATTATACAGCAGAACCTCTCATTTGGTGGATTATACATGGTATCGAGGAAAGCAGAAGAGGAGAGAATATTTAGTCTTAGACAAATAGGTCTCAACCATTTTAAACGATGATTTTTTTAAAGCCGGGCAAACAAATAGCACGTGTTTAACATCTTGATTGTAATTATAGCAGAAATTACACTTTACTGAAGAGCCATACCATTTTGATAACAGCATATTTAGAGGAAGAATGTCCGGTCTCAAGAGAAGCATAAAACGACGCACACCATGTGGGATATTCCATGAGACAAAAGGTTGGGG
The DNA here is from genome assembly GCF_964263255.1 of Lissotriton vulgaris. Taxonomy (NCBI): domain Eukaryota; kingdom Metazoa; phylum Chordata; class Amphibia; order Caudata; family Salamandridae; genus Lissotriton; species Lissotriton vulgaris. The sequence goes on from NC_141700.1 coordinate 272,830,656, forward strand.
GATTCTAATTTGGTAATGGTTAATAAGAGGAGAGGGACCCCTTTTGGTGATAAGGGCCTCTTTATCCAAGTCAAAGCTTAGATTCCAGGAGGCCAGTTTTAGGGTCAGTTTTAGCTGGTAGGTAGATAAAGAAAAAAGGGTCAATTCATCTAGTTTCAGGAGTTTAACTGCTGATCTAAAATTCTTTATAATAATAGAATGTTCGTTTAGGGGACCAAGAAGTTCTTTTCGGATCAGGTATCTTAAGGTATCCGATTCACCCTTGGCCAAACTAAAAACCCAGCGTACTACCCCAGCAAGACCCTGGACCCATGCACTGCGTAAACCAAATTCCAGTCTAAAAGCTGCAATAGTGCACATAGTATTGACCGTACACAGTTTCCGTAGGATTTTTCCCTCTGTGGTGTTCAAAAAGCCCCAACTCCCCACTTCTAGTAGTTCTATGCCATATAGTGAGGTAGCTGGAATTTTTGCTCTAAAAACCTCCAATAGGTAGGCAAAATGCCTCTGGCCATCTATAGAGGGTATTAAGACCCCTCTCATGGGACATGGTCTTCCGAATGTTATTGGTTATATGGGCTTTCTCACTTAATGAACTGGAAACTATTTTCCCCCAAAAAGTATAGGATTGGACAACTTCCAACCGAAGGCCCCCTATATTCCAAAAAAAGTTCCCAAATTTTTGCTTTTTTCTTCCAGCCATACACATGACTTTACTCTTGGTTACATTTATCCTTAAGTGATGGGATTCTGTAAATTTGTGGAGCGCTTGTAACCGATTATTCAATCCAGTGGGGGTCAAATCCAGGATTAGAATATCGTCTGCATATAGCAGACATACTATTGGTTTGCCCCCCAAAGACGGGGCAATACCATCATTTAAGGAAAGAGATTGAGGAAGGTCAGATAGATAAAGTGAGAACAATAGTGGGGCCAACAGGCACCCTTGTTTTAACCCATTGGCAGATGGGATAGCTTGAGAAAGACCCCTTTCACCTCCCATAAGTATTTTACACCATGTGTCGGAGTGAAAATCCCGGACAAGATTTAATAGCTCGGGAGGCATGCCCAGGATCGATAGCTTTCTCCACAGCAAAGGGCGATCCACCTTATCAAAAGCTGTGGAGAAATCTATGAATGCTGCGTATAGTCTCCCTCCTCGGAGCTTGATGTATTTCTCCGATAAAACATGTAGTGCGGTCAGGTTATCTAAGGTGCCATGCCTTTTTCGGAACCCCGTCTGCTCGAGAGGCAATATATTATTCTCATCAACCCACTTATTAATTAATTGCAGGAGGCATTTAGAAAAGACTTTACCGACCGCATCGAGGAGGGCAATCTGTTGATAGTTTTGGGGTAAATTTCTATCACCCTTCTTATACAGGGGTATCAATATACTACCCTTCCAGGAGGGAAGGATTACAGAGTGTAAAAAACAAAAACTAAAGACTGGGAAAAAAATCTTACTCCAGATGTCACTATTCTGTTTTAGTACAGAAATAGGGAGCTCGTCAGGGCCCATTGCACCAGATGAGCGCATACCTTTGATAGCCAATTCGATAGTTTTTTCCGAGGGAGGAATAAGGCTGGAGTTAATCTCTTTTTCCCTGTAGGGGGCTATTACCTTATCATTTTCAGCGTACAGGTTCAAAATGTATTCTACCCATTTCTGTTCTCCAGTCGGGACAGGCAAGGATCTACATCTAAAACCACAACCTTCCCTGATCAGAGACCAGAATATCCTAGGTTGGCTAATAACGACCGCCTCCCGCAGTTTGATCCATACCGAATCCTCATTTTCCTTTTTTTGCTTAATTTTTAATCTTGTCCTCCTTCTTTTTAGTAACGCCAGTCTCTGATATCTTAAAGGGCTGTGCCTCAAATATTGTTCTCTTGTAAGTTTGTTTATTTCTACATTAAGTAACTTCTGAGCAATAGGAAGTTTTTAAATATGGGATTTCTTTGCTGGATTTTTAGCAACCAATGATATCCTATTCATGAAGTTAGAGAAACAAATTAGTTCAGAACCCTTCCAGTTAGACACATCATCAACTGCAATGTCTAAAAGGCACTTAATACCCTTGATAGCTCTAGAGTTCCAAAAACATCTTCCACAATGGGCTCCAAAATTAACCAAATTACCATCCAGGGACCATGGATCTGAAAGAGGAGGATTTAAATCTAATGAGATAGTAATTATTTTATGGTCACTGAAAGGAGTATAGGTAACCGTAAGGTCCTTAAGGAGGATAAAAGTTGACATGTCCACCACCACGTAGTCTATGATAGATTCCCCAGTGGTGGACTTGTGCGTATAATTTGCAGGCGTATCGGAGGGAAGCCTACCATTCACTATGACTCCGTCTATTTCATATAATTCTTCAAGAAATAATTTCCCTCTCTTAGTTGTTTTTATATTCCCGGGAAAAAGAGCTTGAGGTATCTGTAGGGAATTTTCTTTATGTTCGTTACGAAAGATTTCCCAACTAGAATTGGATACTTTACAATTAAAATCACCTACTATCATTATATGGGGTGAGATATCCTTTATCAGAAGTGATTTAATGTGGGTGAAGACCCTAACTAATATTGCGTTGTGACAGACATCAGGTGGAATGTAGACGTTTATTAGAATGATTGGATTGATTTTTGAGTTAGCAGAGTCAAATAACGTGACTACTTGAAATAAATTACTCGGGTCTATAAAATGGGAAAAGTTCCAATGGATCTTGGAGGACAGAAGACATGCTATGCCCCCTCTAGCATGGCCTCTCCTAGAAGGACTTGCTTTGCCCTCCAAAACAAAACAATCCTTCCCTATTGGAAAGTTCTCTATACACCAAGTTTCTTGAAGGCATATGACACTAAAGTCTAAGGCAAGTAAAAATGATAATTTTTTGGGGCAATTTCGTATTCCTGCAGCGTTCCAAGATACTATCTTGAGCTCTTTGTTAAAGATACGGTTGCGATTGCAATTTTTGCGAGGATTTTCTAGCTAGAATCCCAGGCAGCCAATTCCTTTGATGAACGGTCTCTACGTGAGCGCTTTGAGAATAGGCGAGAGGGGGTTTAAGGTATTCGACCTGCCGCCCATTTTTTGCAATGCTAATTTTTAGATCTTAAAAATCAGGGGGTATCATCCCTTTTCCAATTCCAGCAAGAGAAAACCAAGGGTTACCTCTTAGTCTATTAGTCAGGGGTTGTACCAAAAAGGGCATAACGTCTATCCCTTTACCCTGGAAACTTTCTGTTTTTTGGAGTATAAGATTAACCACAAGCTTGGAATAAAATCTCACCCTAGTTGAGGACCCAGCTTCAATGTTCATGATTTTTACTAGATCTATATCGTTGGTATGCAACAATTTCAAACCATCCATCTCATGGAAACATTGAAGGAGTGTAGATCTATTAAGAACAAAGTCCGAATCAAGTAGCGGAAAAAAGTCTAAGGTAAAGGTATCAAAGTTATCCAAGTCAATTTTCTTAGTAGGCCTGATTGATTCTATGTCCCCTCCTGCGAGATTAAGGAAAGGCCTCGCTAATAAGTTAAGGCTAGCTGGCTCTTGGGCAACATGATTTATGGGTTCAGCAAAAGGAATTATATTAGCGGAGCCCACAGGAGGCGGACCAGGCAAGCTTAGTGAGGGCTGCATAGGGAAGGAGGAAGACGGGATTTGAAAGGATTTAAGAGGAGAAAACGGAACAGCATCTGTATCTGGAAGAGCCGATGTCTCATACAACAATTTTTCTGCCCGCGGTTCCTCAATTGGATCATTGAATGAACTATTGAGGTGATTTTCAAAATTAATTTTCCTCTGCCTTTTCTTTGCAAATCTACGCAGCTGTTTCCTCCTCTTTCCGCCATTCTTTTTTAAGTGTGTTACTTTTCCCTTAGTAGATAACAATAAAACCTCATGTATTCCATCTTTAGTGGAGGGACAGAAAATAGGAAATAGCTCTTGGGATATTCCTTTCTCCGGGACACAGATGAAGTCAATATCGGAAATACTTTCCACCACACAATTATTCTCAATAACGTCTACCCTCTTTTTTGTGGATAGCCGCTGAGCCTATATTGATATTGCCTTTTCTATGTCTGGGGTCGGGGGATTCTTCAGTGAATCAGTTTGGACCGATACATTGGTTACAATTTTTTCCAGTAAAGGGTGAGCAACCCCGGTTGGGCTAGTATCCTTCCTTCCATTTCTCTCTAATAAAACCTTCAGTATTTGAGAAACAGTATCCAGAACGCAGTCAGAACCCCCAACAAACTTTTCCAAACAAAGATAGAATAGAAGCTAACAGATGTTCAAGGCAGGCCAATGATTCTGAGACTGGGTTTTCCTGACTAATGGGCCCATTTGAATCACTATTTAATGTATTAAATTGAGGACTATATGAAATGTTTAATTGGGGCATAGAAAGGAGGGAGTTATTTGCGGGAGTACCATTATAGAGTTGAAGCCCAGATGGTGTGGGTAACACCGGGGATTTCCTTGGATCTAACGACTTATCAATTGCATCCTCTATATATCTATTACATAAGTCCGTATCTATAACGGGGTCAGAGGCATCTATATTTTGTACCACCCCAGGAGAATTCTCCCGGGGAATTAGGGATTCACCCGGGGTTGGTATTTTATTATGCACTAGGACAACAGTAGAGTTTAAACTTGGGGCCAAAAGGCTATGGGGCAGGGGAAGGGCCAAATTTGTTTAAGGGATCAACAGTTTGCTGGCCTATCGTCGGAGTTTTAAATAAAAGTGAAAACTTCCCCGACTCCTCATATGAGGACTCTGTACAATCCTCCCTCTTAGGTAATAAGGTAGAGGGCGATAGAGCGAAATCCCTATTTTCTACATATTGAGTCGCCTCATCACCAACCTGAGAATTATCCTTTAAAGGGGGTATCACAATAAGATTTTTTTCTCTGCCTCTATCCCATAGACTGAAAAGTTGGGATTTGCCCTTTACCAGAGAAGCCTGGGATTCCTTATTTCGCAGTGGGTTAGACTTAGTTTTTGAGCAAGACCTACCTACCAAGAGTCTCCCAGACCTCAATTTCTTAGCAGTCATACCGTAATGTGTTCGGGGGACTTAAACCACAGTGCTGCCCACACAAAGGTATAAGATTCAATACAGGTGGAGCAGGGGTCCGCGCCGCCACGGCCTTTTCAGCCTCTGAGGGCCTCAGAGGTCCCGCCCTTTGCCCGGGCTTAGCTCGGCGCAAGCCCGCGCGCATCCTGCGTACGCGATTATGGGCTTTCCTATATACTGTAAGGGAGAGGGGGCGGGAAGAGTCGCAGGTGCGCCTGATGACTCCACCCCACTCCAATCTACCACACTCCATCCCACTCTACCCAATGTACTGCACTCTACTTCACTCCAATCTACCCCATACCATCCAAATCTACCCCACTCCTGTCTAATCTAACCCACTCCACCCCACTCTAATCTATCCTGCCTGGCCCTAAATTACCCTACTCCAGTGTACCCCAACTAATCCTCCCCACTCCAATCTACCCCAATCTACCCGACCCCAATCCATCCATCCCAATCTACTGCACATCACTCTATCCAAATTCACTCCAATATACTCCACTCCAAAGTACTCCACTACAAACTATCTCATTCCAATCTACCCCACTCCACTCCACTCCACCCTACCATAATCCACCCAACTCCACTCTATCCACTTCCCTCTAATCTACTCTACTCCAATCTTCCACAATCCACTGAACTCTACTCTTCCCTAATATACCCCACTCCAATCCACTCCACTCTACCCTGATCTGCCCCACTTCAGGCCAATCTACCCCCACTCTACCCAACTTCTCCACAATCTTTCCCTATTCAATCTACCACACTCTTTTTGCCTTTACTCAAGTCTGCCCCACTCCAATCTCCTCTACTCGATCTAAGTCTTCCCCACAACATCCCAAACTATCCCAATCCACCCTTTCCCAATCTACCCAACTCCACTCCAATCTACCTCAATATATGCCACTTCACTTTACCCCAGTCTACCCCACTCCACCTCAATCTACCCCAATTCATTCTATCCCACTCCAATTTACCATGCTAATCTACTGAACTCCCCCACTCCAATCTACCCCAATCCAGCCCACTCCATTGTATCCTGTTCCACTCTATGCCAATCTACCTCACTCTACTCTAATCCATCTACTCCATTCCAATCTACCCCACCCCACTCCATGGACAGATCCTCAGTTGGAGTGTAGGAGGGTCACCCCACTAAAATTACCCCCGAAGACGAAAAATAAAATGGGGATTCATTACAATTTTTTTTTTCACCCTCTCGTTCTGAACAGAGGGTCAGCCAGGGGTGGAGCCGCTGCACTACGACAGCAGCAGGGAGGAGGGTGGGCTGTTTTTGCACTTTTCAAATTGCGCGTGTCCATTTGGCCAGCTGTCTTGCAACGGCCAGCCAGACATACACAATTTGAAACCTCTAACCCAGCATTCTTAAAACAGCAGGGTTACAGTAGGCGCAGAGTGAGGCAATCCCTCAAATCAGGGTGCTGCTCTCACAGCATGAGAGCAGCACCAGGATTGGTTCTGCACTGCACCATCCAGTTCCTTTGAAGAGGTCTGGTTCGGAGGACGTGAGTGGAGGATGTCAACATCGGTTCGGGTAAGTATTGTTTTATTATTGACATTTGTCCAACGCCCGCCTCCCCAGATTCGACGTAGATGTCAGCCGCCACTACCCCACTCCATGCCGCTAACCTTTAGTCATGCTGAACAGCAGGCACACTGGTGCACATAATTTCTAAAACACATTGCCAAAGCCAATAGCTCTGGCATAGGTGAGACCTAGTGGCTTTGCAAATGCTTGTTTATACCTTCCACCGACGTGTGCTGAAGCCGTGTCACGGTGACACCCCCTGAAATATCAATGATCTACACAGAATCTACAAAAGAGACAGACCCATCTGGTGATCAGCTGCAAACCCTACTGCGGGGCTCAGAGTCCTGACTTCTGAACAGCAGATATCAACCCAGGCCTAAATTCGATTTGCATGCACTTTCAAACTGTGCTCCCCTTTCACCCACTGTAACGTGCGCCCCCCCTCCCAGCTGAATGTGATGAGACACCTGAGACTTCCATATCTCAGAAATATTCATTTGATTTGGAAGTATTTAGGCCCAGTGGCATTTTCCACTATTCACACTCCTGCCCTGCAAGTGACTGAGCTATGCCCGGGTAATTATTATTATTATTTTTATTATTATTATTTTTTGCCGCTTTATATAGCGAGCTCGATCGAAGACAGTGGAGCGCTTTAAATTTCACAAGGGCGCGTTCATTTATTGTAGAGAATGATTAGGTTTTTTGCTCAGAATCACAGGATGTTGAACCGACGTCATGACTCGATCCTGGTTAGCTTTTAAATCGGTAGCTCATGCCTTTAGGATACATCCTCTTCTGCGTTCAGAACAGTAAATTCGGTACAAGGTGGATTTTCCCCAATGTGGTCCTGAGGAGAGAATTAGAAAAAGTGAAGCAATGACAGTGTCAACTTACTGTGCAGAATATGCGCCAGCTTTGATTCAATCCACCTCGTTGCCTTGAATAGACCTCCAAATAGCAGCTGGAAACGAACCATGTCTACAAATTGACGCTTAGAGATGTTGGCAATTTCCACCCAAAGCTCAGACCTCCTTGGCTGCGAGATACTGAGGAAGCCGAGCAAACTTCACTCAAGCAGACTATCTGTGGAACCAAAAGAAGCAGCCGCAACACGCCTGCTCCCGTTTCCGTTGCAGAGCGGAGGCCGGCCCGCCGTCGCGCGCAGGAGTGCAGCGGTCTCCACGCGGCAGGCGCGCGCGAGCGCCGGGAAGCGGTGACACTGACGGGCGAGAGGGGAAGGTGAATCTTCCCGGGCGACAGGTGCTGTTGACAAGCAGTCTGTGTGCACACAACAAAGCGATAAACCGAAGCCGGGGGCTAGAGTGTAACAATTAGCCAGGCCGAGCCCAGGCGCTGTGCGCGAGCTCAAATTCCATCACCCAGGCAGTTTGGACAGAAACCGGTAAGGCTGGCTAGCGGTCACTATAGAGGTAAAGAGGTCTCCAGCAGCAGCAAAGGTGGGGGTTGTCATACCTATTATGCGGTGGAAATGCCAGCAGCATTAGCTCCCCCCGTGTCACTCACGGTGGCCATCACTGGAGGAGAGGGTACCGGCGACCGCTGCATGCACAGCCCGGTCCCTTTCAGGGCCACAACAATCCAATGTACCTTTCTCTGGCCGCCTGCGTCACCTGTATAATACTTTGTTTTTTTATAGTACTTTTTTTAGCACCAACTTTGCTATTTCACAACGCAAGGCGTCTAATTTTTCAACTTCAGAAGGATGAGGGCTTGAGTCAGCTGCACAGATCTCTCTTTTATGCACACAGCCGCCTCATGGTGATTTCTGTGCGCACAGGAGGTTTTGACACTATGTTGGAACAAGAAATAATTATGTGTAATACTTTTAAGGTGTGCTACTGTTTGTTGAACTGTCAATAACAAGCATTGGCATAGCCAATTGGTCTTGCCTTTGGGACCTGCAGATTTACATACAAACAGCAACAAAAGGGAATGATCTGAACAAGCACCAAATAGGAGAGTGGCTTGCTCACAAGGAAAGGCAGGGCACAGCGGCCCCCACCCTCCCCGAGTCCCCTGGTGACCGAAAGTGATTGAGCCACTTCCAGGTCACAAAGGGAACAAAGGCCAGGCCGGTTAGATCGGGCCTGGCCGATGAGGGGTTAAAAGGCAGTGGAGCGCGAGAGTCTGCCTCTTGGATTCCTGCGCGCCACAGCCTGCCCTTCCAGCCTCTAGGAGGCTGTCATTATTTTTCTCCACCCTTGCTAGGGGGCTGTATTATGATTTTGTCCTTATCTTTCCAGATTGTTGTTGTACATAAATTAGGAAGGCAGCAGGACACGGCTCCCAGTAGTTAAGTTGGATTTATTAAGTTACAAAGAATAAGTTAAGACAGCAGAGCACAAAGCCTCACAACTGACCAGACCAACTGCCAGGGCTAGAATCCCAACACACCAGATAGAACACAGCTAGGTAAGAAGATAGAAACACAAAGAAAGGACTAAAGAAACCAAGAAGCCATATAAAGGTAAGTATGAATTTAGAACACATCTTCCCCCCTTACAAACAACACATATGAAAACCTCAAATACATAAGAAGATAAAGCATGGAAAACACAGAGAAGAAAACGTATAACACTTAGGAGGTCAAAGACCTCATGAACTTCCAGAACAGGGAAAAAATAATCAGGATCAAGAAGTGACATAAGATGAAGATCACTATGACCACCTTCTCCCCTTCAATTGACAAAAATGAAGAGTCAGTCCACTCTCTACGTTCCATCATCGTGGCCACCAAAAACAGAAATAGAGAGTTTGCTTTCTCCAACAATAATTGTCCAACGCAGATATTCGCTATTAAGAAGGTATAACAGTTCTGGAAGGATACTCCCGAAGAAAATTTGGATCTAGACTTCTTTCAGTCCAAAAGTTAGTTCTGAACCAGGTGTCCAAGTTCAGGGTCTTTCCTTCGGGTTAAAAGCCTCAGATTGTTTTTAGGCTTCCGAAATCTCTTAAATTTCATTTCTCAAGCTCTAGTCCTTCACGAACCACAGTCGTGAACCCTGCCGGACCTGGGACTCTCTTCATCCTCTCCCGGTACAGGTTGTGGGAGTTTTGTCTTGTACCGGTCCTGGGACGTCATCTGTCCACTCCCGGTACTCCTCCTCCGGTTCTGGGACATCCTTTGTCCTCACCCGGTCCTAAATCAGGAACTTTTGTCCCCTTCCAGTCCAGAGACATTCTTCTGTCCCCACCCATCTCTTGGTTTAGCGGGTCCTGGAATTTACTTAGTTCCCTTCCAGTCCAGGGATGTTTTTCTGTCCCCACCCATCTCTTGGTTCAGCGGGTCCTGGAATTTACTTTGTTCCCTACCAGTCCAGGGACATTTTTCTGTCCCCACTCAACTCTTGGTTCAGCGGGTCCTGGAATTTACTTTGTCGTCTCTCCTTTGTTCTCTTTGTTCTTTTTTGAAAAAAAACCTTTGTCTCCTTAGACCACAAGAGTCTCCATCTAGGTCTACTGTGGCACTCCCACTTCCACATGAGACCACTTCTGGGACGATTGTCCCCTCCTGGTTTTGGAACTTTTTCCCCCCTCCGGTCCTGGGACTTCCTTGTCCCCTCCCGGTTAGATTCTTGTAGTATGAATTTACAACAGTTGTCATGGATCCGACGTGGAGATCCGAGCGGCAAAGGCGGTGTCGGCAGATCGTGGACACTGGAGCGGGCAGCTGTTACCTCGCTGAGGTGGTGTTCGGCTGTGGGCCCCGGTCGGCCGGGTGATGTACAGAAGGTGACGGCAGAGAGCGGAGCGTGGCAGGACAGGATGTCAAGGAGCAGACATGGAGATCGGAGCAGTAGAAGGAGCGTTAGGAGCGGTGTCGTCAGATCGTGGACACTGGAGCGGGCAGCTGTTACCACGCTGAGGCGATTTTTAGAATCTACAGAGGGTCGCGGCTGAGAGCGGCGCGTGGCAGGAACGGTATGTTCTGAACGGGTAAGGTGGGGGTCTCCGCCCCGGGTGGGGCTGACTCCAGAGTCAGAACAGGACACGCAGCCTTTAGTGCTGATGTTAATGTGCAGGCCTGGCACTCCATCTGCTGTTGCTTATGGCCATGGGCTACCCAATGCAACCAGCAGTTTTTTCCCCGTATTTCAGACGCAATATGTTTAAACGCTACCCGTGGTGTGTAGAGTTATGTAGTGCCCAGGCCATAATAAAAAAAATAAAAAAAAAAAAAAAACACCCATCGGACAGCTGGTAGCATGCTGAGGCGGTATTAGGGGCTGCGGAGTCGCTGCATGTGTAGTGCTAAAAGGCTGGGCGAGAGCGCTAGGGGCTGCCGGAGGCGCCGGGTGTGTAGTGCTAAAAAGCTGACTGGGAGCACTTTAGTGTGCTTGGTCAGGTGCAGTGACTGAAGGCCCAGTATTCTTAATGGTGGGAGCACTGGGCATTGAAGAACATAATTAGCGCGGTGCAGAGCGTGAGCCCACGAGGGTGGGGAGCTGGGTACAAGTTCGAAAGAAAAGTTTGCTGGGGCAGCCATGGGGGGCAGGATCTTGCCGCACTGGCACAGTAAGGAACGCGATTTCAAGAGGGTTTCCAACAACATGGTTTCTGCAGTAGGGTTGTCTACCACCTTGTAGGTGATGTGCTGTACGTCTAAAATTTAGGAAATAATTTTATAATTGCATGCCTTACAGTTGCAAAAGATAGTGCTGTCATGGCCGGACTGAGAACAGAAACCGGCCCTGGCAAACTGCTCAGCTGGCCGCCAGTTTTTCTATGCTTTGGTACCGTATTCTATCGCTTGGTTTGAAAGATGGGAGCCATATGGAGAGAAATCGGTTGAGCTGCGGCTTAGGTTCATTGTTTAATTTGGACTCTGGCACTCGGAGCCACTCTATTGATTGGAACGGATAAAGGCAGGGTGGCAATTTTGTTCACTTAGGGTAGAAAGAGAGTGCCTATGGTCTAATGGTACCTGTTCCTAAAAGCAGCTAAAGGCTTTGAGCTCTGTGTTGTCAGACGGGTATGGGCTGGTTTTCAGCGTTTAGCGTTGCAAGCCAATGTTGTGATAGCCACAGGATAGACACGAGCCCTGACTTACCTCTTAATCAGGGGACTCATAAGTCTATTTGCAAACCCAGCGTACTGAATGCATACCGAAGCAATCGGTCTAACAGGTTTTTGAGATCCTTCGAAATACAAGTCTAGAACTAGCTGCTTGTGCTACCATCTAGTGGGCATGTCAAACAATTTCGGAAAGGATTTTATAATTACATGCCTTTTTAGACGTAATAGATGCATTTTTCTTCTTTGGGAAGACATTTCATGAAAATATGCCAGCGCTGACAAATGGTTTACAGTTGCCAAAAAGTAGTGCTTTCGTTGTGGCATTTTTTCTAGGGTTTGGGACACTAATCAATCACTTGGTGTGAAAGTGGGAGCCATACGGGGGGACATTGGTTGAGCTGCGGCCTATGTTGTACAGTTGCTACTTTGTTATAAGGATAGGGGACAGCCTGGACTGCAGTGGCAATGGCATAGTGGGCTGCAAGTTGCAATATAAATTGGGTAAATTACTGAGTTCTGTTGCAGGTGTGGGTGAGCGTTAAGCGACAAGGGAGAGGTTGTCTGGCACCAGCCTGCGAAACACAACATTATTTCAATGCACCAACATTGTTATTAGATTTGTATGATCTGTAAAGTTTTGCTTACCGGCGCACTTTGTTTAGTACTTGTACTTCAAAATATCTCGTCATCTCTTAAGGCAGGGCTTTCAGTGGGCCGGGTCTTCCGGGGGGTTCAACACCTGGAGTTTATTGTTAATGGATGGCATCGAAACGGTACTCTGTCGGGCTCCGGACTGCAGGCACATCATGTGCGGGTGCTCACACTGCTCACCTCCGCTAGTGGAACAGTTACGGCATGAAGGCGTGCCAAGTGAGCGTTGTAGGGGAAGGGAAATCCTTTAAAGAGTAATTTCCTCTCCGGATTTCCCCTTTCTTTTTTTTGAAACCTAGGAGCAGCAATATTGTCGTGGGCTTCAAATATAAGGTTTTTCAATATTATATACAAACCATGGTGGCTGCTTATTTATCTTATACAACGAACAGCCATTGACAAAGCCAATAGTCCTGACTTATAGGTATGATACTTGTACTATATATCTTGGTGTAATACATGAAAAACTACGAACTGTGCGGCACATTATGCTAAGCACGGATGTTAACCACGTTTCTTTGAGACGCCTCAGTTTTTTCATCCCACCTAAAGCTCAGTCTTATGGCACATTAAGTGAGCACGCGCTGAGAGCTGATGGTACTATGATGTATGATACTACTGTTGGGAATACTAGATATGCAAGGTTGGAGTTTCTGCAGCAAGCAGTTGAGGATTGCAAAACAGAAGCGTTTATTGGCTTGTGAGGTGCGTTATCATGGCACTGTAGTCCACCTCAAAGAATATATATGATAAATACACCTATAATAGAATAAATTCTTGGGGTGACGTCAAATTCAAGACTCGGGTCTCTTGGTGGAAGGGCACACCGTTGGGGCAGAAGTGGAAGAGTTCTGGGTCACAGGGGGCCAATACACCCTACGGTTTGCATGCAATTGCCTTTCGGCGTTTTTCCTTAGCCCCCACAGTGTGACTTAATCAGGGACTCCAAACAGCTAAGCACTTTCTACTTGGGAATGATGTCAAGTTGCTCTGTTGGGGGTACTTTGCATAAAAAATACCGATTCCTTTGGATCGAACTGTTAAGTCCGGTCCCTAAAAGGGGCCAGTTTCTGAGCTGTCCCGGTGCTGGCAGCCATTGTACAAGGTTGGGCTAGGCACACTCAGTTGCTGGCCAGGGGATAATGCAACTAAGGCCTTAAGCAAAATGGAGCTTCTATGCTTCCAGGACTGTCGCGTAATGATGCTAGTACTTATGGTGCAGGCGCTAGGTTGTGCAGCTTTCAACAGAGAACATGCTTAAACACATACAAATGGGTCCTCATGTTGTGCGCTTAGGATATGTTATGGGCTCTCAACATCATGTCTTATTTCAACTATGGAGGATTTACAACGCTCCGAGTTCCTTAGCTTCAGGTCAACAGCCCTGAAAAAAGCCGACGCATGACTACACTAATTGGAAGCTCTCTCATTTGAAAGTAAGAAGTCAATGTTACTCATGTAACAAAAATGGGGAGCCCAAGTAGCGGGGGTGTCGTGTCACACAGATACGCGCATACATGTATGGGTGGACGGACTTCGGGAATACCAATAGCATTAGCCTGGCAAGAAATGTGCTAGGCGGCAGCATACCTTTTAGTAACCATGAATGTGCTATTTCTTTTTTTTTATTTCAAATCATTTTTATTGAAGTAGAAGAAAGCAAAAGAAACACAGTACAATAATTCTTCCGTTACAGAGATGACTGATACATTTAGCGATGTACAATTACACAAAAGCAAAGAATATGAAAATAAAGTAAGACAGTGCTTGCTAAGTTGAGGTACAAGTACATATATAACGCTCAGTGCATGGATACAGAGGCAAGGGCCCTTAGGAGAACAAATAGAGCATTTCTCAAATACTACAGGGGGAACGTGACAGTACAACAGCGACTGCCTCAGGGAGGCTTATAGTGAAAAGAGGAGGCGTCCAATGATTTCCACAGCTTCTTATTTGACGGCCTCCATGTAGATGCCTGAAGTGCCGGATTGCTAGCACCCCTCAGGAATGATAACCACTCCTGCCAGATTTTGAAGTGCACCTCATGCGCACTTTTCCACTTGCACAGAACCACCTTACAGGCCAATGTAAGCATTAAGTCCAGGAGCAGGCGGTCTTGATCATTTGACAGCTGCGGGTCAAGGGCTCCTAAGATCACATATACGAAGGACCGTGCAGGTTTGATCTTGAAAACGAAAGAGATGCAGTCGAATATTCTATCCCAATAAGCTCCTAGAGCAGGACAGTAAAACAACATGTGAGCAAGATCCCCTGGACCTGACTGGCAGTTCCAGCATGTTGATGAGTCTCTTAATTTACATTTAAAGAGTCTATCCGGAGTCCAGAACGCCCGGTTTATAAGCATATATTTTGTCTGGAATAGGATGGGAGATACTTTATGGGTAAGAGCAGCCTTATGGATTATTTCCCAATCAAAACATATTCCCGTTGGGTTCGGTTCAGCCTCCCATTTCAATTCCACCTTTTTATGAGTTTTCGTGGGTAGAGGTAATAACAATTTATAAACCCTAGAGACAAAGTGACCCGCATACATAAATCGAGGGAGATGGAGTATTAACCAAGGGGTGTAGGGAGAGAAGTTACGAGCGGTCAGAGCAGCTTTGATTTTCAAGAATTCATAAAATTCCATCGGAGTAAGGTCATATTTCTGTTGCAAGGTCGAGAACGGGATTGGACCTTTATCATCATACAAATCCTTTGCTAAGTTAATGCCCTTCCCGGACCATGATTCCCAGCCCAGTCTATCTACGTTATGCTTAAGATAGGGGTTTCCCCACAAGGACAAGAAAGACGACCTAGTGAATGTTAACCTTGTTTTGTGTGTGAGGTCTAGTCTAAGTAACGCCCGTCTAGTATTCAGGATTATATATTTGGAGTGTGGTAAATGTTTTAGGTCCATAGTGAGGAAGGATGCAAGAGGGGCATGATTTACTAAGGATTCCTCAATATTGATCCATATCGGAGTATAGAGAGGGGAATTTGTCAACCATTGGGCACCTTGTTTGCAGAGGAATGCTGTCTGGTAATTCCTGAAAGAGGGCAGGCCCAGGCCGCCTTTATCTTTCGCTAATTGCAGCTTTTTTAGTGCAATCCTGGCTTTCTTGCCACGCCACAGGAAGTTACCAAACAGTTTGTCTACTCTAGTAATAAAATTGTCCGAAAACGACATAGGGAGCATGCTAGCTAGATAGTTGACCAACGGAGTAGTCATCATCTTGAGCGTCTCCGCTCTGCCCCACCAGGAGATGAACTTCGGAGACCACCCTTCCAATAGTGTAGCTATCTTCTTTAAAGTTAGTTCCTCATTTATCTTCAGAGTGGAAACCAGATCTTTGTCGAAGTCCAACCCCAGATATTTAAAACAGTGAGGCTGCCAGGTAAGACCAGAGTCCCCAATGATACCTTTGTCCCCTATGTTGTTCAGGAGTTTAACCTCCGTTTTATCTTTATTGAGCTTGTAGCCAGATACCTTGGAGAATTCATCGATGTCAGCCATAAGTGCAGGAATTGCTTCATCAGCTCTCTCAGATAAGACAAGCACATCATCCGCGTATGCTGTTAATTTAACCGTACAATCCCCAAATGTAATGCCCGCTATATGAGCGTCGTTCCTTATGTGATACAAGAACGGTTCGATCGCTAGTAAGAACAATGAGGGAGATAGGGGGCATCCCTGTCTCGTGCCCTGCTTTAGACAAAAGGAGGAGGAAAAGGAACCACCCGCTCGAACCCTTGCTGAGGGGCAGCAGTATAAGGACATTACCAATCTCGTAAAGGTGTCACCTAGGTTGAATTTATGTAGGACTGCTTCGAGGAAGGACCAATCTACCTTGTCGAAGGCTTTTTCGGCATCCAACGTTATAGCTACTGTGGGTGTGTCTATTAATTTCGCCTTTTCTAATACATGTGCTAAAATCCTCCTGTTGTCGCTGGACAACCTATTTTTAAGGAACCCTGCTTGGGACGGATGAACTAATTGGGGAAGGACCTTCTGAAGGCGGGCAGAGAGTATCATAGCTAAGATCTTGCAGTCTATATTAATCAGTGATATGGGTCTGTAGTTTTTCGGGAGCGAAGGATCTTTACCCTCCTTAGGGAGAACTGCAATGATCGCTTCTGCCAGAGTGCCTCCGACCTCACCTGAGTTATTTATTTCCTGAAATAGACGAAAAAGGGGCTCAACTAAGAGGGAGGAAAAGGTCTTGTAGAATTTCGCCGTGAAGCCATCAGGCCCCGGGGCCTTCCCTGTCTTCAGATTTTTAATTGCATTCTCTATTTCTACAGCATCAATTGGGCAGTTAAGACTAACCTGGTCCTCGGCAGATAGCCGTGGAAGAACACATCCATCCAAATACGCCTTAGTCTTGTGTCCCTCCACCTTTTCATTTTTTGCATATAGATCTTCATAAAATACTTTGAATACGTCTGCTATTTTGTCTGGTTCGGAATGTAACTCCCCTAAGGCATCTTTAATGACATTGATAGAATTCTTCTGGACCTTAAACTTCAGATACGAAGCTAGACTCTTACCAGCCTTATTGGAGTCGCATAGCATAAACCTTCTTCTCTTATCAAGCCAAACCCCCGCCCTTTCACTAACTATTTTATTATATTCATATTTTTTATTTGCCAAGGCATGAAGAGACACGTCATCCCTATTCTGCAGATGTTCACTTTCCAAAGTTATAATTTCCTTCTCTAAGGCCTCAAGGTTTGCGTGATAGTCCCTGTTCATTGCTGATCTGATTTTGATGCATACACCCCTTATCGTGCTTTTCAATGCCTCCCACCTGATAAGATCAGTCGTGTCCCCCTCTTTGTTATCCTGCAGATAGGAAGAGATCGCAGATAGCAACGTGGCCCTATGTTGCTCCTTTCCCAGGATTTCGTCATTCAGGCGCCAGGACGTCTGGCGAGAGGAGGGTACAACATTAGCAATGGATAAGGAGATACATGAGTGGTCAGACATTACACGTGGTTCAATAGAAGTGGACTCTATTCTAGGGATTCCGTTGTGAGACATGAGGATGTAATCGATTCGAGAGTACGAATCGTGTGGCGAGGAATAAAAAGTGTAATCCCTTTCCGAGGGGTTTTGAAGCCTCCATGTGTCTACCAGGTGAAAGCGTTGACATAAATTAAGGAAAGCTTTATGTGATTTATTTGATGTGAAGGGACAATGGGAATCTCTGTCTAGAGTAGCATCCATCGGAAGATTGAAATCCCCGGCCAATATGTGAACAGCATCATCGGGGACATTTCCAACATGCTTATTCAGATCTTCCCAGAATTTGAGGTCACTGGTATTAGGAGCATAGATGTTCGTGACATAAAACTCTGTCCTGTCTCTGCTCAGTTTGGCTGTGATCCACCTCCCGTCTATACTCGCCTCAGAGGACAAAATTTCCACCTTAGATTTCTTTGCAACCAGTATCAGAACACCATTCTTTTTATTCACAGCCTCCGCACCCACAACCTCATTATAATACTTATTTCTCAGGTGGTAAAATTGCTTAGCTTCGAGCTTCGTCTCCTGCAATAACACAATGTCACCCCTCAATCTCCGTACGTTATCTTCTGTCTCTTTACAGGTTGGTTTAGACCTTTAACATTAAGAGATAATATTTTCAGTTGGTCGACATTACACACTCCCAACGGAGTACTGATTGCATTATGCGACATCATTAGTTCTTACTTTCATAGGTACAATTACATCTCTCACATAATACAAACCGCAACACGGTAGATTGAAAACGCTCTTGGATCTATGGAGCCCACAAGCGTGGAAGAAGAGCCCACCACCTGACCCTCCACTGAGCATCAAATCAGAATAGACTGCGCAAGCACAAAAGGACAAAACTAGAAAAAGACACAGAACACACAGCCCAACCCAAAATCCCCTCACCCCCCCACCCTCCCCACCCCAACTGTATATAGCAGGCATGGTGACTGGAAAGAGACTGCGGTAACACTGCAACTTCCCCGTGCACGTATACATACTTAGAAGATTGTGGAACAGGGAACTGGTACGACATGTTTATAACAGGTATGTCAACGACCATTAAGTAAGGCAACAAAGGTACGCTAATGCCCAAGGGGCCTCTTCAAGGAAAGAAGCGTGATAGTCATGTAGTCCTGCGGGCCATAGGGTGAAGTGAAAAACAACAACACGATCAACCAACGTGTTCCTACCCATAATCACCAGATAGGCGTGATAACCTGCAGTCAGAATTAGATTACTGAGACACATTATGCTAACATGCAATAATAGAGGTAATCTTCGTAGCTAAAGAGCAACAACGGATGTACCACCACCGGATAGGGGTGATAACCTGTAGGCAGAATTACATTACTGAATCACAGTATGCTAACAGGCAACAGTAGAAACATTCTTTACAGCTAAAGAGCAACAACGGATCCACTCATTCAAAGGACACTTAATGAGAAGAGAACTTATGCATAGCCTAGAGTGTTCAAACCCTCCCCACAAGAGAGAGGACAACACATATGTAACACACATATGTAAGTTGCACGGCATGCGTGGCAAAGTACATTCACTTATATCCTGAGGCTGAGGCTGAGGCCTGATCCTCCGAGTCCTCGGGCTTATTCGTTTCCATGTCCAAGTCCTCAGGACCATCCAGCATCCGTTTCAATTTCAGTGGGTCAGAGAAGATGTGCGGAGAGCCTTGGATAATCACACGGTACTTTGCTGGGCCCATGAACCCATACTGGAAACCCCTCTTCTTCAACTGTGGTCGGAGAGCCAAAAACGCCTTCCTGACGTCCACCGTTTCCTTACTATAGTCCTGTGAAATGTAAATTTTGGCAGATTTCCACAGAATATGGTTATTTTTCCGCATAAAGCCCAGAATCTGCTCTACATGCTGATAGCGTAGTGGCTTACACACAATAGCTCTAGGGCCTTTCTGATTCTTGAACATTCTGCCCGGCACTCTGTGGGCCCTATCAAACTCCAGGTTGCGCTCAAAGGTCATGTTAGTCGATTGGGTGAACCATGATTCCAAAAAGGCCACACAGCTCTCATGTTGATCCTCTGAACCTTCCGGAATTCCAAAAATTCATAGGTTTCCTCTCCTATTCCTGTCCTCCAACTCAGCTAGTTTCCGCGTTGTTTGGTCAGCAGCTATACATAGGCGCTTTATGGCAGAGCCCGATTTAACCTCCATGTCTTCGAGCCTGCTAATCCTTGATTCTGCTTCAACCAGTTTTGCATTGGTGTCGCGGTTGTCTTGCCTGATCGCCGCCACTTCCTCTTTGGTTGCTCTAGCTAGATCTCTCACTTCATCCAGTCTGTTTAGTATCAGCTCCACCGGGTCCGTACTGCCTTTTCCCGCCTTGTTGGGTGAATTCGGGTTTTCATATATAGGCCTCTTCAAGCTTTTCGCTATCTCTTTGTTGTCCGCCATTGCAGCACACGCCCCCTTCGGAGTGCTTGTCTTCGATTCTTCAAGTGCACCTTCTTCGAGTCAGGTATATTCAAGTAAACATATATTCCCGGGACTATCAAGGGCCGTTGTTCACTCTACCTATGTGCCCCTTGTGCATCACCTATATGGTATCCCTCATGCGCATGTAAGGCCTGCATGAATATAGACATGCACACAGCTCGACTCGCATGGTGTTGTAAATTGCGTTCCGGGCGGCTAAATTGCGCAGCTCTATGATGTATCACTGAAGTAGTGTGTTAGCCCATGCAGGAGCAAGACTCAACATCCATTGATTTTCAAACCACAGACCACAGGTCACCAGGAGCAACACAGTACACCTTTGTAGATTTATAAGGACCCATATAGCGCCTTACAGCTATTCAATCATCAAGGCAGACTCTGCCATCACATGTCAGACATGCGAGTTAGTGGTGTTCCCCAGCGCAGGAGCCTACATCTGCAGTGAGTCTGCTCAGATCAATACTGCTATGAACTTGTAACCTGCATATGTCCCAGTCGTTATTGCCGGATAAGCGCTAGTAAAGTTGGTGCTCAAGCTTCTTTGTGGCCGCTCCCAGCACGCATGGTTCACAAGCGGCAAGGATTGCAAGGTAGTAGGCAGAGACTGTCACGCTGATTGCCAGTTGCGTGCATCCTGTCGCACTCACTAACTCACGGAGAGGCTCAGAAACTCCCATTATGAAAGGCAGAAGCCGCCATTTTGTGATCGCGGGTAGCGCGGCTCCCGTCAGAGAATCCACATGGGTCTAACGACCATAGAGGTGATCGTTTTACACACGAATTACTCACGATTTTATTCAGTCCATATTTAGCCCTGCAGCTCTCGGCTCTCACTCGTGGTCCAGATGCGATGCCTGGTTCTCGCCGGCAGCGGGGCTACGCGGTCTCCTCGTCCGCTTCAGACACTGCAGTCACCGGCGGGAAACACACGAGGCGGTTAAACACCCCTTCCCGTCTTCAGATTTTCGTGCGCGGCCCCTCTACATGCTCCTCTCGCATTCCGGTTGACAAATCAATGAACCATGGAGGTGGCAGAGCAGTAAAACAGGTCCCCCTATTCAAATTACGATCCCGGCACGGGCAGAGGGAATCACAGCGCCGCCATCTCTCTCGGCGTCCAAACCACGCCCCCATGAATGTGCTATTTCAATGCATTTCACACTTCGTACTATCCTTAGGGGCTATGGCATTCACTGTAGACTCCAGGTCTATTCCTTAATGAAGGTCATAATACCAGGTACCCTTACTGTAACATTAATTTAAATGCTCCACACGTGACACAAACTGATGCTATGCTAAACACCTGCAGTTGCAAGTTTGATGGGAATGCATCTGGAGCTAATCTTAGCTAAGGCTTAGCATGTGACAGCAATGTAATACGGGCATCTGTACTGCATCTTGTGTCAGGAAGCCAGAAACACTAATCGTTTGTGTTTGTTTTTTCTTTTATGTATGACCGGATCCATGACGGATACCTGGGAAGTGCTCCACACCGCAACAATTGCAAGAGGTGGACAGCCAAGGGGACCTGTACATCCGGAACGGGAATGGCATCAAGTATGATGGGCGATCAATTCAACGGCTCAAGCGGTGCCAGCATGAGAAGGTGCTACCCATGCATTATAGTTGAAGTGTGTAATTGTCACCCATTTGTGTTGCCAGTTGTGGGAAATGGGCAGTGCACTGCATTACAGGTGTATACCGTCACAGCTTGACCAGGAGCACAGGTATTTCGGGGAAGACGTCACAACAACACCCTTGTAAAATGGTTACTGCTATGACGGCGCCAGTGCTTGCGGGTGCCTTCACAATTGACACTGCGTGGTGTTAGGAGGCTCCGTAATAGGAAGGTAGGCTTGCACAGAGCTTAGCCGTACAAAGGTATAGTTGCGCCAACAATGATTAGAATTAACAGGGGAGGCGTGAATATCCGGTACACCATGATGCTAATGAAGGAGGCCAGGTAGTGGGTCCAAGAGGGTGTCGAGTACCTATGAGTAGGCCAGCCCCAGCATTAGGACCCTGCAACTTGAGCGGGATTGGGTGGTCAGGAACACTGAAGTAGGTTGGTTTTGACACGTCTAGGGCCAAGATACGCCCTGTCACAACGACTCCAGGGATTCCAAAGATGGTGTATGTCCGTCCAGAGTAGGGAATAAAACCGTCTGAAGATCTTTAGGACCAGTTAGTGGTGTATAGTGGGGCGACATGTTGGTGCACCAAGGTACATCCAGACATCCTAGAGCATACAAAGGGAGGAAGCGAGTCTGTGAGGCCATTGGGCCATTGGAAACAAATACCTAGTAACAAACTGCTGAGGCCAGCTAGGGCTTGACACTTACAGTCTGTAGCGCAGGGGTGGATCTGGGAGGAGCTGTGCTTCTTCAGAAGACGGTGTCCATTTGTTCACACCGGGGGATGAAGCCGTCGCAGGGGATCTTCTTGCCTAGTTAGGGGCGTATAGGGACATGGCATGACTTTGCAATGAGTTGGTAGGGCCTGATAGTTGGGCTGAAAAATATAATGGCTTGGCTAGGGGAAGTTTTGAGGCAGGGCATGACCTTTCAGTGTAGGAGGATAAGGGGGGCTGTAAGTCGGTCAACTACGCTGACCTGTGGCGGTAAGGTCATGATTGGTGAGCAGTTAATTTAAGGTCCTTAGCGGGCAGTGCCATTCTCGAATGAGGTCGCCCAAAGGGAGAGACAAGTGGTCTCTCCTAGAACTCCAGGGGCAGTTACAGCCTGTTGGCTACATGGGTGCGGGGGAGGGGAGAGTCACGCTTTCTCTAGGATGGTTGGGCACCCCGCACGTGCACAATGACGCCAGTAAATGGCGCAGAGATGGAAGGGCCCCCTTTAATGGAGGTATTAGAGCGTACGGGGGTAACCGGGCGGCCAAAGTACCCTCACGGTAAGCGGGCCCTCTGCGCATGCACACTTAGAAGGAAGGGTGTGGTTAATAGGGTGTACGGGGGTAACCGGGGAAGGGGTGTACCCTCACAGTAAACGGGCCCTCTGCGCATGCTCACTCCAACAGAACGGTGTGGTTAATAGGGCGTACGGGGGTAACCAGGGAGGGGGTGTACCCCCACGGTAAACGGGCCCTCTGCGCATGCGCACTCCTTCAGGAGGGCGTGGTTTAGTGATAAGGATCTGACACCAGTTATTGACCTTTCCGTAGGCCCAAATAGGTACGCAGAAAATAAATATTGTATAATGTGATTGATATGTTAGTTTCGGATAGGAAATACCTTGTACTAGAACTATGTTAAGGTTAGTCATCTGATATCTGTATATATCAATTGTAACGTTTTCTGCGTAGTTGTGTAAATATTGTTTATTTCAATTTTTGATTTATTTTGTATGTTTTAATAAATACAGCCGGGGGGTCGAAAGACCCCCGCCTTCCAAAGAATTCCCTCTCAGGGCCTGTTAATAATGTTGGTTAACGGAAGGGTGGGGGTCCTCCGGCAGTCCCTGGCCATATGGGGATGAATACCAGCGGGCCGAGGCACAGAGTGAAAGGGGAACGAGGTGGCAGAAGCGCAGTCATAAATCTTTGTATGCTGATGATAGTGTAGCAGGAAGTTAAAGGCAGCTGGGCCTGTGCAGGTCACATACTCTAAAGCAGTTGGGGGCAGGAACTAGACTGCTGAATGGAGTGCTGTGTCATGTGTCCGACCGAGTGACGTAGGCATGCTAATGTGAGCCATCGGCCCATGCATGTAGCAGCAACCTCATGGGGAGACCTACAGGGTCCCTGAAAGAAGATAGGAAGTGTTGCATGGGGAAGTTCACAAAGGAAGCTAATTAAAACTCCATGAAGCGCTGTCCACAAGCCGAGAATTCGCATCAGAGGAAAACACGTACAGTACACACAAGGTGCCTAAATGAAGACCGCAGTCCCAACGGGCGCATGTCACGTAGTGAGGATTGGGGGGATCCACACAGGGAGCGCATGAACAATGGCGTGTGCTTAGTGCCAGGGGCCACCCAAGCCATCTCCTAGATGCACCACCACTGGTACGCATGTCCTCTCCTAGTTGCACCACCACCGGTGCCCATGCCATCTCCTAGATGCACCACCACTGGCGCCCATGCCATCTCCTAGATGCACCACCACTAGCACCCATGCCATCTCCTAGATGCACCACCACTAGCGCACATGCCATCTCCTAGATGCACCACCACCGGCGCCCATGCCATATACTAGATGTACCACCACTGGCGCCCATGCCACCTCCTAGATGCACCACCACCGGCGCCCAAGCCATCTCATAGATGCACCACCACTGGCACGCATGCCATCTCCTAGATGCACCACCACTGGCACCAATGCCATCTCCTAAATGCACCACCACTAGCGCACATGCCATCTCCTAGATGCACCACCACCGGCGCCCATGCCATATACTAGATGTACCACCACTGGCGCCCATGCCACCTCCTAGATGCACCACCACCGGCGCCCAAGCCATCTCATAGATGCACCACCACTGGCACGCATGCCATCTCCTAGATGCACCACCACTGGCACCAATGCCATCTCCTAAATGCACCACCATTGGCGCCCGTGCCATCTCCTAGATGCACCCAATGCTGTGGAGTGAAAGCAGCATAACCCAAATATTACATTCTAGACAATTTTTATAGTTCTCTTTCTACGCCCAGCTTCAGCTTAAATCTCAGTGCTAGCGAGTGTAGGTAACTACAATGTGCTTTTACGCAGAGTTTGAGAGTCAGCCTGATGCATGCAACAGGGATAAGGAAAGCACCCCATGTGGTAATACCAGCTTGCTTTTGGGTGGCCCCCTCCCTTCAAAGTACAGGCCTGAACAATGAAAGACGATAAGCCCCTGCACTGTACTGTGCTGTGCTTGTGGAGTATGTCTCAATCCACACAGGTCCGTGGTGCATTTGAGGGGTGTAGTGTACACAACCCGTGGCCTTGCGGCTTACTGGGACTTGTAATGTAGAATACCGGCCAGGTGAGTGTGCACACATTGCTGCTGTTCACTGTGAGTGCCGCTCTCGACACATGTTCTGACAGCACATTGATGTGTGGATTCGTTGGTGACTTGTGTGTTTGTGACGTGCATGTGACACAATCGTGCCTTGGGAGACGCTTTCGCCACACTCCCCTTTGCAGATTCTCACATTTGTACCTCGAGTGTGGTCAGCGTGTTAAGAACAGTGCCTTGGAGAGAGGCTCTCTTCGTGCACTACCACGTGCGTTTGGGCTGTGCACACAATGGTACCAAATACACAGTCTTGCTTACACATGGGTGTTTCGTATGCGTACACACGTTCCCTGAATTTGGACTTTCTCCACGCACTTTCTCTCTGATCCCATGAGTTCGTGGCGTGCAGTCGCACACAAAGGAAATTTGGAGGAAGTTTCTCTTCACTTCCAGCCTGTAAGTATGTTTGTGGTATAGAATGCGCTATTGGTGTGCATTGCATGACGCAGTGGCGCGTGTCACTAGTCAGGCACTAACTTGCTGGCTTGTGTGTGTCTGCTCTGCACACACAATGACGTGGTGGACTGTGTCTCTCTGAATGGACAGTCTGTTCCTCTGCCAGCTGGTGGGGTGCACCCCTTAGCGTCTTGGAAGCGGCGCTGTAGGTGTGACGCTAACCACGTATTACCTAGAGAACTCGTGTTTTGCCATCTATAGTGGAGTACATACGTGCTAACGAAGGTGCCGTATGGAACATGCCTCCATGCACCGAGGCACAACTGGTTCAGGGGCCGGAGCTGTTTGTGGTGCTACAGCTGTTGGAGCCGAGAATACCCCGCACAGGCCTCGGCACTGGACATTAACGAAGCACACTTCGTACTTTAATGGGCAGGCATGGCTCATACGCGTCCTATGCGGGCACGGTGACGCGCAGGGCACGTGTACATCTCTGGCTTCTACAAATGGAGGAACAAGAGCACTTTATGTTTGGAGGGTGGTTGGTGTTAGGAAGTCCACATTGACACACAGTGAACGCGTCTCTTCTCTCCCCTCAACACTTCACCTGTAGGGGCTGCGTGGTCTGTTGTAATAAACGAGGACCTGGCAGTTGATAATGTTTGGCCTCACAGGGAGGGGAGCAGGCTGAAATCACATCCGTAGGACATTCCACCTTAATGGCTTCAGAATACGAGCTACCATGGACTAAATATGCAGGACGAAAGCATTGCATATGCAACTAGAGGTTTACTTAACTCCACATATGCACAGTACACGCTCTCATCGAGTGCTCCCTACCTCCATGTAAACAAGATATCACAAACAAAACAAGCGCGCCGCTAAAGTGAAAGCGACCGCGCTGAGTTCAATTAGTAACATGATCCAAAACGAGGGTGAAATGCAGCTGGTAGCCTGCACGTCGCAGCTTACTCCCGAGAGCCAAACGTCGTGGGAGTTAACTTTTGGAAGAGAGGTGGAACATGCACCTTCCTTTGGTCATTTGCGTGCTTTCATTTTTGAAAGCCACACGCAATGGCCAATAAAATGTGTGGGAGTAAACAAAATCACACAGAGAAGTCTCTGGGAAGTTTGGAGTGCTTACAAGAAGCCGCCCCATGAAGCAGCACATGCGCGCTGCGCTGGGATCGACCTAAAAACATGGAGGGTTTCCGAGACATTTTTGGGCAATGGCACAATTTCTTATCAAAAAAAGAAAAGAATCAGACCCACCCAAATATATTCTAAAAAATACTATGCACCACAACGTGCTGGTAAAACACACCTAAGCTCCATTGTCTGAATGTATTTGCCTGCATATTTCTACAGTTTTTGTGGCCGTGCTGTGATCCAAGTCGGCAGAGAAAATCATACACTAGCTGTCAGAGCCAGAGCCATAAAGGTCCCACATTTAAATGTTACATCTATTAACACAACTGTTAGATTCATACATGAAACATATGTATTACTAAAGTGCTAAGCCATATATGTAACTGATGGGTTTGTCTGGTAGGTAGTATGTGGCCTCCTAGAGCCTCTAAGATCGATTTGCACTCTGAGGCCCTGTAAGACTGGGCGATTTACAGTCAATTCCCAAGCAGTGGGTATACCCTTATTTAGAAACGTGGAACACAAAAATAATAATGCTGGTCAAGGGCCAGAATGCAAGTCATGACCTCTCGGAAACAGGAATGTGACCTTCCTTGCTTTGCAGCAAATTTGGTATTTGCCATCTCAGGAAATATAAAAATGGTGGTGATCTTCGATAAATAGTTTTAAAACCCACTCAACTGAAAGCAATAGTCAGCCCTTGAGCCCAAGAGATGACAGACCTCATTCAACACCGGTCCCTTGCCAAACATCTGATCTCGGAGCTTGACATGATGAGAGCTGAGGTGGCATCCATAACCTTCATCTTCGCTCCGAGCAGTCAAGGAGAGGAAATAATATCCCTATAGCAAATACAGACTGAATCCATTCCTTTGCTGCCTGGTGCATGTTCAAGGTGAAACATCTCGTTCTCAGATGGAGGCCTTTCAGAGCACCCATACTGTGCGTTTCTCTGCTGCCCTGCAGAAGTCACAATGAGTGGAATAGTTCAGACAACACACATGTGGCAATATTTGCCTTTGACCACGATTTGCTCTTTTCAATACTGCCTGTCAGTGGGAAGAGGCATGCATCAAATGTGCAAATCCAGGCGACAGAAAAGCTAATTTGCAAACAAAATTTAAGATCGGGCTTTCCAATGAGCCATTATTTTCATACACTAAATACAGGGGATTTCAACTTATTTTTGAGGGAAGTAGCTATAAGAGTCAAGCAATCAATACTTTTAATTTAGTAGAGTGTTCCACTGAACAGCAGACACAACTTTTTTACTCCTACACAAGACGTCATAATGTTTGGAATCTGTAACTTGCTGTGACTCTAGTGCCAGGCCCTCTTTCTGGTACACAAGTCATGCACTCGAATTCAATTTCAGCTGCCTACCGATAGCTTTGAACCCTGAAAACACAACTGTCCTCCACTAACTTCCAGTTCGATGAACAAAAAGCATGAACTTGATGGGACTAGGCATCCAAGTTCTACTCCCAAAATTGCTTACCGACGTACTTCATCATCAAACAACTTTATTCGATTAATTAAAATCATAAAAGTACAAAATACATTTATACAAAATAGACAAATCCCCTCCATTAAAACATTAGCACTATGTTCATAAAACGTTATCCTATATCCATAAAAAACCTAAATAATTCAGAATTAAAAGCCATACTATAATAAACAGAAAAATTATACAATAGTTGATCTGACACATCCTTTTTACTTAATTCGTACAGCGGCAACAATAAAGCTAGAAATGGCAAAAATATCCCCCGGGTTACTCAACGTTTGAAGATAGAGTAAGGCAGGTCTGACTTGCAGGAAACCCTTACCAGACAATATTGGGATTAAAACTTCCTACGGATTACATTAAAAAAGTCGCAGAACATCATAAAGTGCAGAGTATCTTGTGCAGAATAGTTGTCACATTGGCAGGGGACTGAGTCCTCAGGTTTACACCACCCAGGGAAATTGCCCAGTGTGAAGTGGATCAGATTATAATGGAACCTGGTCAAGAACCAGCGATGGAGGGCCTTATTCACCAATTTCAAATAGGGTTCAATTAACAGGGTAGTTTTAGTTAAAAAATGAGCCCTAACTAAAGGCTTCTTCATCTCCTGTTCTTCCCGTTCCAACATCAATAAATTCATAAAATTCGTTTTGACCCACTTCACATCTTCCTTACAGATTCGGTCTGGTGTTTCAAACAGTTCCGGTCGCCCCAATTTAATAGCATGTGCTTAACATAAAAACAAACGTACTTCTTCTGCTACATGAACAGAGAAAATGTGAAACATAGGTCCTGGATAACTGAGATGATGTGTGCAACACAGAACACTGTTCATGTTAGAACTCGGCACAGTAGTATTTAGTTCGGGCAGGAGAGTGTTTTCTTTGTACAGTAAAGAATCATACAGAGTGGCATATCCTGACCACCAAGATGGCAGCCACAACCAGCCTGGGCCAGCTCAGTCATCGGTCGATCATCCTGGAGGAAGAATTCGGTTCGGGGCTGGAGCGAGAGACTAGATTGTTCCGCAAAACCTGCAGGATGTGGCTCGCTCTGGGGCCCGTGCTCACGCATGTGGTAGAAGGCTCCGAGCAGCAGCGCCAACAGTAGCAAGATGGCGTGGGTGCCGTTTGATCCCACGGGTCGCCAGGTCTGAAATGCCTGTATCGGCAGCAGGGACGCCTGGTGGACGGTGGAGAGGAGCTTGGGAAAGGGTGGCGAGACTCGCTGGGCTACACGGAGGACAGATCGGCGACAGAGGGGCCCGAACCCGCACAAACCGAATAAATGCTTTGACTGAACATGGATTCCTCAAAGTTATGATTTGTCCTGGCTTTGCAACTGTGGTACAGCAAGGGGAAAATAAGTCCTTTGTGGCGTCAAGTAGAAGCTGAAGACAATGAAATTATTCAGAGATGCTCCACTTCCATATGAAACTGAAAGTCCTATCACCAGGGCCTCTCCTCCTTCGAGACAGCTCAGAAGTCCTGGTACTGGCTGGAGAAGAGGATGACCTTCCCGGAACCACTTGGTGACAGAGTGCTGGTGGCTCCCTACACAGCCCCTGACCCAGAAAGACAGTGTTCTCATATGCACAAGAGGCCCTGATGACGGGTGGGCAAGATAGGTGTCCCTGGCATGTGTCAACTCGCACGCAAAGCGGCGATGATGAAAGACACGAACAGGGGCATGCAGTTCAATTGAGGTGACAGATTCTTCAGTTCCGGAAGTGAGGGTTGAGAGAATGTTTCAGAGGGGATGTTTGTTTACCAAGTTTGCTTGTTTAAGCGCACAGGCGCACACTTGGGTAGACATCTACACACTATCGCACCATTACTAACCCCTAATCCTTGCACACCTAAAGTCATCGCTCCTAGATGCATGTAAATTGATCACATGGTATGTCAGTGGCCCCAATGATGAGCCATATTTCAGTTCATCTAAAGAGAAGCCCAAATATTACTCCTACAAGAAACACATCTATTGGCACCAACTACAACTTTCTTGGCCGGCACAGGTTTATTCCGGTCTAGCATTCAGGCTTTACCAAAGATTCTTAGGGTGAGGGTGGCCATACTTCTATACAAAACATTCCCACTCACATTCAGGGTGGTGCGCACCAACAGCTTAGGTCAGTATGTGGCTAACACAGGCCTCCTGGGTGAGCGGACATGGTCTATAATTAGCGCACGCATACCACAGCAGATAATCCGTGATACCCTCAAAACCCTCATGCTGGTGCGCCTATCCACTCCACAGTGACTGTCTATAGTTGTGGATATATCAACGTGTTCCTGGATCCCCAGGTGGACCCAGAGCCCTCCTCAGGATCTCAGTGCAGCCCAAATGGTGCTATGTTATCCATGGAGAGCAAAGTTTCCCAAGAGTTGGTCTGTACATTATACTAACATACCCACGGTTCCTTTTCCTGGCTTGATTTTTTCCTAATTCTCACAGCTCATCTGCATGGGGAGTCGGCCACCTGCATCCTCCCAAGATGTTTATCCGACCATTGCCTAGAGGAACATACGGTTGGGCACCCTAAGCCTGGTCTTGTGGGTGTGGCGGTTGAATTCACAGAGGCTGAGGAGTTGGTTTTTGCAGATTTTCTGCAAAAGATTACCTCACCTTTATTCATCACAAACCTGGGCTCAGTGCCCTCACATGCAGCCATTTGTGATTCACATAAAGCAGTCATAAGGGGCAGGCAGTGACCTTCTTGGAGGCCAGGGAATGTAAGTGGAGGAAAGAGATAATGGACCATAGAGGAAGAAATAAGTAAAAGCAGAGGTAGTAATGGTAAGAGGTAAGTGATGCAGAAAAGTAAGGAAATCACCCATTTACTGTTGGGACGGAAACATTCCTGGCATGGTGACAGACGTGTACCCCTGCCCGGAGTTTGACCATTTGCAACAGTATCTGGATCCTTGGTGCTGACATTTGGTCATGGACAAACACTGATAATGCATGTGAACCATGACCTAGGCCTGTTACATGAGTTGCAGTCTTACGTAGCCATTACAACGCATAAGACTTTACCATGGAAAATTTTAAGATGGGCCTCTGGTGTCTTCAAGCAAAGCAAAGGGTGGGAACCTCGGGATATAGAGAGCCAGCCCTAAAGGTTGGGGGGCTCCAGGGTCATTATTGGCTCCAGGAGGGGGTCCATGAGACCCCCTCCTTTCTTATTGTAGTGCCTGCCCCAGGGAGGTGCTGTTCAATGGGGCTGTATATGGCCCGGGAAGGAGGGGGGTGCCTGGCCACCCTCTCCATATGTTTTATTTTTGGCCTTGCTTCGGGGAGGTGGTGGTCCCTGGGGCCGTAAATGGTCTGCGGAGTGGGCCATGTGCGTCCCCTTTACCAACTTTATATAAACATTAGCCCCTGGGACCTAGCCCACCCAAGGGCTCAATTTTAAACAAGCTTGAAAGCCCGCGCTTGTCTTTTTTTCCAATTTTGCCACAAATTCACAGATCCACCACAATTTCACAGCACAATAGAAAAACAAATTATTGGGGCCTCACCAACAGGCCTCGGGGGTCAGGGTATTCCAACCCTGCCCCCTTCTTCCGTTTCTAAAACTTTTTTTAAGACTCAGCTGAGTCCTAACTGGGTCCTTACTATAACTACCTACTGGCGACAGACAGTAGGTAAAATACATATATTTATTAATTTACACACTTACCTGCAAAATAATTACACTTTTAGTTGTAAAGGCATGCATGGTAAAAATCTGCATGGTAAAGGCATATGCCTTGTAATGGAGGTGTGATAATGACCACATTGTAAATGTGGTTCCCCCCAAAGCACTATCAACATAAGTGGTAGATGGCTGCTGCACTTCTACAGAGTTAAGCAGCACACCTCACATTACTAAGAAGCACCAGAAATTCCTACTACAGAAAGATAAGGCGTTCAAAAGCTGATTTCATATGTAAACAATTAGACCAAGCTACGAATCACCCCAAAAGACTATTCAAAATTATCAAAGCTCAATCTAAGGGTGTCTCCCACTCCCCCCAAGCTAATCCAGAAACACTCTCCAATTGCGAGGAACTTACCTCATTTTTCACAACAAAGACTGAAAACTTAAAGACAGACCTACTTAACGACTTATTATCCCACATCTACCCACACATGGACTCCTCGCTGACCTCACCTATGTCCTTGCTTAACTCCTCTGCACAGCTCGATCTCAAGAACAACGCCTCCTGGACCACCTTCAACTTCTACAGCGAAGAAACAATCTTAAACACACTCATGGCTTTGAATCCCTCCAATCATTTTACTGACCCTCTCCCAGCAACCCACTCAAATACCTTCATGCCACTGATTGTGCCCCTATGGACCAGGATTATAAATACCTCGCTTTTGCAAGGAACCATCCCAGACATCCTTAAAGCTGGTCAGGTATCCCCAATCCTAAAGAAAGTATCAGCAGACCTGTCGGACCTGAATAACTATCGCCCAATATCCAACACCTCGATCCTGGCCAAACTACTCGAGACATGTATCCACATGCAGCTTAGTAACCACATTGAGCTCTTCAACCTGCTCGACCAATTCCAATCTGGCTTTCGATCAGGGCACAGTACAGAATCAGCCATTACCCACATAATAGATGACGCACTACAAATACTGGATAAAAACAAAGCCTGTTTGTTAATACTACTAGATTTATGTTCCGTCTTCGATACAGTCAAACACGACAACCTACCAGACCTCCTGAAACATAGAATGGGTTTATCTGGAACGGTGTTAAACTGGTTCTTTTCCTTCCTCCAAAACAGAACACACAAAGATTCAAGATCAACCAATCTCTATCTAACCCCACCCCAGTCACCTAGGGAGTTCCCCAGGGATCTTCCCTTTCCCCAACACTCTTCAATCTGTTTATGGAACCACTCACTGAGCTTTTCAATTCCTCAAACATCCAATATCACATGTACGCCGACGACACACAACTCTACATTAAGGTCCAATCTCTTGAAGACACCAAGTCCCTTTACTCAACGCTCCAAAAGACACAATCCTGGCTGGCAAAGAACCATTTAAAACTAAACACACGAAAACCAGAATTCCTCTTAATCGCTCCCCCCAACCAAACAACCATCATCCGCGAGTGGATGAAGCACCTAACTGCACTCGACGGTCAACCTCTTATCATTGACTCTGCTAAATCTCTAGGAATAACTCTGGACAATAAGCGAAGTATGCAGAAACACATCAGCGCTGCAACTAAAGGAGCTAATTTTCAGATGAACACCCTGAGAATACTGAAACTTTTCATATCCGCAAATGACTTTAAACAGGCAATTCAAGCTCTAGTAATTCCCAGAGTGGACTATGGGAGTGTAGCTATCTGCGGCCTTCCCAGATCAATACCCGCTCTGCGAAGAGCCTCAATCAATACTGCTGCTAGAGTCATCACAGGCTCCAAAAGAAACTGCCACATCTCCCCGGACCTTCGCTCCCTCAACTGCCAGAATCCATTTGAACATCGCCTGTATGACACATAAGGCATTGCACCACAAAACCCTGAGATACCTTGCGGAGAAACTAGTGCTATCGGGTGGTAATAGATCTTCAAGAAGTTCTGATAATCTTTTACTCAAACCACAACGTTTCTCCAAGAAAAAAACCATACATGGCCACCAGAAACTAGACTCAATCCATCCGCTACCTTTTTAAAAAAGAGAAGTGAAATCCATTTGATTGTCTAAATTCACCTGAACTTTCTGTTCACTCTTGTAGATATGTGCTAGTCCCTAATAGTTACCAGTAATATGTTTGCATAATTGTCGATTTACATTTACATTTACA
This sequence comes from Lissotriton vulgaris, assembly GCF_964263255.1. NCBI lineage: Eukaryota > Metazoa > Chordata > Amphibia > Caudata > Salamandridae > Lissotriton > Lissotriton vulgaris. The sequence goes on from NC_141700.1 coordinate 272,864,388, forward strand.
TACATTTACATTTGCATAATTAATTTTATTTGTATGTATATGTCATTCACCTGTATTTACCCTGTGAAGCGCTCTGATACCCGCAAGGGTCTTGTTCACACTATACATAGCCGTCAAAATAAAAATAAATACAAGCGTGGTAGTGTCAGCATAGTGTGTTTTAGAAATAGTAGTGTGATCAGGTCTTTTTACCCGTATCACTGGAGTGAGGCCATCCAAACTTATGTAAAGTTCTGCTGCTGTGTGCTTGACTCACCCTAGGCATGCACGATGTTAGCATGTAGTGCTGTGAAGTGTGCATATGTGCATGTTGTGATGTATGTGAGCCTGTGAGTAGTACAATACATGGAGGCCTGTGGGTTCCATATCGGCAGTACAGGGTCTTGAGGAAGGCCTTGGGATTCCCCCAGACAGATTTGTGGATTGGTAAATTCCTGAGAGCTGGGTGAGACTTCCTCTATGGTCCATTATCTCTTTCCTCCCCTTACATTCCCTGGCCTCCAAGAAGGTCACTGCCTGCCCCTTATGACTGCTTTATGTGAATCACAAATGGCTGCATGTGAGGGCACTGAGCCCAGGTTTGTGATGAAGAAAGGTGAGGTAACGTTTTGCAGAAAATCTGGGTGAGACACACTCTGGAGCAGGCGTCAGCTCTTGAGCTAACTGAGTAGCTCACCTGTGTGCAGCCCAGCTTATTAAATTAGAAAGATTTTGCTTGGTTGAATTAATATACATATAAAGAAATTGAAATTATACTGTACTAATAATATTAGTAGCTGTTAATGTGTTTTATTGAACATAAGTAGCTCTCAATACAGAAAAGGTTGGAGACCCCTGCAGTCTGGAGGAAGGGAGAGCCATGCTCTCCTGTGCACTTCAAAAGGGTTTTTTGTTTATGAAAAGGTCACTGGTCAGTGGGGTCTGGGCAGATCCAAGAAGGAGATGATACTGATAAGGGAATCATAAAGAATAGGGCTGGGGGCTTTTACAACCTTTTGTTAGGCATATATGAGTGAGGCTGACATTCAAGTGTGGTCCATGAGTAACTGCCATGGCCTGTGTTGTGTGGTTTCTTGGGTAGGAGTCTTTATTTGTGTCTTGAAATAGATTTAAAAAGGGAAAAGGGGAGCTACAAGTTTCCAAATTATGAACTGTCAAGCAGCCAGAATGGGGCGTAGTTCGCAGTTGTGAAGTTCAGCAAGAGTTCTGCCTAGTGTAACCAGGATTAAGGATTAATCCTGCCAGGCTCCCGCTGGGTGAAGCAGACATCGCCCAGAGAAATCAATACCACCTGCCCTGAGCCTGGAGCACCAGTGCCTGCCTGCCAAGACCAGAGGATCCTGTGAGGAAGAGACAGCTGGAAGGGAGCAAGATCCAGTGGGGGATCCTGGTGAGTGGATATCCATAGCGAGCTTTGACAATGCAGCTGTTGCACTGATCAGGCCGCTGCTCATTTGCCCATTTGCTGCCCATAAAGTCTGCAACCCCATATGCAAGAGGGGGACGCCATGAAGAAAGCTGCTGCTTCACTGATAGGGCCGTTGCCTGTATGCGGAATAAAGTCAGCGGCCTTGTATGCTAAGGTGGGCCACTGTAAAGAGCAAGGGCTGTCACCCTAGTGCACCTTATGCCAAGAAGGAGGGCAGCAGCCAGAAGCAAAATATGACCACAAGAGAGCAGCAGGTCCTGACTCGTGCTCCTGGAGTCCTCACTGAAGCATCGGAAGCCAGTGACAGCAACTGACCTCCCAGAAGGATTAGGGGAACTTACCACATCATCTGCGGAAGCGCTGCGTATAACCAGGCACCTGGCCTGCGGCGAAGAGACTACCACTCAACTCCAGCAGCCGCTGCTGTCTACAGCGATATTGAAGTTGCTGAACGCTCCTGGGGTCTTCCATATTGCAATACCAGTGGGAACGGACAGGACTTATCCCCGGGCTGGTGAGTTCAGGAGCAACTTGCTCTGCCTCACTGCAGGACTTCTAAGACAGCATCATGGCATGACCTAACCGGCATGTTGTCTATCGTAAATGGGGAAAAACCAAAAATGGTAGACAGGGAAGTGGTTCTGCCCAGATATCCCTAGAGCACCGGTCTTAGTAGGGGGGTGAGTACTATTTGTGTATGTCACTTTTCACTTTGTATTTATACATAAATACTACCTTTTCATAAAAGCTAGTATTTGGCTGGACATTAATGTAAATGGTTTGTTGGATGTATTTGAGTCTTGAGCCTGTGTTCACCTCTTACGCCTACCATCCACCCCCCACCCCCAGAAGCCTTCGACTGCTTGACCCACGCTACCAATGAGAGTGAAGTGCTGAAGGCCACAATCACCACGGTTGGGTCCAGTAACTCCTGCTTGCCTTGTGACCCTTTAAAATGGTTCTGACACTAACACATAGAGGCCTGCAGGTAAACATTAAAGAATAAATTGCTAGTTATGGGCAAATTGGCCTGGTCCAACACAACGTTTTGAACTTAGGAAATGGGGAACAATTCCGGCAAAATATTATGCTGGCTTGCCAATAGTGCTACAGTGCAAGGTTTATAGAGACCACTACTGGCTAATATGGAAAATTCTCCAGAGACCTTTTAACAACAGGGATGAAATTTGCCATTTACTATAAGCAGCTTAACAGAGCCCATGATCCTCCTGAAGCTGAACAAGAAAACCACATTGTGGAGGACCTGATATCGCCTAAGCTTTCTCAGGAAGACAGACGAGTGTTGAACTCTCACTGGCTTAGCAAGCGATCCTAGAGGTAATTTAAAAAATACCCCCTGGGGAAAAACAATGGCGCATGATGGCCAGTTGATAGAATTCTTTGAGGATTATGACTCCCTTTTGGCTTTGAACGTGTTGGGTCTCTTTGTGGAAGAGCTACAGTCTGGCATATTGCCAAAGGTTTGGCACGGCAGTACTATTTTGGTGCTTTTAAAACCTGATGCACCCCAGATCGATTGCACGTCCTATCAGCCTTTCTTGCTTATCAATATTGAAGCTAAAAGCTTGGTCAAGGTTCTCACTGATTATTTGCTTACTGCTCCTCCCTTGTCCATCGAGACCAGAGAAGCATTATAGCGAGGCAGGGCACTTCTGACTCTCTGCAGTGCTTACGCACCACCCTCCAACATCCCAGCTGCTTCCGGGGCAGTAAGATCCTGTTCCTCATGGACTTGGAGAATGCCTTCAATTCTGTCCACTGGCCAGTCAGTATGAACTTTGGCCCACTGTTCTAAAAGTTCATCAGCAAGCTTTATTGTTCTCCCTGGGCTCCAGTCAAGGTTAAGGTGATCATCTCTACTCTTTTCCTGACTGAGCATGGAACAAGGCAGTGGTGCCTCCTGCATTTGAGATCATGCAGAGTGGATCTGGCTAGATGTGCAGCTGTCGATGTTCAGGTGGGACAACCAACACAAAGATAGAGTAGCCCTTTATGCGGATGGCATGCTCCTGTATATGCAGACCCAGATTTCTCCATCCCAGACTAATGAAGATGCTATGGATTTATGCCAGTGCCTCCAGTCTCAGCATCGACAGGGGTAAAATAAAATCTCTACCTCTGTCACTGGTGCACCTTGTACCTCCCAGGCCAAAACTGGGCTCAAATGGGCATCGAACCGCTTCAAAACGTTGGTATCTAAGTGGCTAGGGACCAACTGAGGTGAGGTTCTGTAAAATTCTGTCTTGTCTCTGAGGTTATGGTTCCGTCACGATTTTGGTGATGTTGTACCGTATTTAGTAAGTGCGGCTAATATGGAGTGAATTCGTCAGTTGCATGGGTTTCGTTGTTCATGCACTTATTAACTAGGCCTTTTCTTGACTCTTGGGTGAACTGTAAGAAACCGACCTTGCGAAGCTAATTTCCTTGGTTGATTGTTGTCTGAGATTGCCAATCAATGTTCAGGACATTGTTAACTTTTGGGTTCTTTACACATGCTTTATCTTGCTCGCTATCTGTCATTGTTTCTTTTTCTATGCTCTTTCATTACATGCATTGTGCTTTCAATTATGGGTTTGTCCGGCTTGTGGAGATTGGATTCGGGACATTTCTAATAATTAACTTGTGGGTTGGGGCAATGTAAACTGAGGTTTTTGCTATGTGATACTTTGTTTGAGAATGTACCTTAGTGGCTGGAATTTTACGCAGAGGGTGTGCATTCGTAATGTGAATTTTGGCATAAAAAGGGATGTCTTGCCTTACAAAATTGAACAGTCTCCTGAGTTGTACACAGTGCTGTATTTCTAGGAACAGCTACCACTTTTTGATGGATGTCCAAAGTCTAGGTTAGGCTCAGATCGTCTTCTACTGTGTGGTCACCCTCAAACATCCTGTGAAGGATACAATGCTCTGAATTTGTCCGAGACCGATGTGAGAATTTGGATATTACTTTGTATTTTTCTAAACCTGTGTTTATAAGAGAAAAATGTTCCAGAATGCGAGCAAAATTTCTTCTCAGCATGGGTCTTCACAGCCCCACGCTAACAGTAGAGAAGACATTAGAGCAGAAACAGCACTGTCCATGTTCTGCTGTCTCATTTGGGTCTGTGGAGGCCGGCAGAGGTAGGAGAAGGCGGTTGAGACCACCAACCATCATTCCGCCATCATGCTCGGGTCCCTTGAGACCTGGGGGAGGTGGCTGAACGAAGGGGAGCAAGCGATTCTTCTGGGTGATGTCACAACAGCAGTTAACCCCGTAGGGGAAGCACTATTGAAGCCATATACAACAAGGAAATTAGAGACAGGCTTTTACAGAGGGTTTGCAGGCTTCCATGGATTATATCCTTAATGCACAACCAAGGTACTTCTTATTTTATAGTTTACATGCTTACAGGAGATTGAATTGACAGTTATTTATTGGGATTGCCCATCTATGGACAGTTATGGCAGCACTATTGATTTTACGCAGCTCTACTGCGAGGCATGAGACCATCGTTATTAGTAGCCTTTTGGGGAGGTCGAAGCCCATGTGGAATATTCTGCCATCTCACTTCATGTTTTCAGATCAAACGGGGACAACAAGTACGAGAAAACTGATCATTGTCCGTCAACCCATTCTGCCTTTGTGATCTTGCTCAGGTCTTCACACTCACACAAGGATAAACCATTCATAAATATACAATTTTACAACCTAATTTGCTCATTTTATCTTCTAGTCTTGACTACTGACGCAGCTTTAGATGTCAAACTGGCTCATATATAAATGCACAATTGTGGCAAGCCACTGTCTATTTTCTATTATTACTGAGAAGGAGCCTCTTACACCTTGTCCCTGGCTGGACGCATGGTGCAGAATGAAGGCCAGTCTCTTCCAGTGCTGGGCCTTGTTTCTGGCCATGACTGAGGTGACTGCTTAGGAAAAGGGCAGCTTTCAAGTGATCAGATATGCAGTGAGCAGAGGAGTACCAGCGGAGGGCTGCCGTCCACACACTATGCACGTCTTGTAATCAGGCAGATGATACTTAAAGTACATGTTAAAAGGAGATAAAAATACCTGAGATCCAACCACAACAGCACCACCTCCCCCAACCTTGTGTGTACAAAAAACAAAAAAAAAGGATTTGCCTCAAGTAGCGATCAAGCCAAAAATTGAAATAGAGCAGGTTTCTGACCTCACTGGCAGTGACAAAGCTGAACTCAATAGAGAGGGATGCAGAGAATATAGTATTTGGGACAGTCCGTTCTCGAGAAGGCCATGGAACAATGAGGGTCCGGGAAAGAGGCACAAACAATAAATCCCATGCCTCACACTCCAACAAACTTTCTTGGCAAAGCCACCACGCGCCAACATTTACTCTGTTAGAAGTAGGAGAACACTGAATGAAAGAGTACCATGTAGATACAGAGAAAGGCAACTTTTGGTTTTGCTTTGTTCGCCCTAAGTTGCTCACTTTGCCACTGGATTCAAGCTAGCCTGGCTGATGATGGCTGATTAGCCAGAAACCTGTCTCAGGATGCTTGTTCCCGGTCCAGGGAAGACATGGCTTGGCAGTTCGGGCTAGACTGTTCCCATGAGGCACAGTGTCAGACTGATTTGCATATGGCCATGTCTGAACTGGGGTGGCGGAGTGAGCTAAAGAATGATGATTGATTAAACCCAGATCAGTTGACTGGGGGTGAGTGCTTGCAATGTTCAACACTCCGTCCATTATCCCCTTTGGTTTTGCATAGTACAGTTTATCCCAAAAATAATATTGTTTAAAAAGTGTAGACAAAGACTAGATTGAAAGATTAGAAACGCCATACCTACGAAACAGATGTAAATCAAAGAAAAAAAATTGTAAGTGATTGTAGAGACAACATGAGTAATCCAACATCAAACAATTGTTTAAAAATGCACTATAACTTGCACTAACACAGTTACTGCCTATTTTCTCTCAGCCCACCAGGCCCTTGCTGACTATCCTATTGGGGCAGAGAGGCAGTATTAGCCCATCCCTCACCTACTGATCAATTAAAAAATGTACAGTAACTCAAGTAATTCACATATATCTGATAACCACAGGAATCGAAAGCAGCACACGGAATACATTATGTTACAAATAACTTTGAAAATAAATTACAGGTCAGCAAAAAATGCTCATTAGCTCTGTTTTGGACCACGGCCAACAAACCAAGGGCCACAAGTTTAAGCAGCATGCGGGCTCAGCTCTGTAGCTACCTGGGGCTACACAAGGCATAGCCAGAAGATCAAGGCTCTTGATTACAGGGAGGAGAGCTTTGTTTGCAGAAGGGTAGATTTCATCAACATCAACACCCTGGAAACCTCGGTAACCGCACTGCAGGTGCTAGGCCGCCTGACTGAAGGCACTCGGCCAAGAGAACGCCACTCAGATTTCTAGACCAACAAGACTTCTCTTTCAACTGGTTGATGCAAGTACCTACTCTGACCATTTGAGGAGCCCCGAGGCCATTCCAACGCCCGTTCACATTGTCGCAAACCAAACAAGTGGGTGGGTCCTCCTGGAGACGCAGCAGCAGCCTTGGAGGCAGAGTGAGGAGGTGAAGAGGGAAGGACAGCTCGCAGTGCTCAACAGGAAAACTGGGTGCTAGAGTAACTTTAAGCGCAATGATGCTAAGACGGTAGGTTTACTACAGATACTGTTATTGAAGTATGACTACTCACATATCCAATCCCACCTGAAATCAAGCTTGTGCAGAGCCCAAGAATAAGCTCTATCATTAATGGCTGCAGTTAGAACTTGTGAAGCTGCAGTGCAGTGAACCTACATGATTTTGTACCCAAAGTGATCCATGGTGAAGACCCAACTACCCCTACGGCTGATGACTGCCTCTTCAGCACAGCCTACACCAGTCACAGAATGGGGTCTGCCCCCTGCCAATCATGGAGACTGGTGTCTATCGAGCCACAGATCGAGCAGCACAAAAACATAAAATGGCAATTAACGAGAAAAATCATAAAGCATTTCCATACCACAATAGATACAGCTGATGCATTAAGGCAGGAGTCTCGAAACCGGTCCTGGAGGGCCGGATCCATGCCAGATTTTTAAATTAACTACATGTATCTCAATGGGGATATCCAAAAAATCTGGCATGGATCCGGCCCTCCAGGACTGGTTTGGAGACCCCTGCATTAAGGTATTTACTTACTTAGAAGGGCATTAGTGGTATTATTTGGACATCTTGTATCGATAAGTCTCAAAAACATCAATTAAATCACAAAGGTCAAGGTTTTTCCCCCCCCAAAAGACTCACTTACAAAATTCTTCCAGATGTGGACCTGGCTTGAGAAACTTAGGTGGCATGCCACACTTCCGCAGTTTGGTTTTATACTAGCTGTATAACCTACGTATACTATTCCAAAAGGAGGTAAGTATATCAGGAGTTGTTTTATAATCCATGAGGGAACAGATGACATTTTACTAAACCATACTCCTTGCAGCTACAGAGGGAACAGTACCTGCTTCCATCATTTTATGTCTCATCTCAGACTGAGTTTCATTAATGAAATGCTAGAAGAACATGGACGATACCAACAGTGTATCACCAGTGAACTTGCAATGCTCAATACCTGAAAACCACCAAGTGTCTTTTTGACAGTTTTCCACTGTCAGTGTGTTCTTTTTAATCCATTCTTTTATGGACTATCACTCCTTTTGTCTCATACATCTGAACATCCTTATTCTGCATTACAAAGTATACAGCCAGCTTCCTTCACTGGAAAGGAGTCCAGAGAGGATCCACTGGTGTTATGCAACATTGACTGCGAAGCCTCGGCCAAAGGGAAGAAAGACGCATACAAGCCTCAGGGCAGGGCACAAGTCCTAAAAAAAGAAGTGGGGGGACGCGGTCACCGGAAGTGACGTCACAACAGGAAGTGACGTCACGAAAGGTGGCTCTGATCTCGTCCTAGAGAGGCCAAAAGGGTGCTGTCCAGCTGTTTGGCTGGGGGGACGGCGTCCCCCCTGTAGAATAAGTGGGGGGACGCCATCCACCCGCGTGGTACCCAGACTCGAGCCCTGCCTCAGGGCTTCCTACAGGCATGCGGTCACCGCGGTCAGTCGAAGGCAGCATAAGCTGCAACAAACCTATGTAGCCACCCAACCACATTAAATCAGTTCTACCAGAGCTCTACCTATTTCTGTTCATTTCACATAGCCTTGGAGGATGGAGAAACTATCACACATTTGTTCTGTTTAAGAGGAGCACAGGAAGAATCACTGCTCGTGCCCTCTTCTCACTGTATGGCTCAATATCGATTGCAGTAATATAGATTTGCACATATATCGACTCCAGAATATTAACTACCTCCATATTGGCAAAGAAATCGGATTTATACAATTACAGATTTACTATGCTTAACTTTACTTTGACGAGATGTAGGTAGTCTGTATTATTTTTTTTCTTATACCCTTACCTTTACATTTGACCCACCCTGGTGACACCAAGATAAGGTACATTCATTTACACAGTACAGCGTGCCTCTGTGATAAACCAGAACCAAATCTCCGGCCGATGAGGCCAGCCCTTTTGCATCCCTCTCCAGACAGGAACAGCACCTCTCAAATGTGCTGTTTTAGGGGACGCTTCATTTTGGGCTTCAAAACAGTGGAAATATCTGTGGCGGGTGCTCTGATACAGGGTCAGGGAAGCTACAGTTTACCAGAGGGCCCAGAGCAGTGCAAGCAGTGGTCAGACCTGGATAATATTCTCAAAAGTGCCCAAACCTTTCCAGTTACTGTTGTGTGGCCATCAGCATTCACAGTGGACTGACATCCCAACAGTCATCACATTCAGTTTGGAAGTTTTTCGCGGTTGCGAGGACAGCAGTGGTGCTGGACACCTTATCTTATTGAGGGGATCTCCAGGTGTGATGTGAAATGATGGTTCTCAGTTGCACGGTAAAACCAGCAAACATTAACAAAGGGTTTGTAGAATCTGTAAAGAACATTTATAAAATGGTTCTGACCTATATTGTCCATATTTCCAAACTTCTCTTATTAAAAAGGGATGCTACCATAAACTCACCTGCATCAGCCCGAGCGGAGACTGGTCGTCGTAAGACACCTTTCTCTCACAATAATATCTAGGACTGATGTAGACAAAGCGTTAGAGCTCAAGAATAGTGGGCCCTAACTGAATCCTGAATAACAAGACCAATGACCATGATATCTTCCCACACGAGAAAAGGGGCCAGGATCGATACATATTCATCATTTTACTAAGAAGCCGCACTATATTGATTGGAAGTATCGCCCATCGAAAGCACATTAACTGAATTTGGGAGACAATTAGATTCTGGAATGATTAGGGGGCCATCTTGTGAAGGACGTTACAAAAGATTTCAAAACCCCAATAGACATCATCAAACAAAGCAACATTCTAGAATGCATATTGTTGGTGACTGTTAGCATGAAGTCCTGGGTAAAGAGAACTCTTTTGTCCTGCACAACGGATGCCCCTTTACTAATCCAGCCATAGTACGCTTTGCAAGGCCAAAGACAGCGCTCAGCGGGCTCTGGACAAGGCCCGACTACAGCTTTGTCCTTTACTTGCCATTTCGATGCAATAAGTAAAATCGTCAGTGGCACATGTGGTCATGGGAAATCACTGGGGCAAGCTGATTGCACTGCAAAGCTCACCACAAAGTACCATCTTAAGTGTTATAAAATTTCAGATCACAACTATAATGTCCCGTTAACTGAGGCCTGTCCACTGATTATCATTAAGATGGCTGCTTGACTGTTAGTAACACCTGTTATTTACAGCACTTATAATAGCAGAAGATCGGTAGAAAATGCTGTTTAAAAAAACGCTGTAACATTTGCAATGGCATCATAGGCACATGCCCAACAATCTGAATTGTTTGTACTCAATGTATATCACTGAGGGTGTAAATGCTGGTGAGCCTGAGCGATGCAAAGGTGGTATGGGGAGTTGTGGCATGTTGTTTATTGTAACTTGCGAATTACAGTGGCTTTTAAACTGTGCTACTTTTCTATATATACAATTTGCGCGTGTATGTAATCTGTTTTGTGTCTGCACTACAGCAAACTACTCTCAGTGTTAGACCAGGAAGAAAGAAAGGGTTCCGAAACCAGGGTTCTCGCGTCTATCTTTTTTACTTCACAATAGCTGGTTTCAGTTTTTCTGCTGGATACTCTATTTACATGCATATTCCCCATTTCTTAAATCTCCTCTAAACATCCGTTTAGATCTGAAAACGTTGAAACAGCACTCCTGTTCCTATCCGTGGCTCTCGGATCTCTCTCAACCTCGCTGGCGTCAGGGGCGGCTCTAGGCTCATGGCGGCCCTGGGCAGGGAGCGTAGGTAGGGGGCCCCGGAAGAGGGGGTCCGGGCGGGGCAGAGCACAGAGGCCAGTGAAGAGTGGGGGGTCAGGGTGTTTGGAAGTGGAACAGAGCCTGAGGCCGCCAAATCCCTGCCTGAGGCCACCACGCAACTATGTATCCATCCTCAGAGGATTATTATTTTAAGGATATTTATTGGCGTGGTGGCCCCTGGGGTTTGGTGGCCCTGTGCAGGTGCACAGCTTGCATATGCCTAAGGCCGCCCCTGCTGGCGTCATGGAGATCGCATCCTGGTGCTGTGACGGTGTTTCCTTGTTCCGTTATTTCAATTCCTACAGAAGTGGATGCGAGGCTTTACAAACTTGACAAATGAATATAAATTGTAACAAAATATAAATTGAAATCTTAATAATGCATTCAAGACTCCTGAGAACAAGAAAGTGGGAGGGAATGTGTGTGAAATCTTCATGTAGATAGAGTATCCGCCAGAAAGATCGTTATTGAAGGCAAGTAACTTTCTTGCAGATTCCTCACCTCTAGAATCAATACCCGAGCAAAGTTCCCCAGAGGGTGCATCTGAAGAGATCCTATGAAGAGGTTCTGCAGCACAGATATGGCAAATGCCCACCCTGTGGACTTCAAAGTCGGTACAATAACGTCTGGTGGGGGGGAGGAGCCAAGCCAGCAACCGCGATGGCCGCCTGACTCCTCGGCTCCGCCGACCCGCCTGCTTTCTTCCCGAAGCCCACCGGATCCTGATGCCTATCCTGCTTGGAAGTGGGCGCTTCGGAACCGCGCTGGTCTCCCGACTCGGATGATGTGCTCCCCGTAGACCGGCTCGCAGTGGCACCGGAGCTCCGTCCTCGTCCTGTCCCTCCGTGGCGTGTGAGGGTCCGGGTCTTTGTTCCTCAGCGCGGCTGCCCCTGGACTCGACAACAACGACAGCCTGCAGCGGGAGGGATCGGCGGCTGGCGAGATACTGTTGCAATACTTGCTACAGTTTGCCGACCGACCCTCCGCGCCTCCATGCCTCCGTGTTCGCTTTGAAAATTGTAGCGGGCGCCACATTGTATCCTTCGCCCGGCTCGAGATCGGCGCTGGGCGAGTCCCCGTTCCTTGGCGCTGCGGTAGACGCCATCTTCTTGGAGACATTGTATCTCAGCTCGCAGCTTCTGGATACCTGCATGGGTCGCTTTCTATTATGTGAGCAGTTTCTGGCAAAATCGGGACAGCTGGGGTTTGCCTTGTAGCGTTGACCCGTTCTAACTGCGCCACTTCATAGCATCATCGGCTTCATCATCGGGATGGACTCCGGTGGACGCCCCAGCGGACGACAACATGGCGACGCCCTCCGGGGACGTGACTCTGCTGCCGAGAAACCCATTTTGCCTGCTGAGGTTTTACATGCCCTATGCGACCTGAGATCACTCATTAGAGCGAGCGCCCGGGACCTGAGTGACCGTCTGGATGCTGTACTGCCTGGAGAGCCTTCGGACGTTAGCGCTGCCTGCTACCCCTCGCCAGCCCTGCTGCACCCGGTGATCGGTGGTGATGTCCTGAGCGCCCTGCCATATGTAGCGACGCGGAACCCCCCGGATGAATCGGCTGTCGAGCCCCCCACCCAGGATGTGCTGATGCATGTGGCAGTGGAACCTGCCCTTTGGCTGGAGATTTCTTGTGGGTCGACCTGCCTTGTGCCCACCTTGGGGCCCCCCGGGGTGCCCCCCTGTTCTGCCGGAGGATTGTTGCGTTGGCCCTGGCTGGTCGGCCTTCAAGTACTGTTGCTGGGGTTCTATCCTGATTGGATAGCTTCTGACTGTTTGGCGCTACGTGGGACAAATTTCTTTGTGGGGTTTTTGACTCGGCGGTGGTCCCTACATCTGCGCTTCTCGCCCAAGATGGCCGCTGCCCGCCCGGACTTCACTGATGGGCTAGATCGACGGGGACAAGGCTGACATTGTCTCTATGGTTTCCGGATGGTTGGATGCTGTTATGGCTGACGGAACACTAGCATAGTTGGACTGATGTATGCTACTACACTTTGCTCGCTCGCCTTTTCCAAGATGTCTACCATGAGGCTGGACCATGCCGCTGCTTCACATCGCAGGGGTCAGGGCTGAGGTTGTCTCCTGTTATGCACGGTCTGTCTCTGCTAGCACTGCTGGATACTGATGGACTGCCGGGGATAGTGAATATGGGTATTGTATTGGTCGCGGGGCCCGGGATCGGGCGGCTGGAGATATGTGATGGTGGTCTTGGGAATTTCTGCTGGTCCTCGGTGATTTCTTAAGGGTAATGGATGCATTGATGGGTGGGGACTATGATGTGACTGTTCTTTGTCTGATTTATCCGTTTACTTGATATGTTTCTCCCCACCTGCACTTTTGATTGCTACTACTCTTAAGCAGATGGTATTTTGAGTGAGGGATGTTTATAGGACCGGTGGTGACCGAGATTACGTTGAATCTGGCTCCTCCCTGCCTTCTCTGAGAGTTGGAGGGTGGGATGGCTTTTCTCACTCTCTATACTCTCTTTCCCACTTGGGGGTTTCTTGGGGCGACAGGCATGCCTATGGGGGGGGGGTGGGCCGTGGCCTTCCGCTGGTATGCAGGGTGGGGGGATGGGATGTGTTTTATGTCTTCTCTTTGTTTCTATGGCCCTCTTTCTTTTTCTTCTCTTCTTCTGTTTTCTTTTTCTATCTCTCTTCGCTTCCTTTGGGGTCGGGGTTCAGTCTTATTACGGAGTTTATTGTATCCTCTCAGCATGTGACATAGCGGTTGATCCTGGTTCTTATATGGCGGTCATTTGTTTTCTGTCACATGCCTTCCTCTAACACGCCTCCTTCCGGATGCTCCTCAAATGATAATAGCTATCCTGGTCAGTGATTGGCTTTTACTCGTTTTGTAGCTTTAGATTCGCACTCTACAAAATTATAAAATTAAACCTTTTTATATCCTTATGCTATTGTTCCATGTCACATACAATACTCTTTGCTCATAGACAGCTCTAATGGCGTTCTGTTCCGTTGATTCTGCTTTATCCTTTTCCTATATGTCATAGCGGCCGGCCCTGAGGGGTTGTAGGCAGACGCTGTGTATTGTGCATTTTACAAATAAAGGTTTTAAAAAAAAATAAAAAAAAAACAAATAACGTCTGGTGAATGTGTCAAAGCTGAGGAATTTTATTGGCTTACTGTGGCAAAAGAAATTTCCTGCTAATGTCCTAATAACTTAAGTTGACCACCAATTGTAACTTTTTTTCCCAGAAACAAATGCTCTCCTCTTGTTTTTCCACCCATGTCAATTTTGTTTACATTTTATTTTAACGTGGTCAATACATTGCAAATCTTCAAATATAAAAGTTTCCCTCAAGAGAGCAGTTGTAACAAATACACTCAAGTGTGGAGAATATTATATATTTACAGAAAGTATGCGTTTTGTGATTTGGTGTAAATCAGTTTAAGAGAAGTTAAGGCACAAAAATATTTGCATATCAGTACGGTTGGGTTTGAGGGACTATCATGAGAGTATTGTGAGTGCAACTTCATAAAACAGAGCGGTCTGATTGGCTTTGGGGGCTTTTTTTCTTCTTGAGTGATCTCAGCAAGCTCTCTGATTGGCTGGCTGCAACATTAACACAAATGTTGCAGAAGCCATTACAGGACTCAGGGACGTAGTCCCCTGTCCTGAAAATGTTTTTAAAAAAAAGTTTTAAGGGTACAGGATAGGGATAGGCGTTGTCGGGGGGTAGTCCCTCAAGGGAACAATTTTAAAAAAGAAACCAAAATGAAGGCCAATGTACTTTAATATTTGGGGAGGAGAACGTGTGTGAACCACCTTTCCCTGAGTGGATTATGGCCCAGGGGACCCCCCCTTTCCCTCCTTGGCCAAAAATCTTTATGAAAGGGGAGAGGGGCATGTGCACGCCCTCCCTGAACTGATCACGGCCCCGGGGACCCCGGCCCCCTGATATAAATATTAAAGGGAAGAGGCACGATACCCCACTCATCGAGCTAATCACTGCCTCAGGGACCCCATGCCCCAAGGCCAGCAAAATATTCAGAGAGGAGGGGGTACAAGGACAACCTCCCTGAGCTTATCACAGCCCGGGTACGCCTTCACCTGTAACCCTCCACAGTATTTACAGGGGAGGGTGGTACATGGCCCCCCTCCCCGTCACAGCCTTAGCAACCACATCCCCCTAAGGTTCACCACAATATTCAATGGGGGGTGAATGCCCCCTCCCCCCAGCTTCTCAAGGACCCGGGAACTCCAGCCCCCAGGGCCAGTTTATATATGGCGTCCCCCCCTGGACACTGTTTCCTTGCCTGCAGGCAGGGAAAACTTGTCTGCTGCCACCTTGGGGCAGATGCAAAAATTCTCCCACCAGGTGGGAGTAGATATTAGTTTCCCTGCCCAAGCTCTAGCAGGCAGAGAAACGGAATTTGCTCCCGCCTGGTGGGAGCAGTGAGAAATACCTGCTTCCTCCGGGCCGGAGCAATTCTGTGGGTACTGCTGCACCCAGGATAGGTGCATGCAGGGAGCCTACCCAACGTTGCTTGCTTGGTTGCTTCAGGTTGGCTCAGGGTCACCTACATTTGAGCCCAGGCATTGGAGTCCCCAGGGCCAATAGAGACTTTGGGAGGGGCGCTGGCCTAAAGTAACTATAACTAGCACCCTCGCAAGGCACTCACATATTACCGCACTCCTGGCCCCTCCCAATAAAAAAGAAAAAGGAACAGTGGTGGCTTCTCCGCTATGGCAGAGGAGCTTCGCCTCACTGCTTTCGAGCAGTGGAAAGGAAAGGAAATATAAAAAGTTAATAACTAAGTTATAATCATTTTATGTTTTCTTTGTGGGCGGCGGGTGGGCGGGGCTGCGCTGCTCACAAAGAAGGGGAGGAGTGGTTTGCCCATTCATAAGTAGGCAATGACTGGTCAGCCCTCTCGGGCCGCCCAAACAAGTCATGCGCCCTTTTCCCATTCTCCAGGAAGGCTGCATTACAGTATGCGTGGGGAACAAGCCCAGGCCCCCATACCCTGGTTAAGCGTAGAACCTGGACGCTCAAAACCAATCACAACGCTGCACGGTCAAGGGAGCCTGGCTGTTCCTGGCTTTCTATACCGCGAGGAGAGCAGGAGCAAGGGGCAGAGACGTGGGACCCGGCGTCAAGTGTATAATATATGTTTTCTTTGATCTCACGCTTCCCCCCCATGCCTGCTTCACCCCCATGGACACCCACGCCCCGCCACCCACAAGTCATGCCAGCCACCACTAAAAAAGGATTGTGGTCCCCCAGGGCTCAGGGACGGGAGCACCGCACCCCCACCCTTAATAAATAAGTATGACCACAGGAATGTGGCCCTGCTGGCCTGTAAACCCTCGGAAGAAGGGCTAAACGCCCCGCTCCCCAATAATTATTCAAAACGGGGTGTTCTGGTAGACTCCGGGACACAAAAATTAATGATAAATGAGTGCAGGAGCAGCTTTTTTATTATTCATACCTGTTTGAAGGACCGCCCTATGAAGCCCTGCAAGGGCTTTTTTTATTTTTTTTTTTATCTTGGTGGTGACCCTAGAATAGAGAGGGGTGGCCCACCAGAGGTAGGTTCAGAGTGTAGAGCATGGTCACTCGGGAGAGGCGTTGTATTCTAGCCATGCATATTCTCTGCAATCACACGTACATAGTTTTATATATTTATTTATGTTTTTGGCCAATAAAAACTGTTACACAATCATTCATTCATTACATTTCATAAAATGTGATTATAAACTTATATTTCTGACAAATCTTTTAAAAAACGGTCACATAACTCCAAATTAAATATGAATATAAAATTACATTAATTCAGTTCTTTTGTGGCCTCAACTTGAGAAACTCGCTACTCAGTGCATGACAGTTTTTCTCAGGGCTTTATGCGATTCCATTATTCAATGTGCAAGAGCTGGTGTTTAAAGTGCTATTGTGATCAGGTACATTATAATTCAAGTGTCTTCTTTCTCGTTACCCTGGAATTTAAAATGCATTGTCCTTTTTCTTTTGTTTTAATCGGTCTTTTAACACAGATTTCTCTAGATTTGACCTTCTGCTCTTCAGCTCAGCGAAATTATTGTTCTTCCCTTATACATTATGTAAAACCTTTGTTAAGGTGCAGATTCAGTAAACTTCCCAGTTAACGTTCTCTATCAAGGTGCTAGTGCCCTAAATTGATTGCTTGAATGCTTTCATGATTACTTTTATAAATTGTACTCCCTGGCATATAAGCGGTATAGAGTAGCCACCCAGCCAATAGGTTACTGCTTGCCTGCATGTTCGAATTTCTAGATTTCGGAAGATTCTTTTCAGTATTATCTTTCTTTATATCAGGAGACTCAGGCAAACGCAGAATATGCGTGCAAGAGTTTCTCCCTTATATTTTCATAAACGACATTCTTTGTTCGATGTCTGATTCTTCCAGGATGGCATTCGATCTTCTGTTTCTCATTTTCCAAAACAGTACTGCATAAACTGGAGTTTTATTTTCAATGAAAAGTGTGCTGTAAGGCAATCCTGGTGCCGTAGTTTTTTATAGGAATTAATCACTGTCCAGGCGTGACGTCGGAGTGCAAGGCTTGTCTTGTCTGTTAAATATGAAAGATGCTTGTTAGTAGCTTTTATCACTTTATAAAAAGCATGTTTCCCGATACTTGCACTCCAGGTGTCTTCTATTCCAAGTTCCTCAATAGCCAGTTTTAGATATAGCCCCCAAGAATCTTTTTCATTTTGTTGTAATTGCTCCTCTAAATCCTTCTAGCACATATGGTTAATTGACCCTCTTTCTGACGCGCCTAATCTCAGCATAGTTTTATAAAGGCCCCTTTATATTGGTATTTTTTATTCAGCAGCGCAAACTCCAAACGCACCTGTGCTGGAGATGCAGTTTTTGGGATGCTAAACACAGATTTATATACTCTTGTTTGGATTTTGTTTAAGATGCCTTCTGCGTGCCCTTTCAATGTCTCCATGCCATAAGCCACAGCTGACATTAACTGAGTACTCATCATTGTTAAAAGAAGGTCAAATGAAGGACAGATCAGTTTCATTCTTAACTTTCTGAAACCATAGTTTAGGGATTGTGCTTTAGCCTGTATTGTTTCTATGTGTTGTTTGCTTCTCATTTGATGCTCCACGAGGAATCCTAAATGTTTGTATGTCTTAACTTCCTCAACTTTTTTCCCTTCCATAAACCAGGTGTACTTCTTGCTTTTAGAGTAGATCATCCAAACTACCTTGGTTTTCTTCAGATTTAGCTCCAGCCCATTTCTACCCATGTATGTTTTTTTTGTGTTGAAATTTTTTATTTTTTTTGTTTTTAAGGCGTCCATATTGGCTGAAGTCCTTTTAGTGTTTGACTCAATAAGACAATATAGTCAGCGTACTGTAGATATTCAATTTCATCTTGAGCCAGTATAGGCGGGTGAGTAATGATGTTCCGTATGGTTTGTGCTAGGTCTGCTAGATATATATTAAAGAGGCACGGGGCCAATACAGACCCCTGTTTTAAACCTTTATTTGTGTAAACTTTGTTCATTACATTCTTGCCATCACCAATTTTGACCTGGGCCCAAGTTCCTGTATATAGTTCTCTGAATGCCATTAGACTATTCGGTACACCCCGTGCAGCCCTTTTATTCCGCAAGTCTTCCTGTGGCACCCAATCAAAGGCAGACACTTAGAGGAGCTAGGTGGAGGCAGAATGTGCCCCTGGAAGGAGCAGGCATCGGCGCGCAGGAATGGGAAGGTTCCTAAGGTCAATGCGAGTTTCATTCAGATCGCGCCCGGATGTCCGGTGAGATAACCACTATAGCTGTGGAGCTAGGAAGTATGCCTCAAAGGAAACGGTCTCTAAATCTCCCTGGTCCATCGGCAGCTGCAGTTTAGCCAAAGCAACATGTCACTTCCCGTATCCTCCTATGAGCGTACAGAGGAGTGTGTGCAGTTCCCTGAAGAATGAATGGGGTGGTATGACAGGGAGGTTGTGAAGTAGCAAAGAAGAGGTGGTGAAAAACCTTTTAAGCTAAGACGACTTTGCCAATGGGTACCAGGTGGAGAGATCACCAAATGTGTATTCGATATCAGACGCCAGTGACGGCTCTGCGAAGATTCCCCTTCTAGAGGCCCAGGGTGGTGTGGTAAAGGCAGATTCCCAGGTAACAGTGGCGCCTGCAAGGGCAGGGTCAGCCCTTCCGGGATGCAGGTGCGAGGGGCTCAGAGTGTTAGTGCAGGTAGGTCAGTTACAAGAGCAATAGGCATGGGCTTGTGTGTGCTGCCTTTGAGAGACTTTTCGTGGTGGCTCACTACATGGGCCTTCTCGCCAAATTTGGACCACAACGTTGGTGCAGGGCTAAGCAGGGGGAGTGGTACTCCAGACTTCTATGTCCCCAGTCTGGTGGGATCCCCTCCAACCTGCTTTGCGAGAGATCGTCTAAAGGGATCTGGGGTCCCAACTATTGCGCAGAAGTGCTGCCAGGGCGGGCCTCCTACACCCTTCCTCACAGCTGCAGGCAGTCTTTTATGGTGCGATCCTATGCGACTTGATGTCAGCACTGATGTAGGCAGGGTTGTTCCCTCTGCGCCACCTGTGCGGCCTGTGTTGCCGATGTTCAGTCCAGTCAGGGATGAGATGGGCCTTCTGATGGTGTGCCAGCTGCTCTCATGGGGCCAGCCGCTCTCATGGGCCCCTGGGCCCCATCTTCTGGTCGCGGCTGACAGCCGCCACCCCAGCAGTCCTTCACAGGCCCGCAGGTCTTGGTGCACCTCAATATGGGTGCTGCACAGGGTCCACCTGTAAGGGGGTCCAGCTCCGCCAGCAGTCTCGACTCTCCACAAGCTTTGTTATCTGGTTACCACACAGGGCTCTTTGTCACTGCAGCAGCTCGAGGGCTGGCTGGAGCACACTCACCAGTCCCAGTCACAGTGGTTCTTGCAGTGATGACCATCCAGGGTCCCCAGGGCTCCTACGCCACCTCTGGTAATGCTGTGCTGTTGTGGGGACAGATCGGGGTCCGGGCCTCCTCTGTGTCACTCACTCAGACTGGGTGTGCTGGAGGTGTAGCCCCTATCTTGTTCCCAGCTGTGACGCAGGTCATGCAGGTTTTGTCAGCAAGCAGCCTTAATTGGAATATCAACACCTCAGTGTTATATCCAGTGTCTCCTAATTCCTTGCTGCTCAGCCTGTGTGAGTGTGATGTAATAGAATGTTCATGAGTGCGTGGTTTGGATGAGTGGTCAGTTGGAATGAGTGGGGCTGAGCAACAGGATGCAGTTACAGGTGGGGCATTTACCATCTTACTTATTACTGAATAAACTACATAATCTTCACTACTGGTTACTGGACTAATTACTTACAAGGGTCTTACTTCATTTACAAAAGTGGCGACGATTTTGAAAAGAACCACACGTGAAGATCCAAGAAACAAAACCAGAAACTAAAAAGGATTTGACCAGAGTCCAAAGAGAAGCCTGAGTAACACCTTGGATACCCCACCAGTGTCTTCCACAACAGTAAGCCTACACATTGGACGTTTTGGGTGCTGAACTATTTTGTGGAAGATCTACCTGACTACAGCGAGCCTACTTAATTCATGATTTGATGTACTACCTGATGCTTGAAACCTTCCAATCTACACCAGCCTTCTGAAACCAACTAGCAGGATCATATTGAGAAGTTTTCAACGTTTAATTTTGGGTGGCTGGATGTCGTACAGGACAGCAGTCATCAATAATCCAAAGAACTGGCACATTCTATGAACCAGTAACTTTGCATGTATTTGGTACATCATTTCCAGTTCAAACTGTGAGAAATCTGCAATGTTTCCAGCGATGTAACTGTGATGGGGAGCCTGTAACATAGGCTGCGTATAACTTTTACAGTGCTATGTGACAGCCTGTGTCTAAGTGACAGTTTTAAAATATATATGAATATCCATATAAATTCATGTGTATGCACTTCAAAAGATATCATGTTTAGATAAGATCGCATTAACATGAAGCCTGGAGCTCAAAAGGGCTTCCCATCTGACCTTGGCTGGACAAGCTTCAACAAGCTATTCTGTACCCCCTTACAGGTCACCTTGCTTGTCCTGACTACATGATATTTCTTATTCTGGTTGTGCAAGTTGCTTACACAGTGCAGAGCCTGCCTTTCTGGTCTGTCCATATCTGGCAGTTTTGCATGGTGCGGACATTGCACATCCATGTCAGCCATATTTGGCTTGGTGCCTTATTCTAGTTCCACTGACATGGCATTACTTTACATATATAGCACCTAGAAATCTGTCACTCTGGGAAGAAGCGGTCTGAGAGCCCCTAAGGTGGCAGATCTGACTTCTTCCTTGCTAATTAGCAATGATGCATGCTTTTGGTACCAATAAATACATTTCACTCTATTTATGAGCAAACCTGCTATGTCTGGTGAGTTTCATTCATTTGCTCCTGGGAGGGTGCCAGTATTTTCTCATCAGTGACAGCCTGTGTTTTAAGCGATTAAACCTGATCCGTGGGCATATGTTGGGCCCTGGGGAGTATAACCAATTGCCAATTCAATTACGCCTGTGGATATTTGTATTTGAAAAGTCACTGGCTTGTGGCATGCACCGTTGTGACTCAGAACACTCACGTGATTGCGTGTGGGGCTGCCAGTGCGGGTTACCTATGTAACTGAGAGGTCGCCGCACATTCAGGAGAGCTTACCTTCAAATCTGAATTTCCATGATGACCGTCGCCAGCTCAGGAGGGTTTACCTTCAAAACTGAAGCCGCAAGCTCAGGAGGGCACGAGCCGTGGAATTGTTTGCACGTGGGGAGTTTTTCTTTATCAACCCCTCCGTGGGCAGAATTACAAGCCTGCAGTCATCATCGTGGGAGGTCATATAAAACAGTCGCTCTGAACGGACAAACCTCATATGCCCCATTCTCTGTGATTGGCTGCGTTTCATCCTTAGTTTAAGTGCTGTTGTATCAGCAGGAAGGTTTTTATTTTGTGGAATACGACAGCATGCAGACCCTCTGGGATCCTCAAAGAAAAACTCAAGAGTGCTGAGATGTGAATGTTGTTCCGATATAAGGTGAAGTCACTTTGTCCTTAAGCCATTTTTAGGTCGAGGACCGTAGGCTGCGCTTGCGCAGTCTCGGTCAGAGATTTAATGATGCTTAGTATGGGGGTTTGAACCCGCCCCTCTTCTCCATTGGCTGGTCTCGTAAATGCTGGCCAGCCATTGGAGGAGAGGGGCGTCACTCCCTTTAAGCCCCGTCTTTTCCAGATTCGGGTGCGTTTTTTTGGTCTTCTTTCTCTCCCTGACGTCATCGGGAGAGAGCAGCCCCTCATCACACTGCCTGCACGCCCAAGTCAGCTCTCTGATTTGTGTTCCTTATTAACCAATCAGAGGGCCGACTTGGGCGTGCAGGCAGCGTGAGCAGACTCTGCCTCTTCTCCACAAAGCGCAGCCTGGCCCAGGTACAGAGGAGGAACTTGTTATCTTTATGGTTTAAATCTGTTGATTCTTGTTTTGTTTGTTTTCCACATTCTGCCGCCTATAACCACTGGCCGGTGGGATGCTATTAACAGTATTATGAAGAAAACCGAACACCCAATTTACCCACTCACACACCCCTCCCCCGCTTTCCGGTATGCTGATCAAGTAGGATTACATGTAGCAGCCATCCAGTCTGTTGTATAAAGAAGGAGCTATATACACGTCGTTGTGGGCATGATCCGTGTTGTGTACTCAGTGCTGCGATTATCCCAAAATGAAAGAAATAGAAAATACATCTATTTCTTTCATTTTGGTATAATCGTGGCACCGGCGCTGTACTTGTAACATTTTAAAAGTAATCTGCGGGTGCCGCGATTATACCAAAATGAAAGAAAGATGTTTTTTCTATTTCTTACATTTTGGGATAATCGCGGCACCCGAGCTTTACTTATAAAATGTCAGTGGGTGCCGCGAAGCGTGGGGCCACGTTCAGAGGGAGGTCGCATTATTTACTTGCAGTGTGTGTGTTTGATCGGAGGGGGGGAGGTTCAGGAGTTTATTCACAATGTTGGTGCTTGCATGGGTCCTGCCCTCCACGCTCCCAAACCCCGTTTAACAAAGCTGCTTTCACATGTGTCATTGATTTAAATGAATATTACTACCTCACATTTTAATCTTCCCGGTTTGAGGGGATGAAAGGCTGTGTTGGTCCTGCTGGGGTGAAAACTTTTTCTGGCCTGCAGGTCGCTCCTGATGCCAGCAGCAGGTGCTCGCCTCGCAGAGACATCTTGACGAAATCGCAAAGAACTTGACCTAACTTTTCAAGACATGACAGGCCTTTAATTATGGCGCTGCATCGAGGTTGCATCTCACGGTCTGTGTTTGTCGCCTCTAGTAGCTTTCTCTCCGACTTTCTTTTCGCGTCTCCAAGTATCTGCTCTTGCATTGCCCTCTCTTCTTCTTGCTTCTCTCTTGCCCTCTTTTCTATTTGCTTCTCTCTTCTCCTTGCTTCTCTCCTTCTCCATCATTCGACCCTCTCCACATTTCTCTCACCAGTCAGTTGTTCTCACTGGTACTTTCCTCTCACCCTTGCCGTTCTTCCCTTCCCTCATTCATTCCATTGCCCTTCCGATGTTGCCGTCTCACTTTGCCCCTTTCTCCCTCTCCCTGTTTTGCCCTCTTCTCTTTTCTGTGCTTCACCCTCGTTTCTCTGCTCCCCGTCTCCCTGCCTTCCACCCTCCGTAACGATCTTTCCCTCCTCATGCCGCACTCTTACTCTCTTCACTGCCCTCTCCCCCTCTACTCTCTGTACCCCCCCCCGCAGGCGCCCCTTGTTTTCTTCTCTCACTGACTGTTTACTGCCTCTTGCTTTCTTGGTCTCCCCCTGCCCTGCTCTCTGTCTCTCCCTGACTCTTATCTCTGCCTCTCCAAACTGTCCCCTTTGCACCCTCTGCCTCTTTCTCTCTTTCCACTCCACCTTACGTCCCCCTCTTTCTTTAAATCCATTGTTGTCTGAGTTTCCTCCAGTCTCCGCTCTGAATTTAATGACCCATAAATGCCTACTTTCTCTGCCTTTCTCGTTCTCTCCACTCCTCGCTGTCCTTTCTTCCTCTGCCCCCTCGTCTCGGTTTCTTCCTCCCCGGCCCTCTTCACTGTTTCTCTCCCTCTCCGTGCGTCTCTGTGCCGATGCCTCTCCGAGGCAGCTCCGCCCGAGACACAGAGATCATACCGGCGAGCAGTAACACTGAGTAAGTGCAACAGCTTGTGACGGTTGGACGAAGTAATCAGAGCAGAGAAATAGCCTTCTCTGGGGGTGGGGACAAGAAGTAAATCATGTAGGCTGGGATTTAAGTGGGACGAAAAAAACTGGGGGTCTCTCAAAAGGGCGTGGCTTAAAACATGTAAACTAAAAGTCTGTGCTTAATAGTATAGTGTCCTGCCCGGCCTATGTTTTGCTGTTTCTGTCATTACATCCAGATATATGATAAAAGTAACATATCTACAACAAGTCAAGACTATTGACTTTGTCAATAGTCGTTAGTTACATAAGATAAATAAGCAGCAACTATGGGTTGCATATAATATAGGAAAAGCTTCGACTTAAAGCCCTGGTGACACCAAGACAATGACCAAGACAATGTTGCTGCTCCTTAGTTTCAAAAAGAGAAGGGAAATCTAGAGAGAAAATGACTCTCTTTAAAGGATTCCCCTTCCCCTACAACGCTCATGCCGTAACTTCTCAACTAGTGAGAAGTGAGCAGTGTGAGCACACACACATCAATGCTCAGCTATTGCCATTGTAAATAACAATGCCATTGTAAATGACAATGCCATGTATTTATATGTTTTCAAAACCAACACCTAAATAAAAAAATTGTCATTTACAATGCCAATAGCTCTAACATTTGCAAAGGCAAGACTGTTGCATTGTAATTGTGTGGGGGGCTCTCTGTGAGTGTGGGGGCTCTCTGTGTGTGTGTGGGGGGGCTCTCTGTGTGTGTGTGGGGCTGTGTGTGTGGGGGGGCTCTGTGTGTGTGTGTGGGGGGGGGCTCTCTGTGTGTGTATGTGGGGCTCTGTGTGTGTGGAGCTCTCTGTGTGTGTTTGTGGGGGGCTTTCTGGGTGTGTGTGTGGCTTTCTCTGTGTGTGGCTGTGTGTGGCTGTGTGTGGATTTCTGTGTGTGTGGCTCTGTGTCCGCAAATACTCTCTACTATTCTCTAATGCTCACCTATTGCCATTGTAAATGACAATACCATTTATTCATGTTTTAAAAAAATGAAAAAAATGTCATGAGCAATGCCAATAGCTCTACCTTTAATAATGCCGAGACCATTGCATTGTAAATGCTTGTTGTATTTACTATTTGCCATACTTATTGGCTGTGGTTTATGTTTGAGTTGTTGCATGTGATTCAGTATTTGGATGTGTGCACGGTGTGAGTGTCTTATATAGCATGGGGTGCATGTAGTTTCCTATTTGTGGGAGTCTTTAGGGTTGGATCTGATGTGAGACTCTGTTAATTAATTTGCAGCGGGTGCAGTATTCAGTAATTTTGAAGTTATTTAAGAGTCCTCTTTGTTTGTCTTTTCTGGGCGTTTTTCCATGAGTCTGTGGTGAGATTAAGTTTTATGTATCCTTGGTCATGAAGTGAAGAGACTGTGTAGTTTGTTTCCAGCCTTGAGTGATCTGCAGTCCATACAGTGGTGGGGTGTGGAGGTTGCATCCTGCCAGGAACATGTGTTCCTTTGCTTAGTTTGACGTGGTGCGCTGTAGTGGTTCTGCAGCGTGTACAGTGGTGAGGTGTGGAGGTTGCATTCTGCCTGGAACAAGTGTGTTTCTTTACTTAGCTTGACGTGGTGCGCTGTAGTGATTACGCAGCGCGTACAGTGGTGGGGTGTGGAGGTTGCATCCTGTCTGGAACATGTGTGTTCCTTTGCTTAGTTTGACGTGGTGCGCTGTAGGGTTCTACACAGCCGCGGTCCGTGGAGGGAGTTCTGGTGGGGCAGGCAGGCGGGGCGGGGGAGGGGCAAAATGCATCGCAAAATGCGATGCAGGGCACGGAACAAAATTCGTTTTATTAATTTAATTGGTTACTTACCTACAATCATCCATATTCCGGTGTTTATCACCCCCCACCCTGCCCCTCCCCCGCCCCGCCTGCCCCACCGGAACTCCCTCCACGGACCGCGGCTGGTTCTGAAGCGCGTACCGTGGTGTGGTGTGGAGGTCACGTCCTGCTGGGAATATGTGCCTTCCTTTGTATAGCGTGTTGTGGTGTGGGTTAGTGGTGTTTGCAATGAACTTACTTTACAATTCCAGGAATGTAATTATTCCTGTAATGTGACGTAATTGTTTACAATGATCTTCCTTATCAATTCTAGGAATGTAATGATTAATTTATGTGATAATCTTATGTTCTCTTCCTTTACAAATCTAGCAATGCAGTGATTCATGCTATATTATTTTATGTGACCTAATTTTATTTTAATATCTTATGGATGAAATGTGATCTTTCCTCGTGATTGGTTGCTTATGTGTACAGCAAGTGTTAATATGTATTTTCTTTCACTTTGCTTCCTGTTGTTTTGATTGTTTTCTGAACGAAGGAGATTGCGCACACCATCTTTGCTGGCTTAGCCATGCCCTCCCCCTTCCTACTGTTGCCTTCATAACCCACCTGATCCCTTCCCCATCCTAGAAGCCCAGCACATCCAGACTTTGCAAGGGTAGTGATAAGATTACCAAAGGGCAGGCAGGAAGCTGCATCTATTACCCCGGTGCAGCCCTAACTGACCTCATTGAGAGAAAAATCTGCATAATGATAGAAGGGACTGCTTTCGCGGTTAGAACTATGAATGTAAATTGGGTGTGAAATTGAAGTGTATCTTCAAGTAAGCTAGAAGGAGCTGACTCCAGTTATGTATTGCAGTTACTCCGTTAATGTAACCCTCCCCCACTCCTATCCCTAACCATCTTCCAACTGACATGCCTCACCTCCTTCCGAACACAAGGTAGCCACTAATCTCCAAAGGAGCCCGAGCAGAGATAGTTAGAAGACTACACACATGCTTAGTCTTTATCATTTATACATGGAAAAAATAGTACAAATATAAAAAGGGACAGCACTAACAAGTAATGTTGCTTCAATCCTCATCCTGTTGGTATGTCTAGGGGAAAAATCTCCCACAACCAGAATAGTTCCTGGGTGTTCATTTAGTCACCTGTTGGGGAACTCCCAGCTTTATTGCTTTGGAGAGGTTTCGAAATGCGGTACCAAAGGCCTCGTTGTTCCACTTGGACCCTTTTATAGGGGGAGGTTTGAACGGTTTCTTCGTTTTTGTAAACAGGGACTTCAGATTTAAGATGTGGTCCTCGTGAATCTTCATAATATCTGAAAAAATATTACCATTAGCCTCTAGGGAACTCATCAAAGCAAGGGTCTCTTCCGTAGAGGATCTGATCTGCTTTTGTAAGGCCATCGTCCCCCAAATCCACTGCCCATTTTAGCCGGCGACAGTCTTGAGACATGATCACCTCTCCTATCTTAGATACAGTGTTCACATTTAGACGGCCTATGCCAGTCCTTGTTAGGGTCAGTAGTAGAGGATCGTGATCAATTTCTGGTGTGCGGTAAACCACCATATCCTCAAGTCTGGTCCAAAGTTCAAGACTTATAAATATGTAGTCAATCCTGCTCTTTCTGATCCCATTAGAAAATGTGAAGCAGCCCTCTGAGTCTGAGAGAGTTCTCCCATTAGTAGCTCTAATCCCACGCCCTAGTGATAAACTTTTCCGTTGGAGCGCCGCCTCAGTCCACTTATTAATTGGTTTCAATGAGAGTGGAGGCACCCCCCAATTCTGATCCTCATCCAGAGTGAGACTACAATCGTCTATGCCTAATGGCTCAAATGTGCAGGTGAAATCGCCTACAATAACAAAGACACATGAGCCGTCCAAGCCATCCATAAATGTGTCTAATTGAGCAATGGCTGGTGAGGCTTTCCCACCGATAACCCACGCGCATAGACATTCATTAATATAAAATCTGGCTCACCCTTGTGAGATATCTTGATAGGAAGGATGTCTGGGCTGTCTATTGATAGTACCTTTATTTGAATGGATTGTTGTTGTTTAACCCATATAACCAGTCCCCCACTAGGTCTCCACTTTTTGTTTGCGATTGCCGCTTCACCGTAAACCAGGCAACTCGGGCGGCAAATCGTGTCTAACGACCAGGTCTCCTGTAAAGCAATACAATTGTGTCCCCCAACAAAGCACGACCAATCGGAGGACGTGGTTTTGTGAAGAAGCCCAACGACATTCTAAGATAGTAGGGATAATTCATGATTGTGCGAATTCCCTGAATCAGCAAGGGATAGGGGCGAGGTCATAATCTGGTTCTTAATCTCCGAGTCATGGAATCTATCATCTACAGTTAGATCAACAATAAGAGAGGGAACAGAGGATGCTACCAATATCGGGGTGGGTAGCTGAAGTCAATTGCATAAATCTAAATCGGAGAGAGGGGCAAATCTATTGGGTAATGTGACCTCTTGTTTTTTATTACTGAATCCTAATTGTACCCTGGGACGTCTACCTATCTCCAATTGATTTGCAACATGGAAGTAGTTTGGCCCTGGTTTGTAAAAGTACCCAAATGGTACGATGGACATCCTGTCCATAGTTCTACCTCTTGCTCCACACAGATTATCCAGCAAAAAGTTTGTTGTATGCACATTATTAAAATTAACAACAATACAATCACCATACTCTTCCTTCCTAGAAGGACCAATCCACTATGAACGTCTGGCCATAATCATAAACTTGTCGACTCCCTCCTCCCAAAGCCTAGCCTCCCTAATTCTAACATTAAACCAGTTCAAAACTTTACACAGTAGTTGATCTGGGGTTTCAGACTGATTCTCTCGCGGCGGTGGAACATTTTTCAATACGACTACTAAGGGTGTAGCAGCCGGAGGCAGATTAAGTACCAGAGAGTTTGATTGTGCCACACTACGTTCCATACCTCTCAGACCTTCTGACCCATTGGGTATAAAAGCTTGTCGATCCAAGAGGTGTGTGTTTCAGATGTTATCCCTTTTTAGGGCCGTTGTGTCTCTGCCATCGCCCGGATTGTTTGCTGTACATGGTGCAAATTCGCTAGATTGATTCCCTGGATCCTCGTGTACCCTGGGCACAGAAGCAAGCTTGCTAGTTGCTACTGCGACAGGGTTAGATGGTGTAATTGCAACTGTTGATTTCATAGTTGCCTTGCTTGTGGCCTGTATGTTTAGAAGATCTGATGTTGCCACCTCATTCCCCGGATTAGCATTTGTATTCATACAAGTTTGCTTGGGATGTATGAGAAGGCCCTCAAGAACAGCAAACTTTGACCTCAACAAAGATTCGTAATTGTCCAAACGTTCTTCTATCTTGGTAAAAATGTAGAATGGTCAATCTGTGTGTAACTCTCAAATGTCTTCCACTGTTCTGAATCACAGTTCGAGTTAGTACCTTTTCCCGCTGCAAAATTGGTGTCACCATCAGCCAAATCGGCAATAGTTATAGGACTGCCCTCCTCGGATGAACGCGGCCACGGGGTTTGTTCGACCTTGCCACTTTTGCTGTACAAGGCCTTTGTGGTCCT
Source organism: Lissotriton vulgaris (assembly GCF_964263255.1). Taxonomy (NCBI): domain Eukaryota; kingdom Metazoa; phylum Chordata; class Amphibia; order Caudata; family Salamandridae; genus Lissotriton; species Lissotriton vulgaris. The sequence goes on from NC_141700.1 coordinate 272,893,824, forward strand.
TCTCCCCGCTTCCTTTTTACTGCCGGTTCCAAAGTTAATCGTTTGGTAGTGGTTTTTTTATTTGGGACCGGGCAGATGCACGTGTAGAGACGCTGGCTATAATATTACTTAGGGTCGGTGGCGATTTTGGGGAATCCTCTAGTGTTCCAAGGGGATTTCGAACTTCAATGCCAACATCATTATTAGTCGGAGGTATAATAGTGATTACATATTGATGAGCTGGCGAGCGAGCTGTAGCTATAGTCCCTAGAGAAGATCTTTTATTTAATAACAAGTCCAAGGACAACCGACGCTCGGTCATCTGAATCTCATTCTCCACTACAGAAGTTGCCCTAAGAATAAACTGATCAAGCGTCCCCACTATGCTGCCACCATGAGAGGCACCTATTTTTTTCCCTTCGCGTTTGCTCATCTTTAATAACCTAAGTGCACTTAGGCCAAGCAGTCAAAAGGAAACAAGAATAGTCTTGGGAGATTTTTTTATGAAATATAAAATATATAACCAACTGACCTTGCAGGATGATTAAATTAAGAGGGGGTGCCCAGCCCGGCCTCGTCGGACTCGGACGGGCCAGCCCTTGGCCAGGACTTCGCCCGGCGCTCGTCCGGCAAAGCAGGAACTGTGAGGCGCTAAGTAGGCGCCACGGAGATGACACAAGCAGGCTCAGGTGCGGGTTCCCTCCTCACGCACCCCCTGCCAGACGCTCCCGGAGTGCCAGATCAAGCCTGTGAAGCTGGAAGCCGCAGCAGACCCAAATGCGCAAAGACACACCAATGCTGCAGCAGTCTGTGGTCAGTGGTCTGCTCTCTATCTATCAAAGTTTGCACAATCAGTCAATCCGTCAATAGGAGCAATAATCCAAGTGGGGGTGTTGGTAGAGCTACAGTGAGAGCCAGCAGAGGTTGTTTCTTCACCAAATACCCTTCAAAATGCTCCACTGTTTCTCCACCGTGCCACAAAGACCTTGGAGCAGTGGGAACCGCAGGAATCCACGGAAAAGCCCACAGTTTCTCTGCCTCTACCGAGGCACAAAGACCGCGGGAACCACGGGTAGCCGCGGGAAAACAACCATTATCTAAGAACTGCAATGCAAGATCGGCCGGGCGACATTGCCTCATACCTTTTCAGTATAGGTTTAATCCATCTCCTCCTCTGTTTCAAATAAAATATATAAAACAAGACTACATGAATTGATGTTTGCGGGAGACTCCATCACAGGGGCAATTTGGTAAGATTTTGGACCAATCATTTATAGTCAGAAAGCTTTCCAAACGGTGGAATACATCGAGTCTAAGATGTGTAAGAACAAAGCTAAGTATGGTTACATGCCGATGGTAGATCGCATCATTTGGTTGGTTTGGACCATATGCCGTGATGCCTCAATGGCACATCTATTTGCCTCCAAGCGGGTCATGCATTGTTTTTTGAAAGTCTTTCTAGAGATGGAACCTATCGAAAAAGGATTGAGATAATATTCTGGCTGGCCCAAGTCAGACATAAAAACTTTTATGTACTTTAACCACCTGATCTCTAATGCATGATCTAGTTGAAGGCTATCACTTAATACATTATGATTGAATATGGTTTTAGTCGAAGACCAGATCCGATGCTATAACAGAGCTAGTTGCACCTTTATTATGTCTGTGATGTATGGTAGCCTCAACTCAGTATGGCAAATATAAGTTGAGGGACAGCGTGGGACCGCCAACAAATATCTTAAAAATGCGTTCTCCATCTTCTGGATTCATTTACATCACAGTATCCCCATATCCCGGTGCCATAAATGGCCATGCTGACGCACTTAGCTTGGTAGATATGGATCAACTCTACTGGAGGTCTCTTCCATAATTTTCTTTTTAAATTCACCAAAGCTGTTGTTGTTCTCATAAAGAGAAATTTTCCAGCCTTGATAGCCTGACCCCATGAACCTGTTTGGTCAATTAAAATTCCTAAATAGAGATGCGTTATAGTAGTTTCCACCTTTTTACTCTCTATATAGATGTCCCTCTGCTTCCTGCTACCTGTCCCGCAACTCATTATAACAGTTTTAGTAATGTTTATTCTCAGGCCCAAGTTTTTCATAAAATCATTATAACTATCAAGAGCCTATTGTAGCCCCATCGGTGTTCGAGCCATAATTACTGCGTCGTCTGCGTAGAGTAGGGCAGGTATTGGACGACTTGACAGCTGGGGTAGGTCCGACACCTTTCCAACATGGATTGCTCCAAACTGTTGGTATATAGTGTAAATAGGAAAGGTGCCAGTACACAGCCCTGCCTAACCCCCCTCTGCACTTGGAACAGCGCTGTACACTCTCCATTGGGCCAAAACCGCACCCGGGTTTTTGCATTTCCGTAGAGCTACCTTAAAAAATAGATTAGTGGAGCCTCCACCCCCATTGAGGCTAAAATACTCCATAATTGTCATTGAAGTATGCAGTCAAATGCGGCTGTAAGGTCAACAAAGGCCAGGTACAGTCTTCCCTTTCTCACCATTGCATAATTTCCCATAAGGATGGTTAAATTAATACCCTGTTCTGTTGTGCCCAGCCCCTCTCTAAAACCAAATTCAAGATCTAATAAAACTTTATAATCTTTGGCCCATTGTTGGAGCCTGTTAAGCACTATATGTCCTGTGACTGACCAAATAATCCAGCAGTGAAATAGGGCGACAGCATGCCGGATTCCGTTTATCTCCTTTTTTTTAAATGGGTACCATAGATGAGTCTGACCAGGATTCAATAAATCCGATCGCACAGCAAGCTACTAATGCTCACATTAAGAGTGGGCCCCTTATCTCTGTTTTATATTTTAAAATATCAACGGGTACGCCATCTGGCCCAGGAGCCTTTCCCCCTTGCTGACTTTTAGTGCACATAGTACCTCCTCTAGAGTAAAGGCTAGGTCTATTGGAAAATTTGTTGACGATGTTCTCAAACTTGCAGCTCTTACAACTATGCCATCCTCCTCCCCTGCCTGTCCAAAGATGTTAGAAAAATATTCCACCCAATATCCTTTGTCAATGGCGATCTCTATTGTAGGGGTATTTTCAGTTGTTAAGAATGGGGATTTTACCACACTCCAAAAGGTGGTACTATCCTTATTAGTGCTTGCCTTACGTAGGTCAGCCCAAGTTGTATTTTTTATTTCTCCTTTACCTGTTTTCACGCCTTGATTAGAAGCCTTTTTACACTGCTTAATTTCAGTTATGTCTCTTTCTTTTTTGTGTAGTGCATGCTTTAGTTCTGAGTAGGCTTTTGTGCATTTATGATCAAAATCATCCCTTGTTTTTCCCATGCCCTTTTTTTAGTTCAATCTTTAAAGTATTCTTAATCATTTCTCTAATTTGTGCGTAGATCTCCAATATACCCTCATATGGTGTGAACTCATTCAAACATTTCATGATTGATTTGTAGCTATTCTCGACCACTCTCTTGGTGATCTTGTATGGCTCTACCTTATTCCACTTTAGGGAATAGCCATTTAACTTATCAATTACCATATCTTTAGCCACATAGATCCTTTTACCATGAGAGCTACAAGTTTTTGAAGGGAGGGATACGGGCACACTCAAGGGAAAGTGATCGCTTATGGCAATCTTATGCATTTTATATCCCAACAAGCGGGGCGCAAACCTATTCGAAATAATTATAAAATCTATGATCAAGCTCAATACTCTACCATTAAAGGTCTGGGTAAAAGGAATTGGTGGTGAACATAATACATTTGCAAAGCCCAAATCCAAAACAAATAGAATCTCATTTAAAAAAATCCCCATACACAGAGTGGAGAAAATGGGGTGGGTTACGGTTAACTTTGTCCAGTAATCCACAGGTTTCATTTTGATTAGATGGACACAAGACCGTATTAAAATCCCCTCACCACACAAATAAAACATTCTCTGTGCTGCCATTCTGTATATCCTGTAGGGTATTCCTAAGCTGTTTCCAAATATCCACCAGATGCTCCTTCTGAGCATTGTTATAGAAATTAATCAGAACACCACAATTTTGTTTGTCCATATTCAAAATCACAACTTGATAGTTAGGTTCTGAAGTTACAAAAGATATTTTGTGTGTAATAACCATATTTGAAATATATATACTAAGGCCACCCTTGGGCCTCCTGTGAGTGGATGGTATAGCAGGTGTATGGTAGGTCTTGTAACCCTCAATGTAAGTTTCATTCACGGTCCACGTCTCTTGTATACAAAATATATTACATTTACCCACAAATTCATGCCAAAGGTGGTTAGTTAGTTTGGATGATAGGCCCGCTATGTTCCAGTATAGAATTGAGATACTAATCTAATTGACAATGGTCTCAATTAGCATATCAGGTGCTACAGCGGTAGGTGGGAGAGTCTCTGGGCTCTGATCCATATTTATTCCCGGTCCTGTATGTTGTCTACAATTAGAGATGACACCAATGCTAAGGGGATTGTCATCTAGAGGTTCACTTGGTTTCTTTAACATATCTTCTCCTCCTAAAAAATCATTCTTGGGACTAGAGTCAATGGTTTCTAGATCAAGGATGGTATAAACCAGCGATTTGTTTAAGATAGTTGTAGGTGACTGATTGTTGTGTTGCTTACTTATTGTACTGTTCCTTTAATCATACACATTCTAGTTATGTCATTACTGAATGTGGAATGTTATACATGTCATGTCGATGTGCATCCTTTGTAAAGGACAGTTATTCCCTGATGCTGATCTTGCTGGATTACTTGTACTGTGCTCTTCGATTGAATAAAGCATCAACCTTAATTTCCTTGAATTTATCTTCATTTCACTGGCGACGGGATTCGAAGAGCAGAACCTACGTGGGATACTTACTTTAACCTGATTTTGATATTTTTTTCTGTTTTATCTCAAATGGACTGGAATGGACGTTAAAGAACTCTGATGACATTTATCTACCTTGGTAAATATACCATCTATTTTATTGACTATTTACTCTTGGATTAACCTTAAGGTGCTTGAGCATATTTGAACCTTTTCATAGCGCTGTTCATTTTGAAATTGCAAGCGTTTTAAATATCGAGCTATATCGAGCATATTCAAAGGATTTACATTAACTCTTGCGCTTTTGGATTTAACTTGGAATTCTAGTGGAATTGGCGTGACTAATTGAAATTTAAGAAAAGAAGCGCTTTACCGTTTTTGTTGCCATTAGCGCGTCACAGCTCGCACCACAGCTCGCTCCAAGGCTCGCATCATATTCAAAGGTAAATACATTCACCTTTCTGGTTCCATCTTCTAAAACTCGGCGCTCTGACGTTCCACCTTGACGCTCCGACGTTCCGCCTTGAATTATGGGTAATTGCGTGTGACGTAACACGTTTTGGCGGCTATCTTAGTTAAACCTGAAGTCACGGACACCTTCGTGAAAGACTCGGTGCTCTTCGATTGAATAAAGCATCAACCTTAATTTCCTTGAATTTATCTTCATTTCACTGATCCAGTCAGTCTAACTCATCTAGGGTTGGAAGTAGTGCAAATCTATCTCCCACTGGTACATTATATGTATATTGGTTTCTCGCCTCAGTGTGTCTACTGATACTGCCCCTCTCCATCGCGGGCGGTTGATAGAAGAAACCAAGGGGCAGTATAATAATGCCCCCCGTAATCATGGTATTATTCCCTGCCTTCCATAGGATGTTCTCCACTAACTGGGGTGTTTTAAATGTTAACACCACACAATCATCAGATAGAGTTTTACGGTCTTTACCAACCCACTTAACCCTACGGACCATCTTAAACTCCATAAAAAGTTGTTCCCTTAAGCCCAACCTTTGTGCCTAACCAATGCAAGGACTTATTTCTTAAAGTTTCCCAGGATTCGCTGTCTTGTGCCCTCAACCTAGGTACATTCGCAAGTATAAAAGTATACGATGTGACAGCTACTCTTTTCTCTATATTGGTCAGAGAGTTTGCAATAAGACGTCTAATTTTTCCACTAACCTAGTTAAGTTCCTCAAGTCATTACCCTGAGATTTGTTTTTTGACTTGTTACCTACGTCTTCTGTGACTTGCAGGGTGCCTTTTTTAACTCTATTTGTTTTTTTACCGGGTTTAGACGAATTAGGCAAGGTGGACTTGATAATCGTACTATACCCCCCCACCCCCCCATATCAACTTCCTCATTCACCTTGTGTGCAAGTGCCGGATTTCTTTGCCACTTAATGGGGGCTGTGTGAAAGAATCGTGGTCACTAAGTATGACATGATCAGACACGTTTTGGATACAACCATTCGGGGGTAAAATACCTTTTAGGCCCCCTAAGGGAGGGCCAACCACTCCTGCAGTTGCATTATTGGACCCACCAGCAGCTGTGCCTAGCGCTCCTGTGTCCAGCGACTCTTCTACTGAAGATATCTGTTTTTCTATAATGACAAGTAATGACCTCACAAAGCACTTTGATGACACAAGGGAAACTTTAAACCTTAAACAAGTACAGCCCAGGCAGCTATTTTCTGCAGGTGGGCTAAGAGACAAGTCTTTTCTTCCCCGTTGGTGACCAGCTCCATTCTTCTGCTAAAGGTGAGACCCTGTAATAAATAGCCTGGTATGGGGATCATAGTTTATTAACCTGCTGTTCTGGAAGTGGCACTGGATCAACCACTCCAGCGTTCCTCTCCATCCAACCATATTCATGGATCTATTCAGGAATCCTCAGTCCTTGGTACTACAAAATTATCTAGAGTTATACAGGTGGGAAATTCCTGAGAGGCAGCTCAAGAATGAGACATTTCAGCTTTGTTTGGAAACTCCATTAAAGATGCAGAAGAGCCAGGGGCTGCAGGGTGCTGTTCATCAGCCTGGCGACAGGGGCTACACTAGTGCTTTGGATGGGGTCTGCACCATTTTTCAGCCGGCCCAGTTAATGTGAACTTTTTTTCCCACTGCCCTCTTTCATACAAATAAATAATATCACAACATAAAGATTTAAAGGTCTTCTATTTCTTTCAGTCACAAACCCAACGAGGGTTTGTCACTTGGCTGTGAGGCTTTAGTTTTTTTACTTTATCGGATAAAAAACACTAGAGATGGAAAAGGTGGATGGGGAGAAATGGAAAACAAACAGAGGGAGGTAGAAGAGAGCCATGTAAACGGAGTGGAGTTTCAAAAAACACCATCACCCGAAAAGACGAGATTGGATTTTAGGTATCTGGTTCGCCTTCAGTGTTTGGTTCTTCATTGGCCCAGGCAGGAAAAGTAAGGAAGATCAGGAGGGGGCAGTAGCAAACAGTAGTGAGAATGAGGTAGATGTCTGAGAGGGTAGCATTGGCAATAAGCAGAAACCGTGCACAGAAAAATAAAAATCATGGACAGTGTAAAAGAGAGATTATGGCAGAAGTAGCCTTTGGCAAGCAGGAACACATCTCATCCCCCTTAACACAATGTCTACAGTCAGACCTTTTAATGCAGCCTCTCGCTTACAAAAACGTACTAGTGTGCCCAAAGTGAAAGAAAGAGATGTAGGGGGAGAGTGGCAGCAGAGTTTGAGGAGTCGTCCTCCATAAGCCAGGACTATGATCCTGAGTTTAGTCTTTAGTGAAGAGCGTCTGGATTTCAATTTCTAGATAGTTCTTCCAGCTCATGCCCAACTTCTAACTTCTCTAGGTATGAAGGTAATTAACTCTTTCCAATTCCCCTTTATAGATGTCGATTCTGAACCCAAAAATCTTTGTTGCTATATGCAATTGTCCTGACGAAGACAGGACAACTGATCTCAGGAGTTCCTATCAACAATTGGTTTCTTTCTGGGATCCTTATAAAACAATCTCCATGCAAACCTGTGTCTCGATGTGTGTGATTGGCTATGTTTGAATATTCACTAGCAGGTTTGAGGCACATTCTTGGCTTGGCTCTACAGACCTCAAACATTCCCACAGTGAATGGAGAGTTACTGGACACTCGGAAGCCAATGGAAAGAGGAAATTATGGATATTAAAACAAGCCTTTTAACTTGCTCAAAGTCAGGCTTAATGCCTCAATAAAAAATCCATCTTAGTAGCTAGGTGCAGGGAATTATTATTTAAATAAAGCTAATTTGATACCTCCCTTATGCGGACACCCTAACACTGGTTTCACTATTTTCTTTTTCAGCTGCTTCAACGTAAATGTCTTGGTCCACAGTGGAGTCTTATATTTGAGGACATAGTTTTCCATTTCGAGACTCGCGCTGCTGCGATTTCTTCAGGTGCCTGTCCTTCCTGCCGGCCTCAGTCTAGGAAAGAAGCTGCATGTTCCTCGTCTCGTGTTTACGGTGTTGCCTTTCCTCATCACTGTGTGTTCTGAGGTTCTACACTTACATTTATAATAAATTCAAAAACAGAAAACATTTGAATAACATCCGCCTTGGTGTCTCTGATCAAAATCACAATTTAACATAAGCTTCCAATTTTAACCTCTGTTTGAATCTCTGATTTGCATTCACTAAGCCACACACACATCCCACTTCACTGATTTCAGAACACTTTGAAGTTGTATCATAGTCTGTGGGCCAAGAATCACAAACCCTTATTTAGTAAAAATAGAATATTTTATGCATGGCATCGTGACAGAGTTGGACACTCAACCTCAGGAATGCAAAACGGCATTCTTTAGTCCAATCCAGTTGAAGAAAGTAATGTATTCAGGTTCGTCAGCAGACTGCCAGATAGAGAGGTCTTTCAGACTGCCAGATAGAGAGGTCTTTAAGTAAATACAGTACATTTCTCAGTTGACCTGGAAGTCGTGTATGCAGGACCATGAATAATTATGAGTTCCAATAGGGGCTGTGTGTCTTAGTCTGAGGTATTAAGATAGATGTAATAGCAACTGCGCAGACGACCTCGTCCCTCTGAAGACCCCGCCTAGTAGACCCGGTAGCAAGAAAGCCCCATGGTTCACCGACGAACTCAAGAGCTCCAAGAAGAACTGCCGAGCCCTCGAGAGAACCTGGCGCAGAGACCCAACACCGGACAACATGACTGCCCTCAAGCTCGCCACCCGAAAACACCACCAACTCATCCACGCCACCAAGAAAACCGCTTTCAAGGAACGACTGGACAACAACGCACACAACAGCAAGGAACTCTTCAACATCTTTAAAGAGCTCTCCAACCCCAACGCCGGAAACAACGACATCACCCCTTCACAAGACCTCTGCAACTCCCTCGCCTCCTACTTCCACAACAAGATCGGGGACATACACAACAGCTTCAGCACTCAACCGACGCACGCCACGACCGAACCACCGCCCCCCACCACCACCCTCCGCGCCTGGACCCCGATCAGCACCGAAGACACCGTCCGCACGATGAACTCCATCCACTCCGGATCTCCTACCGACCCCTGCCCTCACCACGTCTTCAACAAGGCCGACGCTGTCATCGCACCCCACCTGCGGGACATCATCAACACCTCCTTCGACACCGCTACCTTCCCGGAGAGCTGGAAGCACGCCAAACTCAGCGCTCTACTAAAGAAGCCATCAGCCGACCCCACCGACATCAAGAACTACCGCCCCATCTCGCTGCTCCCGTTTCCTGCAAAAGTCATCGAGAAGACCGTCAACAAGCAGCTGGCTGCCTTCCTCGAGACGAACGAATCCCTTGACTTCTCGCAGTCTGGCTTCCGGGCCAACCACAGCACCGAGACCGCCCTGATCGCAGCCACCGATGACATCCAAGCACTGCTTGACAACGAAGAAACAGCAGCCCTCATCCTCCTAGACCTCTCCGCGGCCTTCGACACTGTCTGCCACCGTACACTAGTGCAGCGACTCAGCAATGTCGGAATCCAGGAGAAGGCACTGGAGTGGATCATCTCCTTCCTCGCCGGAAGGACACAGAGAGTCCGCCTCCCCCCGTTCAGATCTGAAGCCCCCGAAGTCATCTGCGGCGTCCCCCAAGGCTCCTCGCTCAGTCCAACCCTCTTCAACGTCTACATGAGCCTCCTCGCAGACATCGCACGCCAGCACAACCTCAACATCATCTCCTATGCCGACGACACCCAGCTGATTCTCTCCCTCACCAACGACCCCGCCACCGCCAGAGCCAGAGCCAACCTTCACGAAGGGATGAAAGAGGTAGCCGAATGGATGAAGAACAGCCGCCTGAAACTGAACTCGGACAAGACGGAAGTCCTCATCCTGGGATCCTCACCCTCCGTCTGGGACGACTCCTGGTGGCCCCCCGCCCTAGGCAGCACACCCAAACCGACAGACCACGCATGCAACCTGGGCTTCATCCTGGACTCCTCCCTCTCCATGACCAGACAAGTCAACGCCGTCTCCTCGTCGTGCTTCAACATCCTGCGCATGCTACGTAAGATCTTCAGGTGGATCCCCACCGAGACCAGGAAGACGGTCACCCAGGCCCTCGTCACCAGCCGTCTGGACTACGGCAACTCCCTCTACGCCGGAACCACAGCCAAACTCCAGAAGAGACTCCAGCGGATCCAGAACGCCTCAGCACGACTCATCCTGGACATCCCCCGTCGCAGCCACATCTCCGGACACCTGAGAGACCTGCACTGGCTCCCGGTCAACAAGAGAATCACCTTCTGACTCCTCACCCACGCACACAAAGCCCTACACAACCAAGGCCTAGGATACCTCAACAGCCGCCTCAACTTCTATGCTCCCAAACGCCAGCTTCGATCGACCGGCCACGCCCTCGCCGCCGTCCCCCGCACCCGAAGAGCCACCACAGTGGGACGGTCCTTCTCCTACCTCGCCGCCAAGACATGGAACTCCCTCCCGACCCACCTCCGCCTGACCCAGGACCACCTCGCCTTCAGGAAGCAACTCAAGACCTGGCTGTTCGAGCAGTAGCAGACCCCCCTCCCCTAGCGCCTTGAGACCCTCTGGGTGAGTAGTGCGCTATATAAATGCTTTGATTGATTGATTGATTGATTGATACTTAAGTATCTCTGTAAAGATTGTGTGAAATTACCTATTTCATGTTGGTGCATTCAAGTAATCTTTTGGTAGGGGTAGAGTGCAGGGTAGACAGTAGACAGATGCACATTTTATTAGAACTTACTTTATTGTACACTAGCAGCCCGCCCCAGCGTTGCCTGGGGCAGAAAGGGGCTGGAGGCAGTACACCCGCTCCCCCTCCGACCCCCTCCCGTCCCGACTCCTTCCCGCCCCCACTCCCTCCCGCCCCCACTCCTCCCGCCTGTCCCTCTGTGCACACCCGCCCCCCTTCCGCCTCCCGCCGCCCGCCTCCCGCCTCGATTTCAAGGACCATTTACTTTACCTGAGCTGCCGCTCCTTCCCGAGATCTGCTCCTCTTCGCCATGACGCGCCCGCGCTCCTCACTTCACCGCAGCTCCATGTCTCTCCTCCTCGTCATCACGCACGTCCTCATCACGCACATCGCGGCCAGCGCTATGTCGCGGCCAGAGCAGCGTCGCGGCCAGCGCTACTTCCAGGGCACTACTTTTTTTTAAAAGTTATATTTTTAAATGTACGTTTTAAAAAAAAATGTATAGCCTATGTCCATCTGCACACCCTGACAATTTCTACAATGTATCGGGTATGTGGATTGGCGCTGTGGTTCCCGAGTTTACCTGGCTCAAAGGTGCGTGTTCTCTCTTTATAATAGTAGTATAGATTACTAGTGCACATTACTTTTCAGGAGCCCTGAGCCATGCGAAATAGTTGAAGTCACACTAAACTCGCCGGTGACGGTGGGGTGACACTGGTCAGTGGTGACGGAGATAGTGTCGCTCATAGTTGAAATGTCACTCATAATTACACTGAAATTCTGAAAATGTCACACTTTGCAATCTGAAACCTTGGCAGCTATGGAAGTGCTGGGCGATTTGCAGCAGAACAACCTCTACGGTAGGGGCCCTGCAACCACTGTGGACTTTACACACGACCGACAAGAGCCTGAGGTAAGAGCTAAAAACGGTTGTCATAAGGGGAGGAAAGGGTCTTTGGTCAGCTGTGAGCCTCCTCATTTTGGGGTTTAGAACTGCCCCTGAACATTATCCCAAAAGAGTTCTTTTCACAGGGCTCCATTCCCAACTACCTCAGACCAAGTGCCTCTAGTTTCAGCAGCAGCGAAATTGAGAATAGGTTTCGTTGGTATCTTTAGTTGCAGCAGTTTGCTCCTGTCCTTGCTTGACTCTGTATGGTTTGAAGAGGACAGTGTTCTGCTTCCCCATTCCCAAGATATTAATGGGCGTTTTGTCATATAACAAAGTATTAAACCTTCCTTCATACACGAGTCCTAATTCACTTCTTCTGTCCTGATGATGCTCCCGTTCATTTGTTGAAGGTTGGAACAAATTCTTTACACCTAAAAGTTGAAGATTATTAAAGCTGATTTAAGAATAAAGCAATCATTTTTTGGGAAACACATAGAAAGAGTAAGACCATCAGAGTGAGAGAATAAAGGAGCGTGGGCTATTCCCTGAAAGAGGACATTTAGAATAAAAGCAAAAAAATTGTCATGGGATATCTGAATCTATTTTGTTATATATTAAAGGAAAGTAATAGAAATAAACCAAAGATTCTGTGGTAGAAATGCGGTTTTCCCATTACCACTACAGATAAGGCCGGGAGTCAAGATTGATTGAGTAAAGTATACATCCTGTAGGTTGGCAAACAAATTCCAGAGCAAATAAGCCCCCCCCCACCACCCACCTGGCATGGGCGCCAACCTGGGGGATAGCCACGGGCGCCAGAAGCTCTAGCTACGCCACTGCAGCAGGCACTGATAAAGGTGATGAAAAATAGTATTTCACAATCCTTCATTTATCTCCAAAACTGCACCCAATACCCAGCATTCTTCCTGCAAACAATTTAGTTGATTTATGGTGCTGCCCCCCTTTGACCTCAAGAGACAAAAATAACGTACTGGCAATGGTCACAAATGTAGAGAGAGATGGCCCAGGCTTAAGCCACTTGGCAGCAGTGAAAAACAAGCCTCCATTGTGAAGGCACTTGTGAACAGGAATGAGGGGCTGGTTGTGTGTCATGATTGTGGTGCCCTACAAAGAATGCTGCTGGACCGGTGTTTATGGATTAAACTGAGCTGCAGAATTATTTATATGATGAAAATGAACACGCCGCGTTTCGATCTGGTTATGAGAGCACAAAGCACAAACACAAGAAAGGCGTGATCTGTATTAATTTCTTCACGTCCTTTCAATGTACAGTTCAGAAGCAGTGGCAGTCAGTGAGTGGCATGAATGCTTGTTTCTCAGATAAGACACTGCCGCCTTCCAGTGCTATTAACTAGTCACAACTGCTGCAGGGGGCAATGCAAGGCAAGTAGCCTAAGGGGTATGATAAACATTTCCAGAAAATGCAGTACTAAGGATGAACACCTTTTCAAAGTGGGAAAAGGAAACGACTCATTAAATAATACGTTCGAAACATGAAAAATCGGCTGGTAAACAAGCCTATGTTTTTTCCACAGTAAGGGTTGGGAGGGAAGCATAGAAGGTAGGAGTTGGAAAGGAAAAGAGATGGGAATAACGAGCAAATCAGCCAGTGACTGGTGTAACCTTAATCGCACAAACATCTCATCAATATGTAAAATTACATCATGGGATGGAGCCGGTCACAGAAACACATATCCACCCTTGTGAATCCGCTATCTGAGGACGGAGTGCAGCAGGGATTAAATAAATATTTTTTAAAACTCCATATTTCATGCAATGCTTATGCCAAAGACACCAGTGAGAAAACAAGCACTGACGACCGGCGGCCACTGCACAAAGTTAACATTAGAAACAAGTCAGCAAGAACTTTGTAAGGGCCCCCGACCAAAACTGCGCTCATTAGGGCCCACTGTGTGGTGCAGGGACTGGCAACAGGATTTGTACTGCAATAAACTGCAGATGGAACATACTCAGATAATTTATATTCTACGCTGAAAATAACTCAGCTGAGTGAGAACACAGTGCATCTGCGGGTAATTAGCAGATCAAAGGTTCGAATCCCTGCAGGGAAGGCTCAGCCTTTTATCCTTCCAACTTGTACCGAATATGCATACACGGTAAAACACAGCCCAGTATATGGTGAGCGCTCTAAATAGTCTTTTTACTGGTGTTTATTTTGGGATTTCAAATGGGTGCTATTAAAGGTGCGGTTGTTGAGCAGACATTTACAGTGCTGTAAAGCGGTCACAGGGGTGTGGAATTTATTAAAATATCTACTTGTCCATGGGGCGGGTGGCTTCCTAAATGTACATGTCCTGTAACCAAATCCACTTGTCCCTTTGGTGCCATGTTGTGCGGCGACAAATTATGGCAGCAATCTCATTATATAAGAGCTCTTATATAGCCTCTCGGATTAAGCCAGGGCTCATACCATAGTAATGTTTAATACTAGCAATCCCTTTATGTTGCAACGTTTCCGCAGATCTACATACTGGGACTGAAGGAGGTGGTAAACAATAGTTCCAGGGTTGGAATGTCCTTTTGAGTCTCTGCACACCTACTAACTTACATGTTTTAAGGGTTTTCAACAACTTTTCTCTAATCTTTTCCAATACTGAGAAATGTTGGAAATTTACTCCTGACAATGGCAGACGTAAACCTTCTTCCAGAGTTGGGGAAAAAAGTGGTTGGAGAGAAAATAAACTTGCAAACACTTAGGTTTTCGCATGAGCAAATCTACATATGCATATTTGCTCATGCTAAAATGCAGTTCACAAATATTTTCTAGGAGTACTATTTCTTGCCCTACTGCTGTAAATTCTTGTGAATTCACGAAAGCCATATAGCTGCCCTTAATGCAAGGACATATACCAAGGGGGCACTTTTGAGACTTTCTTTAATAATTGGGCTCCCAATTAAGTCTGGCGTTAACCATGACCTTTTGTGTATATTAAAATTCTCTCTCTGTATCTGCTGGCTTCACTGTGAGTGACAGCACTCTGCTCTTTCACAAGGAGCATATCGGCACACAAAGTAGTTTTGTTAAGTGCCAGTAACTAATGTGGCAATGTGCGCGCTTTGGAAACCAAAAACAATTTTTGCTTTTGCCAATGTTTGTTATAATGGTGAGGGTCCGGCAGCTCTCACATCAATAAGGTTTTACAAAAACCATGCCAAAACAAGTCACGCATTCCCAAAACTAAAAAGCAGACCACCATTTCAGAGCTACTGGCTTTGCCAATGATTGTTTATTTGTATGTTTCCCAAAAACTTATTGAAACTGATTACACTGATTTTCTAATATGAATATTTTGGGGAAATACTAGCATGCATCAACACATGTTACTAAATGATGCTGCAAAGAAATCGTACCTGAAATTTTACAGTAGTTTAGCAAAAAAATGTTTTTCCTACTTTCTTTTAGGAACATTTTATATTGAAAGCAAAGAATCATCAATCTTGCTTTCAAGCTTCTGCAAATATGTGCATCTAATCAGAGAGCATTCTGGGAGCATTATGCATAGCCTCATATTGCTAAACTTTGAAACCGTGTGCCTACATTTTTATACTGGAACCACTGTCAGTAGTGCAGTCCGAACTTACATTTACTGAGAGCGCTCAGCCTAATAACAAAGGCTCTCAATTAATGAACCATAAATACAAGTTCGAACAGCATTAACATATGCACATAAATATTAACTTAACTGCAGGCAGTGCCCTTCCCTGATCCTTAATGTGGTACTGCAAACTGGCAGCCAAAGGGTTTGTGCTGCAGGGGGTTGGGCCTGCTTGTCCCAAGGACAAAATGCACATTAAAACTTGTTGCCCTTGACCCCAAACAATATGTCCTGGGCGTCGGGCTATAGGAATTCCACATCCCTGCGGTCAGTTTGCGGCGCTTAACAATAAATGCTTCATGTCACTTCCTCAACAGGTGCTGCACTTAAAGTTTTCTTGGCCCACTGGTGAATCGCTGTAAGTCTGAAAACCCGGATTTCTAGGACTCACGTAAACACAGCTTAATCTGGTTCCAATGTAGAGGTCACCATAGGAGAAACTGTCACAATAATGACAAGCGCGTGCCTCGCGCTGAAAGTTTAAGGATGCAGTGCGAGAGAGAGGCGGAGAGGAGCACCCGCAAGTGGTGCGGGAGCGCTGGGGAGAGCAGTCTGCTCTTTTTCAAAGCACATACACGTGCTTGTGGCGCACCGCTGCGCAATCCCGCAAGGCGTATGCAGCCACAAGCACGAGTATGTGCTTGGAAAAAGAGAAGCACGACGGCTAAAAGGTCTCCTATGCAGCGCATGCACACTGCGTAGGCGAGACGTAAACACGGGCTGCCTTCAGCGGGTTGCATATCCCAAAGAACACTCAACACGTTTCATTCTAGCGGCCACTAGGTTTTCCCTTGTATAACTGAGGAGAGCAAACTTGGCATAATCAACAATTAAGTTTTAACCTAAAAAACAAAAGGAAATTCAGATCCCGCAGCTCCCATACACTCGGCCTCTGTGAGTTAACATCAGAGCTCATTTCATCAAGAACTTGGAAACAATGCAACCACATGATCTCGCCAAACACTTGGCAAGAGTGCAATCACGTGACCTCGCCAAATACTTGGCAAGAGTGCAACCACATGCCCGTGCCTCCTTTCTACAGTAGGTGCCAGAGTCAATATGACAAAATTACAGGAAATTATTGTTTACCAAGTTCTATTATCGGCATACATTGAACTTACTGCTGTGTATATACTTTTACGTCATGCCACCAACCTAAGGAAGCATATAAGGTTGTTAATAATTAAGCCCCCCCTTATGGAGGTACTAAACCTCTATACCTCAAGAAGGTGCAGTTATGTCTGCTGCTCTAGAAAACATGTCCTGTACGAACACTTAGTCTGGATGAAAAGAATCGAGGTGGGCGAACCACTGAAAGCTCGATCCAGCCTTGAGATTAAAGACTGGATCTGCTCAACTGGAGGTCTTGTTGAAACTAGGAGCCTATAAGGCGCCGAGATTTCATGTGTCTTCTGCCTGCCACCCTCGACCGAGGGTGTGGTTATAAAGACTTGGGACCCAGGTTCGAGTCTCGGCGCTCTTCAACATCCTGTGATTTTGGGCAAATCCCATAATCTCCGTAGGCCAGTAAACAATGCGTGTGAGCTTGTGCGCTGTAACTGGTGCTCATTCAAACCGCCCCGGTATCTTCGGGTCGAGTTTTCAGTATATTTTCAAAACTGTAGAAAAATGCACCTGGGGTAGGAAAAAAGCCTCAACATAATACAAGACTCATTGTAACAGACACCCGTTTACTGGCTTATTTGTATAAAATGATGTCAGAAAACCTAGATAAATCGCGGCTTCCACGCATAAGTATTATTTTAGGCAAAAATTGTATTTCTTAGAAACTCGCTTATATACATTATTACGAATGAAAGCACTTTCAAGTATGTGAGTTGAGACTTCCAGCAGTATAAAACCTCGAATAAATTATAAGTACATCTCAGAGCAGGGCTATAATGAGCCCTGTTAGTCTCAAAGCCTCAGCTTGTTAAAGAAATGCACTTTTTGGATGTTGAATACATTTTATCATATTTTATGTAATGTTTATTGTATGATTTACATTAAAACAATATTTTTAGAGCTCAGCTCATGCACGGGCTCTAAGATCCAAGCAAGAACCTTGGCTCGGCTCTCCCTGTTAATTTGTTGACTCGTCCACCTCTAGAAGAGAGTATAGGTTTTGGATAAAAGACATACAAACACTGTCAGGAAATTACAGGTTGGTGAGTGAAGTTGGATACGTATGTATGCCCTCTCAGTGTACGATGGGGATTTCAGGGGCAGTGTTGGATTGTCTTTTGAGGCACTAACCAAGTCATCGTTTTGCAACTGTTAAGATGTCCTATGTGTGTCTTGGGAATCATGTCACATTTCATCATAGGGTTTTCGAGGCGGCTGCCTCGAAACGGGGGTGGTGAGAATGGATAAAAAAATAAAAATAAACATACATTTGCCGAAGCACGCCACTCCTCCATCTTCATCTCTCTGCAATGGCAGCACACAGGCTCACAGACTTTCCCAGCCAATCACGCTGCTGTTCATGCAGTGTCGTGATAGGTCGGAGCGACTTGTTTGGCCGCTCAGGCAGTGCCTGGGAATGTTCTCCACCGGGTGTGCAATAAAGCCAGGTGGCGAACAAGCTAATTGTGCATGATTGGTCGGCCCCTGAAGACCGGCCAAACAATCATGCACACTTAGGGAGTGCGCACCACTCCTCACTCTGCTCTGGCAAGCCCCACCCTGCTCTGACCTGGCTCCAGTACCGCACAGAAAAAAAAAAATGATAGTAAAGGCTTAATATAGACCACTGACTCATTATCAGTGAAATTGCTCTCCCTCCCTTGCAGCTCCACCATTAAGTGATGCCTTCCCCCGAGCCACTGCACTCTTGAGTGTTGGTGTTCGAGGCCCTCCTCCACCTACAGGTTTTACCTGCGCCTCATCCCTGGTGGTCCAGTGGACCTCTGAATCCTTTCTCTCGCTCTGCTTTTTCTCTCCTTTTTCACTCGTTTTTTCCCCCTTGTTTCTATCTCCCCTTTCACTCTCCTTCTGTGTCTCTCCTCCTTTTTCACTGGTTTTTCACCCTCATCTCAATCTCCCCCTTGCACTCCCCTCTGTGTCCTGTGTCTTTCCTCCACTCTGCATGCACTTTTGCTGCCTTATTAGCACTTTCACCTCTCTTGTTGACATTTTTCTCAGCCTTTTTCCACCCGATTTTTTTCCCCGCCACTGCTCTCCCCGCGGCTCCCGCGGCCCCTCTGCCCGCAGCAAGACCCGCCCAATCCAGCTCCCCTCTCCGCTCCCGCCTCCCAGCTGTCCAGTCCTCCCCGACCTCTACTTAATGGCGGCTGCTGCGCGGCTGCGCGCAGCGGGCACGCCAAAGGCAAGCCCGTCTGTGCCCATCTGTGACCAGCGATAGGAACCCTGGATCTCAGCCAACGCTATGACCCAGCGGCACTCCACACACTCAACCCAGGCCAGAACAACAACTGCAAGCTAGTTTCACCGGACAACACCCATGGACCCTTCAGCTGTCACCACTACCATCAAACCTACAGCACCGCCAGGAACACGGACCCAAACACAAGAAAGTGCCGGACAGTCTGAATAAATGCAAACAAATGCACACCTAGTATAAGTAATTGCTAGGCGGACAAACCATTTGTGATTGATCACTTATATTTTTATAGAAAAGTTTTTTGAAACGTTTTTGGCATCAAAGGATACACACCACATTCACAAAAGTACACAAATGCATTGAAACCAAAAAACAATACATAAAATTACAATGTACACATATAATAATTGTGAATACAATAAACAACTGTGCTATGCCTCAAAATATAACGTTGTGCAGAGGCACCAATCCTAAGTAAAAAATGAACAAGTGGACAGAGAAATGGAATACTAGCCTACTTGTTTCCACCACCACTAGATACGTGTTAATTTTGACATATGGTACAACGAAATAGGAACACACAAAAAACTAAGCAGAAGTGTAGAATTTGTGCGAATTCTGTTCCTAATGTGCCCTAATATTTGCAGTATCTGGGTGGAGCAGGACGCAGGAACACGGACCCAGCACAACCCGACTGCAACAACACACCTGAACCGAAGACTCTGCAATGCATCCTCCTCAACGTCAGATCACTCTACAAACACACCACCAAAATCTGTGACCTCCTCGACAGCACCATCCCGAACGTAGCGTTCCTCACCGAAACATGGACCAACACCTCCTCAGGACCGGACATCGCCATCGCCATCGCCATCCCCCAAGGATACAAGATCAGCAGGAAGGATCGCCCCAACCGCCTGGGAGGAGGAATCGCCATCGTCCACAAATCCACCCTCCGCCTGAACACACTCCCCGACGAGTCCACAGACCTGATGGAACACCTTCACTTGAAGATACTGGCCAGCCCCACCACCACCCTCCCAGGAACCCTCATCTACCGACACCCTGGACCCCGCGGACCTTTTGCAGAATCCATCACGGACATCATCTCCCCGCATCCACCAACTACACCCAGCTGGGAGACCTCAACTTCCACCTTGACAACCTACTGGACCCCAGCACCACATCCCTCCTGGACAACCTCCACAACATTAGACTCCACCAGATCGTGACCAAATCCATGCACTCAGCAGGAAACACCCTCGACCCCCTCTTCACAACAGCAAACTCCATCACCTTCAGCCACACCACTAAACTCCCATGGACCGACCATCGATGCGTCCATTTCACCTTCAGAACACCCACCATCCACAGACACCAGCACTTGCTCCCACGAAGAAATTGGACCAGAATTACCAATGACCAACTAACCTCATCATTCAGCAACTCCACCCCTACCATCACAGAAAACGACGACCAACGCCGCAGCTCGAACCCTGCACAGATGGATCACCAACAGCATCAACACATTTGGCCCCTCAAGAAAAACAAGCAACACCCACGTCAAGAAAACTAAAATTTTTATCACTGAACTTTGAGAGTCCAGACGCAACTGCCGCCGCTTCGAAAAGGACTGGAGAAACACCAAATCCACAGAAGCCCACAACAACTTCAGAGCCGCCACAAAAGTCCACCACCAACTCATCAGAAAAACTAGGAAAAAAGAGATTGAAGACAGAATCTCCACCCTCGCACACAACAGCAAAGAACTCTTCTACATCATCAAGGAGTTTGCCCAACCTTCCAGCGATTCCACCGACATCCCACCCTCTCAAGACCTCTGCGACAAACTGAGCACCTTTTTCCACCAAAAAATCAAGAGCATCTACGACAACTTCGATGAAGACAACCAACACTCTGAACCCTCACCAACTACCCCGACAACATGAAGCCAACGATCTTCAACTGGACAGCCCTCACCACCAAAGACACACTGAAGACAATGAACTCAATCCACTCCAGGGCCCCCACGGACCGGGGCACCCACAGACCCCTGCCCCCACCACATTTTCATTTACAACAAGGGGTGATGAGGGACAGAGTCTCTGAATTAAGCAGAAAGCTCTCACCCAGTCAAGAGATCAGGGCTAGATCCAACACCGTTTTTTAGCTCACTGCACCATCCCAGTTTCAGAACCTGGCTGTATGCAAATTAGTCTGTTCCTGTCCCAGTGCATGATGGGAACAGGGCAAACCAAACTACAAAAGCCAATTCTTACACTGGGAAGGAAACAAGCTCCCGGGGACCGGTTTCTGGCATTACAGCCGTCTTCGGCCCGGTTTGCTTGAATCCTGATGGTGCAATGAGCAAGGGTCTCACATCTGAGAATACCCTTCCACGCTTAGGGTGGACAAAAATATTTACAACAAGGGGTGGTGAGGGACAGAGTCTCTGAATTAAGCAGAAAGCTCTCACCCAGTCAAGAGATCAGGGCTAGATCCAACACCGTTTTTTAGCTCACTGCACCATCCCAGTTTCAGAACCTGGCTGTATGCAAATTAGTCTGTTCCTGTCCCAGTGCATGATGGGAACAGGGCAAACCAAACTACAAAAGCCAATTCTTACACTGGGAAGGAAACAAGCTCCCGGGGACCGGTTTCTGGCATTACAGCCGTCTTCGGCCCGGTTTGCTTGAATCCTGAAGGTGCAATGAGCAAGGGTCTCACATCTGAGAATACCCTTCCACGCTTAGGGTGGACAAAAATATTTACAACAAGGGGTGGTGAGGGACAGAGTCTCTGAATTAAGCAGACATGAGTCCCTTTCTCACTGCACCATCAGGATTCAAGCAAGCCGGGCCGAAGACGGCTGAAATGCCAGAAACCGGTCCCCGGTAGCTTGTCTCCTTTCTAGTGAAGAATTGGCTTGGTAGTTTAGTCTGCCCGGTTCCCATGATGTACTGGGCCAGGGACAGACTGATTTGCATATAGCCAGGTTCTGAGCTGGGATGGTGCAGTGAGATAAATAACGGTGATGGATTAAGCCCTGATCTTTGGACTGGGTAAGAGTGGTCTGCTTAATTCAGACACTCTGTTCATCACCACCCCCTTTTCTGTATCGTTTTTGGCCACTATGGGTGTGGCAGGGTATACTCAGACATGAGTCCCTTTCTCACTGCACCATCAGAATTCAAGCAAGCCGGGCCGAAGACGGCTGAAATGCCAGAAACCGGTCCCCGGTAGCTTGTCTCCTTTCTAGTGAAGAATTGGCTTGGTAGTTTAGTCTGCCCTGTTCCCATGATGCACTGGGCCAGGGACAGACTGATTTGCATATAGCCAGGTTCTGAGCTGGGATGGTGCAGTGAGATAAATAACGGTGATGGATCAAGCCCTGATCTTTGGACTGGGTAAGAGTGGTCTGCTTAATTCAGACACTCTGTTCATCACCACCCCCTTTTCTGTATCGTTTTTGGCCACTATGGGTGTGGCAGGGTATACTCAGACATGAGTCCCTTTCTCACTGCACCATCAGGATTCAAGCAAGCCGGGCCGAAGACGGCTGAAATGCCAGAAACCGGTCCCCGGTAGCTTGTCTCCTTTCTAGTGAAGAATTGGCTTGGTAGTTTAGTCTGCCCTGTTCCCATGATGCACTGGGCCAGGGACAGACTGATTTGCATATAGCCAGGTTCTGAGCTGGGATGGTGCAGTGAGATAAATAACGGTGATGGATCAAGCCCTGATCTTTGGACTGGGTAAGAGTGGTCTGCTTAATTCAGACACTCTGTTCATCACCACCCCCTTTTCTGTATCGTTTTTGGCCACTATGGGTGTGGCAGGGTATACTCAGACATGAGTCCCTTTCTCACTGCACCATCAGAATTCAAGCAAGCCGGGCCGAAGACGGCTGAAATGCCAGAAACCGGTCCCCGGTAGCTTGTCTCCTTTCTAGTGAAGAATTGGCTGGGTAGTTTAGTCTGCCCTGTTCCCATGATGCACTGGGCCAGGGACAGACTGATTTGCATATAGCCAGGTTCTGAGCTGGGATGGTGCAGTGAGATAAATAACGGTGATGGATCAAGCCCTGATCTTTGGACTGGGTAAGAGTGGTCTGCTTAATTCAGACACTCTGTTCATCACCACCCCCTTTTCTGTATCGTTTTTGGCCACTATGGGTGTGGCAGGGTATACTCAGACATGAGTCCCTTTCTCACTGCACCATCAGGATTCAAGCAAGCCGGGCCGAAGACGGCTGAAATGCCAGAAACCGGTCCCCGGTAGCTTGTCTCCTTTCTAGTGAAGAATTGGCTTGGTAGTTTAGTCTGCCCTGTTCCCATGATGCACTGGGCCAGGGGCAGACTGATTTGCATATAGCCAGGTTCTGAGCTGGGATGGTGCAGTGAGATAAATAACGGTGATGGATCAAGCCCTGATCTTTGGACTGGGTAAGAGTGGTCTGCTTAATTCAGACACTCTGTTCATCACCACCCCCTTTTCTGTATCGTTTTTGGCCACTATGGGTGTGGCAGGGTATACTCTGACATGAGTCCCTTTCTCACTGCACCATCAGGATTCAAGCAAGCCGGGCCGAAGACGGCTGAAATGCCAGAAACCGGTCCCCGGTAGCTTGTCTCCTTTCTAGTGAAGAATTGGCTTGGTAGTTTAGTCTGCCCTGTTCCCATGATGCACTGGGCCAGGGACAGACTGATTTGCATATAGCCAGGTTCTGAGCTGGGATGGTGCAGTGAGATAAATAACGGTGATGGATCAAGCCCTGATCTTTGGACTGGGTAAGAGTGGTCTGCTTAATTCAGACACTCTGTTCATCACCACCCCCTTTTCTGTATCGTTTTTGGCCACTATGGGTGTGGCAGGGTATACTCAGACATGAGTCCCTTTCTCACTGCACCATCAGAATTCAAGCAAGCCGGGCCGAAGACGGCTGAAATGCCAGAGACCGGTCCCCGGTAGCTTGTCTCCTTTCTAGTGAAGAATTGGCTGGGTAGTTTAGTCTGCCCTGTTCCCATGATGCACTGGGCCAGGGACAGACTGATTTGCATATAGCCAGGTTCTGAGCTGGGATGGTGCAGTGAGATAAATAACGGTGATGGATCAAGCCCTGATCTTTGGACTGGGTAAGAGTGGTCTGCTTAATTCAGACACTCTGTTCATCACCACCCCCTTTTCTGTATCGTTTTTGGCCACTATGGGTGTGGCAGGGTATACTCAGACATGAGTCCCTTTCTCACTGCACCATCAGGATTCAAGCAAGCCGGGCCGAAGACGGCTGAAATGCCAGAAACCGGTCCCCGGTAGCTTGTCTCCTTTCTAGTGAAGAATTGGCTTGGTAGTTTAGTCTGCCCTGTTCCCATGATGCACTGGGCCAGGGGCAGACTGATTTGCATATAGCCAGGTTCTGAGCTGGGATGGTGCAGTGAGATAAATAACGGTGATGGATCAAGCCCTGATCTTTGGACTGGGTAAGAGTGGTCTGCTTAATTCAGACACTCTGTTCATCACCACCCCCTTTTCTGTATCGTTTTTGGCCACTATGGGTGTGGCAGGGTATACTCAGACATGAGTCCCTTTCTCACTGCACCATCAGGATTCAAGCAAGCCGGGCCGAAGACGGCTGAAATGCCAGAAACCGGTCCCCGGTAGCTTGTCTCCTTTCTAGTGAAGAATTGGCTTGGTAGTTTAGTCTGCCCTGTTCCCATGATGCACTGGGCCAGGGACAGACTGATTTGCATATAGCCAGGTTCTGAGCTGGGATGGTGCAGTGAGATAAATAACGGTGATGGATCAAGCCCTGATCTTTGGACTGGGTAAGAGTGGTCTGCTTAATTCAGACACTCTGTTCATCACCACCCCCTTTTCTGTATCGCCCACCACATTTTCAACAGAGCCGCCAACACCATCGCACCCATACTCCGCCACACCATCAACCGCTCCTGGCAACCGCATCGTTCCCCGACGACTGGAAACACACTGAGATCAACCCCCTCCTCAAGAAACCCTTGGCGGACCCCACCGACCTCAAAAACTACAGACACATCTCCCTTCTCCCCTTCCCAGCGAAAATCATCGAGAAAGCCATCAACAGCCAACTCGCCACGTTCAGCAAAGAGCACAACATCCCCGACTCCTCCCAATTCGGCTTCAGAAAAAACAACAGCAGGGAAACCGCCCTCCTCACCACAACAGACGACATCCGCACCCTACTGGACAAAGGAGAAACAGCAGCCCTCATCCTCCTCGACCTCTCAGCGGAGTTCAACACAGTCTCTCACCGCACCCGAATACACAAACTCCACGACGCAGGGATTCAAGACAAGGCCCTCGACTGGATACACTCCTTCCTCTCTGGCAGAATGCAGTGGGTCAGACTCCCCCTTTCCTCTTGGACCCTAAACCAACCACCTGTGGAGTCCCCCAGCAGTCATCCCTCAGCACTACGCTCTTCAACCTCTACATGGCTCCGCTCGCCCCCATCGTCAGAACCTATGGACTCAACATTGTGTCATACACAGACAACACCCAACTCATCCTCTCCCTATCCAACGAACCCAACACTGCCAGACACAATTTTCGAGAAGGCATGGAAGCCGTCGCTAAATGGATGAAAAACAGCTGCCTTCAAATAAACACTAACAAAACAGACGCACTCATCATGGGTCCACACCCCAATACCTGGAATGGCACCTGGTGGCCCCCGCCCTCGGAAGTCCACCCACCACCACGGCCCAAGTACGCAACCTGGGAATCATCCTAGACTCTGAACTCAAAATGGACCGCCAGATCAACGCTGTCTCGTCCTCCTGCTTCCACAGCCTCCGCCTCCTACGCAAGACCTTCAAATAGACCCACCTCGAACACAGAAAGACCGTCACTCACGCCCTGGTCACCACCAGACTCGACTATGGCAACGCACTCTATGCCGGAATAAACAAAAACCTCACACGCAAGTTACGGAACATCCAGCACGCCGCCGCAAGACTGCTCCCCAACCTGCCAAGACACTGCCCACACTCCACTGGCTCCCCATCGAAGCTAGAGTCACCTTCAAGATGCTCATCCACGCTCACAAGGCCCTCCACAACACCGGACCAGCATACCTTAACAGCCGACTCCAATTCCACGCACCCCAAAGAACCATACGATCAGCCCAGCTCTCCTACGCCAAGGTCCCCCGCACCAGAAAAAGCAGATCAGGCGGCCGCTCCTTCTCCTTCCTCGTGGCCAGAGCCTGGAAGGCCCCCCTATCCACCTCAGACAGACATCTCTCCCCATCTTCACAAGAAACCTCAAAACCTGCCTCTTCGACAGACCCCCTACTTGATTGCCCGGAACCTGCTAAACCCCCCTCTCCCCCAGCGCCTTGAGACCCTCACGGTGAGTAGAAGTGCTTAACAAACATGTGATTGATTGATTGATTGAATATATATAATTTTCTTTTTCCCTTTTGCACTGCTCAAGTAGTAGTGGGGCGACGCCTTAGCGGAGGAGCCGCCACTGGGCCTGATTTCAGTTGGACACTATACCTGGGGAACTTGATGATCTGTCCAAAAATAATCTTAAAGGTGTAATTCTGCTGGGTTCTTATGTTTCTTGATGCAATGCAAAGTCATTCCAAATGATGTGCAGCACTGACAGAAAAGTTGTTGCGTGGCAGATATCCTGACAGTTGTCTAGCAGCAAGACCTATGAAAATGGCTGCATTAAAAATGCTATGGATTACATCCTAATTTAGGTCTGTTGTGGTTCTGCAAGCCTTTATAGTACCCAATGTGGAATCTGAGTCCCCACAGAGAAGGAGTACAAGATACTCAAAGGAAGCATAGAGGAATCTACAACAGCAGGCACTGCCAAGGCTGCCAACTTCAGAACGTCAAAATGCTTTCTTATAGAATGATGAGGTAACAACAAGAATAACCAAATGTTTTCAATATGTTCAGAATGAAAATTTGGTATGGCTAAGCAGCCTACTGAACAGAAAGTGGGTGTGTGGTTTAATAATGAATGCCGCAATCTAGCGAAACTGATGCAGAAAAATCTACACATTGCACTAAAGACGTGATGGACAGCTTAATGACTGAAGTTTCAAACATACATAATGAGGAATCACAAACACATTTTTTAAAAGGGTTGGCTTAATGGTTATCGAAGGTGTTAAACCTCTGTCAAACACTCCGGAATGCAAGACTAGGAAATTGACTAGGATCAGGTATCTTTCAGGAGTTTATGATGTGTCCATCTTTTATTTAATTTCTCCAGTGTACTGTTGGTGATGTATTATTTCAATTTATAATTGTTGAAAAAATAATAATAATTGTACATGAACCTCAGTGTACTACAAGTATTCCATGTGTGCTCTTTGGCACAATTCTGGGTGATGGCAGTGCCCAATATTTAGATGAGTAATGTAAAATGGGATGCTCTCAGATTCCTTGTGTGGGCCACTATTAACCCAATTTTCAGCAAAGGCTACAGGGCAACTTCCGCTTACTACAGATTTATCTCCCTTATAAAGCAGAGCGCGAAGACGGTTGCCAAATTGATCTTGATTCATTTAAATGAGCAGGCTACAACCCTTCAATTTTTCTCAATTAAGCATGCTGATTTCCAAGTAGTGTGCTCAACCATGGGCATTGTTTTTCCTTATGGGATGGCACTACATGGATAATTTTATTTTTGGTTCTATATGGGATAAGACACCCCTGCTGTACACTACAATCACATTTCAAATCACTGAAGAATTCCGTAACCAATCAGCAGTGGTAACTCAAAGTGTAGCTCGGAAGCAACATATTGCTTACAGAACCCTAAAATGTTGCTCACCAGATGATCTAAACCTCTATCGTTTTCAACTGATGCATGGGTCGAGCATTTCTTTTCTTCTAAAGGGAGAGAGATACAACATTCCTGATAGGGTGTCCTTAGTGCTGTTATCTTTTTGACACTTGTCCATCTTTTATTAAGGCTGGATCTTGTTTAATGGCGTCCTTATCTTCGTAAAAACAGCTTCAAGATTCCTACCGAAGTCGCCACTTGAGTTGAAAGCCGATGGCATGGAGTGGTTGATGATGATTAGAGCAACAGGGGCAAGGTTCAAGAAAAACAGAATGTCTCTGCTCTGGCTTTCCAGCTCCTGGTGTTGGACCATGCCACTGACCCGACTGACTACCTCTACGGGTGCATTCAGGCTCCTGTCATTGGATCAGACACTGCCCTTGTCCAGACAATGATGACACCTTCTTCTTTGTTAGAAAACCAAGCACTGCGATCCAAGGTCCGAATGACAAACCAATACCAAAAAGAGGCTGACCACAGGCCTTTAACCTAGTGAAACCCAGGTCCTAACATCTCACAGTCAGCTAAACACCACACATTGTGATAACCAGAACATTTAATGAAATTGAGCATACTTGGAGCTTCATTGAAAAGAGCAAAGTGTACTTGATGGAGCCTTAATGCAAAAATGTGACGGTAAATATTCTGAAAACTTTTAAAGTATATCTTACTATGTCATTATTGCATGCTAAAGTGACCTAACTGGGAGTAAGAAATTGGATTATTATTTGGAGTGGACGACTGCCCACTTTAAGAAATAATCACCACTCTTATCAGGGTGAACCCTCCAAGTTGCTAAATTAACCTGAGCTCAAAACCGAGTAGATATGACAGAGCATAGAGCCTTAACTTAAGGCAATGTGTAAAATATTAAAGCAGTACCAAAACAGTAATAAAGTCAAAACGTTAAACAATAAAAAAAATCACAAACCACATTTGAAAAACAGAGTAAAATGTAATAAACAGAATGACACAAAACTGACAAAAACCCAGTAAGGGGAATTGAAGATATGATTTTTTAAAATTTTAAGTAGAAATGATAGTCTATTGTCACAGCAGAATGGGACCTAAGCGCAATTTCAAGCTGACCGTAATACAGCGAGGGTCGGATACACCAACCAGGTTCATCACAGTCAAAGATTTTATCTTCCTACTTAATCTTTTAGGTCTCAATCCATCCTTGGAGTAGACTTCTAGGGTCCCTAAGAACTCATTAGAGGCGCTTAGAAGTGCACAGATGTCAAGCAAAGCCCAAAAGTAGGCTCCAGTCCAGGTCCGGTTGCCACTGGGAAGTGGGGTGTTTCCAGTAAGAGGCCTCTTGCACTCTGTTGTCTCCCTGAAGCCACACAGGTGGTTTGTCAGGTCCAGTTTTCAGGACTTTTCTCAGGTCACAGACAGGAGATACAGCCTTCTTCTGATCTTCCGTAGGTCCAGAAAGTCTTCTGAAGTGGCTGCCACATTTATGCCTGTCACCAGTTGGTGAGTGGGGGTGACTCCAGGCCCATCCCTAACTAATGGAGCAAAACTTGATGGAATGGAGAATGTAATCCACTGTTCCCATTAGCTTGTGGCATTCTTCAAGCATGCATTATTGCCCCAATTCTCTTTCTTTTATATGATAATGAGCTACACTCCTTCCTTATTAGCAACTGCAGTGAGCTAGTTAGAATCAAAGCCACCCCTATGCCGGCGTTTCTTCATGCCGATGACGAAGTGCTGCTTGCCCACAGGCGAAATGGGATTTGGGCCTCTGTTGATAACTTTGTATCTTTCATGGATAAATTGGACCTGGATACTAACATCACCAAGTAACATTATATGGTGTGCAGTCCACAGTGCAGTAGGGTGGGACGAATAAGCATCAAAGGCGCTAATATCACCACGGTCAGTGAATTTCCCTACTTGAGTGTTATACACTGTCTCTCTGACACATGGTCATGATTTAATAGTGCAGTGGGGGCTCTATTTATTGTATCAACAAGCTTAGGCATCAAGCACATTGCTTCCCTAATGGAAATCTACATACTAAAATGCCTACCCGTTCTCACTTATGGAGTGGGAATTTTTGGGGTATAGGATTGCAGTAGCCTCCAGAGAAAGGAAAACTGCTTCTGTAGGTGGTTTCTTGGCCTTGTCCAGGTCTGTCCTATGTATCATATCTGGTGGGGCTTGTCGCTCTTCTTCTTTGAACATCTATCTGGAGTAACCCCGGGGCCTCCCTCAACCACGAGATCATTGAGGATTGTTTGTCTTGCAACTATGGTTTAAGAAACCCATGGCTGATTTACATAAAACCTTGAAAGCCATTGGCAGACTGTTGAATACATACTGTCATGGCTCCTATCTTCGACGTGCACTCCGTGCTCGTGGAAGATAGTGTTCTCTTTGAGAATTGTTATGTTTTGCGGGGAGTGGGATTCCGGGGAATGTTCATGCCATTCCCTGATAACCTCTGACTTGAGAAGTTGCATTAAACTTCTTCTGTTACAAACACGTCTGCTTCTGTGTTTTCATTCAATGGATTTGACTGGCGACGAGGATGGGATGATCCTGCATAACGAGAATAATCACGTGAGATTATTTTACTTTAATTTTGTTCTCGACCGCAGTTATCGAGCAGTGGTGTCATACAGTTGTTTGGGAATCTGTTCCCATACGACAGAGTAAGAAATGTTCCCATTTCTCATTGTGGTAAATTAAAGGATATGTTGAAAAATCTATGTAATGATGGCATAATAGAGCCTATTGAATCCTCACCGTGGGTTTCTCCAATTGTGATTTCGGTGAAACCTTCTGGTGAGCTCAGATTGTGTGTTGATTTGCCTTGTTTGAATCGCTCTATTTGGGTGGATGCTCATCCATTACCTAATTTACATGAGATGGTTTCCACTTTGGCGGATGCAAAAGTTTTTCTTGCATTGATTTGACTAGTGCGTACCACCAAGTGGTATTGTTGGAAGAATCTAAAAATATGACTGCTTTATTCACTCCTGAGGGTCTCTACAGGTATTGCTGCATGCCTTTTGGTCTTGCGAGTGCAGCTTCTGTCTTTCAGAGATTAATGAAGGATACCTTGGACGGGTTGGATGGGGCTGTCGCTTTCCAAGATGACATCTTGGTATATGGGAAATGTGATCAGGATCATGATCGTAATTTATACTGTGTTATTGCTGCATTAGCCAAGAAGGGTCTCACTCTCAGATTAGATAAATGCAACATCAAGGCGAAGGAAGTTGAGTACCTAGGTCATACTATCAGTGGGGACGGTATTAGGCCTAAAGGAAAGCATGGTAAAAGCATTGTGAATGCGCCTTTTCCATCTTCTAAGGAACAATTAATAGCGTTTTTGGGGTTAACTGAGTTTTATGCAAAATTCATTCCTAACTACTCAGTCAAGGTTGATCCTTTTAGATGCTTACTTAAGAAGAATGCTGTTTTTAAATGGTCTGGAGAGATGTTGGTTGCATTTAATGTGCTGAAGGAGTTCATTGTTAATGCTCCATGCTTAAAACCTTTCATCCCTGGGAAGAAACGCATTGTGATGGTGGATGCAAGCAATTTAGGACTGGGTGGAGTTCTCTTACAGAGGGACAATCATAATGAATGGATAGTGGCTTATGCATCTAGGGCGTTGAGGGAAGCTGAAAAAAATTATTCTGTGATCGAGAGGGAATTACTAGCTTGTGTGTGGGGGGCGAGCATTTTAGAAGTTTCCTTTGGGGAACTGAGTTCGTAATTAAAACGGACCATAAGCCCCTTGTGTTTCTGATGTCCCCTGGTGGTGGTAGGTCTATGTCGGCGCGGTTGGCAAGACTTTCCTCAAGATTACAATCCTTTCGATTCAGTATCGAGTATGTCCAGGGTAAGGCCAATATCCACGCTGATTGCATGTCCAGGTTACCCTTAGTTGAAGAAGGTGTGTTTCAGGAGGATGATTGTGAGGTAGCGTTTACTGTTCGGGATGTGAACTTGATTGGTAGTGATAAGCATGTTTTGAAGGAAGAAATGTGGATTTCTGAGATGGAGAAAGATATTGTGATAAGTGAAGTAAAGAAGTTTATTGTTCAAGGTTGGCCTGAGACGAGGAAATTTTCTCTGGAGTTAATGAGCTTCGCTAAGGTTAATGGTGAGTTAGCTATTGAAAATGGCATTGTTCTAAGGGAAGATAAAATAATTCCTCCTTTAAATTTGAGGCGAACCATCATGGAGATTGGCCACGAGGACATTTGGGTATCTCTTTAACGCGAAGGCGTGTTAAGGAAATGTTTTGGTGGCCGGGGATTGACTCCTCTATTGAACAATTTGTACGACTTTGTGGTAGTTGTGCAAACAGTGACAAGTCTGCCTTTCCTCTGCGGGCAGAATCTATACCTGTGGAATTTCCAGACGGGTCATGGAGGAAGTTGGGCATTGATATTGTCGGGCCATTTCATGTGTTACCTAAGGAAGAGAGTTTTAGCATTGTTTTGATCGATTACTTTTCTAAATGGCCGGAGATAAAAATGGTCAGAGAGGTCACTTCTCAAAGAATTATTGAGTTTTTAGTTAGCGATTTTTACAGAGATGGTATTCCGCAAGTAATCGTCACAGACAATGGTCCGCAATTTATTAGTAAGGACATGGAGTTTTTTTTTCACTAAGTGTTGAATAACTCACAAGAGAATTGCTGTTTTCCATCCTGAGGCTAATGGACAGGTGGAACGCTTTAACCGGGTGGTGAAAGAGGCTATAACAACAAAAGGTAGCAGTGGGTCAGTGATTAGTCAACTCAAGTATGTGTCTGGAACAGAGGGTACCTAAAATGGAACACAACTAAATGTACCTAATACTAATTAAAGATAAGCATCCTGTGTGTATTTTTGTATATAATTACCTGGTTCAGGGGTCCAGCGCGTCCTCCAATAGTGGGGTCTGTTCGTTTGGCGTTTCGGTCGACAGTCCAGAGGGACGTCTGGAGTACCGACCGGACGTGCGGGGCTCCATTTACCTGAGCTGTGGCCAGGTGGGGTGGAGTGTTTCTCTCCTATAAATTTGTAAGGAGAATGATGAAGGAGTAGTTTCTGTCCTGTAACTCCAGTTCTGTAGTAGGGGTATCTCTGTTATAGTCATAATCTAGTGAATAGTCCCGCCCATGTGCGTGGACCCCGGCAATCAAAAATAATCTCTTAAGTTGTCAAAAACATGCAGAAACTGCAAAGACACTTAAGAGAGAATTTAAAGACAAATATTGCAGCCTATATCCACAGGCTACACTGTCCAGTACTTCAACTAGAAATTCCACCAAATAACACCACACATAATAAGCCTGCCCAGTTTCTACCATAGAGAAACTTGCCTCCCCCAGTAAAAGACACTGGAATGATAGAGAGGCATGGACAGACAAGCCCCATAGGCTGCCATTATGTGGCTTAAATAGGATACTGTGCCTTTAAGAGAAATTTCCAGAACTTCTCCCAGTATCCCAGAATGCATAGCAGGTCCCTCTACTTTCAGTTCTTTTTGAAGGCGAAGCACGCCAGACCTGTCGCATTCCATACATGACGAAATATCTCCACCGGGGAGGAGGGCGGGCGCTTATGACTATAACAGAGATACCCCTACTACAGAACTGGAGTTACAGGACAGAAACTACTCCTTCTGTAGTAGGGGATCTCTGTGTATAGTCATAATCTAGTGAATAGAATGGCAAGCCCATCCCCACACCAAAGCGGCGGTGGAGAAGAAAATAACGCCACTACTGTGCGAACAAATTCCACAGCGAAGCCTGCCCAACCTGAGCGTCTGCCCTGGCGTCAGTGTCCAGGCAGTAATGCTTAGCAAAGGTATGAACCGACTTCCAAGTGGCTGCCTTGCAGATTTCAGCAATCGGCACGTTACGGAGCAGAGCCGTCGTGGCAGCTTTGCCCCTGGTGGAATGAGCCTTAGGCTTACCTCCTAAGGTCTTATTAGCCTTTTGGTAACATAATTGTATGCAGGACACAATCCACCTAGAGATGGACTGTTTAGAGGTAGCAAGACCCGTCCTGACTGATCCATAATTAATAAACAACTGGTCAGACCTACGAATATCCTTGGTTTTATCCAGATAAAATTTCAACACCCTCCTAACATCCAGGGAATGGAGAGACCTTCCGCTGGAGACGAAGGGTTCTGAAAAAACGTAGGCAAAGTTATGGTCTGGTTGACATGAAAATCAGAAATAACCTTGGGAAGAAATTTAGGGTGAGTGCGCATAACAACCTTAGCAGCATGAAACACAGTATAAGGTTCAGTACAACACAACGCCTGAATTTCACTCACCCTGCGGGCCGATGTAATGGCCACGAGGAACGCCGCCTTCCAGGACAGGTGCTGCAACGAAGCCTTATGAATAGGTTCAAAAGGCTCCTTCATCAATCTGGACAGCACCACATTCAATTCCCATGAAGGCGAAGGAAGCCTGACAGGAGGGAATACTTTCTTCAATCCTTCCAGAAAATCTTTGATCACAGGGATCTGGAAAAAGGAAGTATGAGAAGGGCATTTCCTGAAGGCAGTCAATGCAGCAAGATGAACCTTAATGGAATGAACATTAAGGCCAGACTGCTCTAAATGTAAAAGGTAAGGAAGGATGACATCTTCCTTACAGGTCGTAGGGTCATAGTTCTTAGACTGGCACCAGATACAAAACCTCTTCCACTTGTAAGCATATGACGTTCGAGTGGAAGGCCTCTTAGACTCCTTCAGTATGTCCATGCAATCCTCAGGCAGATTCAGATGGCCATATTGCACTATCTCAGGAGCCATGCCGCCAAACTCAAAGACGAGAGGTTGGGGTGTAACATCCGTCCCCCGAACTTCGTGAGAAGGTCCGGCCTGCACGGCAACCGAATGTGAGGAAAGAGACCGGTGAAGTAGGTCCGTGAACCACCACTGCCTGGGCCACTCCGGGGCAATGAGTATCATCCGAGCCCTGGACCGGGCCAGCTTGATGAGCACTGCCGGAATCAGAGGAATGGGAGGAAAAGCGTACAGAAAGCTGTTCGTCCAGTCGATCCATAACGCATTCCCCAGCGTCCCTTGCTGGTAGCACCTGGAGGCGAAGTCTCTGCACTTGCTGTTTTCGGCGGTGGCAAACAAATCTACGTCTGGAGTTCCCCACCTTGCAAAGACTTCTCCTAGTACTTCGTCGTTTATGACCCATTCATGGTTTTCCTGAACCAGCCTGCTCAGTGCGTCTGCCTGAACATTCTGCACACCTGGCAGATGGGTAGCCGTTATCGTCAATCCTCTGGCCAGAAGCCAGTGCCAGATCGCCTGCACCTCCTGTGACAGAGTGCGCGATCTCGAGCCCCCCTGCTTGTTGAGGTAATACATCGTGGTGGTATTGTCCGTCTGTACAAGCAGAGAGTTGGTCCGGAAGGACGGAAGAAAGGCCTTCAGTGCCAAGTGAACAGCTCTGAGTTCCAGGAAATTGATGTGACACGTGGCCTCCAACGGTGACCACGTCCCTTGAATCTGTAGAGTCCCGGAGTGCGATCCCCATCCCAGGAGAGAAGCATCCGTCACGACAGTCTGCGTGGGAATGTCCTTGTGAAAGGGAACCCCTCTGAGGAGATTCTCCGCTGAACACCACCACTTCAGAGACTGAAGAGCATGCAGCGACAGTCGAATCTTGTCGTCCCAAGATCCTTTCCTCTGATCCCACTGGTCCTCCAAGCACTCCTGCAGCGGTCTCATGTGCAGCCGTGCGTGTGGCGTCAGGAAGATACAAGAGGCCATTGATCCCAGTAGAGAAGACACCGTCCTCACTGTTGTAGATGGAGTTGTCATAAGAGCCTGAGCCTTCCGAAGGAGAGATAATCGTCGCTCTTCCGAAGGAGACACGCTTGCTGACAGCGTATTGATTGAGGCTCCCAAGTACTGTATGCATTGGACCGGAGTCGGGTCAGACTTGGCCATGTTGATGTGCAGCCCAGCTTGTTCAAGAGAACGCACGTCTTCTGGAAGTGTGCTCGCGCTTCCGAGAAGGAGGATGCCTTGATCAACCAATCGTTCAGGTACGGGTAGACGAACACCTTGTTCTTCCTCAGGTGTGCTGCTACCACTGCCATGCACTTCGAGAATGTTCTTGGCGCAGACTTCAGTCCGAATGGGAGTACTGTGTATTGATGATTGGTGCTGACTTGGAACCGCAGGAACTTCCTGTGTTTGTGTGCAATGGGCACATGGAAGTAAGCATCCTGTAGGTCTATAGCACATAGCCAGTCTCCCTGTTGCAACTGAGGATAAATCTGATGCAACGACAGCATGCGAAACTTTTCCCTGCGAATCCATTTGTTTGCCTGTCGCAAGTCCAGAATGGGCCTGAACTCGTTCTTGTCCTTCTTGCGAACCAGAAAGAACCGGGAGTACAGACCTCTTCCTCTCTGAGACAGAGGTACGTCTTCTATCGCCCTTTTCCTTAACAGGATATCCGCTTCCGCCTGAAGCTCGCGCAGCTGAAACTGCGAGCTGACCGGTGGAATTGCTGGAGGAGGGCTGGTGAACCGAAGACTGTATCCATTGCAAACAATATTCAGCACCCACTTGTCCTGAGTAATTTTTCTCCACTCTGCCAGAAAAAATTGAATGCTTCCCCCTACCGGAATGGGTAACAGATCCGGGGGAAGTAGGTTCCTAGGGCCTAGACCCAGCCTGGCCCTTGGGCGCCGGAGCCGACTGCTGGCCTCCTCTGCCCTTCTGGCGCTTCTGGAACGGCTTACGGAACTGTTGTTGATGTTGCGACTGTACCGAAGCCTGGCCACGTCCTCGGCCTTGCCCACCGAACCGCCGTTGGAAAGGGCGTTACGTCTTCTTCATCTCTTTAGGCTTCTCCAGGCCCACAGCCGTGAGCGTCTCGGCCTCAGCCTTTATGCGGGCCATCTCATCGTCCGCATGCTTCCCGAAGAGGGTCTCGCCGGAGAATGGCAGGTTGGCTACCCTCTGCTTTGCGTCCGGTTTCAGGGACGTAAGCCGGAGCCATGCGTGACGTCGTTGGTTGACTCCATGGCAAAACCCATGAGCAGCCAACAGGGAAGAGTCCGCTGCAGCGCTGATAATCTGGTTCGCCACCAGCATCCCTTCATTCAGCACTTCCTGGAAGTCCTCACGCTTCTCGCGAGGTAAGTGCTCTGCAAATCGCTCGAGGGAGTCCCAGAGGGCGCGGTCGTATCGGCCCAACAGCGCTGTGGCACTCGCAGCTTTCATGGAGGTAGCGGAAGTTCCACAGACTTTCCTCCCTGCCGAATCCATCCATCTGGACTCCTTATCCGGGGGAACTGTGGATGACGGGGTGGTGGCATGTTGTTTGCGGGCCGCCGTCACAATTACAGAGTCCGGAGGGGGTTCAGTTCTCAGAAAGGCCGGATCCGAATCGGGAGCCCGGTACTTTTTCAGCAACCTCGATGGAGCCGCCTTTGTCACCACAGGGGTGAGAAAAAGGGCTATAGCCGGTTCCTCCAGGCCCGGCACCAGAGGCAGGAGAGGACGAGACAGATGTTTTTGATGCAATGTCTCAAAAATGACTGAAGTTTTAGGAGTAGGCACCGTCAAGGATATGCCCAACTTCGCAGCGCCCCTTAAAAGGACATCATGGAACGCCACCAGGTCATCAATCGGGGACACCCTCGTGTCCGGTGACTCCGACAAGGTAGGAGAATAGTCCCTGGTACCAGAGGACCTTGTGTGGGAGCGAGATTCGCGCCTCCTATGGCGGCGTCTCGACCTCGTGGACGATCTGTGTCGCGATCTCTCCCTTCTCCCAGAGCGAGAGCGAGACCTGCCAGCCCGTGGCCGCTCCACCGGTTTCCGTGGTGGGGTCTTCCTTGGCTCCTCTCGGGGTTTAGGTTTTGGGGTCCCCTTAGGAGGCACAGGCAAAGACGGCAGCGAAGTGGACCTCGGCTGAGGAACCTTCGGCTGCGGGGCGGGCCCATGCGGAGGAACTGGTGGCAGTGGGTCGCCTGACGGAAGCGGAGGGTTGGGTGGAGGATCCTCCTTAGGAACAGGTGGAGGTGGCGACTGAGGCCGAGATGGTGTGTACACCTCTGAGTACACCGAGCCCGGTGACCCCTTAGGCGAAGGGGGCGGAGATCCAGCCCCTTCAGCAGGTGATCGCTTCCTCTTGCGCCCTCCACTAGAAGCAGTCTGACTTCTGGGACCAGAATCCCTCTTGCGCCGTTTTGGAGAGGCAGAACGACTCCTAGACGCCGACCTCTTCCTCCTCGACCCTGAGCGTCGTCTTTCTGACGTCGAACGTCGCCTCCGCGACTCCGGCGTCGAACGCCGCCTCCGCGACGTCGACCTCCTCTTCCTCGACGTCGAACGCCGACCCCTCGATGTCGACCTCTTCCTTCGTGACGTTGTACGCCGCCTCCGCGACGTCGAGCGGTCCTTCCTCGACGACGAGCGTCGATTCCTCCGTCTTGACGCTCTCGACATCGAGGAGCCCCTCGACGTCGACCGGTGCTTCGACGGCGACCGGCGGTGTCGCCTCGACGGCGAGCGCCGATGCTTGTCACTTCGTCTCCGACGTCGATAGGAAGACCTTGACGTCGATGATGACGATGACGTCGACGGTGGCTTCGACGGCGACCTCTCCAGGCCCTTCGACGTCGAGCCGTCACGCCGTCTCGACCCGGAGCCCCGGGGAGAAGGGGAGCACACCGCCGTCATCCCTCTCGACGCCGTCGTCGATGCAATCGACGTCAACGGAGACCGGGACCGTTTGCTGGACTTCCTGCCTCCGGGGAGTCCCCCAGAGGCCTCAGCAGAGGCAGAGGGAACCTTCCCAGCCTGCCCAGACCCACCAGCAGCCTGCAGACGCCTCTCCTCAAGGCCAGAAAGCCTGATCTTCATCCTGTCCCTCAGAGTCCGAGCAGTAAACTGCTGGCAGATGACACAGTCCTCAGGGACATGATCTTCAGGGAGGCAGACGATGCAGACATCATGGGGATCACTCTTGGCCTGCTTCCTTCCACATGCTGGACACTTATCAAAAAGGCCAGGCATTTTAGAGCCCTAAACGCCTGAAACAGCACACAAAAGAGAATGAGAACACCAAGAAAGTAAACTGAAACACTTTTAAAACACAAAAGTGCCAAAATATCCAATAAACTCTTGAAACAAGGGAGAGCTCAATGCCAGGGTCCTGTAAGTTGGAGCCGGAAAAAAGAACTGAAAGTAGAGGGACCTGCTATGCATTCTGGGATACTGGGAGAAGTTCTGGAAAGTTCTCTTAAAGGCACAGTATCCTATTTAAGCCACATAATGGCAGCCTATGGGGCTTGTCTGTCCATGCCTTCCTCTCTATCATTCCAGTGTCTTTTACTGGGGGAGGCAAGCGTCTCTATGGTAGAAACTGGGCAGGCTTATTATGTGTGGTGTTATTTGGTGGAATTTCTAGTTGAAGTACTGGACAGTGTAGCCTGTGGATATAGGCTGCATTATTTGTCTTTAAATTCTCCCTTAAGTGTCTTTGCAGTTTCTGCATGTTTTTGACAATTTAAGAGATTATTTTTGATTGCCGGGGTCCACGCACATGGGCGGGACTATTCACTAGATTATGACTATACACAGAGATCCCCTACTACAGAACTACTAAAATACCCAGGTGATAGCTTTTCATTTTTTCACTTGTTTTATTGAGCAGTCGCGATTATGGTCCTGAAGAAAGCAGCAGGATACCATTTTAGGCTCCAAATTCAGTCTGCAGAAACATGTTGACCGTATATAGGGATTAGTGGCTATTTGGTAAAAACCACTATTATTGCACGCATTTTATCACTTTGGGAGTATAAAGGTGTTTAATAAAGTTGTTTATCCTTTCTACTACCCAATTTTACCTGATTTTTTCACAGTTCACTCTCTTTTTCTCACTTTACACATGCACTGCTCTACATTTGTCTATCCACACCCTGACACATGAGAACATCTAAAGGTTTCCACCATTCTGTTCCATCACTTGTATTGTTTGAAACCTACCTTCCCGGTGTGAAGGAAACCCAAATGATGTACAGGGCGTTCAGGATCGACAACTGATGGGTATTTTTCCACACAGGAAAGATGCTTATCTTTAATTAGTATTAGGTACATTTAGTTGTGTTCCATTTTAGGTACCCTCTGTTCCAGACACATACTTGAGTTAACTAATCACTGACCCACTGCTACTTTTTGTTGTTATAGTATATATTTAGGGGCTGTAGCGGTGAGAGGTCTTTAAACATCTGCTTAGGCCCTCTTTTCCCTCTTTCGTGTTTAGGTGAAAGAGGCTATTCAGCTTTCTTTTAAGAGTGGTCTGAATTGATTGGAAGAATGCTTCAGGTTCCATGCTCCTGTCTTACAGGACTTCTCCAAATTTGGTTACTTTAGTCAGCCCGTTTGAACTTTTGAAAGGGAGGAAGCCTAGTACTACCTTGGTTCCATGGTGGTTAACCCCTTCCATGCTGATGACAGAACGGTTCCGTCATCAGCTACGGGTGAGCTGTGCTGATGACGGAACCGTTCCGTCATGAGCCCGTTAGAACCTTAGAACCCTCAGCACAGCGCGAAAATTCGCGCCGCGCTGAAGGGGTTAAAAGGGAAAGTTTCAAGTGGTAAATGGAACAACATTGATTATGATGTGGTAAAGGAAAGAGTTGAGAGGTACAAAGGTAAAATGAAAGTGAAAATGGACAACAAAAGAGGCCACCAGAGCAAGCAAAAGGTGGTTATTGGTGATTTTGTTCGAGTAAAGAGAAACACCAATGTCTCTAAAGGATCTCAATGTTGGTCGGATCCTAAGGAGGTTATTGAGGTTTTTAATAATGCGGTCAGAATAGAAGGGGGAAGTGTGTGGAATTTCAATAGGATTTAATTGTATTAAGGATTTGATCGTTCTTTCAAAGCTGCAAGAGAATCAGGGTGGGGGGAAAATGTACGACCTTGTGCGCCTCCTAGGTCTAATACAGGTTGTTCTAAAGGAAATGAGCAAAATCAAAGGGAGAAAAGAGAACATCATGTGCCGGGTAGGTTCAAAGATTTTGTTATGGCTACAGAGAAGTAAAAAAAAAATATTTTTTAAAAAAAGGGGGGGGGAGTTGTGTTGCATACATACTGTCATGGCTCCTATCTTCCACGTGCACTCGGTGCTTGTGGAAGATAGTGTTCTCTTTGAGAATTGTTATGTTTTGCGAGGAGTGGGATTCCGGGGAATGTTCATGCCATTAACTGATAACCTCTGACTTGAGAAGTTGCATTAAACTTCTTCTCTTACAAACACGTCTGCTTCTGTGTTTTCATTCGATGGATTTGACTTCCCTACACAGACCCCACCTCTTTTCTAACCGGGAATCTATATTAAAGGGGAATCCGCAAAAGTAAAAGTCCTGTTTTTAACAAAGGCACTATCTAATAGGGAAGGCAAAGAGATTAGAAGACCTAACATGAGAGTAGTGATCGGTTTACAATCGCCTTTTGGGCTAGAGCCATATTTGTTATACTTTAACAACATAAGGGAGAGAGCCTTATTGATGAAGTTCCGTCTGGGCACCATTAGATGTCACTTGAGTTTCCCCATGGTCAATTTGACCCTAAAAATAATATGTTCTGTCCCTGTGATGAACTCTTGCCCCAAACACTAGCACACTTTTTTTCTGTAAATGTTATGAGTTATAGAGGAAATCCTAATTATTACCAATACTCCAAAATTTTGGGTTTTGTCAGTACAGATCAGCCTTATATTTCCTACGGATGCCCCCGAAATCCCCAAGTGACTTACTCGGTGGGCGCCTTTTAGAAACGTACATTTTATTGGCGTAATTCAATTTCTTTTTAGGACGTTTTAAGCTGACTAGACAGTTTTTTAATACTCTTATTGCACCATCATGTGTCTTTAACTCACTATTTTTATTCTGTATGGGTAAATCAAACTTTTGTGTTTTCAGGTAAATTTAATGATGACTATAACATTGTGATTTAAAATGTGTCTTTTGCACTTTTATGATCATATATCAAAATCGAAGTAAAGTATCATTGATTGATTGATGCCCGTCACCAGTTGGTGGGTGGGGTTGACTCCAGGCCCTTTCTTGACTAATGGGGTAAAACTTACCAGGCCCTGACCTACCAATTTTAGTTTTCAGGAGTTCATGTTTGCTCTGCTGCAAACAGGCCCAATATTGCATGTGTCAGGGATTTTCAAAGTATTTGACAACACCAAACTTGGGCTTGAGGCCTGGGGGTGTGTGTTCAGAATATACTATGGTAATTCTAGTGTCCCCTACAGCCGACACTAAAATCCAATTTGAGGCAGGGACTGTACCCACAGAAGAACTAGACTGAAGTTTGGTAGGACAAAACTAAAGTCCTTCAGCAACCATACAGTGAATACATAATAATTGTTTTGGCAGCCTGTTCTCTCTGGTCCAAAGGCTCGCCAAGTGTTACACGTGACTCAACAAACCTGTGGAGCCAGATATGACAATGTGCTTTCAAAAAGAGGCCTATTGTTTGCTCCCGAGAGGATTTCACACTTATTTAAGATTAAGCACAGGCCTTGGGCTGGCAAAGGCTTAAGCTAATTAACCACCTGACAGGTCAAGCAGGTAAAGGTTGACTTTTTGAAAGTTAATTTTCTTTTTCTATGGGTTGGATGTTTCTCATAATTTTCACTTACATAAAAATGTTACTCTTTGCCCACAAAAGGTTGGGAACTTCTGACACAGAGGAACAAGACCGAAGGCCAAATTCCTTTATAAAGTAATGGTTTTTGCAATATTCCATAGATGTATCTCAGAGGGTATTGTGTTTCTTAAAATACATGGTCACACCAACACCCTTTCTACAAACCATATAAATCATTATGGTCTTGCTCTTTCATGTGGAAGCAATAGCATGGGTGCAGTCATGAAGAATGACAGTGCAATCTTATTGAGAAATTACATGCAGCAAAAAGCAGTCACTGATTTGTTGCAAAAAGATATTCAAATCTGTTTAAAGTATATCAGATTTTTAAAATGATGTAGGTCAGAATGCGTATAAACATAGAGATTGATTCTATTTTTCCTGAAAGGACTTACAGCCTGATTCAATCATATTTGCGCTCGCAAAGGGTCAGATTCTGAGAATTAGGCCCTTTGCAAGTGCAATTTTTGCATTTGGGATTCATCATCCCAAATGCAAAATTCGCTATTTAGAAACTCGCAAATTTGCGAGGAATAGCATTTAAGGAATCTCTATTAGAGATTCCTTAAATGCTATTCTTGAAACTTTTTAAAATTGCGAATTCGCAAATTTCGGCCGCTATTTACCGCGAGGTCAAACCTCGTGGTAAATAGCGAAAACTTAGAAAAATGCTTTTAAAAGCATTTTTCAAAGTTGCATCTTACACACACACATGTCCTTTGGACATGTGTGTGCGCAACACCTGTTGAAATGTGCATTTAAGGGGTGCTACAGGGTGTCCTTTGGACACCCCTGGCACCCTTCAAATCGCTATCTTATTTGCGATTAGCAAATTGCTAATCGCAAATAAGGAATACTCCCCATTCATTCCTATGGGCCACTTGGCCCATAGGAATGAATGGGGAGTTATTCCTTATTTGCGATTAGCAATTTGCTAATCGCAAATAA
The DNA here is from genome assembly GCF_964263255.1 of Lissotriton vulgaris. Classification (NCBI taxonomy): domain Eukaryota; kingdom Metazoa; phylum Chordata; class Amphibia; order Caudata; family Salamandridae; genus Lissotriton; species Lissotriton vulgaris. The sequence continues at coordinate 272,937,152 of NC_141700.1, forward strand.
GGAATCTGTAGGAATCGCATTTAATTTTGCGATTCCTACATGAATCCCATTTTGCGAGTCTGTAATAGCGATTCCTTATGAATCGCTATTTCAGACTTGCAAAACGGGTCTTTCATGAATCTAGCCGTTAAAGCCTGGAAAAAATAAATATGTTGCCATATATACCTTTTTTAAAAAGTAGATCGAATCAACGAAGAGATACTTCTCGTTTTTGTTTAAACTCAAGCAGTAATTCTGCCCTGTGACCTGCCTTTCACCTAGGCTCTGTCAGCAAGCATAATGATGCCCCAATATTATTGCAGTTGAGCAGCTAGCCATTACAGGTGGATAGAGACATCACAACCAGACTGTAATAAAGAAATTAGAATCTGTTTTTATTATGGGATTGCATGCTCCCATAAATTCAACAAAAGGTTACTGCCAATAATCCAACTGCTCCCTATGGACAGAACCCCATTCAGAGATCCACGGGGCAAGCATGAGCTACTGGGCCCAACTGTGTGGGGTTGAGGTCTTTTACTCCTGATATACTGAGCCCCACCCACTATGGGTTCTGAGTAACTGTGCCAAGTACCGATTCAGCACTTGACTCTCAGCGGTAGTGCGGGTCGAGCAGTTCATGGCTTCTTAAGGTAAACACAGGGGCAGCTACAGACTGATCAACACAGCAGGAATCTTCACATCGACCCCACCCGGTATACAGAATCAACAACTTTGCTCTGCACATGGGCTACGGCCCAATCAGCAAGGCAGCAATGTTGACGGTGGCCTCACCTGCCATATGGGGTTGGCGACTTCAAGCCTGCATATGGGCAACAACCAGATACGTGCAGCTATGTTCACGGCGCACTTCACATCATCTCTCCTCTGGTATACAGGGGTCGCAGACTTTTCCAAGCACACAGGCAGCAACCGACTGGTACAGGCACAGTCTCCTCACATCTCGCTACAGAAATCCAATCCCCAGATCCCCCCACTAGACCTTGCTCTCTCTAGTTCTCCTCTTCCTCACAGGGCAGACTGGTCTTGGTAAGCAGACAGGCACTTTTGCTCCAGGCGCAAGTGGTCTTAGATTCCGTGTTTGATGTCCCCTCAACCAGCTGGGAGACCGGCAGGCCTTAGCCCCCAGCCCTAGTCACTGGCAGAAGTCGTGCAAGATTCTCCTCCTCACACAGCCCGACTGTCTGCTCGACAGTTGAACATTTTGGAGGTTCCCAGCGCCCCTTCTTATGGTCTATTTTCAGACACCAACTGTGATTTAGAGTCTGCGTTTTTAAGTTTATGTTGGGTGTCTGCTACTTTTTTTTATTGCCCTCTCCTCTCCTCTCCTCTGCCACGCCCTTCCTCCATAAAGCAGCCTGTTACAGGAGGAGCAACTCCACAACACAGGCCATGGTAGGGACTAGCGGTTCACACCTGGAAGTCAGCCACAGTGATATGTATATCAAAAGTTTACTCCAGGACCTCAGACCTACTCTTTATGATTTTTTTATCAGTCATATCCCCTTCCTGTGATGTGCCCAGGACCCTTCCTGGTGACCACTCTTCGAATCAAAGAGCACCCTTTGAAGTCCACTGAAGAGCCAGACTCTCCCTTCCTAGAGGGTGTCCCTCCCAGCTCACTGGAATCCAGGAGTCCACAAATGTGTCTGGGGGAGATTCTTCTACCTCCCCATGCTCCCCCAGTTAGCCCTGGGACCCCCAAAACGTAACCCAGAATCTTCCATGTAGAGAACCAGTCACAGGCTCTCATAGAGCCAGCACATGCATATACCATACATGCACAGCACTACATATTCCATGTAATCTATCATTTACAGGCACACACACTGAGCACTTGAATATAACACACACGCACTGCATCATCTCTGTATTGTACCATTCACAGGCACACATACACCCAGCACATGTATAAACAACATGCACTGTGCAGCACTATACACCAAGCTGACGTAGGCCTGGGGTGAGTTAAGCACAGAGCAGCGGAACTATACATAAGTGAGCCTGTAGCCCCATTCAGTGGCACAAGTAACAAGCATTTACAATGCAATGGTTTCGCCTTTGTTAAAGTTAGAGCTATTGGCATTGCTCTTGACATTATTTTTATTTATGTATTTTTTAACATAAATAAATGGCATTGTCATTTACAATGCCACTAGCTTTATCTCTCGCAAATGACACACACAGAGCCCCCCCCACACACACAGCCACACAAAGCTCCCCACACACACAGCCGCACAAAGCTCCCCACACACACAGCCGCACAAAGCTCCCCACACACACAGCCGCACAAAGCTCCCCACACACACAGCCACACAAAGCTCCCCACACACACAGCCACACAAAGCTCCCCACACACACAGCCACACAAACCTCCCCACACACACAGCCACACAGAGCCCTCCACACACACCCACATGGCACAAGCAGGCAACAGGGGCACACTGAGGGACAAGGAGAGTGACTGGCGAAGGCTAGCTAATAAAGGCACCGCCACCCTCAATGCCAACAGCTCAAACCCTCACAACCGCGAGACCCACCGCACCGCAAATGCCCGTCTAGCAGGGAGGTGTGTCTGAAGAGAGTTTATTGTGCATGTATGTTTGCCAAACTATAGGTTTGATTACACGTGGAGTTTGTGTTCAAGTGTTCACGTGGAAATCTATTGGCAAGAACTCGAGCCTGTATAGAGTTATATGGCAGTAAACTGTGTCTTCACGGGGATACAGCCGCATGGAGCTGTGCCCACAAACAATTGTGCCTGCAGGATACTGAATGCGCAGAGCAAGCACTTTGTTTAGTCGCCAAAGAACACTTTGTATAAGCACAGATAGCTGTGTTGTGTCATCGAATAATAGTTTCCAAAGATATATGCACCAACTTGCCTAAAAAGTGGAGGCCCACAACGCTTAAATTCCGCTCACAAAAAATGCCTCTCCATTAGGGCTTCGATTGTACAAGGGTTAATAAATGTAAAGAGCTGCGCCAGCATCTGAACTGTCTATCATAACTCATACTTGTCTGAGATCACATATTTTTCTTAACTCTAAGTACAGTGATTTAATATGCATGATAAATAATGGGCACGAACGATGAAGGCTGCATGTTTGATTGAGACAGGTCAAAAAACACGAGAGCCCACTCAGTTGTGGCCAGCTGCCAAAAGAGAAAGTGCACTCAAAACAACCCTGTATGCACACCACACGTGCAGGAGCTCTCCCCATACCCACCCTGCCACGCTCTGCCCACAAGGTGGCACCTCGGGGACCCGGAGCCTCCGCTCCTCCGCAGTCCGCTCCGGGGTCAGAGACATCTGCAGGCTGTTCGCCACATCCAGGACAAACTCAACAGTATGCGCCCCACTACTACCCAGAGTGACAAGTGCGGCTCCACCTCCTCAAGCTGCACGAGAATTGTTTGCCTGTTCCAGAGTTGACAAAGCCGAGGAATGCAGCAGCCCGCCCAGCCCTCGACCACTCATCCCTCAAGAAAACGAACTCTAAGGTTTTCACAGATCACTTCCCTCCAAAAAAGAAGGCCTAATCACTCTCGTGTGACAGCACTTCTCTGTCCAACCCATTCCTGGTCACGCCCCCTCCTCGGACACAGGCACAGCACATAAACAACGCCACTTCAGAAAGGAACACCAGTCCAGCAAGCAAAACAAACCGACGGAACCAGCCGAGTGAATTTGGGGGCGACTCGACTCACGAAGGCCGACAGCAGAAATAGTCCTGCACATGCGGTGCAAACGGGGAATACAGCAAGAAAGCATCAAGTCCCGTGTAAAGGGCGTGGCGATTATATTTGATTTATGTGACTTTACACATTTTTTCAGCATGAAATGTTGCTGTTATGAGGCTTCAGCAGCTGGTGATAATTAGAAATAGCTGTACTTTAATATGCAGTGAGCACTTTATCATCACTTCGCACTTTAGTAGGGCAGTTAAGAAATATGGACACTAAGCACTTTAATTTTTTAATGAATATGAATCTGTTATAGGTAAAATTGAGTCACTTGGTATACAAAGTATGAAGAGACTTTTGTGAATTTACACGCAATGGCATAAACCAACTTCAAACACAATGCACGTGGCCGAGTAACAATTCACCACAGACGTCTATGTAAACTAAAATATACGAGCATAATAAAATAAGCACGAGCTTGAAATAAATTTGAAGTAGACGTTTGTATCCAACCTCGATGTGGGCCAGGATGTAGCGCACAATGACCTTCACAAAAACACCAGATGAATTTCCCAAAACAGACAGTGCACAGACACCGCGTGCACAGTCACCTCACTTTCTATTGGTAGTGCTTGCACTACCTTATCTGCTGGCGGTGCCCTTTCATGCTGGCCTGCTTCTCTGCTGAAAATATATAAACTCTCCTCTGATGGGAAATGAAACATTTCATAACTCTGAGGAGCAACCACAAGAACAGAACAACAACTGCTGCAGCAGCTGCTGGCCTTTCAAAAACAAAACTACTCAGAACTGACGGCAAAAATGTGCAGACTCATAAGGAACAAACGAGGGTTCCTATTTTTCAATACATTTGTTACCTCATAGAACAAGTGCATTCGAATTCGACTTTAAACAATCAGCCTGCGCTTTGGAACACCTGATACAGATTGTTTTTGCTGCCGAGCACACGGGGGAACGTTCACATACAAGGCACGTCAGGCTGTGAACAAAGAAACCACATGGCTCTGTGTATTTATTCCAACGGTTTGATGTGCAATGTGCACAGTAGCATTTTTAGTTCACAAAACAAGAATTTGCACTCATCCACCGTTTTACCACATCTAATGTTACACCTAAAAAGTACGATTTCAGGAAGGGTTATTCTGCTTTCCGGGGAAGGAAGTGGGCGTTCCAACCGTACGGCTTTGTTAGCATTCACATACTTGAGAAAGGGACGCTCCCTCACAAGAGTAGAAGTAAACCTAGAGTTGGAAAGGGGTGTAAAATACACAAAATTGGTTGGGATGCAAGAAAAACGGTTACTCCTAGAGGACAAAAACGTAAAACTGCATCCTTTCTAAGCATTTACACTTGCGTGGATGTACACCATGTACTCCGGGAATATTTTGAGTTCTCCCTAAAAATTGTTAATTTACTTTAAATTTTCTTTTACAACTACTGTAGTAGGTTTACATATATTTGTAATCAGGCCCGGGGCAATGGCCCTGTTACTAGAGTAAAGAAGCTGCGGCTCCATGACCAGGATAAAGAAGGAAAAGATACACAAAAACTGATTTGAATAAAGACTCGTATCTCTAATTTACCCATATCTGTTTAATTCAGAAACACTTGCATGCATTAAGTATCCATGGAGTAACTCATCTAAGACAGTATAAGGAATTCATTAAACAAAGGGCGGGCATCTGAGACCGCGTCATGATGCTCATTCCACCCATGTTGTCCCAATCATATACCTGCTGACTGGAAAGGACTGCACACTATACACGCCCGGCAGGCCTCCCCAACTCCACCCAGCATGCCCTCACAACAATCCACGATCCAAAACAGCCCTCCAAACAGCGCACCCTGACCGGAGAGACCACTGTGCAAGGAACCGCAGCGTCTTTGCATCCCACACCCCAGTCCCGGCCCGCTCTCCTCGCTCCCATCGGCAACGACCTCAATCGGCGGAATTCCCTCTACACAGCGCCGCTGCCTCCCCTGACCCTGTGCACCAACACAAAGGGCAATGCAATCGCGCGACCACGCGCCAAGTGGCAAACGTGCCCCAAACCGAACCATCGCTAGACCCGAGGCCCGCCTGCCACGAGAAGGAACGACTCACCGCCACAGAACACACGACGACCGCAGGAAACGGGAAGACGCACAACGGCACCGGATCAGCGCAGAGCCCAGGGAAAACAAGCGGGAGGGGGAGCAAGGGAGGTGCCGGCAATGCCGGACCAGACACGGGGGCGTTCCCGGCGTCCCGTGACGTCGGCAAAAGCCAAAGAATGTCGGGAACGCCCCCGTGTCTGGTCCGGCATTGACGGACAGGCCCCTCGTCCAATGGCAAGGCTCCGTTTACGGAGCCAGCCAATCAACGACGAGGGCCGAACCAAAGCACCCTACGGTTCTCAACAGGATTTCGCCTGCGCGGAAAAGCTGCGCAGAGCGCAGCTTCCGCTAGGCGAAACCTAAAAAGGACTATTCACTCCTGAAGATCACTACGCTGTATGATGCCAGCATCGCACTCATGCTGCTTAACTCATGGCAAAGGCTGCAGTCTTTCACCACTATGAGGGTAGCACATTGGGTGTCCCTCCCAGTCCAAAAAGAGCAATCCGTGAGACACGCATATGCCATGGCGCACACCCATGATCCAGAATCGCTCATGACAACAAAAATCAGCATCAGGGATCCAGATATCATTACAGTTGGGCACTCAGGGTGGGGGTACACGTCTGTTAATAAACAAAGTGGAATCCACTCGAGTGATAGTGATCCCTAGAGTGATGGGGAACACACAGTGTTGTTTAAATGCCCCTCACACACCAACAGGCCCCTTGGTGTCATGCTTCATCATCGGGGCCTTCGCACCCCTCTACGGGATGCGGCGTGCTACGACTCACGAATACGCAGGAGCACTTAGAGTGAACTATGTGTGGGGGTGTGTGTTTAATACAATAATGTGAGTGAGGTGAGGTGAAAAAAGTGAGTGGTTTAAAAAATACCTGGCGCGTGGGAAGAAAAAAACTTTATTAAATCCCCGGCTGGTATTATTAAAATTTAAAGTGCAGGGCGTGGTTTTAGAAAGATACGTGTTAGGGTATCAAACCACTGTATTAAAAGTCAACATGTTTCGGAGGTCAAAGCCCCCTTCTTCAGGACAAGGGTGTATGCACTTACCCTCCCCTTACTCACATGTAAGATGTAAAAGTGAAAAAATAAAAATTACCACAATGTGTAATGTTCCTCACAATGTTATATGTAAGTGAGTGTAGTTGCGCCCAGTTGGCGTAAGAACCTGTGGAAACAAAAGCATAGATAAACATACAGATCATAGTATCACAGGTTTAGAGGAGAAGAGTTATGCTTCTCTGAAAAAACATCAGGTAGAACCCAAAAAATGATTGGAACCTGGAGCAGAATAAAGAAAAAGGACACTACAAACATACACACACGCAAACCAACACAACTCTCTGCTCAAATGGAAAGAGAGCAGGACAATGAGGACAAAAGATCTTACTTAAAGTTCCCAAATACAGGACTTCATGAGCCTCTAGCGTATATTGGGGAATCCTTCCTTTCTAATCAGAAACCTAAGAAATCGATATCAGGGATTTAGTAGGAGAACTTTATCATCAGAGTGCCACAACTACAATATGAAACTGCTTCTCTTGGTTGGTCTTATAACTCACGGTTACTGCAACAGCTAATCGCCTGCCTTCCCTCAACGCGGCTCCGAAGAAGTGAGCTGCAAAAGGACTAGGGCCTTTTTATATGCTTGCCTGTAGGTAATTAGTGGTGGTTGATTGAATAATGGAAGCCGGTAAATGCTGCAGAAAGAGGTACTGAACAAAGGCCTGGGTTATGTCCCCACCAATAGACCAGACATTTTCCTACTACATAAGGAAATGCAGGAATTTATAAGAACCATAAAATTGCGGGCATTCTTCAAAGACAAGGATCTACCAACAGAGACTTCTGACACTGGTCTAAAACCCAAGTCAACATTCACTCCACTCGATAACCAGCTTCCTGTGGAAGTACTGGCCTTCGAAAAAGCCATGATGCAGGAATTGAAAGGTCTAGAAACCAGACAGAAGGTCTTTCAGAATATGAGCAGAACAGAAAATGAGGCCATCAAAGAACTGAGGATGAACAAAAACCTGATTATAAAACCAGCAGACAAGGGTGGGGCAGTGGTCATCCAAACAACCATAGCCTATGACAAAGAATGTAGGCGGCTTCTTTCTGACAACAGGAACTACCAGATTCTTACGGAGGATCCCACTGAATCCCTAAGAGTTCAGATTGGTGGTATGGTGGAAGAGGCACTTACACATGACTGGATTACGAAAAAGGAGTCTGAATTCCTGACCCAGAGGAACCCTCGCATTCCTTACTTTTACACCATCCCTAAGGTGCACAAGAACCTGGCGAACCCACCTGGTCGCCCCATTGTTTCCGGGATCTCATCTATCCTGGAACCTTTATCCAAGTTTGCGGATGCTTTCTTGAGGCCTCTTGTACAGGCTACTGACACCTATTTACGGGACACCAAAGCAGTATTACAACTGCTGAATAACCAAACTTTTGACCCAACCTCTCAGATGTTGCTAAGCCTGGATGTGGAGAGCCTCTATACGAGTCTCCCCCACGATGAGACCATCCAAATCATTGAAGAGGTACTGCATTCTACGAATTGGGAATATCACACCCCACGGAATGTAGTGATGGAGTGCATTTCTCTGGCACTCACGAAGAATTTTTTCGAATATGAGGGCACTCTTTTCTGGCAGAAGCATGGGACCAGTATGGGCAGTACTTTTGCCCCGAGCCTGGCTGGACTGTATGTCCACCATTTGGAATCCACGAAAATCTTGCACCCAGACAATCCCCACAGAGCGAGGATTCACACCTGGCGAAGGTATATAGATGATATCCTGGTTATCTGGGATGGAGATGCCACCATGATAACTGAGTTCATTGACTGGCTCAACAATCAGAATGCCTTTTTGAAATTCACTTACCAGGCATCTAACACCAACATGGTTTTCTTAGATCTAAACATCTACCACGAAGCCGGCATGTTAAAAACGGAAACACATTTCAAACCCACGGCTAAGAACTGTCTCCTCAGATTTGACAGCTTTCATCCTCGTCATCTGAGAGAGAACCTTCCTTATGGGCAGTTCCTACGCCTACGGCGGAACTGTACCGATGTGGCCAGATACAAAACTCAAGCCAAGGATCTGAGTGCAAAACTAAGAGAGAGAAAATACCCGGAAACTGTGATCAAAAAAGCCTTTACCAGAGCACGAAATAATAACCGGGATGCCCTTTTGGAGGACAATCCACGTAGGGAGGAGGCCGCAAACAGGACGGTTTGTGTTACCACATACAGTCCGGTCAGCAACCAAGTGACAAAATTGGTCCATAAACATTGGCGCACTTTAACGAGTGGTGGCTTAACTTTGGAGAAACCTCTCTTTGCACACAGAAGGGGTAGGAACTTGAGGGACATGCTTGTTCACACTCGACCACCCCCCCCTGTGAAGGATCAGACGAGGTTGCAAGGCATACATGGTCACTACCCATGTGGTAACTGTAATAACTGCCATCTCACAAAAAAGACCCAGAACTTAACTTTTACCAATGGGACCACATGGGAACAGCGTGCTTTTACTAACTGCAACAGTAAAAATGTAGTCTATTTAATTACCTGCCCATGTGGAAAGGAATATGTGGGAATGACCACCAGACCTGTTAGGGTCCGGTTGAATGAACACAAAAGCAACATCAGGTGCAAGAAACTAACTACCAAAATGTCAACCCATTATATTGAAAATCAACACTGTGTGAATGAACTACAGTGGACAATAATTGAACAACTGCCCTCAGAGATAGGCCTCCTAGAAAAAGAACAACGGTGGGTGTTTCGGTTGGGAACCAACACCACTGGACTGAATGACCTCATTCCATGGAACCTTCTCAGGTGATCTGACCAAACATCTTGATGGTTTGGGTTGTTGGTTACATACAACTAATGCTTTTTGCTGGACTTATAGGGATCTATACATCAGCACAACGTGGTACCATCGAGGTTATGATGGATGTTGTACCCCTTTAGGAGCTGGTCTTAACCATTCTTTCTTTAATAACAACTTTTTCTAAAAGAATCATTGTATGTTAAACACTACCGTGAGAGCAGCTCTTAAAACTGTAGGTACACCTCTAAATAGTAACTTGATTTACAACTGCCGTTATGGGTGCTTACTTCATTTGACCATTATCCTTACAAATTGCCTCCCTGCCTTATTAGTGTATTCTTGATTCCATGTCCCGGTACATTTTACCCAGATCACCATCATTTTCCGGGCGTTTAACTTTATACCGATAGCCCCGTGTTTTTCACAAAGTGTTTCCGCTGACGCATGCGCATTAACTGTATCTGCCGCGCATGCGTCTGTCGGGCACTGGTATGCGCATGCGCTAGGGAGTAGCGTATGGCGCTAGCGTTTTACCGGACGCTTGGAGATTTCTCTCCGTATTTGGGCATTTACCGGCTTCCATTATTCAATCAACCACCACTAATTACCTACAGGCAAGCATATAAAAAGGCCCTAGTCCTTTTGCAGCTCACTTCTTCGGAGCCGCGTTGAGGGAAGGCAGGCGATTAGCTGTTGCAGTAACCGTGAGTTATAAGACCAACCAAGAGAAGCAGTTTCATATTGTAGTTGTGGCACTCTGATGATAAAGTTCTCCTACTAAATCCCTGATATCGATTTCTTAGGTTTCTGATTAGAAAGGAAGGATTCCCCAATATACGCTAGAGGCTCATGAAGTCCTGTATTTGGGAACTTTAAGTAAGATCTTTTGTCCTCATTGTCCTGCTCTCTTTCCATTTGAGCAGAGAGTTGTGTTGGTTTGCGTGTGTGTATGTTTGTAGTGTCCTTTTTCTTTATTCTGCTCCAGGTTCCAATCATTTTTTGGGTTCTACCTGATGTTTTTTCAGAGAAGCATAACTCTTCTCCTCTAAACCTGTGATACTATGATCTGTATGTTTATCTATGCTTTTGTTTCCACAGGTTCTTACGCCAACTGGGCGCAACTACACTCACTTACATATAACATTGTGAGGAACATTACACATTGTGGTAATTTTTATTTTTTCACTTTTACATCTTACATGTGAGTAAGGGGAGGGTAAGTGCATACACCCTTGTCCTGAAGAAGGGGGCTTTGACCTCCGAAACATGTTGACTTTTAATACAGTGGTTTGATACCCTAACACGTATCTTTCTAAAACCACGCCCTGCACTTTAAATTTTAATAATACCAGCCGGGGATTTAATAAAGTTTTTTTCTTCCCACGCGCCAGGTATTTTTTAAACCACTCACTTTTTTCACCTCACCTCACTCACATTATTGTATTAAACACACACCCCCACACATAGTTCACTCTAAGTGCTCCTGCGTATTCGTGAGTCGTAGCACGCCGCATCCCGTAGAGGGGTGCGAAGGCCCCGATGATGAAGCATGACACCAAGGGGCCTGTTGGTGTGTGAGGGGCATTTAAACAACACTGTGTGTTCCCCATCACTCTAGGGATCACTATCACTCGAGTGGATTCCACTTTGTTTATTTACATGACCTGGGAGACTGAATCCACTGACTCTCTCTCTCCCCCCTCCTGTTAGAATTTGGTACACGTCTGTTACCATGAAAGGGTGATTTCCTTCCCAACAGACAACAAGGCACAGATGGGAGGTTTCAAACAATGGTATACTTGCAACGCGAATCGCAAACAAATATGACTTACAGCATGGCTGCCTATTAACTGCTGCTTGATTTTGGCTTGTTCCTAGAAGGCATGTTATCAGCTACTACCTTATAAAATTAATTCGCCTCTAAAACTGCTGATAGATATTGTGGGAGTATATGAAACCAAGAAGAACTTTCCAGCGCAAGCAAACTGGAGAGTTGGGGCTGTGCAGACAGGGAGTATATGCAGGAGTACCTCATCCGTCATGTTGCAAGACTAGACGGAGCAGTTAGAAGGAGTAACTGGTATGAAGAGGTTCACTTTTGGATACTCCTGAAGTCACAGAAGAGAAGAGCTTTAAGTAATGAAGAATTGAAGTATGCTTGCAGCTGTCCCACGTTTCTTAAGAGGTGAACCATCAAAAACTTCAGGACACTGAGATGGATTTCAAAGACACAAAATGAGGCAATTTGGGAAGAAAGGAACTCCTTTAGAAAAAGAATGGGGTGCCAAACCATATTTTTATGTGCTTTCACATGGCTACCAGCTACCAACAAGAGTGTTCACAAAAGGCCCAGGCAAGGTTACTGGGGGGCGGGAGGAAGCCTACAGTTGTTGGACAGAACTAATGAAAACAAGTCGAATGGGGCTGGGGGGCGGGGGGGCGGGGGAGCAGGGGTGGTGTGTATGGGCCGCAAAGTAAAACGAAAAGCTCATGGCCCACTGAAAACAAATAATGAAAGTGGCGCTGAGCTGAAGAAAATGAAAAACAAGCGCGCGCTGGAGGTGAGCCTGGTGGGGGGGCGGGATGCGAGCGAGTGGGAGGGAACGGGCCAAGCGCGCGCTGGAGAAGCGTGACCCTTGTGGGGGGGGGGGGGAGGCTGATGGGTTTGATGTGGACGCGCAAGTGCACCACATGAACTGGATGCAATCCGCAATGGTTTCAGAGCTTGGTTTGCCCTCTATACTCTCGTCTATTTATCCCTTACGGGATAGAAAAGTCGAGACCTAAAAAGGGGGGAGCTTGCTTGGTCCCATGCAACCCCTGCTTGAAAATAATAAGCCCCTACTGACTTGAATTGCAGTTGAAAACACGGACCATGACATCCAAAACTAAAAGGCTGGAGCCAACTCTCATTATGCTCCACTTCTGGGCTTTTATTTAAGAATTAGGTCATTCTCTGAGTTGTAGTCCTAGTCAACTTTCAGTAAATCAAAAAAAACGGAACTGTAAATAGAAAAAAACCACCCGATTAGTAAAGGGAAAAGCCCCAGACTGTGTCACTGGGTCTTTGGTAACGTGGATTGATATGGCAACCTTCAGTTAGGTACTCAAAACGTAATAAAAAGTATCATTGTCCAGCTACACACACGGTCTGTGCTCCTTGCAACTTAATACCTACTCCTGTCCTAGGAGAACCTGAAAGTATATATTTGCCAAGACTACTTACATACTGTTTTTGGACAGTTGCTCATCATTCACATTTTCTATTGAAGTCAGACAATTCATCTTTCAACATGTTAAGAAAATAAATCGTTTTTACATTAAAGATATGTTTTTTAACTTTCTGTAGTGACAGCTACAGGGTTCTTCATAGATATGGACCACGCAGAGTAACTATGGGGGTGCCTTCCTACCAAGAGGATTAGTAGAGCAAGGGCAATGCCACAAACATGTCACACAACAAAAAGAGTTATGCGTCTTGTTTTTAGAAACAATATTCGTAAACAAAATTAACTAGCAAAGTACTGGACTTCACATGTTAAGCTGCAACAAACTTCATGAACCCAACATGTTAAAAATGGAACAATGATATTGGATCATACATACAGGTGTGTGAACTTAAACAAGATTAACGAGTTCTGGGGCCAGATGTAGGTAAATACGGAATTTTACAGATTCGGTATTTACAAATTGGTAAATGCTATGTAGGTATTTTTACCGAATAATTTAACGAATCGGTAATATTCGGTAATTACCGAATCGGTATTTACCGATTCGGTAATTGCCATTGATTCCTATGGGCCAAGGCCCGATTCGATAAAATTACCGAATTGACAAGGGGGACAGGGAGTCATTTGACACCCTGTTGCACCCCTGATTCTGGCTTGTGTGCCATGTGACACACATACATGCCCTTAGGGCATGTATGTGTGCCACATGGCACAGACGTGTACACAGAAATTCGTTATTTACCATCAAATAGTATTTGATGGTAAATACCGAATTCTTAACCCCTCAAGTGCTAGCGTCGGCCAACGGTCGTCGCGAGCACTACCTTGCCATGCTGCGCACGACCGTTGGCTGACGGGCCAGCATTCGTTCTTCGAACGTTCAGCACTGGGCGCTGAACGTTCGACGCTCCTATGAGGTTAAGGGCCTGTGGCACTGTTTTCAGTGCAACCTACATCCAGTTTTACCGATTCGGTAAATTCACAGAATCGTTAAAATTAGGGCCCCCTACATCTCAAAAACCAAATACCGGTCGGTAACTGCCAAAATCGGCCGTTACCGACCGGTATTTGGCCACCGACATCTGGCCCCTGGTCTCTTATGAAAAAGAATGATCAGTTTAGTTACAGGAATTGCCAAAAGGAAAATTTTCAAATAAGCCAAAAACCTTGTATTATTGTTAACCCAAATAATAAAGTTGTAGTCAAAGTTGGGGAAAACGTATTTTATAAGGATTTTAATGGAGTGGACCAATCCCCAAATTACAGTCACCATATTGCGTAAACGTACAACAATTAATTTCAGATGCTAAAAAAAATATATATATATATTAAAGCCTCACACTTGCACCAAGGCACTTCAGTTTCAAAGGGCAGAGATGGCATTCAGCAAACTAAACCAACTTGCACAGTGCTTACGGATTACTGTCCAGGAGTTTAACAATTTAACTAGGACACAAGAAGTAGCTGGTTATCCATGGCTAATCAATCACCAGGCTGGTCCTTTCCTTTTAATTAAAGAGACAGATTGTCCCCATGCGATTCCCACGGGCTCGTGAGGGCAAAGTTCCAAGTCGACTGATTGCAAGTGGATGGAATGGGATGCATAACAACTGTGTTACTGTTTTAACATGCCTGTCATATGTAACTGCATAATGTACCCACAGAGGGTGGTCACACTTCATTGGCTACTATTCTCCAGGTCAGTGTTTATGTAAGAAGGCCCTAACAGTTTCATACTCTATGGCTATTCAAACAGAATTCTTGGCTTCAGCACTTGCCAGCAATTGTACGAGCGATACTCATCTGCTGATCAAATACTGACACCTGATATAAAATATTCCTTGCCTTGCCACGAACGTATCTCTGCATAAGTGGCTCTAAACTCAAGGTTCCAAGGTTGACTTAGCAGGCGCTCTGTTGCTAAGCCCCTTCAAGCTCCCACCCTTTGAAACTGTGAAGGTGTACTAACATTTGCTAATGGATTGGATTGTAGTGAGGAGGAATGGAGTGTTGTGGGCTGGATGGATTGGACTGAGTTTGGTGTACTGACCTGGGGTGGGGTGGGGTGAATTGGAGTAGAGTGGGGTGGGGTGGACTGGACTGCGGGGTGAATTAGATTAGAGTGGGGTGAAATGGGATGGGATGGGGTGGACTAGATTGGGGTGGGGTTGACTGGGCTGCAGTGTAGTGGTGTGGTTTGGTGTGGCCTGGAGTGGACTGGAGTGTGGTTATGGAATGAGGTGAAATGAAGTGGGGTGGAATGGAGAGGGGTGAATTGGATTGTGGTGACTTGGATTGGTGTGGGTTGTGTGGATTAGAATAATGGAGGAGATTGGATTACAGTGGGGTGGACTGGATTGCAGTAGGGTGGATTGAATTGTAAAGGGGTGGATTGTATTGGATTAAAATAGATTGGATTGGGGTGGGGTGGGGTGAACTAGATTGGGGTAGGATTAACTGGATTGAGTATGATTGGACTGGGGTGGAATGGATTGGAGTGGGGTAGATTGGATTCGGCTGGATTAGAGTGGATTGGTTTTTGGTGGGGTGGATTGGATTGGCGTAGGGTGAGTGGATTGGGGTAAAGTGAATTGGATTGGTGTGAAGTGGATTGGATTGAGGCGGATTGTTTTGGATTGGAGTGGGGCAGACTGTTTTGGATTGGAGCAGATTGTTTTGGATTGGAGTGGGACAGATTGGAGTGGATCAGATTGTTTTCGGGTGGGGCAGATTGTTTTGGATTGGAGTAGGGAAGATTGGAGTGGGGCACAATGTTTACGATTGGAGTGGGGCACAATTTTTTGGATTGAAGTGGGGCAGACTGTTTTGGATTGAAGTGGGGCAGATTCTTTTGGATTGGAGTGGGGAAGATTGTTCTTTTAGGAGTGGGGCAGATTGAAGTAGGGCAGATTGTTTTTGATTGTAGTCGGGTGGATTGTGGTGGATTGCACTAGAGTGGGGTAGACTGGATTGCGGTGAGGTGAGATGGACAGGATTTGAGTGGGGTAGACTGAATTGTGCTGGATTGAGTTGGATTGGATTGGATTGGCCTGTTATGGAGTGAATTAGAGTGGAGTGGGGTGAATTAAATGGAGTGGGTGGATAGGGGTGAGGTGGACTGGATTGGAGTAGGGCACATTGTAGTGGAGCATATTGGAGAGGAGCGGATTGGAGCTGAGCGGATTGAAGTGCAAGGATTGGATTTCAGCAGATTGGAGTGGGGTGAATTGTTTTGGATTGGATTGGGGCACATTGCTCTCGATTAGAATGCAGCAGATTGGAGTTGG
Organism: Lissotriton vulgaris; assembly: GCF_964263255.1. Lineage (NCBI taxonomy): Eukaryota > Metazoa > Chordata > Amphibia > Caudata > Salamandridae > Lissotriton > Lissotriton vulgaris. Next base: position 272,953,352 of record NC_141700.1, read on the forward strand.
CACATTGGAGTGTGCAGATTGCTTTGGATTGGAGTAGGGCAGATTGTTTTGGATTGGAGTGGGGCAGATTGTTCTGGGCTGGAGTGGGGAATATGGGAGTGGGGTAGACTGTTTTAGGTTTGAGTGGGGCAGATTGGTTTTTATTGGAGTGGGTCAGATTGTTTTGGATTGGAGTGGGGCAGAATGGAGTGGGGTTGGATGGGAGGATTGGAGTGTGGTGGATTGGACTGGATTGGACTGGATTGTATTGCATTGGGGGAGTGGTTTGAATTGGAATGGATTGGATTGGTCTGGGCTGGACTAGATTGGATTGGTCTGGGGTGGATTGGATTGAATAGGGCGAATTGGTGTGGTGGTGAGGTGGAGTCGACTGGCGCATATTGGAGTGGGGTGGATTGGGGGTGTACTTCACGGGTATGTATTAAAGCATTATTTCAGACATTTCACATAAGAGAGAAACAATGCCACTTTGCAATAACAAATACAGCGAATCCTTCTGAAACAAGGTCACTGTGACACCGTAAGCTGGGTCACTGCAACTTCACAGGTTAACTGGCAACATCTCCTCACAGAATGACCAGTATAAAGAGGGAAAGTATTTGAACGGCATCCATGACCTTGAATCCAACAGTTTGGTATATTGCATCAATGGTTTATCCTTTATGGGAAAAATACTATCTATTTGGTCAAGTGTTGATATTCTGGAATTGCCTAGAGCTGCCACTTGTATGTGATTCTTATAAATCCTCTATATACTTTTTTAACATGGAAATTCTGTTTCAGTTTGCTTTAACAGACATTTAGTCCCAGTTTTGACAGCTTGAAAAATACTTAAAGTGGTGTTAGGTTGCATTGCTTAAAAGAGGTTCAAAAGTAAAGGATTTGTTTTTTTACTGTTTTTACCTCTTTTTATTTTTTCACCTATTAGACATCAATCAATTCTTTCTATACGCGATGCTTAACAATAATCACGAAAGAGCAATCATCAAATAAAATACACAGTAAGAATCAGATAAATTGCACATAATTAAAGTTTACAAAGTTGCGCCACCATAAAGCATTTAAAAAAAGGCTTCCACAGAAGAACATACAGCAGGATCAGCTAACAATCAGAGATAATAAAATGCAGGCCTACATTGTCAGAAACCCAGAGTTTTTAAAGTAGCTAATACAAATCTATGTCTAAAGGGTTCATAGTATTTACAGAAAAGGATCAAGTGCATCAGTGTCTGAAGAGAGGTACAAATACAGAGGCACACAAGTATACATTTAGAATCATATTGCCCTAAAGGGAAACAGAGATTGCACCTGATAGAGCCCAGTTGGAACCTGATCAGGAGTGGTTATTAACCAGAATGGTTTCTCAAGTTCCTTAGTCTCTCTAGAAGCAGATGGAAATCTCATAAACTACTTCTTGGCCCAAGCAGCCTCCCATTTATTTAGTAGATGAGGGGATGACAACATCTCTTGCCTTCCCAAGCTGTTGGCATTGCTCCTAAAATAATTTAGCCAAAGGATTTCATGGCCCAAATCAAATGCCAAACAACCATAAATGAGCTAGCTATTAAATTAAGTGTGAATGCTCCCCAGACCGCAATCCAGAGGAGAAAAAGTGCAAGCTTAATACGATCTTCCACAAATCTAGGCCTAATACTTAGTGTTGAAAAAATGGGGACTACCAGGCCTTACCCCAAGCAGGCGCCTACAAGAGCAATTCTCTTCCTGATGTAACCTGCGGCAGTCCCGGAACCCCCATACAGAAGCTCCAAAAGGTAAAACAGGTAGACACTTTAACCCCTTAAGTGTGAGTGTTGGCTATTTTCTGACACACACACACACTATCTCCCTTGTGCATGGTCACTGCCATTGGCTGACACCATAGAGGCCTTCCTAAAGACCTCCAGTGCTTTTTTTTTTTTAACATAGCCCCGGGGGACGTGGAATCGCTTTCATTCTCTCACCACCCTCTCCTCGCCCATCTGTGACGTCAGAGCGCTGCTAGGCGCGCTGACATCACAACCCCATACAAACCCCAACCGGCGACGGAGAAGAATCCAGGCAAGAGTTGGCTCCGTTGTGAGTAGCGTATGAGGGTGCTGTGTTGCCTCCCCAGATATCAGAAAGGCATTATTGAAATGGGAGAGTCAACGATGTAGCGTGGGCGCAATTCATGGCAGGGTAACGGCCTGAGATACCATAGAATACGTATGGGGGGTTGGCCCTCATGAAGTAGGCTGCCCTCCTTCCCCCCCCCCCATACAGATATATATTTATTTTAATCAATGATTTTCCCCTGAGGAGGCACAATCATCCCCCAGGTGGTGAAATGAAAAAAGAAACAAGAAAAACAGGACAAAACTGACAGGGGTCGTCCCTTTTGGTCATGTGCCGACCCCTTTGGGGGCCAATATTTTTTATACATGTTTAGTTTCCCTGGGGGCTGCATTCGGCCCCCAGGGAAAGCACACATATATTAAAAAAAAGTGATTTCGCTCTCTCCCTCCCTTTATATAAACATATAAATATATATATGAGCAAAAAGATCCTGACTAATGGGCAGACTCTTTATCCCCTTCAACAAGCAGGCTATTAAAGCGGAGCATTGTAAGTTTTGATTAAAGGAAACTACATTTAAGTATTGCAAAGTCACAGGAGGAGACAAATAATGGATAAACGGGAAGCTGAAAGAAATGAGGAATTAGATTCCCTTTTTGACCAGGAGGTGGAAGTACAGAATCCAACAAACAGTAAAGGGTTACCAGCTAAAAAATCAGACCTTCGAAGTAAACTGAAATATTGGGAGAAACTGAGTAAAAAAGAAATCAATAAAGGGTGGGAATTAACAAAAAAAATATTTAGAAGTACAAAGAGTCCCTAGAGGACTAAGAATATCGTTAATGCCCAGTCAACAAGATGCAACTAACGAGTTGCTGCAGGAATGGGGCGAATATGTACTGAATTCATCGTTGGGTTTAATCAATATTTTGGTCAAACATATTGAAGTGGGCTTAACAAAAATTAAAGAAGAATTAAATGAATTGGAAAAGGAACTTGCCTCTGCTGATACGAAACCGGAAATGAAAAAACTAAGGGCAGACTTGGAACGGTATGTGGAGAAACACGAGGAAACTGTGAAATTAAGAAAACAGAGCAAGTTTCAAAGGGACAAAGATGATTATGCACAAGACCGAATTTTCACATATGCAAGAAAGTTTGATATGTTTAAACAACAGGAATCTACAACAGGTGCAAATCCAAGCTCAAGCAGTATGACATTTCTAACATCCATAGAAACGAGTGAAGGAGAACAGGAATCTACAGCAGAACGGGGATCACAGAATTTTTTAGGGGACATGAGGCTTGTCCTGCAGCAGAGGCAGTGGGAACAAAGCTGCAATCAACAATACACCCCGAAAGGAAGAGGAAGAGAACGCAAATGGGAACCAAGAAAGCAACCGGCGGGGAAAAATGAGAAAGTGGTTTGGAGGAAAGAATTGGAACAAAAATGAGAAGTATGCGTCAAAAATTGCCCCATTAATGAAACAACTAAGCAATATGGATGAAATGGAAGAGAGCCAAGAATTGACAGTGATTAACTTATCCAAACGAAAAATACTGGAAAATGATACATCACTATTGAAGCATGGCATACATTTTTGCCCGAAACAACAAATGGATATGGCACAAACACGGATTGATATATACAAATATGTGAGGAAAATCAAATTAGCTAAAATCTTTTAAGACAATCAGGATATGGCAAACCATATCAAAAAGAAGTCCAAAAAAGTTGAAATGAAATGCAAGGAAAAAACTCTAGCAACAGGGGATATGACTGCTTTGGAGACATTGGTGAATTTGGATATCCCATCAGGCCAAGAGCCCATTGGGCAGGAAGAAATCTGTCCCCAGAAAGGGGCTGGTTTGAGTGGCAAGAAATCACGGTCTCGTTTCTATCCGCAACTCCCACCAGTTAATAGAATTGATTTATTTCAGGAGGCAGTTATACAAGACCTGTACAAAATAAAAAACACCAATTTTCGAGACAACCTAACAAGAGAGGAAAGAACAGCCCTTAAAAATCTGACAGAAGACAAAACGATCACCATTGAAATGGCAGATAAGGGTGGAAACATAGTCATCCTTAACATATCAGATTATGAAATTGAAGCTCACTCACAACTGAAGAATCGTGAATACTATCGCAAATTGGATAAAAATCCCACGCAAGTATATAAAGAGCAACTTGATAAAAAAATCGGGAGTGGCTATCGAAAAATCTGATAGAAGGTGAAGAAAAAAAGTTTTTACCCACAGATCACCCAATCACAGCATCCATCTATTTTCTGCCAAAATTACATAAAAACCCACTAATACCACCAGGGAGACCGATAGTGTCGGCAAAAGGATCACTACTAGAACCCATGGCAAGTTATATTGATTTCTTCTTGATGCCTTTTTTGATAAATTTAAGTTCATATATCAAGGACACGACTGATCTCCTACGTCATCCTCAAGAGTTAACATGGCAGGCCTCATACATGCTGGTATCAATAAACGTCATCTCTATGTATACCAATATTGAGCACAACATTGGTCTTCTCGCATACGTTTTTTTTCTAAGGAAACGCAATAAACAATACACACAGCATAATCAGATGCTAATGGACATGATTGAGATAGGTTTAACTCAGAATGTTTTCGTATTCGGTGATGAAATCTATCTTCAAACGAAAGGGTGTGCAATGGGTTTTTCATTCAGTCCTGCATATGCATGCATTGCCATGGGGTGGTGGGAACAACAAGTGGCATGGCACCCCAACAGTGACAAACATGTGAATAAAATTACAAAAATGCTAAGGTACATAGACAACCTTTTTATTGTGTGGGATGGCACAGCGCTGGAGTTTCAGGAATACTTTAACATTCTAAATGCCACAGATGCAAAGATCAAATTCACATATACCATCAACAAAGAGAGGATAGTATTTTTGGATACTGAAATCTATGTACAGAACAATGAATTACATACCACCCTACATCGTAAGGAAACATCTACAAATTCTACTCTTCATGCCACGAGTTTTCATAAGACCTCAATCATTGAAAACGTTCCATATGGAGAGTTCCTAAGAATCCGCAGAATATGCTCAGACGAACTGGAGTGGGAAAAACATAGCATGGAAACTGCCTCCAGGTTCAAACATTGTGGATACAGAGAACATATAATCAAGAAAGGATGGACAAAAGCAAATCAGAAAGTGCGACAAGACACACTCAAGATAAAACCAAAACCACAGGACAATACAGGATTCAGTAATGAACCCGTCAGACTAATCATGGATTACTGCTGTGAATCAAAACATATTGTACAGGTACTACGAAAGAATTGGAAACTATTACAACTTGGCCCAACAGTGGGGAAAATGATGAAAAATCACCCCAATATAACCTATCGAAGAGCGCGGAACCTGAAGGATAAAATGGTACACAGCCACCATCAAATCCTCAAAAAATCAAAAGGAATGGAATGGTTAAAAACAAAGGGGTTCAAAAAATGCTACAATTGCAAGGTGTTCCAGATTGCTAAAAACATGAATCAAGTAGCACTACCCAACAACAAGACATGGCAAATCAAGGATCTGATAACTTGCTAGAGTCAGTACGTGGTTTACATGATTGAGTGCCCATGCTCCCTTAAATATATAGGAAGCAAAATATGTGAACTAAAAAAGAGAATCGTGGAGCACGTACGAGCTACAGTCAACAAGGATCGCAGCAACGCGATTGCAAAACATATGGAGATGGAACACGAAGGCGACTGGAAGCTTCTGACTTTCTGCGGACTTGAATGGGTACCCCCGAGTGAGAGAGGGGGAAACAGAGAGAAAAAACGGAGGCAAAGAGAGTCTAGACAAATTCTCAATTTCAGGACGTTTACTCCCTTTGGTCTGAACCAGAGTGAAGAACTTTACATTCATTTATAATTTGTGAACTGTTTGTCGGAGCATAAAGAATATTTTTTTACAGTACTGTTAAGCTAAGTGCAAAATGGGGGGGTGAAAAAATGTACTTACCTACATTGCGTAAAAATTATACACACTTACATATAGAAAATTACAACATATAAAAAATAAGAGATGAAAAAAGATCAAAATAAATACCCATAAGCGTTTAAAGCCGTAGAAATTGGTTAAATGAGCCCTTCCTCACTTAAAATACACTACGATATTTAAAATGCAATAGTAACCAAGGATATATCAATATGTGAATTGCCGATCCAATTAAATGGTTATTCATGCCCACCGAAGGGCCTTATTGTATTGTTGCACAAGTTACTTACCTTCGGTAACGATATATCTGTAAGAAACAGTAGTTAGTATTAGATTCCTTACCTTAGAATATCCCCAGGCGTCAGACTGGATCCGGAAAATTTTGCGTAGCAGTACCCCTGCGCGTCGGTAGGCGTCGTCTGCGACTCCGCGCCCGTCGTCGGCGTCGTTGGCGCCGGGATGACGTCGTCTGAGTACTTAGACGCCGCCCTCGCGCGCTGACGTCAGTTCTTATACACAGCTTTTCCGCACCAGAAACGCAGAGCCATGATAAAAACCAACGCTGGTGCCATGAAAACTAGGGCCCTGAAAGGGAATGCCCTTAACCCTAGATATCAGTTCGCAGAATGGGGAGAATGGGTGGGGCGGTAAGGAAAATAATATTAAGTACTGTTTCTTACATATATATCGTTACCGAAGGTAAGTAACTTGTGCATCTGAAAGAAACAGGTTAGTATTAGATTCCTTACCTTAGAATAGATACCCCAGCAATACCAATCCCGGTGGTGGGTCTGCGAACCAATGATCACACCAGAAAGTCCTGGAGAACGGAACGGCCAAAAAAGCCATCTTTACGAACTTGGCTGTCCAGGCAGTAGTGTCTTGCGAACGTGTGCAGCGAGGCCCACATAGCTGCCTGACAGATGTCCTGCAAGGGGACTCCCCGACCCAGGGCAGTAGTAGCTGCCGTGGCCCGACTGGAATGGGCACGTAGCCCCACAGGAGGCTCCTTTTTAGCCAGAGAGTAACAAGCCTTGATGCACAAGACGACCCATCGCGAAATGGTCCGTTTGTGCACTGCCCGTCGATTCTTAGCGCCCACGTAACCAACAAAGAGTTGGTCAACCACCCAGAACTGGCGTGTGCGATCCAGATAATATGAAAGCACACGTTTTGGGTCCAGACGGTGGAGCCTCTCTTCCTCTTTCGAGGGATTTGGAGGCGGGAAGACGGTGGGCAAGGTGATGGACTGCCCGATGAGGAAGGCTGTGACTACCTTTGGCAGGAAAGAGGGTCGCGTCCGCAACACAACTTTGTCCGGATGGAAAGAAAGGAAAGGAGGTTGAGACGAAAGAGCCTGGAGCTCACTCACTCTCCTGGCAGAGGTGATGGCAACCAGGAATGCAGTCTTAAGAGTAAGGAGATGAAGAGGACAGTTATGAAGTGGCTCGAAGGGAGCGCACATCAGATAAGTCAGAACAAGCTTCAAGTCCCACTGAGGCATCACAAAAGGAACAGGAGGAAACATATGAGTGATGCCCTTCAAAAACCTATTTACAACAAGGGACTTAAACAAATAGGACTGATCAGGGAGCCTTAAGAAGGCAGAAATTGCAGAGAGGTAGCCCTTTAGAGTGCCCAGAGCATAGCCCTGCTGGGCAAGAGAAAGAAGAAAGAGGAGAACCTCTGAAAGAGGGGCAGAAAGGGGATCCAAAGCCTTTGCTGTGCACCATGCCACAAATTTGTTCCACCTGCAGGCTTATGCCGATTTTGTGGAGGGACGCCTGGCTGCCAGAATCACATTACAGACTTCAGGAGGCAAGTCAAATGGCCTCAACTGCCGCCGCTCAATCTCCACACATGTAAGTGAAGACTGGACAGGTTCGGGTGGAGGACCGTCCCCTGCTGCTGCAACAGAAGGTCCTCCTGAAGAGGCAGACAAATCGGGGAATCGACTGACATGCTGAGTAGCTCGGGATACCAGTATCTTCGAGCCCAGTCCGGAGCCACAAGGATGACTTGGGCCCGGTCATGCCTGATCTTCTTCAGCACTCTGTGCTGAAGTGGTATAGGCGGAAAGGCGTACAACAGACCGCAACACAACTCGTGACGAAAAGCGTTTCCAAGCGAGCGCCGACTTGGAAATTCAAACACGCAGAACTGATGGCATTACGCATTCTCTTCTGTGGCGAATAGATCTAAACAAGGCTCTCCCTACTGCTGAAAGAGGCCTTGCGCCACGTACGAGTTCAGATGCCATTCGTGATCCATCATGCACCGACTGCTGAGTTCGTCCGCCCTGGCGTTCAGGGAACCTGCCAGGTGTTGAACCACCATGGTTATGCCCTGATGTTCCAGCCACTGCCAGAGGCGCAGAGCCTCCTGGCAAAGGGTCCACGACCCCACCAGCCCTGTTTGTTGCAGTACCACATGGCGGTGGTGTTGTCCGTGAACACCTGCACTACACTCCCCCGGACAGAGGAGAGGAATGCCTCAGTGCAAGCCGGATCGCCAGCAGCTCCAGAAGGTTGATGTGGAGCCAGGACTCCGCCGGAGACCAGAGGCCTCTGATCTCTGCCTCTCCCATGTGGCCCCCCCCCAGCCCTGGAGGGACGCGTCTTTCACAACTACGTGCTCCGGTTGGGGTAGGGAGAGGGATCTGCCGCTGACCCAATCGCGGTCCGTGAGCCATCACTGCAACTGTCTTGCAGTGCCCTCCGAGATCAAGACATGGTCGGACAAGTTGCCCTGATGCTGGGCCCACTGAAACTTCAGGTCCCACTGCAGAGCCCACATCCGCCACCTGGCGTGATGCACCAGAAGGATGCAGGAGGTCATCAGCCCGAGAATCCGCAGCGTCAACCTGACCGAGACTCGGGATAACGGCTGAAAGATCGGACTCAGAGCCTGAATATCCAGAACCCGCTGCTAGGGAGGATAAACCCGAAACTGCGCCGAGTCTAGAACCGCTCCGATGAAGAGGAGCTTCTGAAAGGGACAAAGGTGTGACCTCCGCACATTGATGGAGAGCCCCAGCAGGTGCAGGAGGTCGGCCGTAGTCTGGAGGTGGCTGATGACTGTCTGGGGCGAGTCCACCTTCAACAACCAGTCATCAAGGTAGGGGAAGACTGAAACCCCTAACCTGCGCAGATGAGCTGCGACTACCGCCATCACTTTCGTGAACACCCGTGGGGCGCTGGTAAGGCCGAAGGGGAGCACAGTAAACTGAAAGTGCTTGTGGCCTACCGTGAACCGCAGGTAGCGCCGGTGGGCTGGCAGGACAAGGTAGTGAAAATATGCGTCCTGCAAGTCCAACACTACCATCCAGTCTCCCGGGTCCAGGGACGCTAAGACCTGAGCCAAAGTCAGCATCTTGAACTTCTCCTTCCGGAGGAAGCCGTTGACGTTCCTTAGGTCCCAGATAGGGCATAGGGCCCCTTTGCCCTTCTTGGGAACCAGAAAGTAGTGGGAGTAACAACCACGTCCTACTTCTGGCCCAGGAACACGCTCGATGGCCCCCTTGGCCAAGAGGGCCTAAACTTCCTCTTGCAGAAGTTGCAAGTGATCCCCCGACACGCGGTGGTACTGCGGTGGCATGGCTGGAGGGGTCGGTCGCCTCGAAGGGGAGGGAGTAGTCCCTGCGGACGATTTGCAGCACCCACCTGTCCAATGTGATGGTGCGCCAGTGGAGGAGGTGATGGTGAACCCTGCCCCCTACTGGCGTTAAATGGGCCTGAAAGCTCGGACTAGGAAGGCTTTGAGGTGGATGCTGCAGGGGTAGATGTGGACTGGCCGCGCCGTTGTCCCCTGTTACCGCAGCGTCGGTAACCACTTCCGCCACCGTGCTGAATATTAGTCTGCGGCCCGTGGCTGGCAGGACGTGTGGGAGCACCCCTTCCGTGGCCACGAAAGGAGCGCTGGGCAGAAGATTGCTGGCACGGGCCGACAGGCCCAAGGACTTGGCCGTAGCCCTGGAGTCCTTAAAGCGTTCCAGCGCATGATCTGCCTTGCCACCGAAGAGCACATTAGCCACAAATCAGTCAACGTCTTGGATGTCGATGTATACATTAACCAAGGAAAACTGGAGACAAAGTTACACCGCAAGCCAACAGCTGGCAATACTGTGCTCCACACCACCAGTCACCATCCTGAGCACCTGATTCGCAGCATTCCCTATGGTGAGATGCTGCGGATCAGGCTCATATGCAGAGTGGACACAGATTGTGTCTTGACCCAAAATGAGAGCAAGAGTAGGTTCCTGGCAAGGGGCTACTCAGCAGACATTCTAGATAAAATTATTAGGAAAACTAGCCTAATACCTAGATCCATGGCATTGATCCCTAAAAAGACGAGTGATCAACTAGCTGTATTGACCACAAATTCTGATCCGCCCAGATTAATTTTAACCTACAACCGTCAACACCGAGCTTTGCACAGAATAGTTAACAAAAATTGGGTTGTAGTGTGCATATGACCCGAATATAGGCGGAACACTTGTAGAGTCACCCAGCATAGTATTTAGAAAGGCACGCTCAATAAGTGACATGCTGGTCAAGAGCAGCCCAGAGATTGTCACGTGTAAATCATGGATACAAATGGCTAAGGGTTTTGTAAGATGTTCTACCTGCAAAGCTTGTAAATATGGAAGAAGTAGTACAGTCTATAGGAGCCCGTTTCACAAAGTCCCTATTACCATATCTAAGAGGCTCACTTCCAAAACAGAGTTGGCTATATATGTGCTGGAGTGATCCTGTGGCCTGCAATATGTTGGTAGTACCAAGTTGCAGGTCCACAAGAGGATACTACAGCACATAAGGGCAATCAACAACAATGATGCTACCTATTCGGTTGCCAGGCATTTTAAGGAGGTCCATGGCAACCGCCTGGACCACCTCAGCTACTTTGTGGTGGATACTATTCCACCACTCAGAGCGGTGGCAAACGTGAGGCCTGTCTAAGGAGATTGGAAATTAGGTACATACTGGAGTTGGACACCAAGTCACCCAACAGGCTCAACTCCAGTGACGACCTATACACCTGCTTATAAATATTTCCAATCACCTCTAGGAATTTCAATGTTACTCTTGAAACTTTTTGCACAAAACCCCTCATGACAACAATTTTAGTCAGATATATATTTTTTAACCCCTTCGCTGCGGCGGCAATTCCGCCGCAGCGCTGGGGGGGGGGGGGCCGAGCGGCGCTCGCATGCTCGTGACGGAGCCGCTCCGTCACGAGCCGGGGTTGCGCTGTGCTCATGACGGAGCGGTTCCGTCATGGCCCCGCCCGCTCAATAAAACGCGCCGCGCAGGCGCGAAATCAGCGCCGGGCAGGCGCGGCGGCAGGGCCATGACGGAACCGCTCCGTCATGAGCACAGCGCAACCGCGGCTCATGACGGAGCGGCTCCGTCATGAGCATGCATGGGGTTAAAACATTAATTTCATCAATGTTTTCAACTGGAGGTGAGCAAGTTTACAAGCACTTGCACTTTTCAGATAGAGGAACATAGAGCTGCAGCTGTTACCGATCAAGACCTGAATTATTTGGTTTATATGTTTCTCGCATTAGAGATGAAACACCATCCAGCAGTTAATGCAGATGGAAGTTTCCATTTGTGTTATGATACCACAATCGGTCTGGTTAGCCAGTGTCCTCCTATGGTGGCAGATATTTAGCAACCATTTGATAGCCTACTGATTCCGCAGAAACTATCTGTTTTTTTGCACAAACGTACAATTTTAACATTTATGGGCTAACAGATGTTTTAATATACATTGTTTTAATGGTTTAGAGTAAGTATGTGTACGTTTCCTTAGAAGTAATGTACTAGTGTGTGTATAGCTGTACATACAAATAAATGGATGTTCAATAGTTTATTTGCATGTGTGAGTATGTGTGTGAGTAACTTTTGGATGACTGTCGGTGTGTAACAGGATGTATATGTGTATCACTACATATGATGAGTAAGTATATGTATGAGTGACTATATAGAACTGTTGCTGAGTGAGAGGATGTGTATATAGATGGTGGAATTACTGATTTGGTTGTTGTAACTGGTATGGGTATCTCAATTTTTTTGAAAATGTTAGTTTCTATTTTTGAATATGTGTTTCAAGGGTTACATTACACCCAAAGGAGGTCTGTCAGTCTGTCACAAGGACGGTGTCATCAGTGATGTCATGAGTGATGTCACTGACCATGTCATGAGTGATGTAATATGTGACGTCATCAGCAGTGCATTGCAGGCGTGCAAGTTATAGTGAGTCCAACTAACTATAACGTGGGAATTTCAATGGTTTTATGTCAGTAAAATTTGCAAGTAACTATAACTGGTGTGAAACCTATGTTTTTTTCAGTGAATTTAATAGGTTTTTTGAATGCTAATTCCTAACTATAACTGGTGTGAAACCTATGATTTTTTCAGTGAATTTCATAGGTTTTTTTAATTCTAATTCCTAACTATATATAAGGCCCCAAACCTATGTTTTTTCAGTGAATTTCAAAATGTTGTTAATAGCAAATGTCTATAGCTATGAAATGTAATATTTTTGAAAATGAATGAATCCTATATTATATTTAAAACAATTTTTTAAATGTATATATATATTTTTTTTTTTTGCCCTGGAGCGCGCCCCGGTGAGCGCCCCGGAAAGCGTAGTCTTTTGAAGCGCCCCAGGGCGCGCTCCGGAGAGCGTCCCGTTAGCGCTATTGCCGCGAATGAAAACATCATCGTGACGTATCACGTAGCCGCGTCCACGTGATACGCACAGTGTAAGCGCACCCGGAAGCACTCGAGCGAATACGATCGCGCAACGTAAACATCCGACGCGCTTACGCGACGCGACCCGGGGTGTCGCGTAAGCGCGTCGGGTCATGTGACCTGAAAATAACACTTTTAATTGGTGCAGAACAGTTTTGGTTTCATAATGATGAAATCCCTAGTCTTGTGACCTGAAAATAACACTTCTCATTGGTTCAGGACATGTCTATTATCGCAGTATTTCACTATTTTAGCAGCTGTACAAGGTGGTTATGCATTTTTAATAGTATATGGTAATTTGCATTTAGTTCCCTGCTGCTAATAATTGCCCAGTGTGACCTGAGGTGACAACTGCTGCAGTTAAAACAGAATTAAGCGGATTATAATAAACATTTATTTCCCGGTCCATTTCTTAATCCTTAGTTTGTTAGTACCGTGCAAAACAACTTTCCTCTGTGTGCTGCTCATGTTCGAGTAGAATACGGCGAAGCCTTCTTAGCGCCTTGCCAGGAATTTCTATGTATCCCTTTTACTCAGAGCTTGGCCATAAATAAGCAGAGATTTTTTTAAATAACCAATAAAACGTATTAAAATGAGAACTACACACAGAGGCAAGAAAATGGAGCACTGTGCGGGGGGGGCATGGGTGAGGGGGGGGGGTCAGTGAAACACCAAGTAGCAAGCCGGCTCAACAAGTTAAATACTCGCATCGGACACCTGCAGGTTGATAGTTCGAGTGCCAGTATGGCCAATTCAGACTATCAATAATTAAATGGCCGGTTAATTAAGCCCCATTACAATGGATAATAGCAACAAGTGTTACTCACAGTGCTTAGAGGCAGCAAAAGTACTATTAAGTTAAAAATGCCAATCTGTACAAATTACAAACCTGACCTTATTAATACAGCTCCAGGCCAAAGGTAGGGCTAGGGTGAGGTAACACTAATTTCCTTGCAGACTTTGACTCGTTCCGTGAACAGTGTTTGCTCCACCTTTTTAGGTTACGATCAAAACCGTTGGTCACATTCCGTCCTGCACTTCAAACTGCTTAATCCGAGTGTACCTTCCTAAAGTGCAGCTATAAAAGGCTCTTTTGTGTTCCAAACAGATCGTACCGTACTCTGTGCCCAAGAATAGAGTGCCATCTCTGCTCGCCTCACAGATGTACTGAGCTCGAAAGTTCCAGGTGCTACACTGAAGGGACCCGACTGAAACCAATATCAATTACACCGTGTTTACACACCATGGCACTTGATAGGGCACACTAGCCACGTGGCATCGATAACGAGTATGCTCTGTTGCTCTTTCAATTACATTCCCTTGTAATCAGGTTTTAAAACAAGAAACAAAAGCAGTCAGCCGCACCCAAAGTAAAAGCACGCTATGCATAAAGAAATAAAATCGGCTGGTCGGCAGCTATACTAAAGTGAAGGTGTGCCGTGCCACACATTAGTATTAAATTAAAGAAACAAGTAGTCCCCAATTATTACACACGTTTTACTCAGTGAAACAACAAACAGCACCGTGAGGGAGTCTCTGGAGGTTGTCAAGCCCAAACGGAGAGCATGTCAGTGCAGCAACGGTAAGTTCGAAACCGAGACCATATGTCCTTGGGACGGGCTGAGGGGGGTGTAGGCTCTGCAAGTTGGTCAGTCATATCTTGGCAATACACTGCCTTTCGGAGTCAATATTTTGACAGTAGTATCCGTGTTTGCATTCATTGGATGACGCCGAGCCTCTTAGCCTGCACAAACAAATAGTTGCAAGCCATCGACAACCAGTAAGTCTGTCACACTTTGGATGAATTCCTGTCAGTACAACTTATGCGCGGACAGGCCCACACCACATGCAGGAAATCAGCCAACTGAGTTCCACACCTCACACAGTTACTCCCCTCCCCCACACCGAATCTAGTTATACTCTCGAGGGTATACTTTTAGTATTTATGGAAGTATTTAAATTGTATTACCTAGTGTCTGTAGTATAAAGGAGTGCTCTTTACTTGAGCACAACAACATTCCAAGGTTTTATCCGTGAGCGTATGTCCCAGTGAGTCAGCCCAATTCCGCTTGGCCTCAGGGAGTGCATCCACCGGGACGGCCCTGATATTTGCAAGTAACAAGGATAACAGCAAAGGCAAGCTGGGGCTGAGTTGCGGCTGACCTAAGATGGCAACAGCAGCCGATCTGAACCCGTCACCTACGTGCTAGCAGTTACCGAGCTGAGAATCAGCTGTGAGCTTCCCCACAATAGACTGACGGATTTGGGGAAATTGATCAACTGCTGACGCAAAAAGTCCAGGGCGGCCTATGCAGGGCCTAGTGATGGATTACCGTGGCTGGCAGAGCGAGCAGCAGTAGCCTAAGAAGGCACGGCCAAAGTTGCAGAGTGGAGAGGTGCTCTACGATCAAGGCAAAGAAAAGTGAAGGAGTTCCTCCCCCTCTTCGCAGCGTCGCCCACCCTGCTGCTGAGTTATGGGGCCTAGAGTGGAGCTGATGTGGTCTCCGATTGACGACTAGAAGGTCTCGGCACACTCTCACCCATCAGACCCCTGACGACTCGGAGCGCCTGCTGAACAGAGCCTGGTGGCGACAGAGAAGAGGCCGGCCCAACTTGCTTCCCTGTGAAATGGATCCAAACAGAGAACAATCCCACGAGTGGTGCGCGCGCATGCGCCACAGCGAGACATGTGCTTTCAATGATCGTGCCCGTGTCTGGGCACGATAATTTAAACCACATGGCCTTTGGTGGGCGTAATAGACACCAATAGGCCATAGGCAGAGCAATGCGCCCGCCTTTGGCCTATTGCGTGCCGTCTTAGTGAAAAACAAGCACGCAAAGGCCAATAGTGGGACACAAAATGAAAAGCACACGCACAAGCGTGTGCGATTCCTAGGGCACTCTCTGAAACCCCATTTTTAGCTACTAAATGTCTCACGCTGCTCGAGCAATGCTGCGCACTGCCTTGCTAGGCGCGAGACCTAAAAAGGGTCAGTTTTCAGTGGAATAATGTGATTTGTCCACATTGTGTTTTGGGCCATTTCCTGTTGCGGGCACTAGGCCTAGCCACACAAGTGAGGTATCATTTTCATCAGGAGACTTAGGGGAGCACAGATTAGCAGACCAAGTATTATTACCAATTTGTATTTGTCTGCATTTCCGCCTTCCAAATGTAAGCCAGTGTGTAAGAAAGAAGTAATTTTGAGAAATGCCCTCAGATTTACATGCTAGTATCGGTACCCACAAATTCAGGGATGTACAAATAACCACTGCTTCTAAACCCCATATCTTGTGCCCATTTTGGAAATACATAGGTTTTTTTTATACCTATTTTTCACTCTTTATATTTTACAAAATAAACAGCTGTATACTCAGTACACAATAAAAAACATTGCAAGGAGCAGCTCAGTTATTGGTTCTGGGTACGTCTGGTTCTTGGAGAACCTACAAGCCCTCTATAGCCCCACAATCAGAAGGGTTCAGCAAATGTAACAGTATATTGCTTTTGAAAATCTGCCATAGATAGAAGTTACAAATGAAAACATCAACACAAATGGCTGGGTTTTTTTCAACTCAATTTAAATACTTTTTTACTTCAACTGTTACTTTTTCTAGAAGAAACTTGAAGAGTCTACACAAATGACCCCTTGATGAATTCAGAATGTTGTCTAGTTTTCAGAAATGTACAGATTTCCTTGATCCACCATGAGTTTCACACCTGTTTCCACCACTAACTGGAAAGAGGTTGAAAGCACATAAAATAGGAACAAATGGTCAATCTTCCAGTAAAATGCCAAACTCTTGAAAAATTTGGTTTTCTGATTGAAGTCTGCCTGTTCCTGAAAGCACGAAAGACGCTGATATTAGCACCGCAAACCCTTTGTTGATGCCATTTGCCGGAAAAATAACTGATGCTTTCTTCTGCAGCAGTTTTTTGTAAAAACCTATAATGTAGCTGTATTTTTGCATTTTTTGGTCCCCTCCAAGGAAATCCATACACCCTGGGTCAAATTAGGATCCCCATGATGTTGGAAAAAAAGATGCAAATTTGGTGTGGATACCTTAAGTGGACAAGAAGTTCTGGAGGCCTAAGAGCAAACTCCCCCAAACAGCCAAAAAAGGGCTCAGCACTGGACGGAAAAAGGCCCAGCAGTTCAGGGGTTAATTGAAACACCTCCATCAGGGGAAACATTGGTTTACTGCCCATTCTTTAAGCCAACCCCAAAACAGCGCCCACTAAGGTACTGTAGCATGAAGAGCTCATCAATAAACAAGGTAACCAACTCAGGAGCGGCTGGTGTCAGGGAAAAGAGAAGAGGGTTTGTGGGGTGGATGGGGGCTACAGATGAAATTAAAAAACAGAACAAAGAAAAAAGAACTTACCTGTTGCCCACAGGGTTGGATTGGGATTAAAAATCGGCCCGGGCACGCATAAAAAAAAAAATCGGCCCACATTTGCATAAATTCTTCCCTCAAATCACTGCTTTCAGCGTAATTTTAAATAAAAGGGTAGGGGGGGGTAAAAAAAATGCACACATCAGTTTACACTAGTGAAACACACCTGAAAACAAGTGAGGCCACTTCTGCTCAGGCCCCCTGCCCGCTCAGTATGCCTACATTAATGTGAGGCCCAGCGAAAGAAAAGGGGTGACACCTCTACCTGTTGCTGCTATACGGGAGCTAATGAGTGCCCATCTCCCTCCAGAAAGGCCACTCGGACACCCACTGGGCAGCTGGGGGTATAGTCGAACGACAGAGACACCACCCAAATCGGCCCCCAGGCTGCTCAAAAGCAGCCCTCAGCTGGAACTCGGACCCGGCCCCTTGGGCATTGCCCGAATGCCCCCGTTACCAATCCGACGCTGGTTGCCCACCAGCTTCAGCCTCTTCTGGCTCCACAGCAGACGGCCCTGGCCAATCCTGTAGCTGCTCTCATGCATGAGAACAACTTCAGGATTGGCCAGAGCGCCGCAAATTTGCGCTCCCAGACAGACACAATGAATGATGCTTGTGCCTGCTCTCTCCAACCCGGCAACACAACTCAGGTTGGAGAGAGCTTCAGTGCACCCTGAAGAAAAATAGAGGATAATAAAACGGGGTTTAAACCCTTTTTATTATAAAACCATTTGGATTCTGGTTCTGTAAGTTTTGTTTTCCGAATTTTAATAAGAGCTGACATGCAGACTATTGGTTGAATAAATGGGGAGGGCTAAAAGTGACCTTCCTCACACGTGGGTAGTTTCCAGTTATGTTTATGTACTTTTTTTGGCAACTGTTGCAGTTATTTTAGACTTTGGCATGGCGTTCAAGGCGAGTTGGTTAAATCTAAATGACAATCACGGGGCCCTTGTGTTTAATTTTTGTCGCCCGCATTCGTTACAAAGGGAGCATTCTTGGAATTACTCAACTAGGGACATAGCCCAGAGACTTAATATTCTGCTCATAAGCTTGAACATGAGTTCAAAACCTCCACGGAACAGGAAATGCCAGCCGAAGCCAGCGTTGAGCGCCGTGCGCCTGTGGGTAGCTGAGGGTGCATTTCAGTTCAAGGGTGTTTCTCCTTGTTCCCTCTTTGAGCAGCAGCACACCGATCTCCTCTCTTTATGTAACACGTTTCCACAACAGCAAAAGATGGACGCACCTGTGATCGCACAAGGCCCCTCTTCAACCTAAACAAGTGTAAGCCGTAACTGGAGGTAAAAAGCAGAGCATCCCTCCCCGCCTACTCCCTTCCGAACCCTCCCCGCCTACTCCCTTCCGAAATCTTTACGGGCCTGATTGCAGTCTGCTGTAGATCCTTACTCGCAGAGTCAACATGCAGTCATCAATATTATAAAGTTCGTGAAAAATCGTGAATACGCAATATTCAGGGAAGTCCGAACCTTCCCACAGCTACAATGGAAATTCACAAATCTCTTGCGGTGTCTGACGTAATGCCAATGGCCATTTCATTAGGAAAAATTAGACTCATTGATACATGCATTGCTATCCCGCAGCGATCAAACTCCACCCTGTTCCCACAGAGCAGCATAACTAACTCGAACAAGCATTGACAAAGCCAATATCTCTCGCCTATGGGAGAACTATTGGCTTTGTCCATGCATTTTAGACTTCTTGTAGAGCAGCGCTGCTGCAGTACACCATGGCTAAAAGTTAGGAAAAAGTACTATGATACGGTCAGTGCAGACCGTGTCATAGCACTTTTTTCCCCTTATGGCAGGTGGGGATGGCCAACATGAAAACAGGAAGGGGAGCTGGTGGAAGAGAACGTACAAAAGCGGGTGGGAGAGTAGAAGCACCACATATTTGGGTGAGTGGGAGGGGAGAAGCAACACAGACAAGGGTGGGTGGGAGCAGGGCCAGATTGGCCGTAGCGGGCACAGGGCGTTTTCCCAATGGGCCCCCAGGGTGGGGGCCAGATTTAGGCCTCTTGGGGGGCATTTTTGCTAGGGGGCCTGGCTATATCAGCCTCCTGTAACAAAATCGGCTGAAACCAGCCCTAGCAAACAGCTCGGCCACACAATAAAAAAAAATTGAGAGAGGAATATAGATTGTCTGCTGTCTCTATTGATCTGTAAAAATCTATAAAAAATGGAAAACTGTCAGCCTTAATTAAAGATTTAAGGATCATGACTCTAAATATTTGTAAGTTTCACTTATCATTTAAATGGCAATTTGTGCTCAGTTATACTTACAAGCACACACAATTGCTATTATACTGGGGCAATTTTTGAAGCACAAGTCATGCCCCGAAGAGCAGCAGAGAGCTATATTTACAGCATACATGGGCAACATCACTGGAGGAAACGGAGAAATGCAGACATGTTTACAAAGTGAACCAATATCAATGTGTGAATATATACACAGAACAGGCCTCCCTGAATTGCAACCGTGAAGGAGAATATCTGAAGTTTAAATGCAGACTGTCACAGAGTCTTCAAACTGAGAAACATTCTACTGGTGTGTGCTTTCTTTTAAAGACCTAGGGCTTTGCACTCTGGCCAAGGATGAGAGTAGTTTAGCCAGATATCGGGCAACACCATGTTATAGGTTACGCATGGAGGTGTGCTGTATCCCTCTGCTGGCGTAATATATAATATATATCTTAACGACAAGAAGTATTATCTTCGACCGAACCTAGACCCTTCCCCGAGGTTGTTGAGCAACATCAAAACTATGATGGTGTTATGGCTGTCTTTCTGCCAGCCCTCTGGAGAAGGAGAATGATGGAGAGTGACTCCAGCCTATCACCCTCATAGCATAGGGATTAGGCCGATAGACAGGGATCCTGTCTTATAGATATAAGGGCATTTTCGTGCCATTTTCCTTAGAGTAAGGCTTATGAATTTAAGTTAGGGGTTAGATATATGGGTATTAGTCATGATTTACTCATTTGCTAACAGGCCGATCTGTTTTTCATGGAGCTATGTATATTATGGGCTCCGTAGGCCTTAAGCGAGACAGACTCCATTTTGCTTTCTGCCTGGTAGCTCGAGAAGGCTTTCTAGGTGAAGTGTAATGTTTTAGTTTCAAGCTGTTGTTCGCTTGGAGAGAACCGGTTCAGGCTGACCCTTATCGAAGGAATGTATTTTTCTCCACTCCGAAGACACAACTTCAGGCCGGCCGGCTGGGAAAGTGTCCTTGGTACGGGGAGGTACAAGAATTTGGTGGGCGGCAGGTTACTGGCCGTGAATTTCCATGAAGGAACGGGCTTTGATATTAGTGAAGGTGTTAGTCTTTTCAGTCAGTCAGTTCGTAGGCGGCATCTAGCCGTTAGCATCTCTGCCATTATTCATTTTCATGGTGGACAAGTCGCCATCTTTGAAGTCGGAGAAAGATTTAAGACCGAAACTCTCTGAAAATAGACTGAACGAGAAGTGGCGCGGAGCGCACTAATGCAGAGAGAGAGAGAGAGACGGTAGCTAATTAACAGCAAGGTTCCGAGGTCCTGAGGGAGAGCAGACGAGTTTGAGCCTATCAGTGCAGACGTGTACCTGTGACGGCTGAGGGTGACTGCAAGGCGAGCCAGGACCCAGAGACGAGACAGGAGCCTAGATGACTGCCGAGTCCCGATTTCCCATTAACCAGGTGAAGTCCAACCGATCCTTATAGTGAGTGCACCCTAATCTTTCTCTTTTATTTCTTGTGCAAATGTAATGCTGCATAGTAATGTGATTTATGCCTATTGTTAATAAATACCCTAATTCATACAGAATTACCGTGTGCCAAGTGCTTATGTTCAATCTTGGTAAACGCAACTCCTAGGTGAAAGCTAGGCGCATGAATGGACGAGTAATCCCAATCAGGTAAGTGGTGATCACACAAATAGGGAGTGAGTGAACCTCTGATGTCAAAAGCAACGAGTACACTATACAATCTGGACCCATATCCAAAGTTATTATTGTAGTTTTATCCTAAGTAGACTGTCGAGATATCATCCCAATAATGTTTCATAGGAATGTGGTCGTCGTTGATATGCGGCGTTAATGAGAACGGCGGGAGGGATACTGCCGTGTAAAGCCACCGGATTGTGGTATAAGACTAAGTGAGAGCGTCAGGGGGGATACTGGCGTTTATGTTTCGCAGGATCGCGAACGCTGGAAAAGGGAGCATTGGGTTCTGCAGGCCCGTGTGTAGACACGCCGGATTGTGTGTCAGATCTGCCCTGGGGTAGAACGGTCTGGGTCGAGGCGACCGCGAGGCCAACTGATGTGAATAAGATATTGTAGAAAATCCATATATATATATATATTGTCATTCCCCATTCTTAGGTGCGACCTGTATATTCATCGTTATATCTACTCAGTGTAAATACGATCTAAGAAGGGAAGGTGAGTACGTTTTGGCTGGGTCACAGGGGCCCCTGGGGGCTGATCCCATCTAAACAGAAAATCCAGCCATTACATCTGGCGTCACGAACTGTTTACGAAGCCTGTGTGCATTGTGTTGTTTTTATCTCGTTGGTTTGCGCTCGGCTTGTACGTATAAAATTTTGTTTATAATTGTGTATATATTTTTTGTGTATCATTATGTTTGTGAAAAAACCATCGTCGGTTTTCAAATTACCGATTCAGATTCCCGGCTGGGAGTCTACGCCTTACGAGGCTTTGGCCCGTGAGTGGGCTGATTCTACTGGTTTGAGCGAAAATTGGTCTTCATTCTTGGAGCAGGCGGAGCCTGCTGATGTGATTTCGTGCCTACAGAAAGCGCCAGTAGTGAAGGGTGATGAGCTTCCTATTTTGGGACGCAGAGGGTGGATTGTTCTTAATGCATACAGAATAATGCATGAGAGGGTTGTGCAACTACAGAAACAGTTTAAAGATTCGGAAGGACAGTGTGTCGAGTTGCAAAATGCGCACACTTTGTTGCGTTGTCAAAATAAATTGCTTGCCGATAAACTTGAAACATATCAGACCATTGCCGAAAGGGCTGCGGTCCGTATTGCACGATATAAGTATAAACATCGTCGTGGACGTGTGTCTTCACGCAAAGTGCGTATGGTTGTGGCAAAAGCTGGAATGGATTGGAACCCCGATGAGTGGGACGGTAATATCTGGGATTCTCATACTTCTGACTCCTCGGCAGAGGAGGGTGACAAGCGCGAGTCTTCTCGCTCCGGACGTGATTGTAAATCTGCTTCGTGCATTCATTCAACTCCCGATTGTGACCGTGCTCGTTCTTCCCGTGCGGACGACGTGGCTTGCCCTGATTGTGATGTTAAATCTAAGATGCGGGCTTCCTCGGAAGCTCTTCCCGCAGTTTCTGCTCACCCGATTTTTCGACGGAAATTACAACAAGCCCCTGGTAATCCGGGTGGTATCGCTCTTGACTGTATTGAAGATTTTACTCAGCAGGAGATCAGTGACATCCTGCAACGATTTAAACAACGACCTGGTGAGACCTTGCTTACCTGGATGGTGCGCCTTTATGAGCTTGGCGCTTCCGGTATTATGCTCGATGCCGTTGATTGCTTACGATTTTGCTCCTTGAGTTCTGATTCTACTATTCAAGACCATTTTCGGAATTTTAATGGTAATGTTCAAACTTCTTTGCTCCAGCTTGCGTCTGATGGCTGTAATCATAAATATCCAACTGAGTCTGATTGGCCCTCTGATGAAAAGCCGTGGTATACTCTGCGCGACGCGTCGCAACGTTTGAAGGAAGAAGTCATGAAAACCTGTATCTTCCTTAGTACTGCTGACAGATTATTGGATGGTCTTTTAACATCTTCTGTGCGTAATCGCATTATCCGTTCTTCTCCTGTTGCTTACAAGCAGGTCATGATGACTTTATTGATTAATCAAACTGGCAATCCTTTGTCTGCTGTGCTTGAGTCTGTTCGTCAGCTTGGTGAGCTGGGTGAATGGTTTAAACCTGAAAGACAATCCCGACCTGAGGGTCGTACTGGTGGGGACTATAAGTTCTCTAGACGTGACATGTTTCTTGCTCTCGTTGCTGATGGTGTGAAAAGAGAAGAGATCGATGGTGAACCCAATAATATCCTATGGGATTTGTTCCGTAAGCGTGGTTTGGATCGGAAGGAAGGTGCCCGTCGTGTGCGAAAGAATGATTATGATCGTGGTTCGGATGACAGTGGTGATGAGAGGCGACGTGTGAATTCTGATCGCCGTGATGACCGGCGCCAAGAACGTGGTGGTTCCCCCCGTCGTAGTGATGGGAGGGGGAGAGAGGATGATCGTGAAAGGGGAAGAGATGATCGTGGTTCTAGCAGACATAGAGATGCAAGGAGTTATTCCCCTGATATACGAAGGAGGGAGGATCGTAATAGACTCTCTGACCGTAATTCACAACTTTTTGAACATGATACTAATCCGTTTCGTACTGGAGACGGATTTGAACAAGAAATTCTGATACCGAAGAGAACTGAAAACATCTACCCTGATCTGTCTTGGTTGACTGAACGCAGGAAAAATGACTAGGAAATAGGTCAAGCTCCGGTACGCAGGTGGGCCCACAGAGATTACAGACCATATGTAGATATTGAGATTTTTTGGAAACATCGTAATATCCAAAGGGCCCGAGCGTTGGTTGATACTGGGGCGGAGGCCACTTTAATTCATGGTAAGTCGAGAAAATTTCATGGACAATCTTTCACAATTACCGGCCTGGGTGGTAAAGAAACGCCCGCAGTTCAAACTGCACTTGAGATTAAAATTGGTAGGATTCCTCGTAGAGAATACTCTGTGTTGGTTGTGCCACTTTTGGAATACATTATTGGAATTGACATCTTGAAAGGTATGACTTTGCATTTGGATGATGGTTACTATCAGTTTGGTACTAGACAGTACATCTCGACCAGACCCGTACGGGTTGGCCGTTTACGCATGCCACCTATTGAGATCCCTTTAGCAACGAAAGTGATTTCTCAGAAACAATATCGCATCCCAGGTGGTCATGAAGAAATTACAGCTACGATTCAGGATTTGGTTGACGCGGGAGTCATTACTCCGGTCACATCCGCTTGGAATAATCCTGTTTGGCCCGTGCGCAAAAGTGACAACTCTTGGCGCATGACTGTTGATTATCGAGAATTGAACAAACATACACCTAAATTGACTGTGGCAGTGCCCGACATTGTTACATTGATTGAGAGAATTCAAAAGCATCCTGGTACATGGTATGCTTCTATCGATATTGCTAATGCATTCTTTTCGATTCCAATTGCCCCCGAATGCCAAGAACAATTCAGTTTTACATGGAATGGACGTCAAATGACGTTCCGGAGTCTTCCTCAAGGCTATGTACATAGCCCTACAATCTGTCACCGGCTGGTGGCGGAACATTTGTCTGAAGTGCCTACGATTCCACAAGTTCAGATTTGTCATTATATTGACGACATTTTGATTCAAGGTGAAACGCAAGACCAAGTACAGTCTCATTTAGATCAGATCATTGACTGTTTGCGAGCAAAAGGCTGGGAAATTAATCCTGATAAATTACAAACTCCATCCCAAGCTGTGAAATTTCTAGGAATTAATTGGCATGAAGGTCACAGAGAAGTGATCCCACAAGTTAAACGTAAAATACTTGATTTTGCTGTTCCCAGAAATAGGAAAGAGGCGCAATCCTTTATTGGGTTGTTTGGATTTTGGCGCCAACATATTCCACATTTGAGTCAAATTTTGGCTCCACTGTATCGAGTCACTCGTAAAAAGAATGCGTTTGAGTGGGGTGAACCTCAACAGACTGCTTTTGATTTGGCTAAAGAAGCTATTCAGTATGCTTTGGATTTGTGGCCCGTGAGTGAAGGTAATGTGGATTTGAATGTGTCCGTGGAAGGTCTGTATGCCAATTGGAGTTTGTGGCAAAAGCAGGGCAGACAAAAAGTGCCATTAGGTTTTTGGACCAAAAAGCTACCAGAGGCTGGTGAGCGTTATTCTCCTTTTGAAAAACAGTTGCTTGCTTGTTTTTGGGCTCTGGTGGACACCGAGCAATTGACTTTAGGCCATGCTGTGATTTTGAGGCCTGAGATTCCCATCATGCAGTGGGTTTTGAGTTCACCGAAGTCCCATCGAATTGGACATGCTCAGGAGGCTAGTGTGATTAAATGGAAATGGTACATTCAGGACAGGGCACGTGTGGGTCCGAAAGGTGTTGCGGTTCTACATGAGCGAGTGGCGCAGGCGCCCTCCAATGAAGCTGAGAGTGAGCGTTCGGTTCCCGTAGTGCAGGAGTCTCCCGTGCAGTGGGGTAAATCATTTGATGATCTGTCCGTGGAGGATAGAAAACATGTGTGGTTTACGGATGGTTCTGCGAAGTTCATTGGTGACAAGAGACATTGGAAAGCTGTCTCCTATAACCCGACTACTAAGAAATTGTTGAGCACTACTGGAGACGGTAAGAGTAGTCAATATGCTGAACTCTATGCGATTTATCAAGTTTTGAAACAAGAGTTACCAGGTACATGTCATATTTTCACTGATTCTTGGTCCACTGCAAATGGACTAGCGGTGTGGTTGCCTACATGGCACTCGCACAATTGGGAATTGCATTCTAAGGAGTTGTGGGGTAAAGAATTGTGGCAAGAAATTTGGGAACTGCTTCCGCAGAGTACTGTAACAATCTTTCACGTGGATGCTCATACTCCAATCGACTCCCTTGACAAATTTTTCCATAACATTGCAGATGAACAGTCTAAATTTTCTGAGGCAGTGGTTGACATGCAAGATTCTGATTTGGCGGGATTGGCGAAATGGGCCCATCAGAAAGCAGGACATTTTGGAGAGAAAGCCACTAACAGGTGGGCTGCTGATAGAGGAATTCATATTCCCTTTTCTTTAATTAAAGATGCCATTTTACATTGCCCCATTTGCCAGCATTCTAGAAAGAAAGAGGTGCCTCAAATTGTTCGAGGTCACTTACATCGAGGTAAATTGCCCGCCCAAATTTGGCAGATTGATTATATTGGTCCGCTCCCCATGAGCAGAAATTGTCAATACATTTGTACAGCAGTTGATACTTATAGTGGCCTTTTGGTCGCTTTCCCTTGCAAGAATGCTACCCAAGTGAATACAATTAAAACCCTGGAGCTGATTATTTTATATTATGGTGTCCCATTCCAAATTCAATCAGATAATGCATCCCACTTTCGTGGAAGATTGGTGCAGGAATTCTGTATGGAAAACAATATCGACTGGGTATTTCACATTCCATATTATCCACAAGCTTCAGGACTGATTGAGAGAATGAATGGTTTGTTGAAAGAGCAGTTGCGCAAGTTGACTGATGACCGTTACAGCCAGTGGAGAGATGTCTTACATCAAGCTTTGTTAATACTTAATAATCGTCCTTTGTTGCATGCTGAATCTCCTTTGATGCGTTTGTTTCCTCCACATGTTGATGCTAAGCCTAATTCTGTTGCTACCACTGTTACTTATTGGGAAATTACCCCCGGTGCTTTGGCCCCATGTAGAGCAACCCCAGGTTCCGCAGGCCTCGACCTGCATGCTTTAAATGATGCACACTTCCCAGGAAAGGATCGAATCATTGTTGAAACTGGCATTGGTGTCTCTATACCTGCCGGTAGTTTTGGATTAATTGCCCCTAGATCTGGCCTGGCCCTGAAAGGTGTTCAAGTCCTTGGTGGTGTGATTGACAGTGATTATCAGGGAGAGATTAAGGTTCTCTTGCTTAATAGCAGTGAGATGGATTTGTTTATCAAAAAGTCTGACCGTGTTGCTCAGTTATTGATTATGCCTGTCTTCAGTGGTGAGATCAAAAAAGGCTCTGCCCCAACGTTGCTAACTGTGCGTGGACAAAAAGGCTTCGGATCATCTGATCTTCCTGGAGCTAAAATATGGGTGCAATCGCCTAAAAATCCTCCTGAACAGGCTGATATTATTGCGACCGGTCATGACAACACCGTCTTGGTGATGAAGCCAGGGAAAGATGGCTGGGAAGCTGTCCCAGCTGACAAATGTTATTTACGAGAATGAGTAAGGCCTGTGTTTGTATTCTTTCAGATCATTCTCTGGACTGCTGCTGCAGGATGTGTCGGCGCTGGACTCCTTTTGGCCTGCTACGCCGGGAGAGGAGGGGATCTACCGACGCCGAGTGATGGGATAACAAGAGCTACGCGATCCGCGTGGCAGAAGTCCTCCAATTTCTGGATCACACTCGCGAAGCGCGTGACGAACTCTCCGCATTTTTGCCTTACCCCCATGAAGAGCGTTACTGACATATTATCGACCTGTTTGGTCGCTGTCCCCGCATCTACTGATACACTTCGTCATGTATTTAATATATCCAGTGCCCGACCTAATGTCATTTTGGGCGACTTCTTGGCCCATGAATATTGTCCCTCATGTACTCTTCTTCCAGACCAAGATGTCCTACTTAATTCCAGAATCACTACTTTTAACATTACCCCTGGTGACCTTTGTTTTATGATGACCTGTAATCCTAAAGCCATCTCTGAATGTTTGCGGTTGAAACTCCATGCCGCTACTACTTTTTCATTTCACCAGCGTTTGTTATGTATGAAAAGACTTCCTAATTCATGTTTTTCAGTGAAGAACAATATGACTTGCAAAAGTTTAGTTGTCGCCACTAGCCATTATCGTTCAATGTTGTTGCCGGCTGGATGGCTCTTTTCATGCGGGAATTCATCTTGGCCATATATTCCTGCGAATATTTCTGGTGGCCCATGTGCCATCACTAGATTAAGTTTGCTAATGTTTTCTTCACATCCTCCTTCACATTCCCGTATTGTTCGAGACTCCATGTCATTGCATGAAGACTGTGATTCCTCTGTTCATCTTTTTTCTAGATCAGAATATCTTGGTTTAGCTTTTTCTATAATTGGTGTTCCGGCATTGGCCGTTTATAATGCCAAAACAATCGGCAAAATGGCCTGCTGGATGGTCAAATCGATCAACCAAACGTCTACTGTTTTATCAGATTTATTATTGGACTCCCAAGGTGGACGTAGAGCTATTTTGCAGAATCGTGCCGCTATCGATTATTTGTTGTTGAAACACGGGCATGAGTGCTCTGAATTTGAAGGTCTATGCTGTTTTAATTTGTCTGATCATTCTAAAGATATCCAGTCCCATATTGATAAACTCCACGACTTGACGGCAGAAATTAGGGAACACATAGATCAGGGTTTCTTTGACTGGCTTTTTAATTGGCTCCCTGACATGCATTTTTTACGACAAATTTTCGGAGGGGTTATTATTATTGTCTGTGTCCTTATAGCGATTTGCTGCTTCATTCAGTGTATCCCTTCCCTGCTACAATTTTTCAGAGTTACAAAGAGTCGTAGATCAGTTAGTTTTGTTTCATATTATTCGTCTACTGACGTTAGTTCCATTTAGTTATTGGTAAATAGACTGGAGTCAAGGGGTGTAATGTTATGGCTGTCTTTCTGCCAGCCCTCTGGAGAAGGAGAATGATGGAGAGTGACTCCAGCCTATCACCCTCATAGCATAGGGATTAGGCCGATAGACAGGGATCCTGTCTTATAGATATAAGGGCATTTTCGTGCCATTTTCCTTAGAGTAAGGCTTATGAATTTAAGTTAGGGGTTAGATATATGGGTATTAGTCATGATTTACTCATTTGCTAACAGGCCGATCTGTTTTTCATGGAGCTATGTATATTATGGGCTCCGTAGGCCTTAAGCGAGACAGACTCCATTTTGCTTTCTGCCTGGTAGCTCGAGAAGGCTTTCTAGGTGAAGTGTAATGTTTTAGTTTCAAGCTGTTGTTCGCTTGGAGAGAACCGGTTCAGGCTGACCCTTATCGAAGGAATGTATTTTTCTCCACTCCGAAGACACAACTTCAGGCCGGCCGGCTGGGAAAGTGTCCTTGGTACGGGGAGGTACAAGAATTTGGTGGGCGGCAGGTTACTGGCCGTGAATTTCCATGAAGGAACGGGCTTTGATATTAGTGAAGGTGTTAGTCTTTTCAGTCAGTCAGTTCGTAGGCGGCATCTAGCCGTTAGCATCTCTGCCATTATTCATTTTCATGGTGGACAAGTCGCCATCTTTGAAGTCGGAGAAAGATTTAAGACCGAAACTCTCTGAAAATAGACTGAACGAGAAGTGGCGCGGAGCGCACTAATGCAGAGAGAGAGAGAGAGACGGTAGCTAATTAACAGCAAGGTTCCGAGGTCCTGAGGGAGAGCAGACGAGTTTGAGCCTATCAGTGCAGACGTGTACCTGTGACGGCTGAGGGTGACTGCAAGGCGAGCCAGGACCCAGAGACGAGACAGGAGCCTAGATGACTGCCGAGTCCCGATTTCCCATTAACCAGGTGAAGTCCAACCGATCCTTATAGTGCGTGCACCCTAATCTTTCTCTTTTATTTCTTGTGCAAATGTAATGCTGCATAGTAATGTGATTTATGCCTATTGTTAATAAATACCCTAATTCATACAGAATTACCGTGTGCCTGGTGCTTATGTTCAATCTTGGTAAACGCAACTCCTAGGTGAAAGCTAGGCGCATGAATGGACGAGTAATCCCAATCAGGTAAGTGGTGATCACACAAATAGGGAGTGAGTGAACCTCTGATGTCAAAAGCAACGAGTACACTATACAATCTGGACCCATATCCAAAGTTATTATTGTAGTTTTATCCTAAGTAGACTGTCGAGATATCATCCCAATAATGTTTCATAGGAATGTGGTCGTCGTTGATATGCGGCGTTAATGAGAACGGCGGGAGGGATACTGCCGTGTAAAGCCACCGGATTGTGGTATAAGACTAAGTGAGAGCGTCAGGGGGGATACTGGCGTTTATGTTTCGCAGGATCGCGAACGCTGGAAAAGGGAGCATTGGGTTCTGCAGGCCCGTGTGTAGACACGCCGGATTGTGTGTCAGATCTGCCCTGGGGTAGAACGGTCTGGGTCGAGGCGACCGCGAGGCCAACTGATGTGAATAAGATATTGTAGAAAATCCATATATATATATATATTGTCATTCCCCATTCTTAGGTGCGACCTGTATATTCATCGTTATATCTACTCAGTGTAAATACGATCTAAGAAGGGAAGGTGAGTACGTTTTGGCTGGGTCACAGGGGCCCCTGGGGGCTGATCCCATCTAAACAGAAAATCCAGCCATTACAGATGGATAATGCTTTGAAATCCAACTGGATAACAAAGGGTGAAGCTGATTTCTTGGTTAACAAATAACGCAAGACACCTTACTTCTATGTGCAACCGAAGGTCCATAAACCGACTAAACCACCACCGGGGAGACCTATTGTGTCTGGAATTGGATCCGTACTCGAACCACTCTCCCAATTCGTAGACTGGTTCCTACGTCCTCTTATCACAGATATGCCTTCATATTTGCAAGACTCTAAGCACATAGTTAATACATTGACAAAGATGTCTTTTGATCCAGAGATCATATCCTAGCATCCTTTGACGTAGAGTCCCTTTACACTAACATTCCGCAGGACAAGTCTCTTAACACTATGAGATCTATGCTGAACCAACAAGAACGTGAAGATCTGACACCTACTTCCTTTGTGCTTCAATGTGCCACATTTACTATGAAGGAAAACTTTTTCCAATATGAGTAGCATCTGTACCTGCAGGTCACTGTGACATCTATGGGAAGTACATTTGCCCCTAGTATGGCGAATCTGTACATGCGCGATTTTGAGACCAAGTTTATCTACCCTGTGGAGAATCCATACTCTTCCAACCTGAAAGCTTGGAAGAGATACATTGACGATATACTGAAAGTATGGGAAGGCTCAGTGGCCTCCCTAGACACCTTTGCAAACTGGCTGAATTCAAGAAACCCTCATCTAAAGTTCACCTATGAGTTCAGTAAAATCTCACTACCATTTCTGGACCTCGGACTATATTCAAAAGATGGGGGAATCTATTCTGAACTGTATACCAAACCCATGGCTCGCAATTCACTCGAACTACATTAGCTTCCATCCCCACTCACTCAGAAACAACCTCCCAGTGGGTCAATTTCTGAGATTACAACGTAACTGCAAAGAAAAAAAGAAATTCAAAGAGCATACACATACGCTGAGTTCCCATTTACAACGTGCTTAACCTAGCAATGTTGTACAAAAAGACTTTAAAAGAGCAAAAATAATAACTTGAAAGCTCTACTTGACACAGTCACAAAGCGTCCAATGGATCGCCTAGTATGTGTCAGTACTACAGCCATCTGACAGATATAGTGTAAAAATCAATCAACAGTAGTTGGTACATTCTGAATAGCGGTTGTAAACAATTAACAAAACCTCTGTTTGCTTTAAAACGTGCATACACGTCCACGGAGTGCCCCCTCGTTGGAAAGACAGAACACACTATGGTCAACCACACCAGCAAAGGGACACTATCCCCGTGGCTCCTGTTCTGTCTATGCTTTTAAATCTAGACTACTATCTGTAGATTTGGGTCTCACCACTCCTTGGGTACTACACTCTGTTGGACCTGGCCTCGTGGCGTGGTCCCACTCCTCCCGCATGGCGGATCCTAGACTACCTCGACCCCTGTTCCCCGGCCAAGAGCGACACCTTCCACCTGCCACGAGTGCCGCCCCTCAGGGCCGCCCCCAGCTCTCCCCCGACGGAACTCGACCTCATCTCCTCAACCCTCTCGGCTGGTCCGGACCCTTTCCCGGATCCTCGTCTCCGGCCCAGCTGCCATCTTGGACCCTCCACGACCAGGCCTCGTGGCCTCGGCCCGACCCCAGCCTCAGGCCCAGCAAAGCCCCGACATCGAGGCACCACAAGCCAACCAGGGGGTAAAGAGACCACTTGACGAGTCAATGGGGGGAGAAGTTTCGATGGACCCCCATCAGCCTGCTTTCGATCGCCCCCAGCCTCCCTGGGTGCTGGCTCCACCCCCCTGCTGGGTGTCTGGACTCACACATCCCGGACCCTCCGACCTCCTAGTGCGAGGGTCCGGACATCAAAGGGCACCAGCCCTATAACTGGGGCAGCTCCAGAGCAGGAAGGCAGTTGTATCCTGGAGTCGAGAGACACCGAGACAAACTCATCTTCTTGCAACCATTCTTGGAGTCCTGCTGGCGCTGCCGCGGCTCATCTCCGTGAACCATCCTTGGAGTCCTGCTGGCGCTGCCATGGCTCATCTTCGTGAACAATCCTTGGAGTCCTGCTGGCGCTGCCGCGGCTCATCTTCGTGAACCATCCTTGGAGTCCTGCTGGCGCTGCCGCGGCTCATCTTCGTGAACCATCCTTGGAGTCCTGCTGGCGCTGCCGCGGCTCATCTTCGTGAGCCATCTGGGAGTGATCGAGCCCTCCGACAGCCCCTGGGCCAGCCCGGTCGTGCTGGTCCCCAAGGCCGTCGCCCCTGGCGTCGCCCCCGAACTCAGATTTTGTGTGGACTACCGGGGCTTGAACGCCGTCACCCGAACAGACGCTCACCCCATCCCTCGGGCTGATGAGCTGATCGACCGCATGGGGGCCGCCCGCTACCTGAGCACCTTCGACCTAACTGCGGGCTACTGGCAGATCGGCCTCACCCCGGGCGCCAAGGAGCGATCCGCCTTCTCCACCCCGGATGGCCACTACCACTTCAAGGTGATGCCCTTTGGGATGAAAAACGCCCCCGCCACGTTCCAGAGGCTAGTAAATAAGGTGCTGGCGGGGCTCGAGGAGTTCAGCGCTGCCTACCTAGACGATATTGCGGTGTACAGTCTCCACTGGGCCGAACACCTCCAACACCTCCATGAGGTCTTGGCCGCCCTCCGACGGGCAGGGCTAACAATAAAAGCCAGCAAGTGCCAAATCGGCCAAGGGTCCGTGACCTACCTGGGGCACCAGGTGGGAAGTGGCCAGGTGGCCCCCCTCCAACCCAAGATCGCCGCCATCCGGGCCTGGGAACCCCCGGTCACCCAAACAGAGGTCCGAGCCATCCTGGGGCTCACAGGATATTACCGGCGCTTCGTGAAAGACTACGGCAGCATTGTGGGGCCCCTCACAGAACTCACGTCGAAGAAACACCCACCGAAGGTACACTGGACACCGGAGTGTCAGGCCGCCTTTGAGACCCTCAAGACAGCTATGTGCACCGCACCCGTGCTCCAAGCCCCCGACTACAGCCGGGAATTCATAGTACAGACCGATGCCTCCGATCACGGCGTCGGAGCAGTCCTCTCCCAAATCAATGCAGAGGGAGTTGACCAGCCAGTGGCCTTCATTAGCCGACGTCTGCTGGCCCGAGAACAACGCTGGAGCACCATTGAGCGGGAGGCCTTCACCATGGTGTGGGCCCTCAAGAAGCTCCGACCCTACCTCTTCGGCACCCACTTCCGGGTACAAACTGACCACGACCTCTGCAATGGCTGATGCAGATGCGAGGAGAGAATCTGAAGCTGTTGCGTTGGTCCATCTCCCTGCAAGGGATGGACTTCACTGTGGAGCATCGCCCCGGCAACGACCACGCCAACGCAGACGGCCTGTCCCGCTTCTTCCGCCTTGGCGAGGAGAATACCCAAGAAGATGGGTGACTCTCCCTGCCTTCAGCTGGGGGGGACGCGTGTTGGACCTGGCCTCGTGGCGTGGTCCCACTCCTCCCGCATGGCGGATCCCGGACTACCTCGACCCCTGTTCCCCGGCCAAGAGCGACACCTTCCACCTGCCACGAGTGCCGCCCCTCCGGGCCGCCCCCAGCTCTCCCCCGACGAAACTCAACCTCATCTCCTCAACCCTCTCGGCTGGTCCGGACCCTTTCCCAGATCCTCGTCTCCGGCCCAGCCGCCATCTTGGACCCTCCACGACCAGGCCTCGTGGCCTCGGCCCGACCCCAGCCTCAGGCCCAGCAAAGCCCCGACATCGAGGCACCACAAGCCAACCAGGGGGTAAAGAGACCACTTGACGAGTCAATGGGGGGAAAAGTTTCGATGGACCCCCATCAGCCTGGTTTCGATCGCCCCCAGCCTCCGTGGGCGCTGGCTCCACCCCCCTGCTGGGTGTCTGGACTCGCACATCCCGGACCCTCCGACCTCCAAGTGCGAGGGTCCGGACATCAAAGGGCACCAGCCCTATAACTGGGGCAGCTCCAGAGCAGGAACGCAGTTGTATCCTGGAGTCGAGAGACACTGAGACAAACTCATCTTCTTGCAACCATTCTTGGAGTCCTGCTGGTGCTGCTGCGGCTCATCTTCGTGAACCATCCTTGGAGTCCTGCTGGCGCTGCCGCGGCTCATCTTCGTGAACCATCCTTGGAGTCCTGCTGGCGCTGCCGCGGCTCATCTTCGTGAACCATCCTTGGAGTCCTGCTGGCGCTGCCGCAGCTCATCTTCGTGAACCATCCTTGGAGTCCTGCTGGCGCTGCCGCAGCCCATACCAGAGAACCCTCCAGCTCGAGGATTGAGAGCTGTGCGTCAGGCATCCCTGTACCAGACCGGTACTAAGACTGTCCCGCTACCCCCTTCCCACAGAGACCAAGCCTAAGAGGGATCCCCTTATCCCGTTCATTCTGTATTACTGCAATAACCTGCCTAAGAATACCTATAAAAGTGTTAAGAACCTATTCTTGTGTGGCATCTATCTGTAGGGGGGTGGTTGCTCGTCCGTACGATCCGAGGAGAGGGCCCTCGCCAGGAGGCCTCTCCCCCTTGCTCAGCCGACCCTCAGGTTTCCCGTCTAACACACTCTTTGACCAATTGCAACACGGAAGGGGTGATCTATCTCTTACGCTGCCCATGCAACCCATTGTATATAGAAATGACTACACGTAAGGTGAAGCTGAGGATAGGTGAGCATCGTAGTTCCATCAGATCAAAAAAAGACAACACCAAACTCACACAATACTTCCTCAGTGTAGGACGCACCGAAAATGACATTCACTGGATGATTATTGATAAGCCTAAATATGTTAGAGATGGGTACCGACGAATCAGTTCTGTTCCACAGGGAACAGCGGTGGATCTATAGACTTCGATGTGACACACAGGGATTAAATGATGACATTCCCTGGACCAGTCTGGGCAGATAATCCCTTTATTATCCCTCTGTCTGTATCCCTCCCTGCTACAATATGACGTAGATTTGCACTACTTTTTCTCTTGAGTTTGTAGGGTATGACCATTGTTACCCACATAGTGTATAAACTGTTATAACTTCTATTTGTCACCAGTGTTGTGTGAACCTTACTTGACAACTATTAGCCAAATTGGTCTGGATTATATAACAACTTCTTTCATTGGACCAGGGCCTACTTCCTGAATTGACCATGCTGACTTCTAAATTTGCCAGTTTACTATTACTATGATACTGGATTATAGTTTTCACTACGGAGACTTACACACATCACAATTCGTGGGACCTCACTCATCGGGTCTAGTGTAAATCAGGGCTATACACTTATTTCTGTGGGTTAGAGTCTACATTCCCATGATTCAAGGCGTTGAAGCCGCCTAACTTTCCCTTTTTAAAACCCATCCTCTTTCACTGCTCTACACATCAACAGCCAGTATATCCATCTGACGTATTTTGTGATTGAATGCAGAGTGACTTGATTGTTTATTGGTCCTGAAGAATGACCATAAACTCTGGCTGGAGTCAAATGAAGGCAGGAACATGTTGACCTCTAAAAGGGGTATATTTGCTTTGAAACCCTAGTCCTCTTTTAATCCTGGGGTGGGTGCTTGTATTGTCAACGCTCCATCCATCATTTCCTTTGGTTTTTCTTTGTTCGCCATAAGTTGGCAGGGTAGGCTCAGATGTGAGTCCCTTGCTCACTTTGCCACTGGATTCAAGCAAGCCGGGCTGAAGAAGGCTGAAATGCCAGAAACCGGTCCTCGGTAGCTTGTTTCCGGTCCAGGGAAGGCATGGCTTGGCAGTCCGGGCTGGACTGTTCCCATGAGCCACAGGGTCAGACTGATTTGCATATGGCCATGTCTGAACTGGGGTGGCAGAGTGGCCTAAAGAACGGTGATGGATTAAACCCAGATCAGTTGACTGGGGGTGAGTGCTTGTATTGTCAACGCTCCGTCCATCATTTCCTTTGGTTTTTCTCTTTTAATCCTATCCAGGGGTACCATCGAATAAAATTATTGGGTCCCAGGAGATGGTTTTAACATTTCACTTATCTCTTTTGCACTCCGCCCCTCACTCACATATCTCATAGGCCTCCCCCATTGAAAACACCTCAGCTCCTCTCCATTTTTTTTTTTTTGGAGAGTTGTAGCCCACACCTTGCAGGCCCAATGTGAGGAGGGAGCCCCATGATAAAGCATGTCACCTTCGGATGAGTGAGTGTTCTCATCCTTAAAAAGGAATACTTTTCCTCAACCAACCCCCCCAGCTGTCGGAGACCTCATCTTTTGTGATTTTAAGATATTAATAGCCTAGAGAGCGGATCGTGGTTCAGTTCCATGATCACCACAATAATATACGTGTGTGTAATGTCATTTGGTCAAAGCCTGGGGCCTACAACTGCCACACTACACTGGCGACGAAGGGGCCCACGTCTCCCCGCACGTGTCCTCCCCCTCACACCCTACTTACTGCAGCATCCTCGCTTGTCCCGGTCACGCCGCCCGTACCTTGCGCAGATACCAGCACTGCAGACGGCAGATGATGGAGCCACTTTGGCTGATGCCACTTTTAGCCGCGTGCTGAGGCTCACCTCATCCTGCACCGCCCTTTACTGAGCCAGAGGGCCGGGGCTCCTTCTCTTTAACTCCCAGTACACGTCGGAGTCCTCTTTCGTGGAGCGAGAGCCTCATCTGCACGGTAGTGTGGTGCCTCCCTGCCACTCTTGGCATTTCAGAGCTAATGGCCCCATGAGAAGCCTCCAAAGGTCACTGAATAGACTCCCTTTAGCACACAGTGACCCAGTTTGGGCCCATCTGAATACTCTGCCACATGGGATATCCCGAGCAATCCTGCAAGCGAAACCGGAGAGGTCTCTAACCAGCAGCCAGTTCTACAGCACCTCCGCACCCCTGCTGTGCTCTAGCCCTGCAATCACATGGCTTCCATCCTTCCTTTGGAACACTTCACGATTACTGGCCCTACACCCTCCCAGGCTTTTTGCTGGAAGGCATGGGTAGAGCACTTGGAAAGCGACTTTGAAGCTGGAGGTCTGACATCTGGGAGGAGCCGAAATCCATAAACTATTGAAAACGGAAGTCGAGGCTGGTCCTCCATTAAACTGCGCCACCGTGAGGGACGCCATCAAGGCGCACATTGAGCCTTATGTGAACTCAGACTATGAAAGGTTCCTGCGGCGCCAGGCTCAGAAGCAACCAGAGGAATCAGTGGATGTTTTCCATGGGCAGCTAAAAGAACTTGCCAGCACATGCACTCTTCGAGATGAAGACGAAGAAGTCCGGACCAATTCAACCAAGGGTGCGCATCCTCCAAACTTCGTGAATGTATCCTACAGGAGCCCAATATGTCCATGAGAGACATCCTGATGCTAGGTAGCTACAAGGAACTTTCCAAAGCTTGGGCGTCCCACATGGACCCTAACTGGTCTACCCCTATCAAAAAAGAGCCTGTTAATGCTGTCCAGAAAGGGGTGAGAATAGAGAAACCAGAATCAGCCAAATCTTCACCAGGCCACGCCAAGCAAGGACTGCAATCCCGTACTTGTGGATGGTGTGGTGGCCCATACCCTCATGCTGGAATCAGCCCTGCCAGTGGCAAAACCTGCAGCACATGTGGCAAATCAAACCACTTCTACAATGTCTGCTGCTCTTTGCAAGGTGACGACCCAAAGGCTCACGGAAAGTGGTCTGCACCGTGGAACGATGCCCAGACAACATATCTGACGGCGACATGAATAAAGACCGTGCGGCCACCGTCCATGTAGTGAGAACCCTGGATACCCTCAAAGTTACTCACCAGACAGCCCCTATGTGCCAAATTGAGGTGCAAGACCACACGTTTCCGCTGTCAGAGATACAGGTGCCTCGATCAATGTCATGGCCGTGGATGTCTACCACAGCCTGCCAGACCCACTGGCGCTCAAAAACACCAATGCGCAAGTATACGCCTTTGGCAACCACTCACCACTGCGGCTTCATGGCGTATTTCAAGCAGGCCTGGCCCATGACTCCACATGCCGGAGGCCGAAAGTATATATATCGTACGGAGGGTCACAATTTCTTCTTAGCTGCTGCATGGCCCAAGACCTCAACCTCATACAATACACCTTTGCGTGCATGTGTATGATCTGGACCACCTATTACAAGACTTTGCACCCCTATTTGACAGGATTGGCTGCCTGGTAGGACTAGCCATTCAACTGCACATTGTTGAGTCCATTGGCCCTGTGGTGGAGGCCAAACTAAAACTCCTGGAGAAAGCAGGCATCATTGAGCGGGTCAGAGGCTCCACATTGTAGGTGTGCCCAATTGTTGTGGCGAAGAAACCCGAACAGCCAGACGCAGTCCGCTTCTGTGTGGACATGAGGGTCCCGAAACCTGGCGATCAATTGTGAACGTCATCTTACGCTAACCATCGATGACATCATTGGAGAGCGGTCAGGCTTCAAATCATTCTCCAAAATGGACCTCAGGTCAACCTACCACCAAATTATGCTGCACCCGGACTCCTGGCTCATTATCACCTTCTGGACACATGCCAGCTTCTGGAGATACACTGGGCTCCATTTCGGCATCTCCAACACAGCCAAAGTTATCCAGGACATCGTGAAGAGCGTCCTCCATGGCCTGCCCGGGGTGCTCAATGTGAGTGACGACATCCTAGTCCATGCTTCCATGTTAGGAGAACATCTGACCCGCCTCCACACAGTTTTAACATGGTTCAAAGAACAAAGGCTCACATTACACCACCAGAAATATGACTTCCTGCAAAAAGACATCAGCTTTTTCCGATATTGCTTCTCAGATAAACACATCGGCCCAACTCCGACAAAGTAAGGGACATACAGGAGGCCCCTTTCATCAGTGACAGGTGTCCACAGTTTCATGGGCATGGTGACATACTGCGGGTGCTTCATGATGAACCTGTTGGACATCACTGGCCCACTCAGAGAACTCGCCAAGTGATCTAGTCCTTGGGTATGGGGACCGGAGCAGGAAGAAGCATTCCGACAGACCAAGGCCACCCTGTCAGCCAATAACACTCTGGTTTACTTCAACCCCAAGAAATAGTCGGAACTAGTGGTAGATGCAATTCCCATGAGCTTAGGAGCTGTGCTGGCCCAATGGCAGGATTGCGGAGAATGGGCACCAGTGGCCTATGCCAGCCGCACCCTTACGCCCACAAAGCAGCGCTAAGCGACTGCCATCTTATGGGGCTACAGACACTTTTACATCTACTTGTACCGCCATGCCTTCTTTGTCTTCTTTGTCATCATGGATCACAAGGGGCTGATCCCGCTGTTCCAAGGATCCTCGTCAAGACCTCCCCTGAGGATTGAAAAGTGGATCCTGCAGCTGCAGGATTTCCAGTTTACCATGGAGTACGACCTGGCACCAGGAACCCGGCTGATTTCTTGCCAGACATGCTCGACTAGCCACTTTCCCAGAGTTGGCCAAATCCACAGAACCGAAGAATATGTGCGGATGATTGAGGGTCATTCCAAACTACTCCTGATGTCCTAGACGGAAGCAGTGGAAGCCACCCAACGTGACTACTACTTACAAATCACTATTAAGTGATGGCCACTCCAAAACCCGATGCCCTTCCACACAGAGGCAGCCCAGTCGATTCTCAGAGCATTATACCACACCCGCCGGTGTCTGTTGAGAGGTCCACGGCTGGTATTGCCAAAAAACCTAGCACAGAAGCAGCACTGATTGTACACAGAGCACACCAAAGCATCGTAAAGTCTAAGAACAGGCTCAGGACCAAGGCTGGTTCCAAGGCCCGGACCAGAAAGTGAAAGCAGAAGTGCAAAATTGGTTGGTGTGCATGGCAATAAGCCCACCAAACTGCCCTGCAACAGTCATCACCGAAGCTGGTCCTAGTGCCCTGTGGCAGAGGGTAAGCGCAGATTTCGGAACCCTTCCCAGTGGAACATACATGCTGGTCGTGGTGGATGACTATTCACATTATCCTGAGGTAGAAATCGTGGCAACGTCCTCAGCCTCAGAAGTCATTCCGAAGCTGGAGAAGCTCATGGCCACTCACAGCCTACTGAGAGAAAGCTGCACGAACAATGGGCCCCCCTTCAATGGCTCTGAGTTAGCAGACTACTTGAGCTTTCGTAACATCAAGCACAGCTGCATAACCCCTCAATGACTCCAAGCCAACGAGGAGGTAGAGCATTTGATGAGAACCCTCACCAAAGCGGTCCAAATTGCGGTGGCTGAAGGTACCACAACTGAAAATGCCTTGTACCAATTCCTACGAAATGCAGACTCACACCCCACTCCCCGAGCAAAATGTTTTTGGGAAGGTCCATAGTGAATACCATTCCCCATCAACCTGCATGGGAGGAGGTGCCTAACCCCTGAATCAATCGAACTCCTGGAGAACACGCAACAATGAATGCACTTCCAGAAAACAGCAAGCTAAGGAAAGTCCCATCAAGGTGGGTGACCACGTTTTATTGGAAGACTTCCACCCAGGCGGAAAGTTCAGACTACCCTTCGATCTTGATCCATGGATTACCAAAGACCTCAAAGGCACAAAAGTGACGGCTAAGAAAGGCCATGAGTGCATCACATGAAATGTGTCCCAGTTCAAGAGAGTCCCTCGAAGGTCCACAACTGTACCCCAGTTCGCTGACCCGCAGGAAGACTCCGTTATGGGTTACCCACCTGACAGCAAAGACAATGACAGCCAGGACTAGTAACCGGACACACAATCTGAAGAATTGTTTTCAACGCCATCACCTGTCCCCTCTCTGGATTCTGCAGACACACCCCTGGCGGCACTCAGCAAGAGCCCAACAGCTGCCAGAACAGTGAGTCCAGGAATGTCCTCGCCAGACTCCTCAGCCAGGGGTGGCCAAGGCGGTATCTGCTGGGACCCCACCCAACCGTCTCAGAAGTATAATGACTTTGTGTGTGACTAACCTGGGACTGATGGTGATACTGCATTTGTGAGTAGTTGTATCCATTACAGGACAGAAAGTAAGAGGGGGCTGGAACGTATGTTGTGATCTGGACTAGAGTTGGATGCCATTGCAATTTTTGAAGTTTAATGTTCAATCTTTGAGATGTTTTGTATCTCCTGGTGAAGGAGTAATGTAGTGTTGCCAGATATTGGGTAACACCATGTTATATGTTGCGCATGGGGTCAGGAGACCTGCATCCCCCTGCTGGCATAAGCGCAGTGGAGGGGCCTGACGTACAGCCAGGAAAGATAATAAATATTCCTGGAAAGCTGGGCGTGGTTCAGTTCCGTGACCACCACAGTAATCATAGTGTGTGTTGTCATTTGCCCGCAGCCAGGGGCCTACCCCGCCACACTACAATGAGCTCACATTTTGAGAGTGTCACCGGACTAGCTGAGTCTAGAAGCAAGGTAGTTTGGTTCACTCAAGTGGAATGCCTTCACGTTTCTTTTAACAGCGATCAGTGCCTAGTACTTGCCTGACGTATATCAGGAATTAAAAAGAAATATACTGTGCCTCATATTCTCGTATGTGGTGCGGTAACAGCTCCTAACTGGGTGACTATAGCTAGTCTGAGCATATGAATATGCAAAGTATAAGAGGGCATATGCAGCTTGCTGTGACAGAAAACCATTTGCATGGTTTCCATTGTGTTTCTGTTAATTTGTTCCTCAGTGAACTGGAGGATCATATGACCTCACAGACTGCTCAACCAGTAATTGACCTAAGTTCCAACAGTTGTCGAGGGACCATGCAAAGGGCAACTCTCTTTTGGAAAATGGATAAAGCCTTCTCTGCCCAGGCTGAATGAGAATGGCAGTGGGGACAGCATGA
This sequence comes from Lissotriton vulgaris, assembly GCF_964263255.1. Lineage (NCBI taxonomy): Eukaryota > Metazoa > Chordata > Amphibia > Caudata > Salamandridae > Lissotriton > Lissotriton vulgaris. The sequence continues at coordinate 272,995,513 of NC_141700.1, forward strand.
TTCTAGGGAAGGGATGGATCTTTTTATATGTACTTACTACCATTCCGTATGTAAAAAGCCACACCAGCTTCTCCTATAGGAACTCATTAACCTCCATAGTGTGAGGGACATATGCAGAGAGTGAATATACATGTCAGTGTATGTTTATGCATCAGTGGGGGGTCTGTATATGTGTACGACTGAGTGCATGGTAGAGTCCTTCCAGGGAGGTCCAGCGACCATCTGAACTTCAGGGACCTGTGGGAGCATCTGTTCAACTCCACCATATCTAGTGCACAAAACTCCCTACAGCCAGCATTTTAAGTTATTGCCATCATCATCTGTTGCCACAGCTAAGTTGAAAGTTGCTGGCTTCTGCATCTGTCTAGGGTGAGCCTAGTTAAGCCCCGACTATGAACGTACCACAGGAAATTGGAACACCTTATGCACCTCCCTATTGCTTCTAGAGGCCTTGTGGGATACTCATCTTCAACACCCTGGCCTTGAGATTTACAGAGGTAACTGGAAGTGGTCCTCCTAAGGCCAAACTGTGGACCACAACCTAAGGCCAAACCATGGAAGATAGCTTTCTAGCATAAGCGGCTCCAGAGAGATTTGCAATAAAACCCTTATTTCACAGCTTAAAAAGGTACATTATCCTTAAGCCCGTCTTTGATGTGGGTGGCCTAAGCTGTTGCCCCAGTCATATGTCCAACCGCCGCTCTGGAATTCCTCTAACACTACCAACGGCCCCAAGATACAGGGCCTTGAACCATCTTGTGACTTAAAAAAGGTATTCCTGGGAAACCAGCTGTTGCTCCCAACCACCAGCCAGAACAGTGAACTGATGGAAGTGGGAGAAAGCATGGAAAGGAATAGAAGCCAGAAGGACTAATATGAGGGGTGTGAGCAACCACGAGAGGAAACAAGAAGGAAAAGTGAAAGATAAGGGAAGGGAAGGGAACGAACTACGATAGCCACAGAGAGGCATGCCTTTATCAAATAGTCACTTGTACCTCATGTACTTCAATGCTATCACTGGGAGGCAAAAGGATATGATTTGACAGCCAATAGCATAAGGTGACAGATCAAAGACTCCTTTGAGCTGAGACCCCCACCTAGCAATGCAGCAATCCCAGGCACACTTCTAGACACCGTTTCAAACCAGAGAACTCAACATTCCAACCTATGCATTCTGGGTGACCGACACTTTTAGTTTGACAAACACAATATGCCCATCCAAAAACAATCCTCACTGGCCTAGGCGCACTGAACCTACAGCTGATCATCCATTAAACCCCCACACATCGCTGGACATACACTTGATGTCCTTTTTGCAAATATAGAACTAGTTACCTTTAAAACAATGACTTCAGTCACATGGTCAGACCAGCATTTGCTTGCTTTCCAACATAAAACAACACACTTAAAACCACCTCATGTGCATCCACCCATTGACCATGGAACAAACTCAATTTTGAACACTTAGATACACAACTAACATCCAGTACAGAACAAGACCCAATAAATCTTGTTAAAAAAATGTATGAGTGGCTGCAGAAAGCTTTTGATATCCTAATACCACGAAGAATGACACAACAGAACAAAAGAAAACAGGCACCTAGGAGGAATACAGAGCTAAAAGACATAAAACAACAAATTAGTAAGCGACAACGTACCTGGCTCAAAACAAACACCAATTAAGACATTAAGACAAACTTCACATACAGAAACTTGACACATTATACAAGTCAGCACTTAAAACAGCTAAAAAAAAAGATATTATTGAGACAGAATTCGAAATGCTGAATGAATAAAGATTCCTATAAAATTCTCACAGAATTTCATAAACTAAATTGTCTAGAAGGAGCTCATCCCATTACTCGAGGATTCACAGACAAACAGGCAATTCATTACACGGCCAAAGCAGACATTAATATTCCTATTTAAAACAAAGAAAAAACCACCAGCACTAACCCTTTCCCAAAACAACAATCCAAAGTTCGCTAATCCAGCCTCTCCATTCCTTCCAACACATTTTACTCAATGAATTTATGGACCTGGTTAAAGCAAGCAGGCCTTCCAGCAGCCCTTCTGACCCTTGTCCACCACAAACTTTCAAGAATTTTTTTCATAACTACCTCTGCTGCCACACAAGTAAGAAGAATCATCAACAATTCATTAATTACGGGAATCTTTCCATAATATCTAAAAAGGTCATACATATGCCCATAACTAAAGAAAACAAACCTGGACCCGCTTAACCTCAACAACTACAGACCAATTACAAATGGACCTTACTTGGGCAAACTGATAGAAAGAGCAGCATTCGCCCAGATGTCACAATTCATTGAAGATAGTTCCATACTTTCAAACTTCCAAACAGAATTCAATTCAGGAAGAAGCACATAACCTGCCCTTGTTGCCATCTGGGATGACTTTGAGAACAGTTGACCAGAACGAGGTTGCTGCGCTACTTCTCTTGGACCTCTCAGCTGCCTTTGGCACAGTTTCAAACCTGATAACACAAGATTCCAACCTGTGCATTCTGGGTGACCTAAACCTTTGGTTTGACAAACTTAATATGCCCTGTGTTTGATGATGAATAAAACATCTTCTAAATTATAAAAACACGTAACCACAAACATATATTTTGCCCACCTGTCACTTTTGCTGATTGTGAAGCTATACAACTTTCCTTTCAGACTGTTGCCAGACAGTAAGTGTTTATAAGAATTAACTTTTGAAGCTGTATCACATTTACTTATATGTTGGTAACCTGCATTAGGATTTAGAGGATGTTTTCTTCATCATCAAACATGGGTTGTATGATGGATCATGCATGAAATTACAACGGATGCCTTAACAACGCGATCATTACAGCGACAGTGTCTTTACCATGCATAATCCTTTCCAACGAAAAAGTATTTAGCAGGGACATATAAAGCATATATATATATATATATATATATATATATATATATATATATATTATATATATATATATATATATATATATATATATATATATATATATATATATATACACATACATACATACATACACACATACACATTATACTTGCCTGTGAAATACTTGCATTTTCATTGTAAACGCATGCTCAATAAAGGCATATGGGGTTTAAAACAACATGTATAGAACCATACATACTAGTACGTGTGTGTATATATTTTGACATACATTATGTTAAATATATTATATGTAATACAACATATATTTTTTACCATACCCACCCAAAACCCAAAAATTCCCTTGCCAGACAATATCCCGTACCCACCCTAAATGCTAAAATGTACCTTACCACCCAAAAATCCTAAACCCTAAAAATTCCCTTGCAATCCAAAAACCCATACCCACCATACACCTTAAATATTTGCATGCCACACAAAAATCCCATACCCACCCTAAACCCTAAAAATTTCCTCCCCACACAAGAACCAATACCCAACCTAAACCCTAAAAATTCCCTGCCCACACAGAACCCCATACCCAACCCTAAAACCTCAGTTGCCACCCAAAATCTCATACCCACCCTAAACCCTTAAAATGTCCTGCCCACCCAAAAATCCCATACCAACGCTAAAAATTCCCTTTCCACTCAAAATCCCAAACCCACCATAAAACACGGAAAATTCCCTTGCCACCAATAATCCCATACCCACCCTAAACATTCCCTTGCCACCCTAAACTCTGTGTTCAAGTGCATCACGATAAATGTTGTAAAGCGCTCTGATACGTATGGGTCTGGCTGGCGCTATATAAAACTCTTAAAGAAATGAATAAACCCTAAAAATTCCCTTGCCATCTAAAATCCCGAAAATTCCCTTGCCACTCTTAAACTTCCCATCTCAAAAAAAAACAGCACCCACCTTAAAATGCCTCTCCCCTAATGCACACATTATATATACACACATACATATATAAATATATTTATATATATATATATACACACACATATATATTATGTGTATATATGTCCCTGATTATCCACTGGTCACATTCAAAAAAGCTAGGTCCATCCGAGACCAATTGGTACGGAGCCACGTAGAAAAGATACCGCCGAAAACTAACACCTTGAGAAGTATGAAAGGTTTTTTCCCCTGCCATAAGTGTAAAACGTGCTGTAACAGCAAAAGGGCGCTTACATATATCATTCAAGACACTGGCATGGTCAGGAAAATCAGCAAGTTTATCACTTGCAGCACACCATATGTGGTGTACTATCTTGTCTGCCCATGCGGGCTGCAATATATAGGCAGCACGGTGCACCCATTTAAAAGATAGACAAGGTGGATCAAGCCTATCCGGTCGCAAGATACTTTGCAGAAAAACATCAAAGTGACCGGAACCAGTTACTGTGCTACGGATTAGATTTAGTTCCTGACAATATCAGAGGAGGGGATAGGCTAAAGAAACTTCGCAGACTTGAATCAAGGTATATTATTGACCTTCATACCAAAACACCTTGGGGTATGAACAGTGGTGAAGACCTGATGGTCCATATTGGTACATAAATGAATGTTAACAGCACATGATGGAACTGCAAGGATGTATTTTGTTACCGCTAACTGTATATATATATATAATTGTATTTATGTACATATAAATGGGGATCTCAGAGTTATTTTGGATGAATTACCTCTTTCCTTTCCTTTGGGTTTATGATTGATTTATGACTCCTTGAAAGATGAAATTTGATTTGGAGTTATGAGAAATACCTTGGTGTGTCCGCTAACCGTAAAACATGATTTTGAAAAACATGATTTTGATTGATGAATTGAAAAAATGAAAAAATGAAATAACGCGTTTGAAATTGATACATGATAAAAAGTATATAAATGTACAAAATGTATATAAATTAGGAACTGTTATTGGTTAATTTAATTTGATAAACAGACCTGAATAACATCTAAGGAAGGATAATAGCCGATCCACGGCTCAATTTTGTTTGCAAAACAAGTAATAGAATTCGACCTAAAATACAAAAATTGTATATGTGGGGTGGTTATAAATTATGTACATTTCACGCTCGAATTTACTTGTGTAATTCCTTATTTGCGATTCGCTAATTGCTAATCGCAAATAAGGAATGACTCCCCATTCATTCCTATGGGCCTTGAGGCCCATAGGAATGAATGGGAAAGCCATTCCTTATTTGCGATTAGCAATTAGCAATTAGCGAATCGCAAATAAGGAAGCAGTAGAAATCGCAAAATTAATTGCGATTTCTACATGCATCCCGTTTTGCGAGTCTTTAATAGCGATTCCTTAATAATCGCTATTAAGGACTCGCAAAAGAGGACAATGATTAATCTGTGGGTAGTACTTTTAGTAAGTAATTATCAGTGTAGTGTACTAATATGACACATTTATGTCAAAGCTTCACATTTTTTCATTTTGATGCGACTTTATCATATTCTACGTGAGCTTTTGTTGTGTAATTTACATAACAAACATTTTCCAGGCTCGGCTCATGCACAGGCTCTAAGATCCGTGCCAGACCCTTGGCTCGGTTCTTCTGCAAATGTATAGGCTCACCCACCTCTAGACTTCATGCGGGCCAACACCACAAACTGCAGCTCGAAGGTAAGATAATTAAACAAGTGACTTTTTTTCCTTGAATGCCTTTTTACATATTAGTGAGCTTCAGATATCGGAGCGATGCTACGATTCTTCTCACTTTTAACAACTTCAAACCGCTTTAAGAAGATTATAGCCCTCACAGGAGTTTGTTGGATGGCAGTTATAATTTATTTTTGTTATTATTGGTGAATGTGTGTCTTTCCAAGCACCCTCAGCTTCTGGCTCACATTTCCTGCCCCTTCATTAAAAAAAAAAAGATTAATGCATAAATGTGTACTTTGATTTCTTGTTGATTTAAGTTTACCAAGAAGGTGTTATTGTTATTTGTTCCTGCAAATGGTTTCTTTTTATGAAATACAATAAAGCCATACTAAGAAAACTGATGACTGGCCATAGTGATCTGAACGGGTCGCTTCATATCGCTTCTTCTCCTAATATTCAGCTACGCTGTGCAGCAGCTGCACTGCTGTACAACAGGGCTAAAAGACACTGACAAAGCCAAAAGTTATCGCATAAGTGAGACCAATTTACTTTGTCAAGGCTTGTTTTTTATTCAAATGTCAAAATAATTAAGTAATTTAAAAAATAAGAGGTATAGAAGGGTTTAGGGATGGTAAGTATTCAAAAAGTTAAAGGAACGCACGGGGTTTTAAGGGTTCAAGGCGGGAAGTGGTAAAGGGAGGTAAGTGATTTTTGGGATTCAGAGGCAAGTAGAGGTAAAGGGAGGTATGGGTTTTAAGGGTTATGAGTTAAGTAAAGAGAGGTGAGGCTAAGCTACCCCAGACAGGCTACCTGGTCCTACCGGGCCTTTTACTGGCTCTCCCCTCTATCCACCCTTCTTCCAATAACAGTCAGAGACCCTGGGTGGAGGCAAGGGACGCAGTTTATTAACATTATGTCACAAATCATCAGTTGGTCATAAATCATCATGACAGTAATCGATCATTGATATATGCCATAAATCATGCAAGAACATCATAAATCAATGAGTCATAAATAAATGAATCACCCGCCTTAAGCTAATTTGAAACAAGCGTAAACATCTTTTTTTTTTTTTGATAAGCAAATTTTTATTGATTTTAAAACACAAGAACAATTCTGCCAATACACGGAAATCACAAGTATGAGTTAATTCGCACAAGCACTATACCCCCCAATCACATTCCCCATAAAAATACATAGACTGAAATTGGAACCAGGTTAAGCTGGACCCTCCATATTCCCCAACCACTTCCCCCACACTCTGCGGCATTTCTTAAAGCACCCTTTAGCTTTGTAAAGGGCTCTCTCCTGGGTCGCGCACCAGTCCATCCCTCTTCGCCCCCTCTCCAGGGTGGGTGGGTCAGGGCTTATCCAGTCCGCCGCAATGTCCCGCTTGGCCGCCATCATAGCTGTGTTGTAAAACAACTTATCATTCCTTCCTGGACCCATCCAGCCCATCAGTGATCCCCAGCAAGGAGTGACGTGGATCATGAGGAACCTCCCAGCCCAACACCTCCGTTAACTCTACTTCAATGGATCCCCAGGACTGTCCTAAGCAGGGGCACAACCAAACCATATGGAGGAAGTTGGCCGGGCATGGTTACATCTTGCACATGAAGCATCCGGGCTCAAACCCGCTCTGTACAGACGCAGGGGAGTGAGGTACGCAGGGTGTAAGTAGGAGAGCTGAATCAGCTTGAGTTTGGCGGAGACGGTGACTATTCTGGGGGCCATAGGGCATCACGCCAGTCCACCTCGTCAAGGAGGCCCACCCATTCCACCCATTGATCCCTCAATTTGTCTAGGGATGTTTGAGTATAGTTGATGAGGGTGCGGTAATTGCGGGAAACCCCCACCTGCCCAGGTCTCCAAACATCGTTTGAGCCTCAGCTTGGCTATATTCGGGGGCCTCGTGTCATCCGTAATATGCATGTGGAGGGCATGTCTTAGTTGCAAGAATTTATAAAACTGGGATGAATATAGAGAGTAGCGAGTTCGGAGCTCCTGGAAGGACAACATGTGGCCCTTTGCCCATACGTCCCCTAGTTGGGAGATGCCAATAAGGTCCCAAGTTTTGAACCCCCACAACCCACTAACCTCCCGGAGCCACACCCCTTGCCAGAGGGGAGTACATTGGGTCAACTTCTCCGTCCATCAGGTATGACGGAGCGAGGCCCGCCAGGCCAACAACACAGAGCGCGTCACCCGGCAGTCGGGTCGGAATGGGTTCCCCATACATCATAACCTGGATGTCCGTGAGCCCCACTTCGCTCAGTTCAAGCCTGTAAGCTGGATCCGACCAGCCCCCATTGAACCAGTCCTGGATTACCAGTAGACGCACCGCCAAGAAATACAGATACAAGTGCGTCATCCCCATATCGCCATTGTAGGAGGGAATCTGGCAAGTCGACAGATCCACGCGGGCCCGTCTTCCGCTCCAGAGAAACTTGGTGATTAGACTGTCCAATTCCCTGAACCAAGCCCTGGAAAAACAGAAGGGGGTATTCTGTAGGACGTGAAGGAATCTGGGGAGGATCATCATTTTTAAACAGGGCCACTCTTCCCAGGGGGTTCAGAGGCAGCGTTTTCCATTTAAGGAGGTCCTCCTTGACCTTCTTAACCAACGGGGCCACATTAAGGGACCAGCCCAGCTCGGGAAGAAGGGTGATCCAAATCCCCAAGTATTTAAAGGACTGCCTCCGGAATGGTATGGTAGACTGTCAGTCAAAGCATTCTCTAGAAAGATATAGGGGGGGCCAGCACTGACTTCCCGGGGTTTAGCCGAAGCCCCAAGGCCTGCTCAAAGGCGTGCAGGATCCGGAGGCAGTGTGGCCCGGAGGAGGCTGGGTTGGACAGGAAGACAAGGACGTCATCCGCGTACAGTGCGATCTTGTCCGAGTCCGTATTAGGCCACTCCCAACCACGGAGACGATCTTCCACCCGCACCAGGGATGCCAAGGGCGAATAGCAACGGGGAGAGGGGACATCCCTGCCTAGTGCCCCTGGCGATGGGGAAGGCCTCCGACAGCACCCCGTTGACCAGTACATGCGCTCTCGGGTGAGCGTACAAGACCCGGACCAGGGAACGAACATGGGGCCCGAACCCCATCTCGATCAGCACGCCCTGCAGGTATGTCCAGTCCACCGAGTCGAAATCTTTTTCGAAATCAATGGACAGGAGCGCCAAATATGGGGTGAGCAGATGCCGATTTGCCAGGGCCAGCTGCAGCCTTCGGAGGCAGTGGCGGATCCCACACTGAGGCATGAACCCGCATTGATTCCGGTGTACCAGTAATAGGGTTTCAGCCGTTGGGCCAGAATGGTGGTGTAAAGTTTATTTCAGTGTTGAGGAGAGATATGGGGCGGTACTCTGCACATATTCGGAGGGAGGCTGGGATTTCGGGAGAACCACAATGGTGGCAATATCCATTTGCGACGGAAAGGAACCTCTCCTGGGGAAGGCAATCCAGACCCGGGGTTTTACCCGAGGAGACCAGAGAGATCGCCTCCTCAATTTCTTTCAAGGAGATGGGACACTCCAGATCCTTCGGAGCAGCAGGTTCCAGCCTAGGGCGGCACCCCCCCCTACCCCGGTCAAGGAGAGCTGCAACAGTCCAGTGGCGTAACGAAACTTGAGGGGGCCCCCCTGCGAAGTACATGGAGGGGGCCCCCCATTTTCTGTGCCAGTCAAGAGCTCTCAGGCCAGCTACCCGCCATACTGCCCATGAAACACATAAAAACGTGCCTCCCTATGTCTTTAGTCGACCCTCTCTGAAAACCAGGACATGTGTTTTAAATTGTTGAAATCTAATGGGACAGCTGGTGAAAAACCTGGACTTTTCTGGCGAATCCAGGACACCTAGTGATCCTAGGCCCTCCAGAGGTTTGTGCTTTGTGCTCTTCTGTAGTAAGTCAGTACTAGCTGCGAGGCAGGGGCTCCTAGTGAGGCCCTGCAGCAGAGGCAGGAGCCAATGAAAAGTACCAAGAGGAAGGATGCAGCCATGGACTATCATTTAGGAGTCTCCAGGGATCGCACCTGCGACACCTTGCTACCAATGGCACTCCCCTTGTGACCCATGGCACTCCCCTTTCAACCCATGGCACTCCCCTTGCGACCCATGGCACTCCCCTTGCGACCCATGGCACTCCCCTTGAGACCCATGGCACTCCCCTTGCGACCCATGGCACTCCCCTTGCGACCCATGGCAGGTAGATGAAAATGAAGAAAAGAAGGGAAACAGGATGCCAATAAGAACTGTTTACTTTCAGAAACTTCTTGTGTCAGCCGCTTTGTGTTTTGCGAAATAAATATATTCATCCTGGCAATGTATGCTCTGACAAACTTAACTTAGTTGTCTTGATTGCAAAGATTAATACAATATATGATCCTTAAAATGTAAAGCCTTATTTCTCTATTCTGGCCAGACAGATAGCTTCCAAATGGCAATGCTTTGTAAAAGGAATATAATGCCCTGAAGAGGGTGCCCCTGGTGACTTGGCCTATCTGGTAAACTTACTATACATTAATACCAGCCTAAGGGCCTGAGGAAGAGGAGAGTGTATATCTGATAGATATTGAGAATAGAGCCAAACTTTTCAATTATAAATTAACTTTTTAAAAATAAATTATGCGACACCCCCGCCACAGTGGCGTAACGAAACTTGAGGGGGCCCCCCTGCGAAGTACATGGAGGGGGCCCCCCATTTTCTGTGCCAGTCAAGAGCTCTCAGGCCAGCTACCCGCCATACTGCCCATGAAACACATAAAAACGTGCCTCCCTATGTCTTTAGTCGACCCTCTCTGAAAACCAGGACATGTGTTTTAAATTGTTGAAATCTAATGGGACAGCTGGTGAAAAACCTGGACTTTTCTGGCGAATCCAGGACACCTAGTGATCCTAGGCCCTCCAGAGGTTTGTGCTTTGTGCTCTTCTGTAGTAAGTCAGTACTAGCTGCGAGGCAGGGGCTCCTAGTGAGGCCCTGCAGCAGAGGCAGGAGCCAATGAAAAGTACCAAGAGGAAGGATGCAGCCATGGACTATCATTTAGGAGTCTCCAGGGATCGCACCTGCGACACCTTGCTACCAATGGCACTCCCCTTGTGACCCATGGCACTCCCCTTTCAACCCATGGCACTCCCCTTGCGACCCATGGCACTCCCCTTGCGACCCATGGCACTCCCCTTGAGACCCATGGCACTCCCCTTGCGACCCATGGCACTCCCCTTGCGACCCATGGCAGGTAGATGAAAATGAAGAAAAGAAGGGAAACAGGATGCCAATAAGAACTGTTTACTTTCAGAAACTTCTTGTGTCAGCCGCTTTGTGTTTTGCGAAATAAATATATTCATCCTGGCAATGTATGCTCTGACAAACTTAACTTAGTTGTCTTGATTGCAAAGATTAATACAATATATGATCCTTAAAATGTAAAGCCTTATTTCTCTATTCTGGCCAGACAGATAGCTTCCAAATGGCAATGCTTTGTAAAAGGAATATAATGCCCTGAAGAGGGTGCCCCTGGTGACTTGGCCTATCTGGTAAACTTACTATACATTAATACCAGCCTAAGGGCCTGAGGAAGAGGAGAGTGTATATCTGATAGATATTGAGAATAGAGCCAAACTTTTCAATTATAAATTAACTTTTTAAAAATAAATTATGCGACACCCCCGCCACAGTGGCGTAACGAAACTTGAGGGGGCCCCCCTGCGAAGTACATGGAGGGGGCCCCCCATTTTCTGTGCCAGTCAAGAGCTCTCAGGCCAGCTACCCGCCATACTGCCCATGAAACACATAAAAACGTGCCTCCCTATGTCTTTAGTCGACCCTCTCTGAAAACCAGGACATGTGTTTTAAATTGTTGAAATCTAATGGGACAGCTGGTGAAAAACCTGGACTTTTCTGGCGAATCCAGGACACCTAGTGATCCTAGGCCCTCCAGAGGTTTGTGCTTTGTGCTCTTCTGTAGTAAGTCAGTACTAGCTGCGAGGCAGGGGCTCCTAGTGAGGCCCTGCAGCAGAGGCAGGAGCCAATGAAAAGTACCAAGAGGAAGGATGCAGCCATGGACTATCATTTAGGAGTCTCCAGGCATCGCACCTGCGACACCTTGCTACCAATGGCACTCCCCTTGTGACCCATGGCACTCCCCTTGCGACCCATGGCACTCCCCTTGCGACCCATGGCACTCCCCTTGAGACCCATGGCACTCCCCTTGCGACCCATGGCACTCCCCTAGCGACCCATGGCAGGTAGATGAAAATGAAGAAAAGAAGGGAAACAGGATGCCAATAAGAACTGTTTACTTTCAGAAACTTCTTGTGTCAGCCGCTTTGTGTTTTGCGAAATAAATATATTCATCCTGGCAATGTATGCTCTGACAAACTTAACTTAGTTGTCTTGATTGCAAAGATTAATACAATATATGATCCTTAAAATGTAAAGCCTTATTTCTCTATTCTGGCCAGACAGATAGCTTCCAAATGGCAATGCTTTGTAAAAGGAATATAATGCCCTGAAGAGGGTGCCCCTGGTGACTTGGCCTATCTGGTAAACTTACTATACATTAATACCAGCCTAAGGGCCTGAGGAAGAGGAGAGTGTATATCTGATAGATATTGAGAATAGAGCCAAACTTTTCAATTATAAATTAACTTTTTAAAAATAAATTATGCGACACCCCCGCCACAGTGGCGTAACGAAACTTGAGGGGGCCCCCCTGCGAAGTACATGGAGGGGGCCCCCCATTTTCTGTGCCAGTCAAGAGCTCTCAGGCCAGCTACCCGCCATACTGCCCATGAAACACATAAAAACGTGCCTCCCTATGTCTTTAGTCGACCCTCTCTGAAAACCAGGACATGTGTTTTAAATTGTTGAAATCTAATGGGACAGCTGGTGAAAAACCTGGACTTTTCTGGCGAATCCAGGACACCTAGTGATCCTAGGCCCTCCAGAGGTTTGTGCTTTGTGCTCTTCTGTAGTAAGTCAGTACTAGCTGCGAGGCAGGGGCTCCTAGTGAGGCCCTGCAGCAGAGGCAGGAGCCAATGAAAAGTACCAAGAGGAAGGATGCAGCCATTGACTATCATTTAGGAGTCTCCAGGGATCGCACCTGCGACACCTTGCTACCAATGGCACTCCCCTTGTGACCCATGGCACTCCCCTTGCGACCCATGGCACTCCCCTTGCGACCCATGGCACTCCCCTTGCGACCCATGGCACTCCCCTTGAGACCCATGGCACTCCCCTAGCGACCCATGGCAGGTAGATGAAAATGAAGAAAAGAAGGGAAACAGGATGCCAATAAGAACTGTTTACTTTCAGAAACTTCTTGTGTCAGCCGCTTTGTGTTTTGCGAAATAAATATATTCATCCTGGCAATGTATGCTCTGACAAACTTAACTTAGTTGTCTTGATTGCAAAGATTAATACAATATATGATCCTTAAAATGTAAAGCCTTATTTCTCTATTCTGGCCAGACAGATAGCTTCCAAATGGCAATGCTTTGTAAAAGGAATATAATGCCCTGAAGAGGGTGCCCCTGGTGACTTGGCCTATCTGGTAAACTTACTATACATTAATACCAGCCTAAGGGCCTGAGGAAGAGGAGAGTGTATATCTGATAGATATTGAGAATAGAGCCAAACTTTTCAATTATAAATTAACTTTTTAAAAATAAATTATGCGACACCCCCGCCAAGTCAGCTATGGCAGGTTTGACAAACTCCAGACAGTCCTGACCTTCGAGCCAATAGCAGGTTGCGTTTTTGGAGATGTTATTCATTTCCCTCATGTATGAGGTTGGAAATCCCACCATTCAGTGTGCTTAGCTGAAGAGCTGGAAATGATGCTACACATCAATCTCACATAGATGCAGATATTCACTCCCTGCCTCTCTCTAGAGTACGCACAAGCACAGCCTGGCTATTTGGAACTTCGTGATTCTAGTTGTGTGGAGTCAAGGGATGCCTACTCAGGCTTGAGGCTAGGCCACTATGCTTCACAGGTAGGAAAAGACAATGAGGAGTCAGTGAGGTAAGGCAGAGGGCAAACACATGCAGCAAATAAAGAGCATTATGGAGAAGTTGAGTGAGACAGAGACAGAAGAACAAAGAATGGAATAGACAGGCAAAGAGAAAAAAATTGACTTATAGCGGGATATTGAGGAGAAAGAGAATCAGACGACTAAACCGAGAGCAAGAGAGAATATGAGAGAGATAGAGGAATATATATGGAAAGACAGAGAGGGCAAAGCAAAGCACGAAAGTGAGCCTGGGCTAAAGAACAAGAAAGTGGAAAAGACAGAAAAAGAACAAAAGCATGAGAGAGGGGTACACGCATACAGTTTCTAAGCGCTGTTATTAAGGTTCCAACTCAATGCCAGTATTATTTATTCCGTTTTTTTTAACTCTTTTGTTACAGCGCTGGCATTTCTAGGTGAAATAAGTGCATAACCTTAAGATGAGCAACAAGAACAAGCACACTGATACACATAAGTGGGTGTGTTTTCATTCTGGGCAATGAGGACTTACGTGTTTTGTACATGACTGCAATCCCTTCCTTGTTTTATGGTCATTGAGACCCTCAGCTGTCTCCGGCTGTGCACCTGATAACACTTAAATTAAGCGCCCACGTGCAGCTTTCAAGCTGAACAATTTGAATCAAAATAACTGGACCCTCTGACAAGTCTGAATCAGAGCTTTCAGCACCAAGACATTAGTAATGGAAAAGGCGATAGAGCACATTGTATGTGGGAGCTATGCTGTTGCTGAAATCTGCCAAGTATCTGCAGAAGCGGTCAATAAAACCTTATTGATAATATTGTCCAAACTTGGACCCCGTGGACTCCTCAAGTCTGAAACAGCCTCACGCATCCATGACGTCACCATCAGGTGGTTAGCCAAAGCGGAAGTGTGCAAGGATCTTAGGAGCATGTGGTGACAGTGAGCTCATCCAATCATGTTGGACGAGTCCCTCGGGCGCGTGCTGATATAGACATTACAGGGGATTGACTCACGAGTGGCACGAGGTCTTGTTAGTGAAACTGCTCTTCAACACTTGCTTACATGCTTTCATTGCTGACCACAGGGCAATAACTTCTAAAAGAGTTCCTGTTTTTACGATTTGTTTTGTAAATCGTTTATAGGTGTGGGTTTTTAACGTGGTGTGAAATAAGCTTTTAGTTCTATTAACAATCATATATTGAAAACTGAATTAAAAGAAAGCTAACTGGTCGAACATCTACTTTGACTGGTAGAAGACAGAACCCTGCCTGCTCGATGGTATGTCCCCTTCTTGTCCTTCCTCTATTTCTCTACACAGTCCTTCCGTCCCCACTCTTCAGTTTCCCCCCTCTGCCTGACCCCTTCCCTTCCATCAGGTCTCTTGCATCTTCTGTTCCTCGCCCTCCTAGCCTCTTGGTCCACTAGTGAGAGGGAGTCACTGGCCCTGGCACAGAGATGTGCCCTTTGGTCCATGAGCCCTGCAGGAGAGGCCTTACTGAGACACCCCTCGCTCACCCCTCTCTAGTGACCCTCGCTTCAGGATCAACTGCTTATTCCTGTGTTTACATCTAGCCCAAGAAAAGCCATTTAATGAAAAGTTCCAATTTGACCAGAATTGCCTTATCAGGCAGCATGACAATACAGCTCTTCCTGCCTCACTTCGGGTGTCTCTAACTGCTGTAAATAATGAGTGATGGCATTATCCAATGTCATAATTCTCAATTTGCCGGCCTCGGAAGGATGTAGAGACAAGTGAGTCTCGCAAGGATTCAGGCTATGAACTGCAGGTCACTGAAGTACCATTGAGAAAGTTCTTTTAAAAGTAGATATAATAAAACTTTGTTATAAAAATGGATACTTTTTAATTATTTTCTATACTTGTAAATCTTGAATATTCCTTTTTCTATGTGGAATACATATTCAATAATCGTATACCGTAATCGGCTGTATGATCTTTTAATTAAAAAAATTAAGCTAAAAAAAATGGACAATTCCTCAGAAATATGACAAACAAGCGCTTTCACTCTTGGTTTGTATGTGTCGTTTCCGAGCTTTCAACATTTAGGCCTTGAATACGAATGCGTCATTATTTTGCGATCCCTGCGCAAACACCTGTTTGAAAACATTGAAGATACAGGAAATTTGCCTTGTTATGTTTCAGCAAATAAGACTAGTGGAAATGCAGCGGGTGAAAACAACACAGTGAATAACCAAATGTGCAGATGTTGGTGCAGAAAGCTTCAAATTCCACAGTTATTTCCTATTATTCGGGGAGAACTTGTAATCGGTGCTCTGTTTGTCACAGCTGCTAAAATCAATCATCAGGACCCAGTGGCTGTACTCACAGGTTTCCGCTAGCACTGTCCCATGGCCATTGGGGGTACTCACAGGCTGCAGACAGCACCCCTTCCCTCCCTGTCCCCTAGCGGAGGCTGCAACCGCAGGAGACGCACAGGACACCTTAACCAACCCTACCTTAGCTCGGAGCTAAAGTAGGGTTGTTGTGGGTACTCACAGACGGGCAGTGTGTGTCCTCCAGGGCCCATGTCCCTCTGTCCTCAAGTCAAGGGCTGAGAGCACAGGTGCTCTCCTACAGGGTAAGAGAGGGCAGAGAGTAATGCCTGGCATTGTGAAGAATAACTTGCCCTGTCTTGACGGAGAACGGAGTGAAACCTTCCGCATAATCAGTCTTCCACTGCAACATAATCCTGGTCCCCCCCCCAAACACCACCCACCCCACGCAGAAAGATCACTGGGTTAACACGCCTATTTACAGAGATCCCTTAGAGCAAACCTCTCACAGGTCTCTGCAGATGAGCTGAGGAGGCCCCCTTCATGTACTGAAGACTGGGGACCCGCCTCAACACGGGGGCTGCGGGGTGTTTGTTACGCCCCTGCCTCTCTCACATGCAGGGCCGGACTGGGACCCGAAACCGGCCCTGGCAAAGTGCTCGGCCGGCCTCCCCCTCCCCCCAGGGGGGGATTGGGGTGCGACCGTGCTCTTTGCCAGGGCCGGTTTTCCGCCGATTTTGTTACAGGGCCGTTTTTGCAGCTATGCTGCAAAAAACGGCCCTGCAGCAAAAACGGCCCCCTGGGGCCCAAAACCGGCCCCCACCCATGCGGCCGACCGGGGGATTGCCCGGTGCCCGCAACGGCCAGTCCGGGCCTGCTCACATGCATTTCAATTGTTTAATATTGATACTCATACCAGTGTAGGGTGTCGGAGCACTTTACATCACATATATGTACAGAGACAATGAACCATACGTGTGTAAATCAGTCTATAGGAAATGTTAAATAAAACAATGAGGATTAAAAAGTGTTGGACCTGCGTCATCTATACTAGAAAGCAGTATATTTGAAGATTGTTTGGTCTGGAGAAGCACAAGCTCAGGATTTATAATCAACCAAATTGCTTGGGGTTGGCTTTACTAATACGAATTTATTTCTATCCAAACAAACCATTTTAGCTACATTAGGATAATTAAAGACTGGGGAAAAACATAACACATTAACCCATGCAATCCAGTTTGCAGGCCGCTCTGTTATGACTGTTCATAGGTCACTGTGCTATATTAGGACTGCAACTTATGAACTGCAAATAACAAAAGGATCTCTGTGATAAAAGCAGTAACCCACTGAGCTAGCCACATAAAATACTGCTCTGTGATCTGCATAGTACTTGTTCTTTCCAGCAGGCACATTAACCCTCTTCACTACTTTATGATGAGTCAAAACTGCCACTAGAGTAAAAATGCGGATCTCTCTAATCACCAGTTATTTTGACATTTGCCTGAAAACTGCCCCACACCCATGAATCTTGCAGCAGGTGCTTTTAAACCCATGTTATTTATTAACACAGACCCCCATCCACAGCTCAGTGCCAGGTGCAGCTGCACCAGTCGCTCTGCCTTAAAGTTGGCCCTGGTGCCAGCGCATGCCACTCAGTAGCCACTGTATTTGGGCTCACCGCTTTATGACTGGCGCGAAGTCTTAGTAACCTAAGTGAGTAGCCCTGAGAGCAGCAAGTGTGGGTCCCTATGTCGCTGTGTTGTAGGGCTGGGACTATTCGTCAAGGATGAGGCTCACCCGGGCAGCGCTGGATTTGAGCATCACCACTGAGTGACGTCCTGCTGGTTTACACATCCCTAGGCCTTCGGGCTCAGCCTGCCCCCGCCTCGCGCCCATGATGCCCCTGTACTGTTCTTGACATTAAACCCCATGTAACGACCCACCCTCTTGTTAGCCCATCTTCATCACACCCCGGGAGCATCCGAACAACGGCGGGTAGGACTCATGATAGTAAGTCAGTAGGGAAAGGTTCTCGTGTCTGCTTCTCGCCAAACACCTTCGTGAAGAACAAAATTACAGCCCTATTGAGAGAGTCTGCATTTCTGTGCGCCCCCAGACCTCGTATGCATCATCCTGCCCGCACCCCCCTCTAAAGCAGCACCCCTCAAGGACAGACACTCAGAACACTCCGCAGCCGAACTTTGCAGATACCTCGCTGGGCTCAGGCACCTGCTGGACTAAACCTCTAAACCTTGCTAACGTGTCCGGTTTTCTAACACTTTCTACAGACCTGACCTACTCCTGGATAACTGCAATAGTTGTCATATCTTGTTGAAGAATCGGACTTCGTACTTGCAGGTTTCTTGGTAGCTTGCTGTCTGGCAGATGGTATTTGTTTAGAGTTTTATATAGCGTGAACTAGACCCGAAGATATCTGGGGCCTCATTTATGAAAAGTGACGCATCGCTGCGAGAAAACAGCGATGTGTCACTTTTCATTGCGACCTCCTTGCGACCCCAATGATGCGTCATATTTACAATATGACGCATCATTGCGCAAGGAATTACAGATACGTCAATATTTCTGACGTATCTGTAAGCGCAAAAGTGACGCATTGCTGGAGTGTGTCACAAAAGTGACGCAACTCCAGCATTGCGTCCTTTCACATGGGGAAAGCCCCATGTGAAAGGGCTTGCCTCAGTCTTGCGCAAGATTTTGACGCAACAGCGTCCTAAAAGTGACGCAGTGAAATCTCATCGATTTCACTGCGTCACTATTACGAGGCTCACTAGCTTGGGAATGCCCCCCCCCCTGCATACATTATACCTGACGCAGGTATAATGTAGCGCATGGGTTTACAAAGTGACACATCAGCTTAGATGCGTCACTTTGTAAATAGTGCGCAACAGGAGGCATGTTTTACGCCGCCGATGCGTCACAAAAAGTGACGCACCAGCGGCGTAAAAGTGACGCACGGCCTCATAAATAGATCAGAGCGCTTTACATGAGCACCAGTTTCGTTACTGATTAACATATTCATTTTCGTTAAGCACAGGGAGATTAGGTGATTTGCCCAGAATCACAGGATTTTGAGCGTTGTTGCCGAGACTCAAACTTAGGTCCCAAGCTTTGAGGTCGACTGCTCTAGACATAAGGTTGCATCTTTACTTGAGTGCACAGCTATACACACAATGACCAAGGGAAACCAAGTCTTGCAAAACTTCCAAGTGAGCATTAGCGTGTCTCCTGGCAGAAAACACAAAGTAAACACTTCACACGAGGGGCACGTCACAACAAAGCATTTGCCTAAATGCCTACGGCAAACTCAGGAGAAGCACACAGGAACTCCCTGGTGAAGTAGCAGAGCAGAAAGACCTACCGCATTCTTTCTCTGTCTTTCGTTCTCAGGACTGCAGAACCCCAAACCTTATCTCCAAGACGTGTCGGTGAAGCTGCAATAATCCGCATGTGGCTGAGGGCTTGGCAGTATTTAAAGGAATATCACATACAACAGCAACCTGTACGAGAGTCTACCACGTGATCTTGAAAGCGCTAAAATGATATTATCGTATCCCCAATTGCATTACAACAATAACGCTTCTGTATCATGTCAGAAGATCAAGGTGGCTTTTCGCTTACCTGGGGGTCTGAGAACAGCAGCAGCCCTGTGTCCTCGAGGGCTGCAGCATTTCCGGGACGTTCCTCGCCAGCACGGGCCCCCCTTCGATCAATGGCATACAGAGGGGGGTGGAGCAGACACAGAGATCAGAGATGTGTGCATTCAGCGTGTCACAGGTGTTACTTCTCTACATAGAAAGACCCATTTCCGTCTTGCGCTTATTTTCTCTGAAATCAACAGACGAAACTTGGGCTGCACATTGGCACCAGGGCCCCCACCCCCTCCCTTTTCCGGCCTGGCTCTGGCTCTGACTAAAGAGAAACAATGTCAGTTGAAACATTGTTTCTCTTCAGGCAGAGGGAGGGGGCTCGGGGCTCGGAGCAGGCTGCAGCCTGCACCTGCTTCGGAGGGAGAGAGGCTTCAGCGCAAGCCTCTCTCACAGCTCTTACTCACAGCTCTTACTGAAGAGCTGAGGCCAGGGGGCCCCCCTTCATTTACTGAAGAGAGTGTGGCCCCCCGCACTGCGGGGCCTGCGGGGGCGTTTGTTACGCCCCTGCAACAGTCAGCTCAGGGGTGTGTGCTGTATACAGCCTCCGATAATATAAATTAGTGGCTGGGTTAATTTTGCGCAACACCACTTACTCTTATCTTGCCTCAAATCAGTGGCTCAAAGGAACAGGGGAAAAACGGCCACTAGCGTCCCCACGGTTTCTCTGTAAAAACAGAGGATACAAGAAAATAGATATTGTCACGAGCACAATTTCACAGGTAGCAATATTTTGTAAAGAAAAAAGAAGGAAAACCAAATCCAAATATTCGCTTTTCAAATTCTTTAACAGTCTTTTTTATTTTATTTTTCTTTTTTCTCTTTTTCTTCAAGTGATTAGAAGTTCATCATTCCATATTTCATAAGTCATACCGTACACAACGAGCGTAGCCAAAAAACAATGCCAACACGTGTTTCGTCACAGGAACAGTCTCCCAATGACTTCTTCAGGGCGATAGAAACGATTCTGTCACAAATATCTCAATATCATTCCAGTATATTATCAATCTTCATATGGTATTAAGAATACTCAAAAAGGCTCCATAAATCAAAGATTTCACAGAAGGAATAACATTCTATTGCATTCATCAGGTGACGAATTCAACGTGAAGAGGATGGGAGCACTCTCCCGATACAATAAAATGTTATTCCTTCTGTGAAATCCTTGATTTATGGATCCTTTTTGAGTATTCTTAATACTATATGAAGATCGTTTTTTTGGCTACGCTCGTTGTGTACCGTATGACTTATGAAATATGGAATGATGAACTTCTAATCACTTGAAGAAAAAGAGAAAAAATAAAATAAAAAAGACTGTTAAAGAATTTGAAAAGCGAATATTTGGATTTGGTTTTTCTTCTTTTTTCTTTACAAAATATTGCTACCTGTGAAATTGTGCTCGGGGACAATATCTATTGCCTCCGATAATATGCCGCAAAGGTGTTTGCCATTGCCATGGGAGCACGTTGCACCGCTCCAGTTGCGTACACCACCTCTGGTATGATACGATTCGCCCTGGGATATGTGGCCAACCTGTGCAAGATTGTACCTTTCTTGTCCAACCAAACGTAAACTGTTGCTACAGAAGACCTACAGAGGAGCCTGGCCGCATCCAGGGACAGCTGTTCTTTTTTTTTTTTTATATTTCTTTTTATTAAAGCAAGGCAACCACAGAATACATGAGTGCATAGAACATAAGAGGGTCGTCCACAATATCAATATACGATACAATTAGTGATGAACTGAGGGGGGGGAGAGGAGGATAGGGTACTAAAGAGACACAACGTCAGTGTCAATAATGAGGGGTCAGGGGGAAAGAGGGACATCAAAGGTTGCAGTCGTAGGTGGTACACATTTGTTCCCCCTGTATCGATTCCACGGGCCCCATACATTATTCCATTTCCTCGGACGGCCCGAGCCAAATACACAGTTTTCTCCCGGAACATGCACCAATCCATGTTTTCTATCCACACCTCAATAGTGGGCGGCCTCTGGGACCCCCATTGCTGTGCTATGTTCCGTTTAGCAATCATGGCCCCCAAAGTCACCCACTGAGTTTGTGTCGTATTGAGATCAGTCTGCTCCCAGACATTCAACCAACATCGCCTAGCTTCTGGCAATAGAGCCACCCCTGTCACTTCTTGCATTACCCTGTGGACCCTGCCCCAAAATTCAACCACATATCGACATTCCCATATGATATGGAGAAATGTTCCCAAGTACCCACATCCCCGCTGACACAGACCCTCTGTCGTAAAACCCATTCGAACCAATCGAGGACCTGTGATATATACTCTGTGTAGTATTTTAAGCTGTACCAATCTCAGTTGTGCTGGAATCGCAACCTCCTTTGGTGAGGAGATCGCCGATGGCCAGTCCTCATCATCAAGTTCTAGGCTGTCTCGAGTCCATCTATCCCGTAGTTGTGTCAAAAGGTCCGCTCTATGATTAATCAGCTTCTTATAAACAAGGGGAATGGTACTATCAGGCAGATAACCATCCAATATACGGTCCTCCAATGGGACTGTCTCTGGTATCTCCACCCCCTCAGGGAAAACCGATGTCAGTGCATGACGAACCTGCGCATATCGAATGTATTCTGACTCTCCTAAATCGTATTCAGTCTGTAAATCTACAAATGACTTAACCTTTCCTTTCACCCAGGGGTCGCCTACTGTGGAAATGCCAATAAGATCCCATTTGTCAAAACCCTTTGTGTTCCACAGTCTGCCGAACCTCTCAGAGCCAAAAAGCGGGGTCGCCAAAGTCAAACGGTCTTTCCATCCGAGCGAGCTAGTAGCATCATGCCATATCCGCAGTGCCGTCCTAGTCGGCCCAGTCAAACTCTTCTCCACAGACCTAGTATACAACGCTCTGTTGTAATTGCCTCCAGGAAGTATCCATCTATCCATGGCATAGCCAGGATCCGACGCAGGCTCGTACATACCATTATTAATAGCCGCCAACTGCGACGCCCAATAATATCTTTTGATATCAGGGAGAGCAATCCCCCCATCATACCACGGGAGCGTCAATTTAGCCAATGCTATATGCGGTCTACCATCCCACAACAACTTCAGTTGCAAACCCTCCAATTCGCCAAAATACTTTGCTGGAACGATATCAAGGGTATTCTGAAGGGCATAGAGAAAACGAGGAAGTGACGTCATTTTAAAGAGGGCAGCCCGACCCAACATAGACAGCGGAAGCCTCCGCCAGCATGCAACATCACGCTTCAGCCAAATCAACGGGGGGAGAAGGTTCTGTTTGTATCTGACAACAGGATCCATAGAGACATATATCCTGAGATATTTGAATCCATCCTTTGTAATTTGAATCCAACAATTACGAGGCAACACAGGCGCAACACCACACAGGACATACAAATAAGATTTCGCCCAATTTATAACCAATCCCGAGTTTCCACCATAGGAGACCAGAACATCACAGAGAGTCAAGTCAAGTCAGAAAATTTATATAGCGCGCTACATACCCAGAGGGTCTCAAGGCGCTTGAAGAGGGGTGGGGAATTACTGGTCAAATATCCACGTTTTAAGTTGCTTTCTGAATGCTAGGTGGTTCTGAGTAAGGTGAAGGTGAGTGGGAAGTGAGTTCCAGGTTTTAGCTGCCAGGTAGGAAAAGGATCTACCTCCCATGGTGGTTTTGTTGATGCGAGGTACAGTGGCCAGGGCTTGGTTGGATGATCGTAGCTGGCGTGAGGGGGTGTAGAAGGACAGTCGTGTGTTGAGGCATTCTGGTCCGATTTCGTAGAGTGCCTTGTGTGCGTGGGTTAGGAGCCGGAAAGTGATCCTCTTATTGACGGGGAGCCAGTGGAGGTTTTTCAGGTGACCAGAGATGTGTTCTTTGCGCGGGATGTCTAATATGAGCCTGGCTGAAGCGTTCTGGATTCGTTGGAGTTTTTTCTGGAGTTTAGCGGAAGTACCGGCGTAGAGGGTGTTTCCGTAGTCCAGTCGGCTCGTGACCAGAGCGTGGGTGACCGTTTTCCTAGTTTCGGTGGGGGTCCAACGAAATGTTTTTTTGAGCATGCGAAGAATGTTGAAGCAGGATGAAGAGACAGCGTTGACTTGTCTATTCATTGAAAGTGAGGAATCCAGGATGACGCCCAGGTTCCGTGCGTGGTCCGTCGGGATGGGTGCTTTTCCAAGGGCTTCTGGCCACCAAGAGTCGTCCCAGGCAGAGGGGGAGGTGCCTAAGATAAGGACTTCTGTTTTATCTGAGTTCAGTTTCAGACGGCTGTGTTTCATCCATTCGGCAACTTCTTTCATTCCTTTGTGTAGGTTAGTTTTGGCGGTGCTAGGGTCATTGGTGAGTGAGAGGATCAATTGAGTGTCATCCGCGTAGGAGATGATGTTGAGGTTGTGTTGGCGTGCGATGGCCGCGAGGGGGCTCATGTATACGTTGAAGAGGGTGGGACTGAGTGAGGATCCTTGGGGTACGCCGCAGATGACTTCAGTGGCCTCTGAGATGAATGGTGGGAGGCGGACTCTCTGGGTTCTTACGGTGAGGAACGAGGTGATCCATTCCAATGCTTTTCCTTGTATTCCGATGTTTTTGAGGCGCTGTAGAAGGGTGCTATGGCAGACTGTTCGAAGGCTGCGGAGAGGTCAAGGAGGATGAGGGCGACTGTGTCTCCATTGTCCAGGAGAGTTCGAATGTCGTCTGTTGCTGCGATGAGGGCGGTTTCAGTGCTGTGTTTGGCTCGGAAGCCGGATTGTGAGGAGTCGAGGGATTTGTTTGTTTCAAGGAAGGCGGCAAGCTGGTTGTTGACCGCTTTCTCGATGACTTTGGCCGGGAATGGAAGGAGCGAGATGGGGCGGTAGTTTTTGAGTTCGGTGGGGTCAGCTGTGGGTTTCTTCAGGAGGGCGCTGAGTTCGGCATGTTTCCAGCTTTCCGGGAAGGTGGCGGAGTTGAACGAGCAGTTGATGACATCTCGGAGGTGTGGTGCTATGATGGAGTCTGCTTTGTTGAAGATGTGGTGAGGGCATGGGTCAGTTGGGGATCCTGAGTGGATGGAGTTCATCAGGCGGATGGTGTCCTCAGTGGAGATTGGGTTCCAGTCGTTGAGGGTGTTCAAGGGAGGTGGGGGTCCTGCAAGGGGTTGGGTGGGTTGGTCTACGGGTTGGTTGTCGAAGCTGTTGTGGATGTCTGCGATTTTGTTGTGGAAGAATGAGGCTAGGGAGTCGCAGAGGGCTTGGGAGGGGGTGATGTCGTTGGAGTTGGCCGAGGGGTTGGTAAATTCCTTGACGATATTGAATAGTTCTTTGCTGTTGTGGGCGTTGTTATCTAGTCGGTCCTTGAAAGCAGCTTTCTTGGCTTTTCGGATCAGTTGGTGGTGTAAGCGGGTGGCGTTTTTGAAGGCTACCTTGGTGCTGGTGGTTGGATCTTTTTTCCAGGCCTTTTCAAGGGAGCAGCAGAGTTTCTTGGAATTCTTAAGATCATCGTTGAACCAGGAGGCCTTCTTGCTGCCGAGTTTGTTTTGTCGTTTTTTCAGTGGTGCTAGGATGTTGGCGCTGTTGGATAACCATAGGGTGAGGTTGGAGGCGGCTTGATCGGGATTTGAGGAGTGGGCTGGGGGGTTAAGAAGAAGCGATGAGGAGATCTGGTCGATGGTGATTTTGTTCCAGTTTCTTTGCAGAGTTGGTTGGGGGTGGTTGTTGGGTTTGGGTTTGTTGTAGGTAAAGTGGACGCAGCTGTGGTCAGTCCAGAGGAGATTCGTGGTGTGACTGAAGGAGACATGATTGCTGGAGGTGAAGATAGGGTCGAGTGTATGACCTGCGATGTGGGTGGGGGAAGTGACAAGTTGTTTAAGTCCGAGGTTGGCGAGGTTGTCCAAAAGGGTGGTGGAGTTGCGGTCGTTGTGCTTTTCAAGGTGAAAGTTGAGGTCTCCCAGAAGGATGTAATCTTTGGAGGGGAGCGCGTGTGGAGTGATGAAGTCTGTGATGTCCTCACTGAATTGAGCGCGGGGTCCTGGAGGTCTGTAAAGGAGGGTGCCTCTGAGTGTGGTCTTGGGGTCGATGTGGATCTGGAAGTGGAGGTGTTCGGAGTTGGCGAGATTGACGTCTGAGCTTGTTGAGATGCGGATTGATTTCTTATGGACGATAGCGATTCCTCCTCCTGTGTGGCCGGTACGGTCCTTGTGTATGATCTTATAATCTTCAGGGATGGCAATGGTGATGTCTGGGGCAGAAGAGGCGTTCATCCATGTTTCTGTTAGGAAGGCGACGTCCGGAGAGATGGTGTCTAGTAGATTCCATAGGTCAATGGCGTGTCTGTGGACCGAACGGGTGTTGAGCAAGATGCATTGTAGGTTGTTGGGGTCAGGTATCTGTGGTGTGATCGTAGCTGAGTTGTGGACGGTGCCGTAGAATTTGCAGGAGTTGCATGAGAAAGGTCCGTGGGTTTGTCCAGGAGCAGCTAGGATGCAGTTGGGGGAGCGGCCGGGGTTAAGGGCTAGGAGGGTGGTGGCATTGTAAGTGATGCGGGAGGGGTGGGGGGTGCAAGGGCCAGGGGGTCTGGCGCTGGGCGTGGTCCAGGCGCGGACGGGCGTAGACGGGCTTACCTTTGGCGCACCTTCGGCGCGGATTGGGCGCGAACGCTGCGCGTAAACGCTGCGCGCTGGAACAACTGTCATATATGGATAGTGGAGGGGGAGGGGCGAGGGCGGCTCAGCTGGGAGGCGGGGCGGGCTTACTAGGAAGACAACAACAAACAAAATGGCAGCGGAGGGGTGAACACAGTCGAGCGCTTAGGGGTAACGCGCTAGCACACAACAGTAACAATGCTAATTAAACAAAAATGCATACAGAGCAAAGCGTCAAGCAAGGCAGACTGCAGGCAAAAATAGCGAGGCAGTTGTGTTACAAAGCGCAGCTTCTACGATACCGGGTGTCGTCAGAGACACTGGGGAGCGACCATTCAGCTCGAAAGCGAAGAGAGTCACAGCGCTTCGAGGTAATGGAGCGCTCTATGTAGTCTGTGGGAGGGCGGCTCAGCTGGGAGGCGGGGCGGGCTTACTAGGAAGACAACAACAAACAAAATGGCAGCGGAGGGGTGAACACAGTCGAGCGCTTGGGGGTAACGCGCTAGCACACAACAGTAACAATGCTAATTAAACAAAAATGCATACAGAGCAAAGCGTCAAGCAAGGCAGACTGCAGGCAAAAATAGCGAGGCAGTTGTGTTACAAAGCGCAGCTTCTACGATACCAGGTGTCGTCAGAGACACTGGGGAGCGACCATTCAGCTCGAAAGCGAAGAGAGTCACAGCGCTTCGAGGTAATGGAGCGCTCTATGTAGTCTGTGGGAGGGCGGCTCAGCTGGGAGGCGGGGCGGGCTTACTAGGAAGACGACAACAAACAAAATGGCAGCGGAGGGGTGAACACAGTCGAGCGCTTGGGGGTAACGCGCTAGCACACAACAGTAACAATGCTAATTAAACAAAAATGCATACAGAGCAAAGCGTCAAGCAAGGCAGACTGCAGGCAAAAATAGCGAGGCAGTTGTGTTACAAAGCGCAGCTTCTACGATACCAGGTGTCGTCAGAGACACTGGGGAGCGACCATTCAGCTCGAAAGCGAAGAGAGTCACAGCGCTTCGAGGTAATGGAGCGCTCTATGTAGTCTGTGGGAGGGCGGCTCAACGATTTCCTGGGAGAGGTCAGATACAATAAAATATCGTCCGCATATAATGAAATCCGATCTTCGAACTGCGGAGACCATCGAATACCCTTGATCGAAGGCTCCCAGTGAAGCCAAGCCGCCAAAGGTTCAAGGGCTAAAGGAAATAAAAGAGGGGAAAGGGGGCATCCCTGTCGGGTGCAACTCCCAAGACAAAATGGCGCTGAAACCCAACCGTTAACCACTTTTTGAGCGAGGGGTGCGGTATAAAGAAGATGCACCCAACTAATGAAGTCTGGGCAGAAACCAAACTTGGTCAATACTGCCCATAGATACTGCCATTCAACGGTATCAAAAGCCATTGTGGCGTCTAATGACGCCAAAACGGCTGGCTCCCGAAACGTAGAGGCCCTTGCAAGAACCCCATGCAGATGCCTAAGATTCAACGCAGTATTCCTGTGCGGGATAAAGCCAGATTGATCTGGATGGATAAGTTAACTAATGACTTTAAGCAATCTGGTAGCTAACAATTTAGCCAAAATCTTGGGTTCCACGTTCAACAACGAGATCGGCCGATATGAAGCACATCTATTCCTAGGCTTCCCTTCCTTATGAATCACCACTATCGACGCCAGTCTCTGATCTCGAGGGAGAAGACCACACTCCCGAGATTCTAAGAACATGTCTCTCAGATAGGGAGCAATCTTGTCTGGCCTAAGATTGTAGGGTCCAATCGGGAGACCATTGGGGCCCATTGCCTTACCCGAATTCAGGGAGCGCACCGCTAAGGCCACTTGCTCCGCCGTAATCCTACAATCAATGATGTCACGATCCTCGACAGATGGACACGGAAGAGCAATGTCCCGCAACAATAAGCGAGAATCCTCCTCCGGTCTAGCAGATACAGAAGAGTAGACAGAGCGAAAGTGATCGGCGAAGCAGTCCACTATCCCCTGCGGATCAGTTATACAAACACCACCCTCCGCTGCAACCTCGGGAACTACGCGACTAGCTCTGTCTTTCTTGTCCAGCCAAGCAATCAATTTGCCAGCCTTGTCACCAACGTCATAAAGACACCCTTGCTGTTCCCGACTAAGGGCCTTCGCCCCGTCCGTGACCAACGTTCTGTATTCTAGCTGCTTCAACTGCAGAACATGTAGTCTAGCGCGGGTCACTTCTTTCTCAAGCTCCCGTTCTAAGCTAACAATATCAGTCTCAATTCTAGCCACATCCTCCTCCTTCTGCCTTTTGACCCCTGTAATAAGGGACAAAGCCTGGCCCCTGAGCACCGTCTTAAAGGCCTTCCATAGAGAGACTGACGAGAAGAGTGAGCCTTCATTATCCTGGAAATAATGCTCCAACGCTTTTACCAAATCATTCCAAATCTTAGGGTTGCGCAGATACCAAGGGTTAATGGGGGCTATCCTCCCCCCTGAGCCAGGAGCTAGTTCAAATCTAAGCCAAAGTGGGGAATGATCCGAAACACCCCTAGCCATATGAATGACCTCAGCGACATTCAACGCCTGGGCCGCAGGTACCAAAACATAGTCTATCCTAGAAAGACTGCCACGGGTGCCCGAGAGGAATGTATATTGCTGCTGATTGGAGTGGAGCAACCTCAAGCAATCCATCAGGCCCATTGTATCAATAAAGTCAGGCAAGCACCTATGGGTCCTTCCGACATCCCTAGGGGGATATCGATACAACACACCAGAAACTACTGCATTAAAGTCACCACCCAGGATCAAGAAACCACCCGGAAGATCCAGTATAACCAGTCCCAGGTCAGCAAATGTCGCAGACTGCAAGCCAGGAGGAACATAAATAGACAACAGAGAAAGCGTAGAGCCCTCCCAGGAACATGAAGAAAACAAAACAAAAAAATCAATACCCCCCAAACTTCCCGTTACAATACCCCCCACCCTGCACCCCTGCTTCCGACTATAAAGCCATCCCAACTCGCAGTGTGCCTGTCGCCCCCACATCTAAACTAAACTACGAGAAGTAGATCTGAGGAGGAGAAAGACCCCCTGATTGCCCGTTAACCCCCCCACCATACTACATGAATCAATATAATAAGATCTGAACCATCAAAACAATCAGCACCCAAGGTGTCCCCAGATACCAGAACCACAGTGCTCATTCCTGGTCCTGCGATACCCGCTCCGCACCACCATTCTGTTCCTCTGACTCTTGCTGAGCTGACAAGGTGTCCAATCAGTCAGCCGCGGTCTCCGGCTTTTCAAAGAAGTAGGCCTGCTCACTGTGTTCGATCCGCAGCCTAGTAGGGAAAAGCATAGCATATTTGAGTCCCATGTCCCGAAGTCTTCTCTTCACTCCCAGAAAACTGAGTCTCTGTTTCTGAACAGTCTGTGTGAAATCCCGGTAGAAACTGATGGACGCATTCTCATACTTCAAGGGCCCACCCGCTCGGGAGGCCTGGAGGATGGCATCTCTGTCCCGAAAATTAAATATCCGAGCTAGAATAGGCATAGGTGTGGCGCCCACTCTCGGCTTCCCACCGGGGACCCTGTGTGTCTGCTCGACAGTTAAGAACTGGCTCAGGCCTTTGGGTGCAAGATGATTGACAATAAGATCCTCAACAAAGAGGTCTGCTGCTTGGTCCTCCGCCTTTTCCGGTACTCTGTTGATGCGCACGTTATTCCTCCGGGCCCTCCCTTCGAAATCCTCCAGACGACGGACGACGAGGTCATTCGAGGCCCTCAGATTTCGGACCTCAGTCTTCAATTCTGTAACGTCATCCGTGAGACTTGATATTTTAATGTCCAATGATTTGACCTTTTCACTAGTTTTCGTGAGGTCTGTACGAATCAAATTCACCTCAATGGACACTGTGTCCAGCTTATGAGCAAGAGTCTCCGTTTGCTTCCCAAAGGAGGATTTGATCCCATCAATGGCGGCCATTACATCTTGTAACGTTGGCTCTGTTACCGGACCAGAGGAATTCCTCGCCTCATCACGTGTTCCACCCGGTCTACCAGGCGATACCTTAACTTGGGCATAGCGGTCAATAACATTCGATTGAGTATATCCTCCACGTCTAGTGGTCTTCAATTTCTGCTTATTCCCCTCCGGTTTATTTGCCATGTCAGCACAATCCAAAGTTCGTCGTACAATTCAAGGAGGAGGTAAGACTTCCAAGTGCCCAGGACAAGATCGCTCCCTCAGCCTCCGATCCGCGGAACACGCTCAAACCGCTCCCACGGAGGTAGGGAACAGGCAGGCCTCAAGGCAGAGCACCGGCGATGGTCGGCCAGAAACTCAGCTCTCAATACAAGGATTTGTCCCTCATCGGACTTTGCAGTCAACCAGCTCTTTGAACAGCGCTAGTGAAAGCACCCAGATCCGAAGTCGATGTCGATAGATGAAATCAAAAGCGAAAGTAGGGCCAGACAGGCCACTTCCGGTAAATCGCACCGTTGTTGTTGAACTACACCTCGGGCACTTAGCCAACTCAAGCGCCAGGCATCCGGAAGGTAGAGGCTGCAACTCTTTAACCTCACAACTCTGACATCCGGGGGTCCGTCCGGGACACGGGTGACAGCGTCGATTCTCCCGTGGTTCAGCAACACTTAGAGTTCAACGACGAACAGGATAAGTAGCAGGATATATTCGGGGGGGCTACGAGGGTCTCGGTAGCCCTGTGCTCACGCGGCCATCTTGGACGCGCGCGTAGCTCCTTCCAGGGACAGCTATTTAATATCACCCTGGATGAGGGCTAATTGTTGGGTCTGAGCGGCGTCCTCCGACGTGGGTAGTAGCTGTTCCAAGCAAAGCTCCAGCGCTTCCTTGGAGGAGATCTCCTGCAGCTGTTATTGCCTCTGGCTCTTAACCACATCCGCGCTAGTTGAATTCTCCTTCTGTGCTGAGATTTTAAAAAACCCATGCTCCATGACGAGCTGGGCTCGTCATCAGTGTGCGAGGAGGCTACACCATGACGAGCCCAGCTCGTCATGAGCCTGGAAGGGGTTAAGCTGCCGTTTTGCGAAACCTCGTATGGTTGTCTTTTCCGCCTCCCATAGGGTATCCGGAGAGGCTACCAAGCCCTCGTTGGTAGCAAAGTAGCGTGCCAGCTCCTTCCCCACCTCCCGCCTGAAATCTTTATCCTGAAGACAGCAAGCATTCATCCAACATCTTTTAAATATTTCTTATTGAGAATGCAGACACTGTAATAAACAATACACTGGTTAAAAGAGATATAATAAGTAAGCAGATTCCTTTAAACAAGAAATCTCTCAATAATATCGTAAACATCTTTGACAGCACCATCCGACACAGGTTTCTGTCCCTCTACCAGATAGAAGTAAAAGATGTAAGGAGTTTTTTGGCTTCATATGCGGGTAGAGATCAAGGAATTAAGGAATTTTTAGGTTTCGGGGGAAGAGTAGAGGTAAAAGGAGGTAAGGGTATTTTTACAGTTCAGGGCCTGATAGAGGTAAAGGGAGGGAAGGGTTTTTAGGGTTCTGGGAAGGGTGGAGGTAAAATAAGCAAGGGGTTTTAGAGTTTAAGGCTAGGTAAAGGGAGGTAAGGTTATTTAGTGTTTATGGGTGGGAATCGGTAAAGGGAGGTAAGAGTTTTTTTTTTTGTTTTTTTAAAAGCTACCCCACAAAACAGAAAAACAACAGAATATATTTAAAAGGGGGTTTGGGGGTTACCCTGCTCCAAAACAAATATATATATTTTTTATATTATGATCAAACTTGCATTCACGCTGCAAAGGTTGTGAAAATACATACTTTGATTTTGCAAAGCTCTCAGGAGTTTAAGTCCATGCTTGAGTAACAATCAATCCAGGAGTTTGTTTTCATTGCAATCTAGGAGTTGAAGTCCTTTTTTATCCATTTTGAATTCAGAACTGCACATCCATAATGCACAGAGAAAAGTATTACTCATGACTGAACTTAGGGAAACGTTGAAGCTCTGATGTAGCCAACCTGTGACCATCCCTACAATGAGGTAAAAGGGGGAAAATAGGAAACACAATGGTGCAGCAGTGATTTTCGGGCGCCCGCCCATTTACCATCACTCCCTGGCTCAGCAAAAGGGGGCAAGTAATTTTGGCTGGGCTACTTTTACTCTTCTTCAGCTAAGTGCTTAATTTGAGCCAGTGGTTTCTGGTGCTCAGCACCAGCACTTAATCATTAACACCAGATCTTTTCATGAGCACCAGTTTAGAACACATTCATTTATGGTAGGCGCGGGGGCGATTACGTGATTTGCACAAAATCACAGGATGTTGAGTCGACATGGAGACTCAAACCTGGTTCCTCAGCTCCAAAGTCGGCAGCTCAGGACATTAAGCCATATCGTCTCCCCACTTTCATGGTTAGTATTTGGTTCTGTTTTAGGTGGCGCTAACAGGAGAAGAGGCCTGGTGCAAGTTGCCTCCTGACGAAAGCCCTGGCACTTATTTTCTTTACAAATTAACCACTGCTTCACCTGCCTTTACAGGGTCACATGTCAGTGATCTTCAAACAACAGGTGCCCCAACCATTCCATCTGCAGCACACACAGGAATGTTAAGAGGCATGAGACACAGCCGCTTGAAAAGTACTCTTGACATTAAAAGCATTTTTACAATGGGCAAAATTTATTTTGAAGGGGAAAAACTGAGGAGCACAACAACGTCTTTGATGGTCTCCGTTTCGTAATGTAAAATCCAGTCCACTCATGATGATGCTTCCTCTCAGTAAAAAATAGGCCACATTTATAATTGGTGAGAAAATATTAGCCTTTATGTCTTTTGAAATTTAGAACAAGAGATGGGGAATCCACATCAAATTACATTATTTAAGAAGGGCATCGGGGAGAGGGCAGTTTGGTCTACAAATATATATATATATATATAGGGAACACTGCCACAATGTTTTCCCCAGCTTTGAAAAAGACCACAAGGTCGAAACGCGTCAGCGGTAAATAAACCACACCTGGTGTGTGGGCTTCTTTGCTGCCGCAAAAGGATGGTGATATATATATATATATATATATATATCCACAATAACACCTCTCTGCTGAAAAAAGGTGAGAAGCCACACGGGGGAAACCTGTTGGAGGCTTTTTTAATGAAGACAATGCGGCATAATGCATTTCGGCGCAACAAGCGCCTTCCTCAGATGGCAAATGAAACACAGTCTCTGATGTCCCACACCTTTAATTGCATCCTGGTGTGCTCCCATTCGTCAAGGAACACCTCCCCTTGATCAAATGTCCGCATACCTGCTGTAGCGCGATGGAAAGACTACAGGTCCCAGAGTTCTTTGTGTTGGGACTGGCTTGGCTGGGGGAAAAGAAAGTTTTGATGACCACAATAGTCTGTGTTACCGGGGCAAAAGGTGCAGGATTTTCGTTTTTACCTCCATGTTTTGAGCATGTCCTCAAGCCCCCTTGGGTCCCCGCAATCGTTCAATCCCCTCGAACAGAAAGCAGGCGGGCCTTGCGACGGGATACAATGATTCCCTCCTCTTCGTTTTAGTGACGAACTGCTGTCTGCAGAAGCCCGGTCCTGCATCTGCTCTCCGAGGCGGGCCAGAGTGACCAAATCCTTGGTAAAGTCACGTCGAGTAGCCTGAGCTGAACCAGCAAAAACTCTGGCCCCTTTGCTGAAAGCTGGCCTCTCCAGCACGCCACTGGCAGCGTGCGAATATCCACAATAACACCTCTCCGCTGAAAAAAGGTGAGAAGCCACACGGGGGAAACCTGTTGGAGGCTTTTTTAATGAAGACAATGCGGCATAATGCATTTCGGCGCAACAAGCGCCTTCCTCAGATGCCAAATGAAACACAGTCTCTGATGTCCCACACCTTTAATTGCGTCCTGGTGTGCTCCCATTCGTCAAGGAACACCTCCCCTTGATCACATGTCCGCATACCTGCTGTAGCGCGATGGAAAGACTACAGGTCCCAGAGTTCTTTGTGTTGGGACTGGCTTGGCTGGGGGAAAAGAAAGTTTTGATGACCACAATAGTCTGTGTTACCGGGCAAAATATATATTCACTGAAAAAACCATAGGTTTCACACCAGTTATAGTTAGCTGAACATTTTACTCATACAAAACCATTGAAATTCCCACGTTATAGTTAGTTGGACTCGCTATAACTCCCGCGCCGGCAATCCACTGCTGATGATGATGTCACATATTACATCATTCATGACATGGTCAGTGACATCACTGATGATATCTCAAATGACATCACTGATGACATCACTGATGACATCGTCCAGTGAATGTTGTTTACTTTGATATTTAAATATGTATTATAAATACACTACTTTGCATTGAAGAATGAGTGCATATATAAATATAAATGTGTGGATGGTTGATTTAGTAACAGTGTCATTGATTGTTTCCTTGACTAATTTGTGGAGTCTCACTATATAGAATGTGTAGTTACTAAACTGTGTGAAAGTCTTTGTTGTTTTGTCTTAATTGCTATGTTAAAGACTATACTTGGTTTCTTAACTGAGTATTTGTATGGGTAAATGAATGTCTATGTGGTTTAGTAGGGGGGTGTGTGATTGCCATAAAATGTGTGAATAGTTCCTTCAGTGGGTCTATGAGGTTAAGCCTTCATGTTATAACAGTTGTTTCAGTGAGTGTATATGTTTATGGGTGTGGTGGTGATGAAATATTTCTCTGAATGGTACATCTACATTAAACTTGAAAAAAAAGGCAGTGTATATGACGGTAATATCTAATTAGGTGTGCCTAAGACTTAGTGATTGTATGAGTCACTGTATTGATAACTGTATACTTGTAATAGTGATTTTATAACACACTAAGTGTGAGTTACTGTCTATATAAATAGATGAAGTGGTGTTTGTATAAGTGTGTAGGTGAGTAAATGTTAGTATAATCAAATGTTAGCATAAGTCAGAAGGATGTCTTTATAAATGATTACAATGTGTGCTGGTGTGTAATGTTGAAATAGGTGTATAAGTATATTTGATAGTGTTCATTTGAACATTCACTGCATACAACACTGAATATATAGGTAAGTGATTAGATGTGTGTATAGTTGTATGAATTACTGAGAGGGTGTTTAGTAATTTCTATTGGTGTGTCAATGGTTTCAAATGGTTTCTATTTTACAGTGAGTGATGAAAGA
Organism: Lissotriton vulgaris; assembly: GCF_964263255.1. NCBI lineage: Eukaryota > Metazoa > Chordata > Amphibia > Caudata > Salamandridae > Lissotriton > Lissotriton vulgaris. The sequence goes on from NC_141700.1 coordinate 273,030,795, forward strand.
TTATACTAGTGTGTGATGAGGTGTATTTGACTTTCACATGGATGATGTCATAAGTGATGTCATTTGAGATTTCATCAGTGATGTCATCAGTGATGTCACTGACCATGTCATGAATGATGTAATATGTGACATCATCAGCAGTGGATTGCGGGCGCGCGAGTTATAGTGAGTCCAACTAACTATAACGTGGGAATTTCAATGGTTTTGTATGAGTAAAATGTTCAGCTAACTATAACAGGTGTGAAACCTATGGTTTTTTCAGTGAATTTCAAAGGTTGATGGCTACAGTGGGGCAACCTTTGTGTTTTCTTGTGTAGAAGCCTGTCCAGCCGCGAAGCCGTCCCGCCGCCGGAGAGGGCGGATCCCTATGGCCCGCAATTGCGATCCTGAAGAGGAACGAGGGGGACAGGAGCCCCAGGTACATATTAGCATGTACCACAGCGAGCCTACTCAGCGTGTTCACATATTTTAGAATTATCATGAACTTTTTACTCATTCGTGCTCACAATCCTGGAATATGCAAACACCCAACCGGGTAATTATGGGACTACAAGCATGGCGAATAACAAATGGACTACAACATCCAGATAGCCACGAGGCGCCCAGTGGGAGGGTGCTTATTGATTAAATAAATGATGTCCTACTACAGCTTTGCTGCTCCTGTGCATCAATGAGTTGTTAGCCTACCAGTGAACAAGAGCGCAGAGACGCTTGAAACGCGTATGGTTAATGGGCTGAAATAAGAAGCGCAAGTGACATGCTGTGACTACTTCCACCTGGGGCATCAGTATGCTTACCCCCTCGTGAGTGATGGCTTCAGTGGGGCAACTATATATTATTATATTACATTTTATTTTCAAAAATGCTTTCGTTATTAATAAATGGGTACATAATACTGCAGTACAATGAAGTTACATTTATACAGTACATTTTGTTAAACACATGACAAGGGGTGTACACAATAGAAAATAGTAAAATAGTAAACAGTATATGATAATATTAATTGTTGAGTCCCTAAAATATTGTGCAGAGGAGAGAAGAGAACGGCAGAAAAGAGGTAGGTGAGAGAGGAAGCAGGGGCATAGCTGGTTGTTATTGGTAGTGATTCATGTGTGTAATCGGGGTGGATTTATCTTTTGTAGATAAAGGTCTAGTTTGGACAACAGTAGGCGGGAGGACTTATTATTGAATGTAGAGTTGTGTAGACTATTGTCAGCACTTCCGATTAAGCAGACCCAAGCCCAAGCCCACCATGTGTGTTATGATATGTCGGATAGGCCTAGGCTTACCTTCTATGTGATCCTTATTGTGCTAAATTGGAATGTATTTCTGTATTTGTGCATATAATTCAAACAGTTTGCAACATATGTGTAGCTAGGCTGTATATGACGATGAATGACAACCGTTCATATTGTTTAAAAGAACATGCAGTTCTTTTTTTCTTCTATGTCACTGAATTTCCTCCTTTTCACTTACCAACACTGAACACTCCTCCTATATGCACGTTCCCTCTTGGAGCAACCTTTGTTTGTTTGTACCATTTGAATATTAATTAACCTTTCACCAGAAAATAAGTACATTAAATTACTTGGTGAATACATAAATGTTTTGGTTTGTTGCCTGTGTATCCTTATGTTCATTTGATGCTTGAACAATTGACTTAGGTTTAAGGCGCTCTCCCCCAAAATACCTGCTTAAAGCTCCTACTTAAATTAATTAATTGTATTTGTCTATGTTATGTGATTAGCTGCCTCTGAGAATCAGGTTCTAGGACCATTGTGTTTTGTACCACTTAGTGCCCAGGTCCAGGGCTAACCTTGGTTCAACCCCATTTTTTTAAATGGCTACTGTAGGCTTGGCATCATCTTAATTGCCTTTCCAGTGAATAGATTTGATGTGTTTCATCCAGTTCAGGATAATTTCTGAGTGTTGGTAACGTAGTGGCTGAAAAATAAGAGCTCTTACGCAGTTGGCTGAAATAGAGTTAACATGTGTTGGAATCCTGTGCTCTCTTTCGATCTCAAAGCTTCGGTCAAATGATTACTCTAGAACATGTGGGAGCCAAGATTCAAGGAAGGCCATTGTAGTATTTGATTTATAAACAAAATCCCAAAGAGTGAAGAAATATGGAGATAGGTTCTAGACTTGACAGAATTACATTTAAATCAACACACTTATATTATATATTACTTTACCCCACATTACACCCCCCAATTTTTTTTAACCCCTTCGCTGCGGCGGCTATTCCGCCGCAGCGCTAAGGGGGTGGGGGCGGCAGTTCCGTGCTTGTGACGGAACCGCTCCGTCACGGCTCGCGGGTGAGCTGTGCTTGTGACGGAACGGTTCCGTCACGAATCCGCCCGCCCATTAAAAAAAGTCAGTGCAGGCGCAGAATTCGCACCGCGCAGGCGCAGCGAGCGGGCCGTGACGAAACCGTTCAGTCACAAGCACAGCTCACCCGAGGCTTGTGACGGAATGGTTCAGTCACAAGCATGCAAGGGGTTAATAAACAGAAGATGAATCAATAATATACATAATCTCTTGAGTGAACTGGAGCCGATCTTACCCTTGAACTACTTCTAAGCAAGATGTCTCCATGACCACCCAAAATAGTGTTGTTGATATTAGAACATGCACCACTAATGACAGTGGTTGAATTATCACCTCTGTCCAAATTCATTGAAGAAGAGTTTACTTCACTAATTTGCAAATTCTCAATGATAACCCAATGAGACAACAAACCAAGGTCAAACCAATCACTTCTTTCTTTAGCTCTAGCACTGCTAAGTGTTTGTAAAATTATTTTAGCTTGTTCAACAGTCACTTTAACCAACGCATTTATATTCCACCACCCTTCATTCTATAATAATGCTGCCATTCTAGACATTTTCAAAACTTTCACTGGTTCCGACTTGACAGAATTACATTTAAAGCAACAAACTTATATTATATATTACTTTACCCCACATTACAGCCATGCAGGACTTTTCGCTGTTTTCTAGTAATCCAAAAATTCTCAGGTTGTCCCTTCTATTTCTGTCCTCTAAGGCACATATGTTTTTCTTTTCCATAGTCACTACTTTCCGTGACAATAGGTCTGAGTTTTTCATGAGAGAGTTTTAGTTGTCTTCAACTTTGCCGATTCTTTATTCCACTTCTTCCATAAGGTTGGCTCAAGCTCGAACATCCTCTCTGAGGATTGAGGCCACCCATTTCGAGCTATAAGTTTTCTATATTAACTTTGGTAGATTGTGTTAAGTCATGTTGAGAGCTGAGCTTTAATAAGATGATTTAAATGTTAATAGATAGGTTCTGCTTCCCTTTAATTGGAGATTCCGGTGACAACGAGTCCTGTTTGGTATGTTTTTGACCAGGTTTCTGTGCCCTTCGTTCTATTGAAACTCTATGTTCCCCTCGGATTCTTTCTCTTTTATGCCTTTCGTGACCTCTCTAAGGGGGATAAAATCTATGCTGAGTGGAAACATGTTTTTGTTAAACTTTAGGTCCCTTCCGTGCCACAGATTGAACATATTCTCTTTTTTCACCTTGTTGTACCTTTCTTTAAGAGGCTTCCTCACAAGCATAGATAACTCGTCAACAAGAAGTGCCCATCCATAAAATCCTGTCTCAAGCCCATCTCCACACACAGCACCTGGTATCACTGTGTTCTACCTCTGTAAGAGACTCCCTCCCAACAGGAACATAAACATGGTTCCTACGAGCAGTGCCCCAAGCTTTACACATTCTATCAAGATCACCTCAAAACACAGCCCTCCCCGACAATCCCTTCCCCACAGCTGGCTACTGACCCACCCCTTCAACACACCATCTCCTTAGAGAAGCCACCCCACATTACTGATGTCTGTCTCAGCTGTAGTGTTGGCGTGCACACAACCTTTCACACAAAGCTACCCAAAATGACCCACCCAATCTGCAGGCCATCTTCCCCAACTACCGCCCCTTTCAACACTGCTAATTGCTTTAGAGTAAAAGGCTCTAACATCAGCTCAAGGCCTCTTTGTGTTTTCATTTCCTATTGCAGACACACTTGTGTTGTTACCACTCTCACACCAGAAGGCATTTAGGACTCAAAGATCCATGTGTCTGTGGAAAAAACCAAGGTCTTAATAAATACAGATTTTTTTATTTTTCAATATACTTCATGCAAACATGCTCACAGAAATATGAAGAAAGGTCAAAATACAAATAATACGTGGTAATATGTATTTGCTTATCTGCCTCGCACACGCTTGGTGGAAGGCGGGCAATTTTTTTAGGTTTCGCCTGTCGAAAGCTGCGCACTGCGCAGCTTTTCGCACAGGCGAAATCTTATGTTTACAGTATGTGTGTGTTGTCCCGCCCCTCTGTTCCATTAGCTAGCTCCATAAATGGAGGCTAGCCATTGGAACAGAGATCTGTCAGTTAATGTCGGAGCAGATTCGTGGGCGTTCCCGAGAATTTTAGGCTTTTGCCCACGTCATGCGGCGGTGGGCGGTTGTTTTTTTTTTTTTTTCTTCAGAGGTTTGTTTTGGTCATTCTGCCGAAGATGGCGCCGGAGCCCGTCGACTTCTCGTTGCTTCTGCCGCAATGTAATCATTTTAAACTTCCTGTTCACTGCAGCAATTAGGCCTTTCAAGAAATGCCCCGGTCCGCCGAGAAGTTTATTTTGCCTCCCTCTTCCGTCCTTTGCCGCAGATTATTATCGGCCACTCTCGGCTGGACCAAAACATGTCTGCACTGTGTGCTCTTGGGCAAAGAAGGAAGAGCGCCGATGTTTATTAACATTTAACAGAAGGGGGGTGAAAGAACTGAAGGGATGGCCGCCCCTGGTTTGCCCCAGGCTCCCTGGGTGATTGCAAGTCCCGGGATGGCCGGGGGCACAAGGGGCTCTTAGTGAGAGGTTCCGGAACCAGCTGAACTGGCCTGCCGGCTCCCTCTCTCGGCCCTGCCCTCAGCCGGGGAAGGAGCGGAGCCCTCGGCCTGTCGCAGCCGCTCCAAAGGCGCTTTCACCGGCCAGTCCAGGAGCACGAGTCTTGGTCAGTGCTTCAGGGGATCGCCGCAGACGGTGCGGAACTTGACAGCGGATTTCTGTTTTATTGAGAAAAAGACCTTAGCGCTGGGTAAAATGAAGGTTTGTGTCCGCAGCTCGTGTTCACAGATGCCGGAGTTTCCTCTGTTCGTGTGTCTCAATTTGCCATACTTGGGACTCCTACCGTTCACTTTTATTTTTTTAATCAAGCAATGCATTTTGCCCATTCAAGTGGGGAAGATTATTTGGATTGTCTGCTAGACAAACGCGTAACCTGAATGAGATGCTTACTACTGGCTGGGTCTGCTTTCTGCTCCTTTCATTTTATAATACTCTGTTTACCTCCTGTTACCGGAAAACACATTTTCTCTATTAGCACGGACCACCGATTCTTGTTTCCACTAGTGAACAATGTCGTTTTTTATATAGCTCAACTTGACCCGAAGGTATCGAAGCACTTTACATGAGCGCCAGTTCCATCAAACAAGGACACATTCATTTTCTGTAGGCATGGGGAGACTAAGTGATTCGTTCAGAATCACAGGGTGTTGAGTCGACGCCGAGACTCAAATCCGGATCCCCCGTTCCAAAGTCGGCAGCTCGGGTCCCTACCCATATCCCCTTCCAGTGCATTTCCTGGGCCTCGTTATCCTGCACCGAGCACTAGCTTGTTTCTCTCCTAGACTATCGATCACTTAATTTCACCCCTTTCACTGGGCACCTCTTTTTCTTGCACTACTGGCCAACGATTCCATTGTTACTCGCTCTAGTCAACAGTGCTAACATGCAGCGGGGTCATTCACCCTCTAGCTGCCGACATGCATTCTAGTTTTTCTAAAAGGCTACTCCGTTTGCCCATTCTACTAGCCACCAAGGATCCCCGGGTCAGCTACCCACCACATTTCTTCCCTCAATGTACTGGCCAACATTGTTTTCGCTCCGTCTATAAGACTACAGAGTATGTTTTCCCCAGCCTGTTTTATCCCCCCCCTCCTTTGCAAAGTAATGCCCCCTCGCTTTCTGTCAAGTGTGCTCACATGTTGGCGTGCGTTTGCACAAGTAGAACACGTGTGCCCTTCTGTGCAAACTCTGTCAGACTTGAGGTGCACATGGCGGATATAGGGGAACATGACGGGGTGGGGGGCCTCCGTAGGCACCCCCTCTGCCCGGCTAGATAGGAGGTAAAGTTAAGCAGGAGGGGCTCGGACTGGAGGGGGTGGAGGTGGGGGTGTCGGGGGAGGACGGGGCGCCGCAGCTTTCTGTTCAGAACGAATCGTGCATATGCCAGTGTTCACTGCAAACAACCCTGACGGGGCCTTTCATTGCCGGGTCCCCGCACCCCAGCTGCAGCGGACAGGGAAGGCGCAAGACCCCCACAACAGACCAGCAGAAACAAATTCTTTGCATGGACTCTCGGTTAAAAGGAAGACATGAGGCCCCCGCACGTCAGCTTCACACGAGGCTAGCTGTTTTATTTGTTTACAACAAATTCCATATTTTTTAAATTTCAAACACGTGTCCTATATAGTTACCAAACACTGATCCACAAACCTGCCTTTACCTAAAAACTTCTATTTTTACCTTTCCATTTTTTCTTACACATTGCTTTCTCTTCCTTGCTTCTCTCTCTTTCTACCTATGACTGTTTCTTTCCTTGTTTGTTTTTCTGCCTCCTGTCATACTTCCTTTCTCTCTTCCGATCGTTCTCCTAATTGTACCCTCATTTTCAGTTTTAATTCCTTTGTTTGCTGGCTTTCTTTCTGTTGCCCATTTTCTCTAGCATTCTCAATGTCTCGAGTACCTTTTCCCATCCAATAATCTCGAAACCTACCCCTTCTTTCCACTTCTCCGCGTTTCTATAAGTGCCGGACTCGTGACTACCGAAAGCCTGCCAGGGCTGATTGTACCTGTGTCTTTCCTACCCCAATACGCCCACTGGCACAATGGACGCACGCATCATAAATAAATGTACAGTTTATAAAGAATAGCAGCTTACCAAAGCCAAACAAATAACTTCAAACTAATAATATGAGCCTAAGTGTGTTTGCTGATTTTCACGCTCACTACTGCATGTACGCCTTCCATACTAATGTATCATGGTACATTTATTTGTATGCATCGCAAGGCTTCTGTAACACTTGAATGTTTTATGCACATTACTTTTAAATGCCAATAGAATATTTTTAACAAAAAAACCTAGCAATATTCCAACGGGTCAACGTTCGGGGCAGGGCAGGCACACAATATGTCATTCATACCGAACATAGAAAATGTAGATTTAATAACGTGTTGTGATATTAAAGGACCCTCCGCACTTTCAAACTACAATTCCTGGTATATGTTAGAGACATTGTTTCCCCCACATAAACCTTGGCAGTGAAACACGCACGTCGCACGTTTTGAAATTATAAATGCACTATCGTCCATATAAACACACACAGGTCGATAATTAGCTTTTAAGCACACGCTTTCACAACTTCCGTGGCGTCAGCACTTTCAAGAACGTATTTTTCGTCATCCTTGGGCATCACCCCGGGGCACGGGTGTAGTGCACCATCTCTCTGCCCTCGTCCGGTGAAGTGCAGGCTGTCTCTCACTTAAAGTGTATTCTGCACCAACTCTGACATCCTATGTTGGAGTCTACCTGCCTCTGTCTGGTGAAGTGCAGAGTGCCCATCCCTTGATGTGCCCTCTTCACCCCCCTCCAACCCAACTGCTCACTGCTCTCGGCCCCTGTCTGGAGAAGTGCAGGTTGCCCCTTGCATGAAGTGCTCTCTTCAACCCCTCTGCCCGCTGCTCCCAACCCCATCCTGGCAAAATGCCCGCTGACCCTCACTTGAAGTGCCCGCTTCATCCAATATGGCACCCTCTGCCCGTTACTCTTTGTCAGTTTCGAGTTCGTATATTACTCCTGTAATGTACCTTTTGCTACCTCGAGTATTTTGTTTGCTCACAATTGTCATTTTAGCCTCATGTAACTTAACGTCTGCTTTTGTAATTTGTTTACTTGTAATCTTCTCATGTATCATTTCTGTTTCTATTGTGAAGCGCTGGATTTAGCAGTGTCACTGTTGTGTTATAGAACTCGTCTGCAAGTAATTGCTGTCTGCTGAGCTCGTCCAGTAGGGTACAATAGGTCTCACATTTGCGAGAGATTAAGCTATTGGCAATGGAAATGACAATGCCATTTAGTTATCTGTTTTCAAAACCAACACATAAATAAAAATGTCGTCATTTACAATGCCAATAGCTCTAACTTTTGCAAAGGCGAAACCGTTTCATTGTAAATGCTTGTTCTTAAGGGTTATACCCAGAAAAGTTTTAACTGAAATTTTGATTCTGCTTGTTTCAAAGCTGTTTTTTTTTTGCAACATTATGTTAATGGTAAACGAACAAAGAAACCTTTAGCTTGCAAGAGCCATCTCCGCCTGATCACAATGGAATCACTGCTGACTTAACTGCCTTAGCCCTCCAGGAAGTAGAGGTGGGCGAGCCAACAAATTAACACTGCAAGTTGAGCCCAGGGATTGGCTTGGCTTTTAAAGTCGTGCACGAGCCAAGCCCTGAGAATGTTTTTCCTGTGAATCATACAACAAACATCACGTACAATATGATAAAGTCACTTCAGTATAAAAAAAGTTTATTTCTTTAACATGTAGAAGCTGTGGCATTAGCACATCACGTTACAGCACTGCACTGAGAAGTACCTCTGAACAAGCATTTGCAAACGCGAGTTTGAGCTATCGGCATTTTAAATGGCAATGCCTTTTATTTAGGTTTTAAAAAACGAAAACAAAAAAAGGCATTGTCATTTACAATGTCAATAGCTCAAAGTAGCGTAAATGCGACACCTATTGCATTGCAAATGCTTGTTGTAACTGGGGGTTGGTTTTGCAGCAGTGCTGCAAAATTGTTCCCTTGTAACAAAAGCGCAGCAACAGTGTTGGTGTTCCTCCCACGACCCACGCCCCGCCCCCTCTACTCCCCTGGCCGGTCTGACATAATTGCCAGGGCTGGTTTGCTATCCCAGTCTGCCCCGATGATGATCTTCTTCCTCCTCTCTGTTATTTCTGGGTTTTTTTCTTTTGAATATCCACAGAGTTTTCACAATACGTCTTTTTTGTATCCCCGTTTCTAATTATTTCATTATAATATGTTTTATTAAGTTGTATATGCTTTTTTATATGGACATTTCAATAAAACGTGTTGAAATTTAAAATAAACTTTTTAATTTGAAAAAGACTATCATATTTTCTCATGATGTCTGTTGCATGGTTTAGATGGCAGCTATTTTCCAGGCTCGGCTCATGCACGGGTTCTTCGAGCCCAGTCAGACGCCCGCCTCTAGGGATACACGGATACCCGATTCACTTGTAGTCAAGTGGAAGCGTGAAGAGCGGGGGTCTGTACTTCTGGCCTGGTTTACACATCCGTTTCAGCCAAGGACTTGAAAATACAGCAGCTGTCCCATTTTCATGCAAACTACTCGCCTGGAGTTGCCATGGATGCCGGTTGCCATTTGAGCTGCCATTGTGGAGAAACAAACTCGGTTCAAGACGTACTGTACATTTTCGCTTCAAGTAGGATCACTGTGCCAACACCTGCTCGCTACTCAGAAGTGCTGACACTTCCCTGCCGTTCAAATGTATCCAGTGATGGCAAAGCCACCTGTTTATCACCCGGTAAGAGCATTCAAAATGGACCACTTCTCGAAAAAGCAACGAATTATACAGATACTAGATTCCCTTTTTTCCTGTTTATTTATGTGTTCCCCAAAATGTTAACAGAATTCCACCGAAGCCAGCAAAGTCCTATGTTTCAACCTGGCCCAATTGAAAACAAGCATTGGCAATACTAACAGGTCTCGCTTTTTTTACCTATACTTTTTGTGATGCTTTCTGTACAGCATTGGCCAATAAAAGTGTTTGCCCTCGCAGCACAAAAAAGGCGAATGGATGACACGTGATGAAGCTGCCTGGCTGTTCTCATTACGTATGCTTGTGCATGCATTATGCACATGCATGCACGATTACGTATGTGCGTGCACACAGAATGACGCATGTGACATTTTATTCATCTTTTTAAAATTTACCATTCAAAGATGGTGGGCCCCACTTTGACATGTAAATGGGGGAAAAACTATGCACACTTATGCACTTTTTTTGTAAACTGAGGGGCACTCCGTTAAATGGCTGCTACCGGGTACCTAAAAAGAAATAAATGTAAGTGGCGGATGGCACCAAAGGAAAATGGGGATGGGGCTATGGAGGACCTTGAGGTGAGGGGACGGGGAAAGGGGAAAAAAGCGTAGCAAAGCGAACATGGGCAAAACAATGGACAAGCTGGCGGGTGTGGGCAAGAGAGAACAACATGGAGTGCGCACGGAGGGGGATTTGAGCAGGGGAAAGCAGCAAATGAGGAAGAAAGCAAGAAAACACAAGCACTCTCATGGAGCTTAAAAGAAAAGAAAACAAGCATTTACAATGCAATGGTTTTGCCTTTGTTAAAGTTAGAGCTATTGGCATTGCTCTTGACATTATTTTTATTTATGTTTTTTTTTAACATAAATAAATGGCATTGTCATTTACAATGCCACTAGCTTTATCTATCGCAAATGACACACAAACACACACAGAGCCCCCCCCACACAGAGCCCCCCACACACAGCCACTTAGAGCCCCCCACACACACGGAGCCCCCACACACACAGCTACACAGAGCCCCCCACACACACAGCCACACAAAGCTTCCTACACACACAGCCACACAGAGCCCTCCACACACACCCACACAGCACAAGCCACACCTCCAAAACCTCTCCTCATTGATAATTGAGGAAAGTAAACGAGGGGCAGTGGGGCCGTATCCTGGTGCCACTGCACCCGCTGCACTGATGATGCACCCCGTGTTCGTGTGCCAAACAAGTGCACCCCAACACCCCCTCTCCCGCGAGTTGCACCTTCCGTTCTCCTCTAAGAGGAACAATGGCTCGAGAGATGCTTCTGTTGACAGCGCCTCGCAGTGCCAGCAAGCGCTTTATTTTTCAGTTCAAATGCAATCAGTGAACCGGACTTGGATACGACCTCATTGTTTCCACGTGTTTGGGGTCGTGTAGTTGTTGCAGCTGTTTGGAAACCCATGGCCGCTCCCCCTCGCGCACCGAAACCCGCGTCCTCTCTTTCAGTCTCCTTGCATGTACGATAGAAGTGAGCTAATTACGGCAAGTCGGAGTTCACAGCATTCTGTGAAATAAAGTGAGAGCCATACTGCTGCACTAGAATTTATTATTAGTAGTAGTATGTTATGAATAACAATATTTATTATTATTAATAACAATAATATTTATTATTATTATATCTCCTTTCTGTGAAGCGCTCTCCCACACTCTACATAACTGTGTGTCTCTCTCTGTCTTTCCTATTTTCTCTCTCCCGCACTGATCCCCTCTCTACGCCACTCCATCTGTTGCTCCATCGCTCCCCCCCCGCACCCCTTCCCCCACACACACATTTTCGCTTCCATGAACATGGCCACACTTTTCTCCCTCTTTGTCGCTCTGTCTCTCATGCATCGTCTTTTTTTTTTTTTTTTTTTACTCCTGTCTGGCCTGCCACTCTCTTTCTCCCCCCACCCCTCTCTCCCTCTTTCTGTACACCAGTACAATCCCACCTCAAAGGCCTCTTCGACACCGGATATCCGCTCCCCAACACCATCACCACGCTCAACCCCCCCAAATTATTATAATTCTAGCTTAAACAGCTGTGTGGGTGACACGAAGCAATGGGAACCCCCAAAAAATACCAAATACGTAAACTGAAGCAGACAGCCATGACGTCACGGTGGGAAAGCTCCCGCGCTAAGAGCTCATGTTCTGAAAACAACGAGCAGACGCGAAGAAACCTGCGGCCGAACCAAGACGGCTCGGAATGTTTTTAATACATCAGATCTGAGGCGTTTGGGGCCATAATTCAGATGAAGCCGCGGCCTTTCCCGTTTACAAGCGGCGTCTGAAACACCGCTTTCAGATTTCAAAGGGGTCCCACATATGAGCTGGTCAGGGGCTCTGGACGGCAGACAACGAACTACACGGAGCACATACACAGCTCGGTAAAACAATAAAACACACACACAATACCTCAGAAGCAGACTCTGCTGTGGGGGAGGGGGATAAGATTTAAAGTCGTTTATAAAGTAATCCTTCAAAGATAGCGGAGCAGGAACTGCCGTCTCATACTTGCAAAAAAAAAAAAAAAATGAACAAAAGAACAACATTTCAAAAAGTGAATCAACAAAAAAAGCTGCCTTGAAGGTCACCTTTTGATCTCGCGCACACGGCCCGGTCTTTGCGGGTCATCCCGGCAGGACGGGCACTTCAAAGGGCGAACCTGCTTCAAATGCACTAATTACCGAGGCACATTGCCTGCCTTCCAAAGTGAAATTTATTAAGGAGACCCGCGCCCGAGGATTACAGAGGCGTAAATCACCCCGAAAGGACAGCTCACTCCGGCAATTTCCAATTTAAGGGGCCGGGGATGTGTCCGGGCTTCAGAAGTGCCACGTTCCGCCCCAACCTCGCGTTTTTAATCTTCCGATGGACAAATTGGGCCGAGAGTCAGGCGGCGAAAGCTGAGAGTGAGACGTGTTTAAAAAGGGCAATTAACTCTCCCCAAACTTCAAACTTTCCCCTCCCAGCCCCCAAACGCGGCACCTCATCACCTCCACAGATGCCATCCCATACACTCACTCCGCGGCCCCCGGTGTCGGACACTCACTCCGTGCTTGGCCTCCTCCTCCGCCTTCTTCCTCTGCAGGCCCCGGTCCGCCAGGGTCATCAGGTAGGCCCACACCTCGCTCCTCGGCCGGGGGGCACGAGCGGGCCCTGAGGGGCCTGGAGCGGCCCGGGAGAGGTCCAGGCGGAGCCGCTGTGTCCCGCCCGCCTCCATGGAGCTGTGTCCAGGCTCAGCCTCCAGGAAAGAAGCGGGAGGGGGCGGGAAAGGGGAAGGAGAGAGCTGACGCCGGCCGGAGCAGAAGGCGGGCACCAGGAAACAAGCGGGAGGGGGCGGGAAAGGAGAGGCCGGAGCAGGAAGGCGGGCATCAGAGAGAAGCGGGAGGGGGCGGGAAAGGGGGAGGAGAGAGCTGACGACGGCCGGCCGGAGCAGAAGACGGGCACCAGGAAACAAGCGGGAGGGGGCGGGAAAGGAGAGGCCGGAGCAGGAAGGCGGGCATCAGAGAGAAGCGGGAGGGGGCGGGAAAGGGGGAGGAGAGAGCTGACGACGGCCGGCCGGAGCACGAAGGGCGGGCACCAGGAAACAAGCGGGAGGGGGCGGGAAAGGGGGAGGAGAGGCCGGAGCAGAAAGGCGGGCACGACACGTCAGTAAAGGCAGGTCCCGGCAATGCCGGACCAGAATCGGGGGCGTTCCCGGCGTCGCGTGACGTCGGCAAAAGCCAAAGAATCTCGGGAACGCCCCCGTGTCTGGTCCGGCATTGACGGACAGGCCCCTCATCCAATGGCTAGGCTCCATTTATGGAGCCAGCCAATGAATGACGAGGGCCGACCCAAACCCACACACAGTACTCATTAGGGTTTCTTGGTTAAAAAAAACGACTTGTGAAGCAAAATGTGTGGAGGACTTGAAATAGAAATTTAGAAGAACAGGGAGACCCTGTGATTTTTCCCTTTTATGTTACTACGGCCAGTGCTTTAAATGGGCCGGTACTCACCGGTACTGAGTACCGGCACTTCTTAAATTTATCACTGAGTACCGGCACTTTTCTTCTTCCGAGGAGAGTACCGGTACTCATGAAAAAGTTGGCTCATTGGCTGTGCTGGTGAGCAGGAGTGGGACTTGTCTCTGGTAGACAAGGCGCAGAGTCTGCAGCCCCAGCTGAGTCCCAGCAGGGCTCTTTTGAATAATGTCCGGTGCTCGCCGTCATGCTGTGCTTGACAGAGCTAGGTCGAGATTCATTTTACCTGCTAGTGTGCGTGTGTGATTTTCAAAGCACAGCACTTCAAGTAGTGAAAAGTCAGTGCATGGTAACACTTTGAACATAGAAATGGTATCAGAGGAAAGGGCAGCGGAATCGCACACGTCCTTTCTCTTGATATGAGGATTAATGCCTAGACAATGCGATCAAAAAGGCCCCTGGAGCGCTAATATAACTGCTTTCTGCACTGAGGCGCCCACCTTCCTAACTCCAAATGCCTCAATTGGCCAGTCAGTTTCTTATATGCCAATGCTGTGCAGTTTTCCTGATTTATTAGAAGTGCAATCTGTTTAACCTCCCTGCTTGACAGTGACACTAGGAAGCAGCACCCTTTATTTTCTCAGCACAGTTAAAACTTGCTAAATCAGAAATAACTCATGGGATTATTGTGGCTACTGGAGAGAGGTCAGAGTTTCTCTACTGACAGTTTGCACTCCGACCATTAAGGTGCGTAGATGGTTAATGTGTCTTCAAAAAGGCATTTGTATTGTACTGTATTGTATGTGGATAGCTCAGTGGGTTGCTGATTTTGTCACAGAGATCCCTTTGTTACATGTGGTTTGGCCGCACCTGAAACTGAGGTTGGGGTGGAGGGTGCTGACTTTTCAGTTTCATAAACTTTTATTCGATTACCACTTGTTTGTAATCATAAAAAGTACACATTAAAAACAATAAACATAAATTTAAAAGACTTTTATTTTAATTAAATATTAGCTTCAAAAGCACCTGCTGCCGAGTTTGACTTCCTTGTTGCTCAAATGAGTGTGATTATTTGTCTATTTCCATTGACTTCATTCCATGATTTTGGTGCCAAGAAAGAGCCACTCTAAGTGTTACACAACTAGTTGTTGCCGGACTCTCGTAAATCCACTGAATCTATACAAATGTCACACATAAGCAATCTGAAACATTAACAGCTATACGCAATTCGGTGTCATTTTTGATATTTATAGGATTGCCTCATTTTGCTAGTGAGAAAGTGTCACTCATATCGTTGAAATTTCACTAATAACAACAATGAAAATATAAAAATGTCACACAGAGGAATCTGAAACCTTGGCAGCTCTGGGGTCCCCATTCAGGCCCTGTGCTGTCAACACATTCACACTATCCTCTCTGCATTTGCGCAAACACAGGAATCCTGGCAGTCCCCGGACAGTGGCAATTAAAAACGCCATGGTGAAGAGTATAACATGGCTTTTAACATACCGAAGTCTTTTGTGTGCCTGCTTACGTTTGTACGCTTGCCTGCATGTGCAAGCCTGTTTTTTTGTAATAAAAAGTGTGAGAGAGAGAGAGAGAGAGAATCAAGACACTCTCAGGAGGTATTTTAAGGAAAATGGGTGGCCCTTTTTGTGTACATGTCTGCTCGGCGACAAAGGTTCATAAATAACGTAGTAGGGAGGGTTGGTGGGTGAGTGAGTGGATGGATGAGTGAGCAAGGGTGGATGTGCGGATGGATGAATGAGTGGATGGATGGATGGATGGATGGGTGAAAGAAGGTGGATGATTGGATAAAAGGGCGGATAAGTGAAATATTGGATAGATGAATGAAAGGGAGAGAGGGTGGATGATGGATGAATGAAAGGAGGGATTGAGTGAAAGGGTGGATGGAATGAAAGGGTGGATGGTATTAAGGAGGGAAAGGGTTGATGGCTAGATGAGGGAAAGGGTTGATGGCTAGATGAGCGAAAGGATTGATGGATGAGTGAAAAGGTGGATAAAGAGATGGATGAGTGAAAAGATGAATGAATAGGTTTAAGGATGGATGGATTGGTTTGGATACGAAGGGTGGACAGACGGAATGGTGAAAATCAACTGAATGATGGATGAAAAACTGAATAGACAACAGAATGTGAAGGGTAAATGGTGGACATCAGCATGTAAATGGTTGGATGAAAGGATAGATCGATAGAAGAGATATCTTCTGGGGAGGGTCATGATGATTTGCTTCATTTGCTTGGTGCCATAAGAGTTTTGGTTCGAAGTGGGGGTATTTTCAGTTTCTTCCTACTCACTTGCTCAAAAATATATAGTATTGTGCCAAACAACAGCAATTAACAGTATGGCATTAAGAAGGTGCAACTATTGCAAATTAAGGAAATGTTAACATATTATTGTATTTCTCTTTCATTTTGTGTAATAACCTGCTTTGTTTATATAAACACATTTATCATGTGTTTTGGTGTGTGCTGCAACTATCATGGAAGTTAACCGCCCACTCACTACAACTCTACCTCATTTTAATGAATACCTGCACTTATTTTTTCCCATTTAAAGCACTGACTACAGCTAACATGCCAGATGAGAGTATAATTGAAAACAAGCACCAACACAATTAAAATCGACTTACGTTGCACTGGGACTTTAAACTCCAAAGATAAGACATTATTAAATAAAATATTTGTCCAAAAGGCCACATTCACTTGAAAGAGTACCCAACCTGTTCCAAAGTCGAAGGACGAAAATGCTGGACTTGACTTGTCTTTTTAAAAGAAAAATGTTGCTGTCAATTCAATTTCACTGCAGAAATGTTCTAGTCTTGCCCCAAGTGCAAACAGAAAAGTGCAAAGGTTCTTGCTTAGCCTTTGTTGACAAATGTAGGTTCTGTTATACGTCCCTGGAAAGGCGTTCTACTCTCGAAAAGATGTTAACTTTATCTAGACCATTCCAAAAACACACCTTCACATCACCCGCTTGAGTAACCTTCACTATTGCCCTTAAAGTCCAGCCACAACATAGGTAAGGCTCTGCACTGCTCGCTCAACCCTAATACCCACAAGCAAAACCCCATGGCTGTCGTAAATCCAAAAGCATAGATGTCTTACTGGCCAGCCACCTACAAAATACAGCAGCTTCTTGAGCTTTGGCAGCGTAGTCCACACCTCCAACGCCGGACTCTGCGCATCATATCATCCAACCAAATAGCTTTTGCTTCTTGGAACCAAACAATCTATGTAGGTCTTGAGATGTGCCTACATTTCCGTCCTTTCCTCTATCGCCATTTTGGTCATAGGTATATGTATTGATGAAGGTGAGTCATTCTGAAAGACCCGAGCCCAGCATCTGTCAGACGAGGGGCCTGTCCCCTGCTCAACCCTTGGGCTCCTGCGCATATTCTAGTACTCACCTAGTAAGCTTCTATACATTGAAATACTCCACCTCCCGGCTTCCAAATTTCCATCTCCTTCCCAAAAACAAGCTACTTATATATATTTTTGATTTTTTTAAATAAATGTTTTTATTGTGCTATACACAATATATTATTTGACCTTTTCCATCTCCCATCACGTTAATTAGTACGCACCGGCTCATTCTTAATGCATAGTTTCAATAGGATACTCCATCCCAACCTCCCTTCCTTACCTACTACTCTAAGTCTAATCCGGATGGTTAGCAGAGCGAGACTAACCGACCATGTTTTCTAACCTTTTAAGAGGTCCAGATTCCTCTCAGAATCCTTCCCTCATTTTAATGTCCCTGTCCTATTCTTTTCTTCGCTCTCCAGCCTACATCATGTCTCAGTTGTACTTTCCCACTCAGTTTCTGTCTAGCCAACCAGGCGCATAAGTCTTCCTTCACAGAAAGCTCCACCCAATGGCATACAAGCATTCTAGCACATGTACACACAGACTTACTCTGAGGCAGTGTTTCCGATGCACATATCAATTTACAAGCAAGTAATGTACTATTCAAAGACCCTCAGGTGCCTGTGCCCAACATCATCCTTGCCCATTACCCCTTCAAATCTCCACATTCCCAGGGTTCTGCACAGTACGTTGTTGGTTCTGTGCACACCCACAAGTGCTGGCTCTCTTCCAAACTTCCCGGATTCCGTCTGATAATGGCAGCATGCAGCACAGCTTTTTTACAATCCAACAAAGGAGGGCAGGGCATATAAAAACAAGCAGTGGCAAAGCCAAAAGGGCTCACCTATACAAGAGCTATTGACTTTTGCAATGCGTTTTTGCCATATTGTACACCAGTGTGGCTGCTGTTCCGCATGGCTAAAAGTTAGTGGTGCAGAGTGGAGTGGGGGAGTAGAGTGTCAAAGTGGAGTGGAGGAGTAGAGTATCATAAATTGGGGAAGTAGAGTGTCGTAGAGTGAAGATTGGGGAGTACAGGGGCATAGAGTGGAGATTGGGGAGTACAGTGTCCTAGAGCTGAATAGAGTTCAGTGGTTTAGGGGCAGAAAGTTTCATAGAGTGCAGTGTCATGGAGGGAAGAGGGTGGAATAGGGGGAGTGGGTTGAGGTAGTGGGGTGGATTGAATTGGAGTAGCGTAGAGTGGGATTAATTTGATTAGGGTAAAGTAAAGTGGGTGGAGTGGGGTCGACTGGATGGGGTAGATTGGGGTGGATTGAAATGGGGTGAAGTGGCTTGGATTGGGGTGGGGTGGGTTGGATTGGATGCACTGGATGGTTGTGGGGTGGATTGGACTGGAGTGTGGTGGACTGGAATAGACTGGCTTGGATTTGACTAGAGCGGGGTGGATTGGACTAGAGCGGCTTGGATTGGACTAGAGCGGGGTGGATTGGACTAGAGCGGGGTGGTTGGACTAGCGAGGGGTGGATTGGACTAGAGAGGGGTGGATTGGATTAGAGAGGGGTGGATTAGACTAGAGAGGGGTGGATTGGACCAGAGCGGGGTGGATTGGACCAGAACGGGGTGGATTGGACTAGAGCGGGTCGGATTGGACTAGAGCGGGGTGGATTGGACTACTAAAACGGGGTGGATTGGACTACTAGAGCAAAGTGGATTGGGCTACTAGAGCGGGGTGGATTGGACTACTAGAGCGGGGTGGATTGAACTGGGAAACATCCTTTAAGACGCAACTTTCACCATGCAGTGCTTTTACATCGCAACTTTTACAACGCAAACCATTACAATGCTTTCGCTTGGGGGTGCTCTAGGATAGGGAATAGATTTAATTTTTTATCCAACACCTTCCCTACTATCCACGGGGACTGGAGTTGGAATAGTAAATTAAACTATTCACTATCCAGCACCCCTCAACACTATGCGCTGTAAAGGCATGCGTTGTAAAAGTTGCGATATAAAAGCATGCGTGGTAAAAGCATGCATTGTGATGTCATACATCCATTGGACTAGAGCTGTTACAATTATGCATGGTCTGTGCTGAACGTTGTCAGGTCCGAACCTGATTTGCCTCTCTCAGGACTACATTTCCCAGAATGCCAAGAATTACTTCCGGGGCATGGCGGCAATGTGTTAACATGCTTCTGGCTAGAGAGGCAGGGATTTATAGAATCCTTTTGCAGTTGGCTGATGCTAATTATTCCTTTCTGTGGGAGAAGACGAAAGATCGAGAGCGGAGAGTTTCCTGTGGTTGCGTAAGGGTGCTACGGCACCAGTTCGGTCTGTTGGTGATCCGTGCATTTGGTTGGGTTATTATTACCCGCCGGATCGTATCTTCTCTGTTCTGGTTGTAAGAGGTCCAGTTTGTGCAGTACTCCTGGTCGTGGAGGTAACGGCCCGAGTACCTGCACCTTGTTTCTTGTATTGACGAAGCCATGACGGAAATGGCATTGGGGTTTATGCTCTGGCCGAAGCCGTGTTGAGAAACGGCATGGTATTTCGCCCATTGGAATTTTAGTCGATGCCGTGACGGAAACGGCAGGATACTTTGGAGGCTTTTTTCTTATCTTTAAATCAGTGGGGGGTTGGATCACTTGTCCTGCCAACCTGGATTACTCAGGTATTCGGTACGTCCCTCTGTAAAAAACCCTCATACACTCGAGATGGAATCGTAGGTAGCGGTATATCTTGATTCTCCGCTGAATTTATCGAGTGTCTGCATAATCACAGGGTTCTTTGGTATGCAGCCTCCGCCCGGAGGTAGTCATCCAAGGTTGTGTGCAGTAGTGTCCAGTGATTGGTGAAAGTGGTGAATTTAAAATAACTCGAAGAGCCAGAGCGTGAATTTTATTATTCTGGGTTCGAGCTAGTGAAGTTGAAAATATCTTTGGTATGTGTTTCTGAGAATTCTTAGGGTTCTCTTCGCTACCTATTTTCGTGGGTTAAAAGGTCGACATGTTTCAGCCCTTGTTCGTCAAAGTGATCGTCGGGCTTTCTTCAGGACCAGGTGAGGAGGTGAGAAGGGATCTTTAATATCCCCTTCCCATTGAGGTCAATTTTTGTGCCTCCGCACGTGTTAATACGTGCTTCCACGGGTGCCTTGGGAGTCTGTTGGGAGGTCTTATCTGTAGATCCTCCTTTGCGCCTTGTGCTGACTCTGCCGTCCAGGACCCGGTCATGGACGGCAGAGTCAGCACAAGTCGACCTTTTAACCCACGAAAATAGGTAGCGAAGAGAACCCTAATAATTCTCAGAAACGCATACCAAAGATATTTTCAACTTCACTAGCTCGAACCCAGAATAATAAAATTCACGCTCTGGCTCTTCGAGTTATTTTAAATTCACCACTTTCACCAATCACTGGACACTACTGCACACAACCTTGGATGACTACCTCCGGGCGGAGGCTGCATACCAAAGAACCCTGTGATTATGCAGACACTCGATAAATTCAGCGGAGAATCAAGATATACCGCTACCCACGATTCCATCTCGAGTGTATGAGGGGTTTTTACAGAGGGACGTACCGAATACCTGAGTAATCCAGTTTGGCAGGACAAGTGATCCAACCCCCCACTGATTTAAAGATTTGAGCCAAAGGAAACTGGTTGGATTGTTAATTTCCTTGTCCCCCCCCCCTTTGATTGAAGAAGGCTTTTTTCTTATGACATTTGTTCATCTACCTGCATATCTATTCATCATTTGACTCATTATTATTGTGCATTGTTACTGTGGATACCATGTATAGAGGACAACATTTTCATTGATTCCATGTTTTCTTTCATGCCTTGTTGTAACAGGGATCATACGGAATTGGTGAGGATACCACCTGTGAAATATTTACAAGCATATGAAATGGTGGGTATTTATGAAGGATACAGAGAAGTTTATAAACAATAGATCAGCACAGAGAGGTTATTAACTCTCCTCTTGTTTCATTAGATTCAAGGTAACGGCGCATTGTTTTTGGAACCAAGGAAAAGGGTCCACACCGTTTCTAGGAAAAACCTAGGAAAATGTTGCCAAGTTATTTTTCTTTACAGGTACAGGATAATGGTACAGAAGAGTTTTTATGATCTGGTATATGATCTAATTAAAGCTTTGTGCTAATTGTATATTCTTTTCTCAGATGTCCCTCCTTGCTCTCCTCATCCTTTCCTTCCCTCGCATGATCATATCAACCTTCTGTGCAATAAGAGCAAACAGAGTTGAGACAGTCAAGACGTGGATCCCTTTTGTGCATCAAATCAACTCAGAGGTATCATCTGACTGATTGAAGCTATCAAAGCCGACAAGAGCAGGGTGGATTGAACTAGAGTGGGATGGATTGGACTGGAGTGGGATGGATTTGACTAGAGTGGGATGGATTTGACTAGAGTGGGATGGATTTGACTAGAGTGGGATGGATTTGACTAGAGTGGGATGGATTGGACTAGAGCAGGGTGGATTGAACTGGAGTGGGGTGGATTGAACCGGGGTGAGGTGGATTGGGGTAGACTGGATTAAAGTGAAGTGGGGTGAATTGGAGTGGTGTGGGGTGAACTCAGTGGGATGCATTGGAGTGTGGTGAACTGAAAAGGGGTGGATTGGATTGGGGTGTGGTGGGTTGGACTGGAGTGGGTTGGATTGAGGTGGATTTGAGTGAGTTGGGGTGGGGTGGATTGCATTGAGGGGGTGGAGTGAATTGGATTGAGTGGGGTGGACTGGATTGGATGGGGTGGACTGGATTGGATTGGGGTAGGCTGAAGTGGGGGACTGAAGTGGGCTGGGCTGGAGGTGGTGGACTGGATTGGAGTTGGGTGGGGTTGATTGGATTGTGTTGGAGTGGATTTGATTGAGTGGGCTGGAATTGGGTGGATTGGATTGGGGTGAGGTGGATTGGGCTAGGGTGGAATAGATTGTGGTGGGGTGAGGTGGATTAGAATGGGTGGAGTGGATTGGACTGAGGTGGCTTGGATTGGTATGGGTGGTGTGGAATGGAGTTGGGGGTGTTTTTTGGAGTGAGGTGGATTATTTTGAAATGGGATGGGTTGCAGTGGAATGGATTTGCTGTGGTGGATTGTAGTGGATTGGATTAGAGTGGAGTGGATTGAAGTGGGGTGGGGTGGGGTGGACTGGATTGGAGTGGGTTGGATTAAGGTGGTTTTGACTTGGAACAATAGGATTACATTGGCGTGTGGTGGATTAAGGTGGACTGAAGTGAGGTGGGGTGGATTAATGTGGATTGGAGTATGGTGGATTGGATTGGAGTGGGGGGATTTGAATGGAGTGAATTTAATTTGAGAGGGTAGATTGGGTTCTATTGGAGTGGGCTGGGTAGGATTGGAATGGGTTGTATTGGATTCAAATGGGCTAGGTTGGATTGGATTGGAGTGGGTTGGATTGGGTTGGGTTAAGTTGGATTGGGGTGGAAGGAATGGGCTGGAATTGATTTGAGAAGGTGGATTGAGTTTGATTGGATTGGAGTGAACGGGTAGGATTTGAAGGGGTTGGATTGGAGTGGATAGAACTGGCGTGGAGTGGATTGGACTGGAGTTTGGTGGGGTGGATTGGTGTTTGTGGAGTGGTATGTGGTGAATTGGGATGGGGTGCAGTGAGGTGAATTGGGATGGAGTGTGGTGCATTGGAGTAGGGGGGATTGGAGTGTGGTGGATTATTCTGGATTAGAGTAGGGCAGATTGGAGTGGGGCAGATATTTTGGGTTTGAGTGGGGTAGATCGTTTTGGATTGAAGTGCAGCAGACTGGACTGGAGTGGAGTGGAGTGGAGTGGGGTGGGGTGGAGTGGGGCAGATTGTTTTTGTATTGGAGTGGAGCAGGTGGAGTAACACAGATTGCTTTGTATTGGAACTGGGCAGATTGTTTCGGATTTGGAGCAGAATGTTTTGGATTGGAGTAGGGCAGAGGCAGATTGTAGTGGGGCAGATTGTTTTGGAATGGAGTGGGGCGAATGGAGTGGGGCAGACTTGAGTGAGGTGGGTTGTTTTGGATTGGGGCAGATTGTTTTGGATTGGAGTGGGGCAGACTGGAGTAGGTCGGACAGGAGTGGGGCAGATTTTTTCGGACAAAAGTAATGGATCCATGCTCCTGGGGAGGGATAAACACACAAAGAAGAATGACGCCTCCAGCAACTAACCAATAAAAAGCACAGAAATGAGAGTGAGATTGAGACAACCAATGGGTAGGTAAGGGGCAGGCTCTAAACCCACTGTAAAATAACAACAAGATCAACGAGACAGTGCATGTGCTGTCTAACTGAGACCCCAAAACATGTCTGTGTATTTGTTATAAGCAGA
This sequence comes from Lissotriton vulgaris, assembly GCF_964263255.1. Classification (NCBI taxonomy): domain Eukaryota; kingdom Metazoa; phylum Chordata; class Amphibia; order Caudata; family Salamandridae; genus Lissotriton; species Lissotriton vulgaris. Next base: position 273,054,201 of record NC_141700.1, read on the forward strand.
GTAGTCAGAGCACAATGGGACGGCATCAGACAGCTCAACTTGAGGTCTGTATTGAACATGTATTATGGATTAGGTGAAGAGATAAAAGCCTTATATGTTTGCCCCAGTTGATGAAATTATTGATCTTTGCACCAACTCTCTTTGCAAGAAATTGCATATATTCGTTTTAGAATGAATATATCAATCACTAGCGCACATCTCAATGTACATTTCTATCAGGGCAGGATTTTGCATGTATTGAAAGGATACAGACGCCCAGTCAGTGTCCAGCTGCAAAATAAAATTTAAAACTCTATGTTCATCCTGAAAACAATATTTTTCAATCTACTGTCGAGGGCAGGCCTTCTGACTCGAGTGCTAGAATATTAGTTTATTTTCAGATTGCTTTGGGACTCTCTCACAGAGCAGGTAAATTATGAATGTGGTTATGTTAATGTGCCTGTATGTGACGCATTCAGTTGCTCAATAGGTGTATGTAGGGCACTTAAAGAGTGGTAGTTTGAACACATTGGGAGTCCGGACAGATTTTCCAAGTAACCAGTGGAAATTGTGGCGGCTGCATTAGGGTTCTCCACATAAGCTGAAGAAAGGAAACCAGTTGTTGACCACTAAAGAAGGATTTACAACTCCACCAAAAATATAAGAGCAAATTTCAATTAGCCATACAAAACACGAGTGCATGGATCATGATATGGTCTTCCTATCAAATGCACCGGAACAAATGAAAGGAAAAAAAATGATCTCAACAGCTGTGTCCTTTCTTTCTTGGAAGAGACGAGAACCACCATTTTACTACAATTTTAATCTTAGGTCCAGGCCGTGCTCTGGGCAGGTCATTGAAAACCTTGGCTTTCATCTTGATGACAAACTCCTTGTCTATACAAGTCCATAAGAATTTCTTCTTGCTTATTTCAATGTAAGATTCTTAAACAAATCTTTCCTCTTCTGCCTACTGACTTCCAGAAGATAGTGACTCAAGCTATCATTCTCTCTAGGCATGACTAATGCAATTGCCTCTTTCTGGAGGCCTCTGTGAAATGGGTTAACAACAAGTTGCAATCACTCCAGAACTTGTCTAGCTGTAATATATATGGAGTAGGAAGAAGTGATCACGTAACCCCTTACAGATGTGCACATCATTGTCTTCCAGTGGAAAATCAGATCCACTTTAAGTCAGTCTGTCGAGATCATCAAGCCATAGACTTGGCCCAAAGTACGTCCAGGGCTAATTCTATTTATATATGCCTTCTTGTGCTGGCCACTCAATGGCATACCATAAGTTGTCATTGCACCGTTTAAGAAAACACAGTGTGGCTGTGAGCTTTTAGCCGACTCTGTTAAACAGATAAAACAGCATCTTCATTTTATAAAACAATTGAAAACTTTCCTCTTCGAGTGATGTAGTACTCTGGCCTTTATACAGTCCCCTGAAGTAATTGTTGCTTGTAGTGCAGTAAGATTTTCCTGCTCTATACATTCAATTAACATAACATAAGGTGGTAACTGTTTCAACCAAGAGCAACTTAGCAGGGTTCATATACCTTGAAGTCATGAACCTTCTGCCTGCACCTTCAAACTCATAAGAACCTCATGAGACCTAGATTCAGAAGGGGTGCATTGTACAACTACACCAAGCAGGTGCTTGTGAGGATACAGATGCAATACAGTCATTAGCCAAGGACTGACACCCTAGTGCAGGGTTCTTAATCTTTCGACTCCTATGGAGCCCCACTTAATCACTACTGGGACCTGGGGACCCCCACTAAATCGTTATTAGAAACAGAGGACCCCAACTGAGTAATTACTTGAAGCAAGGGGACACCGGCCAAAGAATTTCACTATTTGGAACTGTAAAAAAAATAATTTGAAAATCCAGAAACAAGCATTCATCAAACAAGTATACAAATGAAATATTTCATTTAATTCACATACAAATAATAAAGAAACGACATTTGAATGGGAAGGTTGAAGCTTTTCTAAATTCAATTGAGGCCACTCGTTGTCAATGCCATATTCTTTTTGATGCACTTACACTACTCCCTTCACCAATCAGATGATACTGCCATAATTTTAAGCTTCCAATAATTAGTACCTGCATATTTACAGAACGTGTTAAAATGGTCAATTGTACATTTTGCAAATATATATATATATATATATATATATATATATATATATATTACACACACAATATTAATCTGTTAATATATTTTAATTGTCTAAGCAGTTGTGGACCCCCTGAGTAGGCTTGGCGGACCCCAAGGGGTCCCCAGACCACAGGTTAAGAACCACTGCCCTAGTGGATACCAGGGTAGCATGGTCTGCACGAAAAAATACAGCTCTCTAAATGATGAAGAACACAGGGGCCTTGGCATCAGTCATTCTAAAAGTCACTGCCTGGATGCTGGTGCCTGGCGTTCGGACTACCATGCCGGCTTTAAACGCACTGGAGGCTGTAGTCTTGGAGAAACTGGCACAAGACAAGCACTGCTCGACAGAAATACCTCTGAACTACTCCATAAACTCTCAGAATATCTAGCCTTGCTCGCCTGACTTCCAACGACATGTATGATATAGAAAAAAAAATAAGTCATACATGGAAATATGAACATGCTAAAAAAATGAAAAATAGCGTTGGTCTCCGACTAGTTCGTGCAGAGTCAAGTTTTGGCAGAGAATAGCATTTCCGATCCCGGCCAGCAGCCAACAGAACGGAGGTGGGAAAGAATGGGCAGAAGTGTAGGAGGGGTCAGGCAGCGACGTAACGCAAACTAAAGGGGTCAGCCTTCGGAATGAGAGAGTCTCCCTACCGCAAGGATAGTCTCTGTCCTTGGGCTAAATCGAGCCCCTCTGGGCCATCTGGAGGGTTGGGGCCACCCCTTCCGCTTCAGGGCTGAAGGGGTCTGCGCTACGTCCCTGGGCCAGGAGACATCCGTGACAAGGGGTTCAGAACAGATCAAATAAGTCATCTCGCTGCCTGGTTTCTCAGATGACTGGACTAGTTTTGTATCCTGGTCTAAAAGTGGTTCTGCTTCCAACACATACAAAAGTAACCTAAGGAATGCCAGAACATTCGTATGCTTATACGGATTAATCATTAACAGACCTGGGCTACTGTGAATTGGCATCGATGATTTAACTCGAAGATGGCGAGATAGGCTGAGCTGGTGGAAGGCGAACTGTAAATATTTTTAGAGAGGTGTAAGCCACCTGGAAGCATGTATGAGTAGAACAGATGAGAAGCACTAGCTTGTTGCCACAAAAAGGGTTCGACCAGTAAGTAATGTCTCTCTCTCTCCCAACATTAATGGCGTCCTTCATGGGACGTATGGGGCCAACCAAGCGCTTTTGTAGGCGAAACCTGGAAACTAGAATGCTGTGGGTTAGCCTAACACAGGAAAAGGAATGTGTCTTGCGATGTATAATTATAAATATGGTGACAAGGAAAGCATACTTTTTTTAAAGCATGTGTAGCTTATTAGAAAATGACATGACATGCCTCCTAATTAAAAACAGAACAGTGCAAGAAGACAGTAGCAAATATCTGCCTTCACCATGAAACCAAAAAATGTTACCGACGGATAGTGCGGGGCCTCCTATGCCTGAGCGGCATCCAGGTGAGGTGAGGTGCCTTCACCCATCAGTCAGGGATTCACTATAGTGCGAGTGAGTCGGAGGGTGACAATATATGGTCATTACAGGTTGTACCGTTCTGAACCATTTCAGTTCATTAACATTTTTTGGTTTCATGGTGAAGGTGGTGAACCTTTTTCACTAGTAAGAGTGCAACGAGTATAAGAACAGAGGCCCTGATGAATGCCGAGGGATTAGATACCCATTAGGCAGAAACATGTTGGCCCCTCTACAGGCAGATATTTGTTACTGTCTTCTTGCACTGTTCTGTTTTTAAATAGGAGGCATGTCATGTCCATAGAATAAAGTTGTACAAAGGAGGGCATCCCATCCTATTTTAAGTCACATTTTCTGTTGTGTTGCACCTTTTTTTCTAACCATCAAGAGATCAGTCATTACGGATGTTTCATGAATATTGGTGGACCAAATCCTAAGATATCAACACTGTGTGGTTCAGTCCCTATGATCAAGGGACTAGCCTTTCACACACCTGGGTTTGGCCAGATGATATGGCTGATCACTATGTCTTCTTTGATGGAAACCCTATATCATCGGTTTGGGACTGGTCAGCCACTTATGGATATTCTATAATGTATCGATCTCTCTTTCATTGTGAGTCCACTCCTTTTATCTATGTCTTCATTCTTTCACTATCCTTGTGATTCACACACGTTGAGATCTAGGCGACTCTGAAATGATAGTGTAGCTATAACAGTTAGCTAATAGACCCCCTGTGTTTCTTATGTTATATATTCAGTTGGAGCTGGGGATAAAACCAGGTGCGGGTTGTTAAACTCTATATCCCTTGGACCCCCTTTCTGAAACTTCTGTTGTGTTTATCTATATTAGAACATTGGAATGTTGGGAGCTCCATTGAAGACAATCGAGTGCTCCCTGCTTCTACGGCCCGGTAAAGGCCCACAGAGCCACATTCCAATGTTTTACAAAGGCCTTGCAGAGCTCGAGGGGATTTAAATCCCCTCTAGCTTCGAGAAGCCTTTGTTTTATTTGTTAGAACATTCTGCCCTCTAGTGGCATAAAGTTCTAATAGCCTTATAGACCATCCTAGCAGGGCTATACTGGCTATTAAAGTCCAGCTCCCTTGTTAAAGTCCCTCGCCATCGGCTCGGGCCTTTAACACAGGGGGCGGGCCTTTAATAGCCTGTAAAGCCCTCTACGGCGGGCTATAAGGCTATAAAAAAGAATTGTCTGGGCTACTATGCTATTCTATTAGTTAATTTGTGATTGTCCGAACTGCTTCGCTGTGGCATTCCTATTATTTAAAGTAATTTTCCTGCTTTTGGCCAGAACTTTTCACAGTTTGGGTTGCAAATGAGGGTGAATACCGCTGATCTTCGAAACTCTTATTAATTTTAACATGTGCACTCGCCATTCCGTGGCTTATCTCTCCCCCTTAACTCCACAACCAAGTGTAACTTCCCTGTTTTATTAACCTTCTTCTACAAGTTCTTATTAATTAGTAGACCGTTACTGATTATGTTTTATTTTACAAACTTAAAGTTTAACTGAAACAAATGAAGGGACGGAATGCTGAATGATTAAAGCATTCTCCCTCAGCAAAGAAATCTGGGTTAAATTCATCGTTCTTTTGCCCACTACGCCACCCCAGTTTGGACTCAGCCATGTGCAAATCAGTCTTGACCCTGTGCCTCATGGAAACAGTCCAGACCAAACTTTTAAATATTTTTCACATTTGCACCGTAGGTCCTGTATTTTAATCGAGACATGACATTTCATTGATGGCTCCCCTGTTACCTCAGAGTATTTAGGGCTGGTAAGAGCCATAATTCTTTAAGGGGATCACATTTCCTAGTGCTCTTTTGCTAGCCTGCTGTTTCTCTGCTTGGTCTATTGTGAAAACAATACTTCAAAACGTCAACAAAAATTCAGTGATTATGTATCCAAAAATGCCTGGGCCTTCTGCTAAAACATTTTACTAGACGCACTCAAATAACATCAGTCCATTATAAAAACAGCACACCGCAAAATTCCCCCCAAAATAAGCTGCAGTTGCACCGAGATAATACCTGCTTTGAAGTAGCCATAAACTGACACACAGGCACTGTATATTAAACTAATACAAATATTTAAGTGAACATGAACATTATATTCACAGGAAAGGGGTGAACATTCTTCAATAAAAAGCATAGTCCTGGGACGAAAATCACATTAAAGCAATTGTAAAAATGAATTTTGTGAAGCCAAGTGGATTATCCCAAAATGAGTCATGACAAGGTTTTGATTAACATATTCATCTCTGCACAACAGCAACAAAGCTGGCAAATCTCCTTAATTTCCCATTGAGGGAGAAGACAGAGCTGTACCAGAAAGTCAAAATTAAATAGGAAAGCCATTTTTTAAAAAAATTCGAGAACGGGAGGGCTTTTTTTACCTACGAAAACATACTATTTGGCGATGTGCTTTATAACCATGGTGGAGAAAATGTCAATCTTAGGTCCAATGATAATTAAATTTTTATGCTTTGTGCCACAGCAAGCCTCTGTCATTTACATAGAATAATAGATGGGTACTGTTAGTAACAGGGATGTTGACCTCCCCGTAGCTCACAGTTACCCATCTACAATTCTATGCACTTGGCGTGGCTCTTATATTTTTAATCCAGTAATTGACTGCTATCCCACTACAACAGGGGGTCACAGAGCAACTGTTGCTGTGTAAACAAAGGAATTACAGGGATGTTTTTTACCTGGCGCTCTAAATGACATCATAGGCAACTCGAGCTTTACCCTTGTCTAACTGATACCACTCAGAACCGATAGGCAAAAAACCATTAGCATAATTCATTGTTACCCATTTATAATACTATATACAACATTTCGAAGGTTTAAACTTCCACTAGCCCAACAGCAAGTTTTGCAAATGGATTCTTATGCAGAGAGGGTGTAGGCAGCAGAGTATAGTCTACTGTATACAGAGAACAAAATACACCGAAATCAGAAGAGCTATCCACAATAATGTATCTATAGTTTTATATTATACAATCATAGTGCTCATGCTAGAACTTGTTGACTAGATGTGCCAAATTATAATCTGCAACAACACTTCGTTCCACAACTGTATAATTAACGTTCTCCGAAATTAAAGTAAATCATCACAGTATTTGAAATCGCTGTTGACTGCAGCATAAACAAGAGGGTAAACACAATGGAGAAATTGAAAGGGACTGGGCAGCAGGAGCTAAGAACAGGACGAAAGTAATAATGTCTAGAATAGAAATTGCGGTAAATTAGAAAGCAAGAAAGACTCTGTATAACTGAATGAAAAGACGATAAGGGTGATGCCTAAAATGCAACAGGTGAAAGTAGAAACAGAGGGGAGGATTACACGGGAGGAGCATGAATAAAAAAAGGCACAAGTGAAAAGAAGTGTAAGTGAAAAAATCGTGAAGTAAATAAGGGGGCAGAACGAAAACGGTGAGGCAGAGTGAATAGGAGCGTATAAGAAAAAGAGGATGCTAGTGAAAACGAAGGTTCATAAATTCGTTGATGGAAGGTGTTGAGGAAAGGTGGGTGAAAGGAAGGGCGCATAATGACATTTTTTAAGCTACACGTTTAAATGGAAATAGGAGGAAATGAGTGAGAGTGGCTGGTGTCCGAGGTGGCAACATTGAGGTTCCGTTATATAATTAATTGGTGATGTGTACATAACAGGGAGAAGATCGAAAGACAAAAAAAGAGATGTGTGGGCAGTCCAAATGGAGATAAAATATGGAAAAGAATGTGGGGGTGCCAAAAAATAAAGAGTGTAAGTGGATGAAATTATGATATTAGTGAAATGACAGGAAATCGATGGAAATGGAACGGAGAAAAGGGTAGAAAAGCAATTACGAGTAGACTGCTTAGAAGGAGGAAGAGACTGTCATGGGGCTATAAACAGGGAAGCAGGGGAGACTCTTGGGAGGATAAAGATGAGGGCAGACGGGAGACGGGGAGCTGTTCACCTGTCAGAAGCGGGCGCCAGGCTCACACCGCTCAGCGCTGCAGCGGTCTCCTGCTGCTCCCAGACATACACAGCCACCATGGCACCTTCAGCCCCGGTTTCCCCGTAGGCCACCCCAGGAGGTGCAGGGTGCTCGTAGTCCCCTTACAGGACCAGGGAGAAGAGCACCGCAGGCTGTCTCTCTGCGACTCTGCACCGCTGCAGATGCGAGTAGCCTACCATGTTGGGTGGGGAAGTTTCGGAGCTGTCCAGGCACATCAGCTGACACAACAAGTCAGCCATCTTAGGTGAGGACGGCCGTCAGCTTTCCAGTGGTCTAACTATTCAAGTACACTCATCTATCCGTAACTCCCGGCAGCGTTCGTATTAGGGTAATATCATTCTGTCCTCTGCAGCTAACTACGCATCATCAGGCGACAACATTCTGGAAACTTGGAGTCCGTAACCTGACTCAACAAATTGACCTTCTTGGGTGGGAAATCGCCGAAAGTGTCACATCCTTCAGGCACAACAGGTTGGCCATGTTGAGTTGGGAAGCTCGGCATCCAGTGTGACACATCTGCTCCCATTTAAAAGCTAGGCAATGGTAATTTCTGTCTGCTGTTCAATACACGAGCGACAAAAGGGAGGAAGAGCGAAAGCAGTATAGTGCTGGCGTAATCGAGTAACAAGCATTTACAATGCAATGGTTTTGCCTTTGTTAAAGTTAGAGCTATTGGCATTGCTCTTGACATTATATTTATTTATGTTTTTTTAACATAAATAAATGGCATTGCCATTTACAATGCCACTAGCTTTATCTCTCGTAAATGACACACACAAACACACACAGAGCCCCCCACACACACACCCATACAGAGCACACCCACACAGCCCCCCACACACACAGCCACACAAAGCTTCCCACACACACAGCCACACAAAGCTTCCCACACACACAGCTACACAGAGCCCTCCACACACACCCACACAGCACAAGCAGGCAACAGGGGCACACGGAGGCACAAGCAGGCAACAGGGGCACATGGAGGCACAAGCAGGCAACAGGGGCACAGGGAGGCACAAGCAGGCAACAGGGGCACGAAAACGGAGACACAAGCAGGCAACAGGGGCACGAAAACGGAGGCACAAGCAGGCAACAGGGGCACACGGAGGCACAAGCAGGCAACAGGGGCACACGGAGGCACAAGCAGGCAACAGGGGCACGAAAACGGAGGCACAAGCAGGCAACAGGGGCACACGGAGGCACAAGCAGGCAACAGGGGCACACGGAGGCACAAGCAGGCAACAGGGGCACACAGAGGCACAAGCAGGCAACAGGGGCATGAAAACGGATGCACAAGCAGGCAAGAGGGGCACGAAAAGTGAGGCACAAGCAGGCAACAGGGGCACGAAAACTGAGGCACAGGCAGGCAACAGGGGCACACGGAGGCACAAGCAGGCAACAGGACTGGCACATGACACTGAGAAATAAGGATCTAGTAAAGAGAATGAATAAAAACAACTGTCATCACTAAACAAAATACATTTTTCCTCTGTGCATTGCTGACTTATGGTCCAATATCTAAGCACACGGTTTCCCAGTTCTGACTCCCTAGCTACTAATGCAACCTGACTCTGCTTTACAATACAAGCCAGCACAACACTCCTTCATTGACTCCAGCAATGGATCTACTATGAGCTCTGTCAGTCTGACCCATCTGAATCCTAGTTCTCATTTCAAAATTAGGATCCAAGACAGCTTTGTGCCAATGCATCATTATAATCACTTGGCCCAGTGAAAGAAATGATATTTTCCAAAAGTGCCGTAAACACAGACAATGCACGCAACCACATAAACACAAATCAGTCTACATTTTAAGACAATTACTACTCTGGAAGTGGGAACTAGTACAGGGATCCTAAGCAGAGCTCAATCAGTGCACACGTGATACCTCTACTGTTTATGATCGCAACTGAGGCAGATGAAAGCTCAAAGTTTCTACTTGATTCACATAACACCAAGAGCACACACAATAAGGTCTACACAAAAGAAGATGGCTGGCAAGTGTATGCTGTATCTTTGGCTCCTAGGATTTGCACCTAGTGGCCCTTAGATGACAATCTTCGCTTGTATGTCAACAGATTATTCACTCACTAAACCAAAGAAAGCACCATCAACTAAAAGCCATGTATAACATTTTACTGCAGCGACAGGTTAAAGCTCTGCAGTTAGTACATTCCCACCAACGTTACTGAGTGCCGAAACAACAGTGGAAATCTCGCTCAGATCCACAGTGAACATAACTAACGGGCCCCGCGCTAGTTAGTGACCCTTGTCCCCAGAATTGTTCATCCTATGCTCCTGGCTCAAACACACTACTCCACAGGATACCAGTCTTTCGATGCAATGATACAATATCAATTTCAAGGCTTTCGCTTAGCCTACGTATCCTGAAGCTGGTGTATCACGGATCACGGATGCAGCATTGGCAAGAACAATACCTTCACAGCAGGACTTACCTTCATTTGGAATAAAGATGGATAATGTCCCTAAACAGCAGGGAAATATGGTGTCAGAACTCCTCTCCAGTGAAACGGGCCGTGTATTTGTCCTGGAATGGGGGGGGGGGGTTCATTGATAAAGCAGTGTTTACTCACTGTTGTGTCACGTATGACCCTGATAATCGGGAAGTCAGAATTCAACCCAGCAGTGTGCGTGTGCATGCATGCGCGTTAGGCTGACTTGCTGGGAGTATGGGAGGGAAGTGCACGGCGCGGCGCAGGACGGAACGTGTGCGTTCGCACACCCAAATCTGCCTTCAAAAGCTTGTGACAGTTTCTTGTCCTCATTCCCCCGTGTCCGATAACTATAAGTCTCCGACCCTGGACGCATCCTTCGGATGTGAATTCCAGGGCGAGACCTAAAAATGATTTGCATACTTAGCATTTTTCATCATTTATTTACGTGTCATTCTAAAATACACCTTTTTATCACACAATAATAAAGGAAACGGTGAATCTTCATATTATTCGTTCATCTCTGAATTAAACACTTTATCAGTTCGGGTGTTTCATTATGCAGGCATTATTTTCATTTGACATATTTTGAAAGTTACCCTCAGTACATTTTCTAGGTTAACTATATTTAGTTTCTCAAACACATGATTATGCATAAGTAAAATTCCATGGTTTCTCTCTCGTTACATTTTTGCAATTCCATATTCCAGAACTCTTCCGCATGCTTTTACGATGCAGTATGGAATCTCACGTTTTTCAACTTGACCAATTTACGTGTCTTATATCAAAAATAATTATTGTAAATATTTTTTTGAAAGTGTGAATTGATAGACAACCGTTATATAACTTTTACGCTCCATCTTTTAGGGACGAGGGTAGGTTGCCAAACATTTGTTAACATGACCACTGTGGTTTTCAAAATGAATTAAGTATTCCATTTTGTAATTATTTTCCTTCTACCTCAACCATTACCCACAACTTGTAGAATTAACTCCTACACTGACACTGCCGCAAACAACAACTTTACAAGACATAGTAAAAGTGGAGAAACTGAGCCGGATGTTAGTCAGTTACTCTGCTTCACTAAATATTTCATATCATGACTGTAATGGACATTATTAATTTATCCTGCTTTTAGCTTTTTCAGTTTACAAGTTGATTGTTCCTTTCAGCACATGGCCGTTTATTTTTTTTAGCCGCGCTCTTTGGCTAAATTCAGTAATGATTGATTACAGCCACAAAGATTACATTTGAGACAAGCTAAATGAATATTTCAGTTATTTTACCATGCATTTTTCCCAACGGTGTTGTTATTTTAACATTCTAATGCAAGTTAGAAATGCAATCACAGACTGATATTTTAGTGATTGTGTAGATCCAGGGGCACAGTGCTCAACTCCACCTATATAAAGAGTTTTCACGAGTCTCAGACTGACCCAGTAACTTACAAAGTGTTGAGGTCAGAGACCTGTTTTTGAGATTCCACGCTCATCAGATATTGAAAGCAAACCTTATGTGAGAGTACCATCATGCATCCACGCTTTTTGATCCTGGAATGCTGCAAAATTCCGCGTTCTGTGAGGGCTGTCTTTTCAGGGTATTGGGTGCAGTGGGGCTAAGACAATGTAGCTAGAACTTGAATAAGGATATAGCCCTGGACACAGGTAACGTGGTTCGCTGGTCCACAGCAGAACTCTTGATGAGAGCTGATGCAGGGGTCTGGAATGGGAAGTGTAGCCTCATGGAATAATGGGAGGACTATCTGACCAAGCTGAACGATCCATTGACCCCGGCTGAGAGACGCCCAGATATCTGGAGGAGAGTCCTCGAGAGGTGACTGAACCTTTAGGGAATGTTACATTCTGCGTATATTGATGACTGGCAGAGGGATGGACTAGCTCACGAGGGGAGATGTTTTTGGGCTTTGTTTGTAATAGATTGGTTTATTGCCTGACTTTATTCACTTCTCATTACCCCCTGAGGCATATGTACAAATATCTCTGTTACTGCACATATTTCTATTTTTTCTTATATCCGGACCTTTGGTAGTGCCTCTGTGTAACAGACACGTCATTTGACTTTGCCTACTGATTGCCGAAATAATATCTTGATGTACCTAGGTTTTTGTTATGCACAAAATTAATAAACAAATATTTTTTAAAAGGTCCAGGTATTTCTTTTGTACCTTAGCACGAAGCATTGATGGTAGTTTGACGGGGGCATTTGGACACAGTCTTTTTGAGAGAGTTAACTGCTGCCTTGTCAGATCAAGTCAAGCACATGTTGCATAGAGAGTAATGGGGGAGTCTCTGGTGCGCCTTCTATCCAAATGTATATCCCCAGTCCTGTCCCTGTTTCTGTGACCGTCACCCCATGTCATACCCAATTTCTGCTGCGTTCTCTGACTTCTCCAAACTCGCATCCTATGATCTTGTCTGTTTGCTACCCTTATGTGCCTCTGTACCGCGCATAAATTTCTTCTTGCAATCTCAGTTTTTCTCCGCCATTTGATTGGCAGTGGATGATTTTAGTACTGCGGGTTCAAGTCAACTGTACCTCTCAGACCAAAACGTATGTGTGCCGATGCACTCCCTATTCTGAAACTGGCGTTCAAAAAGTGAAACATTCGGCCTTGTTCAGGTGCTGGAAGAGGGAGTTTGAGATAGCAGTGGGGAGCTCTGTGAGCAAGACAACTGATCAAAGCAAGGAGTAAGTGTGTAGCAAGAGGGAAGGGCTGTGACACCCTTTAATTTTGCATCGTTTGCCTGCGATTACAGAACGAAGGGAGACGCCTGAAGTGACGGGGCTTGACCTCGAGACACACACACACAGGAGAAACGGCACTGCGGGAAGAGGGCGGCCCAGGCAGCGGTAGGGGGGCGGGAACGGGAGCCGAGGCAGCGGTAGGGGGCGGGAACGGGGCCGGGGAGACACGGAGAGCGGAGAGTCCTGTCCCTGTTTCTGTGACCGTCACCCCATGTCATACCCAATTTCTGCTGCGTTCTCTGACTTCTCCAAACTCGCATCCTATGATCTTGTCTGTTTGCTACCCTTATGTGCCTCTGTACCGCGCATAAATTTCTTCTTGCAATCTCAGTTTTTCTCCGCCATTTGATTGGCAGTGGATGATTTTAGTACTGCGGCTTCAAGTCAACTGTACCCCTCAGACCAAAACGTATGTGTGCCGATGCACTCCCTATTCTGAAACTGGCGTTCAAAAAGTGAAACATTCGGCCTTGTTCAGGTGCTGGAAGAGGGAGTTTGAGATAGCAGTGGGGAGCTCTGTGAGCAAGACAACTGATCAAAGCAAGGAGTAAGTGTGTAGCAAGAGGGAAGGGCTGTGACACCCTTTAATTTTGCATCGTTTGCCTGCGATTACAGAACGAAGGGAGACGCCTGAAGTGACGGGGCTTGACCTCGAGACACACACACACAGGAGAAACGGCACTGCGGGAAGAGGGCGGCCCAGGCAGCGGTAGGGGGGCGGGAACGGGAGCCGAGGCAGCGGTAGGGGGCGGGAACGGGGCCGGGGAGACACGGAGAGCGGGAGAGGGGGTGGGAACCGGCAAACAAGCATTTAAAAAAGCAAGCACTCACCTGGACTTCTTCCGGGTGCCTTCAATGGCGGACCAGATTCGGGGGCGTTCCCGGCTTTCGGCTGACGTCGCGTGACGTCGGCAAAAGCCAAAGAATCTCGGGAACGCCCCCGTGTCTGGTCCGGCATTGACGGACAGGCCCCTCGTCCAATGGCTAGGCTCCATTTATGGAGCCAGCCAATGAATGACGAGGGCCGACCCAAACCCACACACAGTACTCATTAGGTTTTTGCTGCGCAAAAAAGATGCGCAGAGCGCATCTTTTTGGCGAGGCAAAACCTAAAAAGGTCCTGCAGGGCCACCAGAATTAGGCGTCAGTGGAGGGCCAAATTATGCCATATGGTTGACCAAATTATGCGATAAGCATAGCTGCGAAGTTTTCATGTTCCTTTTGTGTGACATTTCAACGTTTTCCGTGTGCTTATGAGTGACATTTCATTTTCATGTGTGATGCTTTCGTGTGATACCGCAGTGCAAACATATCAAAGCCCTTATAATATAATATAATGAGATACACAGAATTATTCTTTGATATAATAGGCAAGAAACAGCTTTTAAAAAGCTGCAACCTGCCCGAAGTGCTCATGCAAGTTCAGTAAACTACTTGTCTTTCTAAAATGATTAGATAATGTCCCTCGGACAGAAAACATTCAATATTAGATGTTCTCGTTACTAAAATTGTTTTTGGGAAATCATTAATGCCAGGTATAATGCTGAATGATTTTTTATTTGCCTTTACTCCGTACTTTACGGTCCTGACTAGGCGTCATGAGTTAGGTGCCCTAGATATTTCTTTAGGGAAATATTTCTGAAAATTAATGAGCTCTTTAGTTACTTGGGTGAAGTCCATAAACATACCCATATAAAAAGACACAAATATACGCATTTTGTTACCCCAGTCTTGTCAATGTAACTGCAGGTAATGCTTTATAGTGTCTCTCCCATGTGTAAGTATGTGCACATAATGGAAAGAGATACACATGTATGGAAATGGCATAACATATAAATTGAAAGAGTGGACTGGCCTGAGCAGTGGCAATTAAGTAGCCTTTGGCTGAAAGGAAGAAAAAAAAGCAAGATTGCTCTAGGAATGATAAATAAACCCTCTGGGTGGAAAAGAAGATGAGAGGGAACTCTGGCCTATGCATCACAGATATCCTCTCTGAAAGGGGAGAAGAGAAAAGCAGGACAGGCCAGAGAACAACTGAAAAACACTCTTGGGGGAAAAAATAGAAACGAAAAGCAATGCTGGCTCGTGCAAAGCTGTTAAACTCTGAATGTGCAGGCATAAGAAGGACTAGCCTGGGTAGAACTGCTAATCTCCCCAACTAAGCAGGACTGGCCAAAGCAGTACAACAAAACTCTCACGCAGTGTCAGAAGTTGTATATAATTCACCTTTGTCCAGTTTGATATGATCCTATACTCAACTCTTGCCCACTCCTCCCCTTGTCGCCCTGCATCCCCAACTATTACTAAGCATTAACACTCTCAGGCCATCTATTGCAGATTTCACTGACTGAATGCAGTGTGACTGACCTCCAGGGAGTTTTGATTTTCCAAAGGCTCGAGATGATTTAAATTCACGGACTGCCTGCCATAACGAGATTTGTAGGCTCCGAAGGAGTGGCACTGCTAGTGTGGCCAGAAGGTACAGCACTATCTCCAAGTTTGAAAATGAACATTAGCAAGCAGCCAAATCACACAAAAAGAGCGGGGCTTAGGGGCCTTGCTGCCAAAGGCAGATTCATTGTCAGCTCAGCCGTGCAGTTAACATGGCAACCACCTCTCCTCGACCCTGAGGGCAGAGCTTGCTGGCAGCAGCTAAATGCTAACTGTTGCTCGTCTGACAGCTGTTTATACATGACTGTGCATCAAAAGTGACTTCCAAGGAACTCCAAATTGTGTGACAATGAGGGGGCAATGTAAGGACATTGACTCATTTGCGTTAGTCTAACCCCAGATGCGTGATGCTTGGCAGAGCTTGCTAAGAAAGGCAAATTATGAGGCCCATTTTATAACAAATGCACTGCATAGGAGGAGACCTTTAGCCATCGGTCCCCTTTTTCACCCACAACCGTGCACGCATTCCCTTGCCTTCAATGGCAACGCATGCACGTGTGGAGATTCACTTGCGGGAGCGAGCGCCACCATATAGTAGCACTTATCGCTCCCGCAAGTGAATCGCGCAGGCCCTCCTCCTCCCCCCTGCTGCCTCGCCAGCTTGTTAGAAATGCCGGTGATTAAAGCCCTGCAGTACGGAACGCTAAAGCGCATTATCAGACAGACACCATGAAGTAGCAGAGGTGATGTGCATTGTAGAAGACTCCGCAGAGCCTATGGATGACCTCAAACTACCACTGACTGGCCCACTTCCTGTCTGTGACTGACCATGATTTCCACTCCAGTCTACGTCGTTGCTTGGCCTCGCATAGGTTCTGAGCTGAGCTAACCTGTTTTCGGTTTTCCATTCAGGACGAAAACGAAAGAATGTTGACTGGTATCTACCTACACTTTGCTTTGGCAACAACTTTGAGACATACTAAACCTAACCGTGTCGACTGCGTACACTGTCACAAATAATAATTCCCCTCACAAATGTTTGGTCCTGTGCCTCCCTCTAGTAGCCAAGTGACTACAGAGCATTTGTTGTGTGGTAAATATAATTTACCGTACAAGTTTTTCCATATAATTTCAGACAGGTAAAAGAATAGCTCAATCAAATGAGAGGCAGAGTCCGTGGTGTCTGAGTCATACGGGCTTTAATCGGAATGGCTCGAGCCATGGAAATCAATTCCATCAATACAAGGGTTCGGGGGTATATGCAATGATGGCAAAAAGATGTCAACGATTTATTAACAGTACATGACATATATAGTAAAACTGTACAATGGCGATGGATACAGTAGGCGTGACAAGTGAAAAGAATATGATAAGAACATATGTGCGTAGCAAAAAGGCGTGTACAAGGGTGTGCACGGAGGCATGTGCTGGAAACGTCACAGAAAAGTGTCATAAGTGGGTGGGTGCATAGAGGATTCTGCAGAGTCAGCTGAAACCTATGACCTGGGTGCGAGCGCAGTTGGTATGACGTGTGATTGACGTGTATCTGGGGAAAACTGAGGGCTTGACTTTAGCACTAGTAGGGGAGACAGAAGTCTGGCATGTCAGATCGACCTGTTCCTATAACATGTCTGATAACTTGTATTTGGGGGATGTTTAATCTGAAGTAAAAGGTCTCTCGGGCAGAGGCTATTCTATACTGAATGCATATGTGTCTAAGTGCAATGCGCGGGGCCATGGGCTTACCATGGTAACGGGAGCAATGAATTACATGAAGGAGACAGGAAAGCTTGGCCCTTTGCTCTGCAGCAGGGAAGCTGTGTACCTATTTCATTAGACTGGAATGTGTTTTCGAGGAGACTGGCTGATAACTTGAAGGCAAAATACTGTTTTGGCAGGCAGGCCAGGCCGAGCCAGGCACCGCTTCGCTTGGCAGGAAGTAAGGCAGAGGTCAGGGATGCATCTCCATGCTGCAGCTTTCAGAGGCAGAGACAGAAGTGGTTCGAGGGCAGAAATCAGGGCCTAGATCTGCAGAGCCAGGAAGAACGTGAAAGTGCACCATGTAAAGACGTTGGCATGGCATGGTTAGGAACTGAATTATCAATCCATTCATAGTGGATCTGATAGAGGACATGTTAACGTTGGACGCACATGTATTTGCATCTTCAGATTCGGTTGCGGAGGGAAGTTACATGCACTTTAAACTCGTACATGGAGACGTTGGGGTACACGTTAGGGGACATACTTGACCATAACATTTTCAATTACCTCATTCCCTCCTTGTCCCCTACGGACCCATCAGGATATATCTATTTTCATGAGACCATCTATCTGTTCATATAACATCATCTGTTCTTCTTTCTTTATTCGGGAATGGGACCGTGGACTTGAGCGGGGAATACAAGCTGTGGCGCACAAGCCGCAAATCGCTGGCCCACATTGTAGACATAGACAACAACTGAATATTATGGCCAATATAATCCCTAGGAATGACAGTAGCTTCCATCCCCAGGCTGTTATTACACTCCAGAGCCAACCGGACCAAGTCCAGGAGCCTGGGTTCTGATGTATCTGATGGGCAATTTCGTGAAGTCTGGTGATGGCCTTATAGACTGATGGAGCGTTATTAGGAATAAACACGCAACAACTGGATCCGATGACTCTACAAGCTCCACCCCTATCGGCCAGGATGACGTCAAGGACAAGGCGGTTCTGAAGAACAACAAGTCTCATAGCAGACTGCTCCTCTGTTAAGTTGCCCAAAGCAGAAGTAGTCTCATTCACTACTGCTTCGAGAAGTCTGGTTAATTTGCATATCAGTTTACTATTTGAGACAGTGCCTAAATAAGGAAAGAATCCTTTATTGAAATCTCTATATTGTTCCCATGTAGTTTCAGTCTGATCAACGATGGGGAGACCTCTCTTGTGTCTAACGAGATCGAGGCCGGAATTCCTGTGATAGTCAGATGGGGCTAGAAAAACTGGTGGCAATAGGAATGCAATGAAACAAGTACCATTCCAATCTAGAGGTAAACGTACATAAGCTGTATGACCACAAATGAAATAGGAATGTCGGGAAGCTTTGAATGTAGACTTGCCTTCATCACTGAATTCGACCACAGTAGTACAGTCACTATGGCCTAGATGTACTGAACCATTCTTTCTGACGCATAATGTACCTTTTGCTGGGAAGACTGATATAGATGGCAAGTCTGAACCAGTTTCTGACTGAACATTTAGAATCATGAGGTTAAGTGTAAAGTTACCTAATCCATACACTTCATTTTCTAGATCGGTCCCTGTCATTTGTGGAAGACCTTCTTCGTCTGGGAAACATGCTTTGTTCATGACTGTGTTCAGGTTTCCCCATATCCATTTGCCTTGGGAAACACGGGATTCAGTGTCTAAAGAGGATATGAAACTAAACCATGCACCACAGGAACCATTATATGTAAACGGGTAAGGAAAGAGGGGCAGAGCTCCCTTGTAGTTCTGATAGGGAGGGAGTCGGCCACATATCCAACAATTAGTAGCATTGTTGATCTGGTGTGAATGGTGTAACATACGGATGAATGTATTGTTGCGTAGCGCAAGTCGATAAGACAATTCATGGGGGGGTAGTTCACTAAACGTGTGCTCTGCAGTGTCATTAGAAAAAGAATGTGCAATAGGAAAGTACATATATAACATCCAACTGATGCAAATTAACGTAAGACTCAGAAAAAACATAATAAGTAACGTGCAGATACAACGGCTTCGGAGATTTTTACAATAATTTCTTTTCTTGATCTCCTGTCTATCTCTCTCTCTATTGGGGTCTAACTTATACATGTCAAGAAACTGTCTAACCGCTTCACCCAGGAGGGGACTTAAACAATTAAACTGTCTGACTTACTAGACCTCAATTTCAATCGGTACTCCTGCTGAGGAGTTTTCTCTAACAGGGGGAGTTTGGTATCAGTGTCCGGAATGCGAGAGTCCTGGGAAACGGTCTTTGGCGGAAGTCCATAAAAATTTTTCACATGGCTGGAGTGGATCCAGCCTTTCCTTCCTTCTAATTTCACCGCAGTCCTGGTGGTCAACAAAACGATCTTCGGTTCTTTCCAGCGGGGCTCCAGAGGGCTTGACCGATCGAAGTTGCGGACTACGACGACATCTCCTGGGACCAGTTCATGCGGTTTCACCTCGGTGTTGTCTGGGAAGGCTGCCGCAACCTGTGAACGACATGATAGTAGTGCAGACATCAAGGAGGCAAGGTAATCTGTCAGCATAGTACTGTCAACATCGGTTATTTTGCGTGGCATAGGCGTCCCCCACATATTAGGAGGCCTACCAAAGACCACCTCATACGGGGATAGCCCTGTCCTAGAATGGGCTACCATTCGCATATAAAAGAGGGCAACTGGTAAAGCTACTATCCAATCTACGCCTTTCTCTTTACACACTTTGGCAAGACGGGTTTTCAGAGTCTGATTGTGTCTCTCCACGAGACCTGCTGCCTCGGGATGTCGGACACAGTGAAACTTCCATTGATAACCTAACAGAAGTGAAACCTGCTTCATGAGTTCGGACGAGAATGGCTGACCGTTATCTGAATACACGACACGGGGCAAACCGTACCGTGGGAAGAATTCACGAACCAACTGCTTGGCAGTGGTCAGGGCAGTGTAATCTGGGACGGGATATGCTTCTGTCCATCGGGATAGGGCACATACAACTACGAGGACATACTTGTAACCTCTACATCTGTCCATCTGGATATAATCCATCTGGAGGACTTCAAAAGGATGGTCGGGAGGATGAAATCCACCTCGTTCCACGGGAATACCTTTTCCTGGATTGAACTGACAACAGATCATGCAGGTACACACTTTCTGTTTTGCTGCTGCTCGTAAATGTTTGTTAAACCAGAGGTTCTGTAAACTGTCTAACATGGCTTTTTCTCCTAAATGTGCTGGACTATGTGCAGTGTTGATAATAACTTGAACCATAGAGTCGGGGAGAAACCATGTGGTCTTTCCCTTCGTCATCCATCCCTGTTCAGTCTGGACCCCTCCTTGTTCAGTCCATTTCATCTGGAGTAGCATGTGTCTGTATGTCAATTACATCTTGTGTGGGGTCCCTAACTGTCATGCAATGTATCAGTGAAGATACGTCAGTCTTTGTCATATCAGTCGTATGAGTATGAGTCTGGGCTGTATGTTTCGCCGTTCCATCTGCCAGGTTGTTACCCTGGGAAATGGTGTCTGTGACTTTGATATGTGCTTTGCACTTCATGATGGCTATGGCTGTAGGCAAATATATTGCTTCCAACAGAGCTTGGATGAGGGGACCATGCTGGATTTTGGCTCCGTGAGAGGTCAGGAAACCCCTCTCTTGCCAGAGGACACCGGAGTCGTGTACGACTCCAAATGCATAACGTGAATCTGTGTATATGTTTACTTTAAGGTTCTTGACTCGTATACAGGCTTGGGTCAGGGCAATGAGCTCTGCTGCTTGAGCTGACAGGGTGTCAATGCGATGTGTTTCTAAGACCTCAGTTTCAGTGGTCACTGCATATGCGGCCACTAGCTCTCCTGTACTTGTTCTCATACATGAACCATCCGCATAAAGTGTCAGGTCTGGGTCGGGTAGTGCAACATCTGTCAAGTCTTGTCTGGGCTTCGTGATTGTGTTAATGACATCCACGCAGTCATGTGGAGTAGGATCTGTTGTGCTCGATGGTAAAAGTGTAGCAGGATTTAGTGTATTGCAGCGTCTGATTTCTATGTGTGGTTGGAATAATGTCAATTCATAACCTGTCAGTCGTGCTATGGTCAAGTGCTGGGTCTGTGTTCTGTTTAGGAGAACTTCCACAGAATGTGGAACCTGTACTGTCAATTGATGTCCCAATACAATGGAATCACTTTGTCTGATTGCAAGAGCTGTTGCTGCAACTGATTTTAAACACGCAGGCAAGGCCTGGGCTACTGGATCCAATGTACTCGAAAAATAAGCACACGGTCTGTGTTTGTCTGCTTGAACCTGAGTGAGAACTGATAACGCTGTGCCATCGCGTTCTGTGACAAAAAGTGTAAAAGGTTTGCTGTAACATGGTGTCGCTAAAACAGGTGCTTGACATAAGGCTTTCTTTAATTCGTCAAAAGCTTGTGTATGTTCCTGAGTCCAAGGGAGAACAGACGAAGACGCTGCCTCCTGTGTTGTCAACTGTATAAGTGGTTTAGCTAGAAATGCATATTGGGGAATCCATTGTCTGCAATAAGAAGTGAGTCCAATAAAGGCTCGTACTTCCTTCTGTGTCTTGGGTTGCAGAAGATGTGCAATTAACTGGATACGATCAGGTGTCAGCTGCCTACCTCACTTGGACAGCAAGTGCCCAAGGTACACCACTTGCTGGGCACAGAATTGTAACTTCGAAGGAGACACCTTGTGTCCCTTGTCCGCCAGGAAATACAAAACTGTCAGTGATGCATGTTCACACTCTTGTTCACTTCGGACGGTGATCAACAGATTATCGACATATTGGAGTAGGGCAGTGTTAGGAGGCATGTGAATACTGTCAAGTTGTCGTTTCAATGCTTGGCTGTAGATGCTGGGGCTTTCTGTGAATCCTTGAGGGGCGCGTGCAAATTTGAAGCTACGGCCATTTAAACAGAATCCGAAAAGGTACTGGCTTTCCGGATCGATGGGGACACTAAAGAAGGCGTTCTTGAGATCGATTACAGTAAAGAACGTCGCCTCTGAATCAATAGCTGTTAATAATGAAGAAATGTCTGGGACCACTGGATACTGTGGTACAATGCATTTATTCAATTCTCGTAAATCGATCACCAATCGATAAACTGGAGGTGCATTCGGGTCAGTGCGTTTAAGAATCGGAATGATAGGGGAATTACAAACATTGGAATCGGTTTCTACAACCACTCCTTGTGCAATGAGCTCGTCAATGATTTTCAGTAAGGCCACTACAGCATCAGGTGGTAACTTGTATTGTCGGATTCGGGGCAGTACAACTCCTGGCTTGAGTGTAACACGGTACGGTGTAATGTGCATACAACCTACATCAGTGGGGCCTTTTGCCCATAAATGTGCGGGAACATTCTGTAACCTGGGATCAAAATCTCTCAACACATAATGTCCCTTAAAATCACGAAGGAACAGCCTTACTCCTTCCGGAGAACAACAAATTACAGCTCCTAGAGCTTTCAGTGTCTTAATACCAAGCAAGTTTTCTGGACATGATTTCGTGAGCAATAAATCTGTAGTACGAGATAATGGACCAACTGCAAGGGGAACTGGTTTTGATACTTCATTAACAATAGGCTTTCCTGAAAATCCAAGGGAAACATTCTGTGAGCCTGAGAGGGGTGCCCCTGGAACCTCGTCATGACTGATGGTAGTTCTGCTTGCCCCTGTGTCAATCAAAAACTTTCTATCCTTTCCTAATACCTGACTATGTACATAAGGACCCTCTTGATCTACAGGAACCTCAATAAGAGGCAAGCCAACCTCCCTCTCTAGGCTGTTTCATGTGTATTGCTGATAATCAGGGTAATCGGATTGTGCATACTGGTACATCTGCTGTGTGACATGTTGTGTGGCGGCAATGGGCTGGGGCTGTGGTACCGCTACGGTCTGTTGTGGAACCTGCATAGGCTGTATATTCTGCGGTATATGTTGTTGGACCTGGTCCTGTCTAGGGGGACGCGGTCTCTCTTTAGTTTTACCTGTAGCTATATTGTGTTTCAAAACTGCACAATCGTTTACATAGTGACCTGGCTGTTTACAATAGTTGCATGTCCCTTTAACGGGAGCTACTGAATTGTTGGACTGTGTCGTACCCCTTTTCTGACCATCAGCTGGAACTGACTGAGCAACTAGCACTTTCATTTTCGTGTCTTTCATACGTCTCTGTTTGTGATCATGTTCCTCCCTAATTCTGTTCTGGTGGTACTGTAACATTTGTAACATTTGGGAAGGCGTATTTGCTTGCCATGTGCTCTCGACTTTCAATACACGGTTCTTAACCTGGGGTAAGGAATTCTCGACTAGTTTGGTCACAAATAGTTGTGGGTATGACTCGCTACTTGTTTTCAGGCCACTATTAATAATAAAACATTTCTCGAATCTAGAATAAAAATCACTAGTGTCTTCGTCGTGTTTCTGTTTACAGGCTGAGATTGCATCCCAGTCCTCCTTTTTAGTTGTCAACAATCTTGGCAAAACCTGTACTAATAATCCCGGTAATGCTTTAGTTTTCTCCCCAAGACCTAGACCTGGGGTTCGACCGGTTTCTTCGTTTTCCAATTCAGTCCAATTAATCTTTTTATCTCCCACCTCCCATTCTTTTTCTTTGAGTTTCTCGTAAATACCGGCAGGCAATAACACTTTTAATATTTTCATAATATCGGGATATGTATAATCTCCCATGAGTAACATGTCTTTTATTTCACGGTGAAACCCTGCTGGATCTTTATCATGACTAGGCACTATTTTCTTCATTTCCAATAATTCCATTTTAGTTATGGGCGTGTATACAAATACGCGTTCAAGTGTATCATCTGGTTTCCGGATGGGATGTACTTCTCGTAAAGGATATTGTCTGTCTAGGTGAAAAGGATAGCTTACTGGGGGTGGAACCCGAACGAAATGTGGAGTCAAGAACGTTCTGTATTTATGGCGTTGTTCGAGAATCACATTAATCAAATCAGTACCCAGGCCTCTCCATCTGTTCAGGAGTAATTCGTCTAATACATTGTATAGGGGACCTGGATCAGAATGCTGACTTTCATATAGCATGACAATATGTTGGATCATGTACATACCAACTAAACGTTGTTCAGTCGGAGTAAGACTCAAAAATGTTTGCGCTACTGAATCGTCTCTATACACGCTGTCATTATCGGCCCACTGTACTGCGGACCGTGCTAGTTCTTGTTCACGCATTGTACTAAGCTCATTGTAACCTATTCTATCTTTCAGGATTTTATCAGTGGCTTGGAATAACTGTTCAAGAGAACATTTTTCTGGTATGGGGGGAAGAAAACGTCTTTTATTTTCTAGGCGTATTGGTCTGTCAAAAGGTCTATCAGAAGAGTACTGTTTAAGGAGTCTCGCCCTACCTACGTAAGCTATCGTGTCTTGAGTCGCTGCTGGATTCTCTGGTTCTTCCTCCTCTGAGGATTCTTTTTCGTCTGACTCGGGTGCCCTATCAGCTTTGCGTCGGACATGTATTGCCACTATTTCTTTACGGATTTTTCTGGACATGGCATCTATACATTTCTCTTTGTCATGCTTACAATCTGCAATATTCTGACTCCATTTTGTCAATCCTTCCATTTCTTTTTGAGAATAACCTGGCTGATCTTGTTCCCTTATCAAACAATTAATCAAAAATCGCAAAATTAACCCTTGAGTCTCGACTTTCTGATATGCCATGGCTTCACGAACACATTCTGGACACTCCCCCGATCGAATGAAGTGATATATTTTGTCTAGATGTTCTGGCATTTCTGGTAATGTCATCAAATAATCTGTAACACGTCTTAAACGTAATGATGCTAACAACAGGTCCCCTTGCTTGCCAGGGACAGGATCGTATCTACAATCTCCAATTATTCGTTTGAGCTTTTCAGCTGGGCTTGCTTTAGGTGTACGCTGCATTGCTAATTCTCTCATTGTCAATCGATGTAATTGTGGCGGAGTGTGGGGGAGGCCACCCGTGGCACCTCCTGAAACGGAAGCAGGAGCATAACCTGACTGTGGGGCGGGTATATGTAATGGGATTGAACCCTGAGTTGCATCTGTCGAAAAAGGATTAATAGGGGGAACAGTAGCAGGAAGGCCAGTAGGGGAAGTGGCAACATGTGCAGGAAACTGGTGACGTGGAGGGGTCGTGGCTTGATTTGCCGGTGCAGGGTGCTGATCATTGTTATCAGGGGGTACGGGTAACACGGGCACATTAGTATAAGCTGGAGCTACATCATCTAAATAGGAAGAAAGGAATATGTCTGCTGCGGTCTGGTTGTGACGGATTTTAGTCAGAACTAATGGTGGCGGCAGATCACTCGGCATATCCGGGGTCGCCCTGGGCAGGCCCTCGGCTAGAACTGGATACAGTCCTGTGATAAGGGCATTTCTCTGTCGGTCTTGTTGTTCTATTCTGACTCGTTCTCCTTCTTCTAGTAGTTCCTTTTCTCTTGCTTTTTCGGAATCCTCTCTACTTTTTTCTGCTTTTCTGAGTTCTTTCTCTGTCCGTCTATGCGATTCTTTGCGCCACAATTCTATGGCATCTTTCTGTGATTGTCTGGCTTTCTTTTTCCATAACGCTTCTTCTACTCTCATGATGCACTTGGCATCCCATGTCCCTGTAACGGGCCATTTCTGTTTCTCTTCCAAGTCTTTCGTATAATCCACCCACAAGTCTAAGTACAGTATGGCATCTAAGCCATGCTTGTGGTACATAAAATGACTTGGAGTGTCCCTAGGTGGGACGGGAACTGCTTCTTCAAGTATCCCTTTTCTAGTTCCTATCTGTCGTAATTTCGAAAACAAAGGCATTGCTACCTCTACCTGGACGCAGACACGATAAACTCAGGAAAGAAATACAAACAATCATTCATACCACGACATTAAACACATTGAAACATTTCGAACAGATACTGACTAATAAGTTCTATAACAAAAATACTGAATCACTGAATAACTGAATTACTAGATGTACTGCTAAACAGTACAGATACACTGCTAAAACAGTGCAGACCGGATCTGTGTACCCAAACCCGTCTTGACCGGATACAAATTAATGCACCCGTCTTGATGCGTCCCCAGCAACGGTACTCACCAGGAAGCACGGAACGGAAGGCCTCGGAAACTCGACAGGACTGGACCGCTACGACGTCACTGCTGCTGCGCACTACGCATGTGCCTCGACGCTTCGGACAGGTGGGCCTCTGGACACCTCGGACACTGCTCTCTCGGCTGGGCTCTGGTCGGGATCCTCCGCACTCCTCACCGCCTCGTCTGGATGTCGACCCGCAGTCTCCGTCTCCACCGTAGGCCTGAGGGAGATACAGGAAAACCTGCAGATGCGCATAGGAGTCAGTCACGGCTGTGGTAGGGGGCAAGGCCTGCGATGCATCGCCGGCGCGTGGGGTGGGGGAGGGGTCACTATTCGGGCGCCAAATTATGTGGTAAATATAATTTACCGTACAAGTTTTTCCATATAATTTCAGACAGGTAAAAGAATAGCTCAATCAAATGAGAGGCAGAGTCCGTGGTGTCTGAGTCATACGGGCTTTAATCGGGATGGCTCGAGCCATGGAAATCAATTCCATCAATACAAGGGTTCGGGGGTATATGCAATGATGGCAAAAAGATGTCAACGATTTATTAACAGTACATGACATATATAGTAAAACTGTACAATGGCGATGGATACAGTAGGCGTGACAAGTGAAAAGAATATGATAAGAACATATGTGCGTAGCAAAAAGGCGTGTACAAGGGTGTGCACGGAGGCATGTGCTGGAAACGTCACAGAAAAGTGTCATAAGTGGGTGGGTGCATAGAGGATTCTGCAGAGTCAGCTGAAACCTATGACCTGGGTGCGCGCGCAGTTGGTATGACGTGTGATTGACGTGTATCTGGGGAAAACTGAGGGCTTGACTTTAGCACTAGTAGGGGAGACAGAAGTCTGGCATGTCAGATCGACCTGTTCCTATAACATGTCTGATAACTTGTATTTGGGGGATGTTTAATCTGAAGTAAAAGGTCTCTCGGGTAGAGGCTATTCTATACTGAATGCATATGTGTCTAAGTGCAATGCGCGGGGCCATGGGCCTACCATGGTAACGGGAGCAATGAATTACATGAAGGAGACAGGAAGGCTTGGCCCTTTGCTCTGCAGCCGGGAAGCTGTGTACCTATTTCATTAGACTGGAATGTGTTTTCGAGGAGACTGGCTGATAACTTGAAGGCAAAATACTGTTTTGGCAGGCAGGCCAGGCCGAGCCAGGCACCGCTTCGCTTGGCAGGAAGTAAGGCAGAGGTCAGGGATGCATCTCCATGCTGCAGCTTTCAGAGGCAGAGACAGAAGTGGTTCGAGGGCAGAAATCAGGGCCTAGCTCTGCAGAGCCAGGAAGAACGTGAAAGTGCACCATGTAAAGACGTTGGCATGGCATGGTTAGGAACTGAATTATCAATCCATTCATAGTGGATCTGATAGAGGACATGTTAACGTTGGACGCAAATGTATTTGCATCTTCAGATTCGGTTGCGGAGGGAAGTTACATGCACTTTAAACTCGTACATGGAGACGTTGGGGTACACGTTAGGGGACATTCTTGACCATAACATTTTCAATTACCTCAGTTGCGACAAGTAAATAAGTGATCTTTATTTCTTTACAACTGCACTATTCCCTCTCTGTTATGATAGTAGTAGGCATCAATTTAGGGGCTAAATAACAGTCCGTGTATTTTGCACAACTTACTCACGAGCCTTCATGACATTCTATTTTTTTATGGGATATCTGCGTCTACGGTTTTTTTTCAGCTTTAACTTGTCCACCGCTTTTGTACCCTAAAATCTTGAATTGATATATATATATATATTTTTTTTTAATGTAACGTTGTTTGAAGCGCCATTACAATCTCTAATAAGAAAGCAAACTTCACTACTAGCACTTTATGTGTTGCAAACCAAATTATCTCTGAGAACATGACTTGGAAAATATTCCTGCATCTCACTGCAATGCACAACCTGACAGAATTTTAGAACAGACCAGCGTTACAGTAATAAATTGCCTGTTGCAGCTCTCAAGACTGGGGTTCGCACAAAGCACATCTCAGCATGGGGCTTGCATACTGCAGGAGGATCAGGAGTTGTGCATAAGAGTGCATTACTGTCACACACACCAGGAACAAGTATCCTAATTACATGGTCTGGGATAAATATCGATCCCCGTGTATGAGAGATTGATGAGAATGCACAACAGAGAAGGTACGCTTTTCCTTTTACATTCACAACTGAAGCATTGAAAAGGAAAAAATGCAACCAATGCTCATATTTTGTGCGAGCTTATCGTTGTCCTTTGTAAATGCTGGCTTCTGATTCTTTTATCGCCTTGTTAGTCCCTCCTTAGTACCGCCTTGTCTTCATATGAAACCTCCCATTGGGACTGGCCCTTTTAATTCGGTTGCGACTCGGCATGTTTATTTCTGTCTGTTAACACTATTTTCTTAAGAGTTTCTGATCCTGCAGGAACGATGTGCAGCGCCATGCTCGCTTTCACTTTCAAAAGGGACTGCCCACACAATTATTAGCTCAAATGAACAGATCAGAACTGCGTCTTAACGTCCACTCTCATGTCACCTTAAAGATAATTACTATTTTTTTATCTAAGAAAATCCCCACAAGCACAGGGATAAAACAAGGATGCGTGCTTGTGCCAATGCTATTCAATCTTTTTATGGCTGAACTATCAATCTTGCTGAACGAAAGGAATTCCCATGCACCCAAGATAGGGGGCACTCAGCTGTCCAATCTATTCTACGCAGATGACCTGGTGCTGATCAGCCGGACTCCGATAGGCCTACAGCGGCTGTTAGCTATCATCTCGCAATACTCTAAAAAACAAACTCAGTATCAATCAAGAAAAAACTAAAGTCATGTGCATCACCAATAGTAAAAAGAAATCAACGTTCAGCTGGTTCCTGGATACAAGGAAGCTGGACGTCACGAGTAAATACAGATATCTGGGGGTCACCTTAGACCCCAGCGGTAGCTTCAAGCCACAATGCGAGGAAATAAAAAAGAGAGGACTAATGACAGCGGTATCTCTAAGGAACTTAAAAAATAAGATCGCTGGACCAAACCTTGTTCCTCTAATAAAGGTGATTCAAGCAAAACTTATCCCATCTATCACCTATGGAAGCGAAGCGATGAGCGGAAGGGACGCTGAAACGGTAGATGGAACAGTAACAAGAGCACTGCGCATGATCTTTGGCTTGCCGAGGTACACTTCACCCGCACAGATTAGACTCGAATTTGGGCTGGTAAAGGAAGAGTTGGCATGTAAAGGAGTATACCTAAAAAGCTGGTATAAAATAAGCAGGGGAGAAGCAAACACACTCAATGCTCTCCTTCGGAAAGAACTGCAATTTAAAGAAAACTGCCCGGCACAGCTTTTCCTGGAGGACGCAATAAAACAACTGGGGGTGCGTCAAACTGTGGGATCTACAAGGTCCTCTGGCAGGCTTTAAAAAAGCAGTAAACAACATTGTCAGAAAATAATCTCTCCTGCAGGACAACGCTTTATTGACGGAGCGAGCACATGGCTGGCTAACTATACAATCTTATACCAAACTTAGATCACAAACATATCTTCAGACCAGCTTCACCAAAAAAACAAAAGAGAAATTTTTGAAATACCAGCTAGGACTATTGCCCTCTGCAGACCACTTGGCCCCTTGGCTGCGTTCCTCAAAGCCAGCAAAGTTTCGCTTTTGCGGGAATGACGAGGAAAGCATTTTACACCTCATTACCATCTGCAAGGAGTTGCAGAAAGATCGCCGGAAACTTCTGAGACCATTGTTTAATAAAAAACGGATCAGGTCATGCAGGCAAGCGGTCCTGGCATGTTTTTCGGGTGACGATTTTCAAATGACCTGCCGACTGGTAAAATACATAAAAGTTGCAGAAGCCCGCCTCAACAAAAAGAAAGAACAAACAGAAAAAGCCAAGCTGATGGAACCCAGTGCATCACTTGCATCCTCAGAGCTAAAATAATCGGATTACACTGAGGCTCAGCAGGCACTTAGGAGCGCACCAGGACGAATTACTACAACGTATTAACTCACG
Organism: Lissotriton vulgaris; assembly: GCF_964263255.1. NCBI lineage: Eukaryota > Metazoa > Chordata > Amphibia > Caudata > Salamandridae > Lissotriton > Lissotriton vulgaris. The sequence goes on from NC_141700.1 coordinate 273,084,333, forward strand.
GAGAGGAGAATGTTTTGCCACCCATATGGATTATGGACTGCAATAATCAAAAATGTATTTTGAAGGGGAAAGTATGTCAGCCTAACTATGCAAAACTTTTCTATGGGAAAATAGAAGTGACTCAGTAGTGGGCCAATTCTCGTTCCTACCTGCTTGTTTTAATAGTTTTAATTTAAGTATCTTTTAATCGTAGTTTTTTACAACCTACCACAGTATTAATATAATTTTCTATGTTGCTACAGACATACAAAACAGTTTTTATTGATGTTGGTTTGTAATGGTTTTTATTAACTGTACAATAAAGTATTACCTTACCTATTTTATATATCACGCATAACGAGCCAAGATGTCGACCCGACGCACGAGCGTATTTTTAAAAATAGTTCTTGAATGTCATTAAATAATCAAACATGTATCACCGGTTATGAGAGGTTTTTTTTGTTGTACAGTGATTTGTTTTTCCCTGGCAGCCCCCCTGGGCTCCAGCATCCACAGGGACTTCTCTCAGCTCTGACTCCAGTGCATGCAGGCAGCGCAACCTTTTCACCCAGCACAACCCAGGACTTTCACCCACTGCAGCTCATGCCGAGTGGATCTGTCACTCAGACCCTGCAGGTTACACCAGTGTGCGATGGTCTGGACTCTGAAGTAACTTCTTGAAGCAAAATGGAAAGATGGCGCAGGGCATGTTCCGCCAAAGTCCAACCGCCCCATTCCCCACATTGCAATGAAACCAAGCGGGCATCTTTGTACAGCTGCTAGCTGAAGGACCGTGAGTGGTGTTTTAAAAATGACATTTATTGTAACATTTTGCTTTTCATTTCCAATTAGTTTCAACAAAGGCATCAGCTCCTGTTTAGAATGAGCTAACGTAGTGCTGGCTGTTGATGAGCACAGTCAACGCGTAGAGCCTGCTTGAACAGAGATAAAACCATCCTTCTGCACATGTGGGGGAAATGTGTGTCCAGTTTTCGAAGCACGACTGAAGACGCTATTTCCACCTGTCAACACTGCACTCAATCCAGGGGCGTAACACAGGCCCCTGCAGCCCCCCCCCCCCCCCCCCCCCGGTGCGGGGGCCCTCACCCTTCAGGGACTCCATCAGCACCTCACTCCTGCTGGGGAGCTCTAGATTGAGTCCGGAGGGGGGCCCCTTCACGTACCCTGCAGGGGGGCCCCCTCAAGGTTCGTTACGCCACTGACTCAATCCTATAGGCTCCGGCGTCAGACCACAAAGCTATCCCGAGCTGATCAGGTCACACAGCAGACTATCCCCACTGCACTAATTTTAAATGTTCAGGCCCCCTCAGACAGCAGAGCTACCCACAAGAGAACACTTCAACACTTTTAGGCGCATGCCTCAAGTAGCAGAGCAACCCCGTGCTTGTTGTTAAAGCTACTTTGCACGATCAGTAGTTTTCATCCACAGAGGCATGGCCAAGCTGCCATGACCAAAACCCAAGATGGGAAAATGGGTCCTTTCCAAACAGCTTTTTTTGGGGTATGATATCTTCCCACGCCCCCACAACCCTGGCCACTGGTGCAACTGCTGGAGTACTGATAGCTAATCCATGTGCCTTTTCTGTTCATTCTGATGTTTTCTGAATGTGGCTGGATTCCTTACTGCACGATCGTGCACGAAACTCCGGCCTTTGCCTTAGCATTGTGCTTGAGAAGGCGGGCAGGGGCACGCACCACTCTCCTGGTGCTCTTGCATGTTTCACGAATCACGGCTCTGATTGGAAGAAATATTTATACGTCCTTGTGCCACTTGTGTCGCGATAAACACGCGTGTAGTGGGTAATATAGGAGTGTGTGCTGTAACAAAACATTCAGCAGTAAAATGAGTTGGACGGACGGGTTAATGGCCAACATGTAATTGTGGAGAACGTGCACGTGTAATTGTTAATTTATGCGCTCGCCCAGTAATACATGCAAGCTTGTATTGGGTAAAATTAGAAAGCACGTAGGGGAAATACCACCATGTTTATTTTCTAGAATATACATGCTAACGTGCATGTGCGGGATCAATCAATCAGGGATTTGTGAAGTGCACTACTCGCCCGTAAGGGTCTCCAGGCACTGGGGTGGGGGATATCTGGCTAATGTGGTTAATCTGTTATCTTTTTGTGAAAAGTAAAATGATCTTCGCATCAAGTATGTTCTCTCCAATTCATATATGTGCATTGGAGACTGGAGAACAAACGTATTTGTGTTGGCTGATAGAGGTGTGTACTTGTATGTCTATGTGCTGGGTTATTCGTGCGTGTCTGCTAATATGTAAGTGTGTAGACTGTGAATACAGCTGACAAAATAATATGTCTGTGCGTACATCTCCCCCTCTGTTGAAAAAAAATGATAATTCTTTACAAAATATGTAGATAGCCACATAAAAAAACATTTCTTCAATCTATCTTTTTGGTGCTTCAATTGTTCGACCTGATCATGTTCTCAGCAACTGGGAACTGTCATCTCCAATGTCCAGGATCTGCGTCAGTAGTGTAGAGGTAACAGCAGTCCATGATGATTGAGACCCAGTCTCTCCTTCAACAGTTAGATCTGATGAACGATTAGCTAAAGGCCTAAATTGAGAAGAGTCTCTGGTAATAGACTTCCCAGGGTGCTGGGCAGTCACCATGTATCCCTTGGTAGACACTTCTTGAAAAGGTTCTGCATCAAATGGAGCATCCAAATTTTCTTCTCCACATCTGTTGTGCGAGCACTCAAGATGATGTTTTTTGCACGACATCTTTTGTCAGCATTTGTTTTCATGTTTTGTATGTTCACCAAGTCTTTCTCATGAGATGCTTTCTAATCTCTCTTTCTCTGATTGGTCCATTGAGGCAACTTGGGGTTCATTGCTCTCCCGAACATCAATGTTGCAAGACTTTCCCCTGTGGTCGAGTGGGGTGTAGAACGATTAAGCTCTCAAGGTAGAATTTAACAGTTTTCAAATCGAGCTTCTCAAGATTAGCACGCTGTATTTTTTTTTTTGTGTACTCATAAATCGATCAACAAGTCAGTTGGCCAGGGGCCACAAAGGTATGCTTATCTGATGCTTTATATTCAAAAGCTCCAAGAAATCTTTAAACTCTCTACTATTGAAAGGAGGGCCATTGTAGACTTCAGCACCCCATGTCGCAAAGATGCCATCTAGTCTTTTATTGACTCACTCTTGTGTAGTAGATGAAAGATCTTCAGTTAATAGAAATTGTTAGAAATGGGGCTCTCTAGTTGGCAGTGGCTGGCCACTATCCAAGTGGGGACCTTTCTTCCTAAGTCAGAGTATGAGGGCTACACCCTTTGATGACCCTGCTCAACTCTGTGGTAATGTCGCACGAGCAGCTAGGCTTATCTCAGAGGCAGTGTGTAAAGCATTATGATCATACACAGTAACACAGTGAAGGACACTACAAAGGGACACCACATAAGTAGTTATAAAAAATAAGTATCTTAATATATAGACTTAACACAAGACCAATAACGGTAAAAAGCCACAATACTGAAAAATAGGGGTACTCTTGAAATGCTGAAAAAAATAGTTCAAAGTGTTCAAATAGGGGTTCAGTTCACAGCAGTGGCCCCTGCGACCCTTTTACTTACAAAGTACCTGGATTTCTTAGCAAAACAAGCAAAATGACGCAAACGAGCTGTAGCGATGATTTTCCTCATGCGAGGCCGGCGATGCGTTGAATCCTTGCCGCACGGAAGGATGATGCGCCGATCTGCGGGACAAAGCGACAGACTTCTTCACGCTGGGCAAGCAATGCGTTGAATCCTGGCCACAAGGGAGGATGATGCACTGGTCTGGTTGCGTGTGCGACCTTGTTGCGATGAAAGAAAATCGAGCCCCGTGAGGGAGCGGCGATCCGGGTGCGATGCAATGAAAATGGCGGACGCACGGCGGGCGCTCTGCGATGTCGTGAGGGGATGATCTCGATGCGATGATCCAGGGTTAGAGAGCCTTCGAAAAGCGTGCGATGCAATGATCTTTTGGGTTAGCGAGCACTTTGTGGCCCGCAAGCGTGCGGTGTGATGATCTTTGGTTTGCGAGCGCTCGGCGGCAGCAGCACGATGATTTTTCTTACGCTCTTCAGCTGCGGCGGCTCGCAAACGGGCGTTAGCGACGATTTCAACACTCTCTTTTCTGTAGTAGAACTACAGGCCCTGGAACTCACAGGGGCCTCACCTGCAGATAGAAATCCTCGCTGGGAGGAATCAGGAGGCTGGCTGGTGGGGGAGTCAGAAGTGCCTATGACTCCACCAGGAGGCTAGCTCTCTTTTAGCCCTTGGGTGATTGCTTTAGCAAAATAAAAGTTCTCTCAAAGTCCTTTTCCCTCTTCTTCCAAGTCCAGGGGGAATTACTGCAGGCCAATCCAAGAAATAGCACGCAAGCACAAGGACAGTCCTCTCCTGCAGATTCCTTCAGTGACACAGACAGAGGTTCTTCATGACATCCAGGAGCAATACAAAATGTAGGGGTTTTGGGCACAGATATTTATACCTCAAAAGTCTTTGTTCTAAAAAGTCACTAGTCACTGAACCCAACCAAAACCAGTTATGCTCAGTCCTGGAGCACTTTGTTTACCAGGCTGCAACCTTCCTTTCAGAAAGAGGGGGTCTGCCATCAGACGCATAGTAGGCGGTGGAGCCAGCATTCACCTTGCCAGGTGCAGCCCTATTCAGGTCAAGGAGCTACCCCTCCCCCAATACTCAATGCAGATCTCTCTATTCAACCCAGGTCTGACTCAGCCTGCCTTGCCCCTCTAACCCCAGACAGCCAATACACACAACAGCAGAGCACACTGGAAGGCTTAGGCAAGAAAATACCCACTTTCTAAAAGTGGTATTTTCAAACGCAGAATGTTAAAACCAACTTCACTAAAAGATGGCATACTAAACTCGAATTTCTACCATTTTCCCTGAGTCAGTTAGGATTATAAGATGTAATAATCAAACTGCTCCTTCTAGCCTATGGAGAACAGGTAGCCTTGCAGTAGTGAACAACAAAATGGAGTGTAATTTACTACCAGGGCATGCTACACATATCAAGCCATGTCCTACCTAACACACACAATGCACCCTGCCATAGGGGTGACTGGTATGATGCAAAGAGAAGGTTCAGGGGCTGGGAAGTGTGGCACTTCACAGCCAAGATGGCAGTTCTGGAACGCACACAAACACTGCAGTGGCAGGTCTGAGGTACACTTTACCAGCTGCTTCTGTGGGTGGTGCAAACCAGCGCTGCAGGCCCACCAGCAGCATATGGGTTACCAGCCCTGGGCACACATAGGCCACACGACTAGGGACTAACAGGTTTACCAAATAAGCCAATCAGGGATATACTAATTCACAGTCATATTTACACAGGGAGAGCAAATGCACTTTAGAACTGATCAGCAATGGTAAAGTGCCCAGAGTCATAAAACCAACAACAACAGGTCGGAAAAAATACAAGAGGAAGGCAAAAAGTTTAGGGATGACCCTGCAAGAAGGGCCATTTCCAACAGAAATCATGACTACTCATCCATAATCACCAGCAGGTGATGTTCATTGTTGAGTGGACCAAAAAAGTCAATGGCTATTCTCTTCCATGCATCCTGTGGGAGTTCTGACATGCTCAAGGTGTATTGTAGAAAGGCAGTTACATAGATGGTAGGCCTTGAATTCCCTTTCAACCCGGTCAAGATAAGGAAACCAGACAAGGTCTCAGAGAGCTCGTTTTTTGACAACAATTTCACAATGTTATTCATGGGCCACTTTGATTATTTTCTGTTGCAGACTCCGGAATTAGAATTCTCAAACCTTGTAGAATAACTACTTCCTGAGTTACAGACAATTCATCTTTGACATTTTTGATATTCACCATCATTGGTGAGTGGCCGAATGTGTTGGCTCCAACACTGATATGTAATTATATAATTCAGCTTTATTTATTTTTTTATTAATGTGTAACTATCATGACAGTCATAGTCTGGGCTAATGAAATGGGAGCTGGTATGGTTGATATTCCAATGTAATTTATATAGGCCTAAGCCGTCTTGGAGGGAGTACATTGACCTTGTATAGGTATGCTGGAAAAGTAGTCAGCAGGATTACAATCTTTCCTTGGATGATGCACAATGGTGTAATTATACTCTTGGAACAGTAATCACCATTGTTCAATGAGAGGAGACATTTAGGCCTGTGGGTTGCCAAATATAGTCAGTAAAGCTTGATGACCTGTTACTAGTGTAAAAGGCTTTCAGTACAGGAAGACATGGAAATGTTCACAAACCAATACCACAGCTAAGTTTTCTTTTTCAGCTTGTGAGTAAGAACATTCTGTTTGAGACAAATGTGTACTTGCTAAAAAAAAACTAACAAGGCAGAGCAGATGGCGTGGCGACACTTAATGTCAGGATGTGAGGTATCCACAGCTTGTCTGTAGTCCTACAGCATTAGAATGTGCGTTTGGGACTCTACATTTTTCTAAGAACTGGGAGCCCAGGCATCCAATCAAAGAGAATTAAAGAGCAGGGTAAAATCGAGATCAGATGAGAGATACAGAGCAAATGATTCAAAGGGTTGTTGCTAAGAACCAGACAAATAAGGGAGGGTAGACAAGGTGCAATAATCATAAAATTGGACAAGATGGGCACTCTGTGAGTATCGGAAAGTATTGTGTGCCTGTGGATTTGTCTCGGCAGGGAGGAGAAAAAGAGAAGAGACTCTGTCGATTGGTTAAACAAGCAGTACCCACCCCCCTGGCAAACTGCTGTTGCAATGGGCTACTGGTTGTGCTTGTGAAGGGTAAAGGAGGGGCCAGACCCCTTGGAAGGTTGTGCCTTGGGCAATTGCCCACTCTGTCCATGTCTTAAAATGGTTCTGCGGTTGAGCCAGGCAAAACCAGTGGCCTGGCTCACCCCTAAGGAACTTAAAAATATTTGGGATGCAAATTACACAAAACAATTTAAGAACATGGTAACATTTTTATAATGTAAGAAGTGTTTCTTTAACATATGGTAGTGTTTTCCCCTTTATATACAATTAGACCCCAGATTGAACAAGGGAATCAGTTACCTTTCAATACCTAGGCGTTAATATCTGGCATTTCCCCACTGATTTGCAAGATGGAAATCTGGGCAGAGCGACATGGTCCTTCCAAGCCCAGTTTGCTTTTTGGCCTTCTTTTCCGCTTTCAGTAATGGGCCATGTGACCCTTGTGAAGATTGCGGTGCTACACCCATTATTTTATTGTATTATTTTGCAAACTTCCCCTATTCAGCCTTCATTCCTTCTGCAGGCACCTCAACACGTCCCACGTCTGATTTGATAGCTGTGGCAGCACCGGATAGCTATTTCCATTCTAAAGCTCCCCATGACTGCGGGTGGATTAGCCCTTCTGGACTTAGAACGCTATTATTTAGCCGCACATCTCCAATGTGTGCTTCTGTGGATCTCTGTTCGCCCCCTGCATGAGACAGGGTTTACCTATAAAGACTTTAAGGAGGGCTTACTGCACCACTCATTGTTCCCAACTGACCATTCTACTCAGTGTCACCCAGGGTTATTCCACACGACTTTCTCTTGCCTTATTAGAACCCGTAAACTCACTAATATGAAGAACCCCACACTTCTGCAATGCCCTTGCTAGGCCTACCCACTCACACAGGATGGCTTTACTCAGGGCAGCTCTGTCAGTGGCATGCTGCAGGCCTCTCAAAAATGGGGGATTTGTTTGTTCACTGCGAGCTACTAGATGTGCAAACCCTTATGGCAGGCTGCAGCCTTCACCTAGGTTAATTTCTGATGAACATCTTAAACAATCATTAGATGTCATATTTCATTTCCGTCCCCTAGCACCAAACCAACATGAGGTGTACCATATGCTCTACAAAACAGAGACTAGCGGCAAACTGATAACATGGATTCACAGAGCGTTCCTGCAACATGGCAATCATCCCGGGCTTCTCTCCATACTACCTGGGAGACTGGCATGGCCAAACATCTGCATGATGCGGACTGGGGTAAACTATTGAACTATCCACACAAAGTATCCTGTGGCTCATATTTTAAGTATATTCTATTTAACATTTGTAACTAAGCCTACCTTACACCAGCACCAATTAACAAAATATACCTGGGAGCTGCAGCTGAATGTCCTCGCTGAATGCAATTAGATAACAATTTGCTTCATATGTTTTGGTTCTGCCCCACACTCTTTTCATACTGGCAGAGAGTTCTTGAGGTGCTGTTGACAACAGTGGACTGAGTACTAATACATTTTCCCAAATTGGTCCTATTGGGCATATTCCATGCCATTATTTCCAGAAATCCTTCATCAAGTTCCTCGACTTGGGGGCGTGGCCAAGTGGCTAAGATAGCGGACGCACTTTAACATCGCTCTGCTGTCTGCCCTGATTATCCTGCCAATTCCCCCAAGCAGAGGCAGCATCCACGCACGGCAAAACAAGCAGATCCACCCTCGCCAGCCAGAGGCATAGACGGTATCGCCTCTGAGGAGTGAGGTGGTCGTTCAAGGCGGTACGAGGTGGAGAAGACCTGAGCCGCGTGGAGGCAGGCACCTCCTACTACTACAATTGTGTGGCTGATGCGGAACTCTCTGGCCTGCTTCAGCCCTCGAATCCAGCTGCCAATGGCGAGAAAAGCGAGGGCTGGTGCAAGGAGCTGCGTAGAGGCCACAATTATTGCAGCAGGGATACGCACAGAGCAACACAGTGATGATCAGGGGCACTGAAACAAGCCAACGCGGTGCATGGTGAGGTGATACCTCGGAAAAGCAACAGGCCACTTACCGGAGGCCGCGGTAACTGGCGCCTACCTGAATGTGTGGATCGGGGGCTGGTCTGAGATGGCGGGACAGGCGGCCTCCGGAGGTGCAGCGTGTGAGTCCAAAGCACAATGACTACACGGAGGTGAGGGCTGGAGGGTGAGGAGAAGCATTGGGCGGGACCCAGGGGTCATGTCGGGCCCAGGTCCAAAGGAACATGGGTGCTTGCAATAGGCCTACTCCGCCTCCCCTTCCCCTCTTGACTGGTGAGCACAAGGGCTGCAAGATCACGCAGGTCTGCCTGACTGAGTGGCTCCTAGGGGTTGACTCAGGGGGACCATGGTGCAGACAGCCACCTAGGACTCTGTGCGAAGACCCTACACCTAACAAACACACAGGGTGGGGAGAAACGCCGGTCAGGACTCGGGGGCCGTGTTGGGCCCAGGTCAGAGGGAGCATAGGGCCCCAGGGCGAGGCCTGCTCCAACCCCCCCTTCCTCCTCCCCGCCAACTGCTCAATACAGGCGATGCAGGAGCCTACGGGCCTCTACGACAGCGACCACGCAGCTGGGCCACGCGAACATCACCAGGAACACACAAGACGCGCACACCCTACCCCTGCAGTGACTGGGATCTCTTATTGGTTGTGGCTGGCGGCCTGCACCATCACATTAACAACACCCTCCGAGGACACAGGCGAAAAGACGTTCTGTGTGCCACGCCATTCCCCATTAGGCCAGGAGTGTTCTTGAGGAGGATGGCTGACAGACGTGGGGAAAGCGTAGCCAAGGAAGCGACTGGTGGTACCGATCCATTGGCAATATTGAAGGTCATCGCCTAGGCGAAGCTCCCCATCAGGCCCGCTCTCCCCCTCTCCTCTCCACAGGCTACTGCCAAATCACAGTGGTCCATTGCCGGGGCGCATGAAGTGCCCTGACCCATCCCACCTGCACGGGGTCTGGTATCAGGCGGCATTGACACAAACTCTACAAGAGGCCCCCTCCTTCTGCTGGTGCCCGTGGTGCCCACATGCACAAGAACTGCTTGGCCCTTTTGGGACTGGTGAGGCAGGGGCGCAAGTTGGAACTCAACACCGCTAGCACGCCTGGGGTTCGCCCCCTAAGACAGTGAATCCAGACTGGACAGGCTTATGCCTTCTGCCTAACAGCTAGCCATGAGTCTACTGTGGTGCACCACCCCCCAGACATCCACCCACTGAAAACTAAGAGGGACCACAACAAGCACGGGCAACACAAGATACAGAGCTCCAACAACAGTTGTGTCTGAAAAAATGGATACGGTATTGGAACACAGTGGAGGAGCTGGGTGCAGCGATGGAACAAACTTGCTTCTCTTTAGTAGCAAAAATTGACGAAGTGGCCACAGACTTCACGCTACTTCACAGAGATCACAGGAAGCTAGCAGACAAGTACAGGCCCACGAAACGGCGACCATGGAACTTCGCCCCACCACCAGCTCAAAGACAACTACAATGCTCAATATTACAACCAAGATTCAGACTCTAGAGGAGAGGCTAGAGGACGCGGAAGGCTGGTCACAGCGCAGTAATGTACAGCGGTGGGACTGCCAGAAGATGTGGAAGGCCAAGACCCAGTGTCCTATGCAGAACAGTGGATATGGGGCCTTTTACCCGAAGATGCGCTATCCCCTCAATTTGTCGTGGAGCGCGCACACATATTGCCGACCCATAGGCCTCCCCCGGAATAAGACCGAGACCCTTCCTGATCCGGCTATGAACTTTAGAGACAGGGACGCTATACTGAAGGAGACTCGGAATTCCCCAGGCATAACAGTATGTAACTCCCACATCATGTTCTTCCCGGACTACACCGCACAAGTCCAAAGATGCAGAAGCTCCTTCCAGTCAGTGAAGAAGCTTCTCCAGGAGGTGAGTATGCATTACTCCTCTTGTTCCCAGCCCGGCTTCATGTGGTGGCAGAGGGATCCACACAGTTTTTGATTCCCCCACAAAAGCTTGGAAATGGCTGGAGGAGCTGGGGCTATCCTCAGGACATCTGGAACCCGGAGCCAAAGCGTGAGCACGAAGGGACAGAAACCACAGGAAGCGAAACAAACATAAAGCTATAATGTAGTGTAGTTCCTATATTCCCAGTAGGCTCTGCGCATTGGAATAATATATCCTATAGATTTGACGTAGGACTTAGATCAGTAGGTCTCTATCGAATATACTAAACTTGATTGTGAGTGCCAGCTAGCTCAGAGGTCACTAGAAACTTTCTCGAATTCACAAGAAGGGATTCGTTTCTGACAACCGCATAAGCATGACAACTTTGTTTGCCTAGGACTGGAAATTATCTTCAGAGTCGTAGAAACAATAGATAACTATTTTACCTAGTCAATTGTGCATGAAATAGTGAGACGGGCGTTTTCAATAAAAGGGTTTATTGAACAGTCTTATTTCTTATACAAGAGATATGAACTACTACAATCATTAGACAGAATGCAACGTATAATGCGTGTAGTGAGAATAGTATTATGAAATAATACTGTAATAGCATGGTGAGGAAAAGTGTTCTTCTTGTCGCCGTCCATTTTGTGCCAGGACTCCATTATTTTTTGCATTGCCATTTTGTGTCAAACACCCACACACGACCCACCTGGTCATTTCTGCTGATGCCTGAGAAAATTCTATCTGTCATAACAAAACCCTGCCTGCAGCCTACATTTCTGCCCCAAAACTGTCGCACACCCAACCCCCTGTTCTTTGCAGTTCATCAGAAAGCCATGAGACACCCACGCCTTGTGTAAACAAGCTTGTTTTCCATCTCCTGCTCCCTGCCTGGTAAACTTCCTTATTACAATACATGAAAAATGGTCCGAGTATTCGCAGTTATTTCTAAATGTTCAGCTTTGTTTACATGAAAAAGCGTTCACCACATAAATCAAACAATGTGTGTTATTCAGAAAAAATAAACAATTAAGCTGGCAATATTCATGTGCTGATTGTATTTATTTATACAACCGTATTCATTGTGAATTACTACTTCACAAAGGTAATCTTCTTTTTCAGAGATATATACATAATTTAGCAGAAGCGTCACAATAGTAGTGCTCTTAGTGAAGGAAGGAAGGGATGTGAAAGGGTTTGTGAGGGACTGGGTAAAGGTGGTGTGACATTAATGGCATCACATTAAAATCAGTAGGCCTTTACACTTAAACTACTACACATGTTCCCTAATCACATCACACATAGGCTTGACAAATCCATTGTATTGAATCCTATGGTGTGCTGGGTTGGTGTGGTCTACGTTTCGACCCCTATGGAAGTGGAAGGGTTATTGTTGCCTCATGTTGGGGTCTTCATCAGGAAAGGGAAGTGAGCACATTGGTGGGACGGTCGGAGTCTGAACCGTCACTGTTTGGGCCAGCGTGGGCTCCTGGACATTTAGGGCAATGCTCATAAGAATGAGCATAATCTCGCACCAATCCTGCGTCTTTGGACCAAATTCCTTAATTATCTTGCACCATACTGCTGCGTTTAGTCAGCGTGTTCTGCAGTCGGCCATCTCCTGCTCCCTGCCTGGTAAACATCCTTGACACCGTGATCAGGTTATCTGGACAATGGTCTGACTGCTGGGCCGTGATTGGACAATGGTTTGAACACCAAAGCTTTGATCAGGCTGATTGAACAATGACCTGAATGACCGAGCTGTGATCAAGCTGATTAAACAATGACCTGAGTGCTGAGCCTTGACCAGGTCACCAACTACAAACATCGCCTTGATCAGATTATCAACTGCAAACACTGCCCTGATTGAACAATGGACTAACAGCCAAAAGAGTGGGGTGGAAATGTATAAAAGGCTTGTAAGCTGCGGAGTAAAGCAGCAGCCTCCTCTGTCTTGTTTCTAACAAGCTTGGGACTCTGTTCCATAGCCCGGGCTATTTGAATAAATCTGGGCTCCTCCTGCAGACGAAGGTTCAATCAATCAATCAATCAATCAATCATAGCATTTGTATAGCACGCTACTCACCCGGGTGGGTCTCAAGGCGCTGGGGGGGGGGGGTCAGTTTACTGCTCGAAAAGCCAGGTCTTGAGATGCTTCCAGAAGGCGAGATGGTCCTGGGTTCGCCGAAGGTGGGTGGGGAGGGAGTTCCATGACTTGGCTGCCAGGTAGGAGAAGGATCTTCCTCCGGCAGTGGCTCTGCGGATGCGTGGAACGGTGGCGAGGGCGAGGTTGGTCGATCGTAGCAGGCGGGTGGGCGTGTAGAAGGTCAGTCGGTTGTTGAGGTACTTGGGGCCCAGGTCCTGGAGAGCTTTGTGTGCGTGGGTGAGGAGTCTGAACGTGATCCTCTTGCTGACGGGGAGCCAGTGCAGGTCTCTCAGGTGGCCGGAGATGTGGCTGTGTCGGGGGATGTCCAGGATGAGATGTGCGGAGGCGTTCTGGATGCGTTGGAGTCTTTTCTGAAGTCTGGCTGTGGTTCCGGCGAAGAGGGTGTTTCCGTAGTCGAGTCGGCTGGTGACGAATGCCTGGGTGACCGTCTTCCTGGTATCGGTGGGGATCCATCGGAAGATCTTACGGAGCATGCGCAGGGTATTGAAGCATGATGATGTGACGGCATTGACTTGTCTGGTCATTGAGAGGGAGGAGTCCAGGATGAAGCCCAGGTTGCGTGCGTGGTCCGTTGGCTTGAGAGTGGTGCCCAGGGCGGGGGGCCACCAGGAGTCGTCCCAGGCGGTGGGTGATGATCCCAGGATGAGGACTTCCGTCTTGCCCGAGTTCAGTTCCAGGCGGCTGTTCTTCATCCAGTCGGCGACATCTTTCATCCCTTCATGTAGGCTGGTTCTGGCGGTGGTGGGGTCGTTGGTGAGGGAGAGGATCAGCTGGGAGTCGTCGGCGATGATGTTGAGGTTGTGTTGGCATGCAATGGCTGCGAGGGGGCTCATGTAGATGTTGAAGAGAGTGGGGCTGAGTGATGATCCTTGTGGTACACCGCAGATGACTTCGGTGGCCTCTGATCTGAATGGGGGGAGGCGGACTCTCTGGGTTCTTCCGGCGAGAAACGAGATGATCCATTCCAGTGCCTTCTCTTGTATTCCGGTATTGCTGAGGCGCTGCACTAGGGTGCGGTGGCAGACGGTGTCGAATGCTGCGGAGAGGTCCAGGAGGATGAGGGCCGCCGTTTCCCCGTTGTCGAGCAGAGATCTGATGTCGTCTGTGGCTGCGATGAGGGCGGTCTCGCGCTGTGGTTGGCTCGGAAGCCGGACTGTGACTGGTCGAGGGATGCATTCGTCTCGAGGAAGGCGGCGAGCTGTCTGTTGACGGTCTTCTCGATGACCTTGGCCGGAAACGGAAGGAGCGAGATGGGGCGGAAGTTCTTGAGGTCGCAAGGGTCAGCTGTTGGTTTTTTCAGGAGGGCGCTGATCTCGGCGTGCTTCCAGCTCTCCGGGAAGGTGGTGTTGTTGAAGGAGGTGTTGATGATGTCCCGGAGTTTGGGTGCGATGGTGGAGTCGGCCTTGTTGAAAACGTGGTGGGGGCAGGGGTCGGTAGGGGATCCGGAGTGGATGGTGTTCATCGTGCTGATGGTGTCTTCGGTGCTGATCTGAGTCCAGGCGCGGAGGGTGCTGGTTCGGTGGTGGGGTGCATGGTTGGTGCACCGAAGCTGTTGTGTATTTCGGCGGTCTTGCGGTGGAAGAATGAGGCGAGCGAGTCGCAGAGGTCTTGCGAGGGAGCGATGTTGTTGTTTCCGGCGCTGGGGTTGGAGAGCTCTTTGACGATGCTGAAGAGTTCCTTGCTGTTGTGGGCGTTGTTGTCCAGTCGTTCTTTGAGTGCTGACATCTTGGTGGTACGGATCAGCTGGTGGTGATTGCGGGTGGCGTTCTTGAGGGCAGTCATGTTGTCTGTGGTCTGGTCGATGCACCAGTCCTTCTCGAGGGTGCAGCAGTTCTTCTTGGAGTTCTTGAGTTCGTCGGTGAACCATGAGGCTTTCTTGCTGCCAGGTCTGCTGGGGGGGGTCTTTAGTGATGCGAGTTCATCTGCGCAGTCGGTGATCCACTGTGTGAGGTTGTTGGCTGCTTCGTTGGGGTCTGTTGTGCTGGCGGGGGAGTTCCGGCTGAGGGAGGTGGTGAGCTGGTCAGCGGTGATCTTGCTCCAGTTTCTGCGAGGGACCTGTTTGGGGTGGTGGTGGGTCGTGGTTCTTCTGAAGCTGAAGTGGACGCAGCTGTGGTCAGTCCAATGGAGTCTGGTGGAGTGGCTGAAGGAGACGTGTTTGCTGGAGGAGAAGACTGGGTCAAGCGTGTGGCCGGCGTAGTGGGTGGGGGTGTTCACCAGTTGCTTGAGTCCGAGGTTGGCGAGGTTGTCCAGCAGGGCGGAGGTGTTGCAGTCCTTGCTGTTATCCAGGTGGAAGTTGAGGTCCCCTAGGAGGATGTAGTCGGTGGATGGGAGGGCGTGTGGGCTGATGAAGTCTGCGATGTCTTCGCTGAATTGTGTGCGAGGTCCCGGGGGTCTGTAGATGAGGGTGCCTCTGAGTGTGGTCTTGGGGTCGGTGTGTATCTTGAAGTTGAGGTGTTCAGCGGTGGTCAGGGTGTCGTCGGAGTTGGTTGTGATGCGGATGGTGTTCTTGTGAACAATGGTGATTCCTCCTCCCGTCTGGTTGATGCGGTCCCTCCGGGTGATCTTGTATCCGTCTGTGTCAGGATATAACTTAAACTCTATAATGGCTTACCAGTTCTTGCACGGGAACAGAAATGCTAGGTCGCAAATCCCCCTCGGCAATGCTAGTAGGTCTTACTCAGAACCTCCAAATCATTACCCTGGGGGACGGGGGAATTGGATAAAATAATAAACAAAGAAGAGACTGGTCCGGAATGGTTCCTTCCGTCAGCTATCTGCGGACGTTGTCTATTCTTTCAGTGGAACCTGAAAATGAATACAACGTTACTAGCTTTACCTCTACTCTACTCTTGAATTACTCTGCTGTATATCTCACCCACCCTAGTTCTCCTGGACCTTGCTTATCTTCTGATTATAGTGAGATTCTGTCTTCCTCGCCAGTTAGTTGTTACTGATAGAGGGAAACAAACATTAGTTCCACCTGTCTTTTCTATTCTAGTTAGCCTTATTCATTTTATTGTAAGTGCACTTACTTCACTAACTGAGGAGTAATTCCTTATTTGGGTTTCTATGATTTCTCTCTGTTCTTTAAGCTGCTGTCTGTTAAACGTGTCTTCTCATCTAATCCTGTTTTTTTCCTCTTACAGGTCTTCCTGAGCACACGACTTCTGCTTAGGTAATTATTTACAATTTACATGCAGTCTTTAATTAGCATTCTGTGGTCTCTAAGAAGTTAGCTAATTCCTGTTCTTCCTTTCACAGGTTTCCGTTTTAGAATGAATTCTTTTCTGGTAAGTATTTACATATTTACAAGTAACGTTTATTTATTCATATCGCTAATGCATAGAAACTCATTCTGTCCTTTTCTCTTCAGGTTCTATGACAACTCGACTGCTGCTCTGGGAGTTTCAAAATATATATCTTAATTCGTGACAGTTTTTGTTTTACTTAGCTCTAGCTTGCCGTTTTCCTTCTGCTGCTTGAAACGTGAACTTGGTGACCTCCTTCAAGCTGACTAACGAAGACTCGCTTTCAAACTCCTCAGACCTTCAACTCCAGTAAATAACTTGCGCAGGACATTGGAGCCGAGTTACGCTGTGATTTATTGTCTTCTTCTCTCCGGATACCTACCTAAGGGAAATAATACTCTTTTTCATGGGACTAGAAACTTCAAGTATAAGCGCCAAACTATAACGACTTCCCTGACTGAAACTCTTGGTGAAGTGCGTCATTACAGAGGAGCTCGGGCCGCTCACCTACTCTCCTGCAGCTGTGGGCTCGTAGACTAGACCGCTCACCTCTAATTCTACCTTGGTGGCCATCTCAGAGGCCATCTTATGTCTCCAGTAGCGGACCAGTCCGGTCCATGTATTGCAGTTAAGGAACTCCTGCTCTTTTGTCAAGGGATACACTCCGCAAATGCTCACACCTGATCTTGCGGTTCTGACAGTACCCCCCAACAAGGTAGCTCCTTTCCTTCTTGGCTTTGTGGGGAACCGTTGATGAAAAGACCTAACTAACCTAGGAGCATGAACATTCTCTTCCAGTTCCCAAGAACGCTCCTCTGGACCATAACCTTTCCAGTCAATTAAGTAGTACAGTTTCCCTCTAGACCTTTTGGAGTCTAAAATTTCTTTTACCTCGAACTCAGTTCCAGTCTCTAACTGAATTGGTTTTGGAGGGGTTTTGACTCTAAGGTCTGCGGAAGCTTTCTTTAACAAGGAAACATGGAAAACTGGGTGAATCTTTAACTTAGGTGGTAACTTTACTCGGTAGGTGACTTTATTGATTTTTTCTTCCACCGGATACGGACCAATAAATCGAGGCTGAAATTTACGATTACTTTTTAATCTTAAATTCCTAGTGCTTAACCAGACTGGATCTCCTGTATTCAGCGTTGGCCCTTCTCTTCTTTTCCTATCTGCATAGCCCTTATCCTTTTCTTTAGCTCTTGTAAGATTATCTACTGCCCTTAACTGTATTTGTTGCAAATGCGATACTGCTTCTTTAACTGCTGGGACTGAGATATCAGTTTGCCAAATCGTTGCATTTGGATGCCTGCCATAATTTAGATAAAAGGGGGAGTAACCTGTTGAGCTGTTCTTCGCATTATTGTGGGCAAATTCTGCCGTCCACAAATAATCTGACCAATCTCCCTCCTCTTTTAAAAGGAATAGTCGCAGATACTGTTCTAATTCTTGGTTCACCCTCTCTGTCTGCCCATCAGTCTCTGGATGATAACTAGTGGAGAATCTAACTTCCGTTCCCAACCCTTCCATAAATGCCCTCCAGAAATGAGATACAAACTGGGAACCTCTGTCTGAGATCACTATTTTCGGTATTCCATGTATCTTTACAATCTGAGAGCTGAAATCGGCGGCTAACTGTTTGGCAGAATACCCCCTTTAGAGCAGTAAAATGGGCCATCTTGGAAAAAGCATCTACCACCGCAAGGATAGTATCAAACCCCTGACTATTAGGTAAATCTGTAATGAGATCTAAGGTGACTGTATGCCATGGGTACGGGGGAGTGGGCAAGGGCTGCAATAGACCTCTTGGGGCCTGCCGTTCCGACTTTCCCTGAGCGCAGATCTCACAGGACTTAACATACCTCTCGATATCTGAAGCCATTCTTGGCCACCAATAATGTCTCTTTATCAACTCCTAGGTTTTGGCTTCTCCTTTGTGACCAGCTAATTTATCATCGTGGCATTCTTGCATGATTTGTTGTTGCAATTCAACTGTGGGAACATACAAGGCTTTTCGATGGTAGGGTAGTTGCCGGATGATCTCTCTATTTGGATCTTCCTTTGCCCAATCCTGCATGGCTTCTGGACTCATGGCTTTCACAACATCTTCTTCTAGACTGATTGAGGTGGTGGCTCCAATAATCTTTGTACTCAGTATAATTGGTTGATTCTCTGTAAGGGTCTTCAGTGCCTATTCTGGACAGCGCATCCGCCTTCCCATTCTGGGCTCCAGGACGATACGTGATAATGAAATCGTAGTCTGCAAAATACAAAGACCACCTCAACTGCCTAGGTGTCAGGGTTCTGGCAGTCTTTAAGAACTTTAGATTACGATGATCCGTAAACACAGTCACTTGATGTTGAGCCCCCATCAGGTAATTCGGCTAACTCCTTAAAGGCGTCCTTAATAGCTAGCAACTCCTTCTCTGTGATGGTGTAATTAATCTCAGCCGAAGTTAATTTTCTGGAGCGATAAGCGACCGGGTGTAACTGACCTTTGGTTTTGTGTCGTTGGGATAATACTCAACACACTGCTTGATCTGATACATCCGTCTCCACATAGAAAGGTTCATCGGCATGCAACAGGACTGGTGCTGTGGTGAAATCCGTCTTCAAAGATTGAAAAGCTTCCTCGGCCTCTTTGGTCCATTCGAACGTGATTCCTTTTTCTCAGTAATTTGGTAAGAGGGAGAATCTTCCTGGAGAATTCCCCAATGTAGTGTAGTTCCTATTTTCCCTATAGGCCCTGCGCATTGGAATAACATAAACAGCAGTTTGGACGTAGAAGTGCGGTCTTCCAGGTCTCTACTGACTATGCTAAACTTAATTGGGTTTGTACCAACTAGCTCAGAGGTCACTGGAAACTTTCTTGACTGAATAGGAAGTGATCAGCTTCCCTGGCACAGACAAGAAGGGATTCAGTTTTCCAACAACCGCATAAACATGACAACTTTGCTCCTTAGAATAAGAGTCAATCTCTAGAGTCGTGTGAAACAATAGACAGTTATTTTACTCAGTCAGTTGTGCAGATTACTTTCACCAAGATGCAGAGAATAGAGAGACGGGCGTTTTCAATTAAAGGTATTATTTATTGAACAGTCTTTCCTCTCATGTAAGAGAAATGAATTGCCACAATTGCAAGACTAGTTATTATAAAAAGTGCGTACAGTAAACTGAGGATTGCGAAATAATACTGTAAAAGCATTGATATGGTTTCTTAGCCATAAGATGGTTAAAATGAATAAAATATATACATTCATATATACATTTGGCTAACGTCCTCAACTGGTGCTTCTAACTACGCCTACCCCAGTGTACCTGACCTAGGCCTATAACGTGTGAGGGAGTAAGTAAGTAGCAGTTTAAGTTAAGTTGGTTTTGCCAAGGGTTTGCTTCAAGAATTCTCTCTAAGGGTTTAGTCAGCACCGTACCTCTGGAATAGAATGTTGGAGGTCTGGTATCTCCTCTCAGGACTCGATATTCCAGTTACCCGCAAGAGTAGGCTGGAAACGCCGGAGCTGGATTTTCTCGGCAGGAGAAAAGACAGCGTCTTTCTCAGCGCGTCAAGGAGGAGGGGCAGCGTCCGTGGGCTTCTCGCATCTGCTGGGCTCTCTGCAAGGGACAGCTGTTCTGCTCCAGTATTCACCACCACCATGTTTGCTTAAGGCAACGTCGGTATTATTTATACCTGAAAGGTGCCAAGTTTGACGTAAGTTTTTGGACATAAGACGTCAATAAAGATGTCACTAAGAACTGGTCGTTCTTACAGTGCTCGCAAGAGTTCTATTACTAATCAAAACAAAGCAAGCAGGGCTTTCCCAGGTTGCTGGGGGTTTGAGCTGTCGAAAGAACTCGGTTTGTTATCTAGGAATCTAAGGAAGTGGCTTCTTCTGTGTCATGTACTGTAATGAGCTGCAGAGACGAGTTACTGAAATATGGTTCTGATCGTTTATGCCATTATAGGGATATCTATTGATTATAGCCGTATAGGGGCACGAGGTCACAATATTGATCGGGGTCCTAGATAGAACACAACACTCACAGGCCGCTCACAAGGTGTCAGACTGGGCTCCGATCAATCCATCTCTAGGGGGCTCACCAAGGGAGTGCCACAAGGCTCATGTCTAAGCCCTACACTATTTAATGTGTATGTGGCACCCCTGGCTGACATTGTGAGAGAATATGGGTTCACCCCGGTGTCCTATGCTGACGACACCCAGCTCTTGTTTCCTTTCCAGTCCCTTACTCCAGCAATAAGGAAATCTTTTGCGGATGGTATGAGGGTGGTTTCTAACTGGATGGCTGCAAACTGCCTTCAATGCAATGTAGGCAAAACAGAGGTGATGTTATTCGGAGAGGCCCCGCTTCTGTGGTCCCCAGAATGGTGGCCTCTAGATCTCCGACCAGTGCCAAGTCCAAAACTTACCGTTAAAAATCTTGGAGTGCGTTTGGATCAGGCACTGGTGCTCAAAGAGCATGTTAATCAAGTTGCTGGTCTATGTTTCCACACCATCGGACTCCTGTGTCGTGTTTTTCCACTCTTGCCTGACCACCATTGTAAGACTTTGGTCCAGACGTTGGTGATCAGTAGATTGGACTACTGCAATGGCCTGATCATCTCGGCCAATGAGGAACAACTTAATCGTCTGCAAGTGGTCCAGAACACCGCAGCAAGACTGGTACTCAATGCCCAGCCCAGAACCTCTTCCCGCCCGCTTCTGGATAGCCTTCATTGGCTGCCGGTTCGGCAGCGGGTTAAATATAAAATCTGTTGCACCATCCACAAATGCCTCTTTGGCATAGGCCCCAAATACTTAACAGACAAGTTCATCCCTTATAGTCCCGGATGCTCTCTCCGCTGTAGCAATCCGCAACTGCTTCAAGTCCCCAGGATTAAGAGAGTGAGACAGGGAGGACGTGCCCTCCCCCACAAAGGCCCCATTCTCTGGAATTCACTTCCACTTGCCTTAAAAACTAATTTAAATTTTCAATCCTTTAGGAAGGGCCTTAAAACCTATCTTTATTCGACCTTATAGTTTTCTGGTAGCTCTACATCTCTACTATCAGTCCAGTATCTGCACCCAGGTGCAAGCACGGAGATATCCCCTTGGGGATCGAATCCTGCGCTATATAAGAAAATAAATAAATAATAAATAAGGAAAAGATTGGTTGATTCCCTTTGACTAGAATTAGTGGAGTAACGACAGAAACCAGTATCTCCGGGTTTAAGCACAGGAGGGTAAAGGCAAGTGAACGAATACGGAAGGGCAAATATTGAGTTTCCCCCGCGTAAGTAACAGGGAAATATACAAAGGTAGAACAGTGGTCTTTATGGTTCTTCAAAAGTTTAGTAGAGGATTTACCCTCAATAATAATTAAAAACGCATGTATACAGGAGACACCAGAGAAACAATTAAGGATAATGTTCATAGTTTGAGATTCTGTTCTGCACGCTCACCCATTTCAAAAAATAAACGGGGGTGTATTACTTACTTCCTTAGAGTCAACCAGTAGTTCTAACTAAAAGTGGAAGACACAGGTGAATCCAAACACACGGACTGCATTTAATATATGAATATATCGAACATATCGCTAATATTGGTGAGTGTTGGTATTAGCAAGCATGATTGTAATTGATATCTTCAGACGCTGGGGAAATTAACCTAGTGCCCCTTGTCCTTATATCTATGTTATAGGACCTCTGCTTCGGCACATCTGTAAAAGGACATCCTAGTGACCCCTCCAATTGTTAATTCTTATTTATGTAAGAGGGCAACGCCTGTTTATTAGGTAGGTCTCACCTCTACAGCAGGAGCTTAACATTAAATTATGCAGTTATATAGGGTTGAAGTACTAGGTCATATATGAATAACTGGTTATCCTTACCCCCTATCCAGAGAGTTTGCATACATAAGCGCTTGGAGCCCTAAGGAGCCCTGCTATCTTTATATTGACACATACAAACCGCTGATCTACCTCTGAAAACCAGTAGGTGGTTAAAATACCTTGTGTAACACCGTTTGTGGAGCAGTGCTAGAGTGGGCGATTGAAAACGTTTTGTGACCTGACATATGGTGTTGGGAGGATGTGTGTTGCGGTTGGGACCATATGGACAATTGTGTTCTACAATATCATGTTAGAAATGCAGGTTTTTGAACTAGATGTATTGTATATGAGGATATTTAATGTTGAAGGGTGAAATTTTATTTAAAAAAAACTTGTTTTGTGTTTAATCTTCTTTTCAAAAGAGGAGAAAAATGTGGATCCTCTTGCGTAATGTATTGGGGTGGGACAAGATTTAGGGATGGGTGGTCATGTTATGTGATCAACGGTTGTTTAGAAATAATGCATTTGATAATATTGAGACGAGTTCCATATTTATATTTTTCATCAGGATTTTTCGTGGCTTTTAACAAGAGAGACCAATAAATGTTTATTTCTTGAAGAAGGTGGCTTGAACTAACAAATTTGCCACCGAAACGCATCGTTAGCTTCATACAGGGTTGTATCCAAGGAACTTATCTGTGTCCAATAGAGGATGTGATTTATGGACATTCATGAAAGAATATAACCAATTCCTTGTGGAGCAACTGATTCAGGATGTCATTAATACTGTGCACTGTACTTTGATGTCTCTCTCATTTATTCATTTTTTTATTGTTCATGATTAGGGCACCCGGTTTTCCGTTTAAACGGATTTTTACATATAAATACAGACGGAATACTTTTATTCCTTTGTCTGTATTTATAAATAGAAACGGAAAAATACTTACTAACCAGCTTTATGGTGTCTATTTGCTCCTCTGGAAAATCAATGTCTGGGGCGCACAGGGGCCAAGGAAAGAAATCTGAAGCTGCTTCTGCGATGTCCTGTAGATTATTCTCCGCTCTAAATCACCCCGCCCTCCCGAGTCTGAACTAAGCACTCTGCTGCCAAGGGAGACTGATCTGTGAATGAGCGAGCCTCTCTACCTCCGAGACAGCAGCAAGCCGAGAGCGCTTATCGGCCTTTATCAATGCATCATTCACACACTATTGACAATGCCACGAGGTTAATTGCCCCCCCAGACATTCTGTCAGAAACTGCGTGTCCAGAGGCATAGTTTAAAGCACAGAGAAATGGGCACGCAGCAGGACAGTGATGTTCTCTTCGAATTAGTGGCGTGGAAGAGTCGGTGTAGCTTAACCCTTTCGATGCTCATGACGAGCTCAGCTCGTCATGATGCACAGTTGAGCTGTGCTGATGACGAGCTGAGCTCGTCATAAATAAAGTAATAAAGCATTTTCCAGCACAGGGGGGGGAAAACGCCTAGCAGCCAAGGTGTTAATTTCTTTGTTGATCCACAAGAAAAATGAAAGGCCCATCAAGAGAGCTCGTTTAAGGAGGGCCTGGCACCACAGCGAGGTTATGGCTTCATTTACCCCCACAAAGTCTGGGGAGCAAAATCTTTGAATATTTTCATTGGCAGGGTCCTAGCTGTCAATGGCAGCAGAGGCAGAGGGCATCCAAAAATGAGTTCGAAACCAGCGCATTGGGGGTCGGTGTGAGGAGGGGGGTTGGTTTTCTTTAGTGCCCGTGGCACCTTTGCCAAGCCATTATTCACTGCAAACCAGTTTCAGTAAGGACAAATATAACAGGCAGTGTCCGCCAATTGACCTCGGGGCACTGTAAATCTGAACCCCGAGGAAGGCAGCTAGGCATCTTTAAAAAGTGCGTGTGAACATCTGCACGTCTGAGGTACAACAGCGCCTGGTCCACAGCAACAGCCCAGAGCCAAACACAACACTGAGGTTAATTACAGAGTGGTAAAGGCCGGCATGCTTTCAGGCTGATTGGCACACCGGTGGAGCGAGGTGCAGCGCTCTGCCCAAGTCGGTAGGAGTTCCAACGGTGCAAGGATCACCTGGTAATGCGCGCTCGAGCACTCTGATGCAAGGCGGAGAGGACACCTGAATGCGGCCTCTCCCTTGAGAGCCATGCTCGCTCCCAGCCAAGCACAGAGCCGTCACTTGGAAATTTAGGCATGCAAATGAATGAGTAGATATCGCCACATCCTAAACCTAACCCTAGGTACTTGCACCAAGTGCCGTCTCGAGCAGTGCTTGAATGCTAGCCCTTGAAGCCCAGGCCGTAGATGTTCCTTTTCAAATAAATTGACAGTCTTAAGTCACTGTACTTTACTGACCTTGCAGGTAGTTTGACTTGCTGCTAACTGTAGCGTTTTAGTACACAGGTGTAACCACACAAATCCTGAA
Source organism: Lissotriton vulgaris (assembly GCF_964263255.1). NCBI lineage: Eukaryota > Metazoa > Chordata > Amphibia > Caudata > Salamandridae > Lissotriton > Lissotriton vulgaris. The sequence continues at coordinate 273,108,706 of NC_141700.1, forward strand.
GTGGTGAGGAGGGCACAAGCACAAGAGGTTGACTTCTTGAGTAGCTCTCAGCATGTAAAAGCTGCAAAGATGTCTAAATGTTGCTGTTCCATATTTCTGTAGCCTGATTTCTCATTGTATTGAGAAAGCTGAAGGCCATTACGGGTGCATTAATCTTGGTGACCTAAAGTGTCAACCTGTAGGATCTGTCTTTACATTTATTTTATCAATTATATGGCAATAGGTGTATACATCAACCAAAAAGGTGGTGGGTGGAGGAAATGGGAGTAGTAGATTTGGAGGGACTTGAACGTTGTGGTCAATTTGCGTTAGTGAGGAGTACAGATAGTAAACCACCTGACTACCCTGGTCAACACTGCTGTGGGCAAAACAGGAAGAAATCAGCAATCTAAGAGCCCTGTTTATCTTCCCTAATTTTCATTCAGCTTTATTTTCTTAGCCGCACAGTGGGAATTGAGTGACTTCTGTGGAACTAAGAGTGGATGTAACCCTATGATGGCAAAAGGCTTGTGAAGTCACCTTCACTACCCATAGCACTGGGGTGAATCATAGGCTCAAGTCTAGGGTTTGGCTCACCATCCCATGATTCTGGCCAAATTCCTTAATTTCCCAGTGTTTGTAAAAATGAAAATGGTCATGTGTAATCAAACTGTTGCTCATGTTAAGCACTTCAGTACCTTTGGTGCAAAGTCACTCTACAAAAAAAACGGCAAAAAGTGTGCATTGTATATTTAAATAAATGTGAAAATATACTAGCTGCTACGTCTTCTTTTGCTTGCCACAAAAATAAATGCGGATAAATACAGATAAAATGATTAAAAAATAAATATGGATAAATACAGACGGAAATGTGAAAAAAATAAATACCATAAAATCGGGAGCCCTATTCATGATATTGTGTTTTTATTTAATGTGTAGATTGTGTAACTTCCCACAACTTTTTAACTGTCATTTTGACAAAATAATTTTTTTAATAACATGTATCCCCCTTTTTATACACATGTTTTCTTTGAAGTATTGTAAGTCATAATTGACTAGTAGGGTCCTGGGTTGTTTATCAAAGTTATGATTGGTGAGCAAACTGGTGATTGAATGAGTCAGGATGAGAAGTCTGGTTGAATGATAAAGATTAGTGAACATTCTTGGTATCTGTGAATTATAAGTATTTCCAAGAGAACTTTGCTTTTTTGATCTAAATCATATAACAAACATCACGTAAAACAAACATCACGTAAAATATGAAAGTTGTTTCAAAATTAAAAAGAAATGCATTTCTTCAACGTGACGTACTGACGTTAATACGTCACATTATCGTCTATTAAATAAAATGCAGTAGGTATTTCTACAACTTGTATTTGAAACTTACATATTTGAAAGTGATTTCATAAGCATTAATGAAGAAAAAAGAGGTTTGGTGAAGTCAAATAAAGATCACACAATTTAAGCAGGGAAGCTGCGATTTATGCAGGTTTTTGAATTTACCTTTGTACAACTCAACCAGGATACTGGTATGTATTTGTCTTTCCTTCTCTTAAAGCTTTGGATTTACTTCTTGTGCCTTTTTCTTCAGTTTTTATGTAGCGTGAGCTCAACTCAGAGGTATTGGAGCACTTTACATGAGATCTACTTACATTACATCCATTGCTTATAGGCAAGGGGAGGTTAAGTGGTTTGCCCAGAATCACAGGAGGTTGAGCAAATGCAGAGACTCAAACCTAATTCAGTTCCAAAGTCGGCAGCCCTGGCCCCAACACCACGTCCTTGGTAAGAGGGAGTCAAGCAGAAGCCATATGAAAGCAGGGATTGTTATGGGCGCTAGGGTCCAACAGGACCTTGAGCTGTGCCAGAACCAGGCTTCAGGCTCGAGCCTGGCTCAAGTGCTCAGTGGCTCGCCCACCTCTAGAATATCTATATAATGTCTAAAAAGCCAGTGATATTAGCATATGGTGTCCTGCGTTTCCAGTGCCAGGATGCCCCTTTCGGAGTGGCAGTTTGCACTTTACAAATACCAATTTCATTTTCATACCTTTATTAAGGGCCTTTTTTCAGATATTGTGTCAGATTAACCTTTGATCTGTATTTAAATAACATGGTGTACTACTCATCTTACAGAAAAGTATAAAGACACTGGTTTATGGTTGTAAAGGGTACTGAGTAAAATAAATTAATCTAGTCAGTGGGTTAAGAGCACTATGTGTTACCGGGAAGCCTGGATTGAAATCCTGGATTCACTGCATGACTAAATGATGTGATACAAGTCAAATCCATTTACTTCATGTGTCTAATTTAATTGATAGTGTCATTTGAGAGCACTTTCAAGCAATTCAATCTAAGATGGACTGTAAACAAAAAACACACTTGTATGTTTTATTAACCTGTAATGTTCCACCATTGATAACAATAATATTGGCCATGGTAAGGGACACCAGATAATTGGTGCACTCTGGTCACTACTGGTGTTGTCACGAGGGAGGATTAATGAATGTTTTAATGTTCATGCTTAGACATTTAATTTCAAATAAATGACAAGGCCATGTTGTAATCTAATATACTAAACTGAAACACTACCATATGTTTTTTAAAAGATTTTATAGTTATGTGCCAAAAGAGGTTACATAGCAGGATAGTAGCCAGATATGTAGCAATAGATTTAAATGTACAATTACAGAAGAACAGTGCTGGGCTATATATGAAGACTTAGCACACAACTTCTAAATGTTTCTATGTAACAAACTGACCTATAATCAACTGGCCATCCTCACCCAGCACACAGTTGACACTGCCTGAACTATCAGGGAAGGGAAGCAGAGCAATGAACTTAGAAGAAACTGTTCTAGTGGGGACATCATGACAGTGTGTTGGAGATAGGTGGCCTTAGACCACTACTTAGATGTGGCATAAACAGCTGGTATATAGAAACCGAGAGTGTATGTGTCTGGGGTAGATTACAGGTGGAGAGTATCATCCTTGATGCAGTCTCCAAAGTCCTCCACCAAAATACCTCACACCTGTGCAATAAAATGTTTTTCTCAGGCCAGCTCATTCCTCCCTCATTCCAGGTGCTCTCATATCAAAACTAAGGTAGCGAGACCGTGGTCCAACTTACAATAGTCGGTGGAAGTGAATCCTTCCAATGCAGTGTAATATTGCATTTTGCTGGAAGAAGAGACTAGTTGAGAAACTTGATTTTTTTGTTTTAATCTGTTTAATGTATTTTGTACTTATCATAATTTCCATTGCTAAACAAGCAAATACAGCATAAGTAATACAAGACATAACATCTCCAGTGATAATTACTACTGCTACATAATGTAGGAAACTGAGTGATAAACCTGTCGTAATCTGACAATGGCCGGGTTAGCGCTTAGCTTTGCTACACGTTATTTCCCTTAACTTGGCCTTACTCGAAAACGCCATTTTGTATGTTACGGCGGCCATTTTGAGGAATGAGCGGCCTCGTGGTCAGCATGCCCTTTAGTCCTTTGTCCATGCCGCTGACCACTCGAGTTTGCCCAGCAACAGGCTATTTTTAGTAACGGTCAAGCCTGTACATGCGCAGTCCCAACTGACCAGTCACCCCTCAGGAATGTTCCGCCAAAACTGACCAGTGGAATTGTAACTCCTCCCATGAGTTGGCTGTGTTCCAAAAATGACCATATATGTACCTAAACTCTGTAACTTTGTACCGCCTATCTTTTTATTACCTGTAAAGTGTATAAAAGAAGGATTCGCACCAACGTTCGGTGTGATACTTCTTGCATTGCCGAAGGGTGCTGTAGGAATGTACCACCACCCCATGGGGTCTTAATAAACTTGTCTTTTGTACTTTTCAGTTTCCGTGCCAACAGTTCTTTTGGTGTAAGTGGGTATTTCTGTGGAGCATGTAGGCCTTGGGAACCCAATACCACAAATTGGTGACCACGAAGGGACTCATCGGCGACTCGGATGCCCGAAGGAGAGGTCGTGACGAAGGATTGGAAACTCGCCATGGACGCGTACGCTGCCACTGAGTGACCCGAGTCTTGGCACCCACGGTGTTTTCTTCCCTTCCTTCTGATCTGACCTTCCAGGTGGCGCCGGTCTCCGACTGAGATCCTGATCGTCTGTGTTGCTGTACAGTGTCCGTTTGGCTGATTCGATTAAAGACCTTGGCAGTTGGAATCTGGATATTTGAGATTTGGGTAAGATTTGTGATCGCTAAGGTAGTCTATGGACGCTTACTGAAGTTCTATGATTGTGACTATGATTTGAGTTAGCTAACATTTTTGACTTTGTGAACTTTGAACATATATGTGCAGTGCACTCCACATAGGCAGGCATGTAGAGATGTTTCTCTAATTTCGTTTGTATTCTGAGCGGCACATTTGTGTGAAGTACTATAAGTGCCATTTTTACGGTATCACGCTTTCGTGGTACTTTTTGAACATGCCTGTTTTAAGCACACTCCGAGGGATGTGCTGTTTTGGAAATGGTACCACAATTAGGTTAGCGGAATCCCAGCCGGCTCCCCCAGAGGGAACTCCAAACCGTGAGATGTATGTTAAATTTGGCCTTCCCCCTATACTGTACAGTAAAATATGGCATAAATACACTAGAACTGATCCCGAGTTGCAATGGCCACTACATGGGTCGTTTGATTTGCGAAAAGTTCAGTTTGTGGAGCAATGTTTGTTTCAGCGCAGGTCTCGACAGGATATGTTTGATTGTGTGCGAATGTGGGAGAAAGCGGTGCGTGAACGTATGAAGCGTGAAGTTGCCTTGGCGGACAAAGAGCAGCGCAAGGCTGCTCGAGATAAAGCTTTAAAGCTTGAGGAAAAGGAGGCGCAAGAAAAGAAAGAGAGGGAGGCACGACCGGTCAATTTCCTATTCGACGACCGCTTTATCCTGTCCTTAATAATGAAATTGATGATTTTTCGTTATTAGATCGATCTCCGCCTCCGTACGTTCCTCCTACGGCTCCGATTGAAGATTCTGGTGATGAAGAACAGGATAAGTCGGAAAAAGGGGATAAGTCAAGTGTCAGGTTATCCGCGGAGAGATCCGCGGAACTGCGTAGTTGTGTTCGGAAATTGAATTTAAATCATATAACTGTGTCAGATGTTGTTGCCGAAAGGGGTAAATGGACAGAACGAGAATTGATGTGTTTTTTGAATACTTTTGCCGATGAAGTTGTTACTCGATTTCGTAAACATTCAGAGACTTTAGAACCTAAAGCTGTGTCGGTTCATCGTGAGAATTTGGATAAAGGTGTATTTGTTCTTGCAGATGTCAATACCTTTTTCAAACAACTGATCCAGCTACGGGATGAGACGTCCAGATTGCGGGAAGAAAAGAAAAAGGATAAGGAGTCCGTGCCGGGGTCAACAGAACAGTCTAAGGAGTGTTCTCTCCGGGGTTCAGATAAGAATTCTAAAGCGCATGTTATGCCTATGGGTGAAGCTGCACCTTTGTATGTTCCCCCTAAGGGGGATGGTACAGATGACGATAAAACGTCGAAGGATGCAAAGGGGTATTTTATATATAATTGGGTGTATACGCCTTGGAATAGAGCAGATGTTATGGCACTAAAAAACTCCTTACCCGATCTTCGTAAAAATCTAGCCGCATTCTATGAAGGGGTGGAGGGGGCATTTCCTCTTGTGTTATGACTCTTGTTGATATAGATCTCTTTTTTGGGTTAATTCTTCCGCCTGATATGTGGAGGTCGATTCGTAAAACTAATGATCAAGCGATGCTTGGGGGAACTTGGAAAGAAATAAACCAGGCTGACTTAGACAGGGAACCTGCATGTAAACCATGTGATTTGATTTTAGACCTCCCAGCGGCTATTTTAACCAAACTAAAAACGCTTGTTCCTTCTAAAAAGATCGATTGGACTATGCTAGCTTCGTGCAAACAAAAGTTAGATGAATCGGTATCAGATTTCTTTACACGTTTCGAAGAAGCGTTTCATGATTACAGTGGTCAATCGTTAACAGATGATACGGGTAGGCATCTGTTTGTTGATAAGTACGTGGCTAATCTCCTACCGGAGATTGCAAAACGGTTAAAAGCGAGTGAAAGTTCCTGGACCACGGCGACCCCTGCGTCTTTGTTAACTATGGCTCAGTATTATGAACGGCAGGAATTAGAGGCTAAAGAAAGTGCAGATAAGAAAACGAAGGAATTGAAAACGAAGGTGATGTTGGCGCAAGTTCGCGGGGCGCAATCTAGAGGGAGTGATAGAGGTAGGCGAGGAGGGAGTAATGCGTCGTACGGTCGTACTGACATAGCGGAGGACCAATGTGCATATTGTAAGGAATTTGGGCATTGGGCTGAAGATTGTCCGGTACTTCGTGAGCAGCGTAGTCAGCGTGGTCGAGGAGGTGGAAGGTCGAGGAATAATTATTCAGGAGCGAGAGGTGGCGGAAGTGATCGTGGTAGGTTTGAAACGGGGGGCCGTGGTCAGGATGAACGAAATACTTTTGATAGACGAAATCAATATCAGATCTCGGAGGGTGAGAACGTGGAGAGTCAGGATTATGTACATGCATAAGACTGCGTAGGATGGGGTACGGAATCAGTTGAAGTGCCAGTAGATCAAAGAGGTCCATATGTATCAGCGGGCATTTTGGGTTCTACTGATCAGTTTTTAGTTGACACAGGAGCTACTCGTAGTGCTTTGTCCAAAAACTTGGTTCCAAGGGCTCCCCTGTCTGGCGAAATGATAACATGTATAGGGTTTGATGGCACACCCTCTCCTAGCCCATTATCACAACCTCTTGCACTTTGCATTGACAAATTTTTCAGCTTTTGTCCATTTTTGTTGTCACCTCACACTCCAGATAACATTATGGGCATTGATTTGCTCAAATATTTTCGAGCAACGATACGCTGCGCTCCCGAAGGAGTGCAGGTTATTTTGAATGACAATTACCCAGATTCAGACAGATTTTGTACAATACAGGAAATTGAAGCATTAACCTCTCTCCCGCACACGTTGTGGGCGACGTCCGATACGGATGTGGGACAGATGCTTATTCCACCTATTCGAATTACTGTCAAGGAGGGAGTACTTTTGCCACGTGTACCACAGTATAAGATTTCTAGGGAAGGTGAAATTGCCCTGACGCACATCGTTCAGGATTTGATCGTTGCGGGAGTAGTGGAGGAAGTTCCTTACAATGTTTGTAATAGTCCTATTCTCCCGATTCTTAAGAAAGACACTGACGACAAAGTCTATCGATTTATTATTGATTTGAGAGAAATTAACAAAATTGTCATCCCTCAATATCCCGTGGTGTCTGATATCACGACATTACTTACATTGGTCCCTCCAACAGCGACGACATTTACTGTCATTGACCTCAAAAATGCATTCTTTTCCATCCCCATCCATCCTGATAGCAGATATTTATTTGGCTTTACGTTAAATAATAAATCGTATAGATTTTGTCGTGTTCCTCTAGGTTACACAGAGAGTCCTAGCATCTATAGCCAGGCTTTAAAACGACAGCTTGATTCTTTTGAACTGCAATCCGGAGTAGCCCTTATACAGTATGTTGATGACCTCCTGTTGGCTGCAGACACTTATGTACAATGTGAGGAGAGTACACTTGCTTTGCTTTCTTTTTGGCTCAGAACAACCATAAAGTTTCTAAGAAAAAGCTTCAATACTGTAGACCCAAGGTGACCTACCTCGGTCATCTTTTGTCTAAGGAGGGGCGTGCATTAACATCAGATCGAATTCAGGCGATTTTAGACACACCAGTCCCCCGCACTCAGAGAGATGTACGCGCCTTCATAGGATTAACGTCCTTTTGTAGACAGTGGATCATGGGGTTTTCGCACATTATAAAACCTTTGTTAGTGTTACTGTCCAAAACTACACCAATGCCCCTTGAATGGACAGATGAATGTCAGAATGCTTTTGAACAATTGAGACAGGCCCTTTGCTCTGCACCCGTGTTAGGTACACCAGATTACACAAAGATTTTCACATTGTACGTGCACGAGAAAGATGGGTGCGCGTTATCAGTGTTAGTGCAAGCACACGGGGACAAGCAGAGGCCATGCGCGTACTTCTCCGCTATTCTTGATCCTGTAGCACGAGGGTTACCTGGGTGTTTTCGAGCAGTTGCAGCGACAGCAGTAGCTATACGGCAGAGTGAGGGAATAGTTTTATCGCACAAACTGTTGGTGTTAGTTCCCCATGCAGTAGATGCCCTGTTAAATCAAACGAAAACACAGTATCTCACGAGCGCACGTTTGACAGGATATGAGCTCACACTTCTGGCGCCACATATCACATTGAAAAGATGCGCTACCCTGAACCCGGCCACTTTATTGCCTTATCCGGTCGAGGAGGGCCAGGAAGAAAAACATCATGATTGTGTTTTCCTGACTGAGGAACAAACAAAGGGTCGTGTCGACTTACAGGATATGCCACTTCCAGATGTGGATGGGGAACTGTGGGTTGATGGATCGTGTTTGAGGCTGCCAGATGGCACAACTTCTGCAGCATATGCGATCACGACGCTTAAGACAGTGGTAGAAACAGCACGAATACCCCAGAAATCAGCCCAAGCAGCGGAGCTGATAGCCTTGACAAGAGCCTGCGAACTGAGTGCTGGCCTATGTGTGAATATCTACACAGACAGCGGGTACGCCTTCGGAGTAGCGCATGACTTCGGCTTACTCTGGAGAGAGCGTGGGTTTTTGACTTCTCATGGAGTACACATTATGCACGGAGAACTAGTGCGTGATCTCCTAAACGCGTTGCTTTGTCCAAAGAAAGTAGCGATAATTAAATGCAGTGCACATAAAAAGGTCACTGACAAAGTGGGACAAGGCAATGCCTTTGCAGACAGTATAGCAAGACAAACAGCTATGTCTCGAAATGACTCTCCCATGTATGTAGCGAAGTCGGAAGGCCAAGCGATGGCATGATGCTAGAGCGGAGATACTAGATATTCAAAAATCAGCGACGGAAGCAGAACTGGAGGCATGGGCAGCAGAAGGGGTACTGGAAGACGAGGGTTGTTGGAGGAGTAAAGTCATGGAGAGATGGAAATTGCCTGCAGCTTACTTGCAGGCGATGGTCCAGATGACACATGGGTTGGCACACGTGGGGGCTCTTGCAATTACTCGATTGTTAACACGAGTTTGGGAGCATCCTGAGATAGCCAATACTGCTAAGAGAGTAGTGCAGACCTGTTTGATATGTTTACAGCACAATCCTGCAAAAGGGACGCATACTCCGAAAGGAGGTTTCGTTCCACCTTCTGCACCATTCGAGGTACTTCAAATGGATTACATCCAGCTTGAGCGTTGCAATAACCTTAAGTATGTCTTAGTGGTGGTGTGTGCCTTTAGCAAATGGGTTGAGGCCTTCCCCACGAAAGATAATACAGCTTTGACAACAGCAAAGGTTCTGCTCAAAGAGTACTTCCCTCGATTTGGAGTTTGCAAATTTTTGTGGAGCGATAATGGTCCTCATTTTGTTGGGAAAATTGTGGAATACGTGCTAAAGGGACTGGGGATCCAGCAGAAGTTTCATGCTGTGTTCCACCCTCAGTCAGCAGGTCTTGTCGAGCGGTACAATGCCACGTTGAAATTGAAACTGGCTAAGATTGTGCCGTCCACGTCATTGAAGTGGCCGGATGCCCTGCCGCTAGCATTGCTCTCTCTTAGATCAGTGCCCCACTCTCGAACTGGCCTCACACCGTATGAAGTGGTGTTTGGAAGGCCTATGAACATATGGGGAGTTCCTAAGCCGCGATTGTTACATGATGTGCCTTGTATAATGATGAACGATTATTTGGCACGATTAACAAATGATTTGCTTTCTATTCATCAACAGGTTCGAGAAGCGCTCCCTGACAATTCCATTGGAGAGGCCCATAGTCTCCGTCCTGGGGACTATGTGATGGTGAAATCGTTTGAGAGGGCGAACAGCTTGGAACCGAGGTGGCGTGGCCCTGAGCAGGTCCTCTTGGCGACTCGAATGGCTGTGCGAGTGACCAACAGAAAGCGGTGGGTGCATTCAACTCACTGCCGCCGCGTCTCTCCGGACCTGGTGAATCCTACGGTGTTGTCTGACTACAAAGAGATCTTGGATAAAGAAAAGAGCCCAGCTGTGACGTCGGCCGAACTTGAGGGAGCCTTCTCGGACCACACCGTTTCTGGACGACAGCGCTACGATCTGCGGCCAAGATAGGAAGAAGATTTTTTTTTTTGTATGAGACTGGTTGGTTACCGCTCTGGGGTTTGTGAAACGGAAGCCAGGAATCTCAAGGGGGGGGGGATCAGTTCTGCCAAGAGTAGCGACACCCGTCTTGACCCTGGAGAAGAAAACAACGGCTACCTCGGAGCTCAGCACCCACGTTTTTTTTAGTTTTGTATTTGTGACATTGTGAACTGTTTGAACTATGGCGTCTTCTGCATCACGAGACAAGAGAATTCTTGGTGCCATCTTGTTCGTACTGACAATTGTGGTGATAGCATTAATAGCCTGGGTAGTAGAACTTGTGGTGCCTGTACGAGAACATTTGCTGCCGACTACCCCGGCTCCATCTGAACATTTTCACTTCACCTTACCCTACCATGAAGAACGGCACCGACAAACTTACCTGAACAATAGCTTCATTCAGATTTTACATCATACTCATAATATGACAAACACTTCAAATTGTTGGGTGTGTGGGATGTTGCCTGGACATCAGAAAAAAGGGGGCACCCCGCTCATCCCACTCCCGTTTTCCCACAATGGTTCCTGTAACGCCTGGTATACTCTCCTATTGACCTTACGATGGCCAACGAAAGGGGGGGTGCTTTTCCGTTTGAACAAGATGTGTTATCATGACCGGGATGGTTATCCACGAGCTGAGGGTACTTGATTTGAATGGGAAGAGTACCGCCCCGATAATGTGTCTGCACCCCGAATTTACAGCAATCAAAGAAACATTAATATGTCTAGTTCACATGTCATTAATGTTATAAATACCAAGGCTGATCTCTGTATACGTAATAAAGGTACAATCCCGGTTGGAAAAAGTGAATGTAACACCACACTTACATTTGACAGTCCGAATGGCATATCATTTGTGGCATCCCGAAATACATACTTTATCTGTGGTAATAAAGGCTATCATCAGCTCCCTTTAGGATGGTTAGGTACATGCTATGTATCTTTTGTATTGCCCCCTGTATTCATTGCCCCACCAATGTATCACAATGACTATGTGCTCTACCACGACTTTGTGTTAAATCGAGTTAAACGTACTGTGGTCTTGGACGATATTGACCAGACCGATACTGCTTTACAACAATATGTAGACTTTAATTTGGGATTGTTTTCTTTTGTGGGGGCTGCTTTGAACAGTCGGAAAATACGACGACTGACTCGTGTTGTCGAGGCTGTAGCTAATGACACTGCTATTGCACTAGGGAATATAACGGAAGAACTTCAAATTTCTAGAATTGTTACGTTCCAGAATCGCATGGTTCTTGATGTGGTTCTAGCTGATCGAGGGGGGGCATGTAGAATCATCGGAAGTAGCTGCTGCGTTTACGTGCCAGATAATTCGCCATCTGTTTATGATGCAATTTCCAAACTTCACAAAATCGCTGCTGAAATACACCCGGACAATGGCACATGGACGCTCTCGGGGTGGTTCTGGTCAATGCTTAGCACTTGGGGCTGGAAGCTGCTGACGATTTTATGTATCATAGTTGGGATACTATTCTTTGTATGTTTATGTATACAATGTGTCCCTGCCTTATGTTCTATGTGTTTATCAGCATGTATTCCATCTAGAGAAAAAGAATTGATGCTTCATTAAGAAGTAGCTCAGATAATGTCAATAGATATCGAAGATGAGTATCCCGACTACGTCCACTATGAGGTAGCTTCAGCTAAGCGCTAAAAGAGTCGTCTGTCGTAATTTGACAATGGCCGGGTTAGCGCTTAGCTTTGCTACACGTTATTTCCCTTAACATGGCCTTACTCGAAAACGCCATTTTGTATGTTACGGCGGCCATTTTGAGGAATGAGCGGCCTCGTGGTCAGCATGCCCTTTAGTCCTTTGTCCGTGCCGCTGACCACTCGAGTTTGCCCAGCAACAGGCTATTTTTAGTAACGGTCAAGCCTGTACATGCGCAGTCCCAACTGACCAGTCACCCCTCAGGAATGTTCCGCCAAAACTGACCAGTGGAATTGTAACTCCTCCCATGAGTTGGCTGTGTTCCAAAAATGACCATATATGTACCTAAACTCTGTAACTTTGTACCGCCTATCTTTTTATTACCTGTAAAGTGTATAAAAGAAGGATTTGCACCAACGTTCGGTGTGATACTTCTTGCATTGCCGAAGGGTGCTGTAGGAATGTACCACCACCCCATGGGGTCTTAATAAACTTGTCTTTTGTACTTTTCAGTTTCCGTGCCAACAGTTCTTTTGGTGTAAGTGGGTATTTCTGTGGAGCATGTAGGCCTTGGGAACCCAATACCACAAACCTAACGTCCCAGCTATTGTGCACCCTCGACGGGGACACAGGCCTGCTTCCGGCAGGGGGCAACCCGTGACTCGTTGATTGTCTTAGAGAGGTTCGCCTATTGATGGATGGATTATTCTATGATAATGATGGTGGGGGTGGGGCAAAAATTCAGGGGTAACTGAGACTAACTGGGTTGGGGTGTAGGTTGGCGGGGCACCTCCAAACAACCAAAGTGATAGTCGTTGGGTTGTGATATTTGCTGGGGCTGATGTATATTCTTTGCGTGGCGCATAGGCTCTGCGTGTTACATGTTCAGTATTTTCCGTCATAGGCGCGGTGTATGTGTGTTGTGTATGTGAAAGGCTGTTTCAAGGCGTGTATAGGGGGTCCCTTTGCTAGGTATTTGTTATTGGTTCTGCTTCAGGCTCTCGGTTCTCGCTCCTACCCAGGAGTTCGTATAGTACTGCATCCCAGCATTCTTATAATTGGGATTTTACGTAGGCCCAATACATCTTCCCTGTGTTGTGCTACACTCTCAGCTTTGGCCCACACCAGCAGAGAGTGTTCCCAGACGCGCACAGCCGGGGGCTCGGGTGGGCGCCATCTTTTTTTGATCAGCCGCTCTGCAACAATCAGCCCTAGCGCCATAAACCGGAAGGGGACTCTCAGTCTTTTGGTGTTTGTGTAGAGATGTAGAATGCAGGTCTCCCAATTCAGGGGTATTGTTCGGTCTGTGCAGCGGCTTAGTGTGGACACTACCGATCCCCAATATTTTCCTAGTCTCGGGCAGCTCCATATCATGTGCAATAGGTCTGCACCGGCGGTGCGGACAAGCAGCGCCTGCAACAGCATAAAATTTGTTGATTTTCGCTGGGGTGAGGTATGCCCTCTGGGTGACAAAATACTGTATGAGATGAAATCACATGTTTCACGGGACGTTAGTCAGTCCTTCCAACACCCTCTCCATTCAATGTCCATAATAGGGCACTGTAGCTCCTCCCAGCGTGCCCATAGAGGGAGTAGCTGTGTCGCTGTGTGAGACCTAAGAGAGAGGGCGAATAACTAAATGCCTACCCTGGCCCATTACATGCAAGTATTGGATGGTTAAGTGTGTTTGGCGTTCTATGGTCATCTCTCCCCAGTGTTTGTGTAGCACAGCTATGATTGCTTGGTGCATGAGGAATTGCCCTGGTGCTACCCCGGAGCAGTCTGAAGGTGAGGCAAAGGACATTAAATTTCCTTCATGGTACAGGTCTCCCACATCTTGTGTTCCACTTTCAATTAGGTTACGTATCTCTCGGGCCGTGATGGGGCCGTGGCTCCTCAGTGTGCCGGTTAGTGGGAGCGTGGGGCAAATGGCTTAACGCTACGCGTCAGGAGCAAACGTCTGTGATAGCATCTATATGCCGCGCTTAGTAATAGCTGTGGCAGTGGTTTCTGTTTGCTACATGGGTGAAATAGGGAAAGAAGAGCTTTGTAGGTGAGGGCGGGGAGGTCTGTCACCATATATGCCAGACGCCCCTCCGAGAGCCATCCAGCACCCCTTGGTCTGCAGTAGGTAGAGCTTCCGGAGAGCTACTCTGCTGCAGGAGGCCCCCCAGATGTGACCTCTCACCATCCCCTCCAAGGTTTTGAAGAGGGCTGGTGGGAGATATATTGGAAGATTAGCTAACTGATATAGTAGTCATGGCAGGACTACAATTTTCGTCAAAGCCGCACGGCCCATAGTCATTAGATGGAGCATCCCCCAGAATGCAATTTGTGATTGGATGGAGTCCATTGCCCTGCCTAGGTTGCCCTCAAGCATATCCTCTGGGTGACGGTATACTCGTATCCCCAGATACCAGAAGGTTTGCGTTTGCCACTCAATGTTTGTGCCATTGAGTACATAATGGAGGAGATCGTCTGCATATAGTGAGATAATGTGTGTGTTATCTCCCAGAGGGATCCCCAGCCCATGCCCTTTACCCGCTGCATATAGTGAGATAATGTGTGCGTTATCTCCCAGAGGGATCCCCCAGCCCATGCCCTTTACCCGAACATCACCGCTAGCAGTTCCACAGCGAGTGAGAACAGCAATGGGGGATAATGGGCATCCCTGCCTGGTGACTCTTCGTACTTTGATCGTGGCAGACATGTACTGGCCTGTTCGTACCGTTATTACTGGATCACTGTATAAAAGCTGGACCATCCTAATGAACGCCTCCCCTAGCCCGTATAGTGGCAGCACAGCAAAAAGGAAGTCCCAGTCTGGGGTGTCAAACGCCTTTACTAGGTCTAAAATCAGGCATCCTGCATGGGGCCATTGCTCTGGCGCACATTTGGCAACCCTAAAGAACCAACGTAGATTCAAAGGAGTACTTCATGATGGGACAAACTTTTTTGGTCATCGTGTACAAGCGATTGGACCAATGGCACCAGCCGATCCGCTAACAGCTTCGCCAAAATGTTATAATCATTGTTTAATAAGGCCAGATAGTCTGTACCAACCCAGCGCCTTAGGGTCTCTATCCGGTTTGGGTAGTGAGACCATTTTCGCTTTGTTCAGTATTTGTGGGGGCGTGAAATTGTGGCATAGACCTCCTGGAGATGCGGCTCCAATACTGTTGCGTACGCCTTATAGAATTAGGATGGGAAACTGGACCAGGGCTTTTCCCTGTTGCTAATGCTATCTCCTCCCTGATTTCTTCCTGTGCAATCGGGGAACACTGTGTCTCACTGTGTTCAGGCGTGATAGTAGGCAATTGCACTACGAACTGAAACATTCTTGTTCTACCCCGGTCCAATGAGGTGGTGGCCTTGTAGAGGGATGTTTAATGTTTGGTCATCTCCGCATGTATTTTGTGTTGGCTATATACCGTGGGGCCAACTGCAGGGCATATGGCATGTATGGGATGTCTGGTTTGTTCCTGGCGCAACAGCCCGGCCAATAGTTTACCAGGCCTTTTTGACAATGCATGAGTGTGTGCTGCATGTGCTTTGTAGTTGAGGTATCGCAGCCGTTCTAACAGACTGTTATACTCGCTTTGTTTCTTGTGTAGTTGCTGAGGGTCTCTCATGCCTGATGCCATTTGGGTTTCGTGCGATAAGAGATCCTGCTCTATTATCCCTATTTCCTGAGTAAGTTGTTTGCTCATACTCCAGACCAACCCCATGCTGTGCCCCCTAATGGCAACTGTGAATGCTTCCCACTCAATGGATGTGGTGTGTGTGGAGCCAGCGTTGTCTTCAAAGTATTGCGTTGTAACTACTTTTAGTGAGGCGCGAACCGTGGGGTCTTCCAGGGCCACCGGAAGGAGACGCTAAGTAGGTACCACTGGCGGGCCGGCCTCCCAGCTTAGCAGCAGTATTTGGGGGTTGTGATCAGAATGTGTGCAACCTAGGTAGTTGATAGTCTTAATAAGCGTCAATAGTGAGGGGAACCTACAATCCGATCCAGCCGCACATGCAGGCCGTGTAGAACGAGTATATGTGGGTGTCTGGGTTTCAGGTGCGCCAAATATTTGTCAGAGACCAATGTATAAGTCAGTCGCGCAGGGCCAAAGCATTTGAAGAGGCGGAAGTGCATGTTAATGGGGAGAAGGAGCGGTCTCAAAGAGTGTCAAGCACTGAGTTGAAGTCCCCTCCCAGAAACGAAGGAATATCGGCCCAGGGTGCAAGCGTACGTGTTAGGTGGCATAGGTAGGCTGGCTGTTCTACATTTGGGGCGTATATAGACCCTATAAGAATAGACTGTCTATTTAGGGAGCCTCGTACGACATATCTGCCACCCAGATCTGTCTCTACCTCTTCTGCTACAAAAGGATTTCCGGCCCTGATCCATATTAGCGATCCTTTTGCTTGAGTGAAAAAATTGGAACTGAAAACCTGCCCTCGCCAGTGCCTATGGAGTCTAGAGGCCTCAAGTTGAGTGATCTGCGTCTCTTGTAGTACTACTATGTTAGCGGCCCTTCACTGCAAAAACGAATATATGGAGTTGGACCTTGCTGGGGTGTGAATGCCTCTAACATTCCATGTAATGACATTAGTTTGCATCATTTGCAGTTGTTGTGTGTCGGGGTGCTGGGCCCTGCTTGCCATTGGCTTGCTGACCTATTAGTGACAGGGTTGTGTGAATTTGCCAGCTATAGGTAGTGTGTGCTTCAGTGCGGGTGCGTGAGAAGACTTGAAAGGGAATAAACAGTAAAACTTGAAGAACATTATCAGAGTGGAACACCAAAAAAAGGTCCTCCCTTGTTGCAGATGCATTCTGCTTCAAACAATTTTAGTTCAAGATGGGGTTGATACGTGCAGTGGTGGCAGTTTTGTTTCACCCTTGTGGTTTGTCTCAGGTATTGTCCCTTGCAGAGGACAGCAGGCTTTGGCAAGGTCTTTATGCAACTGTTATGTTGCAGCACCGTGGCACAGACTTGTGGTCACAGGGCGATATGCGGCTCCGCCTGGCTGTTTTGCTGCATCTGGGGAGACAGTACGGTAATGGGGGGTGTACCCTGAAACTGCGTGTATCAGATGATGTCATCTGAGGTCTGCGGTGACACCTCAGGGAGGCGGGGTCAGTCTAGCACCTCGGGCCACAAATGGGTCTGCTCTTCTTCATCCTTGGAGTGTATAGACTCAGTGTCTGGGTCTGAACTGTGAGGCTGGTCGCCTATCGCTCAGGCGATCTGTAAGGTCCTCCAGTGCTCTGTTATAATTTGTTCCAGGTTGGGAAGTGTGATCGTATGGTTGACTGTGTTATTGTTGTGTGGCGTTTTAATTTCCCTTTGAATTTTCCAGATTCATGCCCTTATATAGGTACAATTGACGTTGCCCTTATATAGGCATAGAAATCAAGCCCTTATTTAGGCATAGCCCATGCAACCTAAATACAGGCATCGCTACTTCCATCCTTTCACCAAACATCACAATGATTTCTTGGAAAACCAGCTTAAGCCGTCAGGGACTTCCCCTTGCTAGAATATTGATTTCTCCAAGAACTCAGTTAGTTTTACAATGAACATCTATTCCTTAGGGGTTCATTCATGGCGTTCATATGCCCGACTTTACGTCAAACATGGCATTCCTAAACACCTTCAAGGTATAAATAGACCTTCACTTGCTATGGCTAAGCACAGTGGTTCGGAGCAGATCGACAACCTACTTGCCCGACGCAGCTCGTTACAGCAAGTGCCGAAGGAAGCCGACTCTCCAGTTGACACACTTATCATGAAGCTGCCCTCCTCTGCTGAGAAATCCATCTCCAGTGTTTCTGACTCCCCTTGCGGGGTGTTGGGAAAACGAGTCCGAGACAGAGATACCAGACCTCCTCCATTCTAAGGTATGGAGCTGATTAGAACCTAGAGAAACCTTTGTTAGATTCTTGGCAAGAACTCAAACCTATGCTAAACAAACTCTTACTTCTTCCCTGGTACTAGACCTAGGTTAGGTACATTGGGGTAGGCGTATTTTAGAAGCACCAGTTGAGTATTTTAGCCTGTGTTATTTATGTATGTATTTTAATGGCTTAGCCATACCATGCTATTACAGTATTATTTCATAATACTATTCTCACTGTGTGCATTATACTTTGCATTCTAACGATTGTAGCAGTTCATATCTCTTGTATGAGAAATAAGACTGTTTAATAAACCCTTTTATTGAAAACGCCTGTCTCACTATTTCTCTGCAAACTCTGTAGAAATGAAGCATGCACGATTGACTGAGTAAAATAGTTATCTATTGTTTCTACGACTCTGAAGATAATTTCCAGTCCTAGGAAAACAAAGTTGTCATGTTTATGCGGTTGTCAGGAACGAATCCCTACTTGTGAATTCAAGAAAGTTTCTAGTGACCTCTGAGCTAGCTGGCACACACAATTTAGTTTAGTATATTCAATAGAGACCTACTGACCTAAGCCCTACGTCAAATCTATAGGATATATTATTCCAATGCGCAGAGCCTATTGGGAATATAGGAACTGCACTACATGGCACCCAACCTTTGGTAAGGCACTAATTTAACGCTAGATACTAAAGTAATTCAGTCATGCTTTTCTCAGCGACCCCTTTTTCCGAAATACTACAATAGATGTCTGGAGTGGGTAAAGGGATAATATCCGCCATAGGTGAGTAGGACGAAAATCCTATGTATTTGTTTTTTGGTTTGTTCAACGTTGAAGGATACAGTGTTCTAAAATATTGTGCACCTTATCTTTGTTTCCTTGAAACTTGCTCTGCAAACTTTCAGTCAAGAAAATAGCCGACGAGGTTAATCCCGGGACCAGTGGAGCTACAGGCGATAACGCTGTACTAGCTTTTGACACAACAGGTTTTAATGAAACCGACGAGGATGCTATAAGCATTCCTGTGAATTTAAGGAAAGCCATCACTATAAAACCTATTAAAAATGGCCTAACATCGAGAGGTGGTAGAGTAGTTTGTGATAGAGGCACATGAATATCACCTAGAAAGAGGTATTCTATCCATGGATAGTTTTCCCTGAAGCAAATCCAGTAACACATGTGTTTCACTTCTACAAAGAAGATGAACCACCAATGGAATACATTTCCTTCGAGGATATTGAAATTCCACTCACATACCAGGAGCAGGAGCTCTGGTTTAATAGCTCCCTAAAACATTTAAATCACATTACAAGGGTCGGCCCATAGGTAGACCAGGAGCAACATGGCCGATTTTAGCCGGCTATGCACCTGACCCGGACAATGAAGCAATGTCGGATGATGAGTTACTTAATATTATACAAGATTTAATAGAATTATACAGTGATACAGTGTCTGAAGGTCCTGAAAAGGTCTTTACTAAAAACACGCCTACTCCTAAAAAGAAGTGGGAAAGCGCTAAACAAACTTCTAAAGAGAAGCGCTCTCATTCCCGAGGCTGGTCTCCTCAAAAGGAGCCCTCTAAAAGGAGGTATAACCTCAGGAATAGGGATAATTTGAGAAAACCTGATAGATATCAAGATACTGATACATGGTTCTTTCATACCTTTTAGACTTCGTCACAGAAATCTGAAAGAAGAGGATGGTCAGAACACAAGGAAGAACACATGAAGTGCAAAGATGATCAACACGTTCAGAAAAACAAGAAACCTCAATTCACCAAAAAGAAGGTAGCTGGTCTAAACATTAGACATGTTGAGGATCTTGAGGACACAACTCAAGAACAGAGAATGGGCTCAGACAATGTTGGACAGCGCAGCAGAAGTCACCATAGCTCGCAAGAACTTGAAGGTACATCTGGAGACAGTGGACTTGAATGAATTCATTCAAGTGGAAACTGCAGATACCAGGGGTAGTTCTCCACATAAGTTATATGAAATAACTCTCCGGATGGAGGGAGACATACCAAGAAAAATAAGAGCACTCTTTTGGGAGCGACTCTCTAAGGGTTATGACATTCTTCTAGCTGAACAAGACTGGCCACCACAATTTGTCAGGGAGTGCCCTCATGGCGAAGACATCATTATGCCAGCTTTCTCCAACCACATTCCAATTCATTTAAAATAATACTATGCCAGGAAATGGGCAGTCGTCCAGGCTCCAGCATTATACAAAAATCATGTAGGATGGGATGAGGACTCTCCTCACCATAAAATCCAACTAAAGACTCAACCAACTGTGCAAAGGCAGTACCCATTTAAGCAAGAAGCTAAATAACAGGCCTGGGAGATATTAGATCAACTTGAATATCAAGGGGTGATTGAAACATGCACCTCGTCAATGAACAATCCTTTGTTTTCTGTCTCCAAACCAGACAATACATATCGTCTAATATTGGATTACAGACATCTGAACTCTTGTTGCAAAACGTTTGCAGTACAAAATGCACACAGTGCAGCATTAATGAATAACATTGTGCCTAAGAAGTACTAAACCACATTAGATATTTCTAACAGTTTCCTCTGTCAAAATATTGCACCAGAAAGTAGGTATTTGACCGCTTTCTCAATCATGGGGACACAGCGTCACTTCTGTCGTCTCCCGCAGGGATTCAAGAATAGTCCTGGGTTATTTTCAGCGAGAGTAACAGAGTTACTACAAACATATGATGACGAAGCATTATCATATGTGGATGACATCTATCTGACAGAGGATGACTTGGATAGGCACTTGAACAGGGTGAACACCATTATATTGGGCTTCCCCTCTGAAGGGTATAAATTCAATTAAAAAAATCAAGAATTGCCCATCTCAGTCTCCTTTTTCTAGGATACAAACTTTCAAGTGAAGGCAAAAGCCTGGCAGCAAACTTCCTAGAGAAATGTGCACTGCTCCAACCTCCAAAATCGCTGAAAAACTTAGTCGATTCTAGGTTTCCTGAATTTCGGAAGAACTTACATTCTAAACAACGCAGAAAGGGTTAAACCTCTCTACGAATTAATCAAACCTGATTTTAAAACAGTAAATTGGACACAAAAACACATGGAAATTTTGCGTTCATTGCAAACAGACATGTTAGCAACTAAACATTTACAAACACGCATAAACGTACGCAATCTAGTGATCCGAATCATTCAGGACAATGCGGATCCCCTACTTAAATTTTAACAAAGGTGAAAAAGTACC
This sequence comes from Lissotriton vulgaris, assembly GCF_964263255.1. Lineage (NCBI taxonomy): Eukaryota > Metazoa > Chordata > Amphibia > Caudata > Salamandridae > Lissotriton > Lissotriton vulgaris. Next base: position 273,129,745 of record NC_141700.1, read on the forward strand.
TATAGCTTACAAATCACACTTGTACACAGAAACGAAAATGAAATTCACCTCTACAGAAATAATTCTGACAACGGTTCAAACTGCAGTAGCAAAAGAGAGAGCTCTCGCACAGGGTAAGCACATTATGATCGTTACACCTGTACCTGCCTTAGAGGCCGTGACAAAAGCAAGCATTGCAAATGCTAAAGCTTTACATCCGAGATGGATACCATGGGTTAATTCTCTTGCTGCAACAGACTTTGAATATGTTTTTGATCCTTATTTAAAAACACAAGCATTTCTACAATACGAACAAGAATGTCCTCTGCCTACTGACACCCTGCCTCTAGAGCAATATGAATGTATAATTTATACTGACAGATCATCTCAACCCGCTACGGAGGGTAAACAAGCCTATAGTGCGGCGTGCGCAATCGTTAAAGGTCGCTGGCGCGATGGCAAATTCCGACCAATGGTCACTAAGACGCAAAGGAGATTGTACAGCTCAGCGATCTGAACTGCAGGCATTTGAAATGGCGCTTGAGAATATGGATCGCGAATTCCCCACACTCACAGTGTGCGATTCATATTATTGTGTTCAATCTTACAATGAATACTTGCAGGAATGGATACAAAACCGTTACAAAGATGCAAAAGGTGGCACAATCAAGCGTAAACTGCTTTGGGAACAAGTAGTTCAGTTACGACAAGGACTTCAAAACACTCACGTGATACATACACTGAGTCATCAACGTGATGACTTTCCCGTTGCAGGGAATTCATTGGTTAATGAAGCCGCGAAGGCATCTGTGCAAACGGCTTCTGTAGCTACAATCACTCGTTCAAAAATGAAAATAGACAGTGAAATAATGCTAGCTGACAATGCAACATGCAAAAGCAGCGGGGCAGCGTTACACTGTTACCTCAAAACTTTGCACTCGAATACTCATACATAATGATAGATAATTGATGCAAACATTGTTCCTTTTGCTCGAATCCCTGGAGTGGGGGACAGAGTAGTTCCAAACAGGAAACGAAGGGCAGCTTTGATTCACAAAGCACATATGGGAGAGGGTCTGATACATCAGGGTATCTCTAAGACTATATCAGAATTAAAAGAGATGTACTAGTGGCCAGGAATGAATGCACACATTCATTTATTTGCACTTAACTGCCATAACTGCTATAGAGATCGCAGCAGAGAAAGCCGCCAGATACCTGACTATAGCATAGCCAGCCCAGTACAGACACCATTGTTAGACAGCATTAGAGTTTCTACACGCAGATGTCCGTGTGGACAAATGCAGTCCCCACGAATATTAAGACGAGATTCATTTTGGATGTGGCCTCAGCGCTCGGCTGACACTCGAACTGTTATAAAAGATTTGCGAGTCTTTATCAACACATACACAGTCGGCACGCTACATTCTGACCAGGGTCCTGCGTTTAGCACTCGAGCTTACAAGGAGGCCATGGCCAGTTTGGGTGTTGCATTGCGGTACTCTAGTCCATTCCTTCCTGAGGGAAATTTGATAGTGGAGAGAAAAAAATGGGGCATAAAGCAATCTATAACAGCTAGGGTATTAGGCTCAGGTGATGGGAGGGTCAAACATCTAATAAGTGTCCAACATAGTCTTAGCAATCTGCCAAGAAGTTCTCTAGGGAATATCACTCCATACAACGTCTTTTTTGGGACCAGAATGTTAATATTGATTGTCAGACTTCAGTGGTAGACCAAAAACCCTTTGATATTAAAGACCGTTTGGCTTTTTTACAGGACGTAAACGAAATAAGAACCAAACAAAGTAACGTGTTCCTGAAGACAACCACCACAGAAAAGAAACCAACCGTCCCAGCAAGGCCTGTCTGGATTCCTAAGCTTGGGGATCTAGTCAGAGAAAAGATCGCGGACAAGAAGGAATTTGGGCCTTCTTACAGACAACCAGTACCTGTCCTAGCAATCCTTGGATCAAGAACAGTATTACTGCTGCCCCTTGCTGGAAAGAAGGAGAACAGGTTTGTGTCCATCGCCCTGGTCAAACCACATCATGTTGCTGATCATAAGCAGTAGGCCAAGTAGACTCCGCCAATGTAGCAGACGCCCTAATCTTGCTACTATCCAAGAGGTTCAAACTGAGAGACTCATATCCTTTGAAGAATCTGCAATGCGAAAAGGACGATGCAACAAAGCTATGGAACTTGTACCTCTTGAAACCCAAATAACAGTTCATCAAGAAACACCTGTCTACAACGAAGTAACAAGTGATGAAGTGTTTCCAGTGATTTCAACGAACGAGAACTGGCTATTTCATTAACTTTGATACGTTTTCTGAGGATCCAAGCGAGCCTGAAACAACGCCAGTGAAAAGAACTTCATCACTTGAGAAAGACTTATCTGGTTTCACCCTGGATTGAACTTTGGATTGTGTTGGGTGTGCTTTTTCTTCTGCTTTGGTTGATTCTGGTAATAACTTTGGGAATGCTGATAAATTGAAGATATGTTAAATATGTTAAGATATGTTAAAAAGGACACAGCAAGTAAGAACATCAACTTACTCCTCACACCACATAAATCATCTCATTGTGAACAAAGAGACTTGTCATCAGTGAACATCACAGCTGTTCCTATACCGGGGGTATAGCTTGGAACAGAACTGATTATGACATTTTTGGCCTGCAGAGCTGTTGAAGATTTCACACCAGTTCAAGATTTCCTTGAATGACTTTGTTTCATCTAGCACCTTTTCTGATGATTGGGACTTCGAGACTGTTAATAATATGATGTCAGACCTAGAAATGTCTGCAAAGTTTACAAATCATAAATACTTAGAAGGTTCATCAGATTATGAGCAAATGTATTGCTATAATCACTATGGTCATCATTTCTTGCACAAATCTGCAAATCCTAGAAATGTACTAATGTATAACCAATGGGAACATTGTCCTACGCCACCAAAGGGTAGCTCACAAACATTTTTTAGAACATTTCCATACTTTTCAGGGTTCAATTTATCTAACTCAAAAACATTTTACTTTAAAAATGAAAACAAAACAGGATTAAAAAGTATGTTGACAAATACCAAACAGATTTATTCTGCAGCCTTTTATGCCCAAGTGTCTAGCCTAGGTTTTGCCTATGGAAAGACAACATTGAGACAAAAACTGTTTGGGGTACAAAAGATTGGCAAGTGCATGGAATAGAAGCTTTATTCCGAGCCTGCATCATCCAAGAGCAAATAAAGTTTTTGAATGACACTGTCCAACAGACGTCTTGTCTTGGCTTAGCTAAGATAAAAGACTTAAACAACCCATCCATACCTACACCTACACCTGATAGTAACACTTCAGAGGGGGGAGGTCAATGTAGATACTATTTTGCTTCACACCCGAACAGATCCAGATCCAGATTGGAAAAAATGGTTGATCTGGCCCACAGACACAAACAACTGTCAAGATAGATTCCTGAATAAAACACGGGGGTTCACATTCACTAAGCCAGACCCAAGATATGTTCAGAGACAGCATCCAGGAATAGTAACAACATATAGCAGTGGTTCCCAAACAGTGCACCGTGGCTCCCTGGGGAGCCGTCAAGTCTAGCCAGGGGAGCCGCGCACCAAGCACTTTAATGCATTTAACATTGAAGGGGTTGTTGGCTTCAGTTAAACTAATTAGACTTAAACATATGATGTTGATGATTTGTAAGTGACATGCCTAAAGCTTTAACCCCTTCCACGCTAATGACGGCCCCCGGCCGCCATGATTTAGCGTGGGCGAGTGTGCACGATGGCCGGGAGCCATCTGAACCACGCCCACGAATGGAATGTCTAGCACTGTAGCGGAATTCGCAACGCAGCCAAGGTATTAACGTAGTGCTTAATTGATGGCATCTCTAGGGAGATGACCTCCATATTTCACTGAATCCCCACATTCCAACACTCCCAAAGTAGGCAGAAGATGCCGGATTTCTTTTGTAAGACTTGTTAATAATTTCATTTTTTTCCAAATGCATTTTACACCAATGCAAGTTATCAGGAAAGTACAGTTGCCTGTCTATTAAACACACTAAGTATTATTAAATATTGACATTTGTACTTGAATCATAGCTACTTCCAGTACACATTTCTTTGAGTACATACACTTCCAGACAGGCTGGCTCTCTCCTTGAACACAGGGAAGTAAAACGCCATATTAGGCATAATGCCAATATATGAAGCAAGAAAGAGGGACGTTTAAAAAAAAATCAGAGGAATTTATTTTACTTGCATTGATTTGGAGGCAATTTTAAGGAGGAGAAAGCAAAGATAAAGCTGTATGTGGTTTACAAAATTGTGAGTCAACCTGCTGAGACAGGTGTGTTGGCACATATGACATGGGTAGAAATGGAAGTGCATGCAAATATTCTTCAAGCGCAGAAACACTTTGGCAATTGGGCCTACATGCATAGAGGAGCTATCTAGCACTGTAAGTGGAATAAAAGAGTTTAAGAGGGTACTCTAAAAAAGCCATGGGCAAAGAAGTGTAAGGAATATTTTATTAGAGGTGCCGCCTTAGTAATACAAAACATCCTGCGTATTTGATTAAAATACATTCATTAGCTTCATCCCAATTATTTTCAGGGAGAAAAATGCAAGTACTTCCGAGGCCGGGCTTACACCCCCCGCTCTCCAAAAAAAGTAACAGTGGGGAGCCACGGGCAATGGCCAATGGGTCAAGACGATATTCTCTGCACTGTTAGCATCTTTTGAAGCGGTCCTGGGGATATTTCCAAACTTTGTGCACTCTGTCTTTGGCGGATTACCTCTCAATTTGGGGCTCGCTGCTGGGATACTATTTTTGCTCCTACGGCTGCGATATGGCAAGCCAAATCACCAGCGACACCCAGTTCACCGTGGAGACAACTCTACTGGCGATGAAGTGTCATGAGCGTATTGTCCAAATAATGGGATTAACTCATTTAAGAGAATTAAATACCACATGGTTTCTGTCATTCAGACCAATTTTGCAAGATTGCATCTTATCTGTTCTACACTGCCTACTATGCGGAGAAGAATGCATGCTAGACACCTGTCTAACATTCCCATCAGTCATGCCAACGGATGTTGATACTTTGCTTGAACCAGTAACAGCCCATGCATTGTGTTGTCCCCAACGGCTGCCAATTCTGATGACGGCATTCACATTTTTTTCCAATTTATTTCCTTTATTCGTTTTTTATGAAGATACAAAAACCATAAAAGTACACTAATTTGCATATAGCCAAGTTCTGAGATGGGATGGTGCAGTGAGCTAAAAAACGGTGATGGATCAAGCCCTGATCTTTGGACTGGGTAAGAGTGGTCTGCTTAATTCAGACACTCTGTTCATCACCACCTCCTTTTCTGAATCTTCTGTTTCTTGGCATACTCCATGGCAGCTTTCGGCGAGGTAAAGATTTTATTATCCGAAGGAGCACCTATCCGCAGCCGAGCTGGGTACAACATGGGTGGCGTACGGTATTTCCTCTGTCCGGAGAAGTTGTTTCACACCATTGAACTCTTTCCGCGTCGCCTGTACAGCCACAGTAAAGTCAGGAAAAAACTCCAACTTGCTGCCTTGATATTCAATAGTGCCTTTTTCCCGTGCCAAGCGTAGTAGTATATCCCTGTCTCTATAGTTTAAAATGCGAGCAATGATGGGGCGCGGCGGCGCCCCCGGCACTGGTCTTTTCGCCAGAGAGCGGTGTGCATGTTCCACTATGAACATTCGGGAAAGCTGGTCAGCCCGAAGAGTTCCACAAACAAACGCTCCATAAAGTCTTCCATCCTGCCCACATTCGTGGATTCCGGCAGCCCCGTGACGCGGATGTTGTTGCGCCGAGACTGCCCCTCCAACTCCTCATTCTTAGCTTGGATAACCGCCAGCACCCACTCCATGTTGAATACTTTATCAGCGACTGTTGTAAGGCCATCCTCCATAGCTGACACCCTCTGCTCTACCTCACCCATTCTCTCATTCTGCCTGTCAAATTGTGCGGACATGTGATCAAGCCTGTGGTTCACCGCTTCCATAGTTCCTTCTATTGACTGTAATGTCTTTTACATAGCTATGAGTGTGGCCTCCAACTTCGGCGCTCCCCCCGACGCTCCTGCTGTCTCAGCATCAGATGTGGCCTGACACGAAGACATCGCAGACTTGCGTGTGTCAAAGTTAAGCTTTGGTTGGTTCCGCTCAGGCCTGCCCATGTCGACAATAGTCAAAAAGAAAACCGAAATCAGGTGCAGTAAAGCCTCAGCAATGGAGACAGATCGGGCAGCTGGTGAACCACGCCAGACAATCAGGGCCTCAGCAACACGTGTAATAACGCAACACCGCAAGAATATACAATGGAGTTCCACCAAAACTAGTATCAGCAATCCAGAGTTAATAGTAATTTATCTCAACCAAAGTTCACTCGCCAATCAATCGCTCTCTCAGGTTATGCAATGCCGATAGTGATCAGGCCTCCAGTTCCATTGCTGTCCTCAGCAGCCCGGCAGCCTGCAGCAGCCAATGTCAGTAATTTACAGCTTGCAAGTCCCGGGGGCAAGTGAGCCCCCCAGCCCAGAGGTCCGCGAGCACCCGATGTTTTATTGGGGCCTCAGTCTCCAAGCAGCCACGAACCAGCCGCTCCGGCCCACCCCCGGCCCTCGCCAAATGCAGATCGCACAGCCAGGCCTAGGTCAGCCACACGCCGCCTCCGCAGCCCCGGCCTCTCCTAGGCCTCAGCCCCACTCACCGCTATCAGCTCAGGCAGTTGCGCAGGTTCACCGAGGCTAGCCGTCTCAGCCCCGGAGCCACGAACAGCTGCCCTCCTGCAAACGTCCTCCGTCTCCGCTCCGGCAGGCACGTCAGTCTGCCCTCACCTCCGGGGCCCAGTACCACCGGCCAACGGGCCGCACTCACCACGCCAGGCTCCAGGCGGGCTCCGGCAGACGTAGGCCAGCTCAAGCCGCCATGTGACAGATCTCGCGGGGGAGAAACGGTGCATCAGCACACGCCGCCAGAGGGCTCCGCCGCCCGGGAACAGCTCAAATCAAAACCTCAAGCTGTCGGGCATGAATCCCCACCGTGATATTCGGTAGTAGACGCTGGATGTGGCGGATATTGGACGGATTTGGGCTCAGTCTGGCGGAGCCTCACATAAGTGCAGCCATCTTGCCGTGCGCCCTCTAACGCCCCCTACCCTCTTACTAAGTTTGAGGCCGGTAGTCCTCGTGGGGGTTGCAATAACCGAACTCCTGGGTACCACGTCCAACTTGCAGTTGCAAAATCTTGTTGGCTTCTTTCAAGAAGATCTTTGGGCTCCAAGTAGTCCCAACCGTGACCATCTCCTGCGTACAGAATCTTCAGCCACACCGCATCGTGTGCACAGTGGCCTGCATCTTTTGGTGAGCTGCTTGAGGTCCTCTTACGACTCCAGTGCCTTTGGCCTGTGGGTCCACTTGAGGGTCTCACTTATTTCTTTTAGGCTCCCCTATTTGCTCAGGGCCTGCCCGACTCCTGTCTTTGGTGAGTCCCCTGGACCTTGCTGGTCCCGACGTTTCTCCTTCTTTGATTCCTGTGTGGCTGGAGTTTGCCAAGGCTTGTTGGTGCTCCTGCCGGACACCGACCTCTCAGCTAAGAGTGGACGGCAAATTCCGCCCCACTCGCAGAACTTGCGAAATTTCGGCATTTCCATGTTCCCCGCGGAACTGTCGAAACTTCCGTGGCGGAATGAATTCGGGGGCATGAGGTATTAATTAAACCTCACCAGGAAGCACTTACAGATATAAATAAAGCAGGAGCCCGAGTAGAAGCTCAACTTCTGTAAAGCATTAATCAGCTCAAAATCCTTGTGAGCTCGGTCGCGGCTGGGCAGGCGTGCTTTCTCCCCATATCTAACATCGTAAATTAGCTGTGATGTTTGATGGAGGTCTTTGCATCCATGACTTTCTCGAGCGCAGTCCCCGTGTAGTTCCTGTGACCAGGAGGTTCTTTCTCCTCATCTGCTGCTCTGATCGGTCTCTGACCTTTTGTAAACAAGATGAGGCATGTGAACTTGAATAGAAGCCCCGCCCCTACACACTAGCAGTATGCAACTTCTTCCCGCCCTGCTTTACCCACTATGATGGACAGCTCACTCAAGGAACACTTTTGGCATGGTGGCAAAGTCATTGGCACCTTTGATAACTGTTGTGTAGGAAAAGCGCTATACATTTACCCAGCGAGGTAGCACTTACTGGTGAATAGCCAGTAGAAAGTACTCCAGTAGAGTAGAGGAATTGCACAAAACGGTGGCATCTTCTTGGATGAATATGCAGGGCAGGATTCATTCTGGGACAATGCTCGTCTGCCCCAGAGACCCTGAATAGATTACAACGGGCACAACAAGAAATCTCCGCGAGCACGCGAAATTCCGTGCGATCGCTAAGATTTCTTGCCGTTTCGTGTAATTTTGCGTAGGGAAACTACGCAAATTCCACCTACCCCTACTCTCAGCACTCAACATACTTAGTGGGACAGCTCATATATGGGTCCTGGTCTTCCCCAGCATCACCTGGTCTGCACAGCTGCAGAGTCAAGGTCCCCGTCATCCATCCTGAAGCACCCGACATCGGAGGTCATTCGTCTTCCAAGTCTCCTGGTCACCCCTGTGTGACATAGACTATGTCCTATCTGCTTTCAGGTACTCCTCTTCAAGAATCCACATTTGGATTCCCACAGACACTGGTGTCCTCCATTGGGTTTGACTGCAGTTTCGGACACAACTTCACATATATGCACCTGGCTTCCCTAGTGAAGGTAACCTTCTGTCTTCCACTGGGTTTCTTCAGGATCCACTGGGTAGGGTGCTTACTGTTTAAAAATCCAACCGCGATTTGCACATAGACTTGCACGGCGCACGTAGTCGTGTTCCCAAACTGCACACGATCTCCGTGGGGTCCCTATCTACTTACCTCGGGTGGTTCTGTGGGTCCCCAGCAATTCTACGTCCTCTCGACACGGTCTTGACTCGAGTTATGGTTCTTATACCACTTTCTTACTATATGGTTTGACACCCCCCCGGGCACTGTGTACTGCGTGCAATTTACTGTGTTTCATTGCTAAAGTATTGTTTACCTTAGGTTATCTTTGTGTTGGAGATACTTGAACATTCTAGAGTACTATATAATAAATACAATTTTTATAAATACTTTGTGTGGTTCTTTTTCACTCCACCTATACTATAGGATTGCATTGTGGTAAAAACAAGCAGATTTACACTCCTTCTGGACTACGCCTGAAGGCTGCTCTCCACAGCCACCACTTAGAGAGCTTTCCAAGGTTGTCTAAGACCTCCTAAATCACCATAAGGGTTGTCTGGCCTCGTGCAAGGTGCCCACTTACATAAGTGGACATCATATACCAAGCCAGCCTCTCACAGACGGTCCATTTTCCTTGTTTCGATTTGGACCTGTTGCAGCCTTGTTGCCTCAGAGTCTTCAGACTGTGTAAAGCACACACAGAACCGATATGGAGCTGGGGAAGTGTCTGCTGGGCAAAAGGCGCCTTAAACTGACATTATGATAACAAGCAGCATGGTTCCGGACATCAAAATTCAGTCCAGCTTGTAGCGGTTCAATATGCTGGTTCTTATTTAATAATGTGCTAAGTTGGAAACTCAAGTACTGAGCTTTTTGCTCATGTGCAAACACTGCTGTTTCGGTTACCCGAGTGGTTTCTAATGTGTACTGATTTATTTTATCTCTGCAGATAGAACTGCATGCTGTATGATTTTGGTTGATGTGCAGTGAATATATAAAAGGCATCCATAGTTCTTATACCACTGTACCTTTTGAACTCATAAAAAAAGTATTATCTGCAACTAAAGAAAATCAGTCTGGGATGCTTAGAAACTGGCTAAAGTGGGCGGTGCTGCACGTTTGTCATTTAAGGATGTTACTGTGGTCTGGTATAGCAATTATTAGTTCCCAAGTAACTTGGGTAAATCTGGCCAGGGAAATCCCACACCTCACACAATCCGGCACTCGAGTAGGGTAAATGTGACTCAGATACCGAGGTGTTAAGTAAGCCCTGTGGAGGTAATAGAATTCTGTAAGTTTGAATCTTGCATTATTTGCAGTCTCGCGCACCTGTGCCCTCACTCTACACCATTTCATATCAGTCGTAAGGACCTCCAGATCCGCACCCCAGTTACGACACAACTTTGCTCTATCAGTCAGTCTATCTCCTTTCATGCTACAGACGGGAACCCAAACCCTTCTGTGAACATGGGTCCAACAGGGCACCCAGTGTATGTGATTCCACTGGTTCATCTGGGTAACCGGTCCACACTTCCTGGGCCATGCGCGACAGGGCCACATATCGTGGAACAGTTCGCCCGCCTCCGCCAAAGTGATGAGGGCACCTTCAAGATATTAATCACCCACGGTTCAGAAATTTCCTTCAATCCAGGGCTGCATTGTAAAAAAGCCTTAATCGACCAAAGTGGAAGCATCTTAATGTGGTGCACGCTTCAACACGTCACCACCCTTTCCCCAATAGATGCCACCTGAGCAACTATAAATGGTGTGCCTGCCGTGGGTCAGCTGGCCACCCATCATTAGTTAGGGAAGATAAGCCCAGAGCACCAACCTATACCTCAACCGTGCCTTCCCGAACTGAAATTCGAAACACACAAGCTGCACTCTGCAGCCACCAGGAAATGCTCCACCACTCCCTACCTCATCCCTGTCCCCTAACCCACTCCTCGTCGATCACCTCTCGGGGCAAGACTTAGCCCAAGACTTTGTCCACGCATCGAGACTACTTCGGAACCTCTCTTCCTCAATGCGCAACTCGGACGCACAGCACACTGGAACTTTTGAACACTTATGTTTACTTTTGTCTCTTTTAAGTGATTTTTCTCCTATATGCTGTAAAGCGGTCCGATACCTTCGGGTCTGGCTAGCGCTATATAAAACCTCTTAAATAAATAAAAATAAATAAACAAACAATGCCTCCAGGAGCCGTTTCTCCCAGTTAGATTCCTCCTCACATCACTATGTTGCATTTGGAAGCAGTCCAGCAAAATAGTACATTTAGAGGTCAGGGAGTGCCAACCCACCCTGTTCTTGATCCAGTTTCAGGCTCTCCAACGGAACCCTGCTGGGCTTACCTGCCCAGACCAATGACACCAGGAGCCCATCCAGTTTCCAAAAGAGGGCCAGAGAGATCATGCAATAGCAACTCTGCATCACATGTAAGCTTCTTGGTACCAAAACCCTTTTGCTCAATGCCACACAGCCCACAACCGACAGCGGAGCAGTCTTCCAAAATTCTATGGATCGTGAAGGATCCATCAACACACGGACCATGTTCATGTTATAATGAATAGTACCATTTTTTTTTTTTTAATATATTTTTATTGCAGGAATTAGCCAAAATTACATGTCGGACCAGCAATACAGTTACAGGAATAAAACAGTAGGTGTATCCGATCCCCAGTTAGAAAATGTCATGGTTACACAGCCATTCAGCCCACAACCCACGGGTCGGGCGGCGAACACAAGTGGGGATCTGATAGGTCGAAGCTGGTCCGGATAATTCCACTGACTTCGTCTGCTTTTCTAGATCAACCTAACAAAAGGGCAAAAGAAACTCCCCCCCCAACAACCCAATGATCCAGTTTGTTCCCCCCCCCAACCCCGCCATCAGTGTGTGGTAGTGTGTGTAGGAAGAGCCTATGGAAAAAAAAAACCCCGAGATGACTACATTCATATCCATATCTTGAACGGTCATCGGGACTCAGATTGTGCTGCATCTTCACCCTCGGAATCGCTGGAAGCGCAATAATCTCTAAGGGCCTGCACTAACGTCTCCCATTCCAGTGCTGATTCTAGCGCTTTCTCGTTGTGCTGCTGCCTAGCCAATTGATATCGCAGAGTGCTCTCCCCCGCAGCCCATTTCAGAAGTTCGCCGTGCTATCTAGCTCCCGTCGGACCAGCTCTTGCCTTCCAATTCCTGGTCACCTCCTGCTTAGCGAGGACCAGCCCCAAATCAATAAATTTACTCGAGATCTTATTTTTAGGGGTATGCGGGAACCAGTGTAAAAGCCCCACCGCCGCGTCGACCGATAAAGATCTCCCTGTTACCCTATTCAGAGTCTCTTCTATCACAAGCCAATATGAGGACAGCGCCGGGCAGGATCACAACATATGAAGGAGGTCCGCCTCCGGTGCTCTGCATCTGGGGCACTCTGCTGAATCCGTGGCGAAGTACTGCTGGATCTTCGCCGGGGTCAAATAGGCTCTGTGGAGTATGTAAAAATGAACTAGTTGGAATCGGGCATGACGTACGCCCTTCCAGGCTCGGCGCATGAGTTGTGACCATGTCGTCTCCGGTATCTCTTTCCCTATGTCGGCCTCCCAACGAGTCCGCAGAGTGGTGAGGGGGGCAAGCCCTCGTCAACCAGTCTGCTATACAGGCACGTGACTGTCTTGACCGTCCCCGCAGACATCATAACATACTGGCACACCGGAGACGTAGGCGGTTCCTCTAACCCACTTTTCCAGTGCGCCTGCACACGGCTCGGACCAGAGCCGTGTGCAAGAGGAAGTCGCCTCGGGGAACATCAAAACGGTCTAGTATCTCTTGAAAGGGCAGCAACACCCCGTCCTCATAGAGGTCTCCCACCAGTTGCAATCCCGCGTCCTCCCACTGCCCTAGTCGTGACCAGTCTCCCCCGTGAGGCAGGGCCGTCAACATCCCCAGCGGTATTTCTGGTGCATACGGAAGCTTTAACTGTCCTCGGGCGTGGGCTCGATTCCAGCATAATCGAATGGTCTTTTCCTCGAGCGTCAGGTCTTGCAGGGCCAAGCGTTGCCGTAGTGTTATAAAGGAAATAATGTGCCTGGGCATCCCCGTGCCCCTCCCAATCTCCGGGCCACGAAACTTTCTCGCGACCTCCTGGGTAAAGGTCTGCAACTGCGCCGCCAGGTAATATTTCTCAAAATCCGGCACTGCAAGTCCTCCCTCAGACTTTGGTCTCATCAGGGTCTTGAGGGCCACTCTCCGGCGGCCCGAACCCCATAGGAATCCCACCAACATGGATCGGAGTAGCCTAAAGGTGGCCGGCGGGATCCAAATCGGAAGCGCTCGAAAGTAGTAGAGCAACCGGGGGAGTGCCACCATTTTCAGTAAGGCAATCCGCCCCGCCACTGAAAGCGGCAGGGTAGCCCAGAAGTCCATGCTACCGCGCAACGCGCGAGTACAGCGGGCTATGTTCACATCCAGGAGGTCGATTGGGTCATGGTATATATATACCCCCAGATACTTGAAACAGCTGGGTTCCCACCTAATTTCCTCACAGATGTCCGGTCTGGGCGTTCCCCTGCGAACCGGGAACAGACAAGTCTTGGCCCAATTCACCCGAAGGCCCGAGACCTCCCCGAAAGACGTTAGTGCCGTCGCAGCCCCTTTCAAGGCTGCATTCGGGTCCTCGAGGAAGAGCAACAGGTCATCCGCATACAACGAGATATAATGTGGGCCGGACGGTGTCCGCAAACCGCTGAAAGAGACCCCGGACCTGATCAACATCGCCAGTGGCTCCACCGCTAGCGCGAAGAGCAGTGGGGACAGTGAACAGCCCTGTCTTGTGCCCCGCTCTACCGGATATTGTTGGGAAATCAGCGGGCCTGCTCTCACCCTGGCTGACGCCAAGGCATATAGCACCGCGGTCCACCTGACAAAACCCTCCCCTAGTCCAAAGCGCAGCAGCACTCTGCGCAGGTAGTCCCATTCCAAACTATCGAAGGCCTTTTCAAGATCCACCGAAAGAACCACCGGGCACGTGGCCTCTGTGTGCGGTTCCCCCAGTAAGCGAAACAGCCTGCGAATATTCATGGTCGTGTTCCGCTTGGGAATGAAACCTGCCTGGTCCTCATGCACTAAAGAGCGCATGTGCCCTAGCAGCCTCGATGCCAATATGCTGCTTAGGATCTTATAATCGACCGTCAGCATTGATAAAGGTCGGTAGGACGCCGGGTCAGACGACTCTCTACCCGGTTTGAGGAGGGGAACCACTAAGGCCTCACACATCGAGCCTGGGAGGCGACCCAAGTGCTTCGCCTCTCTGTAGACTATTAACAGTCGGGGCGCTAAGAGGTCAACGTAAGTGGATTAGAATTCAACCGGAAGGCCATCCAGTCCCGGGGTCTTATTCCTCGCCATCCCTTTAATGGCACTACGGATTTCTCCTAGTTCGATGTCGGAGCCCAGAGTCTTCGCCACGTCGGGCTCCAGCGTTGGCATCTCCAAGGGCTGCAAATACTCATCAATCAAGGCGGGGTCTCTGGCCGTGTTACCGCGGTACAGCTGTTCATAGTAGCGCTGGTAGCAGCCTAAAATCTCCGGCTGGGTGTGCACTTCAGAACCCCCCGCCGTGCGCATGGACGTCGTTAGAGAGGTCCGGCGTGTGGGATTGGCCAGCCACGCTAACAGCGCGCCCGATCTATCCCCCTCCGTGAGCGACCTAGTTGTGTAGGCCTTATAATCGAAGCAGCACAGTCTTTCGACCTCCGCCGCCACCGCCTCTCTTGCTGCCGCCGTACGCTCCTGGAGTTTGGGGGGACCGGGACGGCGAAGTTCCATCTCACGGAGCCTCCGGTCGGCCGTGGCCAAGTCATCAAGGATGACTCGTCGCATGCCCACTTTTTTAGAAATGCAGTAGCCCCTGACCACTACCTTAAAGGCGTCCCACTCTGACGCTCTCGATCCAGCGGTGCCCCCATTGGACGCAAAATAATCCAAGATTTTGTCCCCCAGGTCCGCCTTAAAGACTATGTCCTCCAAGATCTCCGGGCGCAATTTCCAGGTGGGCACACTAGGGATCCCGGGAAACCAGCGTAAGTCCACCAGGAGGGGATTGTGGTCCGAGATGGTCCTGGCCAAGTATTCAGAGCGGACCGCTGCGGCTACCAACTCCGCTGACCCCAGAAACCCATCCAATCGCACGTGCAATTCATGTAGGCCAGAAAAATAGGAGTAGTCCCTAGAGTCGGGGTGCTGTGCCCTCCAGATATCCGTGAGCCCCCAGTGCGTCTGCCATTCCTTCCTCCCTTTAGCCACTCGGCGGACCGGAGAGTCCGGGAGGGGGGGGTGCGATCGGTCGGCCTCCACATCTACCACTGAATTAAAATCACCACCTAGCAAGAGGGTCCCCGAGAGAAAGTGGGCCAATGAACCCGATAACCCGGATAGGAAGGCAAGCTGGTCCACATTGGGCGCAAATATTCAAGTCTCTGCCTCCCAGCGTGCCTGAGATAGCCACATAGCGACCCTCCGGATCCACCACCGATTTCGCAACCTGAAAAGGAACCCCAGCCCTGATCCATATCAGCGCCCCCCTTGCATAAGCTGAGTATGCGGTGTAGAAGACCTGCCCTCTCCATCTACGCTGTAGCGCCGCCCCTTTCGCCCTGGTGAGATGAGTCTCCTGCAGCAGCGCTATCTGCACCCCTCTACGCACTAGATAAGCGTGAACCTTGTGACGTCTAGACATTGTGTGAAGCCCTCGTACATTCCAAGTGATGCATTTCACATTAGCGATTTCAGCCACAGTCCCATATTGTCTGTTCCGGGTTTTCCCACCAAGGCTCAAACAAAGAACAAGCGAAAGTCAAGTCTACACTGATGGCGGCCATCTTCCCCAACAAAAACCCAACACCCGTCTGAAACAAACCCCTTCCCACCCACCCCAGAACAGGACCCAAATAACACCATCTAGTTCCCATCCAAACCGTGTCTTCAACAACCCCCCAATCCCCGACTAATCCTGCGGTCGCCACAGCAGGGAGCCTTAAGGGCTAGGTGCGGGCTGGGTGCCAGTAATGGGCCTTCGAGTCCTGGACTACCGAGACTAATTTGAGCCCAGGTCACAACAAAAGGGACATCCCGACCGGGGCCCCCCCTCCCCTCCATAGGATCAAGTCACCAATCGCCTCCCCTACCACCCCCGCTACGAGCCCCCACCCAAAAGGAAGTAGCTCACCCAGTCATCCCTGCCCATCCAGCATGCCCTCAGCCGAGTCTGGAGTAACCTCAGGCAGGTGAACACTATCGGTCTCTGATTCCTCTGTGTCCGTTTGCGCCCCCTCGCCACCGGGTTCCAATCCTTCGACAATGGGTCCACTCTGCGAACCAGAAAGATTAGACACCATCTCCAGTACTCCTCGTCGCTCCGCCATTGTTTCCACAGTCGAAGGTTTGCCTGGTTTGCCACGGCGGCTGCGGAGTCTTTTGGATCGACGTTGTTGACCAGGTTCCACAGCCAGCTGAGATGACGATCCAAACCCATCTTTCCCGGCTCTATAGAGTTCGAGCCAATTACAAACTTCCTCCGGAGAATCAAAGAACTGGGTATTGTCGTCAATGATAATACGGAGCCTTGCAGGAAAAAGGAGAGAGTATTGGATACCCTCGCTCCGGAGCTCGCGCTTGATCGCCAGGAAAGAGGTCCGTTTACGTTGGGTCTCATATGTGTAGTCCGGGAAAATGTTCACCTGGCTATTCTCCCTGATAAGGTCCGTTATGCCTGGCGGCATTGAGGATAAGGTCTCTGTCTCGAAAATGTAACAATCGCGCCACCACCGGACGCGGGGCTCGGCCCTGTTGCGGCGGCCTCGCCGGCACCCTATGTGCCCGTTCCAGGGTGTAGAAGGAGGACAAACCCTCCGGAGCCACCGCATCCCGGAGCCAAGCTTCCAAGTAGGCCACCATGTCGCCATTCTCGATCATTTCCGGTAGGCCCACCACCCGAATATTGTTCCGCCTGTTACGCCCTTCAGCGTCCTCCGCTCGTTTTTCCAAAGCCTCGATCCGGGACAGGGCATCCTTCATTGTCGCGGCCAAGGTTTTCTGCGCCGGCTCCAGACCCTTCACCGAGCTCTCTACCTCTTTAACTCTGTCCGAGAGCTTGCCGTGGTCTGCCCTGAGGAGGCCCAAACTCGTCGCAACCTGGGCGATATCTTGCTGTAGAGCCGATCGGGTGGTTGCGATCGCCTCCAGGACCCGGTCGAATTGTTGTTGTAGGTGGGGGCCACCAGAGCTCTCCGGATCACCTCGTTCCTCTTTATCCGGCGCCTCCGTGTCCGAGGCAGCCGGGGTGGTCCCTTTGGGTCCCCTCGGTTTCTCCATGGCGGTTGAATTCCGTGGAGGAAAGTTCGTCAGAGGTACTACCAAGTGCGGACGTTGACTATGGCGCTCCTGGCACGCAGTCGATGTGCCGAGGGCCTTCGATCGTCGTCGCCAGGGCCCACCACTCCTCCGATTCTGCAGGCCTTGCCACCGCCGTGCCACTGGAGGCCAACGGGGGGGGGGGGAACGATCGGCGCCAGTCCGGGTAGGTCCGCCTGGCCGATGACTACCTCGATCGAGAAACACCAGAGCTGCCGGAGATTCTGTGGCGCCAGGTCGCTGTGCTGCCCATGAAGTGCACGGGGCTTCTGCGATTTCAGGCACTCAGTGAAGGGCAGCCGGGCTTGTCTCGTGGTATCGTCTCACCACTCAGGGCCTCCGGTCATCCGTGATCTGCTCTCGATGAAAAGTCGCCCAACAGTCCGTCTGGGGTTGACCACAGTGTTCAGATCCTTCCAAACCATCAACCAGACTAACTTTCCTTGGGGAGATAGGATGTAGTGAAGATGCACGGAGCCCTGCTAGGCTTCCACGGATTTGGGGTCCCGGCAGAGCCATCGAGAAGGTCCGGGCGCCATCTTGGGGTCCGCTCCGCAGTCTCCGCAACTTCGCTTTTCCGTCGGAATTACCAGTTTTCGAGTGTCACCGGGCGTCCCAGCAGGTCCCCTCAGACCCGATCTTCGGTTTGTGGGGGTCGGGGTGCCCCGCGGTCTCCGATCTGCAGGATCAATGCGGGCTCAGTCCCGGAGCCGAGCTCTCAGGCGACCATCGCCATCGGCGTCCAAGCCACGCCCCCAATGAATAGTACCATCATGAGTTACCTGGATTCCTAAGTATCTGAAATTGCTAGGAAGTTCCAGCACTGGAAGGACTTTTACAATGCATCCAAGGGAAACAGTACTATTTTTTTTAACGATTTGCACTAAAACCCGACACCCTTCCAAAACTGGCCAGAAGTTGTAATAATCTCAGTACTGTGGAAATCGGTCATGTCACATAAAGTAACTTGTCATCTGCGTACATCGATACTATATGCATTGTGTCGCCAATCTCTTCCAGACTATTCAAAGTAAATTTACTTGATGGTACAAACATTTGTGTGTTGTCATTTCTGTACCTGTTCAGTGTAAGCAAAAGTGGAGTAAAAGTCATAGACTGCTGGAATGATAATTTTAGTGTATAATACGAATGCATTAGAATGCTAACTAAAAGGTTAGTTATTACATGCAACTAATATGGAGTTTGAATTCTCCTTTTTACATTTAATTTGAACTTGCATACCTACTGACTTTGGTACCTCACACACTGTGATCGGACGCTTAGCGATTTGTTCCATGCCTTTGACGCACACAGCCTTGGCTGCAGTGCAGAGACCCTTTATTGCCACACACAGCAGAAAAAAGATCAGAGTGATCATTGGTGGGTACCTTCTGATCAGGCAGCCAAATATACCTTTGGACTCAGGGTGGCACAAGGCACATCAAATTATATCTTTAAAAAGTTAACCAGGTGGATGACCATTTCCAACAATGAAGTGTGTGAAGCTTCAATAATTAGAACAACGTCAAATCCTTGCACCACAAATATTACTTCTGCTTAATAAGCTCTAGTCTTCCATGATGAAGGTGACATAAAGAAGTATTAAAGGCTGCTGTTGCAAACAGGTTATATGGCTTATTTGGCCTGGCTGCATTATATCAGTTTAAGGTATCCTTGATGATAGAGTACATCTTTAGTTCTAATTGGTTGTGCAGATACAGAGTAAATAAGGAGAGAGTTACTCTCCGTCCATAAAGGTCTTCTTCAGGACCGTCCCAGAAAGCCGTTGGCCTCACCTTCAAACAAATAAAGTAAGTAGAAGCCAGTTATCAGTGTTATAGAGTTATTTAAGCATAATTTCCCTGTCTTTCAAAAATAGTTAACTTGTTGTGAAATTCCTATGTTCTCTTATTTACTTCAGTATGCTCTTTAACACTACTACTTCCTGGAGAGATGAAAATAGATGCTCTGTTAGAGGAAGGAATACACAGGGTATAGTTTCCTCATTCTGGAGAAGAAGAGAGATTAAAAAAAATTGCTACCTTTGTGAATCTGTACTTCTGTCTTTCACATGCGCAGTTGTGCTCAATGTTCTTTCTCCAGTTACTATATTTACTGGCTTAACCGTAAGGAAAAATCCTCTAATCTCGGTTGCCTCTCTGCCACAGTTTATCCAAACCAGCAAATAGCCAGAACTTGCCCATGGACGCCACCTGTCCCTTGGGTCACAGCAGGAAGGAACTCGAGGCCTGATTACGAGTGTGGCGGTCACGGTAGCACACCAGTAGCGGTTCACCGTCGACCGGATTATGACTGAGTTGTTCCGGCGGTGGACTGCCGGCTGTGCCAGGGAACCGCCATTCCCTTGTAGTGGCACGGCGGAGGCCCATGTAACATGCTGAGCGGGACTGGTGCAGTGCCGCTCAGCATATTACAAGTTTCCCCACGCCAGCCTTTTTATGGGCATGAGTCCGCCATGAAAAGGCTGGTTGTGGGGAAACAAAGGGGGCCCTACATGGCCCCCATGCTCCCCACACCATGGGGATGCATTCAGAGGGGCACAACATGTGCCACCCGTCTGCTTGCACCCAAAGTTCAAGCACGGCATGGACGTCACCGTCTATGCCTTGCAGGAACATTTTGCTGTTACCATTGCAGTGCCTGTTTTTCTGGCACAGCCATGTGAATCGCAAAAAGACCATCCGCGTGCACAAGTTGAACTCGTAATCAGGTGGGTGGTCTGTGCGCTGCTTTGGCGCAGCCATGCCGGCGGAGAGCCGGTGCAATTGCGCCAAAGTCGTAATCAGGCCCTCAGTATCTACCTCACCGGGCATCTGTGTCCAGTCACATTCAAAAGGTGGTCTGCAGTGGGTGGTGCGCCTCCTCCATGGATTTGCTCAATGGTCACCACTATATGCTCTTCCTGTTTACGTGGTTGTTTTACTGTTTCAATCAGTGGGCCCTCCGTTGTTGGTCTTTCCCCGACATAGTAATGGTGTACTTTTCATATCAGCACTTCCTCATCTTCCTTTACCCAGCAGTTTTCAATCCTAAGCGGAGTACACTTCAGATTCAAAAGCCTGCTCCTTTTTACCACTTTCCAGTCTCTCAACCTTCAACCTTGCCTGACATCAAGTTCAAGACAGTTTATCTGACAAGCAGATATGAGCTTTCTGAACACAAGACCAGTGGCATGCCAGAAATGGATAATGGCAGACAAAACAGTAAATGAAACCAGGGTATTGAAAACAGACCTTCTCTCAACTCAATCCTTATGTGATATACACAGAAAAGATGTGTAGCAAGAACGAGAATATGGGGTCATCGAAATGGACATCTATTAGGATGACATGATTGTAAGTGCACAGCCCTCAAAACGTCATTACTTGAGGTAGCCATGAATAGAATTTAGCAGCTTCTATCTAAAACACATAAATGCTCACTACAACCGCCTATCTTTGGGTATTTGATTACGTTTTCCAAGTGTTTTAAGTTACTCATTTATCTTGGACTCTTGGAAAAGGAAATGAAACGTTACCGTTATTTCTTTCCATCAGAGGAGAGTACCTTTAGGGACTGGGGGTAAAAGGATTTGTATGTATCTACAAGAGTGTCCGGAAACGAGCATAAAACAAAATCCATTATAAAACAGAAACAAATTAGATTTTAAGTTTTTATTATTAAAGCTCTAAACATGAAAAGAAATATCTAAACAAAACGGTAAAACAGCAGCCAGTATCTTCCATTTTCAAGGGAAGGGTCCCTCATACAAACCTCTCCCTTCGCTTCTTGTTTAATGCCGACACCGGAGGTCTACAGGGACGAGAGCATGGAGTCATAGTGCCATTTTTTTTCTAAAGAGGTTTCATCTTATTACTTCATGATGGAATCCATGCTTCAGGTCCATAAGTGACCGGAAATCGCGTCCTGTCTCTAGGCATCCTGGCAGGGTGGTACACTGGGTGACGGAAATCACAACTCCATCGCCTCTTCCTCCACCGTCCGACTCTCAGGCTCCACATACTTATCCTGAATGCCAAGGGTGCTGGGGAAGATAGGGTTAAGGAAAGAATCAGATAGCCAGAGTCCTGGAACCCCAGAGTGTGTTAACTCAGAGGTGGTGGCCACAAACAACTTGAAATACGCCAATTACGAAGGAAATGGAGAGGATCACACACTCAGAACCCGAAGAGTCTTTTAGCTATTAATGCTTAAGGATAGAAAATATGAAATTAAGTTGCCAAATGTCTTTCCCCAACGTCAATCTAATGCCTCAAACCAGTGCTTAATTTATAAAATAAAAAAGTAAGTGCCAGGCCCCTCTTCAAGAGGCTACTGCAGCATGCACAACCCACTGCCCCCAACAGTGCTACCAATGACCGTAGAATCACACCTTCTAAAAAACCATCACACTCCTAAAGGTGTGACAATTCAGACTATTCCAGGGCCCCAAAGATATAAGAATGGCTGGGGTGAGAGGTATTAGTTATTTTTAATGTACATTGAATTAAAAAACAAGTGTCGTTATGCTTATCGCTAAATAAAACAAACAGCGCCGCCAAGTGGCAGACTGTCATAAGTGCTGATGTTAGCAATTAAGTGCTGCTGCTGAGCACCGGAAACCACTGGCTCAAATTAAGCACTGCCTTCAACATGTCTAAAAAATTCATTGAAGAGCTTAAAACTCCAAATAGTATTACAACAACTTTAATCCTATTACTTTGTAAAATACTGACCAGCGTTTTCCAAAACCAAATTGTAACAATCTGAAATACCATCTTGACCAAATTCCTACATAAACCAACCTTAAGAGACAGAGTACCTTGTAACGTGTACTTCACTAAGCTACAAAACCTTCAACTATTACAACCTATATACTTTGGGATGCTATTCATAACAAGTATTGGCAAAGCTGATAGGTCTGTATATAAATTACCAACTAATGTAAACACAGGCATTCACAAATGCTATTTACATACACTGTATACACAAATGTTGTTTACCCCTAAAGCCTGTCCTTTTGGCTTTGCCAAGGGTGGGGAAATGTAGTTAAAAAAATATATATATTCTGCTTTCTGTGTAGAATGCATGTAGCATAGTGTGGAATGTGACAAACAACATGGTTGAGTTTATTTTTTAGATTTACAATAATCCCATGTGCATTTTGATGGAAGGACATCCTGGGGCTGTATTACATAAAGACAGGGCACTTTGGTATTACATAAGGGGCACAAGATGCTTGTGCAGCTCCTTCTGTAATAAGGACAGTGCTAGCTCACATGTAGCACACGTGCAATTGTGAGAGGCCGTCCCCTCATTTGCATTGGGGCCTGGCCCTAGCAAATGAGGGAATCACTTTGTCTCTGTGTCCGCATCGTATTACTGAGGTGAGTGTACAGGCAAACATGTCCACAAAAAGGTGTCATGGTCTGAAAGGGGGTCCCATGGACCTCCCAGAAATCCCCTAGCACAATGGTGCAGAATTCACTGCACACGCCTGCAAGCGGTTGAAACTCTCTTGCTTTTAAACAGCTGCTCCGTATGCTACATGATTGAGCTTTCCCATGGCAGCACAAGTTTGTGGTTGTCCTGAGAGTAGTGCATTCATCATAATAGAGTGCATATTTAGGAGAGTAGGGTCTGCTATCCTATGGTCACCCCAAATCTTTGCTTTTTGCTTCACTGGTTTTCGACCTAATGTGGCTGTGGGCCTGCTAATCAGACCCACAGCCTTCTGTTCTCTCTCTAAATTCACATACATGTACTATAGGTACATAACCCAATTGGAACTGGACTCCTTGTCAGCCCCTGTACCATGCAGTATAGGTGCTCAGGGCATAGGTGCCAACAAGGCCTACCAAGGGCTGCAGCATATCTTTTGCCACCCCTGGCTGGTACTTAAATCGACACAACTGGCTGATCACTCAGCTGGGGTAAGGTGGTGTAATCACCCCGTGCTTAGATATAGTATTCCTATATCTAAACCTATATCTGGACACATATATACCTATAAGTCACTCCTATGGCAGGCCTTAACAATCCTGGAGGCAGAGGGCTTGGTTTTATGTGAGATGGAGCTCTAGCATGAGCTGAGCCTGTCTGCAGCTGTCGGGAACAATTCCCTAAGCTGTTCCGGGATAATGCCATACCATATACTATTAAGTGCATTATAATCCACTGCGGTTATGTGCTAACTTTGGTTTGACATTATCAAAACATGTCGTGTTTGATGTCATACGTTTTGGAATACTACCCCCTCGCCAGTCCTGGCGACGGGGTAGCATTCCAACCTTCTAGAGGGATAAGACATGTTACTTTACTGAAACGCGGTTGATTTTTAAAAGAGCCTCAGCATCACAAAATGGACGCTTCCGCCACAGGCACGAGTCCTCCTGCTGCTGACCGAAACTCAGCCGAGGAGGCCTAGACAAAGGGTTTCCTGTCGTGGGGAGGTGTCACACCACCCCAGACAGGAGATAGTGGATTGTAGCAGGGAGGTTTGAAAGAAACCAGACAGTGCAATGGGGAGCACAAGGCTTCCCCTTGAATAATCCGGTCAAACCGTTTCTGGGGCTCACCAGCCCCAGTCCCAGCGCGACCCTGGACAAAGGGAAAGGGGTGTAACCAACCCCTTCCTGGGTCCCACCCATAGGAGGGACCTAGCAGGTAATCCAGCCCACCCGATTTGGATAAGAGTGGGAGCAATGCCCAAGCATTCAGATTATCCTGACAAACTTATGAAACGAAACTCTGACCCTTCGACATCCTACTCGACGTAGAAGACTGAAGAATCTCCCTTGTGGTCAAGGAGTGACCACCCTGTGCAAACAGGCACCATCCAGCACCTCAACGTTTGCTTTGTTGCAGTTCCCGCCGGAACTCGAGCGACAGAGTTTGACAAGACCCAGCGTTCCTGCCTTCTAACAGCCCGATCCACAGTCCCTGCAAAGCTGAGACCCGTGGAGGCGACCTGAAGCGTGGGGCCGGCCATCTTGGAAAGACCACGAGGCGCTGACCGTGCAGCTCCCGAGGCACCCTCGAAGCTGTGCATTGGGGTTTGAGAAGCCCCAGCCTGAGCCACTCCTGCACCGAAGTTCACCCCTCTACACTCACAGAGTGCTGCGTGGGGCCCTTCTGCAACTTTTGGCTCAACGCGTTGGTCCGGTCACTTGCCCGTTGGCTTGTGGCCCCAGAACCGACGAACCTTCGAATTTACACTGCCAGTCCGGTTGCTCTGGACTGGCCCTCGCTCCCCTGAAAAGGAGCACCCTCTCTGACTTTGCTAGTCCGAGAAAGAAGCGATCTTCCAGTCCTGCGTGGATTGCTCTTGCCAAGGGTTGTTTGCTCCAATCTGGAAGCCGACACCACCGACAGCGAGAGCCTTCGTGGGACAGCTCGTGATCCACTCCTGGACATCCTCTGTGCCCCAGAGTCCACGTGGCAGGGGAGACAAGCTTCTCGACAACCACCTGATTGCGCCCGACATTGCCTGGTTCCACCCTGGTCACTGCTGAGTGACCCAGACTCTGTCCACTCTGCTTTCATGTACTCTACAACTTCGATCCACCCTTGGATCAAACCGGACACTTCTCCTCCCAACGCCTGCAGCATCTTCATCTTAAGGCACCATCGACCTGCGTGACGAAACCCGACACTACTTCGCACCTGTGCACCCGCTTCCTGTGGGTGAGGTAACTCAGCAACGCCGGTGTTCCCACACTGGTACACACCTCTAATGTATGTGTCTAAAGTTTTGTCCTTCTAGGTCAGTCGGAAGGTTCCTTCAACAGTAACTTTGCAACTTTTATGCACCATTGACATTGCATTGGTGCATGCGTGTGCTTTAAGCGCTGCACCCGATTCCCGCGGGCTTTTTCCGACTTCAGCATTGCTAGTCCCGATTGGTCCCAGCGATTCCCTAGGCCCTAGGCCTAACCACTGTTAGATTGGTATCTCTTATACCACTTTTTTAATATATGGTTTGCGTGGCCCCCCGGCCTCATCCATAACTGTGCAACTTTTATCTGTCAGTCATAAGCTTTTATTCGATATACAGAGGTATCTTATAAGCACATTCATAATACAATCAATACAGTGTACAAAAAGTTAATGCCACAAGAAGTCAGTAAGAAATATTAAAAAGTGATAAAAGGATATAAAGTCCATTAATAAATTAACTAAAACGAGGATTAAACAGCTACTGACAATCTCTTACATCGAATTAGCCAAAACTGCTTTAAAAATTTAGCTATTCCACACACTATGGGGGGGGAAGTGTCCGTGCTTAGGATACGCAAGGCTACTAAATGACTGCGTGTGCCCATGTTGCGGCAGAGTGGTTTCAGCCAAGAGCTCCTAGGCCTTGCATAATCCGGGCATTCAAATAGAACGTGCGCAATGGACTCAATCTTACTCGGGCAACATGCACAGTTGGGAGAAATGCGATCCAGTGTTGACCATTTCGATACCAGGGCACCTAGCGGGAGGGAACCAACTCTAAATTTAAAGTAAAGAGCACGGTCAAAGGGGAGAGTAATCAAGTCCAAGTAAGGTTCAAAGGCCACAGTGTCTTTAATTTGCAAAAAGGTGGCAGTGGACCTGCAATGATTGGAGCTAGAGATTAGACGCTCAGCAATCCATTTCCAAAAAAGCGCCTTGACAACTTCTTTTGGAGGGGCTGAGCGGGATGACCAGCAATCTCCTAGTCCTATATTCTCCAACAACTTTTTGGTATCCTTTAACCATTTTATTTTGGCCCAACCCCCCTGGCTCATTATGTCTCTCAGGGCATCAGCATAAGATTTTAATTCTTCGCACCTCCAGATCCGTGTCCACAACAGGAGCGGGCAAAGCTGGGCCTGATCTTTAATGTTTTTGCATCCCGTGTCCATCCTCACTGGTACTGACGGTGTGCTCAGAGGAACAGCGATGAATGATTTTAATAGCTTGCTCTCAGCAGTAACTAAGGCATCCAGTCGGCAGTGGCCCCACAGTTCTGCCCCATACAAGGCTGATGTCGCTACTTTGGCCTTGTAGATGTCGAGTACTGGGGTAAGTGATCTCCTGGTTGAGGCCCTGTATTCCCTCATGAGAGCTCCTCCTACTCTCCTGTGGTTAAGGACCATTTTTTCAATGTGGTTTGCCCAAGTCATCCTATCCGTAATCCGGATGCCAAGGTAGTCGAATTCGGCTACTTTTTCCAGGGGAATAGAGTTGAGTGTAGGTGGGCGGCCCAATTTTTTAGGTGGGTTAACAACTAGGTATTTTGTCTTGTCCACATTTATTATTAGCCCTTTTGCAACACAGAACTCCTGGAATCGTGTTAGAAGTTTCTGTAGTCCTTGTGGGGTCTTCGAAATCAGGAGCGTGTCGTCCGCAAAAAGCAGGGTTGGGATACGGACACCTCCAAGACAGGGGGCGTCGACTGGTTCTTGTTGAAGGTGTTTTACCACCCCATTCAGATATAACGAGAATAGGGTGGGTGCCAAGACGCAACCCTGTCTTACGCCCCTAGACACTGGTATCTTTTCAGTGAGCTCTCCGTTTTTACCCCAGCGGACCTGTGCAAAAGTGTGGGCATGAAGGATTATGAGAAGGGACAAGATGTAAGGTGGTAGTCCCAACTCACGAAGGACCCTCCAAAGCTCTTCCCGGGGAACTAGGTCAAAGGCAGTCTTCAAGTCTATAAAGGCTAAGTAAAGACTACCCTTGCCTAGTTCCACCACCTTCCACCCCAAAAGGGACAACCTAAACACCTGCTCTATAGTCCCCATACCAGCCCGGAAACCAGCCTGAAAGTCTGATAGGATTTTATTCTCCTCCACCCAATGGAGGATCCTACCAAGGATAGCTTTACCAGCTATCTTTTGGGTGGAGTCTATCAGAATTATTGGGCGATAGTTTCCCGGGGTTTCCCTGCACCCTTTTTTTATAAATGGGGACAACCACCGCCCCTTTCCAGGATTCTGGTACTACTCCTCCCCTCATAATATCATTTAGGAGAGCCGCTATGATCCTTCCCCATTCCGCTGGGTAAGCCCTCATGAGATCACCCGGAAGGCCATCCGGGCCCGGTGCCTTGCGTGGTGCCACCCAGCCTATAACCCCCTCAATCTCTAAGGGAGTGAAGAGGTCATAGGCATGAGGTTCGATTGTTAGTGTGAGATCCATCCCTACAGACAGTTCCCCGTCTGGTGGGAGGTATAGAGACCCAAAGTGTTTTACCCAGCTTTGAGGCGGGATGTTGCAGGGTCTCATGGCTGCATCAGATTTGCTCCGTTTCCTTATGAGATTCCAGAACACCCCTGAATCCCTAATTTTGCTAGCCTGGAGTAGGTCTTCCCAGTAATTTTCTTCCCACTCCCTTCTAGCCAAACCAAGGGTCTTTTTATAGGCCTTCCTAGCTTCCTGGATCACACTCTGGGATTTAGATTTAACTGCCTCAACTAACTTTGCCTTATGGGTGCTGCACGCTTGGGTATACCACCCCTCAACAGATTTTTTAGTTCCTGTATTGCCCGGCTTTTTAGAGTACAGGGTAAACACGTTGGTTAAGGCTTTAATCAGGGAGAGAAATAACCCACTCACTTTACCCACCCTTTCTAGCGAGGTTCCGAGAGATTTTACCGCGTGGTTTAGATGGTATTGGATTTCCCCAACCTTTGCCTCGGATAGGACCAGTTTCGCCCATTTAATTCTTCTACCACATGGGGAGACTTCAGATTCATCTAATGGTCCGAGTACCTCTTTGGTGTTGGCCTTCCTTAAGGGTTGCCACCATTGTTCCATTTCTAGGGAGAGTGGGTTGTGATCGCTTTCTGTCGAAGGGACCACCTGCATGTCCCTTACATAAGGCCATAAGCACACATCTATTAGGACATAATCCAGCCTAGATGTGTGCCCTGGTCTGTTGTAGGTATGTGCACCCCCCCTGTCCAAGGAAGTTCTCCCATTCGCTGCCCTTAGATTAAATTCAAGAGTAAGGGAGTATATTTGGAGCGCCACTTCTGTCCACCTTTTAATCGGTGCGATGTCCAGAGCCGGGATCCCCCACCTGGCATCCTCCTCATCCTGGTCGAGGGAAACGTCCGAGCCCAAAGGCTCGAACGTGCAGTTCATATCACCTACAACCAGGGTGCGGGTCTTATGGGGGGTGTTGTTTAACAGGGTCTCGAGGAGAGCTATTACTGGAGACTTTCTCCCATCCTTTGTACCCCGAGCATACACATTAAAGATGTTTAGAACAATTTTTCCCCTTTGGTCTATAAGGGTAATATTTTGTATGTCCGGGGAGCCTGTGGGATAGTCCACTACTCTACAGTTTAGAGAAGCCGCGACCCAAATTAGAAGGCCGCCCGCCGGGCGGCCTCTCCCGGAATCCGAGACCCGCGCAGGAGAGAAGTATGAGGAAAAACCCACCCTATGGACCGGTATCAGGCTCCAGGTTTCCTGGAAGAGGCACAAGGAGTGCTTATCAACCCATGCAGTAAAGTCTGGGAGGGCCAGTTTTCCAGCAATCCCTGCGACATTCCAGCTGAAAACCTTAAAGACTAGGTCCGTCACAGCTGGATGGTCGCTGGGCGCCTGAAAGCCCCTATCTATAGGGCTCCCCCTATATATCCCAGGAGAGCAGGGATCTTGTGGAATTATTATAGGGCCTCCCATTCCACTTACAAGGTTTATTTGGGTGGGTGGTGGTTCTACTTGTTCTACTCTGCTCGCTGGTTCCAGTCAGCAGGGGCCAATTGCCCACATTTGTTTCTCCCTATTGCCTCCTACAACACCGGCCCAGTTTTGGCCAGAATTAAGAGAACTTACACTTCCTCCATTTGGGCTAACAAGGTGCCTAGGGTAAAAATATGAGAGGTCTACCAGTTTAACCCCCGGGGCCCCCATATTTTTAATAGGAGTACAAATGGATGGTACCACTCTGTGATCTTGGAAATTTATAATTACACAGTCTCCCTCCAGCATTTTTTTCCCTTGCCCTACCCATCTCACTCTGCGGACACTTAGGATAATGCCGTCCACACCCGGGGGGATTGGTTTATTTGCCTTCAGCCAGTGGATACACTTATTCTTGAGTGATTGATGGTTTTCCAACTGACCATCCTTTAGGGGAGGCACATTAACCATGACAGCAACAAATGGTTGACAGTCTGGTGGGAGATTAATTGGAGGGATCCGTCGTGGGGGGATACTGGGGGCCTGTGGGGAGATAATTGGGGCAGAACATTGTGTTGCAGGCCTGGGGGCTTTCCTAGTCGTTGGGCCACTGGGTTTACTGCTACCTTCTAATTTTTGTTGGACTTCCTTATTACCATTAGTTATCTGTTGCTGTTTTTGAGGAAGAGGTTTCGGCTTATTTTTCTCAGGCTCTATATGTGTTGAGAGTCCCTTGTGACTTGGGCCTGGTTTCGGATGGGGAGGGGATTTAGGAGTTGGGATTACTAAATTATTAGGAGCAGCTTTGTTTTGGGATGTTAGGGGCTTAGGGCCTTTCTGCGCTGGTAAATCATTCCCTTTTACACCCACGTCCTTATTTACAGACACTCTAGTTGCTTGTTTGATTGTTGTTTTGAGTGAGTGTAACCCATCCAAGGTTGACTGCTCTAGTTTGTCAATCCTCTCCCCTAGACCCTTTACTTGTGTTAGTAACGGTTTCAAGAGGGTATATACCTTCTCCAGAATGTTTTCAACCGCTACTAAGTCAGCTAGCTTTGAGACCTTGGATATGTGAGGCCCCTTGGGAGAAATCAATACATCCCCTTCTATGTCGGTTTCATTCAGCATAGGGGCACCCCTTGTAATTCTTGTGTTAGATACAGGGGACTTCCTTACTCTTTGATAGAGGGCGGCCTGTCTCACTAGCCTACCCTTCTTGTGTTTACGCGACTTTTTACCTACAGGGGGGAAATTCCTGCCTAGTATCAGGAGTCCCGGTGATAGGTGAAGCCCCAACTAGCTTTCCATCTGGGACAACTGTGGTGGGTGCAGGCGATTTTGGGGACTCGGGATCTCTAATGACATCACTTGTCGGAATAGGTGGTAGTGATATGGACAGGTTACTAGGGCCACCGTCTTCCATTGTAACTATAGGAAGGAGAGCGGCCAGAGTTTCCAGCCTATCTATATTTTGCTCAATACCCGTCAGATGGAGGGGTTCTGAGGGAGCACTGACCATACTAGGGGGGGTACCCGCTTGAACCCGGGCAATGGCTGGTGTGAGCGACTGGGCGACTGTCCCCAATGATGAGCGTCTTGCGGGAAGGTATACTTCAGATAAACGCCGCTCAGACATGGCGATTTCCTTTTCAATCACCGCCGCTACCCTGGTAATAAAACGGTCCATTGACCCTATGACAGGGCTCGCGACATTAGATACCCTTTCGACCTCACCCCTGAGAGGCTTACCGGAGCGTGTAGACATGGTTTGGGCAACAGAAGGGCAACAGGCACCGAGCGTGAGTCGTCGCGGTTGGTAAAAGGAAAGGGACGGGGCCCAGCCCAGCCTCTGTCAGCCCCTGACGGCCACAGACGGCCCGCCCTTTGCTCGGGCTTCGCTCGGCGTCCCGCTCGCGTCCCGCTGAGCGACAGGCAGTTTGTTATGTAGTGGGCGTTGCAGGCGGTGGGCGTGTCTGAAGGTGGGCGCGTCCGCTCTCAGGCCTGGGGAAGCATGGACTCCTGGTCTACTGAGTCCCTGCGAGCGCCTGCGAGTTGTTCCTTCCAGGCGCCTCCCAGCTTTGGCGTGCAGCCTTCACCTCTCCCTCCTCCGAGCCTCCAAGCCGCGAAGCGGCACCCGCGGAGCGGGTGCGGCGAGGGGTAGCGGCGGAACAAGCAGTACAGGCACACCCCGGCAAGTGGACAGGCTCAAGCGCAGGGTCAGCAGCAACCTTCCAAACAAAGTCCAGGTGGGTCCCAGCGGCTTGTGGGAACACGCGCCTCTTCACCTGGTCAGGCGGGGGGCGTGTCTGAAGGTGGGCGCGTCCGCTCTCAGGCCTGGGGAAGCAGCGACTCCTGGTCTACTGAGTCCCTGCGAGCGCCTGCGAGTTGTTCCTTCCAGGCGCCTCCCAGCTTTGGCGTGCAGCCTTCACCTCTCCCTCCTCCGAGCCTCCAAGCCGCGAAGCGGCACCCGCGGAGCGGGTGCGGCGAGGGGTAGCGGCGGAACAAGCAGTACAGGCACACCCCGGCAAGTGGACAGGCTCAAGCGCAGGGTCAGCAGCAACCTTCCAAACAAAGTCCAGGTGGGTCCCAGCGGCTTGTGGGAACACGCGCCTCTTCACCTGGTCAGGCGGGGGGCGTGTCTGAAGGTGGGCGCGTCCGCTCTCAGGCCTGGGGAAGCAGCGACTCCTGGTCTACTGAGTCCCTGCGAGCGCCTGCGAGTTGTTCCTTCCAGGCGCCTCCCAGCTTTGGCGTGCAGCCTTCACCTCTCCCTCCTCCGAGCCTCCAAGCCGCGAAGCGGCACCCGCGGAGCGGGTGCGGCGAGGGGTAGCGGCGGAACAAGCAGTACAGGCACACCCCGGCAAGTGGACAGGCTCAAGCGCAGGGTCAGCAGCAACCTTCCAAACAAAGTCCAGGTGGGTCCCAGCGGCTTGTGGGAACACGCGCCTCTTCACCTGGTCAGGCGGGGGGCGTGTCTGAAGGTGGGCGCGTCCGCTCTCAGGCCTGGGGAAGCAGGGACTCCTGGTCTACTGAGTCCCTGCGAGCGCCTGCGAGTTGTTCCTTCCAGGCGCCTCCCAGCTTTGGCGTGCAGCCTTCACCTCTCCCTCCTCCGAGCCTCCAAGCCGCGAAGCGGCACCCGCGGAGCGGGTGCGGCGAGGGGTAGCGGCGGAACAAGCAGTACAGGCACACCCCGGCAAGTGGACAGGCTCAAGCGCAGGGTCAGCAGCAACCTTCCAAACAAAGTCCAGGTGGGTCCCAGCGGCTTGTGGGAACACGCGCCTCTTCACCTGGTCAGGCGGGGGGCGTGTCTGAAGGTGGGCGCGTCCGCTCTCAGGCCTGGGGAAGCAGGGACTCCTGGTCTACTGAGTCCCTGCGAGCGCCTGCGAGTTGTTCCTTCCAGGCGCCTCCCAGCTTTGGCGTGCAGCCTTCACCTCTCCCTCCTCCGAGCCTCCAAGCCGCGAAGCGGCACCCGCGGAGCGGGTGCGGCGAGGGGTAGCGGCGGAACAAGCAGTACAGGCACACCCCGGCAAGTGGACAGGCTCAAGCGCAGGGTCAGCAGCAACCTTCCAAACAAAGTCCAGGTGGGTCCCTTTTATATGTTTAACTGTGCTTTTGTTTAAACGCTTGTGCCTCTAGACTCAAAGAGTATAGAGGATTATTCTAGTAATAAATACATATATTTTTATAATATATAACTTGTGTGGTGTCCTTTCATTTGATATTACAGGATTGTGATTGGTAAAACAGCTCGCTTAACACAACCTCTTGAGTTAAGCCTTTAAACTACTTAGTCCATGCTACCATTAGGATAGCTTGTCTAATAAGGTTGACTTACAACCAGACACCATAAGGGTTGTTTGGACTGATACAAGGTGCCCCCAGAATTGGAGACATCGTATATCAGGCCAACTTCTCACAGCATATATTCCCTGTTTGCATCTGGAGTAACTGTTTAAAGGTGAGCCGTGGAGAAAACAGGAAAAAATCAGCCCTTTTAGTAATACGACCCCTGGAAAGCAGAATAATACATCAGCAGCTGATAGTATAAGGTGCTAGAGTAACAGACATCTGAATCTAGCCAAGCAAAAGCCCACTCTATTCATATTTTAAAGTACTGCTAAATAAATGTCATCTAAGTAGCTATGTTGTCAACTAGACAGCAAAAGGGAAATTTACCTTAGCTAAATAGTCCACATTTTTAAGAGTCACACACTAATATGTGGTGTATTTTGATATTCATTGGCATACTTTTGCGTGAAAAACAGTAAAAAAAACTGTGAACGCTGCAGAAAATGGTTTTCAGTGCATGTACGCTATTTGTGCATTAGGAGAAAAGTACTGCATTCTGTGCCTATTAGTACCAAAGCACAGGCAAAAAAGCTAGTGCCAATTTACACCAATAATTTCTAAAAAAGAGACGAAAACAATGCTGGTGCATTAATCTCTAAATTTACGGTAATGTCATTATAACTGGTTATGGTAGCGGTATTACTGAATTGTAGCAGTATAGCAAAGTATTGAATATCATGTAAAATACTTCATTACTGGGGTGGGGCACATTTCTTCCAAAACGAAAACGAAGTGCAGCTCCACTGTACATAAGCAGCAGAATGTAGTCCTCAAAGTTTTTCCACCAATGCACAAGAAATGTTCTTGTAACTTTAAAGAGCTAAGCTTTTCCGTGCTGCTTGACAAGACTAAGGGGCCTATAACAACTTCCCTGATGATCTTCCCCAGAGTTCCTGAGCCAAGGGTCATTGATAATGCGGTGAAGCAGATAGCAATAGAAATAACAGGGGTCACGTGAGGGTCACCTTAAAAATTAGGAATTACAGGAGGAATCAGTAATTTCATTCCCCTTTTCTTCCCAGTATTTCACCCTTAGGCTTTCAGCAGGCCGAGTCCCAGAGTGAGTAAGGAGATATTGGGCTTCAGGAAATGGTAGCATTAAGAGGGACTAAAGTGTGTTCAGGGTAGGGTAGCATGAAGGGGCAATAAGGAGATTTTAGGGTTCACGGAAGGATAGTATTAAAGGGTAGTAAGAGCTTTTTAGGGTTCATGGAAGAGTAGCGTTATGGGGTAGTGAGCTGTTGTAGGGGCTCAGGGATGGTTAGCGCTAGGCTATTGCAAGAGGTTTGTGGGTTTAGGGAAGGGTAGTATTAAGAGCTGTTTAGGGGGGGTTACATTTAAGGGGAAGACATTTTTAGGGTTCAGGGAAGGGTACCATTAAGGGATGGCAAGGAGTTTTAAGAGTTCAGGAAAGGGCGGCATTTAGTGGTGCTTAAGGATTTTAAGACTCGGGGAAGTGTAGAATTAAAAGATAGTAAGGAGTCTGTAGGGTCAAGGAAAAGAACAGTAAGATTATCTGGTTCAAGGAAGGGTAGCTTTAAGGGGTAGTAAGGTTTTTTTGGGATTCTGGGAAGGCTGGCATTAAGGAGTAGTAAGTGTTTTTTATCATTCTGGGATGGGCAACATTAAGAGGTAGTATAGGAATTTTAAGTTTCAAGGAAAGTTTGCATTAAACGTAGTTAGGGGCTTTTAGGGTTTCTGGGAAAAATATTGTTATGGGGTTGTAAAAGAT
This sequence comes from Lissotriton vulgaris, assembly GCF_964263255.1. NCBI lineage: Eukaryota > Metazoa > Chordata > Amphibia > Caudata > Salamandridae > Lissotriton > Lissotriton vulgaris. Next base: position 273,164,180 of record NC_141700.1, read on the forward strand.
TTGGAGGGTTCACGGAAGGGTGGCGTTAACCTTTTGCAAGGAGATGGTTTGGGTAAAGCTTCTGCTCGCCTTGTACGTATTCTATCTAAGTTGCAAGAATACAATTTTACCATTAAGTATATTCAAGGTGGAAAAAACCTCAGGGCAGATTGCCTCTCTCGGCTTCCATTACCTGCAACCCATGATGTCATAGATGAATTTGACTGTGTGGTAGCCTCCATTGATGCTTCTTCATCTAATGGTGCCATTTCAGAAAAAGATTGTCTTGAGGCTACTTCTACTGATCATGATTTAAATAGGATTTCTAATTTTATTATTAAAGGTTGTCCTCCCATTCGCAATGTTCCACATAATTTAAGACCATTTGCTCAGATCTCCTCAGAATTATCACTAGAAAATGGCATCTGTACTAGGAATGGTTGTATTATTCCTCCAATTTCTCTTAGGAGCAAGCTTATATCAATTGCAAATTCAGGACATTTAGGAGTCACTGATACCTGTAAGAAACTCAGAGAAAATTATTGGTGGCCTTCTCTAAATACTCAAGTTTCGTCTTTTGTTGATTTATGTCCTCAATGTGATGTCTCTGACAAACATTGGAAGACAACACAACATCCACTATGTCCAGTTTCTTTACCTGAAGGTCCATGGATGAAAGTTGCTTTGGATTTTGCTGGACCTTTTAATTTGTTACCTACCTCGCTACCTCGTCAAGATTTTTATTAGTCTTGATTGATTATTTCTCCAAATGGATTTATTTTTCTTTTGTTGAATCAGACTCGACCAGTTCTGTTTTGCAATTTCTCAAAAATGTTATTTCTGCTGAAGGTCTTTCAAGAGAGCTTGTTACGGACAACGGTACTCATTTTGTATCGAATGCCATGCAAGATTTCTAAAAATTCATGGATATTAAACATATTCAAGTAGCTTTGTACAGTTCTGCTGCTAATGGACTTGTTGAGAGAGCGAACCGTTTTCTCAAAGAAGGGGTTCAAACTGCCCTATCCTCTGGGTTAGATGTGAATCTTTTTCTTAAAAATAAAGTAAATGCATATCACAACTCACCTCATTCAACTACTAACTTCACCCCTTTTGAGTTTTTAAGAGGTAGAAAATGTCACTCTTTACTTCTTCCTTCTTGGTTCGAGCGACATTCTTCTAATTCCTCTTCAAGCTGTGTCACCAGTACTGATAAAAATGCTATTTTACAACAATCTGTTGCTTTAGCACAGAACAAACAAAAATATCATTTTGATATTCGCAAACATGTTCAATCAACAGAATTTTGTTCTAGTTCGTATGTCCTTATCAAGAAACCTTTTCTTGTCAGGAAAGGGGAATCCTCTTTCTCTTCTCCTTACAAAATATCTAAGGTTGGACTCAGTTCTTGTTTGCTTCATAATGGGAAATGGTGGAATATGAACAGACGTGTTCCTATTTCTGATGAGCAAGCTGCTATTTATAACAAAACTGGTATTACTCATGATGTGAATTATTATGTTTTGTTTGAAGGTTTACCTCAAATCTTGCGTCATCTCAAGAAAATGTGAGTCCTAATACTTCTTTAGAAAATGTTATTGGTTCAACTGTTGCATCGTTTCAATAAAATGTAAGTCCTGATACTTCTTTAGAAAATGTTATTGATTCTACCAATTTACCTTCAAAAAGAATTTGTAAGTTACCTGTTCATTTTAAGGATTTTGTTTTATCTTAATGCTTTTTATTTCCTTTGGATTTGTATTTTAATATGTTGTATAATATGATTTATTATAGAATGTTTCATTTTAAGTTTCTCCAAAAAGGGGAAGATGTGTAATGTTCTGTTCTTTCTTCTTTGCTATTTCTTTTATTTCTATCCCTATTCTACCTGTCCCTTCCATTCTAGAATTCTCTTTGAATTCATTCTCTTCTGCTGTCCTTCACTGCCCTAATCTGCTCTGCTATGGGTCAGTTAATCATGGACTTAAGACTTCAATAAAAGTCTCAATCTGAAACTCCTGCCTCGGATCATTCCTTCCTCGGTACAATTCTCTACAGTATTTCTTACGTTCCATTCGTTATTTTTGCCACAGCATCCCGTATTGTTTATTATTAATGATTTGGGATTGTCATTATGTGTCCATTCCGGCCCGGCGATTTTAATGGCAGCCATTTTGGAACAGTAATATGATTTTTGAGCTTGTCTATTTAACCTGGATCGTGTTGCTGATAGAACTCTCTTAATTTCATCTTTATATATCATCAGTAACCCCCTTTTTATATGTCATTTTCAACTACATTCTTTATTCTAAATACTTTTTACGGCATCCTCTGTCAGTATGGAATTGTTTTTTATTTGTAACCACATTTTTTTAATATATGAGAATTAAATGTTTTAATTTTTGATACGTGTAATGACAAAATGCTTTCTAGGAAATAAAATAGATATCAAATAGATTCTTGTTTTTTGGGGTTTTGTTTTAGTTAAAATAATTTGTGTTTGCAATTAGCTTTTTGGAAACCTACTTTAGACCTTATAGTTTAGAAATACAGTGTTGGATGTTCCACTAGAGAGTGCCAGAGACACAGATCCTCATTCCTTACAAAAAGACGGGAAAAGGAGCTTTTGGTTTTTTGTAGTGTTATACACCCTCTCCCTTTTCCAGTAAAAAGGGTATCTCCTGTATGATTGTTAGTCATTCCAGAGTCCAGCACACAGAGCAGGGAGCAGCTCTCTTTCAGACATTGCAATTGCTTCTATCAAATCAGTGTTCAGTGAGTTTTCTATCCCCAACACAGAAATATACTGTACCAATTATTCCCTTCGCAGTCCTTGTGCTAGTCCGCCCAAGGTACAAGTCTTAGAGCTGCTATATAGTTTCCATCTTTACCACTTGCACACAATGCCTCTCTAATAACACGTATATCCATGTCTCAATGTCCTATAAACTTCTTCATCGATATGTCAAATACATCTCTTCCTTCCGCATCACGATTCTATGATGTAGCACTTTTCACTCCACTATCTAATCATAATGCATTCCATTTCCATGTAAATTTATCTTCCTCCAGCAGCAGTCCAACAACATTTGTACATTACGAGCCATTTTTTCCATGGAAATAATAGTTCCCCTACTTCTGTGTAAATAATACATAAATAATGGTGGATGCAAAATGCAAGCAGCAGTTATGTTTGCAACATTTATATTACAAACCAATAAAATACTCCACAATAACTGGTGTACAGTGAAGAGTTTCTATGTGTCAGTTCATGAAGAACCCATCGCTCACCGTAACCCAGGAAGTCTAACTCCATCCACAGCACCACCAATGAAAACCGGAGTAGCAAATCATGACAAGCCAGCACAGCCAAATCATTTCCATACATTAAGTGATGTATGAATCTCCATGAGTAGACTAATATTTTTTCTATGCCACCCATTCAGATGTCTGACAAATTAAACAGAGATTTGCAAATCACCCATAAAAAATCTAAAATTCAAACGTGTGTCTGACAAAGGGTAAGATGAGACAGTGATTGTTTCTTGACGAGCAGTGTGTGCACGTTTGACAGTAATATCATCAGTTATGCCATATTGATGTGGCCACTATGTTGTGCACACCTGCAAAACCCACATGCATTAAAACAGCACCAGATGAGGCAGTTAAACCAATTCAAAATGGCAGATCCAATACACACGGGTGCAAATTGAGTGTATGAAATTGGCTTCATAGGTTCCTGCCCCAAAACGTGTCACACAATAAGGAATGCACCAACAAAAGTTCTGAATTTAAAGCTGCCCTAGCATGCATTGAAAATGTTGCCGTTCAACATGCTGCAGTAGATAATGATATTTGAAAACATATTTGCACAACTCCTGCATGCGACTAGTTACAAAGTACTCTTGTGCACACCCCCACTGTGTTTAGCACCAGTGGCTGCCAAAGTTAAATGTCAGTGCCTCCTCAACACTTTCTGGAATGGTTCACTTCGGGTCAAACGTTTTAAAAAAACAGGTATCCCACAACCAGAGGAGGGTCTCCCAAGCATTATCCCTTTCTCTTCATGGACCACTGGTCCTCAGCTTACCATAAGTTGAAAGGAGAGGCAAGTATGGACTACAGGCTGCCTATCTGGCAAGTATGCAACAGCACCACTAAAGGAGGCCTTCCCCCAAAGGTCGATACCACTTACTGAAAGTGACATTTGCAAGATTCCAACGTCTTGTGGCAAGTAAAAAAAAATACAAATACCAAGATAGTCCCACTCCAATTGTACAGGAGCTTAGCCCTTTAGGGTGCCTTCCAGAACTGTGTCCGAGATCCATGTTGTGGCATATGCTCACTCACAGGTGTGCACCCCAAGCCAAAAGTAGGTCAGTGGGGTCAGAATAAGGAAAGCAAGACATTATGCAGCCCCAGACTGCCAGGTGAAAGAAGCAGAGTTGGGTTCCTTCCAGGGCGCCAGGTTTTAAGAGCTGAGGGGTGGGCCTATGCAGATCGCATGGAGATGGCAAGGTCACACCATCCTGCAAGAGACATGATCACAGGATGCAGGGTAAAGAGACAATTTTGGGTAGCAGACTGAGGAGTCTTGCCACAGGCTCACACTTTTGAGCAACGTGGAATCAAATATCCAAACAGAAATGTACATTTGCAAACTCAAGCTGAGTCCCCTCTATGCACCAAGAATTCTGATGTTGCCGCTTGGCAAATGTTTTAATTATTAATTTATCTGATCATCAAATAGCTTAAAAAAAACATTCAATTTCCAAGTACCGATGCAGAGAGCTGCGCCATGCAGCCTAACAGGACAAATAGCTGTCCCACAACCCCATATGAAAGATAGGCTTGAAGTAACCACCACATTCTTAAGTGTGGTCTGCCAAAGTCAGATTGTCAACCCAAACAAATAAAATGTAGGTTGCACAAGATAATGTACGACTGGACTTTTAAGTAGGGGCCCTATGCAGCTCTACCTGTACCTGTACCTTATCTATAGAATAATAAGCCTAATGAAAACTTTCAAAGATTGAATTGTCCTTTGAATTACGCAAGACTAAATTCACCTGTAGCTGATCACTTATTCAAACAGCCAAGTCTTGAATTTCTGCTCCATATGACAGCAAAAAAGCATATAGACTATGAAGTCATTTATCATGTGCAGGTAAGTAACTCGAGGAACACAAAATAGTTCAAATTGCGTGCATCCAATGAATAAAACATACCCTTCAATGGTGCATGTTAATATAACTTCCAGATGGTGGAAACTTTGCACTAAGCCTTTCAAAACGTCAAAGATACATGGAATGAGAAAACTGCAGTCAGAGGATAACATTTCCTACACACTCTCACAGTCGTCATACGAACCCACAAGGAATAGTGCAGGGACTTTTCAATGAGGCCCTCTTGATGGGCCCACTTGATGGAACTGAGAACTGTCTTATTTATCAAACACATGAATGCTCTTTAATTTTAGGGACTATACCTGTCCATATGTTCTCTGTAGGTCCTTTTAGGACCAAGGAAAGCGTCACTGACATTTTTTGTCTTACAAGAAATCCAATCTCTCCTTCTTGTCCTGGAGGATACTGTTGTAGCATCTTGCACTGGAAGAGCAATTAGTACCTCTGAAGTTCAACAGAGCAGTTTTGAGCACTTTTGTTCACCAACAGTCTTAGTTACCAGCTCTTCTAGTATTGTTGATACAAGCAACTCCACAGACGTTGTCTTCAAAATAACCAGTGTAAAACTTTGAGATTGGCTAGTGATTGCCTCTACTGAAGACAATACATGAATGCAGCACCTTCCAATCTCTCCTTAGGCAGAAAGCAAAGATCTTGGACATGAATGAGCAAAGCAGAACTGCCACGCCAGCATTCACAATAGCTTCAACAAACTTAATTAGCCCCTTAAAGCGGACAACAGCTCTACAGCTTGAAACAGAAAGGGCAGTGGCCGTGGTGCTTACAGCCCCTTGCATAAGAACAAAGTACTGTTTGGAGGCATACATTAGGCAATCAAGTCGGAAAAGAGAACTGCTTCCTAGATCCCTTTAAGCTTTCTCACCCTTTACATAGGAACATGCCACATATTGCACTGGTCAAGTTTACGTGAATCTTATATAACACCTATTAAAGAACAAATTCAACTAACAATAACATCACATCCCCTTTCGTAACGTAAAGTGATAATTAAATCTGTCATTTAATAAAGAACTCAATTTTTTAGAGACCTCATTTTACCACAGACGTTTCAGGTGTGAGATAAGAATCTAAAGCAGAAAGGCAAAGCTTCAATTCCTAAAATAGATTTTCTTTTTAATTGGGCCACAGTAATCTAACTGTTTAAGTGGGAGAATGATGCACCCACTTACCCTTATAGCGAATATGTGAGTAAGACATATGTGTCCAATATAATAGTCAGAAGGGGCAGATCCATGCCAGAGTTTCAGGATATCCAAACAAGATAAATGTATATTCAGTCATTCTAAATGAAACTCATTTACATAATCGGTTGATTCTGAAAACCTGGCGCAGATCCATCTCTCCTGACCCCTTTAGCGGGCACCATTGGAATAAGGCCTCACTTTAGGAGTTGTTTCACTTGAGTCCAAGTACCCTATGCACACCAAATGAGACTTGTGAGAGCTATAAAGGATGAAGACTAGATTATCTAGTTGTGGACAGACCCAAGGGCATAAAGGAATAAGTATCAGTGGGATGGGCCCAGCCAACATGATGGAACAGTAGGATTTACTGTAGCCCTGCTCTAGTGTAACAAACTGTTCGAGTTGAATGCATTAGAGGTCCCATATCAGGCATGTACCTGAAGACCAGGCTCCTGAAATAATGAGGCTTTAACTACACGATGGGGCCGCAACTGCCCTCAGAGTCAAAGGTAGTTACTACGAAAAAATGTGTCTAAAGAGTACAATAAGCAGCAGAGTGCTAGTCTTTTGGTTGTATCTTAACTTATTCGAGAATACAGTAGTATAAGCGGAGCACAGTTCAAGGATGCATCAATTTGCTATACAGTTTGTGTAAATTATTTTAATTTCTAGATGTGTACAGTGATAGTGCTTAACCTCTCAAATATCCTCTCACGCCGCTGTATGCCACAGCAACCATACATGTGGGAAGAGGGGGAGCAGGGGTAATCAATGTTCATATGCATTGTGGACAACAAGAATGCACTTTAAAAAGGATACGACGTGAACTGGAAGTCTGCCCCCACTGCAGCAGACATCATGACCTCCAGTGTCCTCTGCTCTCCATCCCCGAAGCAGTACCCATTCGCCTTGTCCACGGCCTTGATCACCTGTCGCATGCTGTCCTTATCCTGTAGGAAAATCACATTTATTAAAGCAAGCAGAAAAAAAGTGCTGATGAAACACAGTGGCTGTTATCTCATAATAATAAGCTACTTTAAACTGTATGGCACTCACCTATTTTTTTTTGTTTATTGTTTTTATTAAGTAAACAGGTAGGGCGAAGAAGCATACATTTGCAGCATAGTTAAAGATATACAGTACAGACACAATCAAGCGTAACTAATGTCCAAGTCACAAAGTTGTAGGAAATACTTTGAATTAGGCACAACAATGCAATATCACACAGGATCGTAATAGCAATTATCAGTCCGAGGCAACCTCCTCCTCATCTAGTCTAGGGTGCTCGCAAATATTACCCCTGAACCTATTCCAAGCACCCCATATTTGTTCCCATTTCCCAGGGCACCCATGGTGGACAAACACCGCCTTCTCCGCCACCATTGCATCATCCATGTCCCTGCACCAGTTCCTGAGCGTGGGCAATACATCCGAGCCCCATAGCCTTGCTATATTGCGTTTCGCCACCATCATACCCAACATAGCCCAATCCTGTTGGCGATGCGTTAAGTCATTAGCTTCCCATACATTCGATAAACAGCGCCGGGGATCAGGCAAAAGGGACATAGATAGAGTCTGAGAAATGGTACGCATCACGGCTGTCCAGTACATTCTTATCCGACCACAGTTCCATAAAGTATGATAGAATGTCCCCTCCTCCCCGCACCCGCGCAGGCAATACACATGTGACGCCTTCACTATCTTGTGTAAAATCGTTCTGGTGTAGTACTCACCTATTTTTTAAATTAAATTCAACCCTTAATATTTGAAACTCTAAAGAAGTTAATGATTATGTTGCATTATTCAGAACTGCAGAATGAATTATTACCACTGCAAAATGAATTGTTGAGGCTTAATTTGGAGTCTGTTACTGTGCTCTGGATGAATCTCTGAATGGAGAAGTGTATTTTGAACGAGTCCAGAGGTGGGAAACTTAGGTTATGCTTGGTTTGGGTCAAATATTCTGTGGTGGGATACAAGATGCTCGAAATATGTCGTGGATAGCAGTGACAAGTTTACATAGCTCAAAATAGTAAATAATTGCAAAAAAATGTTTTTTCTTTTTACCATCAAAACTTTTATTGATTTTCAGGAAAAACAAAAACATTGACATTTTAAACACAGAATGCGATATGAACAACCCCCCTAAAAAACAAGAAAGACCCCATATAGTGTAACATGAGTATCAAACCTTTAAAAGAAAAATCAAATAGGGATACCGTAGTAGTAAAACTTTGTTTCGGGCCCTAAGCCCACAAAAGTACAGAAATGAATACAAAATATGCAGCGAACAAAATTACTTAATGAGAGAATTAATGTCAGAACATATAAAAGTCACAGATTACAAATATAAAAAGGAATTAAAGACAAAGGCAAATAATGTCCAAATAAAATGCATACTAAGATAACATTATATGGCAATAGAATACTCGTGGGTAGATAACATAATACAGTGTAATACACACTAAGCCTAAAGGTACAGTTAATGCCCAAAAGCGTCTACAATATTGATTAAGCCAGTAAAACAGGTTAAAACGCTGCAACAATTTGAAGCACTTTGGACCAAAGTGCCAGAATTGAGTAGATTGCCTTTCCGCATAAAATCTAGGCAAGGAGGAGAAAAAAAAAGAAAACAGGGAAGGCGGACAAAAACCTTATTCAAGGGTCCATTATGTGCTCCAACGATTTAGACTGCTGAACTAAGTGTCTAGCCTACGCTTAAACATGGAGTCAGTGGAGCAACTAAAGAGAGCAAGCAGGGTTAAAGTTTTGTTCAAAACCTGGATTTGGAAGCCACAGCACCAGGGCCAGGTACAGTGATGGCTCTGCCAGTGAGAGAATGGTATTCACTAAGCTAAAATAAGCAGCACAGTAAGGATAATGTGAGGCTAAAGTGTAATAGTGCGTAGATGACCAATCAGTTAAAAATATAGAGTGGACCAAAACGCATCTGCCCTTTTAGGGTCAGATAAAGTGCACGAAGCTAAAACACAAGATCCAGCAATGTTACTATGGCTACTTGGATAGGAGAAGTAAAAGAAAAAAATAGGTTTTGAGGTTTCGGCAAGGGTCTGCGTATCAGCAGAGAAGAGTCTAGAGCGTATGGACCAGGTTGAGAGTAGATATCTACTATAGGCCTTGAGGGGTCAGATAAGAAAAACCTGCAGGCCACCTAGAATCTATCAATGCCCAAGTTGAGGCATAGGGGACAGATCCATTTGTGCCTAGGAGGCCAATAAACTGTGCGAAACCACAGAAAGTTGTTAATTTCCTCATGTTTGTAACCGCACAGTTTGCTTTCATAATACACCTTAACGGAAGGATACCAATGCAAAATTTGATGTATAAGCTTTTCGCCAAAAAATGAGTGATCTCGTCAAGGTAAGCCTCGAATTTAGGGCCAGGTTTAGAGGTCACAAGCTGAAGTGAAAGGGAGCCCAGGTTAGATGATTGCCACCATTGGGCCACTAAGAAATCAGAATAGTTTTTTTAAGAAGGTCTTGGATTTAAGGGTAATACGCTAGGGAAAGGTGTAAAAGGACTGCAGGCCTAATTTTGTAAACCATTCCTTGATCTTATTGCCTTTGTGTAAACTCTTGATTTCTAACAGAGCCCTTCTATAAAGTTTCAGTTCAGGATTAGACCACTTTCTGATCCAATAAAAAAAGAAGTTTTAAGACAGCAAGATGCTCCATCCCTTTGTGGGCAGTATCCAAAATAACGGGTACGGGAGCAGCCTGGGGTAACTTGAGCAGGGACTTGAGAAACTTGAGTTCCTTGGATTTTAACAAAATGTTCTGACTTGTATTCCCCCAAGTTCAGCAACATAAAGTGCAGTTGCTTGAGTCTTAGCTCGGTAGATCTTTAGAGCCAGGAAAATAGCCTGCAATTTGGAAAACCTTTATGTATTTTTAAAATGCCAGCCAAAGTATGAGGCACAGTCAAGCTGCTTTTAGAGATCTAGGGTGACCAAGAAAGAGAATTAGAGATCCTAACCCCAAGATAATCGAAAGTTTAGACCAGCTACAAAGCAGTAGGTCCTGAAGTAAGTTGGTACTTGAGATTTCTGTGGGGTGTGAAGGCCATACATTTTGTCTTCCGAGAGTTGATTTCCAACCTTCTTAGGAGGCAGAAGTCCTCAAATTTATTTAGGAGTATTTGTAATCCGGATGGAGTTCAAGAGAGGAGAAGGGTGTCGTATGGGAAGAGGAGCGCGAGAATCTTAACTTTGCTTGACTTTGGGACGTCACTTCTCTTCACATCAAGATTATCGACGACCCAGTTAAAAAAAGAGGGGGCATCCCCCTTAGCCTGTTCACAAATGTTTGACTGACGCAACTCTGGGGAGAACTTCCTGACTATACTCGGGGAAACTGGAATGACGTCATGGGCCCTTAAGACAGAGGGCGGGCGCAGCCTCCGACCGCCCCTCCTCCCAGGTCAAAACTTAACATCCTGGCACATACTCTGGGCTGGACAGACATATGGCGGGCCTTTCATCCCTTTGTGGCTGGATACACATATGTGTCATCTTTGCACCCCACACTTTCACGTTTGGATTACATGTTCCTCCCACGCAACTACACACACAGGGTAGTATACACCTCCATCCTCCCGCGCAGCTTGTCGGATCACTTGCCTACCCAGCTAAAACTCAGTCTGCAGGCCAGTCGTCCCTCCTATCGCTAGCGCATGTCCCCATGGTTGCTTCGAGATCCTGAGTATCAGGAAGCACTTCACCGTGCAACGGTGGACTATTTTGCCTTTAATGCCGAGTCCATTCCATCCTGGATAACATTGTGGGAAGCCTTTAAACCCACGCTACGTGGGGTGGATATTAGCTACAGCACAGGAGAGAAGAGGCGCCGCCTGGCGCAGATTCAAGATTTGGAGGAGCGACAGCGTGTTCTCCAGAACTCAGTGGTGGAGGGCTCCGACGCGGTCGCCCGCAGCAATCTGCCCCATGTCCAACAGCACTTGGACTAACTGCTTACGGACAATGCCAAAGAAGCCTGGCTGGCGACTTAACACCGGATATATCAGTGGGGTGATAAATCCAGTCAGATGCTACTCAGGCTCTGCCAGGCGAGGTCCTCCCAGACGCAGCTCCCGGTACCAGGCGAGGTCCTCCCAGACGCAGCTCCCGGTACTTAGGTCCCCTACAGGGAACCTGTGCGCCTCCCCGGAGGCAGTAGTACAGGTCTTCGCAGATTTCTACGCCGCGCTGTACAGTGATCGCGAGGAGCTCGCCAAACCGCTCATAGATGCCTTTCTAGTAGATATCCCTCCGAAGCGTCTCTCGGATGAGCAGCGGGATGCCCTTGACGAGCCCATCTCTTTAGACGAATTGCAGTCCGCCCTCACCAATACCCACCCGGGCCACGCACCAGGCCCCAATGGGTTCCCCTGTGACTTCTTACGCCCCCACATGGGGACCGCAGGCCCTCATCTTCTCGGCGCGTTGCCCTAGGCGCTCGAACAGGAAATCTTGCCCCCGGGCTGGCGCCATGCCGAAATTGTTGTTTTCCTCAAACCGGGCCGTCCACCGGAAGACCAGGGCTCATATCGCCCCATTTCATTATTAAACTTTGAGCCGAAACTGCTGAGGAAGGTGTTGGCTGATCGCCTCCGCACTTGTATCCTTGACCTCGTCCATTCGGACCAGTCAGGCGTTATGCCGCAACGCTCCACCAGGCAGGCTTAACATTAAACGATCACATAACGCGGTTGCCGAAGCACACCGGCTGGGCATTCGATTCCCTGAGCTGGACTTACCTTTTTAAACTATTAGAGGCTGTTAGGGCCCCGCTTTCGAGCATATGTCAAACTACTGTACACTGATCTAATAGCCTCTATACGGGTGGCCGGGTATTGCTCGACCCCTTTCCATATTCGGAGGGGGACTAGGCATGGATGCTCTCTTTCCCCGCTTCATTTCGCTTTGGCGATAGAACTGTTAGCAGCGTGGGTGCGCCTAGACGCGGTCTATAGGGGCTTGGTTTGGTAACCTAAATACTCAGATAAAATTGCACTTTACGCAGACGATGCGCTTTTCTTTTTCTCTGACCCTTGGGTCACGGACCGAGGGTGTTGCAGATTCTGCAGGTGTTTGGTGAAACGACGGGGCTACACGCCAACCCGTCCAAGTCGACTCTCTTTCTTATCTGCGGTGATCAGGGGTGTCAAGATTGGGCCTCACAGCTGGTCATTACAGACGAAGGGTTTAAATACATAGGTGTCCATATCACCAGATGCCCCACTGTGGCGTGGTCGCTTAACATCGCCCCTCTGCTCCCGGTGGTCCGAGACGAGACGACGGTATGGTTCCATCTTCCCGTTTTCATATACGGCAGGTCCGCAATATTTAAAATGGTGTCCTTGCCATGCTTGTTGTACAGATTGCAAAATTACCCATATCCTAACATGGTTCCGTCAAATAAATGCACTCCTGAATAGATTCCATTGGGGCGGAGGGGCGGTTCGGGTGGCTCTGGCGACCTGTGTCCAATCCACCTACTGAGGGGGCATCGCGGCGGCAGACGTGTGGTCGTACTATTGGGCGTCCCAGCTACTGGTCATCAATGATTGGTGGTAAAACCCACAAAATGATCCGGCCTACGCGGTGGAGCGACTCTTCCTCCGGCCTGTCGCACAGTTATCCAGATATGGAGATGTGTTTCTTGGTCCATTGGTTGGTGGTGTCTGCTAAGGAGCTAGACTCCCCTTTGGCGGGGCACATGCCCCCGACCGTTCTCGGTCTTGTCCGGCAGTAGATGGGATACTATAGGGATCTCGACGCTGGGTGATGTGATGCCCGGACCCACACTTAAATCCTTTCAAATGTTGCAGGAGGAGTTTGGCCTACACACGTCCCAATTCCAAAAATATCTTCAGGTCCGCCACGCTCTGTCTCCCCTGATTAAAAACCTTACGGTACTACCAGAATTTCACCCACTGGAGGGTAGACTACTGATGGGAGATCTGGGAGGACACAAATACCGCCAACCTTACCAGACCCTGACCACACATTCCAAGACAAACATACTCCGGATAAGGGCAGCGTGGGAGGCAGATATACCGACCCTCACAGATGATGACTGGACTGAGGCCCTCGCCAGCCCCAGGGGTTCAGCCGTGTCCTCTAGATATAGATTGATGCCGTTCAAGTATCTTCACTGAGTGTACTACACCCGCCTCCGTCTCTGGAAGATGGAGGCTATTCCATCCCCCATCTGCCTCAGATGCAAGTCGGAAGAAGGATCCTTTCTACACATGGTCTGGGGCTGCACTGCATTACAAAATTTTTGTCCTGTCTGGGGTGGGAGCTAGGCTGGGACCTCAACAGCAGATCCTCGATTAATCCTTCTCCATAGCACAGAAGATATTGGGGAACAGATATAAAAGACATTTGCTATTTCTAGGACTAACATTGGCCAAGCGTGACATAGCTCAACATTGGAAGTCCTCCTCCCCCTCAGGGGTGGCGGCATGGAAATCTGCATTGGATAAATGAATGTCGGCCGAAGCAGCGGTCTTTCAGCCTCAGGGCTGCCCGCAAAAGCATGGAAAGATTTGGACCAGGTGGGCCAAATACCGGGGCATTGACCTATCCATCTTTCCAACGTCAGTGAATCCAGACCCTATCGACAGACTTATCATTAATGACTCTCCGATCTAATTCGCGAATTGGCCAGCGTGGAGACATGTCTATAAACCTGTACGCATATATAGTGTTTCATGAGGGAGGTGCAGTGCAAGGGAGGGGGGAGGCGGGAAGGGGATGTTGGTTCAAATGTTTTACTGTAAAAAAAAAAAAAAGAGGGGGCATACAACAGGTGCAAAAACACACCCTTGGAGAACTCTGTACAGGTATAGGATCTGTCATTCTGCCATCAGGGCCCCATCTCACCCTCTCATAATTAGATTGGCGGAGCCTGACTACAGTGTTTAAAATATCAAGAGGAACACCCAAATCAGGGAGGACCTCCAAGAGAGGTGATCTGGGGACCAGATAGAGTGCAGCTCTTAGACCAACAAATGCCACATAAAGGTGGTCTTTGGATAGAATTGTATACTTCCATACAATAAGAAGAAATCGAAGTACTTGCTCTGTGGTGTTGATCTTATGTCGGAACACAGCCTGAAAAGGAAATAAGACTTTGGCTTCACATAAATCAAGGTGGTGCTAAGAGCAAACATTTTTTGAAGATTATCTAAAAGACTTGTTGGTCTATCATTTTCTGGATTGCTCCAGTCATCATTTAAAAAAAATAGGGTTTATATCAGCCCCAGCCCAGGTGGGAGGAAGATTGTCACCTTTTAGGATTTCATTAGAAAGTGAATTGCTATAGGGGGTCCAGATGTCAACTGCTGATTTATAAAGATCGCCAGGAATATTCTCAGGTTCTGGGGCCTTACCTTGGTGTAAAAGTTTGATAGACAGTCTCATGTCTGACAAGGAAAAAGACAGCTCATTGCACACATAGGGAGTAGGCTGTGAGGTGGCGAGACTAGATTTAACGAGTGAAGGATCGGCGTAGAGTGTCAACAAATGGTCAGCCCGGCTGGTGGTGGTAAATGTGGTGGCGGTTTGTGTGATGGCCTGTGAGTGGAAATGAGAAATAATCTGCCAACAGAGTGGCTCATGCCTACCCTGGTCAGCCTCAAGGAGGTCCTACCATGCAGATTCATCCCATTTGCAATGCATGGTTTTCAAAATCTGTTTATAGGATTGACAAGTGGCTCGGAAAGCAACTGGATTATGTTCCTTGATCTCCCTCAAAAGACATGTCTTAGCTCTATGGTAATCTTGGTCATACCAAGAAGTGAATTTAAGAGGTTTATTCTGAGATGGTTTAAACAGCCTAGATTGGAAATCTTTCAGAGGAATATCCCATGTTGGCAACTTAACCAAGAAAAGACTATTTGTTTCAGCTAACAATTCAGGGTGGTTTGCTATAGGGGGCCATTTAATGCCTCTTCTGTTATTAGAGACAAGAGGAGAGGGTAATGGCTGTATTGTTGGCGCTGATAAATCGTAGAGGAAATCACCTGATAAGATTAATTCTAGGGCATTGTGATCAACATAGTCTCTAGGAATGATCTTAAATTATTTTACAATCTGATTTCAAGAGTACAGTAGTTGATACGCAATTTAATTTCACCTCTCTTAAATGTAAAAGCACAGGACTTCTCCAAATCAATTCTTCCATTGCAAACCCCAAGGCCAATAGAGAGCGTCAAAGAGGCAAATTGTAGGGCAGCTGTGGACCAATCTTTTAAAGATCCCTATTCAAAGGAATATCGGAAATGAAGGTGATAGGACGTCCGTTAGAGAGGTAAAGAAAGATAATTCTCTCGGTTATTGAAAAAATTTTGTGACAGAAAAGATTAATAAAGAAGTCCCTGCAATTGAAATACTAAACCAGCACAAGGCCACACAAGAAAAAAGAGCTGGAACCTTTGGGAGCAGACATATGGGATAACAGGCATATACCATATACACACAAAGTTTTCTTTTCCTTTATTGATGACATGAGAAGAACCCACTGAGATATACACCCAAGAGAAGGAAAGGTTTTCAGCATACGCCGACAGTGGTCACATAGAAAATACATAAACCTTGCCTGTACAGACCTGGTTGGAGCGTTTTTCCTAAGTTCCTTACCAGATGTAGATCCCCCAATGTTTTTACCCATCATAAATAATTACATACAAATCTTAAGGTCCTGATGAAGATGGAGACCATTGACATTGTCCATTGAAACGTACGTCAGCCAGAGAGTGGGATACCCCAGACACACAGTACAGCACAGTACAAGAGGGTGGATGTTGCCACCCCACTGTTTACCTATCTGTGCATGCAGTGTTGGTCTGGGGGTAGTATGATAGTGATAGTATGATTATGATATGGTTGTGGAGTATCTGAATGAGGTATGAGTGTAGGGGATTGTTGTCGTCTTTTTGCTTTTATTTATTCTGTACAGTAACAGTTTGTAGATTTTGAAATATAAATATGAAATTGTATTGTGATTGTTGCACAAAATGAAATGTGTGCTTAAGTCAATTGTCAAATTTTGATAAATGTGTTCCCACAATATTTAAAACAAGCATTAGAAATGCAATAGGTCTCGGATTTATTTGAGTTAGAGCTAATGGCATTGTAAATGGCAATGTCTATATATTGCAACACCAACTGCAAAAAAATTCGATAAATTGTAGGCCAAAAAAATGTGTATTTATTTTTGTAGCAATAGTGGCAAGCTGCGCTTTAGATGAATATGCTTAAAAGTAAAGTCTGCCATACTGTGATTGCTACAATAGTTAATTGTGGATGCGTTAACAATTGATGTGTGCACTGATGGCTGGTGGAAGTGTGTGCCTGGTGGAAGCGTGCACTGACGGCTGGTGGTAAGTGTGCCTGGTGAAAGTGTGTGCCTGATGGAAGCGTGCACTGACGGCTGGTGGTGTGTGTGCCTGGTGAAAGCGTGCACGGACGGCTGGTGGTGTGTGTCTGATGAAAGCGTGCACTGACGGCAGGTGGTGTGTGTGCCTGGTGAAAGCATGCACTGACAGCTGGTGGTGTGTGCCTGGTGGAAGCTTGCACGGACTGCTGGTGGTGTTTGTGCCCGGTGAAAGTGTGCACTTACGGTGTGGTTGTGTGTGTGGTTGTGTGTGTGGTTGTGTGTGTGAGTGTGGCTGTGTGTGTGAGTGTGGTTGTGTGTGTGAGTGTGGCTGTGTGTGTGAGTGTGGCTGTGTGTGTGTGCGGCTGTGTGTGTGGTTGTGTGTGTGGTTGTGTGTGTGTGTGTGTGTGTGTGTGGTTGTGCGCCTCGAGCTGGGAATCCTTTTAAATAAAAGGAGAGGCGCGTGCATTGGTGCAGTGTGCGCCTCTGGGTATCCACATAGACATATACTCTCTCGCGCTCTCTCACACACCCATACGAACACACTCTCACATCACATATACACAAACACACACACAGACAGACTGTGCTGGGCAGGGCACAGGACATGCCGCTATCGCCTT
Organism: Lissotriton vulgaris; assembly: GCF_964263255.1. Classification (NCBI taxonomy): domain Eukaryota; kingdom Metazoa; phylum Chordata; class Amphibia; order Caudata; family Salamandridae; genus Lissotriton; species Lissotriton vulgaris. Next base: position 273,181,576 of record NC_141700.1, read on the forward strand.
GAGACTCCATTGTGTTGGAGCTCATGTACCCCGGGAGGCACTCACAACACAGGCGTGCATGTGCGCCTCGAGCTGGGAATGCTTTTAAAGAAAAGGAGAGGCGCGTGCACTAGTGCAGTGTGTACCTCTGGGTATGCACACAGACACATACTCTCTCGCGTGTGGTAAAACGTACGCTTGCGCAGTGCTGTCAGCCTGCTCGTGCTGGAAGCTTCCCTGCTTAATTTGTGGCGGAGCTCAATCATGGATTATTAAGGTTTCATCGGCTGTGGTTGGCAGCAGCGCAGAAAGGACGCCTGCCCTCTCTGAGCACTAAATATTGTGCAGGTCACGCAGAGCCTGCATGAAAGGCACCTTGCTACCCCGCCCTGAATCCAAAAGTAGTGTCTGCCTGTGTGTAAACTGATACCGGGCCTTGGCTCCCATGTGGTGCAGCACCTTCGGTGGGCACAGGTGGCGCACTGTGTACCGGACAGCCCCTGCCCATTCATAGCACTGATTGGGGGGTGGTAAAACGTGAGCTAGCGCAGTGCTGTCAGCCTGCTCGTGCTGGAAGCTTCCCTGCTTAATTTGTGGCGGAGCTCATGTATGGACTATTCAAGTTTCATTGGCTGCGGTTGGGTATTATCCGTAAATGATCTACTGTGAAAGCACCATGAGAACCAATCTGCCCAGTTAACATAGTTGTAACACACCGGGTGGAATACAGACATCCTGTGCTCCAAGAAAGGGAAATTAGCGCACGTGCTATTGCACTGCATTTGTGTGTGTGAGCATGAGTGTGTGCGCATCTGTGTGTACGTGCGAGTGTGTCTGTATAGGTGTATGTATGAGTATGTGCATGCACATGTGTGTCTGTGTAGGTGTGTGTATGAGTAGCCATCAGTTTTCCTGCGCTGTTGTATCTGCAGTTCTACCAACCTCAGTAATGCACGTCCCCTGCTCTGGGATCCCAACAGTCGCTCTACGAGGAGAGATTTCACACCACATAAACGAGTCTCCTCTGCAGTCCGCGTCCGCATTTGTGTGTGTGTGTATGCACTTGCACGTGTCTGTGAATTTGTGTGTGTGTGCGAGTGTGTCTGTGTTCCGGTTTCGCTTTCGGTTTCGCTTCTGTAGCCATTTTGTTGTTGCTGTGCCTCGGAGCCCGTCCCCTCCAGCCCGCACCCGCCTCCCAGCTGATCCTCCCTCCCACTGACTTACTAGGCAAGCCCGGTCCTGGAAATCACTGTGACCGTCCTGACTCCGTCAGAAGCGGTCGCTCCACACAGCCCCCGGCCCTTGCTGAGATCGTTCTGCTGCTTACATTGCGCCATTGCCTAAGATTGCTCTTCTCACTGCTGCCTGCATCTGGTATCGTACTGCTGCCTGCTGCCTGCATTTTGTAGCGTGCTGCTCATTTTAGCATTGTTCTTATAGTAGCGCCTGCATTGCCTCGTTACTGCATAAATTACCCGCCTCGCGTAACGCTCGCTTTAATTGTGAACCTGTTGCATTAATTGCTAAATTATTGTGATTGATTGTGCCTCTGCCCACGAAGTTTTCTCTGTTGTTGGCCCCAACCGGTTCCGTTTTCGCTTCTGTAGCCATTTTGTTGTTGTTGTGCCTCGGAGCCCGTCCCCTCCAGCCCGCACCCGCCTCCCAGCTGATCCTCCCTCGCCCCTCCCCTTCCACTATCCACATATGACCTTAGCTTCTACGCGCAGCGATCGCGCCCCATGCGTGCCGAAGGTGCGCCAAAGGTAAGCCCGTCTACGCCCGTCCGCGCCTGGACAGCGCCCAGTGCCAAACCCCCTGACCCCAGCACTACCCTCTCCGCCCGTTTATATTATGATGCCACAACCCTCTCAGCCCTCAACCCCGGTCGCCCACCAAATTGCTTCCAAGCGACCCCAGGCCACACCCATGGACCCTTCACCTGCCACTCCTGCAAGTTCGACTGCATCAGGACCCACACCAAATCCACATCCTCTAAACAATACTCGGACACTAACCACCTTAAGTGCATCTTGTTGAACACCCGCTCGATCCACAGACACTCAATTGAACTCTGGGACCTACTCAACACCACTTCCCCAGACGTCGCCTTCCTTACAGAAACCTGGATGAACGCCTCCTCAGCGCCTGACATCGCCATAGCCATCCCAGATGGCTACAAGATCATCCGAAAGGATCGCATCAACCAAACAGGAGGAGGCATCGCCATCGTCCATAAGAACACGGTCCCCATCACGACCAACTCCGACATTCCCCTCGCTACAGCCGAACACCATCACTTCCAAATCCACACCGACCTCAGGACCACACTTGGAGGCACCCTCATCTACAGACCACCTGGTACCCGCACACAATTCAATGAAGACATCACTGACTTCATCAGCCCACATGCTCTCACCTCAGAGAACTACATTTTACTGGGAGACCTTAACTTCCACTTGGAAAAGAAAAACAACAGCAACACCACCACGCTTCTGGACAACATGGCCAACCTAGGACTTACACAACTTGTCAACACACCCACGCACCTTGCCGGTCACACGCTCGATCCTATCTTCACCTCCAGCAAACACATCTCCTTCGATCACACCACAACTCTCCATTGGACGGACCACAGCTGCGTTCACTTCAGCTACAAAAAGACTGAGACCCTCAACCCTCCACAACCTATTCCTCGAAGAAACTGGAACAAAATCACCACTGAGCAACTCTTCACATCACTTAACCAAAACCCTCCCGCCATATCATCGGACCCTAACCAAGCGGCATCCAAACTCACACAATGGATCACCCACAGCGCTGACGAATTAGCACCTTTGAAAAACCACCAGACCAAACAAGGTAGTAAAAAGGCACCCTAGTTCAACGATGACCTTAAGAAATCCAAGAAGTTATGTCGTACCCTCGAGAAAAAACCCAACCACCGACAACCTGTCCACCTTCAAGGACGCCACCCGCAAACATCACCAATTGATCCGATCCACCAAGAAATCAGCGTTCAAGGATCGACTCGACAACAACGCTCACAACAGCAAGGAACTATTCAACATCGTCAAAGAATTTACCAACCCCACCGCCGGCACCAACGACATCACTCCCTCCCAATTCCTCTGCGACTCCTTATCCTCTTTCTTCCACAACAAAATCGCCGAAATACATAACAGCTTTGAAAACCAGTCCGAAAACCAGCCCACCCCACTCACCCCCAAACCAAAACAGCACTCTCACAACCTTTGCGCCTGGAACCCAATCACCACCGAAGACACCATCCGCCTGATGAACTCCATCCACTCAGGCTCACCAACCGACCCATGTCCCCACCACATCTTCAACAAAGCTGACTCCATCATCGCATCCCATCTCCGCGATGCCATCAACTGTTCCTTCAACACCGCTACGTTCCCGGATAGCTGGAAACATGCAGAACTCAGCGCCCTCCTGAAGGAACCCACAGCAGACCCCTCTGAACTTAAGAACTACCACCCAATCTCACTCCTCCCCTTCCCGGCCAAAGTCATCGAAAAAGCTGTCAACAGTCAACTCGCCACTTTCCTTGAATCCAACAACTCCCTTGATCCATCACAGTCCGGCTTCCGAGCCAAACACAGCACAGAAACCGCCCTCATCGCAGCCACAGACGACATCCGAACGTTACTGGACAACGGAGAAACAGTTGCCCTCATCCTACTTGACCTCTCCGCTGCCTTCGACTCAGTCTGTCATAGCACCTTCATACAACGCCTCAGCAACGTCGGAATACAAGGAAAAGCTCTAGACTGGATCATCTCATTCCTCGCCGGAAGAACCCAGAGAGTCCGCCTAACCCCCATTCAAATCAGAGGCCACCGAAGTCATCTGCGGCGTACCACAAGGATCATCTCTTAGTCCCACCCTCTTCAACGTTTACATGAGTCCCCTCGCATCCATCGCACGACAACACAACCTCAACATCATCTCCTACGCAGATGACACCCAGTTGATCATCTCCCTCACCAAAGACCCAAACACCGCCAAAACCAATCTACACGAAGGAATGAAAGAAGTAGCCGAATGGATGAAGAACAGCCGTCTAAAACTAAACTCGGACAAAACGGAAGTCCTCATTTTACGATCATCCCCCTCTTCCTGGGACGACTCATGGTGGCCACCGGCCCTGGGTACAGCACCCATACCTACAGATCACGCACGCAACTTGGGCTTCATACTAGACTCCTCCCTATCGATGACCAGACAAGTCAATGCCGTCTCTTCCTCATGCTTCAACATCCTACGCTTGCTCAAAAAAATCTTCAGTTGGATCCCCACCGAAACAAGAAAAACAGTCACCCACGCACTGTTCACTAGCCGTCTGGATTATGGAAATACCCTATACGCCGGAACCACGGCCAAACTACAGAAAAAACTCCAACACATCCAAAACGCCTCAGCCAGACTCATACTGAACATCTCCCGTCAAGCTCACATCTCCAGTCACCTGAAAGACCTCCACTGGCTCCCCGTCAACAAGAGAATAACGTTCCGTCTCCTCACCCACGCACACAAGGCCCTCTACGACCTAGGACCCGAATGCCTCAACACTAGACTGTCCTTCTACACACCCACCGCCAACTACGGTCATCCAACCAAGCCCTTGCCGCAATTCCGCGCATCCATAGATCCACCATGGGAGGAAGATCCTTCTCTTATTTAGCGGCAAAAACATGGAATTCTCTCCCCACCCACCTCCGCCTTACACAGAACCACCTCTCCTTCAGAAAGCAGCTTAAAACCTGGCTATTTGATAAATAATGCCCCCTCCCTCCCCCTAGCGCCTTGAGACCCTCTGGGTGAGTAGTGCGCTATACAAATTCCTGAACTTGAACTTATGTGTATGTGCATGCACGTGTGCGCACAAGTGTGTTTGTGTTCATGCTTGGGTGTATGTGTGTGGGTGGGTATGTGTGCATTTGTATGTGTGTGTGTGTGCGTGAGTATGTGTGTATTGTGTGCGATGCCGCAAGATATCTCTAACCACACTTCATCCCTTTGTAGGCCTGGCCAAGACTGAGCCATCACACACTGTTTTATCTGTTGCTCAGGAATGCGTAATAATAAAAAAAATCACACAGGCTACCAACCCTTAAATCATTAAAAAGTACTCCGCTTGAGTTTACAAGGCAATAAAGCACACTCAATATTAACAATGCTTGTGTTAGCCCCCAGCTGTAAATGAGGCACCACAAATAGCCATCCGTTTTCCTGCACTGTTGTATCTGCAGTTCTACCAACCTCAGTAATGCACGTCCCCTGCTCTGCGGTCCCAACAGTCGCTCCACAAAGAGAGATTTCATGCCACATAAACGAGTCTCCTCTGCAGTCCGTGTCCCTATTGTGTGTGTGCAAGCATGTGCATGCACTTGCGCGTGTCTGTGCATTTGTGTGTGTGTATGAGTATGTGTGCGCACGTGTGTGTGTGTGTTCATGCTTGGGTGTATGTGTGTGAATGTGTATGTGTGCACGTGTGGATTTGTATGTGTGTGTGTATGTATGTATGTATTGTTGTGTGCGATGGCACGAGCTATCTCCTAACCACACTTCATTCCTTTATATTTCACGCCACATAAATGAGTCTCCTCTGCAGTCCGCGTCCGCATTTGTGTGTGTACATGCATGTGCATGCACTTGCGCGTGTCTGTGCATTTGTGTGTGTGTGCATGTGTGTGTGTGCATGAGTGTGTGCGAGTGTGTCTGTGTATTGGTGTGTATGAGTATGTGCATGCACGTGTGCGCATGTGTGTGTGTGTGTGTGTGTGTGAGTGTGTGTGAATGTGTATTCATGCTTGGGCGCATGTGTTTGGGTGTGTGTGTGCGCATTTGTGCATTTGTATGTGTGTGTGTGTGTGTGTGTGTGTGTCCGTGATATGTGTGTATTGTGTGTTAACAAGTAATATCTAACAATAACCTGAAATGAAACGTGACTTTATATTTGAACATGTTGAAATTGTAAAGACAGTTTATTTTTTAAACTGCCTGAAACGACCCGAGGTGGAGTTTTCGTAACAGATTTTAGAGAGTTTTAGGGATCACACAGCTGTATCCAGGGACATCCCTGCCCCTCGCAGAGACCGGTCCATCCCTATTTGATCCCCCCCCGTCACCCACCGGCCCTTCACTGTTTCTGGGGCCATCTCTGCTGCTTTATGTTTTTGTTGTTGTTTTGTAAGTTTGCGGGGCCCCTGAGCGATGAGTTACGCGCATTTCACCAGTCTTACTCCGAGCCCCGGTTATGAAGGAGACACAAAAAGAGAGGGCAGATCAAAGCGCCTGTATGGGCAGTGGAGAATGCGGGAGATGCAACTCTGCGTTCATCAATAACTCTGTGGCTTTAACCTGTCTGAGCAAGTCGAGCGCTGGGGTGAAATGCAGGTCACAGAGTCTCCCAGAGATGCAGCCAACAGCATTTGAAACTGCAGCTCCACTCTTCAAAACAGGGAGCTCAGAACAAAATTTAATAAGACATTGTTTAGGACAGATAATTGTTCGCTTGCTCGTCACAGAAAAAACAAGCAGCAGTGAAAGCGATCGCTTTTGCGATCGCTATTGTAAAACAAAAAACGCCCGCGATTGGTGCGCGCGCCCCACTGCGAAGCATATGTCTTCAATTATCGCGGCTGTGTCTGGCCGCGATAATTGAAGACATATGGCCTTTGATGCGCGTAACAGACACCAATAGGCCATGGGTGGAGCTACGTGACCACCCATGGCCTATTGCGTGTTCTGTTAAAAAAAGTACACGCACGCAAAGCCCAATGAAAATGGACCTTGGAAATGCACACGCACGAGCTGTGTGGAATTTCAAGGTCCATTTTCAAAACCCCTATAAAAGGACTCTAGCTGCGCGAACACTGCTGCGTAGTGTACGCTAGGCCGAGACCTAAAAATATATAAAGTACACAAAAAAAATCCTTAAATAAAACATGGAATAATAACTACCAAAGCTGATGTGCGGCGAGTAGTAATTGAATATGCCCTAGGTTTAGAGCTTTAACAAGCCAGTGGTAACGTAATAGAGGTCGAGTGGGAGTTTGCTATTGCAACTATACCCACCAATCTTTGAAAGGGTCAGCCTTCAGTGTTGGAATGCCAAGGGCTTCAGCTTCACTTTGAGTTATAGTTGCTACAAAGTCAATGGGCTCATAGGTGGTGTTGAAGTCGTCTGCTAATATCGCTAGGGCGCAGGGAAAGAAGGTTGTCAAATGTAGTAATAGTTAAAGATTCTTTATTTTGGGAGCAGTCCGGTTGTAGATGTTCAAGATGTTAATAGGAGTCTCTATGAGAGGGGGGGACTAAGATTTAGCCCTAGAATATCCGTTCACAAGTTATCTAGCTTTTTATAAAGACAATGGAGAAATATTTTAATCCAAGTTATCAAGCCACCAGAAGGTCTGCCTTTTGAGGAAGGTTTTGCATTATTACAAAACAAAATGTAGCCAGGTCTGTGATGTGTCAAAACGGCCATGGATTCCTATATTGAAATTATTTGAAAGAAGAAACTTACAGGCAGGGTCCTTGATGTTGTCATCAATTCCAGCTACATTCCATGAGCATATAAGAATCTCATTGGTCGCAATCAGAGGGTCAGGGATTAGTTTAGTGGTAATGAGATTAGGCAAGGGTCGCGACTGGACTGATGTGGAAACGGCTTAATAATGAATAGGAGGCTTAGATGAAGATAGTCAGTCTATTGCATTTAAGGCCCATTACAGTTTAGGACAGGTAACAAAGGAAACACTGGCAAATCGGTATGGATTAGCATATGGAAATTGGTGGGAAGTTGAGGGATAAAACACAGGTGCACAGGCATTAAGGCATTATCGGGCCCACGATGGATTAAGATGGCTGGATGGCAAAGGAGGTGGTTGGGAATCCAGCCTGGCCTGGCCTTTTAGTGATATTAACTTTGAATTGAATGAAAGAACCTGACGAAGGAATGGACCAAGCAGGCCCTGAACTAAAAGTTCATTAGTTAGGACTAAGAGAATGCAGTCCAAGGGGGAGTTAGTCATAGGCATCCTATGCACCCCAGCAATGGCTGCATGGATGATTGAAAGGCCTCCCCTTTGGGTTCTGATCCAATATGTGACCTTGTTGATAAGCAAATCACTATCTTCAATAGACCTGAGTCCTAGCTTTGGCATGTTAATCATAGATCTCTACGCCTGGGTGATTTTCCTAGAGTGGATTAGGCTTTTGAGTTACAGAAAGATGATTAGGTGGATAGACAGAATGAGGTGGCTTAGCAATGTATTCCCCGATTGATGCTGTGCCCAAATTGGACAGGGGGAGGAGGATGAGGACTTCGAGGTGGTGCTTTGCTAAAAGACCTATTGATTTCCAATTCAAAGAGCCTTTCCCCTCTTTCTGGAATGTTGGCGCTCTAGTAGGACCAGCACATGGTAAAGAAATTGGAGCTAAATTAGAGGTTAACTTAGGCTGTGATGAGTCAATAGCAAACATTGATAGTTGGGACATATGATTCGTATTCTCACCAAGGCCATGGCAGCATCGCTCGCTCACATGGTCTGTAAAAGATTTATCCTGGCCTGTGGATAATAGTCCCGTAATTAGAAATGTAAGGTTAGCTATCTCCTCTTTCAACGTGCCTATGATGTCAAATAGTATCTGGGCCGAAAAATGGTCCAACAGGAGTTGGGAAAGATTACTATCAGGTTCTTGGAATGTAGGCTGGTCTACAGCGTGGTCAGCCTTTAGATCTTTGAGAGCTGCACCTCTATTGCTACAAGTAATCTGGGAACTAGGAAGTACAGGATCCACATTAGCTAGATGAGTTTGAGTTGTGGGAGTTGATACAGGATTAAGCGTAGAATATGAAAGTGGAGAGGGCACACGCTTGTTGTGTGTTGGTGCTGGGATATTTTTGTCAGGCTTATTAAATAAATGTGTAATCTTGGAGGCTGCCTTCTTGGAATTGTCTACGCTGATTAAAGATTCCACTTTGTCTATGCAGGTGTCAACCTCTTTTTGGTTGCAATTCTCTGCAGTGTGAGTAGGGATTTATTTTGTCTTGCGAGGCCAAAGAGAGACCTCTTAAGCTTTTCACTTACCCATTTTTGATTGAGTAGTGGGGCATTGCAAGCTTTAAAAGGTACAAATAATGAAAAATAACACTACAGATAATTATGAATGTCAAAGATGAATTTTGAAATTAAGACAATTGAAGTGGCCAGGGGGTTGCAGGTCTGAAAGTTCTGCTGCGCCCAGGTCTCACCCTTAGGTGTAAATAAATAAAACAAATACCACAAAAGAAAGAGGAAAACAAAATGTGAATATGACAACTCAGTAACTAAAGAATCCCCGTTTTCAATTACGGTTTATAGTTTGTAGGATTGGCAATTCATAGATGCACACAGTGAACCAATCGCGTAACAGGCTCCGCCAAGGCCAACTACACATCTCCCCAGAGCCCCAGGGCATAGACCAGAGAACCAAAGAAGGGGTGGGGGCAGGATGGAAACCAGTGCAACACAGGTGATATACGGCTAGTTTACCTAATACCGTAAGTCCCTTTCACTCTCAGGAGTTACTAAAAGTCTCAAATAGTACAGGTAATTCCAAAGCAACCGGGCGATGATGTCCCAGCCCAACAAAAGCCCAGATTAAAATGCAGTGGTAGTCAAAGAGCACGGGGAAGCGTCAGTTGGTGATTTGCAAGAAACAGATGAACAGACTCACCGGGGGTGCACCAATGGTTTATTTAGGCAGCAGAAAGGCTGAGCAATAATGATCAAAGTGCAGGTGCCAGTTTCGAAAAGCAGTATGGCACAGTACAAGGCGTGCAACATTAGAACAATGTCCCCAAAGGCCCCATTAAACTTTCTTTCATTATAAGATTGTGTTGCTTGCAGGTCGTGGAGGACAGCTGACAGGGGACGTTGTTTTGAAAATCCAAGAAGGAGCAGACAATTACATAGAAGTGTGAGCTGGGGGAAGGGTGAGGGGGGTGGGCCTGCCCTGTCTCTTTCTGGCGATGATGGGCGCAAGACAGTATAGATATAGATACCTGAGCTCAGCTCATACAGTCACCAAGAAAACTAACAAAATTCCCACATCTCCTCCTTTTATTATATCCAAGTACAGATACCTATTCTTATATCCCCCTCCAAGGTATTAGGGGACTCGTCGTGTTTCAGCCAGTTGTGAATGTCATTAGTTATCCGAAAGTACATAAATTAGTCAAATCATATGGCTTTCAGTCCCCGCTGGAAAGAACAAGCATTTGCAATGCAATAGATCTCGCAGTTACGAAAGTTTCAGCTATTGGCATTGTAAATAACAATGCCTTTTATTTATGTTTAAAAAATAAAAAGGCATTATTATTTGCAATGTCAACACACATGCTTAGCTTAAGCCAGGAGGTTTCACTCCATTAGTTCGGCTGTGCGCATTTCTATGGTCTATGAGTCGTTATGAGCAGGATTTAGATCAGTGACAGAGGTTACTAGTAATGGTGCTTGTATTCTAGGTAGATGGATGTGAGAAGTTGGCCCGATATGCAACGTTCGCTATTCTAGCGACCGCTATGTATCGTTCCAACGACCCTTATGGTGTTTGGTTGTAAGTCAACCTATAGACCAGCTATCCTAGTAGCGTGGATACGAGCAGTCTAAGGCTAAAGACTCGAGAGGGCGCGTTAAGCCAGCTGTTTACCACACATGTACCCCTTGAACACCAAGTGAAAGGACACCACACAAGTGTTATGAAAATAAACAGGATATTTATTAAGAATCACAACAGCCCTGTACTCTTTATGAGGACAGGGTACTAAGCACAAACCAAATCTCTTAGGAAAATACTTCAAGTGCACAATTAAAACAAGTGTCCGAGGACACGGAAAGTTTAAGGTCTCGGGCGGACCCGATAAGGCAAGTCGGAAGCGAGGGACTCGGGACCCTAGAGTAAAGAGGCTATGCAGGCACCGAAATGCCGAGTTACCTAGCCACGAGGGCTGCGGCTGCACAAGTCTTACAGGCGTCGGGGTCTTTGCTGACGAGCCAGGAGCCGGAAGAAAAGGAGTTGCTGGCCGGCGACCAGTGATGAATAGTTCGTAGAGATCCAAGCCTGGATCAGAGATTGATGATACCTGAAAGCAGAGGGGACCAAGTTCGTACTACTAGCCAGTAGTCAAAGGGTACCAGGAAGGCACCGGTTGGCCGTCACCTCGACCAGGTGAGTGGGCGACGCTAGGCTCTGCAGTCTCACGGACCAGGAGGCGTTGTCGGCGACCACGGTGGAGGTGTGAGCTGTCCCACGAAGGATGATGCGGTCGGCGTCGCTGGGCCCAGGATGGGGCAACAAGCCTTGGCAAATCTCGGGGCCACGGACGGGCCTAAGCTGGCGTCTTGAGTGGACCAGGAGGGTCCGGGGTGCTTCTCGCAAGGATGGAAGCAAGGGCCAGTCTGGAGCAACCAGACTAGCAGTGATGATTCTCGGATGTCGTCACAGAAGGGCACAAGCCAGCGGCTAGTGACCAGACAACGTGCTGAGCAGCGAGCAGAAGGGCCCCACGCAGATCGTGGAGATGCTGGGAGACTGCACTTCGGTGCTGGAGCGGCTCAGGGTCGGGGCTTCTCGGACCCCAGAGCACTCACCAGGGAATTGCTTCGATGGTCGTGCTGGTTTAAGAGCGTGCAGGTTCTGATGATGGCCGGTCCCTCGAGGTCTCGTCGCACCCACAGATCACAGCTGAGCTGATGACGTGGGTAGAGGTCAGAGGTGCCAGGGAAGCCGGTTCTCGTCGAGCTGGGCCGTCGGATCCTTGAGGAAGGACTTGCAGCAACCCGCAGAGTTCTTAGATGGTGCCCGCTGATGCAGGGTGACTACTCCTTAGTCACAAGGGAGAAATCTTGAGAAGAGTCTCGAAGTCCTTTCGTAGAAAGTATTCTTGATTCAAAGATGATCTAATTTGGAAGGGTCCCCGCTCCGGTCTTTATCCTAAAGAAAGGGGCGGGTACATGACTAGGTCCTGCCCTAAGGGTGGGACCAGGAAGGGGGGTAGTTACACCCCTCTCCCCTGCCGGACTTTCCCCAGGCCAGGGCTGGCGCCCCTGGAACTGGTTCTGACCGGCAGATGCGTAGTGAGCACCGGGGTGCCACTCCGCAGTCACCTTCTCGCAAAAGCCCTACCTACCCAGAATACACAAACCCTGTCTGGGACGGTGCGAACACCGCCCTCGACAGGAAACCCTTGGTCCAAGCTCTCCCCGCTGGAAGGACTCCCAGCAGCAGGAGGTCAGACTCGTGTCTGTGGTGGCAGCATCCATTTTGTGGAGCTGAGGCTTTAGTTAACTTTAACCGGGGTTCACAGTTACATACATGTCGTGTCCCTCTAGAAGGGCGGAATGCTAACCTCATCGCCAGGGTTGGTGAGAGGGCAGCATCCCGATTCGTATGACACCTTACTCGACATGCTTCGATAACGCGACACCGAAGTTACCGATGGGGTACGCGTTATCATGGAACAGCCATTGGGTCTTGGTTCCGCAAGCTGCAACCGGCTCGGCTCGGGCCAGAGCCTAGTTCACACGAGCCCATGCACTCTGCCTTCAGGATTGTCAAGGCCTGCCATAGGAGTGACTGATAGGAACTCGAGTGTCCATTGTATGGTTAGATATAGGGCTACTATATCTAAAGCAAAGTGTGCTTACACGACTTCGCCCCAGCTGTCATGCAGCCAGTTGTGTCAAATTTAGGCGGCCAGCCAGGGGTGGCATAATTCATGCTGCAGCTCCTGGCGGCCCTGGGTACACCTATGCCCTGAGTTACAGGGTCTGATAAGGTGGCCCAGTACCAATTGGTAAATGCACCTAGGGTACATGTCGTAATTTAGAAAGAGAACAGCCAGGCTGTGGGTCTGATTAGCAGGCCCACAGCCAGAGAAAGTCGTAAACCAGTGAAACAAAAGCAAAAAATCTGGGTGATCATAGGATTGCAGACCCTACTCTCCTACATGACCCCCCCCCCCAAACGTCGGAACAATAAGCTGACCTTGACCAGGTGAGTCTTCTTGTTCTAAGTGGAAATATCTGGAGAGCCCATCGGCATTGCCATGATCAGTACCAGGTCTATGTTCCACTGTAAAGTCCATCCCCTGTAGGGAAATGGACCACCTTAGCAGTTTGGGGTTTTCACCCTTCATCTGATTTAGCCACAAGAGGGGCTTATGGTCGGTCTGAATCTTGAAGTGAGTGCCAAACAAGTATGGCCTCAGCTTCTTCAGGGCCCAAACCACAGCAAAGGCCTCCCTCTCAATAGCTGACCAATTCTTCTCTCTAGGGGTCAGCCTTCTGCTTATAAAAGCAATGGGCTGGTCTTGACCATCAAAATTCAGTTGAGAAAGAACAGCTCCCACACCCAACTCAGAAGCATCTGTTTGGACAATGAATGGTTTGGAGTAGTCCGGACTCTTGAGGATAGGCGCCGTGCACATGGCCTGCTTTAGGTCATCGAATGCTTTTTGACAGCTCGCTGTCCACTGAACCTTTTTTGGCATTTTCTTGCTTGTCAGTTCGTTTAATGGTGTCACGATGGAACCATAGTTCCTGACAAACTTCCGGTAGTATCCAGTCAGGCCCAAGAAAGCTCGAACCTGAGTCTGGGTGGTTGGAGGAGCCCAGTCCCTGATTGACTGTATCTTGCTCTCCAGTGGCTGAACCTGGCCCCCACCTACAAGGTGGCCCAGGTATACAACCTGTGTCTGCCCTATCTGGCACTTGGTGGCCTTGATAGTGAGGCCTGCTGCTTGCAGAGCCTCTAACGCTTTCCGCAGGTGGACCAGGTGATCCTCCCAGGTGGAGCTAAAGACAGCAATATCGTCAAGATACGCCGCACAGAAGTCATCCAGCCCAGTAAGGACTTGATTCACCAACCTTTGGAAGGTGGCAGGTGCATTTTTCAGACCAAAGGGCATCACCACGAACTGATAATGCCCACCAGGGGTTGAAAATGCGGTTTTAGGCTTGGCGTCCTCAGCTAACCTGATTTGCCAATACCCAGCTGTCAGGTCAAATGTGCTTAAGTAGTTGGCCGAAGCCAATCTATCGATAAGCTCGTCTGCCCTTGGTATTGGGTGGGCGTCAGTCTTAGTGACTGCATTGAGACCCCTGTAGTCTACGCAAAACCTCATCTCTCTCTTACCGCCCGGGGTGTGAGGTTTCGGCACCAGAACTACGGGACTAGCCCAAGGGCTGTCCGAGGGTTCAATGACTCCCAGCTCCAACATTTTCTGCACTTCACTCTTGATGCAGTCTCTAACGTGATCAGGCTGCCGGTAGATTTTACTCTTAACGGGCAAGCTGTCACCAGTGTCAACCTCATGGGTGCACCAATCGGTCTGGCTGGGTGTTAGAGAAAACATATGTCTGAAAGACTGAAGAACCTGTTTACAGTCTCTCTGTTGATGTTCGGAGAGGCTGCCACAAAAGACAACACCATCTACCGATCCATCGTCAGGATTCTGAGTGAGCAGATCGGGGAGAGGGTCACTCTCCTCCTCCTGTCCCTCATCTAGGGCCATGAGCAAACTCATGTCCTTCCTGTCGACATATGCCTTGAGCCTGTTGACATGAAGCACCCTGTGGGGGCTCCGGGGAGTTCCCAGGTCGACCAGGTAGGTGACCTCTCCCTTTTTCTCCAGGATGGTGTAGGGCCCGGACCATTTGTCCTTGAGTGCTGCTGGGGCCACTGGCTCCAGCACCCACACCTTCTGTCCGGACTGATAAACAGTCAAGACAGCCTTTTGGTCATGCCAAGCTTTTTGGAGTTCTTGGCTGGCCTTAAGGTTTTCAGATGCCTTCTCCATGTACTCAGCCATCCGCGAGCGGAGGCCAAGCACATAGTCCACTATGTTGGCTGCAGGCTTTTTGAGAGGTCTCTCCCATCCTTCCTTCACCAAACACAGGGGTCCTCTTACAGGATGCCCGTACAAAAGTTCAAAAGGGCTGTAGCCAACCCCCTTCTGTGGGACTTCTCTGTAGGCGAACAAGAGGCAGGGGATCAGGACGTCCCATCTACGCCGAAGCTTTTCAGGTAGTCCATGAATCATCCCTTTAAGGGTCCTGTTGAATCTCTCAACAAGCCCATTGCATTGTGGATGATAGGGTGTAGTGAACTTGTAGTTGACACCACATTCCTTCCACATAGCAGTTAAGTAGCTCGACATAAAGTTTGCACCTCTGTCGGAGACGACCTCCTTAGGGAAGCCCACTCTGGAGAATACTCCAACTAGGGCTCTTGCCACAACAGGTGCTGTAGTGGTCCTAAGGGGAATAGCTTCAGGATACCTGGTGGCATGATCCACTACCACCAGTATAAACTTGTGCCCTGATGCTGTTGGTGGTTCCATGGGACCGACGATGTCGATCCCCACCCGTTCAAAGGGCACCCCCACCACAGGCATTGGTATAAGGGGGGCCTTTGTCGTGCCACCTGACTTACCACTGGCTTGGCAAGTGACACAGGAGCGGCAAAACTCCTTGGTATCTTCGTTCATATGAGGCCAGTGAAAGTGTGAGACAAGCCGGTCCCACGTTTTCGTCTGGCCTAAGTGACCTGCTAAGGGAATCTCGTGGGCCAAGGTAAGTAGGAAACCACGCTGAGACAAGGGTACAACCAGCCTCCTGGTCATGCCAGGCTTGGGGTCTCTTGACTCAGTGTACAGGAGTCCATCTTCCCAGTATACCTTGTGGGTACCTGTGGCGTTCCCAGCAGCCTCAGCAGCAGCCTGCTGTCTGAGGGGTTCAAGAGAAGGGCAGTCTAACTGGTCCTTCCCCAGGTCTTCCCTTGAGGGTCCCCCTGAACCCAAGAATTCAACTTGATCAAGTTCGAACTCTCTCGGCTCAGTTTCCCTCAATTCCTGTAGGTCAGCCTCCTTTGAGACTTGATCCACGACCTGGGGCAAGGGGGAAGGCGCAGCCTTAACCCTACCGCTCTTTTTCTTGGGAGGTGTCTGGTCCGTTGTTCCAGGATCCAGCACCTGTTCAGTGGGGCATTTCCTGACCTGTGACCTGGTCACAGCGAACACATGTGCTGGCAAGCCTAACATTTCCATGTGAGTCCGGTGCTCCACTTCTGACCATTGTGATGACTCCAAATCATTGCCCAACAAACAATCCACTGGGAGGTCTGGACTAACTACAACCTTCTTTTGGCCAGTTACCCCTCCCCAGGAGAAAGCTACAATTGCCATACTGTGATTGGTAGTGACATTGCTGGCATTGGTCACCAGGAATTCCGTACCTGGCATGATCTGTCCAGGGTCCACAAAGTTAGGCGTCACCATGGTGACGCTGGCACAAGTGTCCCTATAGGCCTGAGCCATCTTTCCATTTATGAAAGGCGTCTGTCGGTATTTGCCCAAGGTATTGGGACTTATGTCAGGGGACACATCCGCGTCCCCTGTACTGACAAGGACAGCCTGAGTGAGTGTGCCAACTAGGTTGTCACGCCCCTCAGAACCCAGGGTTAACCCTACTAAACCCTTGGGAGGCGCACTACCACTGCTGACTGTACTAGGGGGCACAGGTGCCTTAGGGGCTGCAGTGGCAGGAGTCTGCCCTCCTCCTTTCTTGGTGCACTCACTAAACCAGTGAGATTTACTTTTACAGTACTGGCACCATCTTTTGGATTGGCCTTCTTTCTTCTTTTGGGGAGCCTGACCCCCACCCTCTTTGGGTTGTTGGGGACCTGTCGAAGACTTCTGGTCATTTTGTTCCCCCTTTGAATCTTTACCCTTCTGGTCTGCTTTCTTCTGACCACCTTGATTCTGGCCCTGGTTCTGTTTAACTCTCGTGCGAACCCATCTGTCTGCCTTCTTTCCCAATTCTTGGGGAGAGGTCAGATCCGAGTCGACAAGATGCTGATGCAACAACTGGTTCTGACAATTGTTTAAAATTTGTTCTCTCATCATCAAATTATACAATCCTTTGTAATCAGTAACCTTACTGCCCAGCAACCAGCCCTCAAAAGCCTTAGTGGCACAATCGACAAAGTCAGACCAATCTTGAGACTGCGTTTTCTGGGTATCCCTGAACAGCACCCTGTACTGCTCAGTGGTTAGGCCGAACCCTTCAACGAGTGTATTTTTCAAGACTTGGTAATCGTTCGCATCCTCCACCCTTGTGGTGAGGAGCTTGTCTCTTCCTTTGCCTTCAAAGGAGAGCCACAAGATAGCTGCCCACTGACTCTGGGGAACACCTTGCACAGTGCAGGCCCTCTCCAAAGCAGTAATCCATTTGTGGATGTCGTCCCCTTGTTTAAAGGGGGGCACTATCTTACCAAGGTGTTTCGTATCGAAACTCTTTTCCCTATTGCTAGGTACATTGCTGCCACCAGTGGGGACTACCCCACTTAACTGTTGCTCTCTCGCAAAGGCAAGCCTTTCTTTGGCCAGGGCAAGTTCTTCCCTTTCGATCCTCAGATTAGCTGCCCTTTCCTTAGCTTCGTACACTCTCCTCTGAGGGGAAGTCATCCCTCTTTGAGAAGAGTTGTGAGAGCCATTGGTTTGAAGGGATCTGCCAGAGTCTCTTGACAGAGATCGGGCTCGTCCATTCCCAATGTTAAGCTGACCTGATAGTGGCCCCAGGGGTCCCCCAGTACCGCTATCATGTTTGCTTAAGTTGGACCTGCTTAGTCTGACGACTTCTACCTGTCCCTTATCTGCCTCATCCCCAGAGGGATCCTCATCCTCATCATCCTCCACATCTTCGTTCTCAGTTGCGAGGTGGATGAGGTCAGGATCGTCTCTGGTTCCCTCGAGGGGAGGCATGTCTCCTTCTGGATTAGAAGAGCTAAGACGGGTCTCGGCTTTTCTTGCATCATAAGTCTCCAAGAGACCAATCAGAAAGGACGTGATGGGGTTAGACCCCTGCTTGATCTTCCTGGAGTGACACACTTGTCTTAACTCCTTGAAGCTCAGCACAGTATATCTTGAAGGGATGACCTGTGGAGGGTCAACTGACACAAGGGGAGACTCAGAGTTTCCTCCTTTGTCCGACATACTGTTTCTAGTGTGGTGTAAGTGATGCACCTACCTACACTATGTGTTTACCTACTGTTCCCTTGCTAAGAGTTGCAACCAAGGTGTGCTAAGCCTTGAGGAGCTGCAACAGCTGGTTCAGTAGAACTCAGAGTATTCTAAGCTTTGATTATATGTACTAACAGTACTTATGCGATCTTTCAACAAGATATTCTTAGGATACGTGTGGTAAAACAACAGCAAGCTCAAATCCCACCGCTGCCACCAATGTGAGAAGTTGGCCCGATATGCAACGTTCGCTATTCTAGCGACCGCTATGTATCGTTCCAACGACCCTTATGGTGTTTGGTTGTAAGTCAACCTATAGACCAGCTATCCTAGTAGCGTGGATACGAGCAGTCTAAGGCTAAAGACTCGAGAGGGCGCGTTAAGCCAGCTGTTTACCACACATGTACCCCTTGAACACCAAGTGAAAGGACACCACACAAGTGTTATGAAAATAAACAGGATATTTATTAAGAATCACAACAGCCCTGTACTCTTTATGAGGACAGGGTACTAAGCACAAACCAAATCTCTTAGGAAAATACTTCAAGTGCACAATTAAAACAAGTGTCCGAGGACACGGAAAGTTTAAGGTCTCGGGCGGACCCGATAAGGCAAGTCGGAAGCGAGGGACTCGGGACCCTAGAGTAAAGAGGCTATGCAGGCACCGAAATGCCGAGTTACCTAGCCACGAGGGCTGCGGCTGCACAAGTCTTACAGGCGTCGGGGTCTTTGCTGACGAGCCAGGAGCCGGAAGAAAAGGAGTTGCTGGCCGGCGACCAGTGATGAATAGTTCGTAGAGATCCAAGCCTGGATCAGAGATTGATGATACCTGAAAGCAGAGGGGACCAAGTTCGTACTACTAGCCAGTAGTCAAAGGGTACCAGGAAGGCACCGGTTGGCCGTCACCTCGACCAGGTGAGTGGGCGACGCTAGGCTCTGCAGTCTCACGGACCAGGAGGCGTTGTCGGCGACCACGGTGGAGGTGTGAGCTGTCCCACGAAGGATGATGCGGTCGGCGTCGCTGGGCCCAGGATGGGGCAACAAGCCTTGGCAAATCTCGGGGCCACGGACGGGCCTAAGCTGGCGTCTTGAGTGGACCAGGAGGGTCCGGGGTGCTTCTCGCAAGGATGGAAGCAAGGGCCAGTCTGGAGCAACCAGACTAGCAGTGATGATTCTCGGATGTCGTCACAGAAGGGCACAAGCCAGCGGCTAGTGACCAGACAACGTGCTGAGCAGCGAGCAGAAGGGCCCCACGCAGATCGTGGAGATGCTGGGAGACTGCACTTCGGTGCTGGAGCGGCTCAGGGTCGGGGCTTCTCGGACCCCAGAGCACTCACCAGGGAATTGCTTCGATGGTCGTGCTGGTTTAAGAGCGTGCAGGTTCTGATGATGGCCGGTCCCTCGAGGTCTCGTCGCACCCACAGATCACAGCTGAGCTGATGACGTGGGTAGAGGTCAGAGGTGCCAGGGAAGCCGGTTCTCGTCGAGCTGGGCCGTCGGATCCTTGAGGAAGGACTTGCAGCAACCCGCAGAGTTCTTAGATGGTGCCCGCTGATGCAGGGTGACTACTCCTTAGTCACAAGGGAGAAATCTTGAGAAGAGTCTCGAAGTCCTTTCGTAGAAAGTATTCTTGATTCAAAGATGATCTAATTTGGAAGGGTCCCCGCTCCGGTCTTTATCCTAAAGAAAGGGGCGGGTACATGACTAGGTCCTGCCCTAAGGGTGGGACCAGGAAGGGGGGTAGTTACACCCCTCT
The DNA here is from genome assembly GCF_964263255.1 of Lissotriton vulgaris. NCBI lineage: Eukaryota > Metazoa > Chordata > Amphibia > Caudata > Salamandridae > Lissotriton > Lissotriton vulgaris. The sequence continues at coordinate 273,201,408 of NC_141700.1, forward strand.
CCCCTGCCGGACTTTCCCCAGGCCAGGGCTGGCGCCCCTGGAACTGGTTCTGACCGGCAGATGCGTAGTGAGCACCGGGGTGCCACTCCGCAGTCACCTTCTCGCAAAAGCCCTACCTACCCAGAATACACAAACCCTGTCTGGGACGGTGCGAACACCGCCCTCGACAGGAAACCCTTGGTCCAAGCTCTCCCCGCTGGAAGGACTCCCAGCAGCAGGAGGTCAGACTCGTGTCTGTGGTGGCAGCATCCATTTTGTGGAGCTGAGGCTTTAGTTAACTTTAACCGGGGTTCCCAGTTACATACATGTCGTGTCCCTCTAGAAGGGCGGAATGCTAACCTCATCGCCAGGGTTGGTGAGAGGGCAGCATCCCGATTCGTATGACACCTTACTCGACATGCTTTGATAACGCGACACCGAAGTTACCGATGGGGTACGCGTTATCATGGAACAGCCATTGGGTCTTGGTTCCGCAAGCTGCAACCGGCTCGGCTCGGGCCAGAGCCTAGTTCACACGAGCCCATGCACTCTGCCTTCAGGATTGTCAAGGCCTGCCATAGGAGTGACTGATAGGAACTCGAGTGTCCATTGTATGGTTAGATATAGGGCTACTATATCTAAAGCAAAGTGTGCTTACACGACTTCGCCCCAGCTGTCATGCAGCCAGTTGTGTCAAATTTAGGCGGCCAGCCAGGGGTGGCATAATTCATGCTGCAGCTCCTGGCGGCCCTGGGTACACCTATGCCCTGAGTTACAGGGTCTGATAAGGTGGCCCAGTACCAATTGGTAAATGCACCTAGGGTACATGTCGTAATTTAGAAAGAGAACAGCCAGGCTGTGGGTCTGATTAGCAGGCCCACAGCCAGAGAAAGTCGTAAACCAGTGAAACAAAAGCAAAAAATCTGGGTGATCATAGGATTGCAGACCCTACTCTCCTACAATGGATACCAGTGCAACACTAGGGTTATGGCTGTGGTCAGTCACAGCACTCCACTGCTGCTGCCCATGCCCGGTGTTCGGTACAAGGTCAATGTTGATACAGACAATATGTTATGTTGCTGCCTGGGTCCCTGCTCTCCTAGTACCCTGCAAGTACTCCACTCACCGCTTTCTCGCTGGTTGCTCTCTGGCTCTCGTTGGTGGGGACATAAGAAGTCCCGCACCTGGCGAATGTCCTGAAAGTGACAAAACTCCAACAGGGAGCAGGACATGGCGCCATCTCACCAAGCCATGGCAGCGCAGACCTCAACTCCCTGCAGCTAGGCCCCACCGAGGTCCGGTTGTATCATAGGTTGCTGCCTCCCTGGTAGCTTGCCGCTGGCTTGGTTCCAGCAAAACGAAACCAGAAGCTGTCACAACCCCCAGCATCAGCTGGTTTGCAGCGCACGCTGCCGAGCCGCTGCGTCAACTTTCAGACTAGGTCGGCTTCGTCACCGAGGTTCTGAGTCTCTCTCGATCGCGCGCTTCTTGCCAATCACAATATGTCGCTTTCCCATGTGTATGTTGACAACCACGCGAACAACAAGCGCTTGGCAAAAGGAAAAGGGGCCATAGAACACAACAAAGGCAAAATAACAAACCCCCCTCACACCCCCACCCTGCTGCCCTGCAATGGCTACGGCCTACCCCACTAGCAGCGCGCCTGTCGCCCAGAGGAAAAACCAAAAGAGAGAAGAGAGAGAAGAAAAAGGGGCCATAGAACAAAACAAAGGCAAAATAACAACCCCCCCCCCCCCCCCCCCCCACCACCCTGCACCCCTGCAATGGCTACGGCCTAACCCACTAGCAGTGTGCCTGTCGTCCCGAAGCATCCCTAAAAGAAGTAAGTAGCGGAGGAGGAGAAACAGAAACACACACTCCCGGACTCCCCTACCCCCCACCAGATGCGACCCCCCGGAAACAAGTTCAAAATAAATGCAGCGAAATACACTATCAATCCGGGGAAGCACCTAACATACCACCGACTCCCGCAGTTAACAGGTCACAATCCCAACAGCAGAGTAAATTGTTGTCCCGTATCCTGAAAAGCCCCACAAGTTAACCCTGGCCAGTATGAATGTTCACTGGAGCACTTATAACCCAGGCCACAGCAACGGTGAGAGCGATAATGCTTGCATGAAAATTCAAGTCAGTACGAACAAGCCAAGTAAAGGATAGGAGTTCACGATCCACACAAAGCAAGCGAGAAAAAGAGTGGCAAAATGATAAAACTCTCCAATAGTCACAGGTGATCTTGTTAAGGCAGTCAAGTTTGTCCATAGTGAAATTCGGCAAGATAGGGTTCAAGCAGGGAACGCAGACAATGTTCATGGGTGCGCGATCCGCATTATAGGAATCCGCAGCGCCAAAGGGATCCAGCGTCTGCACGGGGACCTCGAAGTCGGATAGACAATGTTCCGCTGGCGCCAACGCTGGCTGCAATGATGGCAAAAAACCGCTGTCCGGTCTCCGGCAGAGATCGTCCATTGTTACTGACAGTGCCTGGTAGTTGACGGTGATCTGCGAGTTGAGCGCTCTGATGGCCGCCATTACGGCGTGCAGCGGTGGCGAGTCTCCTGTCTCCTCCATCTCCCCTCGCAAGCCACAGATCAGGATGCAAACCCCGGAGGCCGGCTTCTCCGGGGTAGCAAGCAAATCTGGAGCGGACACCAGCAACGGGCGCTCTCACCTCACGACGTTACTCCTTTGCCGCTGATCAGGGCTCCCGTCCTCACTCCCACGACAAGCTTACTATGTCTCCGAACGTAGGATACGAGGCCGCAGCAAACGATGTGGCACGCCGTAGCGTGTGTGTTGCAGGCAGGATATGAAGTCGCCGCCAAAAACAGGAAGATTATAGCTCTGCTCGGGAGACCGGACAAAGCCCAGGGTTCACAGCCGATGTTGTTCAATTCCTGCCCGGATGGGTTGGAAATCGAGGCCCCGGCTTCTGCTCCGAGGTAGGCCGAGAAATAAAACACGGCGTATCTCTGTCACCCGGTATGATAGAAAGTTCGGGATTGCGCCTTCAGTGTCAGTTACTCCTCATACATACGGGAGTTCGGTGTGAAGTCAGGATAATTTGCAGGATATACGAGCTGCTGGCGGAGGTCGGCGGAGCCGGGAGTCTATGCGGCCATCTTGGTTGCTAGCGTAGCTCCTCCCCCCCATGTCTGGCCAGTCTTGATGAACCAAGACTATCAGGCTGGATCAGATCAGGAAGGATGTTTTCCAGTTACGGCCGCCACTCCACCAAGGTGGGAGGTCAGGGGACGGATGGGCAGTGCTCGGGGGAGGAGGGGGGTGAGGAAAAATCAGGGGACGGATGGGCAGTGCTCGGGGGAGGAGGGGGGTGAGGAAAAAAAAGAATTTAAAATGCTCACTTTTTCTCTGCAGCCTCTGACGGCCACTGCAGTCTTGGGGTACTCCTAGCAGTCTCTGGGAAGGCAGAGGTTTCTCAACCAATCCTGGCGTTGCTCTGGGACAGCAGCACCAGGATTGGTCTGAGTGGCCTGCTTTACCGCTGAGACATTGCCTGGGAGCACTCGACATTTCTCCAACCTGGGTGTGAACACAGCTGGTTTGGAGAAATAGAAGTATGCATGTTCGTTTGGTCGGCCTAGGACGGTCGACCAAACATACATGCAAACTTTTAAGTGCCACCATCTGCCTGTCATGGCCCAACCCGGTCCACCCTGCACGCATGTCTGAATCAGTCAAAGAAAAATAAAATTATATTGATTCATTATCATTTTTATTTTCTCTGAATGGCTGACTGATGAGTGGGCCGACGCTCCTCCGCCAATACAGAGGAGCTGCACCTGAGGTTTTGCAAATACATAGCTAATAATTGGGTATAGATTTTAACATCTATATTTAGTAATGCTGTTGGTCTGTTAGACAGACCCTCCAGGATTTCGCGATATCGCAGTTTGCTGCGAAATCGGCACTTTTGTAAAAATGCCGCGATTTTTACAAAAGTGCCCGTGAAATCGGCACTTATGTAGAAATCGGGGCATTTTTACAAAAGTCACTATATCCTGGGGGGTCTGTTTAAACATTACACTACTTCACTTCCAGCAGGAACACAGAACTAAAGTGTTCTGTTAGGACATGCGATAGTTCTGCATTGGCAATTTCACACCTGATATTTGCACTAGCACAGATATCAGTAATTTCCAAAGTGGAGCAGTTCCAAGTGGAATATACGTGGCCTATTGCGAAATGTAGAATTTCTCTGGGTATCAATCAGTATCAGCTCACACAATTCCCCTGGTGGTTCCCCATTTTCATCCTGTTTCCCGATGAGTAATTACCTGGTGAAATATCTGGTACGGGAGGAGCAGACACCAGGATTGTATTTTACCGTCCAAATAGGTTAAACTCGGAATGGAACCCTTAAACATTCCTCCAAAAAATATGTGGAAGTCTACGAATCACAGATTTCAGAAAACATTTCCAGGCATATTTCTTCTCCCTCATCCTTGATCTGCATTTCAGAAATGTCTTCACATAAAGAATACTTTCGCACACCAATGTGAACATTGGGTGAGTGAATGATGAGTGAGGGTAGTGGTCAGTAGAATTTATTGTATTTATGTATGGTTCTATGGGTAGACACTTATGCTTGTGGTCCACAGCTTCTTTGTTCTCACTCCGGCTAATCATTTCTTTCCTTATAATCCCAGAGGTTTCTGGGCTGTGGGCTTGATGTCACAATAGCGTTCCTGATCCTTCCAGGGTATAGGACTGGAATTGAAGCATCTTCATTTCATTTTATTGTATGGATATAGGGGTGAACTATCTAATGGGTATCTAAAATGAGTGTACCATGGACCAAGACTCCTAGTGATCACTACCGTCAAATAAAAACAAAAGCTTTGACACAGCCAAAAGTTCTGGTGTTGGCTGGCAGCCGTTTGGCTTTGCAAGTGCTTGTTTTGTTTCGTCGTTACTTTTGGAAACAGAGAACCTTCACAACCCTTCTACCCTGAAGGTTCTGTGCTATGTCAGTTTGCATCATCAAGACAAGTCCCTATCCAAGCTATAACAATATAACAAAGCCCTTAGGAGTAAATATCTTATATATATAATTATAGTAAAATCATACAATCCTGGCTTACTCAAGAACAAAACGAAGGTGCACGCAAAAGTAGAAAACCAGGTAGGTTGAGCCCTAAACCAGGTGATAGAGAAGTGAAATAAGGAATGTAAGCACAGAAAAAAACAGTAACTGAGAGACAGATCCTCCTGCAATTATACACCGGACCGATTAACGAGGTGGGGTGCAAATGTAAATTCGGATAAAATCAGATGCCTTAAATGTAGATTCCAATCTGCTGCTATCTTACACATGGTGTATACCTGCCCAGCTTTAAATGTATATTGGGAGGAAGCGGCACGGATAGCCTCGTCAGGGTTAGGATAAGAGCTAACAGTTTCTCCTGAGAAGAAACCTCCCTTCCTTGCTTGGATGGGGCCGATGGCCAGGAAACGGCTGTCACTCCCGGGCCTGTGGCGCATTCTTGGAGTGGCCATGTCCATGTCCTGGTGTCTGTGCTTCCGTCAGACTCTCGCTTTCTTGAGGGGGCACCTGTCATGTCTGAGCACTTGTGTGCGGAGGCGCCAGGTACGAGCTGGGTGTGGCGCCGCTCGTGGGACCCCTTGCGACGCATGAGAAGCACGTGGGGATCCGCTTGTAGATCCTGCGGAGGGTGTTGAAACAGGAGGAAGAGACAGCATTGACCTGCTTAGTCATGGAGAGGGTGGAGTCGAGGATGAACCCCAGGTTGCGTGCGTGGTCGGTGGGTGTTGGTGCTGTTCCCAGTGCGGTCGGCCATCCGTAGTCGTCCCAGGCCGATGGGGTGGATGCGAGGATCTCCGTCTTGTCCGAGTTCAGCTTCAGTCGGCTGTTCCTCATCCATTCGGCGACGGCCTTCATTCCTTCGTGTAGGTTGGTTTTGGCGGTGTGGGGTCCTTGGTGAGGGAGAGGATCAGCTGGGTGTCATCCGCATAGGAGATGATGTTGAGGTCGTGCAGTCTGGTGACGTGGGCGAGTGGTGCCATGTAGATGTTAAACCGCGTAGGGGTGAGGGATGAGCCCTGGGGTATGCCGCAGATGATCTTGGGGGTATGCCGCAGATGATCTTGGTGGCTTTGGAGCGGAAGGGGGGGGAAGGCGGTTGTTCTGTGTTCTGCCAGAGAGGAAGGAGGAGTGAAGTAAATGGGAAACGCTCTTCATGAAGTAAATCTTTATTCAAAGAGGAAACAGCTTAAACAACCACCAAGAAAGGAATGCCAGATTATCTGAGCAACTCCCACATAGAGAATATAGAACACAGATAGAAAACATAACAATTCCAATGTACTAAAATGATGTCATCTAAAAGGGATACTACAAGGAGGTCCACGCCAGGGCCTTCTCAAGGATCCCGGCGCCATGGAGGCGTGTTCGTAGTGTGCGGTGGCAGACCGCGTCGAAGGCGGTTGACAGGTCCAGGAGGATGAGGGCCGCTGTTTCTCCGTTGTCTAGTAGGGTCTTGATGTCATCGGTGGCGGCGATGAGGGACAGTTTCAGTGCTGTGGTTGCTGCGGAACCCAGACTGGCAAGGGTCCAGGATGCTGTTCTCCTCGAGGTAGCAGGTCAGTTGTTTGTTGACGGTCTTCTCGATGACCTTCACCGGGAACGGGAGCAGGGAGATGGGCCGGAAATTCTTGAAGTCCTTGGGGTCCGCCTTGGGTTTCTTGAGTAAGGCATGGATCTCGGCGTGCTTCCAGCTCTCCGGGAAGGTTGCTGACTTTCTGGAGAAGGGGTGTGATGGCTGTGCTGGCTTTCTTGAAGATGTGGTGTGGGCATGTGTCTGACGGAGATCCGGAGTGGATGGTGTTCATGATCGTGATGGTGTCGTTGTCGTTGGTCCAGGAGAGTATGCGGTTGGAGCTGGTGGTGGTTGTGGGGGCAGAGGTCTCAGTGTTTGTTGGGGTGGTCATGGCGTTGAAGCTGTTGTGGATGTCGGCGATCTTGAGGCCATTCTTTTTCTTTTCGAGGGAAACAAAGTGTCTACATTGTAAATAAACCAAATATACATAGCTTCATGTTGTTAGATAACTAAAAAAACTAAGATATCTGTGTTTGTTGTAGGAAAAATGGCCAGATAAAATGCCACAAAATTCACTCTGTTCCGGTGATGTATGGGACCCCAACGACCCGGATTACTATCTCTGTAGTCTCTTTGTGTGTCTGAAGAGAGTGAGTCAGAGGTGTATAGAACTGCATAAAAATTGTAGACAGCTTTGTTAATTGATTTCTTCTTTAGCGAAAGTTCTGCTCTATCCATATCTAGAGTTCTCAATTGACTCTTGCGGGCTGTGACAATTCGAAAAAGGCATAGGGATGGTATCATTGTATAGTTACGGTCTGCCGCTTTCAGATCTCGTCCCAATTGTTGTTTGTGTAACTGTCTAAGACATTTGCCATGAGCCCAATACATGTGCCTCGAAAAAACTGCAGTAAAAGCATCCCAGAGGTTCTAAACGGACAGGTATCTGTTGTCACTATCTTAAAAGTAGGTACTGGACTTTTGGCAGATGGTGTATTCTATCCTTACGTTTATCTTAAGACAGCCAGTATATATCACCTTGAGCCTAATAATGTTTGGTATCCAAACAGAAATAATTGGACATGCCAGGAGTTTTCTCTTCTTTGCTATTCTGCTGGCCAGGCATGAAATATGCAAAAAGTGGGCCGAGGCTTCCCCTCCCACACATTCTGAATGGCTTTCATCAGCCTACAAAACATCTATAATGGACTTGGCCAGACTGCAGAGTAGTAAGAAAACAGAAATTTGGGACTGTCTTTTAAAATGGTCCCTCGCTCCGACAGTATAGAAATCAAACCCGTCTAGGCTACTTGTAAGGAACATTTACCTCTTCTTTTGTCCTATGATTAGGCCTCTTGGGAAGCTCTCAGACCGAGATGGATGGATCCTCCCCTTGGCATCACTGAGTCGTCAGGAAAGAGTGATCCAGGGAGGGTTGCATCGATAACCCTGGTCTTTGGTTTCTTTGAAACTGGTAGAGAGCATGACCCCCCTCTCATAAACAACGAGAGGTCAGCAACAGGTGGAATGCGGGTGTGCCACTGGTAGGCTGGTGACAGGGCGGTACCCAAAAATGAAAACCTACCTCTCCATTGTGAGGACCAGTGGAGACAGGCAGACCATTAGCTTGCGGGGGTTAGAGGCGAATGAGGATGAAAGAAAAAAAAAAGAAGAAAAAAAGACGTGGGTACAGACCAGATGTTGGAGCCAGAAGGGGGTGCCAAATGTAAGGAGTACCAACGTCATCCTCAACAGAATGTAAGAGGACAATTGGAAGGAAAATTGCAAGCAGCGGATTTTAAATAAATAAAAATACAAAAAGAACTGTACACGGTTTGTAAAGCTGGGAGAAGCTAAGGAATAATGGTTTAACCAGTGGGGTTGGAGGAAGGAGGAGAGTTGTGTCCAAGCATACGTCTAAATTCAGTCAGAAGACACTGAGGGGCAAGGAAAGATCATTGTTAGTTTGTAGTGCTCTTCAGTAGTCACCAGGTTTCATTCCAGACAGCCTCAACTGCAAAAGACTAGAAGTACTTCACCGCACACAAAGGGCACGCGCTGCTGCACACAGGTATTGGCAAAGGTTGCCAAACATCTCAAGAGTAGATGCAACGGTAAGTTAGTGATGCAAAAAGCACTGCAATTTCTGGAGTAAAGGTCAATTCTTTATAGACTCTACAGAGCAATGGACAACATTTCCTTACATATCCGAAAATAAGGAAACAAAGGGGTAGTTGGAAACATCTCAAGAATCAGTCGTATGATTACTGGGGATATTCTTAATGGTGCATTCAGGTAAGTAGAAGCTTCACTGTACTGTAACCGCTGCAATTATGAAAAGTGGCCTAAGAACAATGGCTCGCTATGGTTTCTTAATCACAATGGTAATGTTAAGCCTTTGGCACCACACAACGTTACTTCTCTGAATGTACACCTTTGTGATGGCGATATATCAATTGTGCATTAGAGTGTACACAACAGGCGCCTTGCCAATGCGTAACTTTCTGTAAACAGGCTCCCTTTTGGCCACTGTAATACAACTCCAACAGCGAACCAGCCAGCATGAATTTTATCTATAGCAGCAGGTTCTCCCTCTACCAACAGTAAATCCGGTCTCATTTATAAATACCCTAAATCAAGAAGAACTTAAGTGGAGAGCAATTATTTCGCTGCCTGGCTCCTATTATATTAACTCATTCTTACTAAATACAGAGCAACGTTTATTCTTCACCTTTCAAAAGTAACACAAAACCTACCTGCTCAAATCTACCGTGATATGACCCAAAGTTAATCTAATGACTAACATGAACCATGCAATGATGGAAACGGACACGCCGTTTATGGTACTTCCTTTACCGTTGCCTCTTTCACGGTCTCAATCCACAGTCAATGCAAGTGTATCTTTGCCACGCGGCTAGAGTCACACTTGCTAAATGTATGAATACATTTTTATACTGCCCATTTATTCTGTGTGGACTAGTTGCAGTCATCCTCATCTTGTTAACCACATGTTTCCTTTGCTGAGGAGGTGTTGACATTTCCCTAACCGAAAATCCATATGCTAGACAAAGAAAATATCCTCTGTACAGATCTTTGATTTCACAATAATGCGATGCCATGCGGATTAGACTTGCCACTTCTCCGTCTAGGAATTATATTAATACCTTGGTCAAACTAACAAGGACATGTGTTGTCATACAAAATCTGCAATATGCGAAATCATTACCTTGCGTGTATCAAATCTATAGGCAGCTGACATCGCATTAATTTATAGCACTGGCCAGCACTGCCATGTTAAAAGGCTACAGAAAGTTCAACAAGATGGTCAGATGTATTTAGGCACAAATATGGTACCGAGAAGATTTCTTTTTTTTTAAAAGGCCTAGTTTAAACGAAACTTTAATAGGAGTAAAATGGCACATTCTTCAAGTTAGAGGAAAGCAATATTCTGCTGATCTGGCCAACAAGGCAACTTTATTTCTTAGATAAGGAGAAAGGCAATATAGCCATGCCCATGCCAGAATGGTTCCGTCATGCGCCACGGTGGCCGTGTGTTGAGAACGTAACCATTCAGTCTTCTGCATAGGAGCACAAATCCCTCTGCTGTAAATAGCACTGGGATTTCCTTTTATTTTTTTCTGGGAGCTGGAGAAGAGCTTTCCCAACCTCCAGAGTCATTTATTTTTTGACAATCGGCACGCATGGCACGCTGATGTTTGAAAGTAAAAATGTGAAATGAGCTGATCGGCTCGTTTCACTCTCACTGCCTACGTGCTCGTGTGACAATCACGGTTTCTCCCCTCCCCTCCCATGTAGGCAGACCGGAAAGGTGTCACTGCAAAGGGGAGAATCTCCTCTTTCCAATAGTAGCATTCCCTAATGGGTTCCTGTTTGGGTACGCCATGGGGGGAAAGGGGGGCAGAAAGCACACTAGACACCAGGGATTTTTTTCCTTCTCAATACTTAGGGGGAGGGGCTTCCTTAGAAGGGCATTATAATGCCCCCACTCCAAAAATGGCCAGCCTTTCTGCCCTCCCTGGGGCACAGAAGGAGCACTAGACCCGGATATGCCTCCCAGGGGTCAGAAACCCCCTGGGCACCAGGGATTATTGTTTTCATTTTTTATAAAAGAGGGGTGGTGGCTGCCCACAATGGGCATGCCAATGCCCCCACTGCAAACACAAAAGGGACAGTCTTTCAGACCCCTTTGTGGCTCAGATGGGGGTTATTACCCTCAATTTGCCCCCCGGGGAGATTAGGGGTAATAGTAGGGTGGGGTTTGCCCACAATGGGCATGCCAACGCCTTCATCCCCCCAAAACCTCCAGGGAGGGGGCAGAAAGCCCACTAGGAACTAGGCTTATATTATTTTTTTATGTACAGAGATGGGAGCTGCCCAAACACAAAAGGGACAGTCTTATTACCTCTATCTGCAACAAGACACCATGGATTTTTTAAATAAAAGAGGGTTGGGATCGTACTAGAATTAGCCTGCCAATACTCGCACCCCCCAAAATATGGGCACATTCTTTCTGCCCCCCTGGGGGCATGTGGGGGCAATAGCTTCCGATCTGCCCCCTGTGAGTGGCAGAAAGCCCACTAGGCACCAGGGACTATTTTCTTATCTTAGTGTAGGGGTGGGGTCAGCCCAAAATAGGCATGCCAATGCCCCACACCTCCATAAAAAACGTGCAGAGTCTTTCTGCCCGGGCGGGGTGGGGGAATTTTACGGCACTAACTCCCAATCTGCCCCCAAGGGGGGTAGGGGGGGGGGGGGGGGGCAGAAAGCCCACTACGCACCAGGGACTAATTTTTTCCTAGTGCAGGGGTGGGGCAGGCCGTTGCCTCACCCCCCCCCCCCCAAAAAAAAAATGGGCGTAGTCTTTCTGCTGATCTGGGCAACTAGGAGTTGATAGCCAGCATCTGGCTGGATAGTTCCCATACCCGACACCAACTCGACCCCCCCCCACCTTACAGGACCTCTGAAACAATGTCTCAATTTTTCAGCAATAAATTCACTGCCATTTACAGCAGCTTTAACCCACAAATGCCTCCCAATCTTAGCAAAAGACCAATGCTGACTACATGTTCCGTATTACCCCAGAAGATCAGGAGCCCAATTGGACCACTCCCCAAACCATGCCTACTCCAAAGTACTGCAACCCATCAACACCATGCTTATATCCATTCTGAATGCTTCCACCCCTACTGCGACCTTCCCCGAAGCTCGCCAACTACAGGTCGACCTCTCTGCTACCATTACCAGCCAAGGTTTGGAGAAAATCATCAACAGACACCTAATCGAATACCTCAACAACCAGCAACTCTTTGACCCCACTCAGACTGGTATCAGACCCAACCACAGCAAAGAAACTGCCCTCATCGCCGCCATAGATGACATCCCCACGACTGTACAGAGAAGACACTCCAACCCCAATCCTCCTGGACCTCTCTGCAGTGTTTGACATGGTGGGGGAAGCAACACCAGGGGCGGGTGGGGAGAAACACAGCAAGCAAGAAAGCAATGTGGAGCGGGCGAGGTAGAAGCACACTGAGCTGGACACGAGAGCGAGCGCAACATCGAAGAGGGCAGGGAGAAAAACGAAGGCAACAGTGAGCAAAGCTGATTGCAGGGAAAGCGAAGTACACAAGGGAGATGACTGGAAAACACATCCACTCTTGTGCAATACTTAATTAAAAAGAAAAAAAGTAGCACTATTAAAGCAAGCAGCAGAAGCACAGAAGCCAGCCAATCAAAAGAGATAGTAAAGATGCTATGCTCCATGGAAGAGACAAACACAAGATTGACAAGTGGGACACGCAAATAAGACTGACCGGATAGCCAACTAATGGTAAGAAATGAGAGGGCTCCAAGCCACTCTATGTTCTTGGTGAGCACGTAAGTATTTTGCAACATTCTGAAAGCAATACAGTATCATACACATGGTAGTTAGTGCTAAACAAGTGCACACAGCATAAAAAAACAGTAATGAGTGGAATTGGTTTGTACTTTAGTATGAAGTGCAAGAAACCAACTCAAAAGGAATATAACAAACCTTAAGAGTAAAGAGTCTTCTTTGACGATGAAGCCGACCTTGACAAAGATTACTTTTAAAAATCTAAATGGGACATCTAAAGAAAGATGAAAGTATTTCCTGTTCTGTTGTCGGACTCAGTGTGATTATTTCAAAAGCAATAGTGGAAACCCCAGGATGTCTGATGACTGTAAGTATTTGAATGCCTATGGAGAAGTACCTGGGTAGTATCACAACCTCTTATCAGAAGAATTTGTAGTGAAATGATAACTCAATTTTCAATAAATTTTTTATGTTTTCTTTTCTCCACACTGGCTTACATTTAAGAATGCAAAAATGGAGAGAAATTGAATTTAAAGTAACCAATGTTCTACTATTATTTGTTAAAGCAAGCCCAATAAGATGATAGACAGAGCACTGAAACTTTCCAGACACTCGCCCCTGGTCACTATTGGATCTAGGTTGAATCTATCATCGTTCTTTTGCTCACTTCGCCACCCCAGTTCAGATCCAGCCATATGCAAATCAGTCTTGACCCTGTTCCTCATGGGAACAATCTACCCCAAAACTGCCCGGCCAGGTTTCGGGGTAACATCCCTCATCAGCGAGGTTAGTTTGAATCCAGTTGCAAAGTGAACAAGGGACCCACGTCTGGGCATACCCTGCCATCTTAGGGCGAACAAAGCAACCACCATAAGATAAAGGACTGAGAGCTGAAACTTTTCAGACTCATTAGATCTGGGGGTTGAATCCATCATTGTTCTTTTGCTCACTTCGCCACCCTATTTCAGACTCCGCCACCCCAGTTCAGGCCCAGTCATATGCAAATCAGTCTTAACCCTGTTCCTCATGAGAACAGTCCACTCCGAACTGCCAAGCCAGGTCTTCCCGGGACCTAAAAGCCCTGCAAACCTCAAACTTTGGTTAAAATCATCCATTTCGCCTCGCCTTTCTGTAAGGAAAACTTTCAGAATCTGCAGAGACCCACAAAATCTTACCATCCAACGTTCCCTAACTTCTACCCATATATTGGCCTATAGCCAACAACATGTACTGACTAAACCAGGCACCATGAGAAGAAAACACTGACTTCATATGGCCACAGTTTTCATCCGTTCCTGTCCCTGGTGCCACACTGCCCTGGATTCATCTAGGCCGCTAGGTTTCAGAAATGCCCAAGGTTTGTGGAGGACACAGACTGCTGGGTGACCCAGATCATGAACAGTGTAGACATTCATAATGGAAATTGAGGGTGATATAGCCCCTTTCCGCTGGCCCATACATCAAAACTACATCCAAAATAATTCAAACTTCTTTTCATATGCCATTGAGATAGGGATGTTCTAGGCACCAGGAAGGCATAAGCACTGTTGGAGCCTCAGGGCTGGAACCCCTAAGCTTGAAGACTTTGCTGGAAAAATGGCAAAAAGGCTCTGTCACATTCTCACTTGGCCTGGATGGCACTGTGTTAATCCCATGTAGAAAAACTCTGCTAGAGAAACAGACATTTGAGGTGAGCAGATTAAGCGTGTTGGTGATTTTGAAAGGGGGCTCCATATAAAGAGGCTGCCCGCTGCCACCTAAACCTGGGAACTATCCATAGTTCTTTGCTACCTTTTTGCAAAATGTATGCAGCACTCTAAGCCTGAAAGGGTATGGTCTTGACTTTTATTGAGAGCTCCCTTGTGTCGAACAAAGCCATACCTCTCCGATGAGCTCTAGCTAGAGTGAGCACGTGTCAGGGGTTGCTTTCTTTCATTCCAGGTTGGCTTGGATGGTATTTTACTAATCCAAAGCTGTAACACTGTACCTGGAGTGGTAAAAGGTTTTTGTCATTTTTTGGCTCAGCATGGCTAGCACTTCCTAATCTTACGCCTAAAGGAATAGAAAAATGGCAAAAGGATTTGTCATGCTCTAGCTCAGTGTGGATGGCGCTTTGTTAATCCTATGCTTAAAAACTTTCCTAGAGAAACAGACATTTGAGGTGAGCAGATTCAGAGTGTTGGCGGTGTTGTAATACAATACATTTGGTAGGCGTGGATCATATAAATCGCACATCCATGGTCAACATAGGTTCAAGTATTAGTTATAGCCCATAGTTAATGAAGGTGTTCACATGGTATCAACACACAGCTACCACTGGGGTGTGCACTGATCATAAACCAAAGGTTCCCAATCCCAAAATAGAAAACAAACAATACCGAAGCACATTTAATGTATAATGCAGTATGTGATAGCTCAAAGATTTTCAGTCCAGAGGTTCCAATAATATTTATTCCAAAACGGTTTAAAGTTTACCATAGGACATGATTCTGAACTTGTGTGTAACACCAGGTGGCTTGTGTTTCATCAGAAAGCAACATTTTCAAAGCTCAGCACAAGTCATCACATGAAAAAGGTATGGACAGTCTAAAATTTCGGTGGCTATTGCAAACTGGCAAGTTACTTTAAAAAAAGGGGGGCGGTCAATCGCACACCAGTTTCTTCCATATTGCATTATTTAAACTGTCCGCATGCAAGCCCGGAGCGTGGTCTGCCCTGTCACACGTACTTATGAATGCAACAAGTGATGGAGTGAAGTATCACCCCAAATCCGGATGCACTGCTTTAATTCTTACTGCACAACAAAGATGCCACCATTTTTTCCATATTTCACAAATGTTTATCTGCATTTTTTCAAAAACTTCCTATGTTCTAATTTTTTTCTCTCTTGTTACATAAGAGACGCTTATGTATTTATAATTTCTATATACGGCAGATATGCCTAGCCAGGCCTTTTTCTGTAGCACGAATTTTACATAAGTCATCCACATTTGATAATCTTTCTTGACCCAATGCATTTCGGACCTTTAGCAGCCCTTCGTCAGGGGTTCTCAACAAACTAAACATTACGTCCAACGTAAAAACTCAGGCGAACTTCTATCTGTACGTTGGACGTAATGTTTAAATTACGGAGCTAGCGGGAGAACGTTGAATATGGGGTGAGCCATTCCATACACGGAGGCATGATTTCATATGTATAATGTGCTTATATACACAGTCTGATATTGATGTGGAAAAACAGTAAAATCATTTATTGTTTAAACACAGAATCTAATACTGATGCTTTTTAATTTGTAGAAAACACCTGATGAAGGGAAGCTAAAGGTCCGAAATGCATTGGGTCAAGAAAGATTTACAAATGTGGATGACTTATGTAAAATTTGTGCAACAGAAAAAGGCCTGGATAGGCATATCTGCCACATTTAGAAAATATAAATACATAAGCGTCTCCCATGTGACAAGAGAGAACAAAATTAGAAAATTGGAATTTTTAAAAAAAAATGCCGAATAAACATTTGTGAAATATGGAAAAAATTGTGGCATCTTTGTTGTGCAATAAGGATCAAAGCAGTGCGTCCGGATTTGGGGTGATACTTCACTCCATCACTTGTTGCAAACTGGCAAGTTAGACACAAATAGTTGATAACTAGCTAGACTAGTAAATGATGTAATATGTAGATGTCCCCAGAAGTCACTGATCAACCATTAGACAACATCATAAATAGTAGGAAGTGAAAGTCTGAAGCAGAGCAGGTTCAAAGTAAGCAGAGTGAGGCTGTGATGAGATTCAAGCTGTGTCCCGCTAGTCACTTGCATGTATGAGAACCTACATCATTTACTAGTGGTATGAAAGTGAAGTATTTATGCGGTGTGGGAGTTAGGCCTCACCATGTAATACTGTCAAGACACCCCAAAGATGGTCCTTGAGTTCACACTAATAAATCCTGAGCTCAGTCCTGGTAGTGGGCAAAGAGCAGTTAGGGTTTACTAGAGGAACACGTGTGAAGCACTTCAGAGTACCAACATGGACGATAAGTAATTGACACGACCCAAGAGAAATTCTACACCAATTTATAAAAATAGATTGTATTTTTAAGTTAATTTAGACACATGCAAAAACAGAATAGCATACATATAACCCGAGTGAGAGATTTTTGAAGCAACATCAGTGCAAAATAATACAGAGAAAATATAACATTGCGGTCAAAGGAAAAAACCACTAGTGACAATCGGTCACTTGCAGGCCGAGTTGCGTTGTGCCTCTGCAGGGTAAAGGTGATGCAGGTCCCTGGACCAAGCCTCAACAGTCAGTTTAATTTTACCTGGCCCAAGGAGGCCAGGTGCAGAGTTGTCCTTGCTGTCCCTGGTGCTGAACGGGAGCCATGGAAGAGCTGCTTTTATTGCTGAACCGGTGCAATAGGGGCAAAAGATGCAAAAACACAACAATGGGGCTGCTCTTGATGTTGGATGAATGTTGGATGGAGTTCCCTTTAAGTGCAGAGTCACATGCAGCGGTCACGTACTGGACTGGCGACCAGTGGAACAGAAAATAACTTCCATGTCCGGTGGAGGTGGGGGAACGAGGTAGGTGCCTTAACTTTGTGGAAGGCAGCACTACAGTTCCCACAAGCACTAGACCATCTGGATTGGGCGATCCCTCGGAGGGCCCAATGTCCAGCGATTCTTCGGAACCGGAGCATCATTTTACCTGCAGTTTGCATGGAATTTGTTTTAGTCCAAAGGAGTCTGAGGGTGCTTTAGGCTTCCACAGGGGTCCCTATGTCTGGAGGAACAAAGAGATAGCCTAGGACAAGTTTCGGTCTGCCAGTTCCAGAAGCGTTGCCACAGGTGCAGGGTAGCCCTCTTTTGCTTTGTGCAAGTCCTGCTGTCATAGACAATGGTCTCTTCTTCGGTCCTCTTTGATGCAGGCTGTTCAGCACCTAGGTTCTGGTGTTAGGGGTGTCCCTTAAATCCTGGATTTAGGGGTGTGGGAGCAAGTAGCCAATGGAAGCTAGTCCCTGCAACTAATACGCCACTGAGGTCACCACATTCAGGAGTGTGGGTCATCTTTTCTATCCTGACCCCTCTATTTTCTCACTCCTAAAGCTAGCAAAAATATATTTTTAGTGTACAGACCAGGCTGCCCATCCTGGAGGTGTGGCTAGCTTTCTGAGGATGTACACCTCCTTAACTACCTAATTTCCTGCCTGTCCAGTTGCAAATTTGCCTTTGGCAGGGGGATGGCCGTTTCAGATACATCAGCCCGGATACATATCAGAGGAGGTAAGGACTTTGAAGCTCACTGCCTTGATGCACCACTTCGCTAGCCTGCTTGGGAGAAGGGAGGAGCAACACTTTTCCAATCTCATGTTCAGAAGTATCTGTTTGGACAATGAAGTTCTTTCCATAGTTAGACACCTTCATGACAGCTGCTGAGCACATCGCCTCTTTCAGGGAGTCAAAGGCCTTTTGGCATCCTGTAGTCCAAAGGAGCTTCTTAGGCTGCTTTTTGGAGGCAAGTTCAATGAGTGGGGTGACAATGGTCCCATAGCCCTTCACAAACCTTCTGTGGTACCCAATCAAAGGAAGGGCTTGACCTGTCTAGGTTTTGGGATCCTCCCTCTCCAGAATAGTCTGGCGCTTGGGTTGGGAAGGTTGGATGTGACATCCACTTACGAGGTGACCCAAGTACACAACAGAGCTCTTCCCTATCTGGCCTTACTCTCCTTAATAGTTAGGCCTGCCTGATGCAGGGCCTGTAAGACCTCCTTCAAGTGAACCAGGTGATCCTCCCAGATGGAAGTCAGCTAGATCATCTAGATATCCTGCACTAAAGTTTTCTAGTCCTGAGAGAACATTATTCACCAACCTTTGGAATGTGGCAGGTGCATTTTTTAGTACAAAGGACATCACTCTGAATTGGAAGTGGGCCTCTGGAATCGAAAATGCTGACCTCTCCTTTGCATCCAATCTGCCAGTTCCCTGATGTTATATTGAAAATCTGGCTGCACTCAGCTTATCAATCAACTCACCTGCTCTTAAAATGGGGTATTCATCCATTTTAGTAACTGCATTTTAACCCCTGTAATCCACACAGAACCTCCTTTCAGCGTTCCCACTTTTGGAATTAAGCTTGGGGACCAGTGCCACTGGGCTGGCCCAGCGACTGTAAGAGGGTTTAATCACACCTAGCTCTAGCATTTTGCTGAACTCAGTCTTAATGCATGCTTTGACATGGTCTGACTATCTGTATACTTTTTTGTTAGGAAGGCTGTCATCAGTGTCCACATAACGGGTACACCATGTTGTCTGACCATGATCAAAAAGAAGGGCTCAGCAAACTGTACTAGAACTTGTCAGTCAGTCAGACTGCTGTTGTGCACTGAGAGAGTCAGCCAAAACAAAACCCTCAACTGACCTATTCTGTGGGTTATTAGAGAGCAAGTCAGGGAGGGGTTCGCTTTCTTCCTCCTGACTTGATCAGTGACTAGCACCATGGTCATGTGAGTTCTGTCCTGTTGGGGTTTTATGCGGTGGATATGGAAAACTCTGCGAGGACTCCTTGGGGTGCCTACGCCTACCAAGTAGATGACTTCCCCTTTCTTTTCCCAGATTGAATAGGGATCAGTCTACTTGTCCTGGAGGGCCCTGGGAGCCACAGGCTCCAACACCCAGATAGGCTGACCTGGTTGGTACTCAACCATTGCGGATTTCTGGTCATATCAGTGCTTTATACGCTCCTGGCTTCTTGCAGTTGCTTATTTGCCTTCTTCATATAGTCAGCCATATGTGAAAGGAGGCCCAGTACATAGTCCACTATGTCTTGCTTGGCCTGTTTGAGAAGTTTCTCCTGTCCTTCCCTGAACAGACTCCGAGAACCCCTTACAGGATGGCCAAACAAAAGTTAAAAAGGGTTGAATCCAACCTCTTTTGTGGCACCTCTCGGTAGGCAAACAGCAGGCAAGGTAACAGGACATCCCATTGCCTTCTGATTTTTTCAGGGAGGCCCATTACCATGCCTATCATGGTTTTGTTGAACCTTTCAACCAAACCATTTGTCGGAGGGTAATAGGGGGAGGTGAATGTTTAGCTCACACAACATTCATCCCATATAGCCTTAAGATATCCAAATATGAAAATGGCAGCTCTATCAGAGATCATCTCATTAGGAAACCCAATCCTAGTGAAGATGCCAAGGAGCAACTTTGCCACGAAAGGGGCAGTGACAGTCTTGAGGAGAATTGCCTCTGGGTACCTAGTGGTGTGGTCCACTACCATCAGAAATAAACCTGTTCCCAGATGCAGATATGCTCCTTCATAATTAAATTATAAAGCCAATCATAAGTGTCCATCTCATTGCCTTTGATCCAGCCTTCCAGTGCTTTGACTGATTTTTAGCCTTATGGGTGTCCTAACACTACAATATGTATTCCTACAGTATTGAGTCAAATCCTTCTATCAAGGTCTCATTCAAGTACTGATAGGACTCAACTGCCTCCTCATTAGGGGTCAGCAGTCTAGCTCTGCTTTTTACTGAGAATAGCTGGTGAAGTAGAGCTCCCAAGTGTTGACACCCTATACTCCTCATTTTGCAGGCCCTCTCAAATGCTGCAAACCACTTATCAATACCATCACTATACTTGGGGATAATCCCTGTGGGGATTTTAGGTTAAAAAATTACTCTTTCTCCCTATGGAGAATTCTCCCATCATCTTTGGGCTTTAAGTCCATCTTAACCCTCTTTTCTAAAGGGCTATTCTCCTTTCCTCACGCTGAAGATTTTTCTTTTCTAGCGAGAGTAGGTCAAGCTCTTCCTTTAAGTTTCCTACCACTTTATAATTGAGGGGTCTACTAGGCTGACTCCTGTCACTTCCCGCTGTAGACGGGGGTCTTAGGAAGGGTGGAGAGTTGAGGACTTCAGCTTCTTCCCCATCATATCTTTGGCCTAGGGCTTCATCCTCATACTCACACTCGTCAGGGTCTTCTTCAGAGGAAGCTCTATTTCTCATAGCAGTTGAGGAGCTTCTCAAGCTCCTCCTTTTTAGATGTCACTTTATAGCCAATGCCCCTTGCTTTGCACAAA
Organism: Lissotriton vulgaris; assembly: GCF_964263255.1. Taxonomy (NCBI): domain Eukaryota; kingdom Metazoa; phylum Chordata; class Amphibia; order Caudata; family Salamandridae; genus Lissotriton; species Lissotriton vulgaris. The sequence goes on from NC_141700.1 coordinate 273,221,926, forward strand.
ACCCTTAGATCACGGAACCTCTGCGCTGGGATGAAAGTTAAGTTGAGAATCTTACCACCTTCCATTGTGCCTAATTTTTGTATTTGAGGGGGGCGGAGTTTGCTGGGTCTGAAAATGGGGGCCTTTTAGGCGAGCTCCTTCAGCTGCACACCAATTCGACAACATCCTGGTGCTTAAAATTGAGGCCTTGTGCCGCCTCTGCTGCCTCCTGTACGAGCTAAAAGGGTGGTGTCGGTATTTCAGCTAGAATTCAGCCCGAGAACGCCACCTGGGTGCCTGGAGCCCTAGATCGTTTACCGCCGCACGGCCAGAGTGGAGAAAAGATGGTGAGGCCTGCCAGCAGCACCGTAGGAGATGGACCAATTCTGCTCCCCCTACTCTCAGGGACCCCCGCTAGTGGTACAGTGGGACTCACTTCTTTCCTGATTGCCCCGGGCATGGGGAGCGCCCTTGACCATGCGGCTGAACAGGCCGGTAGCCGTAGCCTACAGCAATCCAGGAGAGCGAGTATGGCACCGGACCCGGGGAGCACTGCAGAGATTGGGTCACAGAGGTTGCTCTTGTGCAGGCTCGTTAGTAGTGATGGATGCTGTGGCTCACGGGCTAGGGGGGTGAGGGAGCCGCTGGACGAGCATCAGATGTACTCAATTGGCAAAACAGACAGAACACAACCCAAGCTATATTTGAGCTGCAGAACCTCCCCCAACCCAAGCATCATGATGAAGGTGCAGCAGCACTTGAGGCTGTTCAGGAAGAAGCAGGCCAGGAGATGGGTAGGGAGCTGCTACAGATTATGACCGCAATGCAGCACAGCCTCACTAAAATAGACAGCAAGATCGATGCACTATACCTTCCAGATGGATCGGATATCAGAACACCTGGATAAGCATGCAGAAGGTCTTGACATGACCGAGAAGTGAATATCGGAGGTCAACGACAATTACTACTTCTGAATCTGGGAAGCAGATGGAGAAGGTGCTCTCTTCTTTACAGGCGAAAACAGAGGTCTGATTGCATTGAAACAATCTTCAGATAGTGGGACTGGCTGAATCTACAAATGTCGGCAAAGTGGAGCGGTACGATGAACAACTACTCATTGATCTTCTGGGGCGTAAGACATTCTCGGATGTGTTCATGGTAGAGGTTTCCTTGCACAACACCCAGTGCCAAGGGTGCGAACTAGCTAGTCATCGTAAAATTGGTGAACTACAGAGACCATGATGCAGCGCTACGCCAGTCCTGTGAGCTCCAGGTACTTCACCACAAGGGTGCTGAACTTTCCATTTTCCTGAATTTCACGCAGCAGGTTCAGGAGGCGTGGGGGCAGTTTATTCCAGCTAAGCGCAAGATACAGGAACTGAACCTGAAGTATGCTACGCTTTATCCTGCTCATCTGCGGATCTTGGTGGATGGACAGACCAAGATCTTCAGCAACCCTAAATTGTTGCAGCAGTTCTTCAAGCAGCATGCGGCTACTGGGGATTCAGAGAAGCTCGCCGCAAGCTAATGAGGGTGAGCTGGCAGCATCTCAGAACATGGAGGAGCAGGACTAGTACTCTTATTGTCTTCTGTTTTGGCCATGTTTGTTTTCTTTCTAAATAAGTGTACCTTAATTGAGTTGTTAGTTCAGTTGGTGGCTCAGGAGTGTGACTCCGGATATCCTGTTGTGGCTTCTCCTGTTTCTTCTGGGCTGTTAGCCATTGCAGTTTGGTTGTGTCTCATGTAGCTTCAGCAGGTGATAGGTGTGGCTCTTGTTTCCCAGATAAGTATTCTGCAGGTGAATGGAAGGCGGCGGCTGCAGAATGCATCACTTGGTTATTGTTATGGTTGTTTTTAGCGCACACTATGCTTGTTTGCAGCCCCCTGCACTTCAGTGTTATAGGGGAGTTTGGCAGGGCATTATTTGTCCCCATATGCACTCCACACAGTTATAATTGGGGTTCTTTTGAGTGGGTACGGGGTGGGGTCGGGGTGGGAACTGCATTGCTGTGTTGTTTACTGGGGGGCAGAGTGTGGGTGGGGGGCAAGATGGGTTTAATACAACCGTTAACTATGCACTGGCGAGTGCTGCCTGCGAAGTGTGGTCTGCGATATCCATGGTTTATGAAGTTTGCGAGGCATGGCAATGACTGATGGTATGTCTGGTGACAGCAGCAGATGCGGAGAGTCCACTATTGCTGAAATTAATCCTGTGGAATGTTAGGGAGCTGAATGATTGCAGGAAGGTGCACAAGATTGTGGCATACTTACAGCGTCATGGCATCAACCTGGCCCTACTACAAGAAACACAACTGGTCCTTAGCAGTGGGCTACTCACACAGCGAAGTATATGGGGCCCTTGTTATGCAGCAGTTTTTGAAGCTCAGACACGGGGCATGTTAATCAGGGTCCGGCGCAATTCTGGCATTAAGGTTCAGGAGGTATGTGAGGATCCAAATGATTGTTACGCGGTAGTGCACTGTTACAAGGAAAATCTGGCTGTGTTACTGGTGGGGGTGTATGGTCCAAACTATGATGACCCACAGTTTTACAATCTGCTGTGTGCTAGGCTTGCTAAGTGTGGTGATCTACCTCAGATGTGGGAAGGTGATTTTAATTGCATCTTGTGCCCTGACAGGGACTGCTACCGGCGTCCTTGGCGTTGGCTTGTGCCCTCAACAATATCACCGTACAGTGTGGCCTGATGGTTATTTGGCGGCATAGGTCCCCCCCAAGGGTCAGGGATATTCATTACGTCACGGTTCAGGGTATCTACACGTGCATAGATTATTGGCTGCTGTCCAGAGTCTGATGCCTTGAGTCAAACAAAGCGAGCAGTTGCCTGTATTATTCAGACCTGGTGTTGTTGGTCCTTAAAATAGACAGTCAACGGCCTCTTGCGTTCTCCTGCCGGTTCCGCAGCGCTCCCTTTTTGATGCCGTGTTCCGGGAGGAACTCACGCAAGCGACTGATGAGTACCTTGACACCAACATTGGCTCTGTAGAAAAGTTTGCTACTGTCTTTGAGGCCTTCAAGGCCAACGCCGGGGGTCACCATCTCCAAACATGGTGTTTCAGTTGATCCAGAATCCACAGTCAAGGCTGGAGGTGAAACTGGCAAGGCTAGAGCAAGCACTTGTCACTCATCTGGGGAAGTATGCAACTGTGAGGGTATACCGCGAGGGGCATCGCTGGTGCAACCACAACCAGAGGACATCATGGTGTTGGCACTTAAAGATGAGCAAGGTATCCACCTCTATTCCACAGCGCAGGTGTCGGATCATTTTTGCAGTTATTACGCAGATCTATATACACTGCGTTTACTACATGATGAGCAGGCCACTGTGGACTATCGTGCCCATATCACTATGAAGTGGCTGACTTTAGCACATAGGGAGCATCCTATGACACCGCCAATCCCTCTGGAGATCGTGGCCGCAAAGAAGGATATGAAAGGTAGGAAGGCGCCTGGGACAGATGGGCTGATGGTGGCCTTCTATAAGGACTTCCAGGATAAACTCGTCCTGCACTTTGTTACTTTATTTGAAGAAATGGTGAGGATGGGGAGTATGCCCCCTACGATGCGAGAGGCAGTGTTGGCCACTCTTTTGAAACCGGTAAGCCAGCAATTGTTGCTCATCCAACAGACTGCTGTCACTATTAAATACTGACATGAAAACACCTAATTGCTTGGCGCCTTTGCTCCCAGACATTGTGGGTCCAGACTAGTCTAGCTTTATTTCGGACCAGTCTCTGATATACATCTTAGGACCCTCTTCAGCACGATCTCCCGTATCGATCAAAATTTATACGCCAGTGCTGTGTTTTTGGACGCGGAAAAAGCATTTGATTCGGTGGAGTGGAGTTCAAGCTTTCCGTGTTACAGAGTGTAGGGGTGGGAGATGTTTTTCTGCAGCTGGTCCAGGTGCTCTATATTAGGTTGACTGCCCGGGTCTGAGTCAACGGCTCGATTTCGGGAACCATAGATACCACAAGGGGTACCAGACAGGTCTGCCCACTGTCCCCACTATTGTACGCCTTCTTAGCCGAGCCAATTGCTGCATGCTGCATGTATGCCATGCACATCGGGGAATTTGCTTTCCAAATTACAACTTAATTGTGAGTACTTACGTGGACAATACCCCACTCTATGTCGGGAAACTAGGGTATAACCTGTCCCCGGTTCTTCGAGAGGTAGTATTGTTCGGCAGTCACTCTGGGCTGTTCATTAACTGGAATACCTTTTTTTATATTAAACCACTTAAAGCATATTAATCGGGAGCATTACACGCTGGCTCGACTGTTTCACTATGGCAGGAGTCTTCAAACTCGGAGGCCTCAAGTGATCCCAGGGGTGGGGTCCCCAGGCTCTGGCAAAAGCATAATGCTGATAACAGTGCTTTGTTTTCAGCATTAAAAAAATTAGCTGAAGTAAGCTGCTCGGTAAAAGGGCATCACTAAAATCTTTCGCCATTTATATGCTGACTGGGATAAGTTGTCAAAAGGGAAGGGACTCCAAATATTCTTCAAACTCCCCACCCCCATATATAATAATCACACTGTGGATACTTTTACATGCGAATAAGACCTGCCTGACCAAAATAGTGCGTTTGGCATTCATGTATTTGATTGCATTTTTAAAATGATAATAGAGCTTAACTGCAATGTTTAATTACGTCTATATATATTTAAGCATTGCCAGTTTAATATAATAATTGTGAAAAAGTTTGAGGGGGACCCGATGATTTTTTTTCATGGGGGTATTAAAAAGTTTGAAGACCACTGCACTACGGCTTGTATGACAATTCACGCTGCCCTCGGTGTGGTAAGGATGACGCTGGGTCTGCTCACATGGCTTTTTCTGCCCCGGTGTACACTGCTTTTGGGCCGAGGTTTTGGGGGAGCTATGAAAGAATGCTGGTGAGGCCATTAGTTCGTCCCCTTTGTTGATGCTACTGGACTATGATAGAGATGTCCCGAAGACTGTTAGATGCTTAGATTCCCTGGGATTGATGCTTTCTAGACACAGATTAGCAATGCACTGGGCGAAGGGTGTGCTCCGAACGCCACACCAAAGGCACGCTGACATGGAGTATTGTGACACTCAATCCGGTGCTCATCATGACCTGATGCCAAAGAGCAGCTGTCCGAAGATTATTAAGGGTCGCTACCAAGCTTTCCTGGCATGTACTGAAAACGCTAGAGATACTGATGAGGGGGAGGTTCATGTGGAGACTATGGACGTGGGCTATCAACTCTTGCTATGTGCATATTCAGTAGATGGCCCTCTATGCGCTATTTTGTGTAGTGTGGTAGACTGCTTGTAGACTTTGGATGTTAGAAGATAAATATATGGCTGTGGATGAGATACCTGCTTGTCTATTGGAGCTGAAATGTGCAAGCCATGTTGAGATTATGTTTTCACAGCCATGCTACTCCTTGTGTAATGCATCGTGTGTTCATCAGAGCTCTCTGGTTCTCTGTTATGTTATCCAACAGCCTGTGCTGAACACACTTGTAAATTATGTCACTCATCATTGATGATCATACCACTATATACTGTACGGTTGTAAAAACTGAAAAAACATTTTTTTAACTTTTACTTGGAAGTTGTTGGTTTTTTTTTATTTAGAAAAAGTGTTTAAACTTTGTTCTGACTCACCCAAGCCTTGTAAAATGCACTACTGGAATGGGGTGGGCTGCAAAGAGCCTTAACATATATTTATTTCAATGATGAGTGACATAATTTAATTGTTTGCTTCTAAAGTCAATTACTTGGATTGGATTTATCTTGCAAAATCACAAATGACCACATGGTACTGCGAAACATTTTCAGGATACCCACCTCAGTAAAACCAATGAAGCACTTTCTAATCTTATGCTGAAAAATTTAGGTGGAAAAATGGCAAAAGGCTTTGTCACTCTAGCTAAGCATGGATGGCGTTGTGTTCATCCTATCCTTAAAAGCTCTACTAGAGAAACGGTAATTTGAGGTGAGAATTGGTGGTGGTTGTGTAGGCTAAACTAATACAAACATTTTTGGTAGTTGTGGTTCATATAAATCGCACATCCTGGGTCAAGTATTAGTTATAGCCTATAGTTAATGAAGGTGCTCACATGGTATCAACATGCAGCTACCACTGGGGTGTGCACCGATCATAAACCAAAGGTTTACAATCACAAAATAGAAAAAAACAATATTGAAGCATATTTAATGTGTAGTGCAGTATATGATAGTTTGAAGATGGTCAGTCCAGAGGTTGCAGTAATATTCCAGAACTGTTAAAGGTTTAGCACAGGACTTGATTCTGAACTTGTGTGTAACAACTGGCAGCAGACGTGTTTCGTAACAAAGTGACCTTTTCAAGGCTCCGCTTTGTTACACAAAAAAGGTTTATGGACAGTATCCAAAATTGCAGGAGCTATTGTAAACTGGTAAGTTAGACATCATTAGTTGATAACTAGAGAGACTAGTAAATGCTTAAATATGTAGATGCCCCCAGATGTCAATGCTCAACTGTTAGACGCCATATGTAATACTGTCAAAATTCTCCAATGATTCTTCTTGGATTCACACTAATAAATCCTTAACTTAGTCCAGTTAGTGTGGCAAAGAGCAGTCTGGCTTTACTAGAGGAACATGTGTTAAGCATTTAAGATTACCAACATGGACGATAAGTAATTGACATGACTTGAGAGAAATCTGACACCAATTATAAAAATTAAGTGTATTTTTATCATAATTTAGACACTAAAACAAACAAAATAGCATACATATAACTGGAGTTGTAGATTTTTGAAGCAACATAAAATCAGTGCAAAATAACACAGTGAAAATTTAACATTTCAGTAATGGGAAAAATCTCTAGTGATGATCGGTCACTGGAAGGTCGAGTTGCATTGTACCCTTGCAGGGTAAAGGTGATGCGGGTGACAGTTTGTTTAATTTCACCTTGCCTGTAGAACCCAGGTGCAGAGTTGTCCTGGCTGTCCCTGGTGCTGAACGGGAGCCACAAGGGAGCTGCTATTACCACTGAAATGGTGCTACGGGGGGAAAAAGATGAAAAAGCACAACGGGCCACTGTGGATGTTGGGTGAACATCGGGTAGAGTTCCCTCTAGGAGCAGCATTAAATGCAGCGGTCGGTTGCAGGACTGGCAACCAAAACGCCTTCGTACTGGTAAGTGGAGCAGAAAGTAACTTCGACGTCTGGAGTTCACGGGGGCGTGGGAGCTGCTTGTAACTTTGTGGAAAGCAGGCCTATAGTTCTCACAATGCACTAGACAACCTTGATTTGGGCAATCCATCGGAGGGTCTGATGGCTAGCGATTCTTCAGTTCCAAAGCATTGTTTTACCCAGAGTTTGCAGGGGACTAGTGCGTCTGAGGGTGCTTCAGGCTTCCACACGGTCCCTCTGTCTGGGGTAACCGAGAGATAGCCTAGGAACAGTCTCAGTCAGGAAATTCCAGGAGCATTGCCACAAGTGTAGAGTAGCCGTCTTTTGATTTGTGCAAGTCCTTTTGTCGTAGACACGGGTCTCTTCTTTGGTCCTCTTTGATAAAGTTTGTTCTGGACTGAGGTTCTGGTGTCAGGGGTTTTCCTTAAATCCTGCATTTAGGGCAGTGTGGGAGCAAGCAGCAAATGGGCTGCTAGTCCCCGAGGCTAATCCTCCCTTGAAGTGATCACAACTGAGGTGTGGGTCACCTTTTCTTCCCTGAACGCTCCATTCTGCCACTCCTAAAGATGTCAGAAATCACATTTTAGTGTACAGACAAGGCTGTCCACCCTGGAGGAGAGAACTAGCCTTCTGGGTGTGTACACCCTCCTTGACTAATTTCTTACCTGTTCAGGCCCAAATGTGCCTGGTGCAGGGCTGTTTCCTCCTCTGGGAGTCTGTCCTGATGCATATCAGGAGTAAAGCATCCTATGAAGTTCACAGCCTTGATGTGCCACTTCACTAGCCTACTTGGGAGGAAAGAGGTGGGACTTTCTTCCAGCTGAAGCCTCTGTTCCCGACTCCTGGGAGTGATCACACCGTCTGGCAGGAGGGCAGCAAACGCAGAAAACTCTGGCTTGCCGGCCAGAGAACAGTAAAGCTGGGGCAACCACATTGGCAACTCTAAGGTAGCCACCTGGGTGCATGCCCCACGTGCGCGACACAAGTTGTGTGTCAGGGGTGAGAAGGCATGTTTGATACTGAACATGACATATTTAGTCAGTCCCATAATGTAGCTGCCAACCTCTGGTTTGCCAGAGTGACAACGAATGTTATCCTATGGACTGTATCACATATAGTGTCCTTTAATGTTAAGGGGCACTATGTTGTCTTATAAGCTTGCACTTATATGCCAACACCCTTGATATATTGCACCCTGGGCTTTATGAGACCTTCCTTAGAGGTGACTGGCATATAAATAGGACAGTACACTGACTGCTACACATGTTCAGGGCAAAGTAGAGTTCGAGTAGTTTGCACTGCTCCTCCAGCTTGCAACAGATTGTACTGCCATTAGTTTCTTTGGGTTTCTCAGCGAGGCACTAAGTGCTGCTGCAAGCCCTGGAGACCCCTTTACCACCCATGCCCTAGGTACCACCGGTACCATATACTAGGGATTTATCAGGGGCAGGGGTGTGGAATTCCCCTATAGCCCGACTCCCAGGACATATTGTATGGGGTCAAAGACAAGTTTTCATGTTTATTTTGTCCTTGGGAAAAGAAGGCCCAACCCCCAGCAGCACAATCCCTGTTGCTGCCTGTTTACAGCACCATGTTATGGATCAGGGAAAGACATGGTCTGCAGTTAAGGTAATATTTGTGTCCATATGTTAATGCTGTTTGAACTTGTATTTATGGTTCATTAGTGCAAAGCCTTTAGTATTAGGGTGAGCGCTCTAAGGACATTTTGTAAGCTCAGACTGCACTGCTGACAGTAATCCCACAATAAAAATATTTACACATGTTTGAAAAGTTTAACAATATGAGGCTACGTATAATGCTTCCAGCATGCTCCCTGATTGGATGCAAATATTTGCATAGGCTTAAAAGCCAGATTGAGTCTTTGCTTTAAAATTAAATGTAAACAAAAAATGCAACTAGGAAAAAACAATTTGCTAATCTAATGTGAAATTTTGGATACCATTTCTTTGAAAATCTTCTACTAAAATGTGTTGATCCATGCTAGTATTTCCCCCCAAAATATTCATATTAGAAAATCAGTGCAACCAGTTTCAACAAGATTATAGGAAACATGGAAATAAACAACGATTGGCAAAGCCAATAGGTCTGATATTGGTGGTCAGCCCTTTTGTTTTGTCAATGCGTGTCTTGTTTTGAAATGGTTTTTGTAAAACTTAATTGGTGTGGGAGCTGCGAGGTCCTCACCATTGTAACAAACATTGGCAAAAACCCTGCCAGGTCCTCACCATTATAACAAGCATTGGCAAAAAGAAAAGATATTTTTGGGTTTCCAAAAGCACACATTGTCGCTGAGCTCGTCATGAACTATGGGAAAACCAAAAGGTCAGCACAGGAGGAAAATAACACTAGCATCGATGGTATTAATAAAAACAAAAGGTCTTGGTAAACTTAAAACCTAATTGGAGGCCCAATTATGTAAAAAATAAAGTCACAAAAGGGTACCCATGGTGTATGCCCTTGCATTGGTTCAGATTTACAGCTTTCTTGAATCCTCCATAACTTACAGAAGTAGGCCGGGAAATCGTACTCCTAGAAAATATTTGTGAATTATATTTTAGCATGAGCAAATATGCATGGGTAAATTTTGTGCATGCAAAAATCTGTTGAGCATTTACAGGTTCACTTCCCCTCAACCACTTTTTTCCCAACCGTGGAAGAAGTTTTATTTCTGCACTTGTCAGAAGTAAATTTCAAACTATTCCCAGTAGGTGAAAAGATGAGATGCTTTATGTATGTGTGTGAGTAGCTGTATAAGTGGCAGAGTGGCTGTGTGAGTAGCTGTATGGGAGAGGGACTGGTTGTATGAGTCCGTGTATGGATGAGTGAGTGGGTGTGGGATTGTCTGAGTGGGTGCATGAGTGGCTCTAGGGATGAGTCAGTGGTTGTTCGAGTACTTGTATGGGCCTATGAATGGGTATATGAGTGGTTGTGTGAGTGTGTGAGTGGGTGTATCAGAGGATGTATAGGTGTGCGAGTGGTCCTGTGGATGAGATCATCAATGATCTCATCAGTGATGTCACCGACCATGTCATGAGTGATGGAATATGTGGTTATAAGCAGTGCATTGCGGGGTGCAAGTTATAGTTATCTCAGGTAACTATACCTGCTGAATTTCTATGGTTTTGTGCGAATTGCATCGAAGCTTAACTAAGACTTCCCTGTAACGTTTGTTTTCTTCAGTTAAGATAGATAGATAGATAAATAAATATATATCTTTTGCAGAAAAAATATTGTAACTCAGAAAATCATGTAGACGATGTAATGGATTACATGGTTCGGACAACTTTACAAAAGCACTTTTGCAAGGGGTTAAGCGACTGCAGTTCCTCCCAGATAAGAACTCCTGAGGCATTCTGTTCGGTCTGCAACCTCAATACTGTACAAATACATGCAGTTATTGGTGCCTTCAGCTTCTAGTGCCTTTAGACCACTGCGCACAACATGAGGCTTTGAAATGGAAAGAGATTAATTAAATGTATGCTTTAAATTACTTTTTATAGTCTGAAATGAAGATGTCTCCATAAGCAACACATAGACTAAGCCATATCATGTATTAGCAGCTACCAAAGATTGTGCCACTTAATAAGCAGTTTGATAGCATTTGATTAAAATAAAGTCACAAGTTTATGGAACTTGCCATGCTGTTGAATATAAGACGCTGTGGCTTGTCACTACAGAAACATTAATTGTTCTGAAGTGGCAAAAAATAACTCAATCACCTGTCATTGGACTGTTTTTTGAGAATATCACCTGCCTAAATATATAGTGAAGTACACAAAAGTGATGGATGAAATGTGCGAGTTAATCTCAGCCACTGGTAATTACTCAAGCCACATCCCAATCCATCATTATTCTGCACAGCATTCCACCTCAGTTTGAACCCAGCTATATGTAAATCAGTTTTGACCCTAATCCAATAGGAACAGTCCAGTCTAAACTGCCAAGTCAGCCCTGAACCAACCCAAGACTGGTTTTGCTCATCGGCTAGGTACAGCTTGGTTCCAGTGACACAGTGTGCACAGGACCTACGTCTGGGTGTGCCTATCCTACTTGGGGTAACACAATAAGAAAACAGAACAGTGATTGGGCTGATGGATGAATGGATGGAATGCTTGAATTAATCTCAGCATCCCAATCTACTGTTATCCTGCACACCATGCCACCTCAGTTTGGACCCAACTATTTGCAAATCAGTCTTGACCCAGCTCCAGTGGGATCAGTCCAGGCTGAACTGCCAGTCCAGGTCTCCCTGAACCTGAACACAGGCAACCTAGGACCGGTTTTTTAACCCTTGTTATGGGCTCATCAACCAGGTAGAGCTGGGTTCCTGTGACACAGTGTGCACGGGACCCACACCTGGGCAGACCCGTTTCTTTTAGGATGACATACTATAGTGTACAAAAAGTGATGGATGGATTGCTTGAATTAATCTCAGCCATTGGTAATTACTCGGGGGTGCATCCCAAGGCATTTTTATTTTGCACATCATACCACCTCAGTTTGGACCAAACTATATGCAAATCAGTTTTGACCCTGCTCCAGTGGGAGCAGTCCAGCATGAACTGCCAAGCCGGTTCCTAACTAAAGCAGAACACATGCAACCCAGGACTAGGTTCCCCTTGGTTTTAGGGTCCAGGCCTCACTGTACCACTGGGACAAAGCTATAGGTGCCTGAAGAGCCCTAGTAAGAGCGAAAACGGTCCTGGGTTGCTTGTATTTTTGTTCCAGGAAGACCTGGTCCAGCAGTTTGGGCTGAACTTTTTCCATGAGGAGCAGGGTGAAGGCTGATATGCATATGGCTGGGTCCAAACTGAGGTGGATTGGTGGCTGAAGAACAATGAATTGGGATGCGCTCCCTAGCAAATACGAGTGGGCAAGATTAATTCAAGTATCACATCCATCACCTGGTTGTTATTTAATTTGATGCCCAAGTGCGACGATATGTTCAGACGTGGGTACCGGGCGCACTGTGATGCTGGAGCCAAGCTAGCCCTGGCTGAAGAGCCCTAATAGGGGCAAAAAGGGTCATGGGTTGCTGTGTTTCAGTTCAGGGAAGACCTGGCCTGGCAGTTCGTGATGGCCTGTTCCCACAAGGAGCAAGGTTAAGACTGATTTGCATATGGCTGGGTCCAAAATGAGATGACATGGTGGGTGAAAAACAATTAACTGGGATGCGGCTCGAGTGACTGCCAGTGGCTCAGATTTATTAAAGCATTCACTCCATCACCTTGTTTTTAAATATCTAGTGTGCCTAAAAGATTTGGAAGATTAGAGAGAACATAACATTTCAGTGAAAAAATGGGTGACTTGTTTACCTGCTTCTAACATTTACTTTCTTCTGAGGTTTTTCTATGTTACCCTGTAATTCTCTACCTATATTTTAGTCAGTGAGGAATGCCACATCATTCTTCCTAATGGCTACATACTTCTTTTCTTTTCCACCATTATCTATTACGAAAGAATGCAAACCTTACCTGTACATTGAGTGGCACGAATGAAACCAAGCTGTAATCCTCTATCACTTCAACCAGCTTTTGGTTTAGGCGCCGATAGTGCTGGAAGAAGGGATCAGTGGCCAGGTGATCCACTAGGTACGAGAGGTCCAACACTTCAGTGTAGAAATCAAGGTTAAAGGCTGCAAATAATCAAATGGGTAGCAAATGATGTTATAATTTTCTTAATTTCTGGTAGACAGCAGCTCCTTATAAACATGGGTCATACCATAGATGGGCAACAATTGGGCCTTAGCCTCTCCACGTGATGCAATAGATGGACTTCTGCAAATAAATAGATAAAACCCAGAGCGCAGGCCAGGACAACTATTTCAAACACAGAGAATACAATAGGTATACATGGATGAGGATCCCTTATGACACAGGTGTTCTCTATTGCATACAATAAGTTGTCCTAATTAAAAATAAAACATGCACAGGAGATAAATATCAGGGAATATTCAGGCACAAACATTGCAAACCAGAAGGTTCAAGGTGACTGCCTCATTTAAATTATTCTGTCCAGATATTTAAGCAGGCATAGTCCACACCTCATTTGCAATCTAGTCTTTCTCCTCCAAATTGCTACTCCAATTGCTCTGTCCATTCTTCCCAGTTGCTCTCGTCTAATGGGCATTCCCATCTCTCCCAGTTGTTCTTCTTTCCTTCAGCTCCCATCCTTCTTTTCTCTTATCACTTCTCCCTCCCAATAGTCCCCATTACTTAGGTACCTCCTTTTCTCTACAACATCTCATTAACCTCCAGTTATCTACCAATCCCACAAGTGGTTAATTTCTAGGATACCTTACCCAACTTCCCAAACTGTTCGATGAGGTCCATCTTTGACAGGACGTTGACATGAGGCAGTTCCACATGCAGCATAGTGGACAGCGAGGTGCAGAGAACAGAGATGAACTTGGCTGGGTCTGTGCAATAATGGGAATCCACCAAATGCACTGCTGACAACTACAAGAGGAAAAAGAAAATGCTAATAATACAAACAATCAACGACTAAAGCCAAGAAATGATACATAAAATTCAAGAAAAATCTACAACCAGGAAGCAAGGAGAGAAAAACCAAAAATGAGAAAATCATAGCTAGGAAACAAAGAGTGATTGGCATGAAATAATCTTTAAGGGAAGATCCAATTTTGCACTGAAAAGTATGGACACCAGATTTAACCACCACGATGGCGCAGATCTGCAGACAACCTACTAATGGTAGACTGTTTCTAATATAAGCAGCAGTTCCTCCATTCAGGGCAAAAATACCTACAGTGGCCATTGTAAAATCATTCTGCATTATGGAGTGAGTGCTGCAGTAAAAGGTCATTGAAGCTGGCATGATCCTGCCGAGACAGCATGTACCGGTGTTCTGATCAGTCGAAAGAGCCAGGACAGTTGTATTTGTAGAGAAACTAAGAACGTAGTTGCAGGGGTTAGAGCTGGGACTCAATGCAACATTAACATCATCAGATTCAATTACTGCTTCAGATTAGGGTGATTCCCAATGTGGAAATTCAGCCAGATCACAGTTGCCCTCCGGTCCCCTGCCTACTACCACAGGAAAAGGGACTTCAGTACCATACCCTATGACGCAGACACACTGAAACCAACTGTAAAACTAGCATCAGAGGAGAGCTTTTCCGGACATAAAAAATATTTCCATTGGACTCCAGGTTTCCTCCTGTTTTTTATGTAACATGCAGGAGAAAGTTCAGATGTGTCTACTAAACAGGTCAAGCGGGACACTTAATGTAAAGATTCATTGACTTTTCGGGACTACTGTAATGTGCTAGCAGAGGCAGAGGAGTCAGTCACCTAATTGGAAAGAGTTGTAAATGTCATAACCACAGCGCACAATGATACTATAATATCATCCATGAGAATATGGAAGAGCATGAAAGATTATTACTTTCCACAGGAAAGTAAATAATCCCCTACAGGACTGGTAAATTGAAGATAATTCTGCAAATCAAGCCAGATGTTAATGTGCTGGATTGCTCATGTACTCTGAATGACACAGATTCAAAGTAATGTGGACAAAGTCCTATGGGAAGCTCTGCACTTAAGAGAGTGTATCCCACTGCGGACATGTTTTGCAATGGAATGTTGTGCCCATCATCTGATGCTGTTTTTGGCAAGGAAGAGGGGGTCGGGGTTGGATTGCATAATAATACTAACAGTACCAACAATCACATCATCAATTGCTTATCTAAAAATATTTGCCACCCCCAGCCCCCCTTGCCTATCGACATAAGCCCAGGATTCAGGTGGTACATCTTTCAGGGGTCAAAATAATTTGCATAAGGATAGTCACTCGGAGCCTATAGCATAAGGTTCCAATTCATATTGGATAGTCAGCTCAGTGCCCCTTGGAGTGCATTTTGATCCTGACATCAGTGGATATAACTCAGTCTTGAAATTATCATTGAAGGGGAAGATGTTGACCAAAGCAATTGGCATGTCACTTGCTCAATGATATCTGGTGAACTTGAATTGGGCAATGTACAGGTAACTTCCAGACCCATTTTAATGGAAGGTTTCCACTTTTGGCTTCAGACCAGATGCTTCATGGGATAAAAAGATTCAACCGATGAAAAGAAGATTCTCTTTGCCTTATATGACAGGATTAATATTCTGAAATGGAAGTTCAATCTTAGACAACTTTAGCCTCTGTGGGGCCAAGATGAGATTTAGAGGGGCCCGGACGGGACAGTCTGACACAACTTTGACACCAATCTAAGTGATGGAGTATTATTGATGTCATCTATTCACAATACTTTTGTGTCAATTTTGAAGCTATTAATTAAATTAGTGAATGATACTGATCACAATGCAGATATTACCGTATTACTCCTACACAGCTTACCAGATTTAAAAACAAAAGGTGATAAAGGTATCAAAGGTAATAATGCAACAGCCAGTACCAAAATAATAGAAAATGAGGGACCAATGTTACAATTAGAGCAACTGGTTGAGGGACCATCAAAATGCTTGATAATGAAAAAGACCCTGAAAGATTCACTGAGAGTGGTGAACGAGGACATGACAACCTATGAGGTGATCGAAGCAGAGACTCAAAAGCCTAAAACAAAATTACAAAAAAATTAAAGTTTAACAATAATTCAGCCCCAATTAACAACACAGCAGAATGTAAAGGCATCGGTTAATTTAAACCAGGTTGCCCTACTATTGAAAATACGTTTTCCCAAAATAAAATAAAAAAGAAATCTTCAGGATGGAAAAAGCTCAAGAAAATAGGGAAGCAAAGAATCGCCAAGAAGAGAAACAAGATGCAAATGTTTAACATTACTGGCAATACAATAATGAAGATGAACATGAACAAAATCGCAAAGCGAAGTTTATTGGGAATCAGATTAATGCAAATACTCAAAACAAAGCTGAAAAAATCTAAATGCAATATCATTGCAGGAACTTGCCCAAGTAAACGGATTAAAATAAATCCTGTGAATACTTCAGAAGTAAACTGAACGATCTTTCCTGGATTTGCTCAATTAGATCCTGAATAATGGTTCTAATCATAAATATAATCCTATCAGTAACGATCTAGATATAATTTATGAGTCTGAACAGGATTGCCTATTAGGCAAGAGGAATCCACTGCGAAGGTAATAAATTGGCAAAATATCCTCAGAGGTTCCAACTGCTGGATATACTTGCTGACTCAAAAGAAGATTTCTATTTCTATTTTCTATTTAGGGGGTTTTGTAAAGCGCTTGGTGACGCACAACGGCGTGTCCCCGCGCTGAGGAGCAACTCTTACTGGAACCTATAGAAGCGGCATACCTTACTGAGCGAATAGTGCAGTTTTAAGTTTGGCTCTAAAAATTGATTCTGATGGCTCTAATCTCAATGCCATGGGTAGTTTGTTCCATCTTGAGGCTGCAAGGTACCTGAAAGATCTTCCGCCCATTCGAGCTCTAGACACCTTGGGAACGACCAGGAGTCCAGAGCCAGAGGATCTCAACGAGCGGGACGGCTCGTAAGTGGTCAGAAGTCCCTGCAGAGGAAGAGGAGATCTCCCATTGATGATCCGATGGCACGTACATAGAGCTTTAAATTCTACCCTGCTTCTGACCGGGAGCCAATGCAGAGATCGGAGGGCCGCGGCAGATGAGGCTCTTCTGGGTAGTTTAAGCACTAAGCGGGCAGCGGCATTCTGTAGGACCTGTAGGCGGTTGAGGTTCTTCTCCAAGGTCCCTAAATAGAGAAGATTGCCATAGTCCATCTTTGATGTGACTAGTGCATGCACCAAGGTTTGTCGGGCTCTCACAGGTAAAAACTTCAAAGTCTTCCTGAGACTTTTAAGGGTCCCAAAACATGATCCGACCACCTGATTGATCTGGGGGCCAAAGGTGAGGTCAGTGTCAAACCAGATGCCCAGATTCTTTGCTTTCTGGCACGGAGAGGGTGTTGGACCTAGGCAGGTGGCCACCATGCCGACGTCCACGCTGATTGGCAGCCCCCCACGACCAGCACCTCGGTCTTGCCTCCGTTGAGCTTGAGGCAGTTGGCGGACATCCAGGCAGCTAGATCTTGCATGCAAGCTCTGAAGATGTCCGCCGAGAGACATCACTCTAAAATTCTTCAATTTTTAGCGCGGTTCCAAGACTTTTTAAAATATCACCAGATGTATTGCTTTCGTACCCTTCCCCGAGGTGGTGAGTAAATATCAAATTGGCCCAACGTAGTGGTCAAATTCTACTCAAGGATCGTGGCAGATGACGTTTTATGGTTATTGGACGAAATAAAAATTCTAGGCTTTGAAATAGAAGAGTTGAGGGAAAACGATCTAGTGATCATTCTAAATAATGAAACCGAATATCCATAGAATGGCCAGGCACCTTGGGGAATAATGAACATGCAAGGCCTAAAGACCAGCACCAGGCAATACAGGAGAGAACTGTTATTACCATAACCGACTCAGAGCAGCGGATTCAAGCAGAGATTAAAAACCCCTGTAGTCCGCTGGGGTGCGATGGTGGGTTCAAACATGCATGTGTCAGTGTCGGGTCTCTACATCTATCGCCCACCTGGCCCCGCTTCTAAATTCATCGAGGCCCTCCTCGAGTCAACAACCTCCTTAATAACCAAAAATTCTAATTTCACTATTCTGGGAGATCTGAACCTTCATTTCGACCAGTTAAACGACCCTACTATCAAAACGCTCCTTGCAGACTTCTCCGCACTGCAACTCAACTCTTTCATTTCCACTCCAACCCACCTAGCTGGCCATATTCTGGATCCTGTTTTCTCTAATCTAGACAAACTTACCTCTGAGCCTCCCCTACCAATGGATGGACAGATCACTCCCTTATTAAACTCGCCATTCCGGTCACCAAAAGCCGAGGTAACACGGCTCCTACCCGTCGATTAAAAAGACCATGGCACAAACTATCCCATGACGATCTGCACACGACCCTAGGGGACTATCACCTGGACGCCCACTCTGATATTAACGCCAGCTACAGTGCGTTCCATGAGTGGATCACGGGCGGACTAGACAGCCTCATTCCGATTAAATGGACAAAAGGTCGCAATACCCCATCCAACCCTTGGTACAACGATATCCTCAAAAACCTACGCAAAGAATGCAAAAAGGCGGAACGCCTCTGGCGCAGGGACTACAACAAAGAAGAGAAATCGAAATATCTAACGCTACAGAAAAAGTACCACAAAGCCATCCGCGCGGCGAGATCCGCCTTCTACGCCGATAAGATCGAATCCAGCCCCACCCCCTCCAAAGAAATCTTCAAACTTGTACAAGAACTGCAGAACAGCAAAGCCCCCCTCCCCACTATCTCTTCCGAGCAGCAGTGTGAAGACCTTGCCAAGTTCTTCGTTGATAAAGTACGGAAAATTTATACCTCCTTCCCTCAACCCGACCCCAACACCATCAGCAACTCCTCCTCTTCTCCCAACTATTCTATCATGTCACATATCCCAGACATTACGGATGACATCCTCTCCAGGCTATGCAAAAAGGTCAAATCTGGTTCCCCCGCAGACCCTATGCGCCCGGCTCAATTCTTAGAGTCACTCAACTTCTTTCTTCCTACTCTCACCGCCATTCTGAACCTCTCCTTCACTTCTGCATGTGTTCCTTCCGCCTGGAAGGAAGCGTGGGTTTCGCCTATCATCAAGAAACCCACCCTAGATCCAACCAAACCGGAGAACTTTCGTCCTATCTCTTTGCTCCCATGGCTATCTAAACTCGCCGAAGCGCATGTCAACACCACTCTATCCCAGCACATGGTTGATAATGACATCCTCGATCCATCACAAAACGGGTTTAGACCAGGCCACAGCACTGAGTCTGCTCTGTTAGCCACCACAGAGCACCTCCGAGTGATCTTAGATGCAGGTCAAAGTGCCGCGCTGATCCTTCTAGACCTCAGCGCGGCCTTTGACACGGTATCCCATGCCATCCTTCTCAACCGTCTGGAGACCTTCGGAGTGGCTGGTCACGCCTTGGACTGGTTCAGATCCTTTCTCGTAAACAGGTCCTTTCGAGTTTCTGCCCCCCCCTTCCTATCCAAACCTCACCCCATCGCACAGGGAGTTCCGCAGGGCTCCGCACTGAGCCCTTCCCTTTTTAACCTCTACGTCCAGCCTCTGGCAGCTGTAGCCAAAGAGTGGGGATTAACGCTGGTATCTTACGCCGATGATACACAGCTGGCCATCGCTCTCTCTGAAAGTCCCTCCATTCTATCCTCTAATTTCAAAAACGGACTCGCTGCAGTCGCCCGATGGATGACAACAAACTGTCTACAACTTAACGGCGGAAAGACAGAGGTACTCCTCCTGGGCAAAAACACCAGCCTCTGGAATAACCATTGGTGGCCATCCTCCCTGGGAACCATCCCCCCCCCCAAATCCCTAGTGAAAAATCTAGGTGTGTGGATGGATGACTCACTCAACTTTCGGGCCCACACCAAGAAAGTTGCCGGCACCTGTATTGGCCTGCTGAGAAGCCTCAGCCACATACTAGGTTTTTTTGATGCAAAAACCCGTCAACTAATCATCCAAGCCACCATCCTCTCGCGTCTAGACTATGCCAATGTGGTACTTCTTGGTGCCAACAAATGCGAGATAGCACGTCTCCAACGTGTGCAGAACTCTGCAGCCAGAACTCTGGTCGGCCTACCCCGTAGATGCTCAGCCAGAGCGACCATCAAAAAACTTCACTGGCTACCCGTCGACTCCAGAATCAAATTCAAGACCCTCATTCTATCCTTCAAAATTCTCAAACTCAACAACCCCCCTCTGCTTCGACCTCTCCTCAATCCCTATGCCCCAACTCGGAACCTAAGATCTTCCAACCAAACTCTCTTATGCGTCCCTCGCATAAAACTCAGCCGTATGGGCGGACGCTCCTTTAGGTACCTCGGAGCCAAGATGTGGAACGATTTGCCACAACACATCCGCTCAATAGACAATCTACCGGCATTCCGGAAAGCGGTGAAAACACTTCTATTTCCCTGCCAATAACCTCCCCTTTGTCCTGTCCCCCCCCCCCTCTGACCAGGTTCTGGGTTCCTAGCGCCGGGACGCCTCATTGCTGGGGCAGCTGTCGCGCTTTACCAAAACCATAGCATAGCATAGCATGTGGTTTCTCTGTACGCAGATGACGCTCAGGTGTATTTACAACAGCGGGTGTATTCGGTCCTAATATTAGGGACAGCCCGTCTGAATTTGGGGACTTATATGGCCTTTGGGCGAACCGTCTAAAGTTGAAACTGCTCATGTTGGGTGCCCTCATGAACTGTGCCACTGAGGGAGCTCCCGGGCTGGATCTGCAGTGGGAGACCAATAAAGTTTGGTACCCCGGAATTCTAGTGAAGAGGGATCCTGAATTGTTCCATAGGTTAAATATGGGCAGGGTGTTGGTGGATCTACGAACATCGGGGAGTTTCTGTA
This sequence comes from Lissotriton vulgaris, assembly GCF_964263255.1. Classification (NCBI taxonomy): domain Eukaryota; kingdom Metazoa; phylum Chordata; class Amphibia; order Caudata; family Salamandridae; genus Lissotriton; species Lissotriton vulgaris. Next base: position 273,242,538 of record NC_141700.1, read on the forward strand.
ACACTTTCCAGCTATCCCTGATTGGTTAACATAGCCTTGGTCAAGATGATCAAGTTGCCGTACTGTTTGTATATTTTCCAGGGCACTGTACGATGCACACAAGCAGACATTTAAGGAGCTAGACAGGGTCATACTAGAATTACTCCAGGCCATGGGGAGGAAGCAGGTTGGGCTTGCTACACTCAAACGGACCTAGAGCAGGGGGCGGGTTCAAATCGAATGGAAGTGCCGTGTATGGTGCTTTATTTTCTGGCCGCCCAATTGCAGCATGCAGTCACTGGCAGGAATAGGGGCAATTGGAAGAAGCGGTTGTTGGAAGAACACATGGGGCATCCTCACTGCCGGAACTCTTAATGCTAGCAACTGGCGTCCCTAGTTACATGCCGTGTGTGATGGAGCAGGTCTGCCAAATTTGGAAGCGAGTGGTCTGGAGGGTGCTGAAACGAGCTCAATTTGTGCTGGATTTCTGCATCTGGACTCTAAGGCCCTTTGTGCATATTGCACAGCAGATGGCAGTAGAGCACTGGAGGGTGGGAGGATGCGAGGCGTGCAGGATTTATACCCCAATGGCAGGTTTATCACTTTGACAGACGCCATGGCCACCTTTACCTTAGGGACGGATCATTTTATACAGTTTACTAAAATAGCAGCCAGGGTAGGGGTATCTGGCCCATGTTTCCTGAGGTACCTCAAGTTCCCCAGACTCTGATGGCATTACTTAATCTGATGGGTGCAAGGTGGATGGTTTCACAGGTGCATAGGACACTGCAGGAGAATGCTCGTTCACCCACACTGGCGATCCAGAGTAGGTGGCACGAGGTGTTGGGAGAGCATCTAACAGTCTCAGGCGGTAAATGAGAGGGTGATGGGTAACATTACTAATGCCCGTTCTTGCTCATCCTATATAATTTTATGCACCTGGTGTACATGGCCCCTAAACTGCTACACACTTTTTATCCTGGGAGTTCGTCCTCATCCTCTTCCTGCTGCTTCACGGCTGACACAGATTTTCTGCACATGGTGTGGGGGTGAGTTGTGGTTGCGGACTACTGACGGGCATTGGTGACTAAGCTGGAAAAAGCATCAGTATGGACGACTGACCTGAATATTACACTGTGTCTACTGGGAATGGTTCAGACTCGTAAGAAAAAGTGGCCTAGCAGGCAGCTCATACTATTGGGATAAGTGACAGAAAAAAATCAGGATTGCCATTAGGTGGCCATCACCAGGCCAGTCACTATTGGCGAATTGATTATGGTATATTGCAGGGTAAGACATGGAGGGACAATAAACTGGCTGATGATAAGCAGGCATGGGCAGCAATGCTTACAGAGTTGCTTGAGCCACAAGATACGAGGCCCCACTGAAAGAAGGAAGAGCGGGGGGGGTGATTGTGGACTTGCTTAAGACGGAGTCTACAATGTGTTAGAGGCAGGGGCACGAGGTCCTGGAGGTCTTAGATGACATTGTATACGTATACTCCCTGTTCAGAACTGTTGAAGTATTTGAAAGTATATGTCATGTCACTATTTCTGCCAAATTATGGCTGGGGGCTGGAGGAAGAGGGATGTTCTGCTTGTTTTACTTGTACCACAATATGATATTACATTAGTCAGTCAATTGTTTTCGTGAATGTTAAATGGAAATAAAAATGTATATTAACCCCTTCCATGCTCATGACGAGCTCAGCTCGTCATGAGGCACAGTTGAGCTGTGCTGATGACGAGCTGAGCTCTCTCATGAATATAGCCTAAGTACAATTTCCAGCAAAGGGGAAAAATAACCACAGCAGCGATGTGGTTAACAAAAATCCCAGTAGCCACTCGGTTAACTGAGCATGATTGGAATTGGATTGCAGCTGTGATTGACTCACATACTGAAATGATAAAAACATATAAAGCCAGATGATAAGACACATTATTGGATAGGAATATCCCAGAGCATTGTTGGACTTCTCCTGCTCACCCACTTGTGTAACTCTTGGAAGTGGTATGCTCTGCATCCTCTTGTCTTTTTGTCTCCTTCAACACTTATGATGATGCTGAAATGTGTCATGTTCTCTTTTGTCTACCAAAAGGCTTTACAAGTAACTTGGGAAATCGAAAATATAGTGATTCAGGACTACTAGGTGTATAATTTAAAAGCCGTTAAGAGCAAATTTGGCAGATCTGAAGGTGGTTTAATTGTTCTTGTCGGAGGAAATATAAATCTCAAAAGGAGGAGTATACTGAAGGAATATAGTTGTTTGTTAACCGTTGAACTTTCGGGTTAACCGGACCAAGGAATAACTGCATTGCAAGATAACAATAAAAACAAAATAGTGACAGTTAACACGTTCTTACCAACGCATGATATTCATTCAAAATTATTAATGAATCTTATACTGCTATTGGAAGAAATAACTTTGAAATATCAGCAGCCAAACCCTCCTCATCGGGGATTTAAATACTAAAATCCCGTCTCGGGGATTTTTAACGATGTTCAGCAGGCTCTGAAAAAAAGCCTTGGGCGTGGGTTTGGGAAAGAACGGGGCCCCCTGTATAAATTATAAAAAATGCCTATCTACAGGGAGAATTACAATTTGAAAAGAGAAGCCTAAGGGGAGGCGGTGGGCCTTAGCTAGTATGGGCGGAGAAACCAAAGGTAGAAAGAATTATGTGAACATACACTCAGTGACATTCAAAGATTGGATGTTCAATCATTTACTTGTAGAAAACATTCGTAAATGTTTTATAGAAGCATTTTTATGTATATGTTAAAAATACATTTCTTTGTATCAATAGATAATTATTTACAAAAAAGAGACAATTGTGTATATACATGACAATTCTGACAAAGTAATGCAGTCAATGTTGTGATTACTCTCAACAATACAAAATATAAACTGAGTTGACCTAAGTGTAGTACGTATTGAAATTTTTCTGATGTCTTAAACATATGGCAAATATAAACATTTCATTGAACTGGCGGTCTAATATACACACACTAGGCGCGTTTCGGCTTTGCCTTCCTCAGGGATCCGTCTCAGTTAATTCTTTGTAGTTTATTATACTGTTGGAAATGAGGTAATTTATAAAGATAGAGATGTAGATTCTTAATGGAATGCGTGGAATGGATTTTGTTTATTAAAAGGTTTGGAGAACTGGCAGAATGCTCCTAGTAGGAGTGGCCCGCTTGTGAAAATAGTATGGCTAGTTCAGAATTGGTCCGCTTCAGATGTAATAAACATGTTTCGAGAGTTTGCACAGCTATTCATTTCTGATAATGGGAGGGGCTCTTAATTGCCTTCTCCAAAGTCGATACAACAGTCCCTCGATGAACGAGGGACTGTTGTATCTGGTTATTGAAGGTCCCGGTAACCGTACATACTAAAGTAGCACAAAATGTATAAAGCCTAGACCAAAAGTCAAGGAAGTTGAAGAACATATATGTAATTTTAAAAGATCACAAGCCCACGGACCAGCCAGCCTTTTGGCCAATATACTTAAACTCAATTTAAACTTGGGGTCCCAGGCTTGTACCCCCATTTTTACAGAGGTGATTAATGTCAGGAAAAGTCCAGCATCTTGGAAAGGCAGTATTAGGATCCCAATTTTAAGAAGGTTTAAGAGAACTGCCAAGGAACTACCGTATGATTACATTATTGGGCATGCCAGGTAAGAACCTTCTAGGATCTCTAGAAGATAGGGTCGAGATAGAGTACACCCTCCCAAAAATGCAGCTTGGCCTTAGGAAAGGCTACTCAGCTACTGATGGTTGTATCGTTTTAAAACTATTAGTTTAAGAGTTTGCCTTTAAAACGAAACTTCTGATTTATGTCTTGTGTATAGACCTGAAACTGCATTAGACAACATTAATCTGTCTCACCTCTGGAAGAAAATGGCCAGTTGGGGGCTCTCTCCCAGCTTATTGAAGCTGCTCATTTAACTATACGAGGACTCAAGGACACAATCTGGGTTGTGTAGCAGCTGGGCATTGTCTAATAAAATTATTACCCCTAACGGGCTCAGTTGGGAATGTATTCTGGTGCCAAACTTGCTCTCAATATGTATAGCAGGCACCAGAGGCATACCTGCATCCTTGCCATTGGGCAGAGCCGTGAGGGGAACGGCGGTAGCGCAAGACGCCGGGAGGCACTCCGGACGGACCGGACCACACTCCCCAGCAGCCTCTGGGGCGGCAGCGCGCCCGTGACGCGCCAAGAGCGCCCGGAGGCACCAGTAAAAAGCTGACCCCCCGGGAGCCCAGGGGGGAACACCAGAGGCATACCTGCATCCTTGCCATCGGGCAGAGCCGTGAGGGGAACGGCGGCAGCGCAAGACGCCGGGAGGCACTCCGGACGGACCGGACCACACTCCCCAGCACTCCGGAGGCGCCAGTAAAAGGCTGACACCCCCTCTCGCCCCGCGAGTCGCGCGGGGCGACCGGGAGAGGCCCGGGACAAGGGCGGGGCCGTCTGTGGCCGTCAGGGGCCAGAACAGGCCAGGCAGGGCCACCCCCTTTGGTTCGACCTGTGAGTACCCGTAGGTGAATATCTGCGGAAACAACTTTGTTCCTTTCGTTTTAAAAAACTATTATATTTGAGACCCTTGATCAACCCCCCAAAATGTCAGTTCAAACTAATTTACCGGATAACTATTTGCTGAAAGTAGTTTCCAGAATCAATAGTGACAGAAGGAAATCACTGGGGAAAAGTACTGTTCCAGACCCCCCACTGACCCCATCTGCGGATCTTATTAATGCAGATATCATCGTCAATGAGACAGACACAGCAGTGGAGTATGGTAATATCAGTGACAATGTTGATTTAACTACGGCTTCAGAGAATTTGACAAGGGTGGAAGATGACCCATGTGATAACACCGGGGGTACACCTCAGCAGTCCGTTAGGGCTACTAAATTTATGCGAGCCTGTAGGAAAACGGCACCCAAGCGGGGTAATCACTCTACTAGAAAGAATAAAAGAAGACGTCATACATAGGGAGAGCGCCGAGGAAATAGGGTCATTAGCAAACGACAATTTTGTTTCCATTAAGCCCGACCAAATTGACCTGTTACTGAGTACTATCTATAGCAAATTTAATACGGTGGTAGAGCCCTTGTTTCTAAAATTGATGACCTGCGGGCAGAAGTAGTAAGACTAAGGGCCGTGGTGGATCAGCATGCTGGTAACTTGGAAAAATCTATATTAGATAGCAAAATACCAGCGTGCTCAACCTCTGTCTCTACAAAGGATAGGGTGCAGTCGCAATCACGACCCATAAATAGTGCCCCTCCCACTAACACCAGGAAACAACTACCTAAAGAGACACCTGCACCAACACTTACAATGGCCCAGGAGGCAGGCAGACCTTCAAAGCAGTTAATTGCTGGGTCAACAAGCATAATGTCGGGTACTTTACAGAACGATAATAGACCTATATCAGCTCCTAAGACAGCCCCGGTACCAGCTGTCTTAGCTTTACTTGCTGCCCCAGGGGGGAACCAATGGGGTACCCATACGGATATGCAGGCGTCCAGTAGACCTCCCACCTGAATGTGTACCCTACGTTGTGGTCTTAACTAATGTCCCGATCTTACCCCAGGCCCCTAATACTCAGGAGTCAGCGGAATCTTTGAAGAATAAAACAATTTCCTGGCTAAACCGCCATTGTGGTTACCCAGTGGGCTACTCTGATCAAATTGTCTCTATTAGAAGAGTCAATTGGATCGGTAACACCAAAAAGACATGTGGGGGTGATTGTGTGATCATTAATTTTAAGCACCCGCAACATGTTGCGACTGTTTTGCTTAGAGCAGCCTCAATCACGCAGTCAGAGACAGAGGTAGCTGCCAGACCACTGGGCTATTTTTACAACCATCTTAGCAGGCTGCCTTCTGTTAATTGTAGGGAGGTGGTAACGAGCAACTTTACTTACCCATCTTTTGTAAATAGACCAGTGTTGCCTAACTTCTGTCCTGGTTTTCAAGATGGTACATTTACCCCGCCGATGCATATGGTGAATCCTGTGTCAGGCGGGAATAATTTTATAACACATACCCCCAACCCATTTACAACCTATGGTAATACCTCTCTGCCTGTTAGTGGGATGGTCTATCAAGTCCCAATTCAGAACAGGTACCAGTCATTGAGTTTTTTAGATCAAAATGATTGACATGAGATTGACCCTTCCCGGGGTGACGCAAAAAGTAATAATCATGGAGAAGTAATTATGTTTGTAAATGAATTGGACGATAATGTGAATATAGATTGTATGCCGACAGGGGGAGAAGTCTCAAATCCAACGTATAACATAGAGCTTTTTAATATAGAGAATAACATGCCCATACTTAGTGATGAACCGCCTATTGTCAGCCATGAGAGGGATAGTGTAACTTGTTATATCGCCAGCTGGAATATTGCAGGGCTAGTGGCCAAGGAGGATCTGCTAGGATGGAAAGAATTCGTGAACTTATTTGACATTCTTTGCCTTCAGGAAACATGGTGTAAAAACTTTAATGGCATTGATGGCATTGTATCCTATGAACTCCCTGCCTTGGCCTCAAACCATGGTAGAGCTAAAGGAGGGTTGTTGGTGTTGATTTCAGTCAAATTACCTATCTCGGTGAAAAAGTATGTAAAAGTGGGGGCTCAGTCACAAATTCTATGGCTAGCACAAGAAGCGGGTAGAAATATACTTTTGATTAATTTCTACAATAACATATTTGATGGCACTAGACATGTTGCAATTAATGAATTAGATAGGGCATTGAATAATTGTGTTAAAAATTTTAACGGTGTTTTTGAATTTATTTTCGTGGGGGATTTTAATGTCTCTGTATGCCCATTATCTCAGAAGTTATGCGGTGTGTATAATCGTTTGGGGGATGCTGATGTCCATTTTCCCCATCACTCCTATGGAGAGACCCTGAATAACTTTCTGATACAATATGACATGGAAATTATGGAAAATGTCAAAAATGATGCGGGTGAAAATATACCGACTTTTAAAAGAAGGGGCGCGAACACTATTATTGATTTTATATGCATGTCTTCAACCCTTATTCCGTTATGCTCAGTGCCCAAGGTGATTGATGTTATGTTAAGTGATCATAACTGTTTAACTACTGAAGTAATAATATGGAACAATGTCTATATACGTGAACAGGGTAGTATCGTTAATATTGAACCCCATAGGCAGAATGGGTAGAGGTTGAGGTGGAAGGGAGAAAAAGCGGACATAACATCTGAGTCCATCATTTCTAGTTGTCTGATGGAAATCACGGCAATTTTAGAACAGGATGATACCTCGGCTGCCAGTATTGACCACTTTAATAGAATTAATTCAACCATCAATAAGAAGTTTACCAAAGAGGTTGGGCACAAGAATAGATATAAAAGGGGATGGTTTGATCATGCTTGCTCTACTGCCCGGAGGGATCTTAAAGAGGCTTTAGCAGTTAGACCAAGAGATAAGAGTCTGGTGATTCAACTTAGGCAGGATTATAATTTGATCCTTAAACGTAGAAAAGCTGAATTACAGCAGGAAGCGTGGGACAACCTCAGCCAAGCAGCAGAATTAAAGAACTGTACTTTGTTCTGGTCTACGGTGAATAGTCCATTCCTAAAGGATGAAAAGGTACCAGAACTCACATCAAATGTGAGTATGGAATCTTGGATCCAACACTTCTCCATTATCTTTGATTCGAGTAATAGAACTGTATCTAATGGAGAAGGCTGGCCCATCATAGCCCTAGATATCACCATAGATGAGGTTATGGTTAGCATTAGAGCCAGTAAGGGAGGGAAGGCCCAGGGACCCGATGGTGTACCCATAGACGTGTATAAGACCGCACCGGAGATTTGGGTCCCATTGTTGGCCAAAATCTTCAATGCAGCTATTTGCTTTAAAATACCGTCTACTTGGGAGGAGTCAATAATCGTCCCCATTTACAAGAAAGGTGACCGGGGCGATGCCAAAAATTATCGACCAATATCCTTACTGGACTCATCTGTCAAAATTATGAGCCGGGTCCTTTTATTAAGACAAGAGGAATGGGCAGAAACCAATGAGATCTTAACTAACTGCCAGTTTGGATTCAGAAAAGGACGTGGCACCATTGAGCAGTGTCTGAATCTAGAGCTCTTGGTAGGGAAATATACCCAGGCCAAAAAAGGGTCGCTTTATTTATGTTTTGCTGACCTAAGCAGCGCTTTTGATATGGTAGACCACGCTATATTATGGGCCAAACTATTAGAAATGGGGGCTCCTGAAGGTATAATATATTTCCTAGCCCGCCTTTACGAAAAGCTTAGTACCAGTGTTCGATATGGACCTAATGGGGTGTGTACGACCAAGTTCAGGATCGGGAGGGGAATTAGACAGGGGTGTGTTTTAGCACCCCTGCTTTTTACCCTCTTTATAAATTAGGTAGATTCTGTCCTGCAGACAGTCACGGCAGATGCCCCTAGAGTTAACAATCTTAACATACCCGTATTACTCTATGCGGATGACGCCGTGTTAGTGTCCAGGACTCCCCTGGGTCTTCAACGCCTGATGGACTGCTTTGTGCAGTTCATCAAAAACAGGAAACTGGTGATCAATAAATCCAAAACATATGTGATGGAGTGTGGGCCTGGAAGAGCTAAAATGAAAAGTAAATCCCATTATTTTATCGATGGTGAATCGGTCGAAAAAGTAGAAAATTTCTGCTACTTGGGAATTACTTTTTCTAACAATGGTAGCTGGGGTACTGAACACAGAGTTGTTAAAACAAAGATGATTAGGAGTGCTAATGGGGTCTTTGTATTTGCCAAGAAGCTGGGGAGTAGACGTATTAAAGACATGTTAAAAATGTATCAATCTAGATGTCTCTCTGCAGCCCTTTATGGGGCTGGTGTATGGGGTGTGTCACCAGCGGGGAGCCTTCAGGTGGAGGAGAATTTTTTCCTGAAAAGGCTCCTGTGTTTACCCAAGTCTACCGCCAACACCCTGATTCATAAGGAAACAGGGATTCAAACCCAAAGTGATATGATCAAGTTAAGACCCTTATTATTGTGGCGCTCTATTTGGCTCAGCGATGGCACCTCATTGAACGGAGCTATTATTGAGGATTGCCTTTCTTTAGATCAGCATTTAAAGATCCCTTGGATTAAATACATTATTGAATGCTCCCAAAAGATTTTTGGGCTTAATGATCCATACAGTGCCTCGGATATCTCTAAACTAAATATGAAAATAACTTTTTTGAATTATTGCAACGAAAGGCATTTTCTGGAGGATTCTAAACTATCCACATGTATACTGTACAATCGCATGAATTACTTTATTGGATTTCATCCGTATTTGTCACAGGTAACCAGAGTTTCGCATCAGTTTGTACTAACCAGAATGAGGATGGGAATAGTACATCATCTTGTTGCGTGCCCTAATATTAAAATGTGCCCTAATGGACCCTGTGCATGTGATAACAAAACGGAACAGAGCACGAAGCACTTTTTATTATCATGCGAATTGTATAGTGAACTACGGAAATTCTTCCTAAAGCCGATATTGAAAAGATTTGGAGTGAGAACAATCACAGACTCTATGAAACTGCTTTTTAATTTGCACCATCCGGACATTTGCTTTTTTACTGCTACATTTTTGCTTAAAGCAATTAGCGCCAGGAAAAGTATGTGTTTTTAATTATTTTAAATATTTATTCCATCCCCCTCTGGATAATATATGTATTATGTGTTTTCTTTTAATGAAATGTTTAATGAAATGTTTGTATCTGCAACTGTATGTGCTTTTATGGACATGTTTTTTAATGTTCCGAATAAAGCTTTATGAATTGAATTGTATAGCAGGCGTTCCATGCATCTTATCTCTGGCTGATTTTTTTCCCTCAAATTTGGGAAAATTAAATAGTTCTGTGTATATTCAATGCAGACAATACTATTCTTATTGATAAGAGGGTTAGAGAGGCAAATACATTTGAGAAATATTGTTTTTAAGAGATCTTAAAATAAATGTCTCAAAAACAAAAAATATATCTCCCCCCCCCCCCAAAAAAGAGACCTATAAATTGGAAGTGGTGAATCTACTCTTCTATGGTAGTGGAATATTGGACGTGAAAGCCTCAAAATGTCTTCACACAGTGGAGACCAATATTTAGGAGAGTACCACGTGTACTACTAACAGTGCATTAAGACTCAAGTTAGGACTCACAAACATCATGGTCAGATATGTTTACCGACTGACTGATTATTGACTTACTCTCGTAAATTCAGACGTGGGATCCTTGAGATATATTCTAAACATTTATCTCCAATCCAGACAAATGGTGACTGGATAAATTAATGTGTCTACTAAACAAAGCTTTATTTCGGGAAAATATGTGGATCCTCATGACATGCCGTAAAAGGCAGACGAAAGAGTTAACCAAAACAGCTGCCGTCAAAAAGCTCAGGATGACTGTATGGCAGGGAAATACCTTGTATGTATGTCTTTTACAGACTTTAGAGGAGATCTTCAGCCTTATTTGAAATATAGTAACACAAGAAGGCTTGAATGGTGGATGATGAAACTAAGATATGTGCATTTACTGGGTCTTATGCGCTGGAATAAAAATAAGGGAGAAAAGACAAATACCCCAAGGGAAATGCCAACTTGTCTTTTTTGCAAGTCAAGTCCAGAATTGCTTTTACACATAATTGTATTTTGCACAGCTTTCTGAGTAAAAAGTTTTTTTTTGCTTCCTTGAAATAGAGAGAAGAATACGCTGTGTCTTGGAACTGCGTTTATATAATGAAATGTGAGAACATAAAAGTACGTATTAAGCATAGGAAATGATTAGATATAATTATGAAGAGAAGTGCTTAATTACTGGTTAAAAAACACCTTATTAGGCTGTTTTGCACATTTCCGTAGCAAACACTGGTAATCTTTGTGATTGTCTATGGATTTATCTAGGGAATAATGGTATTTTGATCACTTGTTGTACTTTATGGACTCCTCCAGCAGGTTTTGAGCATATAACAATTTTATTATCTGAAGGAGCGGTAGGAAAGCAAGGGGAAAACAGTGTGCTACTTGCTTGTTGTCCTTTTAACTGTAGAGAATTTTAATATGTAGGTCATGTATGTTTATGTTTAACAAATGCCATGATTTTAAAACTTGTTTTGCTGAGAAGGGATATTATCAAATAAATGTATTTTGACTTTTTGAACTATGCAGTCAATAAATGTATACTATCACTAAGCACCATTGTGTGTGCACCAGAGAATAATTAAAACAGAGTGTCTGAGAGGTGGTTTACTAAAGTAATTACCCATTGTCTGCAATGAATCATGTGTGTCATTTAGAATATTCAGAAATCGAGTTAACAGCACATGAGTCAAAAGAACCTGTAAATGTGTATCAAAAGAAATACTGTCGCCATGTTGTTCTTGAGATAGGTGTATGGTATTAGAAGTATTTGAAACCAAGAAAATGAACTGACTTACAGAAACTTCATATTAATCAAATTATGCACAATGAACCAAAGATAATCTGTGAAAAGGCTGATCTGCATTCTGTTGCTGAATAAAGATGGGACCTACACAGATGCTTTGCACCTTGTTTTGTTTTACTCATTGGAGGGCATTATTGCAGTTTCTCCAGAAGATGCTAAGTGCACTCATGACCAATGCACATGGTGGAAGGGCTGGGATACTCAACAAATGGTGTGCGATTAACAAGGTGTCCCTTTTAAATGTCTCCTCTTTAAGATCATATGCTCCTTCCTTATTCACCAGCAGAAAATGCCAATAAACCACCCAATCAACAAAGCCTGAACAACGCACCCGAAAGCTCCACTTGGCCAGTTGTGCAAAGATGTTTCTCACAGAACTCTGGTGAGTGTAAAGTTCCACTTGCCCCGGGCAGTCAAACAGAAAGTAATGCCCCTTCAATGCAATCAGCTTTTCTTGCAGCCAGTCCAAGTTAGCCTCTAAGAATTCCATGCAATAGATCAGCCCACCATTTGGTCCAAGCTTCAAACTGTCCATCACATCAGCAAGGGTCACCAGCTCAGAGATATCAATGGCGCACTTATATGGAGTCCCATCATTGGCTGGATCCAGGTTCACCACAGCAACCTTGCGCCCCACCTTTGTCAGGAACTCCTGCATCGCCAGGCAGTAGGTGGTCTTCCCAGACCCAGGTGGCCCAATCACTACCTGGCCGAAGGTTGTAGTAAACAACTTTTGCGACATCACAGCTGCTATGCTTCATCACTTGCAGCAAATCCTGAAAAAGAGAAATGATGTTATAAGACTTCACTTAACTTTTTGCTGGAATGGACACATATCTAATTGTGGATGGCCTGTTAGGGTGTGGTCTTAGTCCACAGAATAATGTTTCAATTCAAGTGGCTGCATTTAATGCAATTAGGGGTGATGGCATCAGTACACCTCCCTAAAGTGGAGGGTCTCTGTGTCTAGAAACAGAAGGGTGTTGGACAGCGGAGGAAGAGCAGTGTTATGGTCTCAGTTTTTCGAAAGGAAAATAAACAAGGAACAAGACACTCCTATATATCCCTAATGGACCGGTTTCATTTTATTATTCTCTACAGCACCATATCCCACAGAGTAGAGAATAACCAGCTGGTAAGAACTAGGGGTCAGTTTAGGTCCTGATCATCGACTGGTGACCAATAGGCAAAAGAAGAAAGGGCCGAAACATGTTCCTCAACACTTTAGAAAGGCAAGAGGTTTCTTTTTCAAAACCCTTACCCCTCCTTCCATCTGTATAATCTTGTGTGAGTGGGATAATAAGGGGCATTTTTCTCACCTACTACAATTTTAAACCAATGAGATCTCACAAACATATCTGCTAAAAAACAAGAAACAGATGAGAAAGGACTAACACATATTAAAAATACACCTAAAATAGTAACAAATATCTGTTGCAGTTGAGGAGAGACCCAATGATTTAGAATGCTACCTATTGTGGAAGAGGTGTCTGCGTACTTGGAAAATCAGCCCAGAATTTACTTTCCAAAAGTGAAGGCAACCTGAGCACTGAAATAAATTTCCCAGTGAGAGTGAGTGGCACAGTATCATTTGTGCGTTGTACGTAGGAGGGATGATGTACTGTGTTGCCAATAACAATATCTCTTGCGCCCACAGAGTGTTACTGAACTTAAAAGTGTCTCTAAAATATTGCCAGACCTCATGGTCTAGTTACTTAGATTGTTTACTAAGTCCATGAGCCGGATACATTATTATACTATTTTTTTATCCGTTATTTTGTAGAAAGGACAAACGTGCCTCTGAAAGTTTTCTCTAGATGTTTTAATGGTTAAAAAGCTTAAAATTCCAACATAATGCCACAGGTAGATCCAGATTCCATCATTAAACCGGCAAACACATGTTTTGTAGACCAGTCTGCTTCATCAGCGCCATTTTTTGTAGATTAGCAGTCATTTACTTTTTCAGCCCAAGAGCATATTAGTTTACCCAAATCCACTGGTTCAATATATGTCGCAATGGTCTAGGAATGCTGATTTGCTGCTGCCAACCACGAAGAATTCTTCCCATTGGATTGACCGCAATGTTTGTTCAGTAAGACCTAATGTTCAAGGATTGGTTTTTTTTTGTAGATACTCTATTGTGAATTAGTGAATTGTGCATTTAAGATGGAATTTGAGTCTTTTAAACTTGGAATTACCAGTAAAACATCTACAGAAGTGTTTCAAATGTGATATTGTCAGTTCTACAATAACTGTTCAAAAATGATAATGATTAAATTAACTTTGATTTCGTACGGACATAATCTCTAATTATCTCCAATACTAGAGTTATTGCCATTTTGCAAATAAAACTAAGGGTATAAATGGTAAAGGAAGTTGTTTATTGGGCAGGCACCTAATCTATGTTACCATTCTCATAATTTATATTCCCAAGCGTAATAATTTCTATACAACTGTCAATTTCCTCAGTCACTGTCTGTTCCTCTCTCAGATCCCATTACCCAGTTTATGCGTCCCCTTCCTATCGCTATCCCTTTTTTCTTCGTCCCTTTTGATCTATCTCTGTCCCTCCCTGTGGATGTGTCCATCGTGCTTGGGGTCTCTTTGTCACTGTCCTCTTTTCCCCAGTCCCTCTATGTCAATCTCTACTTTCCCATCTACAGCCCACTGTCCAAGTCACTGCCTCTGGCCCTTTCCCTATTTTTGTCTTTGTCCTTTTCTCTCTCTTCAAGCTATATCCTTGACCCTATCTCATCCCTCATTCTGTCTTTACCGCTGTTCCTCCAACTGTCTCTATCCCTCTCACTTCTTCCTTCCGTATCGTCTTTACCCATGTCTCTCTTCTGGATACATCACTCTCTCTGCTCCCCTTTGTTCCTTAGTTTATTATTCCCTCTCTCTTTCCCTACCCCCATCCTTATAACACGTTCTGCCCCTGTAACTCATAACTCTCGCTGTCCCTCCCTCATTCTATCTATGTCCCTATTTTCCCTCTCTCCTTGTCCTTCCCTACCTGTCCCCTATCCCACCCTCTGTTCTCCATACTTCCCTTTGTCGTTATATCCTTTTGAGCAGTATTTCCGTTCTTAAATACACAAGTACATTACACCAGAGCACAGTTGCAATACAGAGAGAATAGAGGGACTTCAAAGAAAGTACCATTGAGTGAGAAAATGATCCTGGTATTAATAGATGCCTGCTTGAGGGTAGGCAGGGTGACAAGACAAGCCCCAATGGTTGTAGCCAGTGAGGAGCAAAATATGAGAAAGCCAGAAGTTGAAGATGGGATTCCAATATAACTCTGCAGCCTACTTGTGGGCAAAGAAGTAGATTAAGAAAGAGTGATGTTAATTAAATCATTGAAGAAAATGCATGGGGTACTTTTTCTGAAAGTTAAGAGAATGATTTTGCAGAATAATGTAGGGTGCTAGAAGCCGGTTCCTCCTTTATGGTAGACTAGTCTAGCAACTCAAAGCACATACGGCAGTTTCCCACTGCTCCTGTTCCCACAAACTTGGTGGCAACCACAAACCTGAGGATGGTAGGGGTGAATTTTGGTACTCTAACTCCAATTTACCCCTTAACCTTGTGCTATAATCTGGTACATAACTGGAAATGTAATCAACAAGATATGGGAAGTGTGTGTAAGTGTGTGGGGGGATGACGTGAGTGCATTTAAAACGGTTGTTGAGGAGTGAAAACCATAGCTTGACCCAGCTTGGCTTCTTTCCCAGGACACGAACCATAAACAATCAACCTATTTCGGGAACCAGTGAGGATTAACACAACTCCTAAGTGATTACCCTCTGGGAATGGGATGAAAATATAACAAAAGTGTATTTCAAAGCTTAGGATGTGCTTTCCTTTCATATTTGTTAGAATGCAAGTGTCATGGAAAATGTTTAGGGTACTAATAGCTTTTTCTCACATGAGGTACAACTACACGCATGCATGCAAACATTATGAGTCCATACATTCACCACAGCAAAAGGGACTAACTCAGTACCCCAGGTGAAGTTACACCTCAGTTATATTTACTCTGCATCATACCAAAGTAAAAACATGGGAAAGAGGAGTCCACGTAGACGAGTATGGATTTCCGCAGACTGAAAGGAAAATAGTTGTGAAGTACATGTATTTGGGGTGACCAGAACTGAACTGGACAAGACGCAAATAAGTGGACAACAGCAAAGCAAGTAAATATCTAAAAGAACTCTTCTGGCATGGAACTATATAGTAACAGCAAAGGAAGAGTGGGCAAGCAGTAGACATATTTTGTAGCCTATCGCATATTGCAGAAAAAATGGCAGCAACAAGTCCATGAGGATGCAAGAAGACATAAATGGTACACGAGGCCATGCTTTTTTTAAAAGAAGGGGTGTCACACTGACAGCAGGGTAGTCTTCATTCTTTTAATGTTCTGTGCTTGCCTCATAAAAATAATAAAGTACTTGATTTAAAGAAATCAATTTTTGAGCATGGATATCTAGAATATACATTTCAGAATACCCATTAGTCTTTCCTAACATTTTTGTGACTAGGGAGGATATACCTTATCTAAAGAGTTAATGATGATTTACAGAGAGCTCTACCCCATTCAGGTCAGTATGTGCTACAATTAAGTATTTAAGCGATAGCGGTTGGACACAAATTTGAGTGTTACTCTATAGTTGCAACAATAAACAATGCAGAGCACTTTGAAAGACATGCTTGTAAAAGTTGAACGAAAATTAACAGGAGCAACTTAGAGTCCAGTTGGCAAGAGGAATTAATTTTACACCTAGATTCTCACTGAGAAGGCTTTGAGCAGTATCCAAAAACCATCTTATTGTAGGTTTTGCATAATTTGGGGAAAGAAGACACAAGAAAACCATTTTTTTCAGGGAATATTATTTGTTGATGGCATACTAGCTCATTTAACAGACTCCAGGAGTGTGATCTTGCTGTGGTAAGTTCTCAAAGAGGGGAAAGCTGCACACAAAACAAGCATTGGCAAAGCCAATAGGTCTTGACTATGCCAGATCTATTGGCATTGCCAATGCGTTTTAGCCATGTTGTAATGTAATGCATGTGGTCTTGTAAAGCGCACTGCTGCCCTGAGGCGTCGTGGCGCTGTAGACTGCTGGGGAACACGTCCTGGCTTTCCCTGTGAGATGTTCCCTCCTGGGTATCTCCAAGGTGAAACCAGGCATCCCCGGCGAATGTGGGGGGCCGTTGTAGAGATGAGGCAAGCTAATGCCCAGAGTTGCCGAGTGTGATCCCTGGTTAGAGTAGGCACCGAGGCGAGAATTATCGAGTCCGCTGACCCTGGTCCACTACCCTGCCGCGTCGGGAATTGAACCCTGGTCCCGGGCCGTTCTCTGCTTCCGGGTCTACCGCCTCTAACCAGTGAGCCACACCACTCCACTGTTGTACACCACCAGCATGGCTAAAAGTTAGTGGTGTGGATGACAATGGTGAATCGTGGAGTGGAGTAGAGTAATAAAGAATGGAGTGAAGTAGAGTGTCAGAGTGGGGTGGTGTAGAGTGGAGTGGCGTTGAGTGTTTTAAAGTGGCATGAAGCGGCATAGAGTAGCATGTAGTGGACTAGTGGTGTAGAGGGGGAGTGGTGTGGAGAGGAGTAAAGTGGCGTAGATTGGAGTGACACAGTAGCGGAGAGTGAAGCTGATTGGGGTAGAGTGGAGTTGAATAGCATAGAGTGGAGTAGCAAAGTGTGGATGGCATAGAGTGGAGTGGCAGAGTGTCGTAGAGCAGTGGTTCTTAACCTGTGGTAAGGTAACCACTGGGGGGCAGCGACTACTCAGAAAATGTAATTATATTAACAGATTAAAGAAGGAATTGTAAAGGAATTTGAAACGAGGTTAAAAATAAAAATATTATCCTCAGATTGATTTGTGGGAGCGGTGCAACAGCAGCAAACAGAATATATTATGGATGATGAGTGGCCTCATTTGAATTAAGATAAGCTCTAATGTTCCAAGTAAAATTAAAATTTAGATTTTTTTTTAACCTTATTTGAAAATTAAATATTTCATCATTTGTGTAAATGTTTGATGAATGCTTGTTTCTGTATTTTTTATGTATTGTTTTGTGTTTCAAATCATCGAAAATGATTAGGTAGGGTCATCGTCATTGAATAATGAGTCACTGGTGGTCCCGGATTTCAATAATGAGTCATTGGGGGTACCCAGGTGCCAGTAATGATTATGTAGGGGTTCAGAGAAGTCAAAAGGTTAAGAACCACTGTCGTAGAGTGCATTAGCGTAGAATAGGCTGTCATAGAGTGGAGTAGTATATCACAGACTGGCGTGGCATAGAGTTAAGTAATGTGTCGTAGAGTTTAAAAATAGTGTTGTGGAGTAGAGTGGGGTGGAGTTGAGTTGAGTATTGTGGAGTAAAGACTTGTTGGAGTAGATCAGAGTGGAATACAGTGGTTTGACATAGAGTGGCCTAGAGTAGAGTAGCGGTGTTTGATTTGCTCAAACGCTCAGTCCATCATCACCTTTGGTATCGCTTTGTTCGCCCTAAGTTGGTAGGGTATGCCCAGACGTGGGTCCCTTGCTCACTTTGCCACTGGATTCAAGCTCGTCTAGCTGATGACGGCTGATTAGCCAGAAACCGGTCCCAGGATGCTTGTTTCCGGTCCAGGGAAGACATGGCTTGGCAGTTTGGGCTGGACTGTTCCAATGAGGAACACGGTCAGACTGATTTGCATATAGCCATGTCTGAACTGGGGTGGCGGAGTGAGTTAAAGAATGAAGATGGATTAAACCCAGATCAGTTGACAGGGGGTGAGTGTTTGATTTGCTCAAATGCTCTGTCTATCCTCCCCTTTGGTATCACAGTCCAATGCTCAGGCAGGCCTCAGCCAACTGCATTAACCAATCATGGTGTTCTCTCACCAGCGTGAGAAAGCACCAGGATTAGAGGGATCGGCCTCTCTCGCTGCTCCCAACGACACCGGAGCTTTGCACTTGCTCTAACTCAACTGTCTTAAGACAGCTGGGTTAGAGCTTTCAAAGTGTGCACATGTGATAGCCAGCCAAAAGGACATTTGCACTTTGAAAAGTGCTCAAGGTAGTCCACCCTCTTCCCTGCTGTCACTGCGCAAGCCCCGCCCCATCCTGACCCTCGGTTCGGGACAGGGGAATGAAAAATAAATGGTAATAAATTAACTTTATTATAATTTTATTTTTCATCTAGTAAGGGCTTTTGGGGCCATTTTATTAGCGGGCGACGCCCATGAGTGTCATAGAATGGAGTATGCATGGTGTGTTGGAGCACTGCTGAAACAAACAACACATTTTGAATGGAAATTCCCTTCACATGTGCACAGACGTACAGTTTTACTGATAAAGCTATAAAGCACACAAAAGATAATGTATGGAAATCCATCTCACTTTGCAGTTACAGAAAGTAACGTAAACTCCAAGCTCTTTGGGAAGACAGAGCCTAAGATTTTACTTCGGTCTTTGAATGTGCAGCAATTGTGAAAACATAAAAACAAAATGTAAAGGACTTTTTATTGGTCATTTACTTTTAAACTGCAGCATGGTATTTTACTTCAGCATCCATGACTGCCCTACTACCAGAACCTATGGCATGGGTGGCAGAGATAAACATAATCAGTCAAGTGGAAAGCTAGGCGACTGGAAATCTTTTCACAGGGATGCACTATGTTAACTGCTGTGAACTAGCAAATGAGAGAAACAACTGAAAAGATATGTACTTTCCTGGGCTGCTCCATGGAAAAAGAAACAAGCATTGGCATAGCCAATAGGTCTCGCCTTTGGGACCTTGTAAGTGTTTAGTTATCCAGCACAATATCCTTGGTGCAACAACATCAGTTGTTGCATAGCTAAACACTTATAAGGACCCAAAGGCGAGGCTTATTGGCTTTGCCAATGCTTGTTAAAAATGGGGATGATAACCAACATTGTCAATGAGGAAGGGAAGCCACAGGAACAGGCTGCATTAAAAAACATGAGCTATAATCTTGGCCCAAACTTCAGGGTATGGGAGTCCTTTGCCTTGGAGGCATGTCATTGTGTTTCCCTTAGAAATGACAATTCAGAGGTGCCCATTTTGAGGATCAGAATTCAGACAACTTCTGAGTAGCAGACGTTGGTGAAAAAAATATTAAGTGCAAAAATCAGATGAAAAGGATTCAGAGTAAATAAATCAAATTCTGATGGAGAATTTCAAAGGATTCGTAGTCGGCTGAGCAGAAGTAAGTCACTGGCTTTGGCTCTCTGGACAACACTTCAGAGGAATAATGTCAAGAAGATTATAACCATTGGGTGCACAGCCAGTGCTGAACAGGACAATTGGGAGCAGAACACAATTGTGCGATGTGATGAAATTTGAGGCAACAGCAGCATCCAGAGTAGCAGAATTGGAAATGAAGGGTTTGGCTTCGTAATGTAAAACCGTCCACCATGGGCTGCTGGAGAGACTTTGATTTTGCCGTCGAAAATGTGCCTCGACTGAAAAGAAATTAGTCTGACTTTTCTAAAGGCAAATATGGCAATCGAGCTTACATTATACCCAATTACACACATTCAAGTTATTTAAACCATCTAATCCTTCTGAACAAAAAACACTTTCAAAATTAGGCAGGTGCAGTAGAACTAATTAGGCTCTTTGCTATGCTGCCTTTTCCTGTACTCATTTCTTTACTTTTCAGCAAATACTTTACTAAGATCTAAATATAACTCCACATGGAAGAGTCAGCAGCAGCAGCTTGGCTCAAAATAATGCTTCTAGCGATAGGTCTCAGGGTGTGTTATCGAAGTGAGGCCACTGGAAGCTGGCAAGGCGGGCAGCATGTGTGGCCGTGGGCAGGGTGTTCATCAAAACAGTGACTGTTCATCTAAACAACACTTCTTACCAAAGTTAAACCTTAACATGGGCACAGCGCTCTGATGTCGAGTTGGCGCTGTATAAACCTGCAAGCGCGGGAAGCAGGAGGGCGCGTCATAGACTCGGAAGAGGGGTGGTACGCTGAGCTATGCCGGCAGAGCACGTCAGGGAGGTATGCGCCCGGGAGTGAAGTCAGAGCAGGTCACGCCTCATCAGAGTAAATAAACCAAATTCTGATGGAGGATTTCAAAGGATTTGTAGTCGGCTGAGCGAAAGTCACAGCTATTGCTAAAAGTGTAACAGCAGCTGGTTTCAGGAGAGAGAGCCGTGCACGAGGGAATGACTAATGCAGCTGTTGTCAAGCACACTCGTGTTTGTGGCACCATCTGCCTTGCCGGAGCGAACAACAGCCAATTTGATGCGCGCCGCTGCTTGCTCCCGCAAGGTGGATGCCGCCACAAGCACGAGTGTGTGCTTGAAAACGAGCCGGGCGACGGCTAAAGGCCCTCCTATGCAGCGCGTGTGTGCTGCATAGGTAAGACCTAAAATGGATTTCCCAGAAAGCAAGCACTAGTGGAAGAATACAAGGAGCCAGAGAGCTGGCAGAGGCTATGCTCCATGGAAGAGACAAAGATGTGCTGGACAGCCTCAAACAAATTAACCTTGCAAACAGCAAGCAAATGTGAGTTACAAAACCAATGGTAAGCAATGGGAGAAATGCATTCCTAGCCATGCTTTCAGCATGCCCCAATATGTATTTGCAACCAGACAGTAATGGTACATATTTATCATCCACTTTCAATGATATTACTCTGGAAAGTGTTTCTCAAATCTTATAAATCTTGTGGGTGACACTTGTGAGGTACAACCGTTATTGGAAAACGGCACAACATCAACGTGAAATTTCAGTAAATCTGACCATATAACTAACACTATCTTCTCCTCACTAAATGATATCAAACTGAAGCCCAATACATCTGTAACAATGTGTGTTTAAATGACAAGTATGCCTAAATACCTTTCTTAAAAACGGCCCATCTCTGGGAGCCCTCAATATGGTTACAGCTATTTAAATGTATTACAGGCCCAAAGATACAAGAAAATAACCTCAATTGTATAAGCCTGCCAAGATTATGCGGCTCTATACCACTTCTATTAGATTAGCTTTCTCTTTCCATCAATGTATTTTCTGAATTTTGAAATTATACACTCTAGGAACACACTGAGCAATTATCTTACACACTTACTCTGCTCCCTTAACCTGAGAATGTTAGTTCATTTGTTGTTAAACTGACTGTTGACATTTAATGAGCCATCTTAAGCACAGGTTTTCAAGATTATAGAAGTATGGATTTTGGAAAAATGGAAGCTTCTTTAATCTTTTAGAAAAGTGGTGCAAGCAATTGAACATATACATTGATGACGATCTAGATTGTGTACACCAACCACACAATAAGCTCCAGTTAAAACGAATTTAATACTATTTGAAACAAGATTGCCAAATCCAATTCCAATTCCAGTTGACTAAATTGTTTCAAATGCCTGTAAATATAGTAAAGTGCTCGGACCTCCTCTAACTGTTGAATTATTTGGGCTAGTATATTAAATAGATACATAGTGGTCTAAGTAGACCACGGGTACACACAGTTAGGGGAAACTCTGCAATGGGCCACATCCATAAAAGTCAGTGCAAAGAAGAGAAAAAAAGCGTGGCATTCGCGATCTACCAGTACACTGTGCTGTTGTACAAAACATTGGTCCCTATTCTCTGCTATAAATCTAAAGTTTCTCTTCTCTTGACATAGTTAACAAGTGTTTGTGCCACAGCCAGCCAGGACGTTCAGACTGAATTTAAAAATGACCAATCACTACTCTCTAACAGGCACCACAGCCTGGGCTATGCCTGAACATGCTACTTAGGAATTAGCTGCAGAACATAGAGCTTGGAGAGACTATGGACTCTTGCTTGCTCATTGATGCTAACCCCCTGCGTTGTTTGCCCTACAGAACAGGCACTTAATTACATTACGGGTGCAGTTGCCAGTTTGGGACTTTAACCTATCTGCTATCAGTTTTGATAGTTTAGTTTAGTTTAGTTTAAAGGAGCTTGTAAAGCGCCTGGTGACGCCTCCCGGCGTGTCCCCGCGCTGTGGAGAGAGTGAGTTTTGTGGAGAAAGAGAACCTATCACGGATTAAAGAGGCAAGTTTTCAATTTCTTCCTAAAAGAGGTCTCATTCACCTCTAACCTGGTGTCCATGGGCAGGAGGTTCCAGTGCTTCGCTGCCACTGTGCGGAAGGATCTGCCTCCCATTCTGGCCTTTTTAGGACGGGCAATTCTGAGCAGACCTGTACCTTTTGATCTAAGGGTTCTGTTGAGTTCATATGGCGAAGCCAGATCCGACATATAGGCAGGTGCCTTGTTATGGAGGATCTTGTGACACCATAGCAGAGCTTTGAAAATGATCCTCTTCTTGATAGGCAACCAATGGAGAGTTGCCAGAGAGGGTCGTGAAGGGGCTCTGCGGGGCAGTCTTAATACTAGGCGTGCTGCCGAATTTTGTAGGACCTGTAATTTCTTTATATTTTTCTCTGAAGTGCCTAAGAGTAAAACATTCCCGTAATCAATCCGGGAAGTTATTAGTGCCTGCGTCATAGTCCGTCTGGAGTTGAGAGGCAGCAAGTCAAGGGTACGGTTGAGAGTCTTCATCACTCCGAAGCACTTGCCTACAGTTCTCTTTATATGGCTATCAAAAGATAGCTTATTATCAACCCAGACTCCTAAATTCTTCGCCTCCCGGCTGGGAGGGGGCAAAGGACCCAAACAGGTGGGCCACCATTCTTTAGTCCAATTGGTCTCATTACCTCCAATGATGATGACCTCTGTTTTGGTTCCGTTCAGTTTTAAACAGTGCTCTGTCATCCAAGAGGCCAGCCTGCTCATACAGTTGTTAAAGTTAGCGGCTTCCGTGGATGAGGCTTGCGTCAAAGATATTAAAAGTTGCGTATCGTCGGCGTAAGAGACAAGCTCCACGCCGAACGATTGCACCACCTCTGCCAGGGGGGCCATGTATAGATTAAACAGGGTGGGACTCAGGGCCGAGCCCTGAGGCACCCCCTGTTCAAGCCGTACACTGTCTGAGAGGGAAGTCCCTCTTTGGACTTGGAAGCTCCTATCGATCAGAAAGGCTTTCAGCCATCCCAGTGCCCTGTTGGTTACTCCGGCTTTGTTTAGACACTGTAGCAAGATGGAGTGTGCTACAGTGTCAAACGCGGCACTGAGGTCGAGCATGATGAGGGCCATGGTCTTGCCCTCGTCTGCTCCCTCTCGTAGGGTTTCAGTGGCCCTGAGGAGAGCCGTTTCCGTTGAGAAGTTGGATCTGAAGCCCGACTGGGATTTATGGAAAACATTGTGTTCTTCAAGATGTTCCATGAGTTGGATGTTGGCAATTTTCTCGGCTAGCTTAGCTAAGTATGGTAGCAGGGAAATTGGCCGGAGGTTGTCCATAATGTCTTGGCTGACATTCGGCTTTTTCTTGATCGGTAGTACAACTGCCTGTTTCCAGTCCGCCGGCAGGCAAGCTGTGGAGAATGAGATCTGAAGTAGATGTCTATAATGAGGTTCTAGAGCAGGGAAGGCTTCAGCTAAAATTTTCGGAGGCGCCGGGTCTCGGGGAGAGCCCGATTTGATTTTATTACACAATTTAGACAGGACTTCATACGGGGGAACTTCAAAAGAATTGAGGCACTTTAGAGTCTTAATAAGACTGTCATTTTCTGTGAAGTCAGAAGCCGACTCTACATGATTGGCGAAGCTTGTATATATTTTGTTGATTTTACCTGAGAAGTACTGTGCAACTTCATTACATGATTCCACAGAATCATTTTGAGTGGAGGAGTTAGTATCCACTACAGATATTTCTTTGTAAATCTGAAATAATTCCTTTGAGGAATTGCCTGCTTCCATGATACGGGAATGATAGTGCTCTGCCTTAGCCAGACGTACAGATTTGTAATACACTCTTTGAGAGTTTTTATACTTCATTTTAGTTTCTGCACAGAAATTCTGGCGCCAAGCTCTCTCAAGTTTTTTGCAGGTTGTTTTCATGGTCTGCAGTTCTTGGCTAAACCAGGGAGCAGCTTTTTTTAGTCTCCTGGCATTGGTCATGATACGACTGGGGGCAGTAATATCGAGGGCCTTGATTACGATATTATTTAGGTTGTTGCTAGCTGCTTCACAGTCTTCCCCTTTAGGAGGGCCCTCCTCCTGGGTAATTTTAATAAAAGATTCTATAGAAAAGCTCTTCCATTTTCTGCGTTTATACCGCAGAGATTGGTGTTGGAAATGCTCAGTTCTGTCCAATTGAATCGTGATCGGGATAATGTAGTGATCCGACCAAGGTATGGGTATAGGCTCTAAGGTGTGAACTCCCTGCCAGTTACCAAAGATAGGATCCAGTAGGTGACCTAATTGATGAGACGGTTCCTTGTTTTTCATTTCAAGTTGAACCGAAAGAAGCTCCGTTTGAATCTCAGAGGCATCATTGTCTAGTGGATCTTCAAAATGAGCATTGAGATCACCTAGCACTAGAAGTCTGGACTTTCTAAGTGCTAAGTGAGTAATGGCTTCCATTAAAGTAGAAGTAAAATCATACATTCTGCCAGGTGGGCGATAAATCAGGATGCCCGATACGGAGTGGTTGGGGCCGGTATTAATTGTGAAGGATCCAGCTTCACTGTGATCGATCTGTATAGGAGCTAAGGAGCAGACTAGAGGGGCTTTCGTGGCTATGGCAATGCCTCCCCCCCTTCCGTCTTTTCTGTCCAATCTAGAGAGGGAGTAGCCGTGGGGCATGGCCTGGATAATGTCAGGGTCTGAATACTCATCTAACCAGGTCTCCGTCAAGAATAGAATGTTAAGATTTTGATCCTCGAGTAGATGAAATATTTCGAGGGCGTGCTTGCGGAGAGATCTACAATTGAGTAGAGCTGCTTTCATGGAATGACCCATGCTTGTTGTTGGAATGTGAATCATGGGTTCAAAGCTACACCCTGTACATTTACTTAACGACTGGGCGGTCATGGCATGCTTACAAGCTGCAGGCATGTCAGGTTGGAGATCAAGCAAAGCATGTCTGCCATACCTTATAGTGGTTGGTGTAGATGAACCAAGGTCTGTGGCCCCGGGCCCCGTTCGGCCGCGGACGGGCGCAGACGGGCTTGCCTTAGGCGCGCCTTTGGCGCGCAAACGGCGCGCCCGCTGCACTCGTCCGCTGCGCTTCCGGGGGAAGCACATTTTTATAGAATGAAGGGGGGCGTGGCCTAAGGGTGGTGGGCGTGGCCGCAGTGCTTCCAGTCAATGGCGTCAGCCGTGGAAAGTTTCCCCTCTCAGCGCTAAGGTCTGCTGCACTGGGGGTACACTGGGCGAGTGGCAGGTAGGATTTTAGGTTTTAAGAAACACAGTATCACACAAATTGTTAAAAGTTTTAAAACACAAAGCAGTTTTCACGAAATCTCCCGGCTTTCCGCCTCAGGAGCTCACCAGTTCTCTAGTCGCGCTAGTACATCAGCGCGCCTAAATACCGAGTAAGGGGGCGTGGCCTAAGGGTGGTGGGCGTGGCCGCAGTGCTTCCAGTCAATGGCGTCAGCCGTGGAAAGTTTCCCCTCTCAGCGCTAAGGTCTGCTGCACTGGGGGTACACTGGGCGAGTGGCAGGTAGGATTTTAGGTTTTAAGAAACACAGTATCACACAAATTGTTAAAAGTTTTAAAACACAAAGCAGTTTTCACGAAATCTCCCGGCTTTCCGCCTCAGGAGCTCACCAGTTCTCTAGTCGCGCTAGTACATCAGCGCGCCTAAATACCGAGTAAGGGGGGCGTGGCCTAAGGGTGGTGGGCGTGGCCGCAGTGCTTCCAGTCAATGGCGTCAGCCGTGGAAAGTTTCCCCTCTCAGCGCTAAGGTCTGCTGCACTGGGGGTACACTGGGCGAGTGGCAGGTAGGATTTTAGGTTTTAAGAAACACAGTATCACACATATTGTTAAAAGTTTTAAAACACAAAGCAGTTTTCACGAAATCTCCCGGCTTACCGCCTCAGGAGCTCACCAGTTTAATTAGCTGAAAGGGAGCAAACAATGATCAAGACACCCAGAGTACATTTGGTTCTCAATCTAATAATGGAAATGGTGTCTATGATAACACATTGCAGTATTTTGAAAAGTGTGGTTCGCGAGCGGATTTGTGGTGGGTCAGTAAAGTCCGAGAAATTAATAAAGATCCATCTAAATTCTGTATTTTTTATCTTGTAACATTTGCCAAAGACAAGTGTCAAATGTTTGGCTGTCTCTTCTGATAAATTGCTGCTTATTCTTTTCAGATAGGATTGGTATTTACTTTTCTTTCTCTGACTGCAGAGTGAGAGGAGTTTCTAAAGTGAATGATGTGAAAATCTTGATGGAAAAGAGGGAGTGTCAAATGAAAGGCTGTAGGGTGTTGATTTATGCAAAAACACAAAATGTAAATACCTATAAAAGTACTGTATACATTCAGCCTTTAAGAAAGTAAAAAGTAAGCAAATTTTGTTTGATTCTGAAGTGTGCTGAAAACAGAGATTTTAATCAGATCTAAACAAATCAAGACACTTTAGTTGGTGATGCTCAAATAGTACATTTTCACAGAAACCCAATTTTCACATTTGTGTAGTATATAATTTTATCAGTGAAACTTGATGTCTGTGCAAAGTGTGTGGCCGCTTCAATGCAAACTGTGCAGTCTGTAAATGGCAATGCCCTGCGCCCCCACCTCCGGCAAGATCCTTTTAGTTGCATTCAAAAATCGTCCCTACTCATGTCCATTGCAGGTAGGTAGGTCGCAAAAGTTTGTCGTTCAACAAAAGTGTGCAGTGGCTCTAAATATATTGGCGAGCCACTCACGTAGTGAGACAGCCCCCTACTCTGAGAGACTGACACACTCCATCTGACCGATGCTAGGTCACTATCAAAAGGAATGTCCTCAGCAGACATCCCAGGTCAAACAGGATTACTTTAGAAGCCATCCCAGAGTCATTGGATGATCATCAAACTACCTTAGAAGTCATTTACACGTCATCAGACATCATCAAGCTCTTGAAGTCATCAGCGAGCTGCAGAAGCTCAGCCTGATGATTTGAGGATGACTTGAAAATAAGTATCTGATGACTTTAGTAGGTGTCATTATTCGTGATGATTTAAGGATGACTTGAAAATTAGTATATGCTGACTTCAGAAGGTGTCATTATTCCTGATGATCTGAGGATGACTTGTAAATGACTCTCCGATAACTTTACAAGATGACATTGTTCCTGATGACTTTGGGGTGATTTGAAAATAAGCATCTGAATACTTCAAAGGTACTATTGTGTTTTCAATAAGATGTTTTTTCGTCTGGTGATTTTAACAGGAATTGCTTGTCTATTTAAAGAGCACGTCCACCACTTTGGTTTCAGTTTTCCAGAAAAATGCAAACTGTTGGATAATTGCACAATGAATTGCAGATAAACGTCTGACCTCCTGCAGCTGGGAGCCCCAAAACCCAAACACACCCTGAACCCCCAAATTAACCCTTGCACCCCAAAACCCAAACACACCCTGAACCACAATATTAACCCTTGCACCCCAAAACCCAAACACACCCTAAACCCTAAAATTAACCCTGGCACCCCAAAACCCAAACACACCCTGAAGCCCCAAATTAACCCTTGCACCCCAAAAGCCAAACACACCCTGAACCCCAATATTAACCCTTGCACCCCAAAACCCAAACTCACCCTAAACCCCAAAATTAACCCTGGCACCCCAAAACCCAAACACACCCGGAACCCCCAAATTAACCCTTGCACCCCAAAACCCAAACACACCCTGAACCCCCAAATTAACCCTTGCACCCCAAAACACCCTGAACCCCAAAATTAACCCTTGCACCCCAAAACCCAAACACACCCTAAACCCTAAAATTAACCCTGGCACCCCAAAACCCAAACACACCCTGAACCCCCAAATTGACCCTTACACCACAAAACCCAAACACACCCTGAACCCCAACATTAACCCTTGCACCCCAAAACCCAAACTCGCCCTAAACCCTAAAATTAACTCTGGCACCCCAAAACCCAAACACACCCTGAACCCCCAAATTAACCCTTGCATGCCAAAACCCAAACACACCCTAAAACCTAAAATTAACCCTGGCACCCCAAAACCCAAACACACCCTAAACCCTAAAATTAACCCTGGCACCCCAAAACCCAAACACACTCTGAACCCCCAAATTAACCCTTGCACCCCAAACACACCCTAAACCCTAAAATTAACCATGGCACCCCAAAACCCAAACACACCCTGAACCCCCAAATTAACCCTTGCACCCAAAAACCGAAACACACCCTAAAATTAACCCTGGCACCCCAAAACCCAGACACACCCTGAACCCCCAAATTAACCCTTGCACCCCAAAACCCAAACACACCCTAAGCCCTAAAATTAACCCTGGCACCCCAAAACCCAAACACACCCTGAACCCCCAAATTAACCCTTGTACCCCAAAACCCAAACACACCCTGATCCCCAATATAAAATTAACCCTGGCACCCCAAAACCCAAACACACCCTGAACCCCCAAATTAACCCTTGCACCCCAAACCCACCCTAAACCCTAAAATTAACCCTGGCACCCCAAAACCCAAACACACCCTGAACCCCCAAACCCTAAAATTAACCCTGGCACCCCAAAACCCAAACACACCCTGAACCCTTAAATTAACCCTTACACACCAAACACAAACACACCCTAATATTAACCCTTGTACCCTAAAACCCAAACACACCCTAGAATTAACCCTCGCACCCCAAACCCAAACATGCTCTAAACTCTTAAATTACACCTGGCCCCCCAAAACACAAACCCACCCTCAACCCTAAAATGACCATGTACGCCCTAAAATCCAAAAGCCCTACAAACCCCCAAACTGTTTATGAATGCGGAAAGCCGGGAGGCGCTGCTGTGATTGCAAATGATACTTTCTGTACCCCCAGGCTGCACTTCCTTCATAGAGTATTTCCATAAACACATAGGGGCAGATTTACAAGCCCCTTGCGCCACTTTTGCGTCACTTTTAACATGGGAAAAGTGGCGCAAGGTTCTTGTAAATCTGCCTCATAGTTTAGTGGAATCCAATTGTTAGACTCATTAAACAACTGCGGACAGACCTTCTCATGGCCCGAGGAATAGGTCTTGCAAAGGAAAACAAGCTTTGTCGTCATTGTGACTGCCGAATTCACTCCATCACAATACTACAATACATTTTTAAAAAGCACAGCTGCCTCGAACACAATACCAAAATCACCTACTGTAATCGAGTCCCTGCCGGCTGGCAGGGACTCGAACCGCAGGTCCTCAATGGAGAGCAGCTCTCTCACCTTTGCATATATCTGAAGCCGGAGGATTCCTCTTGCAAAAGCTTACGCACATCAGGGAGCGCCGGAAGTGACGTAATTGTTCTGCGGCAAGATCGAAGACCGTCGTGAGTGCAATGGAAAAGGGACCGATGGATTGGCATCGGTCTCTTTATTTTCCCAACTCCACTTCTTTAATCGATTCCAGCGTATACTCAGGTAAGTGCTGCAGTCCATCGGGGCAAGCTCCACGCTATATTTGCACGCGCCCATCCTGGGTCAGAGCCCCCATGCATAGCGCTGCCTTTCTTAAAAAAGAGCAGCATCGATCCTCCGCTCTCGGTCCCAGCTGCTCAATTTCCGTCCCAGACCAGCTTCCTCATTTTTCGGAAAGCACGAGTTTTCATTAAGGGGCCAAATTCAGACGCAGCTCCCTGCATGTGTGTGCTTCGTACGTGTTATAATGAATGCCTGTGCTGCAATGTGTGTGCAGTATGTGTGTTTGATGTTTGTCTGTATCAGCCTGCCTGCTTGTTTAATATTCACCTTTTGTGTTTGAGCATGTGTATTTTTGTGTGACGTAGTGCGTGCCTGTGTAAGTTGTGGAAAATTGCAAAAAGCCTAAAAATGTGTTTTCAGCAAGTTCTTCGCCGTAAGGAAAAATAAATCACTACCCGTGTATTGTAGGTCCCATGTTGGTTCCAAGTGCACCTGCGTGTATTCTAGATTCTCGACCAAATGGAACAGTTTTCGATCTACTGAAAAGTTGTCAATCGCTAAACGCATTTATTTATGTGAATACTGTATATTGTTGAGCATTACTTGTGTCCTTTCAACTTGTAGTGAGCTTTCCATTACTAAATGAATGTGTGCTCTATTGTTGAATCCTGGTCACGTTCCCCAAGTTGTGTAGTGTGCAGAGCAGCACATCTTCTAAAACACTGGCAGTTTTCATGGATGTGTTTCAAAGCATAAGGATAAATGCTTCAAATAACTTAGCCGTTGTAATGCTGGTTCCTTATTTTGTTTGCTATTTGTGTAATTGAAAGGGCTGGTTGCCTGTGGCGATTGAGGTTTACCCCCTATTTAGGAAACGTAGTCAGACGCATTCCAACATCTTGCAATATCTACTTTCGCAAAACTGGCTATCATTCTGGTTTCGTTCCATGTGCATGCAATGTTTTTAACTTGTTTGTATATATTATTGAGACCGGGCCAAATACGTATTCCCTGTTTGCGCTAATTTACCTTGACCGCTAAGATCTCTGTATAAATGAAGCCGGTCTTGTTACATCTGCCACTCTGGCAAAACACTTATAAGGTCCCAGAGGGGAGACCTATTGGCTATGCCAATGCTTTTGCTTTATGTATTTGTCATTGTAATGTCTTTTTGTTTCATTTATAAAGCCGTTACATATTGCACAATTAACGTACTACTAGCAAAGCTAATACCTTTAGCTTAATAAAAGGTGAAACCTATTGCATTTTTAACGCTTGTCCTTTCATGTTGGGGTGCCGGTGGGCAGAGGGTAGCAGGCATCTGACTCCCTATGCATCTGTGGGAATAGGTAACTTTTCCGTCACAAACCCCGTGTGAAAGTTCACTTATTGATAGTTCTTCTATTTCTCTCACAATGCCTCTACTTTGCTATTACTATATGCCCTGAGCAGCAAGACCTAAGCATACACTCTGGCTCTCCAAAAATAAAGTTGATTATTAGGTAATTTCCTCAATGGCCTTCAGTGCATGCCCAAACACTTCTTTGTAGTCCAACATCTAGGCATATTAGATAGAAATTGCACCAGGTCAGTGTACTTTTTGGGGTGCTTTTCTCCAATTAAATCTGTTAATCAGTTTGATATGCTTTGTATTTTACCTCTGAAACCACATACAAACTAATTCCTGATTTTTATATCTAGCAGGACATAATCATGGTTTCATTCAACGTCCTGTTTTTCACTTGCGATCATTCTGTGTGTGTTCGAAAAGATGGTGACTTCCTGCTTTTGGACAATCCCGGGGAAGTTCTTTGTAAATGGCTGGTCGAAAATCTAGATGAAGCTGGTCGGCCAATCACCGAAGAGAGAGATTTTAAAGCTATGATTCTGTTCCAATCATCTGGTAAGCACAATAAGTAAACCTTTATAATAAGTTTGCAACTGCAGGATAACGGTACAAATTACCAACCTGTTTCAGTAAAAACCTACATTTGTGATCAATTAATCCAATAATGGACAGTAAAAATGAACATGCATGTCCCCACATATGCCTTGGATTGCTCTCCAGAGACAAATGTAACATTTATGAAAAGGACTGAAACGTTTAGCTTGTGGCACTACTATAAGGCAGCCATTTTTGGATAAACTATTTTATTTAGGCAACTTTTTTCAGGAGGTTCAAGTTCAGGCTTACAATGTGTACTGTCTATTAAGGAAAACTTACTTACTTGGTTATGGATAGATTGTACATTTGTCCTTTATTATCAATACCTCTTTATTTAAATATTATGGCTAGAGCGTGAATATATATTGCAAGTGGTCAATGTGTTTTTATCTGTTTTGAAGTTTATATGTAAATATTTTTTTTTCTCTTGCTTTTTTTTTAGTGAAGAAACAGTGTCTAATGATTCAGGATATTTTTCAAGAGCTAATTGCAAGCTATTCTGCCACAACAGAGGGTCTAAAACAGGTGTTACTTCAAAGGGCACTGGAGGAAAAGCAGATGTTAATGGACTGTGGCAATCGGGGAAGCGCTGGTAGACTTAAGAGGGGGTGACGCGAACTACAAGAGGAAGAAATTGCAGAGAAAAGATGCAAGTACAAAAAAGCCAAGCAGAGTGGACTGGATTATATAAGAGTTGGTAAGAAAGCTCATGCTGAAAGCATAACTTCTCAGCCTGGTGATGCAAGTTCGCGGATGAGTTTGCAGAAACTTGAAAACCTGGCCCTTTTAGCAGGGATGGCTAGTGTCCTTCATCAAAAATCCACAACAAAAAATGACGCATCAGAACGTGAAAATGAACTTGTTTGGTGTCCCCGCTTAAATCCAAATATCAAGGACAAAAACATGCCTCCCTTTCACCACGTCATCCTAGAGCATGGGTACTCATAGTACAGCCCGCGGGCCAGGGGCGGCCCGGCAAGCCTTCCCTGGCGGCCCACGGACCTTGCAGACATCCTACCAATGTATTTTTTTTTTCTTTTAAAGATTGTCTGCTGCAGCGCGACTCTGAGAGTCTCTGCTGCTCTGTGGGGGCCAGGGTCGGGCGATTCTCACTTAGCCAGAGTGGAGCTGCAGGGGCCTAAGATGAGGTGGAATACAACAAAGCCTCATTAGCATTCAAATGGCCTTTAACGACCTGTGAAGTGCTTGGGGGCGGCTGTGTGTGTCAGGAAGCTGTCTCACCCGGGGCTGACACACAGGCAGGGTGAGGTGACAGAGGGAGGTCGAGGGACATAGACAGAGGGAGGGAGGGATGGAAAGGCAGAGGGAAAGGGAGGGAGAGGGACACAGAGAAAGGGAGACAGAGGGTGACGGAGGGAGTGAGGGTGACGGAGGGAGTGAGGGTGACGGAGGGAGTGTGTGCGAGGGAGTGTTGGCGAGGGAGTGTGGGCGGGGAGGGAGACAGAAGGAGGAAGTGAGAGAGGGAGTGAGAGAGACAGGGAGAGAGGGATCAAGGGAGGGAGAGAGGCAGCGAGAGGGAGGGAGCGAGGGATGGAGGGAGAGAGCGAGGGATGGAGAGAGCGAGGTAGCGAGGGATGGAGAGAGCGAGGTAGCGAGGGATGGAGAGAAGGAGGGAGAGAAAGAGGGAGAGAGGGAGATAGATGTGTGTATGCCGGGTGTGGTGGTGCAGTCGAAGAAGGCATCCGCTGCAGGGACCTGTGATCAACCTCATGGTCATAGGTTTTTTTGTTGATCTAGCGCCGCCCCCTCCCCCACTGACCCCATCCCCACCGGTGCAGCCCTCGGAAACAAACCACACTGTAAATTTGGCCCCAGAGAGAAAGTTTGTGAGTACCCATGTCCTAGAGCAGAGGTCTTCAAACTTTTGTTGGTTGAGCCCCCCCAGCTGAATTTTTTTAGATGTTGAGCCCGCCCACCACCTGACAGAAATTTCAAGCGCGTAATCGACACCAATAGGCCGTGGGAGGAGCTAGGATTGTTCCCACACAGGCTTGACGTGCGCACCACTTGTTTTATTTGGCAACTCGTGACCGCATGCCTTTATTTTCTTCTGACCTTGCCCCTTTTATATGTATTGTTTATTTATATATTTTGCAAGCACGCCATGCTTTTACTATATGGCCTTGCACTTTTTCCCCCCTGGAGAAGCAGACAATGGCAGCCCCATGCCTTTCTTTCCAACAACAAGAACCCCCCCCATCCCCTTCTTTCTACAATAGCCGTCGGAACCAGAAGAAGGTCCCTCCTTGGAAACCAGCAGCTGTGAGCAGTCACATTCTGAGGTAATATTTCACTTCTATTGGTAAGTAGAAATCCTCGTTGTACAAAGAGGCGTGGAGCTCTTACTACCATGGCTTCCCCTCAGTTCAAACACATCTTCAAAGAGTTTCTGAATTTTGTTTAAATCAACAAAAAGCACATGGTAACTGGGCTAAGTCGGCGCTAACACATCTGATGTACAGAGTGGGAAGAAGCGGTCTGATTTTAATGGTTTTCACACATACATATATGCATTTACAGCCCACAGATGATATAGACTCGATATTAAATGACAACCTCCCACCTACGTGCAATCCATACCATGAAAATAAAGGGACAGAATCCAGGTGAATTAGGCTCCTTAAGATGCTTCCTGAAATAGTTACACAAAGAGCCAGAAACATCTGCTTGGAACGACTTAAATGTGCATTTTTATACAGAACATGAAATGATAGCGGTCTCCTTGATTCCCTGCCTGCCACTGCTCAACACTTACCAAGGAGGCAGTTTATATACCACGATTAGGACTATAAAATCCATTCAATTCATTATATAAATTTGTTACAGAAACCGGACATCATTTATCTGCACTACTACAAATCTGTCCAAAAAGCTTGTCGGATCAGTAATAATAATAATTGCTTTGCATGAGTGCTTGCTGGGAACAATATCCCCACTTAAAACAAACACGCCCTCAAAGTATGAACTACCTTGAAACATCAGCATCCCACCCTCTCACTTAAACTCCAAGCAGGCAACTACCACACGCACTCAAACACATACACATTTCATCGCACCATATGCTGGCAGCCGAGCCTTACTTCTCTCAAATCAAAAATACCGACAAGAAGAGCTAATAGCAACAATGTATTTGTAAGGAAGCAACATTTAGAGCACACAAATATTTGACAATTATGTCCACTGCTTGGCAGATGTTCAATGCATGTTTTAAAATGTTTATTCAAGTTATTCATACTGCTTAAAGGGCCCTTTGCGGAATTGGGAGATTTTAAATATGAGCAGCACAGTTTCATGATAGTTGGATTGTTTTGTTAGGCACGGGGAGATTGTGATTTGCCCAGAATCACAGGATGTTCAGCTTCATTGCCGGGACTCGAACTCTGGAAACTTTGTCTTTCTGCGAAGAGCTAACTCTCCAAGGAAGGGGTTACTTCACGGGGCTGAAATGCTTCAGCTGCAGTGGGAGGCGAGGTGTCTCCACTGCTAAAACCGAAAGTCTGTTTGTTGGCTTTTGATTTTAGCAGAGGAGGCTCCGTGCCTCCCACTGCAGCTGAAGCTGTCAGCTCTGCGAATTAACCCCCTCCTGGGAGAGTTAACATGTCAAAAGAATGGGCACGTCCTGCCCCATCGATCTCCCCTCCCTCCCCCTTAGACATACCAGAATCCTACAAGAAGAATGGAGCGACGCCGGGAACAAAGGTCAGATTTAGGTGGAGTTCGCGCCCCCCCTGGGAAGGTGTCGCGCCTCCCCAGGGGGGCGCGCCCCACAGATTGAAGAACACTGTCCTAGAGTAATCAACACTCTTTCTGAAAATATAATGGGGCCATTCTGATGTAATCAATAGCCATCCTGAAGCTGTCATAGGATCATCCAGGAATAATCCACACTCATCCAGAAATTGTCATGGGATCATTCCAGAGTAATCCACTTTCATCCTGAAGCGGTTATTGGATCATCCTGGAATAATTGACAGTCATCCTTTAATTAGCTAGAACCCATCCTTGAGTAATTCTCACTCATCCTGAAGTTGTCAATTAGTATTCGTGGAGTTGTAAAAGGTAATCACTCCCTGCCAATAGAAGTCATCAGAACACCATCCTACTGTAGTTTTTGTGATGAGTCTAGGTTCGTCATCACATTTACATTTTTCGTCCTACAGGCATACTTCAGGATGGCTTGGGATGACTTCCCCAGATAATTGCAGGAATAGCCTGACTGTAATCATCAGATGAATCCAGAATGACTCCAGGATGATCTTCCTTTTCGACATGGGATGCCAAAGCAGGGGCTCCCGAGGGACCTCGCTGTTTGTTCACCATGTCCTGAGCCTGCATGTTTACACTGCCTTCCTCACTGTAGCGAGTCTTGCCAACTTGCTTCTGCAGCAACCATACATTTGCCCACACATTGTCATACCCTAGACTGCTTTACCAGGCTTACTCCCTCACGATCACCTCCCGGGAGCTACCAGACTGTTGCTGGGACCTTTTCGTGGCTATGTCGTAGACTTGACCCTAAATTATTATCCATTGTACGACACCAACTCATTGATAGGGCACTGCCACGCCCCTGTAACGCTGCCCTTACCTTTCTGCCGCAACCAGGTCTCCAAGCGTAATTCTATCCGAACGGCACCTTTGCAACACACGACTGTGCGGATGGGCACACAGCTCCTAGTACCGGCTCAGGGGCGGCTGGGCCACATATTCCTGCACCACAAACGATCACTTCCGGTGCATCTTAAAGGCTGGCGTTTATTTGACGTTACTTCAGGGAAGCGGGGGTGTTGTGATCTGTAGTTTTGAGCGACATGGGTGGAATTGACAAATTCGTTATTTCATCTCTCGCAGATTAGTATTTTGATGTGTGTAGATATAAGAAAGAGAACGCTTAAGATTTAACAGTTCTTGGTGGGAATTTCTTATTACATCGTCTGTGCACTGGCCTGGCAGGTTGCTGGCAGTGCATGCACCTCCCCCCCCCCCCCCCCCCCCCCCACACACACACACACCCGTGGGCTTCCAGAGCACACACACAGCCCCCCCCTCCCCCCAGTACTTCACGGGTCTTTAAAAGACCATTCCTTTGTTAAGGACGCCTTGTTGGTTTTTCACCCCTTCCGGTGCGTAATAAATACCAAGCCCTGTCAGCTGAAACCCCTGAGGAATCGGGATTTTGCTAGCAGGAATCGGGAGGCGGGAGACTAGCCTTGAAATCGGTACTCACGCCTGAATCTGGAGGGTTGGCATGTCTGATAGGGCGCGATGCCTATAAAGGAGACTGGGCCCCCAGGGGGACTTGGCGAAGCCGATGTCCCCCCTGGGGTATTTCGCGCGAGGGACGACCTCACGCGGCCTGATTGGGTGGCGGGAAAGTGGGAGGGGGTAGGTCCAAGTGCGGGGAGGGGAGGGAGGGTTTGACGTCACTCTGAGCGAGTGAGAGGAGTGGTGGTGTCGCGTTTGACCCACCCACCCACCCTGGCTTTGAAAGAAGTCAAGGGTATGGTGGTTTTTGTCCATAGTCTTGTGTTATCGTGTTATGTGTCCATAAAAAAAAAAAAAATAATAATAAATAAAATAAAATGTCCAGGATGTCACCTTAGGGCACTACAGGCAGACTCTTTTGTTGTGTTGTTGGCGTGTTTGAAGGGATAGGATAATCTAGAGCGGATTCATCCTTTCTCTAAGGGGGAGGGCTTGGGAGGGTAGGTGGGGGAAGAGATGGAAAGAAGGAAAACATACTGATGGTATGGAAAACAAGTTATGGTTATTTGGAATTAAAGCATTGGGGAAAAAGGAAATGTATTCTATGGAAAAGGTTTGGGGAAAATAAAAGCAAAGTATTGTTGGAAAAAGTTATTGTTGCGGGTCTGTCTTTGGCTGTCCTGGTAATAAAGGTGACCTTTTATGCTATATTCAGAGTTGTGTGAGAGTCCTTATTTGAGGGATTAAACATCCTGTGATTTTGGGCATACTGCTAATCTACTGGTGCCTAAAAACGAATGTGTCCATCTGAAATGTAACGGGTGCTCACGTAAAGAGCTCTGATCGTGTTCCTGCTATATTAAACTAGAAATAAAAAGGAAAATGGTACAAAAGTGATGCTTTGTTCGCCCTAAGTTGGCAGGGTATATGTCCAGACATAGGCCCCTTGCTCACTTGACCACTGCTTTCAAGCTAGCCTGGCCGATGGGGGGTGTTACCCCGAAAAGGGTCACAGGATGCTTTTTCCTGTCTAGGGAAGACCTGGCTTTGGCAATTCAGTTCGGACAGTTCCCATGAGGCAAAGGGTCAAGACTGATTTGCACATGGCTGGGTCAAAACTGAGGTGGTGAAGTGAGCTAAAGAATGATTATGGATTCACCCAAATCTGTGACTTGGGGTGAGTTCCTGAAAAGTTTCAGCACCCCGTCCATCATCTCTTTGTGTTGCTTTGGTCACCCGTTGATTGTCAGAGTATGTCTACACATAGGTCCCTTGCTCTCTTTGCCACTGAATTTAGGCTAGCCTGACTGAGGAGAGGTGTTACCCTGAATCTAGTCCCAGGATGCTTGTTTCTGGTCCAAGCAAGATGTGGCTTGGCAGTTTGGTCTTGGACTGTTCCCATGAGGCATAGGGTTGATGGCGCGGGATTACCCGTCCAATTAATCATACTCACCTGGGCCCATGAACATTCACACTTTGAACCGGTAATCCAACTTGACTTCCTGCCTATCAGAGTTTTGTTCACCATAGGACTTATACCTATACACCATGACTTACCAAATCCTTGTCACTTATAGGCTAAGTCCTAAGCACAGTGAATTTAAGGATCAAAGGAGTTAGAATAATACTTAATAATATAACATTTACTTTCATAAAAATAACCACAGACTCTGGAAAAGTTTTAAACACTTTATGCTATTTTTTGTGAGTTAGAGGCCACAGTAGTAACATTAAAGACTTTGCAAGGAAGAAAATAACTATTAAAACATAAATCTTGCAGGACTTTAAGAAAATGCCTTTAAACATTGGTACCTGAGAAGGATGAAAAGGGAAAATGTTACAAGGACATACCACATCGATTATATTTACCTAGAATGGTGCAAAGACCAACCCTGGCCTCAGGCTGGGACAAAAGAAGAGCTCCGGACTAATCAGGTGCCAACAGGAAAGGACAGGTGCAGAACAGTACAGGTAACCTCCACTAAGTGCAGTGCCAGCGTTACACCCCTCTCTCTCAGCTACTCTCGGACCTCGACTGGATAGATCAATTCTTCTGTCAAAGTGCTTGACGAACACTCTGCTCTCGATTCTCCTTCAGCATACTTTGGGTCCGTGACAGGTCTGTGACAAGTCGGACAATCTAACTGACTAAGCCTACCTTAGTTATACCATTTTCAGTGTGTGTACCACCCCCTTAATGTTGCAAATTCAATGTGTTTCCTTCATTTGATTGGGCACAAAGACGAGGAGAGGTCATCACACAATACTAAGATGAGATCATTTCAATTCGATGTAATTGATCAATGTTCCCGCTCATAATTTACTTTCTCATGAATTTTATTCCACCCAGTGTTATTTGCGTCATATCATATACAATGTATTAAATACAGTTCATATTTCTTCCTCTCCTGGGGTCATACGGTCAGGTTCCCATACACATCGTGGGTAAGATGGGACTTGGCTGCTTGTCAATGACAGCTTCAATGTTCTCGGTGTTTAAATGTGCACGCGCACGGAATTCAAGATGGAGGTTTGCAGCACCCTTCAGGCCCAAATACAAGCTAATAATAAATTCAAAGAGAGACATATTAGAATACAAAAATAAATGAATGCACTGTATACCACTTATTTCTACTATAACCCCATTACTTTATTTTAACTATGGCATTAATAGTTAAGCAGAACACACAAGTTTTAGTTCAAGCAGGAGCATGTGCATTAGTATGTGAAGCACGAAGCGTCCATCTTTGGCACTAATGCGCAGCTGCAAAGAGTTCCCACCAAAAGCAGAGATACGTCACACTAGGTAGGTGTAGCAGACGCATGCGCAGAAAGGTTCCCACGTTTTCTGGGGCCATATTAGCACACTCGGGTTACTGTTAGTAAAAACACATAGGAAAGCATCCCCTAGATACTAGAAATGTTGTGTAATGTAGTTTTAGTAATTTCGAAACATGTTGGTTAATAAATTGCATGTTATTTCGAGAGGATTGAATCTGAGCAAGTTTCTGTATGTGTGAAACCTTGCTCCATCAGGGTCAAGACTGATTTCCATATGGCTGGGTCTGAACTGGGGTGGGGAAAGAATGGAAATGGAGTCTGAAAAGTTTCAGCACTCCATCCTTCATCTCTTTATGTTACAAAAGTTTTGACATAAAAAATAACACAAGAAGTGACCAGCCATCGAAATAAAAGTAAAATGAGTTAAACAGGCAAAACTTCAGCAAAGTAACAGATTACTTCCAAAACCAAAGTAACAGATTACTTAAAAAAAAGTGGATTAGCCCTTTTATGTATCTAAACAGTCTAGGAATGCTTCCATTGTGATCAAATTGCATTTTAAATTATTTGTAGCTTTTGTAGTGCCTTGAGATTATGGGCGCTAAAAGCCTTGCAGATCTTGGCAGACTAAACAGGAATGCTTGGAGGTGTTAAGGTGTGGTTATAAAAGTTATGACAAATGTGTGCAGTGTGTGGTTGTATGTTGAAGAATAAAGATGTTTGTTGCAGAGCTCTGTGTGTGGCGTATTTCATTGGCATGCTCCTGCGATCGGGAGGACACCATAATTGGTGACGAGTAGGAGATACATGCCCCGAAGAAACTAGGCAACTCACCCTGAGACTTTGCAACAGTGCAGCAAACTGCTTGTCCATGTCACGTTCACCCAGAATCGATGCAAAGCAGTCGGAGGTTGGCTCATGTAGAGTCAAAGCCCCACTCCAGCCCATACTCGGTTATTGATGAAGATGAAGGCCCTGCAGAGAAGCACATTCAAGAAGTTTGACAGAAGCTTGCTGATAAGGCTGCCAACAGAGAGACCATGCCATGCCATAGCATAGAGCAATCATCCATACAAAGTAAACGCTGAAAGCAGTGATGTCCAGGTACGAAAACTGGAACTTACTTACCAGCGATTAAAACGCCACATGACCTTGAATAGGATGTGACGACCCACGCGCGAGGCAATTCGTGCAGCAGTTGCAAGTGGCATCCTGTACATTGATAACTGCCTGAACAGCATATGCTCCTAATAGAGCAGAAGGGAGCGCAAAATATAACTCAATCACATTCCTGAAACCACCACCACCGTTTGGCACAGCGAAAAAACAGAAAATGAATGCCAAGTGGGCTGCATGGATAGAAACGTTTGATGATTTCATAGATGCGCTGTAATAAGGAGATGATAAGAAGATCATTAACATATAAGTCAATATTTCAGCTTCGATAAGAGAAAGAAACATGAGTGGGTACAACGGCCAGCATAACCTGTAACGTGAAAGGTGGTCATATGAGTAACCGGGAGAGAGATTTTTTTACCATCTTCAAGAAATAACTTCTGCTTCATAGACATAGGTCATACACACAACTGTAAGAAGAAAGTTGTATGCTAACTTCCAGGAAGCAAGTCATATGTGTTATAGTCATAAATATATGACAAGTCAATATAACGGTCCATAATATATAAGCCAATAAACCTGGAAGAAGAGATAGTGAGAAATAAAAGGAGGTAATGAAGAAGGACTCAAATCACAAAGAAGTGCTCTTACCCACTTAATAGACTAGTTGTGTTCTTATTATAATCGGACTCAATATTTGTGACAGTCTGTAGTACAGAGTACAAATCCGTACACCTGGAAGATGAGCTGGTGATGAAGATGAGGTTGGGAGAGCACATTAGAGCACATACTCTTTTTTGCACAGTGCAGTAGTATATTTGAGATCAACTTTTGTGAAAATCTGGTGGCACAAGATGTACTAGTCTGTGTGCACACCTGGGAGGTGCTCTGGTAACAAA
Organism: Lissotriton vulgaris; assembly: GCF_964263255.1. Lineage (NCBI taxonomy): Eukaryota > Metazoa > Chordata > Amphibia > Caudata > Salamandridae > Lissotriton > Lissotriton vulgaris. The sequence goes on from NC_141700.1 coordinate 273,284,485, forward strand.
TATGAGAGAGTGGTAAAGATGAGAGTGGGATAACAAATTGCAGCAGTGATAGCATGGTTCTTATAAAGTAGATGTGTTATTTATGTCACTCGCTATAACTTTAGTGACATTAAGGTATATGAACTGATAGAAGGTGTCATGGTCCGGGGACATAAGACCCTGCAGTACAGAGACCTCTTAAGTCCTCAGCCAGAACAGTGGATACGACAGGTAGCGTGGGTAACTAAGACATTTCCACTGCAGAATAGACACATGACAGCATGGGTGGAGAAAAGCTCCTCCAAATGTAGAAGAACAAAAGTGATGAAGAGGAATCTATATAATAAAGAGTAGGTGTACTACGCATCTGGATCGGTGTCTTCTTTCATCAAAAGTAGCGGATGTCCATAATCTCACATAGAGATACATGACAAAGAAGTGTGCATATTAAATGGCTACAGAATCACCCTTTCTGGATGCTGTGAAGCAGAAGGTACAAGTTAATAAAGTACTGATGGAATGATTAAAGCTATACAGGAAAATGGCTGGGCCATTAATTTATAAAGGGGCTTACTTTGTATTCCATGCACTAGCGATGGATCACACATTTTGTCGAGCAGTGGAGCCGGGATTGATCCTCAATTGTTCAGGTTCATGCTGTGCAATTGAGCCACTAGATGTGTAACTATCTCTAACATCAAAGGTTAATGCTTTGTTTTAAATTCTTGGAGGGGGAGATTAGAGCCTGAGCAAGAGGCAATCCGCATTTTATTTTTTGTCAGCCACCCAATAGATTGGGCTAGTGCAACAAAATCAGTCCAAAAATCAATTTTTTTATTTGTGCTGTGTAAAACTGGCAAAAATATAAAATGTTGATACGTCTCACACACTCTAATCTCCCCCTCCAAGGATTAAGGACAAAGGACAAAGCAATAATCACCGATTTTCATGCTGTACAGTTCAGCCACTAGATGGGTACCTACCTCTGACATTAAAGGTTAATGCTTCCTTAGAGGGGGCGAACCAACAAATTAACAGGGAGAGCTGAGACAGGAGTGTAGCATGTCTTTTAGGGCCTGTGCATGAGCCGAGCACTGATAATGTTTGCTATGTAAATCATACCATAAACATCACACAAAATATGGCAAAGTCTCTTCAAAATTCAAAAAAGTGGATGGGGCGTGGCCTAGCGAGCCATCATGGCGGTCGTACTGTAGGTGAGCTCCGCTGAGCCTGTCCTTAAATCCTTCAAATATCCTGTTTCAACTATCTTCTCCGCTCTGGAAACGCTGAGAGGGGGTGCTGAGTGCCGCGGGTACATGGCGGCGGTGCCATTAATCATCCCGGGCCTGCTCCAGTCCGTTCTGTCGAGGTGCGTGGCTGGTGGGCCCTGAGACGAGCCTGCGACTGCGTGGAGTGGCTGGACCGGGCATGAACGAAGACTAGAGTTGGGCGCTGCCCGGCCCTTGGGTGCACACATCGAGCCTCAGCTGTGGGCCCTTATCGACGGTGAGGCAGAGGACTGTACAGGGTGGACGTGCTGCTACGGAGGGGGTGAGGTGGCCTGGTGAGTCTGCGGCGTGCCCCCACCCCGCGCCCCTATGGAGCTCTGCCTCTCTTGAGTCCTGGGTGTCTGTTGCTCGCTGGGGCTCCTGACCAGTGGATCCTGAGGGCGTGAGTGGACCCTACTCCTGCTTCACTGCCTCCCCTCCGGTAGTCAGATCGGGCCAAACGCGCGGGGCGAGAGATTGGCGGTGCTGTGTGGTGACACAAGTCAGGGAGGACTGTGCGCAATTCAGCCGGCCTATGTGCAGGGGGCAGCCTTTTTTTGACCTGTGGTTGCTGCTGTCTGTCTCTGGTAGTGGGTTCCTGCTTGTAGTGAAGTGGCGAAGGACCCAGTGCTGGTGAATTGTTGTGGAGGGGGTGAAGCGGCTTGGTGGACCAGTGGAGAGCCCTCCTCTCTCCTCTCATATCCCTACAGAGATCTGCCATTTTCAGGCCTTGAGGGATCCATCGCCTTTGCAGAGCCCTTAGCCGGCCTATCTTGGGGGTGTGTGTGGACCCATTCCATGTAGCCCTGCACCCGCCTCGGTGGTCTGATCGGGCCACGAGCGGGTGGGATGGTGACACACTTTGGGGGTGTCCGTGAGTGTAGTTACTGGCTCTTGCACGGAGGGCTCTCAGCTGTGTGCGGTGGCCTGCATTGACCTCCCCTCCCCACCCCCCCAACTGTATTGGCGTACTATTGGCGGTCATATCGAGCTGCGTGCGCATTTGAGAGAGTTTGAGTAGCGTTGGGTGCTGCACTGTTGTCCATCCGGCCTTGAGTGACGGAGCCTTCTCCGGTGGGGCCGTGGTCCTTCCTCCCCCGTGCGTGCCTTGCTCCGGTGGCAAGGTAGGGCCATGTGTGGAGTGAGTGCGTGGGGGCCCCAGGGACATTCTGTGTGGCCCGGTTGGGGTGGTGCATCTCGTTGACTGGAGGCCTACTTCTATGTGGTGGGGACGTGCCCCTCCCGCATATGGGGCGGACTTGGTGTGGCCTTTTCATCATCAGTGTCGGGTATACTGTGGGGTGGTAGTTCCATCTGGGGCCGGAGTCTGGTCAGCATCATGACGAGGGATACGCACACTGGGGGCCCGGCTAAACAAAGCACCATGGACCACTTTACTGGTCCCGCTGCCTCGGCTGTGGAGCAGGAGGGTGCGCAGGGAGGAGTCCCAGACAATGCTGCCCTTATGGCGGCAATAACGCAGTCCGGCAAATCCCTCAAGACTAAAATAGGGGAGGTGGGTTCTGAGTTTTTGCTCCTCCACCAGGACCAGCGCAATTCTACGGAGCGCATTACGGCGGCTGAAAATAGGGTCTCTGGAGTGGAGGACTCGGTCAGTACACTGCAAAAGAAAGCAGCGTCATTGGAGACCCTCACTAGGGGCCTGGCTTCTCGTGTTTAGGATGTGGCAGGGAGGGCACGGAGGAGCAATCTGCACTTTGTGGGGTTCCAGGAGGACTGTGAAGGGGGGACATGGAACAGTTCTTGACGAAATGGCTAGTTGGTTGGCTTCCCCCAGAATCTATGTCTAACTGCTTCATCATTGAGAGGGCGCACCGGGCCCTCATGCAGAAGCCGCCACCCGTAGCACAACCACGACCAGTCATAGCAAAAATCCGAAACTATCATGATCGAGATGCTATCCTGAAACACACCCGCCTTAAGGAACCACTGCATTTTGACAATGCCTGTATCCTTATATATTCGGACTATACTCGCCTGGTTCAGCAGAAGCACCAATCCTTTATGGCGGCGAAGGCCCCCCATACGTGACTTGAAGCTGCCACACACTCGCCTGTATCCTGCTAAGCTGAGGGTGGTCTAGCAATCACGGATGCTCTTTTTTGATTCCCCGAGAATGTCTTCCAATGGACAGATGAGACATTATGGGTGCGTTCGCACACACCGCCAAGACGAGAGCCTGACTCGTCAACGAGTGAATCCACTCGCAAGCCACCTAAACCCAAAGTTAAAGGGAAAGGGCGCTCAAGATCCAGATGCCGCTCGCAGTCCCATGGTGATGTTAGTAGATGGGCCTCGGTGCCCCTCTCGGGGAAGCCGGCCTCGTAACCACTTCGTGACTTTCCTAGTGGAGAAACATACATGCATATTTTTTAAGCTGTTGAAGTATATAATCGGCCTACTATCCCCCGCCGGCCTTTGCAGTCCGGGGGCCAGCCCAGGTTTCATGGAGGGGCTTTTGGGGATACTTCAGTGGTTTTGAGGTATTGGGGTGGGGATGTTTTTGCTCACTATCTGCAAGTCTTCTAATCATATATCAGAAGTGTTTTGCTCTCATTTTTACGTTTTAGAGGATTGTTTTTATTTTACTGCACTGTCATATTGCTGCTATGTGCCTCTGTGTATTTATATGTCGCTGCAGGTCCTGCTCATTGTGTGTACGGTTTCTCTGGATCTCCGCCTCTGCCGTTAGCCCACGGTCTACTGCTGGTGCCCTTAGGATTGTGAGTTGGAATTTTAGGGGGGCATTGGATAAAGTAAAGTGGGGGCGCTACCGGGCTGATATTCTTATGTTGCAGGAGACACATTTATTGGGGACCAAGACCCTGCACCTATGGCGATATGGGTATTCCCAGGTTTTCCATTCTGGGTTCACGAGGGGCTCCCGTGGGGTGGCTATCCTTATTCATCGCAGTGTCCCATATGTTCACTCCAAGACGTGGGCGGACACCCAGAGGAGGTATATTTTTATCCAAAGATCCATTTATGAGGAATTGGTGGTGCTGGGTAGTGTCTATTCCCCTACTCCTCTGTCCTGGACATTGGCTGAAGGCATTATGACTTTGTGGGCGGATGTCCCGGATGGAGTGAGGGCCGTGTGTGGTGACTGGAATGATGTGGTGGATGGGGTTCGAGATAGATGGCGACAAGGGGAAATGTCAGCTGCTGGTCAAACAATAAAATTATCCTCCTTGGTGTCGGGTCTGGGCTGGGTTGACTCCTGGAGACAACAGCACGTGGAGGAGCAGGGGTATACATATTTCTCTGCGGTGCATGAATCGTTCTCACGGTTGAACTATGTCTTTTTACCGGATGCAGTGGCTGGGAGGGTGACGGATGCGGAGATCCTACCCAGGGGTCCATCGGACCATTCCCCAGTCGCACTCGCACTATGGTTCGGCCCTGCGAGGCCACCTTTTCGTTGGCATCTTTCCACCTGGCATCTGCAAGATGAGCAGTATAGGGAGCATTTGGGTCGGGCTATTGATCAATATCTGGATCTTAATGTGGGCTCGGTGCCGAACTCTGCACCGTCATGGGAAGCAATGAAATCTACTATTCGGGAGGGTGGACATATCTTATTGTTCTGCGGCGCACCGGTCTAAGAAGGAGTCCCTGGTGCGCTCAGAAGCTCACTTGTTGGAATTGGAACGCGCAGGTAGGGAGGATGGGGGGGCCATGGCGCATCAACAGTTATTAGTGGCGAGACAAACGCAGGCATACTTATTGCTGGATGAGGCTCATTGGACATGTCCGGCATCCCGTAGTAGGATCTATCAATGGGGCGATGAGTCCAGTAAATTGCTTCATCGTCTGTGTCAGGGGGCTGCGAGTTCTTTGGTTCTCCCTGGGCTTTTGGGGCCGGATGGGAGAGCATTGGGGGATCCCTCAGTTATTGCAGAGAGCTTTGCGCACTACTATGCCGATTTGTATGCCCCACGGGTCCGCCGATTCATTTTGGATCTTCCGCCCCTGTCTCTCTCCGATGAGGCTCTGGCGGAATTAGATCTCCCACTCATGGTGGAGAAACTGGGTACGGCATTAGGGGAACATAATTCTGGGAAGGCCCCAGGGTCCAACGGATTCCCCTGTGAGTTCTTTAAGAGATATTTTTCGGAACTGGGACCCCATCTCCTTCAGGTTGTGGAGGAGGCGCTGGAGCGTAGCTGCCTTCCAAGGGACCGGAGACACGCCGAGGTGGTTGTGTTCCAAAATCCGGCCGTCCTCCGGACCAACACTCTTCATACTCTCTGATTTTGCTGCTAAATATCGAGGCCAAGATTTTGGCCAAGGCCTTGGCCACTCGCCTTAGCTCCCATATCACCACGCTGGTTCATCAGGACCAGGCGGGCTTCATGCCTCAACAGGCGACACGGCACAATATTCAGCAGGCGCATATCGCTATAGACTTGATTCGGAGGCTGGAGATGCCAGCTGCTCTTCTCTTGGCGGATATGGATAGGGCTTTTGATTCCCTTAGCTGGACTTTTCTCTTTGCGCTCCTGGATAATTTGAATTTGGGCCCAAGCTTTTTGGCCAATTTAAAGCCTCTTTATACACATATTACGGCATCGGTCCGGGTTGCGGGAGCTACCTCCATTACTTTTCCTATTGGGCGGGGTACTAGTCAGGGGTGCCCGCTGTCGCCATTTCTTTTTGCCCTCGCAATGGAGCCCTTGGCGCATGGGTGCGGATTGACGCACAAGTGGCAGGTTTCGAATGGGCACAGGTACTATCGGACCGTATCGCACTTTACGCGGATGATGTTATTTTCTTTTTGGCCAACATCAATAGGACGGACCCTAGATTGCTGCACATTAAGGAAATATTCAGGGAGACCTCTAGTCTATTTATTACCGCAAGAAAGTCCGTGCTGTGGACATTGGGTCGTCCAATAGAATTGGGTACCTGGGCCTCTGCGGTGCAGGTCACCGCGGTCGATATGAAATATCTGGAGGGTTTTCTGTCGGATTTATCAGGGGAGTCTCGGAATCGTAATGTTGCATCGGTCTGGGCGCGAGTGCACGATGAATTGAGAACTTTGTCTCATATGCCCCTTTCTCTTCCAGGTCGGGCGGCCATCTTTAAGATGGTCTTGTTGCCGCGCTTGCTATACCAGTTACAGAATCATCCATTCCCTGTTAGGCCCTCTTGGTTCCGCCAGGTTAATTTGGTCCTGGGACTGTGGTATATTCCCACAACTTGCGGGCTTGGAGGGCTTCCGGTGACTGGGATAATATTGGGATCTCTACCCTAGGGGACGTTATGCATGGCACGGTCATAAAATCTTTCCAGGATCTTCAGCATGAATATCAGATGCCGAAAACACAATTTTTTAAATACTTGCAGTTTAGACATGCCATCCTTCCCAGCATTGTGGAGTTGGAGTCTCATCCTGAGTTTAGTCCTGTTGAAGCTAAAGTATTTATTGGTGACCTACGAGACCATAACATTTCCAAGATATATCAAACTCTGGTGACAAATGGCCAAATACTTCAAATAAACTTAGGGCGAGGTGGGAGGATGACCTTGGTTCCCTGGATGAGGAGGACTGGACGGAAGCGCTTGCATCCCCTCGAGGAGCGGTGATAGCCATGCGCCTTCGATTGATCCAATTTAATTATCTCTACCGTGTTTATTATACCTGCATCAGGTTGTGGAGGGCGAGCTTGATAGAGACCCCAGTGTGCCTACGATGTGGCTCCGCAGATGGCACCCTGTTTCACACGATTTGGCAGTGCGCGGTGCTTGAAAGGTTCTGGCGGGGGTTTTGGCCTGCCCTGCTGAGGTCTTGGGGTGGGAGCTCCCGTACTCCCCTAAATTGGTGCTGTTACATATAATAGAGGGGGTGGGGGGAAATATTTATAAGCGCCATCTGATGCTACTGTGCTTTATGCTGGCCAAACAAGACATTGCCCATAATTGGAAGGCTGGGGCTCCTACTCGGCTCTCGGCTTGGAAGAATGGTTTCGATTTCAATATGGGTCTGGAGGTTCCTATCTTTCAGGCACGAGGATGCCCGCTGAAGCATTTTAAGATCTGGAAGAGATGGGCGACGTATCGGGGTCTGGACGTAGAGCCCCCTGCTGTGAGGGACGTGGCAGTTGAGGGTTGAGGACCAGGAGTTGTGGTTCTGGACCTCTAAGATCCTGCAGAAAATGCTTCTTTATGTGCAGGCGAATCTGTATTGTTATCAGTGTGATGCAAAGACAGTGCAGGGGGGATGGGGGTATTGTTTCTTTATTATTTCAGTTTTTGCATAATGTATATATTAAAAGTCAACACATTATATTATGTGTAATATGTGGAAGTCTGTCTCTGGGTTACATAGCTCTGCATTGTATGTGACAAGTGACATAATTAAAACAGTTGTAAATTTTTTTCTTCAAAAAAGTGTATGTCGGTGGCCAAGATGGCGACCTGAACAGTAGCAGGTCTCCGAGGCTCCCCGCTCCGAACCCCCACTCCCGGCCCTGTCCGAGCTCCTAACCCCCGAATAGGCGAGCATTTGGCCCGTGGGAGTGCTGGGCAAGCAGCGCCCGGCCCATGAGCAGTTTCGAGCCCTAAGACCCGGCGGCTGGCGAAGACAAGCACAGGCAGCTGACAAACACAACATGGCTGCCGCCTGAGACCGGAGCAGAGCAGCGAGCAGCCGGGCCTCCAGCGACAGGGGTGACCTGATCTTTGAGGGCACGGGAGCCGGAACACCCAGCGCCGCGGCTCCCGGCCTCTTCCCAAAGGTAGAGGCACGGTTACCCGGCTGGCGCCACCGATCGGAGCATCTGGCGTGTGCCGCGACCCCTCCCGGGCTGTCGCCATAACTCGAGGCCCCGGCGCAGGGCCTGCCGCCTGGAGGATCAGGTGCACTCTCGCCAGTGCCAACGTCATGGACCCCCCCCCTCTTGCGGCTAGGCCGCCATCCGGTGAGTGCTGTCGCGATCGTTCTCACACTGGCACACAAAGACTAGAAGGTGGTCACCAGTAAGGCGACGGCGCTCAAGGCCGGCGGCGGCCACGCAACTCAAGGCCGTGGTCTGGCGGCCTACGCCCCTCAGCAGCAGCGTCCATGCGGGGGGAGGACCTGATCACCAGCCTGGGCCTCCTATGCGCAAATGGACGCCTGGTGGGCCCCCAAGCCACTTTCCACATGCTGCACTAGTGGACTGCAACATTTGTGAGCGCGAGGCCACCGACGACCGGCTCGCAGCCAGAACCCTCACTCCACACAGCGGCCTTGAGGCCTACAGGCCGACTTGGTGGCGGACCTCCCAAGCAGTGCCCGTGCCAGGACAGGGGGTCCTTTTCCCCCTGCTGAAGTAGCTTGGGCGGTGCATGAGGCCGGGCGCACCCTGCAGATTGCCCCAGGAGTGAGTGCCATTTCTTGTTGGTGGCGAGGGAGCCTTCGCAGGGCCTGATAGGGCCCCCCCTGGATGACTGCATAGCGGGCCAGCGTGACTCCGGACTTCTAGGGGCCCATTCCGGGTCTTGGCGCTTCTCCCCGAGGCCTGTGCTGGCAGGTGGGTGGCGGCTCTCGGGATACCCCCCTGACACAGAAGAGACAGCGGAGCCTGGGGCACTGCCCACCATTGAATTTGCCCCCAGTGGTGCCTTGTCTCCACACCTTCCGGAGGTGGGTGCCTGCTGCAAGCGGTGGGCCCACCTCCCCTTCCCCCCACGCCGCTTGACATGGGACCGGCAAAACACTACTGCGCTGTGAGCGAAGGGGTTACGGCCTGAGCACGGACAATGGCCACTACAGGGAGGGCAGACAATTACAGACATGCTCACCAAGGGCCCCCCAAAGGTGACAAGAACCCACCTTCTCCCCCGGACAAACCCTCTGCCGACCACGGGGACGGAGATGTCCCAATCACCAAATCCTTCTTGGAAATGCTTTTTAACTCCCTGCGCAATGATTTCCAAGCTTTGAAGCAAGACATGGCCGGAGCGCACCGGGAACTCCGCCGGAATGTAGACGGACTGGGCGAGCGAGTGGCAGCTATTGAAGAGGCAGAGCAAGGCAGGGACGAAGAGGTGGAACAGCTCCAGCAGGAAATTATACACCTCCGTGACCAGCAAGGGGACTTACAAGCTCATACAGAGGACTTCAAGAATAGATCTCGACGAAACAACATTAAAGTTTGCGGGGTACCATCGAACGCAGAAGGGGAGAGTGTTGTGGCCTTTTTGCAGGACATGTTCCTAGAGATTCTGGGAGAAGACCGGGACTTTGACATCCGTATTGATAGGGCGCACAGGGTCGGCTTGGCTCGGCGCGCACCGGCTCCTCCTCCCGATATTTTGGCCTTTCTCCCGGACTTCCCTCTGAAAGAGAGGATCCTGAGGGAAGTGCGCCTCAAGCAACTTCTTATGTACCAGGGGCATTCGGTGGCGCTCTATCAGGACCTCTCAGCAATCACTCTGCACAAGCGGAAAACTTTTAAAGTGGTCACCGAGTTCCTGCGTTCTAAGGGGGTTCCCTACTCCTGGGATCACCCCTTCTGGCTGATCTTTAAATGGAATGGGACTTTGCATCAGATGCGCTACTTGCAGGACACTTGCGCCCTACTAGACATCGACCTCCCGGACGTCACTTCTTCCCAGGACGCCCCACAGCAGCAATCTCCGAATCGCCCCCAGTGCTCGTCCCGGAGCGGCTGGCAAAAGGTTACCCGCAGGCGCTCACCCAAGGAGTCCCTGAAGCCAGACCCTGCCAGTATGGCCCGTGAACAGGCCTCGGCTGTTCAAGAGGTGTCCAAAGACACAGGATCAGTAGACTGCCAATGAGGAACGAGGGGCTCTTATTGCTTCACAGCTACGAGGGTTGGGGGGGAGGGGGAGGGGGGCCGGAAAGGTCGCCATTACCACATGTTCCCACACACGACTTTACCATGGGCCAGGACTGTGTATTGATTGGCCTGGGACTCTAATGACACAGGGGGGGGGGGGGGGTTGTTGGGGTTAGGGAGGGAGAGGGGCAGGGGATGTTGGGGTTGTGGTGTTGGGGTCGGGGTGTGGGGTGTAGGAGATCTCTTGGAGCAGGGAGGGAGGGTTGGGGGGCAATCGCAGGGGAAGTTGGGGGTTCGGGGGGGGGGGGCAGTGTGCTGACTAGGGCCGCGGCCCATGAGCAGGAAGAGTGGTGGGTATGCCGGGAGGTGCAAATGGCAGCCGACCCCGGTACCCTGATGGCTGACACGCCTTTGAAAATTCTTACCCTGAATGTAAAGGGCCTCAATAACACAGTCAAGCACCGTGCAGTCCTGTCCTATCTAGAGAACTCAGGTGCCACAATCTGCTTACTCCAGGAAACAAACTTGCTCTCCAAAGATTGCCATAGGATGAGATCCCAGGCGTTCCCCCACCAATTTTTCTCTTCCGCTCCTGATAAAAAAGCAGGGATAGCGATCCTAGTCGCCAAGCGTTTTCATGGCCAAGTCCAGGACATGGTGGGGGAGGTCAAAGGGAGGCTTCTCCCACACAGCATCACAGTAGGCAACCTGATACTCACTGTAGGGTCCCTCTATGCCCCCAATACCGGCCAGGAACACTTTCTGGGGAACGCTTTGTCAGAGGCCCTGCGCTCTCCTGACCCCCTCATACTCATGGGGGGGACCTTAACTTAGTGATGGACAAAGAGAAAGATCGATCAGGCCAATGTTACGGCAACACAGGCGGGATATCAGTGGGAGGGAAAGAGTGGCTGTCGCAGAGAGGGCTGCGCGACATATGGCGAGCTAAATACCCAGAGGCCTCATACTACACCTTTTACTGTCACGTGCACCACACCTACGCCCGACTGAATTACTTCATAGGCTCCACTGAGCTAGAACCTCGGGTGGCAGATGTTGATATTTGTCCAGCGGCCATCTCTGACCATTCCGCTGTAGAACTCACACTTAGAGTCCCTCATACTGGGTGGCCACGGGGTCGGTGGAGGCTACAAGAATCCCAATTGATAGTTCAACAACTCCGCCAATGCATCGCGGGCAAACTGGACGTTAATGACCACCCAGATACGTCCAACGCCAGTGGTGTGTGGGGCATTGAAAGAAGTGGTGAGGGGGGAGCCTATTGCCACAACAGCAGCGGAAACCAGGGATTGAAAGGCTAAGCGGGACTCCCTGACAACCACGGTAACAGAGCTTGAGTGCGCGCACAGTCCAACGGGGGCCCCACGTCTCTGGAAACAATTGAAAGCGGCCAAGACCCAATTAGCAAGCCTCGACATCGATAGGGCAGAATACGCATCTCTCTGGCTCCGACACGCATATTACGTATATTACGTAGGGGGGAACAAGTCGGGACGCCTACTTGCGAGCGAGCTGAGGGCCAAGGTTCAGTGATTGAAAATTCAGACTATATGTAATAAGGACGGAGTGGCACTCCGTGATGATGCACACATCGCAGGGGCGTTCAGGGATTACTACGAGGCACTCTATAAGGCAGACCCCGCTCCACGGCAGGGTGCTGACTCCTACTTATGGAGTGCGGCTACCACGGCGTAAGCAATCTGCTTACCGGAAGCCGGATGAGGGGGGCTTGGGGATCCTCAATCTACGGCAATATTTCCAAGTGGCACAGTTGAGATACCTGATGGAGTGGCATAGGTCTGAATCAGAGAAGAGGTGTCTCTTCCAGGATAGGGCAATGGCCCAAACTTCCCTGTGGGAAATATCTTTCCTCCGTCGCACTCAAAGTCCAAGCTATCTCCAGAGGTCCCCTATCACGCGGACCACACTGACGGTGTGGGACTACGTTGCCACCAGACAGGAACTCACATCCTTCCCCTCGCCGCTCACCCCGTTATAAGACAATCCTGATTTACCACCTGGCACGACTGCCCGGGCGTTCCACCAATGGAGAGACTCCCACTGCCGGTCAGTGGGGCATCTCTTTGACCTAGAGGGGTTTATGCCACTTTCCTCTGTGGCCCAAGCCTACGAAATCAAATCACAGAAGCTCTTCCAATACTTTCAAATCAGACATTGGCTGACACAACCCGAGATTGAACCATTGGTGGCCAGGGGTTTGACAGCATTCGAGAAGTGGCTGGTCACCAAAGAGTCTGATCATGGCCTGATTACTGATCTATACCAGATGCTGAACCCCCCACAAAGGGAAAACTCACGGCTGGACAGCGGTGTTGGGAAAAAGAACTAGGGAGGGCACTGTCACCCCGTGAATGGCAATCCGTATACTATCTAGCCAACCACACGGCCAAGAACACAGCGGGCCGCGAAGCGGCTGTGAAATTCGCAACATACTGGTATCTCACCCCGGCGAGGCTGCACAAGGGTAACCCGTCCCGGAGCCCAACCTGTTGGAGGGGATGTGGATCCGAGGGCACGCTGATACACCTCCTATGGGACTGCCCGGAAGTTACAGGGTACTGGTCGGAGATTCTAGATGACATTGATAGCTCCCTAGACACCGAAATCCCTAGATTCCCTGCTTACACTATACTGGGCCTCCTGAACGGGCTCACATATCCGCTGAAGTCCATCAGGGGGCGACAAATGGGGCTCACGCTGCAGGCAGCTACCCAGCACATCCTGTGTCTATGGGGGACCAACATACGACCAACGCATACAGGTTGGCTACACAAACTATGGCATATACTTGGGATGGAACGCATCCAAGCCACACTCACACAGTCCACCGCTACATTCCAAACAGTTTGGCAACCACTACTAACACTTCTCTCCAAGGAATTTAACGAAATTACATGCCCACGCTACCTTCGCCTTCTGCGCCTGACGGACAATGGCTGCGCCACGTATGAAAGGGGGAATGGGGCTCCGTGATCGAGCCACGCTTGCGAGCCCTCCAATTCACGCGCATCGGCACACTGGTCGGGGGGCGGGGATTTTTGGGGATGGGTGGGAAGTTTGTTAATGTTGTTCCTATCTACCTGGCATAGCATTGAACTCTTGTCTGGATCCACACCTCCCCACAGCTGCACACTTCATAGATTCCAGTGGGGCCATGAGAACCACGGGGGTGCTGCAACGTGCTACATCCAACAAAGCAGTGATCTGTCCTGTGCTTTCTTTTGTGTGGATTCCGTATGGCAATGTACTGCATATGTTCAATCTTGAAACCAATAAAGAAATTTAAACCTAAAAAAGTGTATGTCTCTAACATGTAGAAGCTTTGACATTAATATGTCACATTACAGCACTGTGATAAGAAATACTAACAAATTATAGTTTTGCAGCATAAATCATTAGTGAACTAAGAGGCAAGGGAGTTGTCATGTAAACCCTTTACAATGGCCAGAATATTATAAAGCAATATTAGAGTCTATTAAATCAAACACAATAAGTTTTTTTAACTAGTATTCTGAACTCACAAATTTGACAGTGCTTTCATACGCGATAATGGATAAACAAGCATTTGCAATGCAATAGGGCTCACATTAGTAAAGTCAGAGGTATTAGTATTGTAAATGACAACTTTTTTATTTATGTTTTTGTTTTGAAAATAGCGAAATTAATAACTTTGTCATTTACAAAGCCAATAGTGTTAACTTTTGCAAACGTGACACCTATAGCATTTGTAATGCAACATGTGTTGTATTTACATGACTTAGATGTATTAATATTAAAAATAACAATGGGTTGTATTTTTTTCAATATTTAATACTTAAATAAAAGTTATTGTAATTTATAATGGCAATAGCTTAAACTTTTGCAAATAACTTTTTGGAAGATTATGTTTAGTGTATTTTATTGTGATGAAAATACAAGAACAGAAGTGAAATATAAAAAAAAAATTGTGACATTTGTAATAAAGTTTGAAACATTGAGAGAACATATTTGAATCAGTTGTTGTTGAATGGTTGCACAGATTGATGCTGTGGTGGCTCTGAATGATGTTGTGGAGGCGACGAGTGATGTTGTGGCGTTCAGTGATGCTGTGGTAGCGCATAGTGATGTTGTGGTGATGCGATGTATAGTGAGGGCGATAGATAGATAGAGGGAGGGCGAAAGATAGATAGAGGGAGGGCGAGAGATAGAGGCAGGGTGAGAGATAGAGGCAGGGCAAGAGGGCGAGGGATGGAGTGTGGGCGAGGGATGGAGTGTGGGCCGGGGAGGGATGGAGTGTGGTCCGGGGGAGGGATGGAGTGTAGGCCGGGGGAGAGATGGAGTGTGGGCCGGGGGAGGGATGGAGTGTGGGCCGGGGGAGGGATGGAGTGTGGGCCGGGGGAGGGATAGAGTGTGGGCCGGTGGAGGGATGGAGTGTGGGCCGGGGGAGGGATGGAGTGTGGGCCGGGATGGAGTGTGGGGCGGGGGAGGGATGGAGTGTGGGGCGGGGAGGGATGGATGGAGTCGGGGAATGGATGGATGGATGGATGGATGGAGTGCGGGGATGGATGGATGGAGTTGGGGGATGGACGGATGGAGTGGATGGATGGATGGAGTGGGGGATGTATGGATGGAGTGGGATGGATGGATGGAGTGGGATGGATGGATGGATGGATGGATGGAGTGGGATGGATGGATGGAGTGGGATGGATGGATGGATGGATGGATGGGGTGGGATGGATGGATGGAGTGGGGGGATGGATGGACGGAGTGGGGGGATGGATGGATGGAGTGGGATAGATGGAGATGGATGGATGGATGGATGGAGTGGGATGGATGGATGGAGTGGGGGGGATGGGTGGAGTGGGGGGGATGGATGGATGGATGGAGTGGGGGGATGGATGGATGGATGGAGTGGGGGGATGGATGGATGGAGTGGGGGGATGGATGGATGGAGTGGGATGGGATAGATGGAGTGGGATGGATGGATGGATGGAGTGGGATGGGATGCATGGAGTGGGATGGATGGAGTGGGATGGATGGATGGATGGAGTGGGATGGATGGATGGAGTGGCATGGATGAATGGAGTGGGATGGATGGATGGAGTGGGGGGTGGATGGAGTGGGGGGATGGATGGAGTGGAGGGATGGATGGAGTGGGATGGATGAATGCATGGAGTGGGATGGATGGATGGATGGAGTGGGGGATGGATGGAAGGAGTGGGGGGGATGTATGGATGGAGTGGGGGGGATGGATGGATGGAGTGGGGGGATGGATGGATGGAGTGGGGGGATGGATGGAGTGGGGGATGGATGGATGGAGTGGGGGGATGGATGGATGGATGGAGTGGGGGATGGATGGATGGATGGATGGAGTGGGGTGGATGGAGTGGGATGGATGGAGTGGATGGATGGAGTGGAATGGATGGAGGTAGCTATAGTGATGTTGTGGTGCCACTGAGTGGTGCTGAGTGGTGCTGTGGTGGTGCTGAGTGGTGCTGAGTGGTGGTGTGGTGGTGCTGAGTGATGCTGTGGTGGTGCTGAGTGGTGCTGTGGTGGTGCTGAGTGATGCTGTGGTGGTGCTGAGTGATGCTGTGGTGGTGCTGAGTGGTGCTGTGGTGGTGCTGAGTGGTGCTGCTGAGTGGTGCTGCTGAGTGGTGCTGCTGAGTGGTGCTGCTGTGGTGGTGCTGTGGTGGTGCTGTGGTGGTGCTGTGGTGGTGCTGAGTGGCACTGTGGTGGTGTGGAGTGGTGCTGTGATGGTCCTGAGGTGGTGCTGAGTAGTGCTGTGGTGGTGCTGAGTGGTGCTGTGGTGGTGCTAAATGATGCTGTGGTGGTGCTGAGTGGTGCTGTGGTGGTGCTGAGTGATAATGTGGTGGTGCTGAGTGATAATGTGGTGGTGCTGAGGGGGTGAGAGTGTGTGAGGGTGAGAGAGGGCGAGGGAGGGTGTGTGAGGGTGGGGGGGTGTGAGGGTAAGGGTGAGGGAGGGCGAGGGAGGGTGAGGGGGTGTGTGAGGGGGTGTGGGGGTGTGAGGGTTAGGGTATGTGAGGGTGAGGGGTGTGAGGTTGAGGGGGTTTGAGGGTGAGGGTGTGTGAGGGTGAGGGTGTGTGAGAGTGGGGTGTGTGAGGGTGTGAGGGTGAGTGAGGGGGTGTGGGGGTGTGAGGGTGAGGGGGTGAGGGTGAGTGAAGGTGTGTGAGGGGGTGAGAGGGTGTGTGAGGGTGAGGGGGTGAGAGGGTGTGTGAGGGTGAGAGGGTATGTGAGGGTGAGCAGGTGGGTGAGGGGGTAAGTGAGGGTGAGAGGGTGGGTGGGGGTAAGTGAGGGTGAGAGGGTGGGAGAGGGTCAGGGGTGCAAGGGTGTGTGAGGGGGTGTGTGAGGGTGTGAGGGGGTGTGAGGGTGAGGGGGGTGAGAGGGGGTGTGAGGGTGAAAGGGTGTTTGAGGGTGAGAGGGTATGTGAGGGTGAGCGGGTGGGTGAGGGGGTAAGTGAGGGTGAGAGGGTGGGTGGGGTAAGTGAGGGTGAGAGGGTGGGAGAGGGTCAGGTGTGCGAGGGTGTGTGAAAAACGGAGCAATTGTTGGTCTTTTCTGCTCGTAACTAAAAAAAAAAAAAGCTCTCGGCATTGCTGGGGGGGGGGGGGAGGCGGGGGAGCTGCAGCATTTGAAGACTGATGCCTAGGGCTAGGCAGACAAATGGTGGTGCGCGATATGCACGGGGGGGGATACCAGAAACTAACCACTGAAATCTCATTCAAAGAATGAAGCAGTGTGCACAAATAAGAGTGAGCAACCCCGCAGCAGGCAGTTTGACATGGAAGCAAATTAACAAGCGTTTTCCCCGGCTGAAAACCAATGCAATGAGTGACCCACTCACCATCAGTACATTGTCAAGCACTTTCCCGGTCATAAGATTATCGTCGCTCAAGTATGTAGCTGAAAACATAATTGAACTTGATGAAAATTCCCAGCCTGATTTTTCATAGAAGAGAAGACTGCATATCTCCTGAGGCGGAAGCCGGGAGAAGAGACTGTTAAATCGTCAAACTGCTTTTCTTTTAATAATTGATTGCTCACTGTGATTACTGTGTTTTTTAAAAAAAGCCTTCACTCCTTGATGCTACTTTGCACAACCACGCCCAGCGGACTCTAGCGCTGACGTGGATTGACTTCCAGCTTGGCGCCATTCGCTCGGCACCTCGAGGCCACGCCCATCTCCCTAGGCCACACCCCCCTACACTTCAATCATGTGCACTTCCCGACCGCGCAGCGGACGAGCGCAGCGGGCGCGCCTAAGGCAAGCCCGTCTGCGCCCGTCCGCGCCTGCTCCGTGCCTAGGGCCTGCTATGCTGCCAGTTCTCCGGCCGCCCAGATACGAACCTGGTCCAAATCACAGCTTCTGGACATAGGTAAGACATCCTGTTCATCCCCCTCACTCTGCTGCTTTCCCCTACCTAGCCCCTCTGCACACAAATGCCCTAACTGCTCTTTCTCGCTCCACCCCACCTGGACCTGCCCACGCAAACCCGCTGACACCAACCCCCTCCCTACCAAAACCTACTCTATGGGACTTGTGAACTGCCGCTCACTACCCAGCCACGCCAATGACATCTGGCTGCTACTGTCCTCTACACCCTGGGACATAGTTTTTCTAACTGAGACCTGGATTAAAGACAGCTCCAACCCTGACATCGCTCTAGCTATTCCACCGGGCTACAGATTTTCTGGATTTAGCCGCGAAGGCCTCAAACCAGGAGGAGGAATAGGGGTAATTTTAAGGAATCACCTAAAAATCACCACCAGGAAAATCACTAACGCCAAACCTATAGAAGCTTTATACTTCTCTATCATAGATTCCACCACTGCCATCTCCTCAGGGATGTTGGCCTACGTCCCCCCTAACTCCTCCCAACCTGCCATCCAAGAGCTACTGGCAATTACAGCAGATCTCTCCCTCAAACACTCTGACTTCATTGTTCTGGGAGACTTCAACCATCATGTAGACGTCAGCAGCTGCAATCGTGCTGCCCTTCTCCTGGATTCAATGCAAAATCTTAATCTATCACAAAGGGTAACTGGCCCTACTCATGTCGCTGGGCACACTCTCGACCTCATATTCTCTAATCATGAGAAACTTATAACCTTTCCCCCTTTACCCCTGACATGGTCTGACCACTACTTAGTACCTTTTGAGATTTCTCTACCCCAAATTATTAAACAAGATTCCGCCATAAGAACTCAAGGCAGAAAATGGCACAAACTCTCTCTAACTGCCTTAGAGCAAACATACGCAACGAGTCGCAACCCTCCTCTGGATGACCTGGACGCCGCAGTATGCACACTAAACAATGACCTCACTTCTGCAATAGAAAAAATAGCCCCATTGCGTCCTCTCACCTCCCACAGACTAAAACCTTCTGCCCCTTGGTTCACACAAGAACTCAGGGCACATAGAAGCATGTGCAAGAAGCTTGACCGACTCTGGAGACAGAACTATGACCCAGCAGCCAAGGCGCTTTATAAACAAGGCCTTAAAGAGTTTCGTAAACTTAAACACCACTCCATGAGCACTTACTTCTCTGATACCATTGCCAAAGCAAAGAATTCCACCAGGAACCTCTTCAACATAGTCAAAGACTTCTCTCAGCCTAATGCTCTCGCTGCCCCAATCCCCATGTCGCAAACATTATGCGACAATCTCTCAAATTTCTTTGAAGAGAAAATTATCAACATTGCAACCACTATCCATCAAAATGGTGAGGTCAACACTAAAGATCTTGACACGAATCATAATCTTGCCTTTACAGCATTCCAACCTCTTACTAAAGAACAAGCCACGAAATTATTTCTGGATTGCAAATCAGGCTCTCCCCTAGACCCTGCTCCAGCCTTAATCCTGAATGATATTGCTCCTTTAATTATCGACTCTCTTCTCGAAATCTGGAATTCCTCCCTTTCCACCAGTGTTGTCCCTGCAGCCTGGAAACATGCATTACTTATCCCTATCCAAAAAAAAGTAGGTATGGACCCTCTTTGTCTGAGTAACTACCGTCCGATTTCACTTTTGCCCAAACCCGCCAAAGTACTAGAGAAGGCAGTTCAACTACAATTATCAGACTATCTGGAATCTAACTCCTTGTTTCATGACACCCAGTCTGGTTTCAGACCGGACTTTAGTACAGAGTCTGCACTACTTGAAGTCTCTGAGTCAATTAGGGAATGGACGGACAGGGGAGAGGAGGCCATGCTGGTCCTCCTCGACCTGTCCGCTGCATTCGACACCATCTCGCACGACACACTAATGACTCGCTTACAAGAGACAGGGATTGGCGGTCCTCCCCTCCTGTGGGTAAAATCATTCTTAAAAAACAGAACCCAGCAAGTGATGCTGGGATCGTTTCTCTCTGCCAAAAAACCACTGACTTGGGGAGTCCCACAGGGCTCCGCCTTAAGCCCTCTCCTCTTCAATGTGTACCTTAAACCATTAGTAAAGAGTGTCGAATCGTGTGGAGTCAAGGAGAAATTCTACGCAGACACCCAACTGGTGTTCTCCTTCAAAGACCACGCTGAAAAATCATTTGACAACTTCCGCCACTGCATGTTAAAGATCGCCTCATGGATGTCTGAGAACAACTTAAAACTCAACACTGATAAGACTGAAGTCTTATTTTTTAATCAAAAATCTCCTTTACCCCCCAATATCTGGTGGCCATCCGAACTGAACCCCCCCCCAGTGCCGGTCCCAGCGGCCCGAAACCTAGGATTTCAATTCGACACTTCTCTCTCCTGTAAAA
Source organism: Lissotriton vulgaris (assembly GCF_964263255.1). Taxonomy (NCBI): domain Eukaryota; kingdom Metazoa; phylum Chordata; class Amphibia; order Caudata; family Salamandridae; genus Lissotriton; species Lissotriton vulgaris. The sequence goes on from NC_141700.1 coordinate 273,304,342, forward strand.
CCCAAATCAGCAAAGTAACCTCTGCCTGCTTTGGGAAGCTACGCATGAAAAAAAAAATCATCCCCTACCTACCACTTGACTCCCCAAAAACAGTAGTCCACGCCCTGATAACCTCCCATCTAGACTACGCGAATAGCCTGTATGTAGGGGCCCCATCCTATCTCATCAACCAGCTACAGAGAGTCCAGAATGCAGCGGCCAGGTTAATCAACAATATCCCTTTTCGTCACTCCATCTCACCCCACCTTATCAAACTCCACTGGCTCCCAATAAAAATGCGGATCCAATTCAAAGCCCTAACCCTGGCTTTCAGAGCCCTCAATGACCGTGGCCCTGCATACCTCCGACGCAGACTGAGGCTCTCTCACTCACAGCGTAACCTCAGATCCAATAATCTACGCTTAATCATAACCCCCCGATTTCGTCTCACACGCACGGGTGGAAGGGCTTTTGCCGTTGTCACCTCTAAACTCTGGAACCAGCTACCCACAGAGTTAAGATTCACCACCTCAGAACCCCTTTTCCGAAAAGTGTGGGCCGGGGAGGGATGGAGTGTGGTCCGGGGGAGGGATGGAGTGTAGGCCGGGGTAGAGATGGAGTGTGGGCCGGGGGAGGGATGGAGTGTGGGCCGGGGGAGGGATGGAGTGTGGGCCGGGGGAGGGATAGAGTGTGGGCCGGTGGAGGGATGGATTGTGGGCCGGTGGAGGGATGGAGTGTGGGGCGGGGGAGGGATGGAGTGTGGGGCGGGGAAGGATAGATGGAGTCGGGGAATGGATGGATGGATGGATGGAGTGCGGGGATGGATGGATGGAGTTGGGGGATGGACGGATGGAGTGGATGGATGGATGGAGTGGGGGGATGTATGGATGGAGTGGGATGGATGGATGGAGTGGGATGGATGGATGGATGGATGGAGTGGGATGGATGGATGGAGTGGGATGGATGGATGGATGGATGGATGGGGTGGGATGGATGGATGGAGTGGGGGGATGGATGGACGGAGTGGGTGGATGGATGGATGGAGTGGGATAGATGGAGATGGATGGATGGATGGATGGAGTGGGATGGATGGATGGAGTGGGGGGGATGGGTGGAGTGGGGGGGATGGATGGATGGATGGAGTGGGGGGATGGATGGATGGATGGATGGATGGAGTGGGGGGATGGATGGATGGAGTGGGGGGATGGATGGATGGAGTGGGATGGGATAGATGGAGTGGGATGGATGGATGGATGGATGGAGTGGGATGGGATGCATGGAGTGGGATGGATGGAGTGGGATGGATGGATGGATGGAGTGGGATGGATGGATGGATGGATGGAGTGGCATGGATGAATGGAGTGGGATGGATGGATGGAGTGGGGGGTGGATGGAGTGGGGGGATGGATGGAGTGGAGGGATGGATGGATGGAGTGGGATGGATGAATGCATGGAGTGGGATGGATGGAGTGGGGGATGGATGGAAGGAGTGGGGGGGATGTATGGATGGAGTGGGGGGGATGGATGGATGGAGTGGGGGGATGGATGGATGGATGGAGTGGGGGATGGATGGATGGATGGAGTGGGGTGGATGGAGTGGGATGGATGGAGTGGATGGATGGAGTGGAATGGATGGAGGTAGCTATAGTGATGTTGTGGTGCCACTGAGTGGTGCTGAGTGGTGCTGTGGTGGTGCTGAGTGGTGCTGAGTGGTGGTGTGGTGGTGCTGAGTGATGCTGTGGTGGTGCTGAGTGGTGCTGTGGTGGTGCTGAGTGATGCTGTGGGGGTGCTGAGTGATGCTGTGGTGGTGCTGAGTGGTGCTGTGGTGGTGCTGAGTGGTGCTGCTGAGTGGTGCTGCTGTGGTGGTGCTGTGGTGGTGCTGTGGTGGTGCTGAGTGGCGCTGTGGAGTGGTGCTGTGATGGTCCTGAGGTGGTGCTGAGTAGTGCTGTGGTGGTGCTGAGTGGTGCTCTGGTGGTGCTAAATGATGCTGTGGTGGTGCTGAGTGGTGCTGTGGTGGTGCTGAGTGATAATGTGGTGGTGCTGAGTGATAATGTGGTGGTGCTGAGGGAGTGAGAGTGTGTGAGGGTGAGAAAGGGCGAGGGAGGGTGTGTGAGGGTGGGGGGGGGTGTGAGGGTAAGGGTGAGGGAGGGTGAGGGGGTGTGTGAGGGGGTGTGGGGGTGTGAGGGTTAGGGTATGTGAGGGTGAGGGGTGTGAGGTTGAGGGGGTTTGAGGGTGAGGGTGTGTGAGGGTGAGGGTGTGTGAGAGTGGGGTGTGTGAGGGTGTGAGGGTGAGTGAGGGGGTGTGGGGGTGTGAGGGTGAGGGGGTGAGGGTGAGTGAAGGTGTGTGAGGGGGTGAGAGGGTGTGTGAGGGTGAGGGGGTGAGAGGGTGTGTGAGGGTGAGAGGGTATGTGAGGGTGAGCAGGTGGGTGAGGGGGTAAGTGAGGGTGAGAGGGTGGGTGGGGGTAAGTGAGGGTGAGAGGGTGGGAGAGGGTCAGGGGTGCAAGGGTGTGTGAGGGTGAGAGGGGGTGTGAGGGTGAGGGGGGTGAGAGGGGGTGTGAGGGTGAGAGGGTGTTTGAGGGTGAGAGGGTATGTGAGGGTGAGCGGGTGGGTGAGGGGGTAAGTGAGGGTGAGAGGGTGGGTGGGGTAAGTGAGGGTGAGAGGGTGGGAGAGGGTCAGGTGTGCGAGGGTGTGTGAAAAACGGAGCAATTGTTGGTCTTTTCTGCTCGTAACTAAAAAAAAAAAAAGCTCTCGGCATTGCTGTGGGGGGGGGGGGAGGCGGGGGAGCTGCAGCATTTGAAGACTGATGCCTAGGGCTAGGCAGACAAATGGTGGTGCGCGATATGCACGGGGGGGATACCAGAAACTAACCACTGAAATCTCATTCAAAGAATGAAGCAGTGTGCACAAATAAGAGTGAGCAACCCCGCAGCAGGCAGTTTGACATGGAAGCAAATTAACAAGCGTTTTCCCCGGCTGAAAACCAATGCAATGAGTGACCCACTCACCATCAGTACATTGTCAAGCACTTTCCCGGTCATAAGATTATCGTCGCTCAAGTATGTAGCTGAAAACATAATTGAACTTGATGAAAATTCCCAGCCTGATTTGTCATAGAAGAGAAGACTGCATATCTCCTGAGGCGGAAGCCGGGAGAAGAGACTGTTAAATCGTCAAACTGCTTTTCTTTTAATAATTGATTGCTCACTGTGATTACTGGGTTTTTTAAAAAAAGCCTTCACTCCTTGATGCTACTTTGCACAACCACACCCAGCGGACTCTAGCGCTGACGTGGATTGACTTCCAGCTTGGCGCCATTCGCTCGGCACCTCGAGGCCACGCCCATCTCCCTAGGCCACACCCCCCTACACTTCAATCATGTGCACTTCCCGACCGCGCAGCGGACGAGCGCAGCGGGCGCGCCTAAGGCAAGCCCGTCTGCGCCCGTCCGCGCCTGCTCCGTGCCTAGGGCCTGCCATGCTGCCAGTTCTCCGGCCGCCCAGATACGAACCTGGTCCAAATCACAGCTTCTGGACATAGGTAAGACATCCTGTTCATCCCCCTCACCCTGCTGCTTTCCCCTACCTAGACCCTCTGCACACAAATGCCCTAACTGCTCTTTCTCGCTCCACCCCACCTGGACCTGCCCACGCAAACCCGCTGACACCAACCCCCTCCCTACCAAAACCTACTCTATGGGACTTGTGAACTGCCGCTCACTACCCAGCCACGCCAATGACATCTGGCTGCTACTGTCCTCTACACCCTGGGACATAGTTTTTCTAACTGAGACCTGGATTAAAGACAGCTCCAACCCTGACATCGCTCTAGCTATTCCACCGGGCTACAGATTTTCTGGATTTAGCCGCGAAGGCCTCAAACCAGGAGGAGGAATAGGGGTAATTTTAAGGAATCACCTAAAAATCACCACCAGGAAAATCACTAACGCCAAACCTATAGAAGCTTTATACTTCTCTATCATAGATTCCACCACTGCCATCTCCTCAGGGATGTTGGCCTACGTCCCCCCTAACTCCTCCCAACCTGCCATCCAAGAGCTACTGGCAATTACAGCAGATCTCTCCCTCAAACACTCTGACTTCATTGTTCTGGAAGACTTCAACCATCATGTAGACGTCAGCAGCTGCAATCGTGCTGCCCTTCTCCTGGATTCAATGCAAAATCTTAATCTATCACAAAGGGTAACTGGCCCTACTCATGTCGCTGGGCACACTCTCGACCTCATATTCTCTAATCATGAGAAACTTATAACCTTTCCCCCTTTACCCCTGACATGGTCTGACCACTACTTAGTACCTTTTGAGATTTCTCTACCCCAAATGTTATGTTATGTTATGTTATGTGGTTTTTATTAGGCGCACAGATGCTCCAGCTAAGGAGCGTCCTGGCGCCCGACAAGGCAGCTACACAACACAACTAAATAAAACAGCACAAGCATACAACTAAGGGAATAAAAACGTTTTCACAGCGCGACGAAAAGAAAGCAAATCGCTCATAGCGCGAATTGCCGGGGGTGAGGAGTTCCACAAAGCAGCGGCCCGCACTCGAAATGAGCGTCCACCGGCCCTACTTCGCTTAAAGCGCGGCACCACGGCCAATTCAAGGTCTGCCGATCTTAAGGGTCGTGCTGGGATGTAGTTGGCCAGGAGGGTCGTAAGGATCGTTGCCGGGGACCCCTTCAAGATCTTATAGGCGACGCAGAGGACCTTAAACTGAATCCGCTGAGCCACCGGAAGCCAATGCAGCGCCCGTATGGTGCTGGAGGTAGGACAGAATCTTGGGAGGCCTACCACCGCTCTCGCTGCGGCGTTCTGGATCCTTTGCAGGCGCCCGATCTCTGCCACATTCAAACCGGCCAGCAAGGAACTCGCATAATCCAGCCTGGAGATGACCGTAGCTTGGATCATGAGTTGCCTGGTGGGGGCATCGAAGAACTTTAGCACAGGACGGAGCCCACGCAAGATGCCGAAGCAGCATGCAGCCGTGCGTTTAGTGTGGCATGCAAACGTAAGGGAAGGGTCCAGCCAGACCCCGAGGTTCTTAAGCTCGGCGACTGGGATGGGAGCAGGACCCAGCTCCTCCGGCCACCATCTCTCTCCCCACAGTTCCGGCTGTCTACCAAATACCATGACCTCGGTCTTACTAGCGTTTAGCTGAAGACAATTGGACGTCATCCAGCTGGCGACCGCCCTCAGTCCTTGTTGAAACCTGGGAGCGTCGACTTCGGCATCCCCGCTGATCGTGACCGCTAGCTGGGTGTCATCGGCATATGACACCATGGTCATACCCCACTGTTTGACAACCTCAGCTAGCGGCCTTACGTAAAGATTAAACAGCGTAGGGCTCAGCGAGGAGCCTTGGGGGACGCCCAGGTTCAACGGATGGAATTTGGACTGATAAGGCGGGACGGTCACGCTAAAGGCCCGGTTGGTTAAGAACGACCGGAACCACTCGAGAGCAGTGCCGGTAACACCAGCCTCCTCTAGGCGCAGCAGAAGGATAGGGTGCGAAATTATTAAACAAGATTCCGCCATAAGAACTCAAGGCAGAAAATGGCACAAACTCTCTCTAACTGCCTTAGAGCAAACATACGCAACGAGTCGCAACCCTCCTCTGGATGACCTGGACGCCGCAGTATGCACACTAAACAATGACCTCACTTCTGCAATAGAAAAAATAGCCCCATTGCGTCCTCTCACCTCCCACAGACTAAAACCTTCTGCCCCTTGGTTCACACAAGAACTCAGGGCACATAGAAGCATGTGCAAGAAGCTTGACCGACTCTGGAGACAGAACTATGACCCAGCAGCCAAGGCGCTTTATAAACAAGGCCTTAAAGAGTTTCGTAAACTTGAACACCACTCCATGAGCACTTACTTCTCTGATACCATTGCCAAAGCAAATAATTCCACCAGGACCCTCTTCAACATAGTCAAAGACTTCTCTCAGCCTAATGCTCTCGCTGCCCCAATCCCCATGTCGCAAACATTATGCGACAATCTCTCAAATTTCTTTGAAGAGAAAATTATCAACATTGCAACCACTATCCATCAAAATGGTAAGGTCAACACTAAAGATCTTGACACGAATCATAATCTTGCCTTTACAGCATTCCAACCTCTTACTAAGGAACAAGCCACGAAATTATTTCTGGATTGCAAATCAGGCTCTCCCCTAGACCCTGCTCCAGCCTTAATCCTGAATGATATTGCTCCTTTAATTATCGACTCTCTTCTCGAAATCTGGAATTCCTCCCTTTCCACCAGTGTTGTCCCTGCAGCCTGGAAACATGCACTACAATCAATCAATCAATCAGTGACACTTATAAAGCGCGCTACATACCCGTGGGGTCTCAAGGCGCTGGGGGGGGGGGGAGCCGCTACTGCTCGAACAGCCAGGTCTTCAGCTTCTTCCTGAAGGAGAGGTGGTCTTGGGTCAGGCGCAGGTCGGTCGGGAGGGAGTTCCAGGTCTTGGCGGCCAGGTGGGAGAAGGACCTTCCTCCTGTAGTCGCTCTTCGGATGCGGGGGACGGCGGCGAGGGCGTGGTTGGCTGATCGGAGGTGGCGGTTGGGAGCGTAGAAGTTGACTCGGCTGTTGAGGTAGCTCGGGCCTTGGTCGTGTAGGGCTTTGTGTGCGTGGGTGAGGAGGCGGAAGGTGATTCTTTTGTTGACGGGGAGCCAGTGAAGGTCTCGCAGATGTCCGGAGATGTGGCTGGTTCGTGGGATGTCGAGGATGAGTCTGGCTGAGGCGTTCTGGATCCGCTGGAGTCTCTTCTGGAGCTTGGCGGTGGTCCCGGCGTAGAGGGCGTTGCCGTAGTCCAGTCGGCTGGTGACGAGGGCCTGGGTGACGGTCTTCCTGGTCTCGGTGGGGATCCACCAGAAGATCTTCCGTAGCATGCGTAGGATGTTGAAGCATGCCGAGGAGACGTTGTTGACTTGCCTGGTCATGGAGAGGGAGGAGTCCAGGATGAAGCCCAGGTTGCGTGCATGGTCTGTCGGTTTGGGTGCGGTGCCCAGGGCGGGAGGCCACCAGGAGTCGTCCCAGGCGGAGGGAGAGGAGCCCAGGATGAGGACCTCCGTCTTGTCCGAGTTCAGTTTCAGGCGGCTGGTCGTCATCCACTCGGCTACCTCTTTCATCCCTTCGTGCAGGTTGGCTCTGGCGGCGGCGGGGTCGTTGGTCAGGGAGAGGATCAGCTGGGTGTCGTCGGCGTAGGAGATTATGCTGAGGTTGTGTTTGCGTACGATGGCCGCGAGGGGGCTCATGTAGACTACTTATCCCTATCCAAAAAAAAGTAGGTATGGACCCTCTTTGTCTGAGTAACTACCGTCCGATTTCACTTTTGCCCAAACCCGCCAAAGTACTAGAGAAGGCAGTTCAACTACAATTATCAGACTATCTGGAATCTAACTCCTTGTTTCATGACACCCAGTCTGGTTTCAGACCGGACTTTAGTACAGAGTCTGCACTACTTGAAGTCTCTGAGTCAATTAGGGAATGGACGGACAGGGGAGAGGAGGCCATGCTGGTCCTCCTCGACCTGTCCGCTGCATTCGACACCATCTCGCACGACACACTCATGACTCGCTTACAAGAGACAGGGATTGGCGGTCCTCCCCTCCTGTGGGTAAAATCATTCTTAAAAAACAGAACCCAGCAAGTGATGCTGGGATCGTTTCTCTCTGCCAAAAAACCACTGACTTGGGGAGTCCCACAGGGCTCCGCCTTAAGCCCTCTCCTCTTCAATGTGTACCTTAAACCATTAGTAAAGAGTGTCGAATCGTGTGGAGTCAAGGAGAAATTCTACGCAGACGACACCCAACTGGTGTTCTCCTACAAAGACCTCGCTGAAAAATCATTTGACAACTTCCGCCACTGCATGTTAAAGATCGCCTCATGGATGTCTGAGAACAACTTAAAACTCAACACTGATAAGACTGAAGTCTTATTTTTTAATCAAAAATCTCCTTTACCCCCCAATATCTGGTGGCCATCCGAACTAAACCCCCCCCCCAGTGCCGGTCCCAGCGGCCCGAAACCTAGGATTTCAATTCGACACTTCTCTCTCCTGTAAAACCCAAATCAGCAAAGTAACCTCTGCCTGCTTTGGGAAGCTACGCATGTTAAAAAAAATCATCCCCTACCTACCACTTGACTCCCGAAAAACAGTAGTCCACGCCCTGATAACCTCCCATCTAGACTACGCGAATAGCCTGTATGTAGGGGCCCCATCCTATCTCATCAACCAGCTACAGAGAGTCCAGAATGCAGCGGCCAGGTTAATCAACAATATCCCTTTTCGTCACTCCATCTCACCCCACCTTATCAAACTCCACTGGCTCCCAATAAAAATGCGGATCCAATTCAAAGCCCTAACCCTGGCTTTCAGAGCCCTCAATGACCGTGGCCCTGCATACCTCCAACGCAGACTGAGGCTCTCTCACTCACAGCGTAACCTCAGATCCAATAATCTACGCTTAATCATAACCCCCCGATTTCGTCTCACACGCACGGGTGGAAGGGCTTTTGCTGTTGTCACCTCTAAACTCTGGAACCAGCTACCCACAGAGTTAAGATTCACCACCTCAGAACCCCTTTTCCGAAAAAAATAAAGACCTGGTTCTTCTCCCAGATCTAAACTTCTCCTTTCCTCCTTCCCCCTTTCCCCTTCTGAGATAAGGTCTTCAGCGCCGGGACACCTCCGTCGGAGGTAGCTGTGCGCTCTACAAAATACTAAATAAATAAATAAAATAAATTCATATATATTTGTTGTTGCAAGGCATTAGGGGATATGGGGCATTCATTGCGGGACTAAACTAGTTAAAATCACTCATTGAAGTACAGTGTTGCTTGAACCCAATTTATTTACCAAGAATTTGCTACATATATATAACGTTAGGGAACATTATATGTAACATGATTTATTAAGAGATGGAGTGTGGGGCGGGGGAGGTATGGAGTGTGGGGCGGGAGAGGGATGGAGTGTGGGGCGGGGGAGGGATGGAGTGTGGGGCGGGGAGGGATGGGTGGAGTCGGGGGAATGGATGGATGGGCGGGGAGGGATGGGTGGAGTCGGGGGAATGGATGGATGGATGGATGGATGGAGTGGGAAGGATGGATAGATGGATGGAGTGGGGGGGATGGATGGATGGAGTGGGGGGATGGGCGGATGGAGTGGGATGGATGGATGGATGGATGGATGGATGGATGGATGGATGGAGTGGGGGGATGGATGGATGGAGTGGGGGGATGGATGGATGGAGTGGGGGATGGATGGAGTGGGATGGATGGATGGATGGAGTGGGGTGGATGGATGGATGGGGTGGATGGATGGATGGATGGATGGATGGATGGATGGATGGATGGATGGAGTGGGGGGATGGATGGATGGAGTGGGACGTACGGATGGATGGATGGAGTGCGGGGATGGATGGATAGAGTGGGGGGATGGATGGATGGATGGAGTGGGGTGGATGGATGGATGGATGGATGGATGGATGGAGTGGGGTGGATGGATGGATGGAGTGGGATGGATGGATGGAGTGGGGGGATGGATGGATGAATGGAGTGGGATGTATGGATGGAGTGGGGGATGGATGGATGGATGGATGGAGTGGGAAGGATGGAGTGGATGGATGGATGGATGGATGGAGTGGTGGGATGGATGGAGTGGGATGGATGGATGGATGGAGTGGGGGGATGGTTGGATGGAGTGTGGGGATGGTTGGATGGAGTGGGAGGATGGATGGATGGATGGATGGATGGAGTGGGGGGTGGATGGATGGAGTGGGGGGTGGATGGATGGATGGATGGAGTGAGATGGGTGGATGGAGTGAGGGGATGGATGGATGGAGTGGGGGGATGGATGGATGGAGTGGGGGGATGGATGGATGGAGTGGGGGGATGGATGGATGGATGGAGTGGGGTGGATGGATGGAGTGGGATGGATGGAGTGGGATGGATGGATGGATGGAGTGGGGGATGGATGGATAGAGTGGGATGGATGGAGTGGGGGGATGGATGGATGGAGTGGGGGGTGGATGGATGGATGGAGTGGGGGGATGGATGGATGGATGGAGTGGGATGGATGGAAGGATGGAGTGGGGGGATGGATGGATGGATGGGGGGATGGATGGATGGATGGAGTGGGGGGATGGATGGAGTGGGGGGATGGATGGATGGAGTGGGGGGTGGATGGATGGATAGATGGAGTGGGGTATGGATGGATTAGGGGGATGGATGGAGTGGGGGTATGGATGGATGGATGGAGTGGGGGTGAATGGGTGGATGGAGTGGGATGGATGGATGGAAGGAGTGGGATGGATGGATGGATGGATGGAGTGGATGGAGTGGGGGAAAGGATGGATGGAGTGGGGGGAGGATGGATGGAGTGGGATGGATGGATGGAGTGGGAGGAAGGATGGATGGAGTGGGGGGAAGGATGGATGTAGTGGGGGGATGGATGTAGTGGGGGGAATGGATGGATGGATGGATAGATGGAGTGGGAGAGCCGAAGGCAAGAAAAACGAGTACAATCAGGGGAGCAGAAGGGAAGACTAGTGTGACCAACTAAGCCCAGAGAGAGTGCAGCCACAACTAGTAACAATCCAAAAACATAACATTGTGCACGCAGATACAATCCATGCCTGTGACACTAACAGCTCTGAATATCTGTGACAGCGTTACAGGCGGATGAGAGAAGGGGCAGGGGAACCAGACTAAGAAGTGTGGAAATCTAAAGCTGAGCTGGAGAGTGAGAGCGCACGCACTAAGGCTGGTCTGTCTGTGAGAGAAAGGCAGGCTGCAGTATTAAGTTATATCAAGAGAGGAGCTGGGAAAGAAACTGCAGACAGAAGGTTTAACACAGAAGTGCACAGAGCCACTTCACAGAGAAGGAATAGCAGAGGAGGTATTGGTAGCAGAAATGAATACCAATGGGTGATACTAAGAGGCAGATAGCAAAGAGTAAAGCTAGGACAAAAAGAGAGTCCTAAAACAAGGAAAGCGAAAGTAAATGGGAAATCTAAAGCGGAGCTGGAGAGTGAGAGCCCACGCAAGGCTGGTCTGTCTGTGAGAGAAAGGCAGGCTGCAGTATTAAGTTATATCAAGAGAGGAAAACTGAAAGTAAACTGAAAGCAGAGCGCAAAGCAGAGCGCGGCTGTGAAAGAAGTGAAAACAAGGGAAGATAGGGTGACGAGACGCATGGGGAGCAGCAGCCTTTGATGTGCCGGCCGGCCATGTAGTGAATAATTAGGGGAGGAGAAATGCCGGCCTGAGGCCGAGCAGCAAAGCAACAGATGGCTTTGATGTGCAGGCAGGCTGCTCAGGCGAATAGAAGCGCGTTCACGAGACATCATCGAGGTCTTATGCACTTCTGGATATCCGCATTTTCAAGAGCTTAGTTTAGCTCTTAGTTTTGCCACAATAGGGCTCGTCCTATTCATTCCTTGCGGAATGGAATAGGACGAGCCCTAAAAAGGAGTTTTGGTGAAATAAACTATTTGCCTAAGATTGCACAATTTTAGTGGGGAAAGCACAATTTACAAATCAGCCACTAAATAGGCATTTATTTGTCTGTACTAATGTTAATGCATTGTTTTTACCTTTTTGTTCATTTTTCATATAGCATGAACTGACCAAAAGGTACTGAACCACTTTACAGGAGCACCAGTTACATTACAGAATGTCACTATTCATTGTTTATAGGCATGGGGAAATTACGTGAATTTCCCAGACTCACAGGATGTTGAGCCAATGATGGGACTTGAAGCTGGAACTCCAGTTCCAAAGTCTGCAACTCTAGTCCTAACACCACATCCTGAGTATAGAAAGAATCAGGGTTTCATTTTTGGTGCTAACGAAAACAGAGTTCTAAACTGCTTTTGTATGCAGTATGTTAAACTGTAAAAAAGTACATATTGATTCATTTCACATGATCCAATCCCCCCCTCCAAGAATTAAGAACAAAGCTCTGATGTCAAAGGCAATTCTTGGAGAAGGAGATAAAAGTGCGCGTGAATGAAATTGGCATCAACATTTTAATTTTGGAAGTGTTATAAAGTTCAAACAAAAAAGGAGTTTGAAATCCTGTTTGAAACACATTTTTCTCCAAGGGGCTATTGCTGGGTTTCACAATTTTTTTTATGACCTTAACCTGAGTCAGGAGCATGGAAAAAACGCTATAGCAAGAAGGAGCTTGCCAATATTGTGCACTTGCCTACAGGAGCCGGTTTCTGGCAGTTTATACTCACACAAGACCAATCCTTAGTGCCTGCTGAAGCCCACAGAGGAATATTTTTAAGCAGGGCGCAGGCACGCAAATGAATTCCTTTACAGAGTTCTCTCCCCTGGGCCTCCTTAAGCTCACATTTAAACCAATAGCTTTGGACGGGCTCATCTGTATATCAAGCTATAATGTACTGACTACTATGGGAGGTAGCAGAGGAAGAGCAGAGAGCCGAGGTCATTTGTTAGCTCAATTTAGCTCTTTAAGTTATTTCAAGCAAATCATTTGGCAATCAACATGGAATCAGGTTTCCCAATACAAGAATTGGGAGGCAGGAGACTAGCCTTCAAATCAATAGTCTCCTGCCTGAATCAGGGAGTGGGGGGTTGGCATGTATGCATTAAATACTTGAAGAACCTTCCCAGTGAAGGAGTGAAAGAAGTGCTAAAGAAATTCTCACAAACTGATGGAATATCGTACCAAAATATAAAAGAAGTGTTGAAAGCCAAGTTCACTCCGATGCCAAATGTCATCTATGAAACGAACATCTTCAATCAAGCACGACAACAGGCTGGTGAAATGATGGATGAGTTTGTTGAAAGACTTGAAGCACTTTTCAAGCACTGTATGTTTTGTGATTTCAATGATAAAGAAGCTCAGAGTCATGAACGGTTGTCTCTCAGACTCCTTCAGAAGACACATGTCGAGAGAGACACCTCAATTTAGAGAAAATGCTAATGGGTGTGAGGGCAGTAGAACAAGCAGATCATGAAGCTGCTGATATGGAAGCAGGAACAGCGCGCAATGAATCAGCGTTGATCATGAAAAGCAAGCATACGCACAGAACACATGCGCACAAGTCAAATTCTATAAAGAAAAAAATATATGCTTCTGATGTGGGTTTTCATTTCCCCATGAAGGTAAATGTCCAGCCATGGGACAGACATGGAAAGGCTGCAGGAAAGTTAACCACTTTGTAGGGGACTGGTAAAGCTAAAGCGAAACAAAATGTGTCACGGTGAAAATTGGCACCAGAAGGTTCCAGAAGCATTCTCGCCATGCCTACGAGGCCAATTAATTACAACAAGTGGAAACAAAAAAAGTCGATCATCATCAAATTGATCATACAAAGGTTCTTTGATGTCACTGTCAAGCGCTAGTGAAGAAGACATATGTGCATTGATGATATCTACCAAACAACGGCATGCCCATGTAGGATTAGCTGCTTGTAAAGTAGACCAAAAGAGAAACACCAAACAGAGCCACATTTTTAATTCGGACACTGCCCTGAAATTACATTAAAGGTGAATGGTTGCCCTAAATCCTTCATTATAGACAGTGGTGCATCGATTAATATCATGCTGGCAGAGAAATGTTACCGCTTATCTCCTTTGCCATGCCTTACCCTGTCAAACATGGAGGTTTACACATGGGCTGTGACTAAACCGTTACAGAGTCAAGTGTCATTTACAACAACCATGAGACACAAAATTACGTCAGTACAAGTGCCAATCAGGTCTTCAAGGAAGCTCATCGAGAGCATGATTACTTAGCTTTGCCACTGCTGCTGTCATGGTACTGATATCTCTCATCTACAACATCCATGCTCAGTCTGAAATTGTGAGTCAGTTCCCATCGTCGTTTCAAGGCCTAGGAAGGCGCAAGACAACAAAAGTGCTAAGTTATATTATTGCATCTTCTATTTTGCTTTAAAGGAGGATCATGAAATGATACACGCTACTTCACAAATTAAGCACTGCTCTGGCAACCCGGCTGTGCCACATTCTTTTTAGGCATGTTCGTATCTCTGAAACTGTTTTTCTCCTGTTGTTACATGTACTTTATGGAGGCAGTGCTCAACCCCGCAGTGCCCATTTTATTATAATACTCCATAACCTGTTTAAACATGTTTGCACATTCAAAACTGTTTTCTTCTGTTGTCACATGAACTTCACAGAGGCAACGCTATGAGGTAACCATGCTACAAAAGCTAATATATTTTTTTTATTACAAACAGTGTGTTACTGTGGATTGGTTACTATGTCACAAAATTGATGTAACTGGTTGCTACTAGTCAACACAATCTTCAGGGGGACGACCTTCTGACTGCCACGCTAGCCCGGTCATGTCTCTCAAAGCCAACTTTACAGAAACTTGCACTGCCATAAGAGCTTGTAGGAGAATGGACTCCACATTCGACATTTTGCACTTCATCACGACTCCTTTTGCACTTTACTGCACGCACTAAATGACAATTTTTATACTCCTCTCGTATTTCTTTTGAATCATCGTAGTTACTCAAACTTTTTTAACTAACTCTACTTACAAAAAGGGTTGTTTTAGGCATTATTTCATGTAATCCAACAATGCTGCCGACTGAAAAGGTTTTTTTTATCAATTAAGCATTCTTATATGTGCCGTATGATGTAGCTGATTGCAATGATTTTTATTAACTAAGCAATAAAGATGATGATTATTATTATATCATTGCATTGTAAATCCTTGTACAGCTGGAGATATTCATGCAAAGGCAGTACTACCACCATTGGCTGATCGAAACATGGACATACATACTCCCAATGAAGTATTTCTATCGACACTCACACAGCTCTAACTACTTTCATGCTAGAGCACAAAATGTGCAGATATCAAGGGCACTCCTCCATCGTTTCCCTGATCTACATTTGTCAAATAAGTACCAGGTATTCAGTATTCTAGAAGATAATGACAGACTCAGTTGCAGTAAATACAGCGTAGGGGATGCTGCAAATTACTGTAGAGAAGGTGCATCCAAGGGTCAGGAGCGCAATACGCCCTTCAATGCTGTTGATTAGGTACCTGGTTTGGTAACGGAGCATAGAGTGTTGTTACTAACTGGCAGATGCATCAAAGTTATGTTTTGCGAGTCCTTAATAGCGAATTTTAAGGAATCGCTATTAAAGACTCGCAAAACGGGATGCATGTAGGAATCGCAATGTTATTAGCGATTCCTACAGATTCCTTATTTGCGATTCGGTAATAGCTACTCCCTAATAAAGAATGGCTTTCCCATTCATTCCTATGGGCCTAAAGGCCCATAGGAATGAATGGTAAAGCCATTCCTTATTAGAGATTAGTTATTACCGAATCGCTAATGTTCCACTATTTCAAGGGTGCCAGGGTGTCCAAAGGACACCCTGTTGCACCCCTGAAATGGACCTGTGCACAAACGTTACACACACACATGCCCTAAGGGCATGTGTGTGCGCAACATGTAACTTTGAAAAATGCACAAAAGTGCATTTTTCAAAGTTTTAGCAAATTACCACAAAGTTCAACTTCATGGTAATTTGCTCCCCCTATTAGCGAAATCGCTATTATTTTGGGTTTCATGCATTGCATTTAAGGAATCTCATTTTGGGATTCCTTAAATGCAAGAGCAATTTAAGGAATCACTATTTAGAGATTCCTTAAATTGCGATTTCTGCATTTGGGATGATGCATCCCAAATGCAAAAAGACCGGGAGCAAACGGCCAGATTCTGAGAATCTGCCCGTTTGCTCGCGTATTTTCTTTGATGCATCTGCCTGTAAGTCTGTTAACCTACATTGTAATGACCAATCTAATCCCAGTAGCCCACTTACAGTTGCACCAACCATGAACCCAACCAGAAAGTAGTTGGAGGGAAGATTTAAGTTTGTCACATGGAACGTGAATGGACTCACAAACAAAATAGGAACGAGTGTGGAGAAACTTTGAATTTTATCATCTCCAAATACAATTTACCGCTATTGAGGGGTGACCGTGACACTAATGGGGAGCTAGTTCCATCATTTATTGGAAGACATTTGGCCAAAATTCTCCACCATTGGTATCTGCGCCAGCTAATGCTATGTCTGGTACACCTATTACCGTACTGGCGATCCTAATTGACCATAACCTAGAAAAAGAGGGGGAGGCTCACCGAACCAAAAACCTGCAAAGACGCCCAGGCAAGCTAAAGATAAAGATAAACTAAGAGGGAACCGCGATGAGGAGCAAACTGTCCAGAATACCCAGGAAGAAGAACGTATCCTAGTAGCCCCTATAACATCTACTGACCCTTTAACAAATGAGGGTATGTGGCATAGACTGGAGACTCTAGTAGCTACGATGTTGAATCCTATTATAGCTACATTGACAAGGATGGAAGGGAAGTTACTGGCCCCAGAATCACAGATGGAAAAAAATGACCAGTTACTAGGGACCATGGCGCTTATAGGGAAGGAGCCAGTGGGGAAGGAGTTAAGTCTAAGAAGAAGATCAGATCAAGAGACTCAACCTCAAAATACCCCAAGTAGTGTAGATGTGAGGTGGGTTACCCCAAATAGCGAGCCCCCACCTTCTAATTACAGTAATGGTCCACCCGGATCCTCAAAGCAGTACACGAGCGGTGCCTCGAGTAAAACTACCAATAGCCAAGCATGTCAGAAACAGGCAAGTGTTATGCACAATGCAATAAACTACCCACTACCACCCCCCAACACAGCTCCAACATCCTGAGGACAAATGCACTATGGCGTAGAGATGGGACCAGACAATCAAATATATCTCCAAAGAAATTAAATGGCGTACGTATGTCAAACACAAAGTCAATCACAGATCCTACATCTCCCCCCGATAGCTGCACCCCTGGTATTGGCTCTAGGGAACACACCTTTGATGAATGAGGGTCAACCAGAATCTACAAGACAATTGATGCATAAAGCATTACACTGGTTGACAGAAAAATTGAAGAGGGGAGAGAGTCAGGAATCTCTCAAGCCAGTTGATTATGGCCAGAAGGGCAGCGTGGGTGGGTCCAGCGAGAAAGGAAATGGCGGGAGATTGTGTTGTTTTAAATTTTAATAATGAATTCATAATCATATACATTTTGGAACATCTAGGTAATGGCACCATAATAAATTCTGAAATTGTTGTACCACCGTTATTTTTATAAACCGTGTTCATTACTACACCAAAGGACCAATCTATTCCAAAGAGAGAATCGCCCGTGGAAGACTAGGATGCAAAGTTTAACTCTTGAAAATGGATTTGCCCCATTAACTGACCTGGAAGCATGCGATTGACTACACCGACCACCGCAAATCTGTCAAACTACCTCTGAGAGTCAGGGGCTCCGGATTTGTCCTAATGAAATAACTTCTTATTTAACTGAGCCACAAAAGGGGCCCATTAAAACATTCTTTAAGATAGCCTCATGGAATGTGGCAGGCATTTCCCAAAAAACTAAGTGAGGAGAATTGGTTGAAAATATGGCAAGACCATGATATTGTATGCTTCCAGGAGACATGGTCCATTGATCCAATTTATGTGAATGGATATTGCTCTTATCAAACCCCAGCTAAATCCTCATCTTCGGCTAAGGGGGGTATTTTGACTATGATCCCGAATAATGTTCCAGGGAAGGTAATAAAATTCGAATCCTTAAGTGAAAATTCCCTTATTCTTACACTGGAGATACACCAAGAAGGCAGATGGTTTTTAGTTAATACTTACAATAATGATATTAGCCCAAATAAACATGCTATTGTGAAAAAGGTTGATAAGGCTGTAAAACATGCCATAGACAATAGTAGAAATTGTGTTTTTAATCTTGTATGGGTGGGAGATTTTAACATATATCCCTGCAAATACAATACAGCTCCTATATGTGGTGTAGAGGATTTGGGGGGTGACACTTTAAATCATTTTGTGCACAATGAATATGGTAACTGTAATAATAGGATGTTAACAGAAAGAAACATGGTAATGACAGGTGATCTAGAATCATCATCAGGGAACATGGTAGGAACCATTCAAAGAAATAACCTAGAGTCAACTATTGACTATATGCTAGTCACTGCCCCTATTAGTTTAAGAGCCATTAGGTTGGTAATCAATTTACAATCTTTAGCAACAATGCCATCTTATCAATACAGATAAAAGTATCTATAGGGGAACCCTTAAAGACTCAAAATGTTTATACTCCAACAGTGGCAAGAAGGAATGGTTTACAACTAAAATGGGCTCATGTAAATCAATCTAAACTGACTGCAAAAATCATATCCACTACACTTAGCAATATAGCAATTTGTCTAGATCCAGAGACCGAAGCAGGAGAAATGATGAAGGCCTTCTGTGATCTCCTTGAGCAGGGAAAACTGGCTCTTACACGTACTAAAGAAATTAATAAGAGACCCGAAAGGGTATGGTTTGACTACCCTTGCTCAGCGGCAAGGAGAGCCTTGATGTATGCTCTGAAAAGCAGATCCAGAAACACAGATGAAATCAGGGGACTGTGGGCTATATATAAACTCAATAAGAGAAATAAGAGAAGGCAATAAAAGAAGATATATGGGAGGATCTTAACAAGGCAGCAAAAATGGGTAACACCCCTAATTTCTGGAGGATAATAAATGCACTGCACTTTAAAAACCCTGTAGATCCTGTTGGAGTGTAGGATCTGCTTCCTATGGTTAGACCCAATGTTTGCTGTGTTTCACTGGTTTTTCGACTTTAGTCTGGCTGTGGCCCTGCTAATCAGGACCACAGCCTAGCTGCTCTCTCTCTAAATTGATTACATGTACTTTAGGTACATACCAGATTGGTTACTGAGTTACCTTGTGAGCTCCTAGTATATAGTACCTTAGGTACCAAGGGCATAGGTACCCCAGAGGCCTACCAGGGGCTGAAGCATACATTTTGCAACCCCTGGGAAGCCTTCCAAAATGGCCCCACAGGTCTGCCCTTGCAGCCTGGATAAGGTGGTGTAAGCACCCCTTACTTAGATACAGTATACCTAAATCTACCCATATATATAGACACATATTAACCTATAAGTCACTCCTATGGCAGGCCTTGACAATCCTGAAGGCAGAGTGCTTGGTTTTTGTGTGAGAGGGTGCCCCAGCATGAGCTGAGCCCCTCTGCAGCTTTCGGAAACCCATCCTTATAGCTGTTCTATGATATCGCCATACCACATACTCTTAAGTGCATTATAATCCTCACGGTTAATGCTAACCTTAGTTTGGCTTTATCAAAACATGTTGTGTTTGGTGTCAAACACTTTGGAATACTACCCCCGCCAGTTCTGGCAGCGGAAGTAGCATTCCACCCTTCTAGAGGGAGAAGACATGGACACACTGGTATACCCGGTAGAAGTGTAACAGAGCCTCAGCATCACACAATGGATGCTGCTGCTGCCACAGAAATGAGTCTGACCTCCTACTGCTTGACGGAACTCCGGCAGGGGAGACCTGGACAATAGGTTTCCTGTCCAGGGAGGTGCCAGCACCTTCCCAGACAGGCTTTAGTGTATTGGAGCAGGGTTGGTTGCATTCATTGAATGCTTTTCAGACACTGCCTGGTGCACACAAGGTGCTCCATGCATTTCCCAGTTCAAACCGGTTGCTTGGGCACTCTGCCTCAGCTCTGGCGCAAAACTGGACAAAGGGGAAGGGGTGTTACCACCCCCTCCCCAGGTCCTCCCATAGGTGGGACCCTAGATTTAGTCCAACCCCTAAACTTAGTTTAAGTATAGGAACCCAGTCACTAGGACTTTTTTTTTTAAACATATCTTTTTGTTAAAACAAGGCATCAACAAAAGACACAGTACAGAAGAAGCATACCATATTTAGCAGTACATTGGTAGAAGGGGGGGGGGGGGGCGAAGAACAAAAGTACATATACATCAAAAAGCTTCATGGGGATGAGGGAGCATCGATAACAGAGTCTCTAGGTGGTCCACAAATCCCTCCTGTCAGACTAATTTGCATGTAGCCAGTTTCTGAGCTGGGATGGTGCAGTGAGCTAAAAAACGGTGAAAGATCAAGCCCTGATCTCTTGACTGGGTACGAGTGTTCTGTTTAATTCAGATGCTCTGTCCATCACCACCCCCTTTTCTGAATCGTTTTGTCCACCACAAGCGTGGAAGGGTATGCTCAGACATAAGTCCCTTGCTCACTGCGCCATCAGGATTCAAGCATGCCGGGCCGAAGACGGCTGTAATGCAGAAACCGGTCCCCGGAAGCTTGTTTCCTTTCCAGTATAAGAATTGGCTTGGTAGTTTGGTCTGCCCTGTTCCCATGATGCACTGGGCCAGGGTCAGACTAATTTGCATGTAGCCAGGTTCTGAGCTGGGATGGTGCAGTGAGCTAAAAAACGGTGATGGATCAAGCCCTGATCTCTTGACTGGGTACGAGTGTTCTGTTTAATTCAGATACTCTGTCCATCACCACCCCCTTTTCTGAATCACTAGATTACTGGACATCATATGCGAGGCCAACTTCTCACAGAGCCTACATTAGATAATAACGTAGATGAGGAAGCATGGGTTGCTCATTTTGAGAACACCTTTGCCTCAACACTCCAGTCCCCATTTGTTAACATGGAACAAGGCCAACAGGCTCCCTTCTTCTTCTTACTCATGGAAGTAGGGAAACGTTTGATGTTGTGCAGCTCAGGCAAGGCTCCTGGACCAAATGGTGTTCCCATAGATCTTTTTCAGGGAACACCAGACCTATGGGCACCATTATTAACGAACGTGATGAATGGAATAATCCGAGTCGGCCCCCCTCAATCTTGGTCTGCAGGTGTTATAGTCTCTATTTATAAAAAAGGGGACAGGGCCGACCCAAAAAACGACAGGCCAATCTCCCTGCTGGACACGACAGCAAAACTCATGGACCGGCTCCTCCTTTCTAAGTTAGAGGGATGGGCCAAGGAAAACAATATCTTAATTCAGGCCCAATATGGATTCCAGCAGGGAAGGGGCACCGTAGATCAGTGCTTGAACTTGGCACTCATAATAGAAAAATACACCAGGATGAAGGAGGGGAAGATATACATGGCTTTCATGGACCTGTCGGCAGCGTTCAACTGTGTGGTCCATGAAAAGCTGTGGACTATCATGAGGGAGATGGGATTCGATCAATTAATATCAAACTTTATTAGACAGTTGTACTCTAACGCTATGGCCTCGGTACGGTACACTAAAAATGAAGGCTGGACACGCCCATTTAAAATCGCCAGAAGAGTAAAGCAGCGTTGCGTCCTTGCTCCATTTCTCTTTTCTATCTATACAAATGGAGTAGAAAAAGCCCTGTACAAGACTACAAGAGATGTCCCAATAGTTAACTCGCAATTCCTAACTATCCTTGCATACGCAGACGATGCGGTATTGATTGCTAGGATGGGGTGCGGCCTTAAACATTTGATATTCTCGTATGCATTTTTCATGGACTCACTTGATCTGAGGGTAAACCACACCAAGTCCTTTGAAGTGATAGTGGGAGGAAGAAAAAGAGATAGAACACCATATCTCCATGTTGAGAAAGAGAGGATAGAGGTGGTGGACTCCTTCCTGTATTTGGGAGTTCTCATTGATAAGGACTTGTCATGGACAAGGTTAGTGGAAGGACTCAGAGGTGTAATGGAGAGAACCCTGTCTGCTGTAAAAAAAATTGCTAAAAAATTAGATGATAGACCGCTATTACCAATAAAAAATATTTATCAGGCCAAAGGTACGGCAGCAGCGACGTATGGGGCTGGAGTATAGGGCACTGTAGAAATGGGCGCCCTCCAAACTATCGAAAATACGTTTTTTAAATCTCTAGTTGGCCTCCCTGTCTCGACTTCTAATTATATTTTACATTTAGAGTTGGACTCCCCTACATCATAGATACAATACAATTGGCCCCTGTCCTTTTGTGGCACTCAATTTGGCGAAGGGACACAGTCCCGCTGACACAAACAATAATAACGAATTGTTTAAATATGGATAACTGTACGAGGTCCAGATGGTTGTGCTATGTAGAAACACTCTTGAATAAAATTGGCCTATCTCAATTATTTAAGGACCAAGTCGAATACAGAAAGGTCTCAAAGGAAAAGATCAAAAATATGTTTCTGATGAGGGCGGAGTATGGGAGAAAGGAACATCATAGACAGAAGCAGGCAGTGGTAAGTCTCAGATCAATCCCTCCAGTGACAGAGAGAGGACATTTCTTCTATATGGCAGACGTCACAAATGCACAACATAGATTCATATTGTTATGGTTCCGTTTGAATATGATCCCACTTATGTTAGGTTATCCTGGTACAATATATAACCATGCTGATTTAATCTTGTGCCCATGTGACAAACAGTCAAAACAAATTGATTTGCAATTGGTCTTATTTTGCAAACTATATGAGAAGGAAAGGAACGATTACATAAAACCGCCTCATATTGTGCTAGAGGCCCTGGATAGGAGAACACTGCCAGAACATGTGCAAGTCGTCTGCATCAACCGAGGCACACTTCAGGCATACCTTCCGCCCTTCACCTCCCAATTTTGAAAGTTTCTTTGGGGTCCAGTATGCCCTATGGAGTGTAAGCATATGATTTCTCCCAAGATGGGCAGCACATTCCATAATATGCGCATCAATACTTACCATAAGTGTGTAACGTTGGACCAAGTCAGGTCTCTTCTCCAGGACTCCTGTGGTTCCGTGGTTCCGAATTGGGTTCGATAGTTCCGAAACCCGATTTATAAAGATTGTCGGAAATGGACGATCTTGGTGTCAGCAGACTGCAAATGGCGAGTCTAACGTGTCTGAGTGTTTTCGTATGAATCGATATAGGAGAACACTCTGCATTTGAGGATTTAGTTTGAACCCTCGGGTTCCATTTTGTATGTGGCAGCCATCTTGTGTATGGTTGCCCTAACATAGGCCTTATGATTGTGGCCGAACGAGTCTTTGGCACATACGCCTTAGCTGACTTCTGGTTGACCTGGCCGAACTGACTCCTCGCCTGGGGCGAATCCCGCTGAGCCAGTTCCTTGTTCAGCAGCTGCACTGATAAAGATCAAAGAGCAGGACGTGGACCGAGTTTATGGCCCACCGTTCCCACTCCTCTATCTCCTTTACATCTGTTTCTGCCTTTCCTTTACGACATGTTCATCGATCTGAGTTGAAGGTTTTATGATGGGTTTGTCCGGCCTGATCGAACAGGAAACTAGCATATGTGCGATCGTTTTGGTGGGCTGGACAACGGAAAGTGGGATTAACTTTGACTGTCGTGATTCGCTACTTTTTGAAATGCTACTTGTTCATTGGTCAGTTTTGTATGCTCCAAATGTAAATTGTGATGTTGCCAGAGGCGTAATTTTCGGCATAAAAGACCGAGTTTCGTTCATTGAATTGGTGCAATCTCTGTCGAACTACCCGTGTGTACTTCGTAGACCTCTGTCCCTGGTTGCAACCAATAAACTTTGGTCTTTGACGTCATCGAGAAGTATCCCGTGTCTCTGTTTGCCAAGACAGGGGAATCCGGGGTCTTCGGGTGTTACCCTGACACCGCTGGGTTATTGTAGTAGTATCGGTTCCGACAAAACCCAGTACCTCAATTGGCGCCCAACGTGGGGCGACTTCAGCGGTACCGGTCCAAGCCAGAGGTTCGTGAGGAGCTTCGTGTGAAAATTCCGGAGGTTGGCCAGCCACTTCAATGACCCCTGTATGTTGACGTGGTTCCGAAGGTCTTTGCTGCGAGGTTTCCCGCGTCCCGACGGCTACGAAGGACTGCTGCCCTGACTGTCGCCCTGTTTTGGAGCCTTAGACGTTTGTAGAGCGAGACGATTGACGGGTCTTCTGGTGACGCCATCGACAACTCAGTTAAGTATAAAAGGGAGCGTCTCCTAGTTCTTAGTTTGTTTTGTATCCTTTAGTGGATAGCTTTGATTTGGTACCTGCAGGCCCCAAAGCCAAGGGATTTGTGTATTCACGAGCTTATCGATTTTAGATTCCCCTTGTTGTTTGAAGCTAGACTAGTGAGCAAGATGCCTTGTTTTAGCAGTCTTAGGAATTTGTTTAGTTGTGGTACTTTGAGGGATTCCCGGTTAGAGGATTCGTGTCCGGTTCCTCCGATCGGAACCCCTACATACGACTTATACGTGAAGCATGGAGTAGGTCCTATTAGCTATAATGAGATTTGGGTAAAATACACGAAGAATGACGGTGTCCTACAGTGGCCCCGTTATGGTAGTTTTGAGACAGAAGTCTTAGATAATCTTGAAGTGAAGTTGTTCAAGAAGAAAGCCTGGCTGGCAATGTTTGACTCTTTTCGCATATGGCGCAAGGAAGCCAAACAGAAAGAAATTAAGTTAGCGAAGAAGAATAGGAAGGGTATGTCAATGGTACAAGCTGCCGTTGCATACAGAGATAATGAAGAAGAGAAAGACAGTGAGCAGATGCTTAGAGTGAGGAAGTTAGCGGTAGACAGATGCTACCCAGTCTTGCCGGCTAAAGAGCAGAAAGATGAGAAGGATCTTGTGAAAGACCCTTTGATGTCGCATTTGCTAAATTCACCGCCACCTTATGTGCAGAATGTTACGGCACCACCACAACAAGTTGTAGCCGCACAAGCACCTATTGCTTTGCCTCCTGTTATTCCTCCACAGCCAGCACCTTTGTCGGCTGTTGTTCCTTATGCGCAGCCTTCTCAAGGGTTGCCAACTTTGCCTTTTCCTGCTACTACTGTCTCTATGCCTGCTCCGACTATGGATCCTACTACTACTGTTTCGTCTCCTCTTGTCCTTCTGACTGTTCCTTCTCCAAGACAGCGGGTGACTGCTGCCTTTTCCAATTTTCTAACTCCTATTCTGGGTCAAATGGGTATGTCTCCTGTGAGTGAGCATAGACAGCCGCGTAGCCAATTGCCCGATACAGATGAGCGAGTGGTTTTGGACCATATGGTACGTAGATGGGTGACGTATAAGTCCCAGTATGATCTAGAAGGTATTATGGATGTTTTCCGACAATGGGAAGCACCAAAGCAGCGTTACGTTTTTGAGCTTATGTGTGTGTTCCTCCATGAACAATGGATGGACGAATTGGGTAGAGTTCCTGTAGAGTTGTCCTGATTGCGTTCCGAGTTTGCCAAAGGAACGATTGTGAGTCTACATGACATCGAGAAAGCGGTGTCAACTTTACTGTTGCTTCGAAGCGATGTTCCTACTGAACGGCTGTTTGAGCCAGATTCGTCAGTTAGGAGACATGTGCGTCAATATCCTATGCGAGAGGTTCCTCCAGTATGGAGACCTGCTGATCCTAATGCTAACCCAGCTGTTTTAGCTCATTTTCAGCGTGTATGGGTTCATGTTCCATGGAAGTGTGCAGAAGTTCTAGCCTTAAGCAGACCTTACCAGATCCGCGGAAGAATCCTGCAGGATATTATAAAGAACTTGCGCAAACTGTGAGTTCGTGCGTCATGAATTTGGCGGATATAGATATGCTGTTTGGGAATGATGTTCCACAGTCCATCTGGAATGTCATTCGACGTACAGATCATGATCATGAATTGGGTGACTCGTGGGTGAATCTTGTTGCAGCAAATGATAGACAAGTTGGGGGTGCTAAGCCTGAAGATGTTATTGCTGAACTTCCTGGTAGGATTATCACTTTCATGAAGACTTTGATGCCTGAAGTCCGTGTTAATTGGGACAAATTGTCAGCTTGTAAGCAGAAGAAAGATGAGTCTGTTTCAGACTTTTTCTCACGTTTCGAGGAAACCTTTGTTGATCATAGTGGTCAGGATATGGCTACCGAAGGTGGCCAGAGATTGTTCGTTGATAAATTTGTGCACAATCTTCTTCCTGAGTTGTGTACTAAGTTGAAGGATTCCGAGAGTGCTTGGCCTGTTTCTACTTCGGTGCAAATTCTTGCTACGGCTCAGTACTACGAGAATAGGCGTAAGGATGAGTTAGAGAGAGCGGATAAGAAGACTAGGGAATTGAAGACTAAAGTTCTTCTACAACAAGCTTATCCACCGCGTGTTAATAATCAGCGTGATTATCAGCAGCCTCAACAGTATTCGAGGAACTCGCAAAGAGACGAGACTCCTCAACAACAGCGTATTCAGTATGGGCCTAATCAGTGTGCATATTGTAGAGAAGAAGGCCATTATAAGAACAGTTGTCCGGTTTTGTCGCAACGTGCAAATAGTGTTCCTAGTGTTAGAGGTAGAGGTGCTCAATAAGTGCCTAGAGGAAGAGGTCGCGGACAGAACGCGCGCCCTTTGCCTCCGCAGAATTCAATGAACAGTTTCGATCAACAGCAGAATTCATCCGGTAGGTCTACACAGTATTATGTAGATGATTACTATGTTGAAGGCGATGGAGAGCAAGGTACTGATTGTTAGGACAGCCATGGACAAAGAGAGGGAGTTGCTAATCAGGACCACAGCCTAGCTGCTCTCTCTCTAAATTGATTACATGTACTTTAGGTACATACCAGATTGGTTACTGAGTTACCTTGTGAGCTCCTAGTATATGGTACCTTAGGTACCAAGGGCATAGGTACCCCAGAGGCCTACCAGGGGCTGAAGCATACATTTTGCAACCCCTGGGAAGCCTTCCAAAATGGCCCCACCGGTCTGCCCTTGCAGCCTGGGTAAGGTGGTGTAAGCACCCCTTACTTAGATACAGTATACCTAAATCTACCCATATATATAGACACATATTAACCTATAAATCACTCCTATGGCAGGCCTTGACAATCCTGAAGGCAGAGTGCTTAGTTTTTGTGTGAGAGGGTGCCCCAGCATGAGCTGAGCCCCTCTGCAGCTTTCGGAAACCCATCCTTATAGCTGTTCTATGATATCGCCATACCACAAACTCTTAAGTGCATTATAATCCTCACGGTTAATGCTAACCTTAGTTTGGCTTTATCAAAACATGTTGTGTTTGGTGTCAAACACTTTGGAATACTACCCCGCCAGTTCTGGTGGCGGAAGTAGCATTCCACCCTTCTAGAGGGAGAAGACATGGACACACTGGTATACCCGGTAGAAGTGTAACAGAGCCTCAGCATCACACAATGGATGCTGCTGCCACAGAAATGAGTCTGACCTCCTACTGCTTGACGGAACTCCGGCAGGGGAGACCTGGACAATAGGTTTCCTGTCCAGGGAGGTGCCAGCACCTCCCCAGACAAGCTTTAGTGTATTGGAGCAGGGTTGGTTGCATTCATTGAATGCTTTTCAGACACTGCCTGGTGCACACAAGGTGCTCCATGCATTTCCCAGTTCAAACCGGTTGTTTGGGCACTCTGCCTCAGCTCTGGCGCAAAACTGGACAAAGGGGAAGGGGTGTTACCACCCCCTCCCCAGGTCCTCCCATAGGTGGGACCCTAGATTTAGTCCAACCCCTAAACTTAGTTTAAGTATAGGAACCCAGTCACTAGGACTTTTTTTTTTTAAACATATCTTTTTGTTAAAACAAGGCATCAACAAAAGACACAGTACAGAAGAAGCATACCATATTTAGCAGTACATTGGTAGAAGCGGGGGGCGAAGAACAAAAGTACATATACATCAAAAAGCTTCATGGGGATGAGGGAGCATCGATAACAGAGTCTCTAGGTGGTCCACAAATCCCTCCTGTCAGACTAATTTGCATGTAGCCAGGTTCTGAGCTGGGATGGTGCAGTGAGCTAAAAAACGGTGATAGATCAAGCCCTGATCTCTTGACTGGGTACGAGTGTTCTGTTTAATTCAGATGCTCTGTCCATCACCACCCCCTTTTCTGAATCGTTTTGTCCACCACAAGCGTGGAAGGGTATGCTCAGACATAAGTCCCTTGCTCACTGCGCCATCAGGATTCAAGCATGCCGGGCCGAAGACGGCTGTAATGCAGAAACCGGTCCCCGGAAGCTTGTTTCCTTTCCAGTATAAGAATTGGCTTGGTAGTTTGGTCTGCCCTGTTCCCATGATGCACTGGGCCAGGGTCAGACTAATTTGCATGTAGCCAGGTTCTGAGCTGGGATGGTGCAGTGAGCTAAAAAACGGTGATGGATCAAGCCCTGATCTCTTGACTGGGTACGAGTGTTCTGTTTAATTCAGATACTCTGTCCATCACCACCCCCTTTTCTGAATCACTAGAATACTGGACATCATATGCGAGGCCAACTTCTCACAGAGCCTACATTAGATAATAACGTAGATGAGGAAGCATGGGTTGCCCATTTTGAGAACACCTTTGCCTCAACACTCCAGTCCCCATTTGTTAACATGGAACAAGGCCAACAGGCTCCCTTCTTCTTCTTACTCATGGAAGTAGGGAAACGTTTGATGTTGTGCAGCTCAGGCAAGGCTCCTGGACCAAATGGTGTTCCCATAGATCTTTTTCAGGGAACACCAGACCTATGGGCACCATTATTAACGAACGTGATGAATGGCATAATCCGAGTCGGCCCCCCTCAATCTTGGTCTGCAGGTGTTATAGTCTCTATTTATAAAAAAGGGGACAGGACCGACCCAAAAAACGACAGGCCAATCTCCCTGCTGGACACGACAGCAAAACTCATGGACCGGCTCCTCCTTTCTAAGTTAGAGGGATGGGCCAAGGAAAACAATATCTTAATTCAGGCCCAATATGGATTCCAGCTTGGAAGGGGCACCGTAGATCAGTGCTTGAACTTGGCACTCATAATAGAAAAATACACCAGGATGAAGGAGGGGAAGATATACATGGCTTTCATGGACCTGTCGGCAGCGTTCGACTGTGTGGTCCATGAAAAGCTGTGGACTATCATGAGGGAGATGGGATTCGATCAATTAATATCAAACTTTATTAGACAGTTGTACTCTAACGCTATGGCCTCGGTACGGTACACTAAAAATGAAGGCTGGACACGCCCATTTAAAATCGCCAGAAGAGTAAAGCAGCGTTGCGTCCTTGCTCCATTTCTCTTTTCTATCTATACAAATGGAGTAGAAAAAGCCCTGTACAAGACTACAAGAGATGTCCCAATAGTTAACTCGCAATTCCTAACTATCCTTGCATACGCAGACGATGCAGTATTGATTGCTAGGATGGGGTGCGGCCTTAAACATTTGATATTCTCGTATGCATCTTTCATGGACTCACTTGATCTGAGGGTAAACCACACCAAGTCCTTTGAAGTGATACTGGGAGCAAGAAAAAGAGATAGAACACCATATCTCCATGTTGAGAAAGAGAGGATAGAGGTGGTGGACTCCTTCCTGTATTTGGGGGTTCTCATTGATAAGGACTTGTCATGGACAAGGTTAGTGGAAGGACTCAGAGGTGTAATGGAGAGAACCCTGTCTGCTGTAAAAAACATTGCTAAAAAATTGGATGATAGACCGCTATTACCAATAAAAAATATTTATCAGGCCAAAGGTACGGCAGCAGTGACGTATGGGGCTGGAGTATAGGGCACTGTAGAAATGGGCGCCCTCCAAACTATCGAAAATACGTTTTTTAAATCTCTAGTTGGCCTCCCTGTCTCGACTTCTAATTATATTTTACATTTAGAGCTGGACTCCCCTACATCATAGATACAATACAATTGGCCCCTGTCCTTTTGTGGCACTCAATTTGGCGAAGGGACACAGTCCCGCTGACACAAACAATAATAACGAATTGTTTAAATATGGATAACTGTACGAGGTCCAGATGGTTGTGCTATGTAGAAACACTCTTGAATAAAATTGGCCTATCTCAATTATTTAAGGACCAAGTCGAATACAGAAAGGTCTCAAAGGAAAAGATCAAAAATATGTTTCTGATGAGGGCGGAGTATGGGAGAAAGGAACATCATAGACAGAAGCAGGCAGTGGTAAGTCTCAGATCAATCCCTCCAGTGACAGAGAGAGGACATTTCTTCTATATGGCAGACGTCACAAATGCACAACATAGATTCATATTGTTACGGTTCCGTTTGAATATGATCCCACTTATGTTAGGTTATCCTGGTACAATATATAACCATGCTGATTTAATCTTGTGCCCATGTGACAAACAGTCAAAACAAATTGATTTGCAATTGGTCTTATTTTGCAAACTATATGAGAAGGAAAGGAACGATTACATAAAACCGCCTCATATTGTGCTAGAGGCCCTGGGTAGGAGAACACTGCCAGAACATGTGCAAGTCGTCTGCATCAACCGAGGCACACTTCAGGCATACCTTCCGCTCTTCACCTCCCAATTTTGAAAGTTTCTTTGGGGTCCAGTATGCCCTATGGAGTGTAAGCATATGATTTCTCCCAAGATGGGCAGCACATTCCATAATATGCGCATCAATACTTACCATAAGTGTGTAACGTTGGACCAAGTCAGGTCTCTTCTCTAGGACTCCTGTGGTTCCGTGGTTCCGAATTGGGTTCGATAGTTCCGAAACCCGATTTATAAAGATTGTCGGAAATGGACGATCTTGGTGTCAGCAGACTGCAAATGGCGAGTCTAACGTGTCTGAGTGTTTTCGTATGAATCGATATAGGAGAACACTCTGCATTTGAGGATTTAGTTTGAACCCTCGGGTTCCATTTTGTATGTGGCAGCCATCTTGTGTATGGTTGCCCTAACATAGGCCTTATGATTGTGGCCGAACGAGTCTTTGACACATACGCCTTAGCTGACTTCTGGTTGACCTGGCCGAACTGACTCCTCGCCTGGGGCGAATCCCGCTGAGCCAGTTCCTTGTTCAGCAGCTGCACTGATAAAGATCAAAGAGCAGGACGTGGACCGAGTTTATGGCCCACCGTTCCCACTCCTCTATCTCCTTTACATCTGTTTCTGCCTTTCCTTTACGACATGTTCATCGATCTGAGTTGAAGGTTTTATGATGGGTTTGTCCGGCCTGATCGAACAGGAAACTAGCATATGTGCGATCGTTTTGGTGGGCTGGACAACGGAAAGTGGGATTAACTTTGACTGTCGTGATTCGCTACTTTTTGAAATGCTACATGTTCATTGGTCAGTTTTGTATGCTCCAAATGTAAATTGTGATGTTGCCAGAGGCGTAATTTTCGGCATAAAAGACCGAGTTTCGTTCATTGAATTGGTGCAATCTCTGTCGAACTACCCGTGTGTACTTCGTAGACCTCTGTCCCTGGTTGCAACCAATAAACTTTGGTCTTTGACGTCATCGAGAAGTATCCCGTGTCTCTGTTTGCCAAGACAGGGGAATCCGGGGTCTTCGGGTGTTACCCTGACACCGCTGGGTTATTGTAGTAGTATCGGTTCCGACAAAACCCAGTACCTCAATTGGCGCCCAACGTGGGGCGACTTCAGCGGTACCGGTCCAAGCCAGAGGTTCGTGAGGAGCTTCGTGTGAAAATTCCGGAGGTTGGCCAGCCACTTCAATGACCCCTGTATGTCGACGTGGTTCCGAAGGTCTTTGCTGCGAGGTTTCCCGCGTCCCGACGGCTACGAAGGACTGCTGCCCTGACTGTCGCCCTGTTTTGGAGCCTTAGACGTTTGTAGAGCGAGACGATTGACGGGTCTTCTGGTGACGCCATCGACAACTCAGTTAAGTATAAAAGGGAGCGTCTCCTAGTTCTTAGTTTGTTTTGTATCCTTTAGTGGATAGCTTTGATTTGGTACCTGCAGGCCCCAAAGCCAAGGGATTTGTGTATTCACGAGCTTATCGATTTTAGATTCCCCTTGTTGTTTGAAGCTAGACTAGTGAGCAAGATGCCTGGTTTTAGCAGTCTTAGGAATTTGTTTAGTTGTGGTACTTTGAGGGATTCCCGGTTAGAGGATTCGTGTCCGGTTCCTCCGATCGGAACCCCTACATACGACTTATACGTGAAGCGTGGAGTAGGTCCTATTAGCTATAATGAGATTTGGGTAAAATACACGAAGAATGACGGTGTCCTACAGTGGCCCCGTTATGGTAGTTTTGAGACAGAAGTCTTAGATAATCTTGAAGTGAAGTTGTTCAAGAAGAAAGCCCGGCCGGCAATGTTTGACTCTTTTCGCATATGGCGCAAGGAAGCCAAACAGAAAGAAATTAAGTTAGCGAAGAAGAATAGGAAGGGTATGTCAATGGTACAAGCTGCCGTTGCATACAGAGATAATGAAGAAGAGAAAGACAGTGAGCAGATGCTTAGAGTGAGGAAGTTAGCGGTAGACAGATGCTACCCAGTCTTGCCGGCTAAAGAGCAGAAAGATGAGAAGGATCTTGTGAAAGACCCTTTGATGTCGCATTTGCTAAATTCACTGCCACCTTATGTGCAGAATGTTACGGCACCACCACAACAAGTTGTAGCCGCACAAGCACCTATTGCTTTGCCTCCTGTTATTCCTCCACAGCCAGCACCTTTGTCGGCTGTTGTTCCTTATGCGCAGCCTTCTCAAGGGTTGCCAACTTTGCCTTTTCCTGCTACTACTGTCTCTATGCCTGCTCCGACTATGGATCCTACTACTACTGTTTCGTCTCCTCTTGTCCTTCCGACTGTTCCTTCTCCAAGACAGCGGGTGACTGCTGCCTTTTCCAATTTTCTAACTCCTATTCTGGGTCAAATGGGTATGTCTCCTGTGAGTGAGCGTAGACAGCCGCGTAGCCAATTGCCCGATACAGATGAGCGAGTGGTTTTGGACCATATGGTACGTAGATGGGTGACGTATAAGTCCCAGTATGATCTAGAAGGTATTATGGATGTTTTCCGACAATGGGAAGCACGAAAGCAGCGTTACGTTTTTGAGCTTATGTGTGTGTTCCTCCATGAACAATGGATGGACGAATTGGGTAGAGTTCCTGTAGAGTTGTCCTGATTGCATTCCGAGTTTGCCAATGGAACGATTGTGAGTCTACATGACATCGAGAAAGCGGTGTCAACGTTACTGTTGCTTCGAAGCGATGTTCCTACTGAACGGCTGTTTGAGCCAGATTCGTCAGTTAGGAGACATGTGGTCAATATCTTATGCGAGAGGTCCCTCTGGTATGGAGACCTGCTGATCCTAATGCTAACCCAGCTGTTTTAGCGCATTTTCAGCGTGTATGGGTTCATGTTCCATGGAAGTGTGCAGAAGTTCTAGCCTTAAGCAGACCTTACCACATCCGCGGAAGAATCCTGCAGGATATTATAAAGAACTTGCTCAAACTGTGAGTTCGTGCGTCATGAATTTGGCGGATATAGATATGCTGTTTGGGAATGTTGTTCCACAGTCCATCTGGAATGTCATTCGACGTACAGATCATGATCATGAATTGGGTGACTCGTGGGTGAATCTTGTTGCAGCAAATGATAGACAAGTTGGGGGTGCTAAGCCTGAAGATGTTATTGCTGAACTTCCTGGTAGGATTATCACTTTCATGAAGACTTTGATGCCTGAAGTCCGTGTTAATTGGGACAAATTGTCAGCTTGTAAGCAGAAGAAAGATGAGTCTGTTTCAGACTTTTTCTCGCGTTTCGAGGAAACCTTTGTTGATCATAGTGGTCAGGATATGGCTACCGAAGGTGGCCAGAGATTGTTCGTTGATAAATTTGTGCACAATCTTCTTCCTGAGTTGTGTACTAAGTTGAAGGATTCCGAGAGTGCTTGGCCTGTTTCTACTTCTGCGCAAATTCTTGCTACGGCTCAGTACTACGAGAATAGGCGTAAGGATGAGTTAGAGAGAGCGGATAAGAAGACTAGGGAATTGAAGACTAAAGTTCTTCTACAACAAGCTTATCCACCGCGTGTTAATAATCAGCGTGCCTCAACAGTATTCGAGGAACTCGCAAAGAGACGAGACTCCTCAACAACAGCGTATTCAGTATGGGCCTAATCAGTGTGCATATTGTAGAGAAGAAGGCCATTATAAGAACAGTTGTCCGGTTTTGTCGCAACGTGCAAATAGTGTTCCTAGTGTTAGAGGTAGAGGTGCTCAACAAGTGCCTAGAGGAAGAGGTCGCGGACAGAACGCGCGCCCTTTGCCTCCGCAGAATTCAATGAACAGTTTCGATCAACAGCAGAATTCATCCGGTAGGTCTACACAGTATTATGTAGATGATTACTATGTTGAAGGCGATGGAGAGCAAGGTACTGATTGTTAGGACAGCCATGGACAAAGAGAGGGAG
This sequence comes from Lissotriton vulgaris, assembly GCF_964263255.1. NCBI lineage: Eukaryota > Metazoa > Chordata > Amphibia > Caudata > Salamandridae > Lissotriton > Lissotriton vulgaris. Next base: position 273,338,414 of record NC_141700.1, read on the forward strand.
TTGCTAATCAGGACCACAGCCTAGCTGCTCTCTCTCTAAATTGATTACATGTACTTTAGGTACATACCAGATTGGTTACTGAGTTACCTTGTGAGCTCCTAGTATATGGTACCTTAGGTACCAAGGGCATAGGTACCCCAGAGGCCTACCAGGGGCTGAAGCATACATTTTGCAACCCCTGGGAAGCCTTCCAAAATGGCCCCACCGGTCTGCCCTTGCAGCCTGGGTAAGGTGGTGTAAGCACCCCTTACTTAGATACAGTATACCTAAATCTACCCATATATATAGACACATATTAACCTATAAGTCACTCCTATGGCAGGCCTTGACAATCCTGAAGGCAGAGTGCTTGGTTTTTGTGTGAGAGGGTGCCCCAGCATGAGCTGAGCCCCTCTGCAGCTTTCGGAAACCCATCCTTATAGCTGTTCTATGATATCGCCATACCACAAACTCTTAAGTGCATTATAATCCTCACGGTTAATGCTAACCTTAGTTTGGCTTTATCAAAACATGTTGTGTTTGGTGTCAAACACTTTGGAATACTACCCCCGCCAGTTCTGGCGGCGGAAGTAGCATTCCACCCTTCTAGAGGGAGAAGACATGGACACACTGGTATACCCGGTAGAAGTGTAACAGAGCCTCAGCATCACACAATGGATGCTGCTGCCACAGAAATGAGTCTGACCTCCTACTGCTTGACGGAACTCCGGCAGGGGAGACCTGGACAATAGGTTTCCTGTCCAGGGAGGTGCCAGCACCTCCCCAGACAGGCTTTAGTGTATTGGAGCAGGGTTGGTTGCATTCATTGAATGCTTTTCAGACACTGCCTGGTGCACACAAGGTGCTCCATGCATTTCCCAGTTCAAACCGGTTGCTTGGGCACTCTGCCTCAGCTCTGGCGCAAAACTGGACAAAGGGGAAGGGGTGTTACCACCCCCTCCCCAGGTCCTCCCATAGGTGGGACCCTAGATTTAGTCCAACCCCTAAACTTAGTTTAAGTATAGGAACCCAGTCACTAGGACATTTTTTTTTTAAACATATCTTTTTGTTAAAACAAGGCATCAACAAAAGACACAGTACAGAAGAAGCATACCATATTTAGCAGTACATTGGTAGAGGGGGCGGGGCGAAGAACAAAAGTACATATACATCAAAAAGCTTCATGGGGATGAGGGAGCATCGATAACAGAGTCTCTAGGTGGTCCACAAATCCCTCCTGTCAGACTAATTTGCATGTAGCCAGGTTCTGAGCTGGGATGGTGCAGTGAGCTAAAAAACGGTGATAGATCAAGCCCTGATCTCTTGACTGGGTACGAGTGTTCTGTTTAATTCAGATGCTCTGTCCATCACCACCCCCTTTTCTGAATCGTTTTGTCCACCACAAGCGTGGAAGGGTATGCTCAGACATAAGTCCCTTGCTCACTGCGCCATCAGGATTCAAGCATGTCGGGCCGAAGACGGCTGTAATGCAGAAACCGGTCCCCGGAAGCTTGTTTCCTTTCCAGTATAAGAATTGGCTTGGTAGTTTGGTCTGCCCTGTTCCCATGATGCACTGGGCCAGGGTCAGACTAATTTGCATGTAGCCAGGTTCTGAGCTGGGATGGTGCAGTGAGCTAAAAAACGGTGATGGATCAAGCCCTGATCTCTTGACTGGGTACGAGTGTTCTGTTTATTTCAGATACTCTGTCCATCACCACCCCCTTTTCTGAATCACTAGAATACTGGACATCATATGCGAGGCCAACTTCTCACAGAGCCTACATTAGATAATAACGTAGATGAGGAAGCATGGGTTGCCCATTTTGAGAACACCTTTGCCTCAACACTCCAGTCCCCATTTGTTAACATGGAACAAGGCCAACAGGCTCCCTTCTTCTTCTTACTCATGGAAGTAGGGAAACGTTTGATGTTGTGCAGCTCAGGCAAGGCTCCTGGACCAAATGGTGTTCCAATAGATCTTTTTCAGGGAACACCAGACCTATGGGCACCATTATTAACGAACGTGATGAATGGCATAATCCGAGTCGCCCCCCCTCAATCTTGGTCTGCAGGTGTTATAGTCTCTATTTATAAAAAAGGGGACAGGGCCGACCCAAAAAACGACAGGCCAATCTCCCTGCTGGACACGACAGCAAAACTCATGGACCGGCTCCTCCTTTCTAAGTTAGAGGGATGGGCCAAGGAAAACAATATCTTAATTCAGGCCCAATATGGATTCCAGCTTGGAAGGGGCACCGTAGATCAGTGCTTGAACTTGGCACTCATAATAGAAAAATACACCAGGATGAAGGAGGGGAAGATATACATGGCTTTCATGGACCTGTCGGCAGCGTTCGACTGTGTGGTCCATGAAAAGCTGTGGACTATCATGAGGGAGATGGGATTCGATCAATTAATATCAAACTTTATTAGACAGTTGTACTCTAACGCTATGGCCTCGGTACGGTACACTAAAAATGAAGGCTGGACACGCCCATTTAAAATCGCCAGAAGAGTAAAGCAGCGTTGCGTCCTTGCTCCATTTCTCTTTTCTATCTATACAAATGGAGTAGAAAAAGCCCTGTACAAGACTACAAGAGATGTCCCAATAGTTAACTCGCAATTCCTAACTATCCTTGCATACGCAGACGATGCGGTATTGATTGCTAGGATGGGGTGCGGCCTTAAACATTTGATATTCTCGTATGCATCTTTCATGGACTCACTTGATCTGAGGGTAAACCACACCAAGTCCTTTGAAGTGATAGTGGGAGCAAGAAAAAGACATAGAACACCATATCTCCATGTTGAGAAAGAGAGGATAGAGGTGGTGGACTCCTTCCTGTATTTGGGGGTTCTCATTGATAAGGACTTGTCATGGACAAGGTTAGTGGAAGGACTCAGAGGTGTAATGGAGAGAACCCTGTCTGCTGTAAAAAAAATTGCTAAAAAATTGGATGATAGACCGCTATTACCAATAAAAAATATTTATCAGGCCAAAGGTACGGCAGCAGTGACGTATGGGGCTGGAGTATAGGGCACTGTAGAAATGGGCGCCCTCCAAACTATCGAAAATACGTTTTTTAAATCTCTAGTTGGCCTCCCTGTCTCGACTTCTAATTATATTTTACATTTAGAGCTGGACTCCCCTACATCATAGATACAATACAATTGGCCCTTGTCCTTTTGTGGCACTCAATTTGGCGAAGGGACACAGTCCCGCTGACACAAACAATAATAACGAATTGTTTAAATATGGATAACTGTACGAGGTCCAGATGGTTGTGCTATGTAGAAACACTCTTGAATAAAATTGGCCTATCTCAATTATTTAAGGACCAAGTCGAATACAGAAAGGTCTCAAAGGAAAAGATCAAAAATATGTTTCTGATGAGGGCGGAGTATGGGAGAAAGGAACATCATAGACAGAAGCAGGCAGTGGTAAGTCTCAGATCAATCCCTCCAGTGACAGAGAGAGGACATTTCTTCTATATGGCAGACGTCACAAATGCACAACATAGATTCATATTGTTACGGTTCCGTTTGAATATGATCCCACTTATGTTAGGTTATCCTGGTACAATATATAACCATGCTGATTTAATCTTGTGCCCATGTGACAAACAGTCAAAACAAATTGATTTGCAATTGGTCTTATTTTGCAAACTATATGAGAAGGAAAGGAACGATTACATAAAACCGCCTCATATTGTGCTAGAGGCCCTGGATAGGAGAACACTGCCAGAACATGTGCAAGTCGTCTGCATCAACCGAGGCACACTTCAGGCATACCTTCCGCCCTTCACCTCCCAATTTTGAAAGTTTCTTTGGGGTCCAGTATGCCCTATGGAGTGTAAGCATATGATTTCTCCCAAGATGGGCAGCACATTCCATAATATGCGCATCAATACTTACCATAAGTGTGTAACGTTGGACCAAGTCAGGTCTCTTCTCCAGGACTCCTGTGGTTCCGTGGTTCCGAATTGGGTTCGATAGTTCCGAAACCCGATTTATAAAGATTGTCGGAAATGGACGATCTTGGTGTCAGCAGACTGCAAATGGCGAGTCTAACGTGTCTGAGTGTTTTCGTATGAATCGATATAGGAGAACACTCTGCATTTGAGGATTTAGTTTGAACCCTCGGGTTCCATTTTGTATGTGGCAGCCATCTTGTGTATGGTTGCCCTAACATAGGCCTTATGATTGTGGCCGAATGAGTCTTTGACACATACGCCTTAGCTGACTTCTGGTTGACCTGGCCGAACTGACTCCTCGCCTGGGGCGAATCCCGCTGAGCCAGTTCCTTGTTCAGCAGCTGCACTGATAAAGATCAAAGAGCAGGACGTGGACCGAGTTTATGGCCCACCGTTCCCACTCCTCTATCTCCTTTACATCTGTTTCTGCCTTTCCTTTACGACATGTTCATCGATCTGAGTTGAAGGTTTTATGATGGGTTTGTCCGGCCTGATCGAACAGGAAACTAGCATATGTGCGATCGTTTTGGTGGGCTGGACAACGGAAAGTGGGATTAACTTTGACTGTCGTGATTCGCTACTTTTTGAAATGCTACTTGTTCATTGGTCAGTTTTGTATGCTCCAAATGTAAATTGTGATGTTGCCAGAGGCGTAATTTTCGGCATAAAAGACCGAGTTTCGTTCATTGAATTGGTGCAATCTCTGTCGAACTACCCGTGTGTACTTCGTAGACCTCTGTCCCTGGTTGCAACCAATAAACTTTGGTCTTTGACGTCATCGAGAAGTATCCCGTGTCTCTGTTTGCCAAGACAGGGGAATCCGGGGTCTTCGGGTGTTACCCTGACACCGCTGGGTTATTGTAGTAGTATCGGTTCCGACAAAACCCAGTACCTCAATTGGCGCCCAACGTTGGGCGACTTCAGCGGTACCGGTCCAAGCCAGAGGTTCGTGAGGAGCTTCGTGTGAAAATTCCGGAGGTTGGCCAGCCACTTCAATGACCCCTGTATGTTGACGTGGTTCCGAAGGTCTTTGCTGCGAGGTTTCCCATGTCCCGACGGCTACGAAGGACTGCTGCCCTGACTGTCGCCCTGTTTTGGAGCCTTAGACGTTTGTAGAGCGAGACGATTGACGGGTCTTCTGGTGACGCCATCGACAACTCAGTTAAGTATAAAAGGGAGCGTCTCCTAGTTCTTAGTTTGTTTTGTATCCTTTAGTGGATAGCTTTGATTTGGTACCTGCAGGCCCCAAAGCCAAGGGATTTGTGTATTCACGAGCTTATCGATTTTAGATTCCCCTTGTTGTTTGAAGCTAGACTAGTGAGCAAGATGCCTGGTTTTAGCAGTCTTAGGAATTTGTTTAGTTGTGGTACTTTGAGGGATTCCCGGTTAGAGGATTCGTGTCCGGTTCCTCCGATCGGAACCCCTACATACGACTTATACGTGAAGCATGGAGTAGGTCCTATTAGCTATAATGAGATTTGGGTAAAATACACGAAGAATGACGGTGTCCTACAGTGGCCCCGTTATGGTAGTTTTGAGACAGAAGTCTTAGATAATCTTGAAGTGAAGTTGTTCAAGAAGAAAGCCCGGCCGGCAATGTTTGACTCTTTTCGCATATGGCGCAAGGAAGCCAAACAGAAAGAAATTAAGTTAGCGAAGAAGAATAGGAAGGGTATGTCAATGGTACAAGCTGCCGTTGCATACAGAGATAATGAAGAAGAGAAAGACAGTGAGCAGATGCTTAGAGTGAGGAAGTTAGCGGTAGACAGATGCTACCCAGTCTTGCCGGCTAAAGAGCAGAAAGATGAGAAGGATCTTGTGAAAGACCCTTTGATGTTGCATTTGCTAAATTCACCACCACCTTATGTGCAGAATGTTACGGCACCACCACAACAAGTTGTAGCCGCACAAGCACCTATCGCTTTGCCTCCTGTTATTCCTCCACAGCCAGCACCTTTGTCGGCTGTTGTTCCTTATGCGCAGCCTTCTCAAGGGTTGCCAACTTTGCCTTTTCCTGCTACTACTGTCTCTATGCCTGCTCCGACTATGGATCCTACTACTACTGTTTCGTCTCCTCTTGTCCTTCCGACTGTTCCTTCTCCAAGACAGCGGGTGACCGCTGCCTTTTCCAATTTTCTAACTCCTATTCTGGGTCAAATGGGTATGTCTCCTGTGAGTGTGCGTAGACAGCCGCGTAGCCAATTGCCCGATACAGATGAGCGAGTGGTTTTGGACCATATGGTACGTAGATGGGTGACGTATAAGTCCCAGTATGATCTAGAAGGTATTATGGATGTTTTCCGACAATGGGAAGCACCAAAGCAGCGTTACGTTTTTGAGCTTATGTGTGTGTTCCTCCATGAACAATGGATGGACGAATTGGGTAGAGTTCCTGTAGAGTTGTCCTGATTGCGTTCCGAGTTTGCCAAAGGAACGATTGTGAGTCTACATGACATCGAGAAAGCGGTGTCAACGTTACTGTTGCTTCGAAGCGATGTTCCTACTGAACGGCTGTTTGAGCCAGATTCGTCAGTTAGGAGACATGTGCGTCAATATCCTATGCGAGAGGTTCCTCCAGTATGGAGACCTGCTGATCCTAATGCTAACCCAGCTGTTTTAGCGCATTTTCAGCGTGTATGGGTTCATGTTCCATGGAAGTGTGCAGAAGTTCTAGCCTTAAGCAGACCTTACCAGCTCCGCGGAAGAATCCTGCAGGATATTATAAAGAACTTGCGCAAACTGTGAGTTCGTGCGTCATGAATTTGGCGGATATAGATATGCTGTTTGGGAATGTTGTTCCACAGTCCATCTGGAATGTCATTCGACATACAGATCATGATCATGAATTGGGTGACTCGTGGGTGAATCTTGTTGCAGCAAATGATAGACAAGTTGGAGGTGCTAAGCCTGAAGATGTTATTGCTGAACTTCCTGGTAGGATTATCACTTTCATGAAGACTTTCATGCCTGAAGTCCGTGTTAATTGGGACAAATTGTCAGCTTGTAAGCAGAAGAAAGATGAGTCTGTTTCAGACTTTTTCTCGCGTTTCGAGGAAACCTTTGTTGATCATAGTGGTCAGGATATGGCTACCGAAGGTGGCCAGAGATTGTTCGTTGATAAATTTGTGCATAATCTTCTTCCTGAGTTGTGTACTAAGTTGAAGGATTCCGAGAGTGCTTGGCCTGTTTCTACTTCGGCGCAAATTCTTGCTACGGCTCAGTACTACGAGAATAGGCGTAAGGATGAGTTAGAGAGAGCGGATAAGAAGACTAGGGAATTGAAGACTAAAGTTCTTCTACAACAAGCTTATCCACCGCGTGTTAATAATCAGCGTGATAATCAGCAGCCTCAACAGTATTCGAGGAACTCGCAAAGAGACGAGACTCCTCAACAACAGCATATTCAGTATGGGCCTAATCAGTGTGCATATTGTAGAGAAGAAGGCCATTATAAGAACAGTTGTCCGGTTTTGTTGCAACGTGCAAATAGTGTTCCTAGTGTTAGAGGTAGAGGTGCTCAACAAGTGCCTAGAGGAAGAGGTCGCGGACAGAACGCGCGCCCTTTGCCTCCGCAGAATTCAATGAACAGTTTCGATCAACAGCAGAATTCATCCGGTAGGTCTACACAGTATTATGTAGATGATTACTATGTTGAAGGCGATGGAGAGCAAGGTACTGATTGTTAGGACAGCCATGGACAAAGAGAGGGAGTTGTTTCAGTTCCGGTAGATCAGAGTGGACCTTACGTGGAAGTGATTGCATCAGGTGTGTCAGAGCCATTTCTGCTAGACACTGGTGCTACGAAGAGTTCTATTATGCATTCTAAACTCCCTGGCGCACCTTTGTCTGGCTTTAATAATGTTTCTATAGGTTTTTCTGGCGCCCACGTTATGAATCCGATTTCCGTTCCAATGCCTCTTTCTGTTGGTCCTCGTAGGTTTGAAGCACCCCTTCTTTTGACTACAGGTTGTAATGAGAACTTACTAGGCCTTGACTTGTTGAAGAGATTATATGCGACTTTGTACTGTTCTCTGTCAGGAGTACATCTTACTTTGGGTGAGAACGTGATTTCTCCGATATATGTCTCGAAAGATTGTCACCCACCTGAATTGTCTTTGCTACCAGATTCGTTGTGGGCTACGGGTCCAAATGATGTGGGCCTGTTAGACATTCCCCCATATGTTGTGACGTTGAAGACGAATGCTCAGTTACCACGCATTCCGCAATATCGTATTTCAAGTGATGGTGAACGAGCGCTTTTGGCGATCATTTATGATTTGATTGACAAGGACGTTATTGAAGAGACTCGAGGTAATGTGTGCAATAGTCCAGTTTTGCTTGTTCTGAAGAGAACTGATTCTTCACAGCCTCCTGTATATAGGTTCGTTATCGACCTTCGTGAAGTGAACAAAATTGTTGTTCCGCAATTCCCTGTTGTACCCGATATTACTGCATTGTTGACATTGATTCCAGGTTCTGCTACTTGGTTTTCGGTGATCGACTTGAAGAATGCTTTCTTCAGCATCCCGATTGCCATAGAGAGTAGAGATATCTTTGGATTCTCTTTAGGAGGACGAAGTTTCCGCTTTAAGCGCGCTCCTCAAGGTTATTGTGAGAGTCCATCGATTTACAGTCAAGCTCTGAAGACGCAACTTGACTTGTTGGCTTTACCTGTAGGTGCAGCCCTTATCCAGTATGTTGACGATTTGTTGGTCACTGCCGATACTGAAGACATATGTAAGGATGCCACTGTGTCCTTGTTGTCTCATTTGTCCGATTGCCATCACAAAGTTTCTCTTTCAAAACTGCAATTCTGTCGCCAAGAAGTTACCTACCTAGGTCACCTCTTATCGAAGGAGGGAAGGAAACGGACCCCAGAAAGAATTCAGACAATTGCGAGAATGAGTGTCCCTACGACACAGAGAGAAGTACGTGCGTTTTTTGGTATTACGTCGTACTGCAGACAGTGGATCCCAAATTTTTCTCTTTTAGCGAAACCTTTGATAGCACTTACAGTTAACGAAACCCCAAATCCGATTCCTTGGACTGAGGAATGCCAGAAGAGTTTTTCTGAGTTACGTAATGCATTGTGTTCGGCTCCTGTGTTGGGTACTCCCGACTACAGCAAGCCTTTCACATTGTATGTCCATGAGAGAGAGGGATGTGCATTATCGGTTCTGACTCAACAATTTGGCGGGAAGCAACGCCCATGTGCGTACTTTTCCTCAACATTAGACCCTGTGGCTAGAGCGTTGCCGAGTTGCTTGAGAGCAACTGCAGCAGCGGCTGTTTCGATTCGACAATCTGCTGGTTTAGTTATGGACAATACCCTAGTGGCTATGGTTCCACATGCAGTGGATACCTTGTTGAATCGGACGAAGACACAGCACTTGACTAGTGTTCGATTGTCAGGGTATGAGCTTACGTTGTTAGCAAGCCATGTGCACATCAAGAGGTGCAATACCCTAAATCCGGCTACTTTGTTGCCGATTTCGCTTGAGACAGACGATGATAGCGAAGAGCAACACGATTGTTTCTTGAGAACTGAAGAAGAGACGAAAGGAAGGATAGATCTGAGAGATACTCCTCTTCCTGATTGTAATGATGCTTTGTGGGTTGATGGCTTGTGTTTTAAATTACCGAATGGCGATACCACTGCAGCATATGCCGTGACGACTTTGCATACAGTTGTCGAAGCTGCACGTATCCCATACAATTCTGCTCAAGCGGCGGAGTTGATTGCACTTACGAGAGCATGTGTTTTGGCGAAAGGGAAAAGAGTGAATGTGTATACTGATAGTTAGTATGCTTTTGGTGTGGCTCATAGTTTTGGAGGATTGTGGCGTGAACGTGGGTCTTTGACATCGCATGGGACGAAAATCCAGCATGGGCAGCTGGTGAATGAACTTCTTGAATCTCTTACGCTACCTTTGCAATTAGCGATTGTGAAATGTAGTGCCCATAAAAAGGTTACGGATGATGTTGGTCGTGGTAATGCGTTTGCGGATGAGGTTGCGAAAGAAATTGCTAGGAACTTGACGAGTCGAATGTATGTTGTGGGTCCAGCGAGATGGGTTCCAGAGAAGAGTATGTGCGAAGACACTATTGAGAGTGTGAAGATTATCCAGAGTGAGGCTTCGGAGAAAGAGTTGGATGAATGGAGAGAGAGTAAGGGTAGGTTGGATTCGAATGGTTGTTGGACTGATTTGTCCGAACACCAGAGATGGTTGCTGCCAAACGCGTATGTGCTTCCAGTTGTTACAATGGCACATGGATTGGCACACATTAGTGTGAAAGGGATTTGCAAATTGTTGGCTCCGGTTTGGCAGAATGTAGGAATTCCCAGATGTGCAGAGAATTTGGTCAAGAATTGTATGGTGTGTTTGATGCATAATCCTGGCAAGGGAACTCCAACACCAGCTGGTCATTTTGCTCCTCCTACGTATCCGTTCGAGGCTTTGCAGCTAGATTTTATCCATATGGAAAGATGCAACAACTTAAAGTATGTGTTAGTGGTTGTTTGCTCTTTTTCTAGATGGGTAGAAGCTTACCCCCTTAAGGACAACACTGCTTTGTCCACTGCCAAAGCTTTGATAAAAGAGTTTTTCCCGAGATTTGGTTTGCCGAGAATCATTTGGAGTGATAACGGAAGTGAGTTTGTGGGTCAAGTGATGAAGAGAGTGTGTGACGGTCTCGGGATTAGACAGAAATTCCACGCTGCAAATCATCCCCAATCAGCTGGTTTAGTTGAGTGCTATAATGGCACTCTGAAACTTAAGTTGGCCAAAATTCAAGAGAGCACTGGTTTACAATGGCCAGATGCTTTGCCATTAGCACTTTTGTCCACCCGAATGACTGTGCATTCACGAATGGGTTTGAGTCCGTATGTGGTTGTGTTTGGTCGCCCGGCGAATATTTGGGGCGTACCAAGACCAACGAGATTTAGTGACCTTGAATATCCTGTTTTGCTTGACTATTTGCATGAATTGACAACTAAAATGAGTGTTTTACGCCAACAGGTATATAACTCTCTTCCACAAGCTACAGAAGATCCAGGCCACGCCATAGAACCCGGCTCTTGGATCTTCGTCAGGAATTTCCAGCGTACGAAGAACGAGCAGCCCCGTTGGACTGGACCCTACCAGGTCCTTTTGTCGACGAGATCTGCGGTGCGAGTACGTGGGAAACGCCACTGGATCCACGGCTCCCACACGAAGAAAGCACCGTTACCTTTGCCGTATGATAAGTGGGTTCAGGATGGTCTTGCAGATTCTGAATCAGAGGCAATTCCGAAATTTGTTACGTTCAGTGATGCTCGTTTGATTGGGACTAATTCAGAACTCGAGAGTCATCGTTTTTTGCAAGCATCAATACCTCCTGTAGAGCGGTTGGACACTACCGAGCCTCATCTTTTGTTTGCCCATCAAGAGTTACCTGGAAGAGACAGATACAATTTGAGATCGAGAATAAAGGACAAATAAATAAATTAATAACGTTGATTTTTTTTAATGTTTGCAGGTTAACTCTCCACCAAGGATCTACGTATTTTTGTTTTTCTGAACTGCCATCCAGTTCTTGCTGCTAGGGTCGCGGTTGCTACCAGTCTTGGGAGTGTAAGCTTGAGACACTAGGTCTTGGATTCTGTTGGTCCGAGGCAGCCTTCCTGGGTGCAGCAGAGGCACTCTCAAGCAGAATCAACCAACCACCGCGGGCAGCACCCTTAGTTTAGGATGGATTTCTTTGAGTTGGAGAGACCTGTGCAGACACTGACTTTTAGAAAACGCATTTGCAAAATAATGTTGAAGAAATGCTTTTTGATACCATGCATACTTTTGCTATTGAGTTTTGTAATTTTCATAATTGGTTATGTAGCGTTTGTTTTTAAAATGACGTCTAATTCCACTGTGCAACCTACATCTTCACCTACTATTTCCTCTCATTCTTTCCACCCTTTGCCTGAATATGAGGTAGTCAGACGTAAGGAGTTCGCTAATAATTCCTTCATACAGCTTTTGCACCAGCATCAGTTAGTGATCAATACAACGAACTGCTGGATCTGTGGTTTGATGCCTCATACAACTGATAAAGGAATTCCCTATTTGTTCTTGCCTTTTAGTTTGAATGGTTCGATTCGAGCTTACAGAACCATGTTTATATATGCCCACAGTGTTGACCCCTTACGTTCACCGAGAGATAATCCGAAGAATAGTCCTATAGCTAGAGGCATAGTCGACATGATTAAAGGGACTAATGCAGTAGAGACTATTCCGAAAGATGAGAGGCAACCGTATAGTGGTTGGAACGTTACTGGATATGGAGTAAGTCTGAGTATTAACCAGCGAGCGAAAAGTCCTCTACCGATCTGGATAGTGCCTCATAAAGGCTACTATTGTTTGCAGGGCAACTGTAAGAATCCGAAGGCTCAGTTAGGGAAGAGCGTTTGCGCTGAGACTTATGTGTTTCCATCTCAGTCTTCCCCAGCGTTCTTAGCTGCCAAGGGTACCTACTTTGTTTGCTATGACAAAGCGTACACATGGTTGCCTCATGACTTTTCGGGCACGTGTTTTGTTTCCTTTCTGTTACCCCCCACTTTTACAGCTGCGGCAGATTACCACAAGATGAGAATTGCTAGAGGTGTCTTTAGCCAAGAAGACACTGCAGGACAAGAATTGGGTGATTTCTTTAAGGGTTTTCTGCCGTTCTGGGGACCTATGGCTAACAGTAGGAATATTCGTCAGCTTACGAGAGTGGTTGAGTCCACCAAAATTGAGACTTCCGGTGCACTTGGTAACCTGACTGCTGAGCTCCAGTCGGATAGACTTATGACACTTCAGAATAGAGTTGCCCTAGACGTTATCCTGGCAGATCGAGGGGGAGTTTGTAGATTGATTCAATCGAGCTGTTGTGTTTTTATTCCAGACAACGCTCCGTCAGTCTTCCAAGCCATTTCCAAATTGCACAAGATCTCCGATTCTGTCCATTTGGACAAAGGAGATTGGTCTTTGATGGGTTGGTTATGGGGATTGATATCCACTTGAGGTTGGAAGATTTTGATGGTCATTGGTATGGTCTTAGTGATTCTGTTCATGTTCTGTCTCTGTGTACAGTGTGCTCCGGCTATTTGTGGCCTTTGTGCTACTTTGTGCATACGGAAGCCTGTCCGGAGAGAGATGCATAGTAATAAGATGATGCTACAACAGCATATCGATGACCTGATGAATATAGATCCGGATTCAGATTAAAATGGGTCTGGGTTTATTGCCTATGATAGGGCAAAAGGAGGGTCTGTGGTTCCGTGGTTCCGAATTGGGTTCGATAGTTCCGAAACCCGATTTATAAAGATTGTCGGAAATGGACGATCTTGGTGTCAGCAGACCGCAAATGGCGAGTCTAACGTGTCTGAGTGTTTTCGTATGAATCGATATAGGAGAACACTCTGCATTTGAGGATTTAGTTTGAACCCCCGGGTTCCATTTTGTATGTGGCAGCCATCTTGTGTATGGTTGCCCTAACATAGGCCTTATGATTATGGCCGAACGAGTCTTTGACATGTACGCCTTAGCTGACTTCTGGTTGACCTGGCCGAACTGACTCCTCGCCTGGGGCGAATCCCGCTGAGCCAGTTCCTTGTTCAGCAGCTGCACTGATAAAGATCAAAGAGCAGGACGTGGACTGAGTTTATGGCCCACCGTTCCCACTCCTCTATCTCCTTTCCATCTGTTTCTGCCTTTCCTTTACGACATGTTCATCGATCTGAGTTGAAGGTTTTATGATGGGTTTGTCCGGCCTGATCGAACAGGAAACTAGCATATGTGCGATCGTTTTGGTGGGCTGGACAACAGAAAGTGGGATTAACTTTGACTGTCGTGATTCGCTACTTTTTGAAATGCTACTGGTTCATTGGTCAGTTTTGTATGCTCCAAATGTAAATTGTGATGCTGCCAGAGGCGTAATTTTCGGCATAAAAGACCGAGTTTCGTTCATTGAATTGGTGCAGTCTCTGTCGAACTACCCGTGTGTACTTCGTAGACCTCTGTCCCTGGTTGCAACCAATAAACTTTGGTCTTTGACATCATCGAGAAGTATCCTGTGTCTCTGTTTGCCAAGACAGGGGAATCCGGGGTCTTCGGGTGTTACCCTGACACCGCTGGGTTATTGTAGTAGTATCGGTTCCGAGAAAACCCAGTACCTCACTCCTCCATGGGTACTAGGGGCGGTTCCCCCTTAACCAAAAGCCAATACCATTTGGTGACCTCTTCATGTTGATGGAGGGGGCCTTGTAGGATATGCTCATGTCCTTCATTTACCTCTCTCTCCTTATCCAACTTAACGACCCAACTGGATAGCTCATAAAACTTAAATCTTGAGAGTCTTTGATTCGTGCTGTTACAGAGTACCTCCCATGGAAGAAGTTTATTATCTTGTATCTGTGACTCCATTTCAGAATACCTTCTTCCAGTAAAGGAATCGAAAAGCTATCTTTAAGGCACACCGGAGTGCCTGGAGACTTCCAGATAGGAGCGCCCGCTCTATTATATGGAATCTTAAGAATCTTCCTGGCATGGTACCAGACTTCACAAGCAGATCTTAGGACCTTAAGTTTGATTTTTTTTTATATTTCGGGTGTCCAAACTTTAACAAACAACCATTGCAGCCCTGAGGAGTGTTTTTGGACATTGCTTGGAACAGGGGAGGAAAGAAAGGAATTAAATAAGAGGGACCTTACGTTCTTTAATTGACAGGCATAACAATAGAAACGAAAGTCAGGGCTAGCTATACCCCCTCTAGCTTTGCACATCGCAACTTCCTCCACACAATCCTCACCCCCTTGTTGGACCAAAGGAAACTAGTTATAACCCCTTGGAAATTTTTCAAGGATGAGTGATCAAAAGATAAGGGGATCGTATCAAAGATTAATGTAAATTTCGGCAGGATTGACATTTTGATCAAGTTAGAGCGGCCGAGGATAGACAGTAGAAGACCGATCCAAGATCTTAATAATGCGGCCGCCTCTTTCCATTTTAAGGCGATATTCACTTGGGCTAGTTTAGTAATATTTTGTGTAATTTGTAAACCTAGATATATGATTTGTTGTGTAATATTATGTTACTTGGTTGCGTATTCCACAACATAATTTCATTTTTTTGGGCATTAATTAAGTAACTAGAAACCCTCCCAAAACTCATCAGAATTTTCTCAAGTCTAGGCAGGATAGCGGGGGAGTCTCTAGTGAAGATCATCAAATCGTCCGCGTATAGCGCAACTTTATTTTTCCATCCCTCCCATCCAAATGGGGCAAAGATATGATTGACCCTAATACTACATGCCAAGGGTTCTATATATAGGTCGAAAAGTAAAGGGGAGAGGGGACATCCCTGTCTCATCCCCCGCACCAACTTAATCCATTTAGTCAAGTTCCATTGTTAATGAGCCTTGCTGTGGGGGTTTTATAGATGTTACAAATAGCTCTGAGAAAGTGATCCCCAACCCAAAAGCTCGGATCATATAGCTTAGAAAGGGCCAGTTCACCCTGTCGAACGCTTTGTCTGCATCAAATGCAAAGATCGTGAGGGGTAAACTATTGGTGGAAGCGATGTCAATCCCACCAATCAAGTCATGCATTAAATCATGAAATTGACGGCCCCTAATGAACCCCTTCTGATCAGGATGTATCAGAGCAATCTTGTCAATCAAAGCCACACAGAATTCATTGGGGATACCATCTGTCCCAGCGGCGCTACCGCTTTTTAGATGTGCCATAACAGTCTTAAGTTCTGCCAAAGAAATATTCCGATTCAGCAGACTGGTTTGATCTTCTGAGAGGGATGGTAGGGATATGCCCTTAATATATTTTTAATTTGAGACCCCAAGACCACTAGGTCCTCTGTGTATAAATCCTGAAAGAAAACTTCAAATGCCTGTTCTATTATGGAGTTATCCAAGGAAATCTCGCCGGAGTCTACCATAATTACCTCTTTAATTACATTCCTAGTCTGGTTTATCCGGGACTTCCAGGCAAGGAGATTCCAGCATCCCTCACCATATTTGTAATGAGCTAGGTTTTCTGGTAATGTCTTTCTAAGTGGTCTATTAGCACCTGTCGCTCAGCTGTGACCTCTCTGCTTTCCTCATATCTTGGTGAGATTTACTTTCGCTCCTTGCCCTGGAAATATCATCTTCCAGTTTCTTAATCATCACTCTGCCCTCCTTATGTTTCTTAGCTATCAAACTTATTACTGTACCTCTAATAAATGCCTTGTAGGCATCCCATATTACCTGCAATGAAGTTGAATCTTTATTAATTTTAAAAAAGATAGCGTTTCACAGCGCCAAGCATTTGTAACTCTAGAACTACAGCAGAGTGATCAGAAAGGTGCTCCGGGACATGCGTTGCAGAAGTAATGCAATTCAACAGTCTACCATCTGCCAGGAAGAAATCAATCCTGGAGAAGTGCCCATATTTTTTATTTATGGAATGTAAAATCTGAGGGGCCGCCCACTCCCTTGTGATTCTTCCTCCAGATATCTATCAAGCATAAGTCTTTCATCAGCACTTTCATGAAAGAACCCATCTTAGTGGACACAACCCTTCCCCCTTTAGTCCTATCAAGAAAGGGATTCAAAAGAATATTAAAACCACCCCCATAACGATAGGAAAGTTGGATTGAATCAGATGACTATAAATATTATTTAAAGGCCCATCATTATCTATGTTTGGACCATAATACCTTACAATGGTAAGCCACTCATTTTGGATTTTGACATTGGCAATAATCCATCGCCCCTTGGTATCTGCCTTAACATCCCCTGGTATTGCTTTGGCAATTTTGAGTACTTGAAAATCAAGGCCACTCCTTTGGTATAACACGTTTGAGATGTGTGAATGGAGCTTTCGATCCATCTCTGCTTGGATCAGTTAAACTCCCATTCGTCAGAAGTTAAATGTGTTTCCTGGAGGATAATATCATAATTCGATTGACTTAGATATTGGAGAATTCTCCTCTGTCTACCCAAAACTCTAAGGCCATTAACATTCTACGTTAGAACTTTGATTGATGCTAAAGGAGGCATTACGTTTTTATCTGGCCCACCATTGCAGAAGTTAAAGAAGTTACAGGCAGCCAGCAGTTTTCTTGCTCAAGGTCAACTCCATTTTTTATTACAATATCCTTTGGGTTAAGTAAATGAGGACTTTTTATTTATGTTTTCCCTAATATACTCCCCACCCAGTGAAAAACAAAAATAACTTTCTCCAGCTGTGACCCCCCTCCCAAGGGAACCCCCCATGATGATGCCCTGGGCCTGATGATAGACCACCCAGTGGAGCTCACTCCCTCCTCTGGAAACACGTAAAGAGAGAAAGAAAATATAATTTAATTTTATCCCTGAGCCTTGATTTGATCTATAAAGATCCCTATATCCTTAGGGTCTTTAAAGATAAACATTTTATTTTCCTCATTACTTTCAGAAGAGCAGGGTACCTCAATTGGACTGTTGTACCTAGGGATCTTAGTATTGGGATAGACTTCCCCAGTTCCCATTGTCTATCTTGCGTAATTCTGGAAAGATCTGAGCTAATCTGGAACGACCAGTCTCCTTTGGTGAAACAGCCAGCTTTCAGTGCCTCAGATAGTACACACTTTTTTAATAGGAAGGTTTTAAAGTTAACTAGGATTCTCCTAGGGGTTTTCCTATTTGGATTTTTTGAAAACCGATCTCTGTGGATTCTCTGAATATCGGCCTTAAGATCTAGGGTGTTATTCCTGGTAGGTCGCTCCCCCTCCACGCAGCTCCGCCTGTGTGCCCCTGCTGCCGCTGCCAAGTATCCGCTGGTAAGTGTGCTCTACCCCCTTTCTGTGCCCCGCTTGTGCCCTCTGTGCCACTGTTTTTCCCCCCTCTGTGTGCCCCATTTTTGCTTCTGTGACACTCGTTTTTCCCCTCTGTTGTGCCCCGTTTTTGACCTCTGTGCCACTGTTTTCCCCCTCTGTGTGCCCTGTTTTCATTTTCTGTGCCACTGTTTCTCCCCCTCTGGGTGCCCCGTTTTTGCTTCTGTGCCACTCGTTTTTCCCCTCTGTTGTGCTCCGCTTTTTGACCTCTGCGCCACTGTTTCTCTCCCTCTGTGTACCCGTTTTTGCTTCTGTGCCAATCGTTTTTCCCCTCTGTTGTGCCCCGTTTTT
Source organism: Lissotriton vulgaris (assembly GCF_964263255.1). NCBI lineage: Eukaryota > Metazoa > Chordata > Amphibia > Caudata > Salamandridae > Lissotriton > Lissotriton vulgaris. Next base: position 273,356,544 of record NC_141700.1, read on the forward strand.
TTACCTCTGTGCCACTGTTTTTCCCCCTCTGTGTGCCCCGTTTTTGCTTCTGTGCCACTCGTTTTTCCCCTCTGTTGTGCCCCGTTTTTTGACCTCTGTGCCACTGTTTTTCCCCCTCTGTGTTCCCCGTTTTTGCTTCTGTGCCACTCGTTTTTCCCCTCTGTTGTGCCCATTTTTTGACCTCAGTGCCACTGTTTCCCCGCCCCCCTGCCCACTTGCGGCTCCCGCCTCCCAACTGCTCCCCCCCCCTCCCCATATAAGCCGGACGCTGCGCAGCGAGGTGAGCGACCCCTGACCCTCCTGGTAACTCGCTCCCCCTCCACGCAGCTCCGCCTGTGTGCCCCTGCTGCCGCTGCCGAGTACCCACTGGTAAGTGTGCTCTACATCCGTTTCTGTGCCCTCTGAGCCACTGTTTTTCCCCCCATCGTGTGCCCCATTTTTGCTTCCGTGCCACTCGTTTTTCCCCTCTGTTGTGCCTCGTTTTTGACCTCTGTGCCACTGTTTTCCCCCTCTGTGTGCCCCGTCTTCGCTTTCTGTGCCACTGTTTCTCCCCCTCTGTGTGCCCCGTTTTTGCATCTGTGCCACTCGTTTTTCCCCTCTTTGCGCCCCATTCTGCTTCTGTCCCACTGTTTCCCCACCCACCTGCCCACTCGCTGCTCCCGCCTCGCAGCTGCTCCTCCCTCCCACCTCCCCATATATGCCGGATTCTGTGTGGCCGAGCCGCTGGCATGCCGAAGGCGGGCCTAAGGCAAGCCCGTCCGCGCCCGTCTGCGCCCAGCGCCAGAACCCCTGGACCCATCGAACGCCGCAACACCAGACTCTTCTACGATGCCAGCACCCTCCACGCACTCAACGCCGGACGAAACCACACCTGCTTCTAGGTCGCCCCGAAACGGACCCACGGACCCTTCTCCTGCCGCACCTGCAGCTTCACCTGCGACAGAGCCACCAAACCTCCAAGGACTGGACCCAACCACCTCCGCTGCATACTCCATAAGTGAGGGGCTTGTGCACTGTTGTTTCAATGTATATCATTTTGATGACTTCTATGGGGGAACAATTTCATATACTGTTAACTTTCGTCTGGTACAGTACTGTGGTGTTTTGTTTATGAATGTCAAGCTGGGCGCATTATTTTTGATTATCTAAAGTTAATAAAAAGTTTTCCAAAAAAAAGAACCCATTCATTTTACAAAAATGAAAATATTAATAATTGACTATACTGTTCATTATTAGTATTTACATTTATTAATATGATTTAAATGTATTAAATAATTATAGCATACTATAAGATATGTTATTAAATGATAAACATTTTTAAATAATATCTTCATTGACTTTGTTAAAAAAATGACGTTTTTAAAAAATTCAGTTTTGTATTAAGCTGCAGTCAAAGAGGATGGAGGTTCCAGGGATACAGCGATGCATTTCAGGTAAGGAGATTTATTTTTCTAAATTTAACATATTCCAGTTGGTTCTGTGGGTTAGTAATGATATTTCTGATCTTTAGTGGATTTAGAATTATTTATCTGGCTAGTAGTGTTTAGTATTATGCTATATTACATAATGTGTGTATGTTAACGACTTGTGTAGAGTATAGTCAATGCTTCTAATAGTATATTGTAGTTATGTTATGTAGGAAGTGTATGTATTTTGCCTTTCTAATTTTGGAATTTTATTGTTTTGTGGGTGGGGATATTTTTTTAACAGGCGAAGTCAATCTAATGGAAAGAAGATTTTGAGATTGGAGATGCATTTTCCTTTTACCCTTTTTAAGAAAATGGTTATCATATTTTATATTCAAACATTTTCTTTTCATTTTTCAGTTTTCCTGGAGCATTACCGTTTAACCCCTTCGCTGCTGATGACGAGCTCAGCTCGTCATCAGCCATGGGTGGCGTGTGCTGATGACGAGCTGAGCTCGTCATGTAACGCGGAAAAGGGAAAACAGCCGCACAGCGCAAAAATCGCCGCAGCAGCGATGCGGTTAAAAAAAAAAAGAATTTCGGGTTTAGGAGTGATTCCCAGGATATGTATTAGTAAATTCTTTATTGCATGATTAATAAAAATATTTGCAATTGAGATAAAAATACATAATTGAGCACTTTTGCAAAGCACGTGAAAAAACAAATCATTTCATTACAATAACATTAATATGAAAGCCTTTCAGTATTATTATATATGAATATATAAATATATATAAATAAAATTATTGAACATCTTAAAACAATCCTTAGTTAAAAAAGTTAAAAACCCAGAGTTTCCTGTAAGACGAACGTCAATTTGTACTTTTTGTGCTTACAGTACCGTGAAAGTTCACTGACAAACTTGACAGGAGGAAGTTCTTTAAGGGTAAAGATTGTTTGCCCGGCGTCTGATTTTTCCCAGTTCAGGTGCTGGCAACTGGGTTTAGCGCAGTATTTACTGTTTTCATAAAACGTACCAGCCTGCAGGCTAAATGAATGTCTCCCCCCATCAAGCATGCCAACAATGCCTGTCGGCGGGTTCGCAGACGTCTTTGGTTCCAAAGCTGTGTTAGTTGTCGCCTTTGTTCGTTCTCTGGGGCTTTACAACTACATAGTAAGTGCAAAACGTCCTTTTTTGGGTCACCGCAGAGTCTGCAGTTTGTATTGGATTCCGAACGTGTCCATGGGGGAAGATGTTCTTTTGATGGTATTACCCCCATCCTCAACTGCATAAAGGATTCCTTTACTGCCCGTGAGAATCCTGTGCCTAGGTATGCCTGTGGTAGGAGCCTGGTACAGCTCTGGATCACGAACCACCCTTGGGCCCTCCTGGTAAGTGCAGATTTATCTTCTTCCAGGGATAGTATCTTCACTGTTTTATTTACGAGCCGCTTGAAGCATTTGTGAGTACCGTTCGCTTCCCAGAGATCTTTTAGCACAAGAGAGTTTATTGCTGCTAGGAGATAGACCATTGCAGGGCTGTCCTTGTTCCTTTCCAGCTCTTTCCATAGGTATGAGTTCAAGGTACCTATCTCAGCTCTCTGTATTTTGTGCCAGCATTTGGCGTAAGCACCCTTGCGTGCTATTTGTTGTTTTTGGAGGCCGAACTCAAGCCTTAATTGTGCTGGCGAGGTGTACGGTGGGAGACTGAAAAGTATTCGCATTGCTTTGGATACTACTTTATCTAAGATGGACTCGTCTCTCCCTCTCATGCTTTCGCTGCCGTAAGTTATCGATGGCAGTAGTCTTGCTTGTAGCACATCTAGCAGAGGGATTAGGTTTGGACCTGTTATTTTGTTCTTTATGCTCTTTAATGCAACGGCCAATGATATCCCTCTGTTTATGGTCGCCGTTTTTTGTTGTTCGAATGACCCTTTCATATCGAAGATTATGCCCAAGTATTTGTATTCTTTGACTATTTCCATCTTCTGGTTGCGTAGAAATCACTGTGGCTGTTGTTTTTTGAATTTTTGATCTAATATCATCACCTTTCGTTTTTCTAGATTTATGTTTAACCCGTTCCTTTCTGAGAAGTTGCTTGTTGTATTTATAAGGTGTTGGAGGCCTACGGGAGTTCGGCTTATTAATATTAAATCGTCCGCGTACAGAAGGTTAGACAGAGTGTGGCCCCCTAAATTTGGGGCGTGATGATTACAGTTATCGAGGTCTGCGGAGAGGTCGGACGAAAAGAGATTGAACAGGGACAGTGCGAGAATGCACCACTGCTTCAGTCCTTTTGTAGTTGGTATTTCCCTTGATAAGCAATTGCCTGCCCCCAGTTTTATTTGAATCCAGGTTTCTGTGTGAAGTAAAATCAATAGATTCAAAAGTTTAGGGTCTACATTCCAGCCTGAGAGCTTGGCCCAAAGTTTTCCTCTGTCTATACTGTCAAAAGCGGATGAGTAGTCGATGAAACACACAAATAGTCGATGAAACCCACAATCCCAGGATATGATATAGATTTCTTTCATGAATTACTTTTTTAAAGACTGGAGATTTTTTTATTTGAGGGTGGGTTCTAAATGTATTAAAAGTTTTTATTTTGGGTGGGATACAATTTCATTTTGTTATTTAACAATTTGTGATGTGTATGAAATGAAATCTTTGTATAGTGCAATGCATTTGTTTGAATTATGCATGTTTGATGGAAAATGTTTTAAAGTGTTATAATATTTTTGTGATTCTTAAATTAAATGTTCTAACTTGTGGGAAGAACCAGATAATATTAATTTCTTTTATATCCTTAACCCCCGAATTTCGCTGCAGCGCAGGGGGTTAGGCGGTGAGCCCGGCGCTGTGGTGCTCGTGACGGAACCACGCTTTCATGAGTCACGGGCAGCATGTGCTCATGACGGCGTGGTTCCGTCACGGCCCCGCCCGCTCATTAATTCGTCTGCACAGGCGGGGAATTAATGCCATGTGGGTGGAGTGGCAGCCGCAAGACGGAACCACGCAGTTATGAGCCCACGCCGCCCGTGGCTCATGACGGCGTGGTTCTGTCATAAACAGGCAAAGGGTTAATATTATTTACTTTTGTAAGTTTTGTTACTTTCAGATTAAAAAATGCAAATTTTGTTTTCATTATTTTGCAAATTATTGAGCAACTATTTAGATTTTATTTTTGTACTGCTTAATGAGGTTTTTGAGTTTGGTGTTCTATTGATATTATGGTTGAGTAGATTAGAGAAATGTTTGAGCAATGGTAGTGTAATCCTTGATTATTTTGAAAGAGTGTAATTTTGCAGCTAACATTTTGTGCATTTGCTAAATTGGTTAGAATAGATTAGGGCATTATTGTAAGGTATGTAAATGGTTCTGACATATTGAGTCTATGATGTCATCTTACAATGCGCACTGAATTGCAAGCTGGAAATCAGCTTTCAGCAATAGCAATCATTCAGAAATCACTATTTTCTGATCTAATTTGTTTGCATATACTAATTTGCAATTTGAAAATTTTGATTTATGAAATTGCGCTTTGTTAAATATTGCTATTTCCAATTCACAAATATAACATTTTGTACATCATGCTTCTAGTTTTTAAGTATTATTCCTAATGATGCAGCTAATTAGAGCTTGCTTCTTCTAAGCTTTGAACTTTATTACAATTTTACACCTCATCTATGTTAAGTGGATTACTGCAGTCTTTCATATTACATTTATGGTAGTTGCACAACTGTAGCAGCCATTTGCGTATTGTTTTGTGCATTGCCAGCTTGATCGCTTGTTAATAAAACTTTCTTTAGTATAAGTATAATCCTATGTTAGTAGTGGTTTGCATTTCTATGAAGACCTGTAGGTAGCTACATTACACATTGTGGTATCTGTAAATGGTGTAGATATAAAAATATATATATATATATATTAATTTAATAATATTAATAATATGTTTAGGTTTATCAGTTTTTTGTATGTGCAGCATTTCACATTTTTAAATGTATTTTGCTTGGGTTGCAATGCTCTTGACTTCTCTGTTTATGAAATATATTAAGAAAGTCCATTTAGTTGCCTTTTCAAATGTTAATTATTGTTAATTGTAGTTGAAGGTACTATAGAACACGTTTCTATTTACAAAAATATGATTAAACGTAGCTTGTTTCTGGAAGCAGTCCTTTTAGTTTTGCAGAATGAGGATCTGAGGTGCTGGAAGGTTTGCACTAGGGCAGAGTGACAGTCTCCTTAGTTGTGGGTTCACAGTGAAGATGTTAGTGTGTTGTGCATATTCTGTATTTATACTTTTTTTATAATGATTTCTGTTTTTTTTACTTGTAATCTGTTTCACTTGAATATAATTGGTTAAAGTTTTACTTATGGACCTTTTTTTAGGTATTACCTTAAATAGAAGATAGTTATTAAACTGATAATTAGGTTTATAGATTTGTTTAGAGTATTTTGTTTAGATGTATTATTTTGTTCTTCAGAGTTTCAGTACATTATTTCATGTGTAGTTATTTTGTTTTGTTATATACAAATATTTTAGTCATCAATATTTTGGTTGCTTAGCATCTGCCATAATGTTTACTTAATTATTTTTTAAGTTTGATCTTGGACTACTTTTCTCATCTTTTTGTTGACAATAATTTTGTAGTCAATATTTTTTTTATATTTCCATAAGAGTTTACTAAAGTGGATATTTCAGTAATCAGTATTTTTGCAGCAATCTCTTGCTATCACAATAATTTGTAGTTGTAACACCCAACTAGTGACACTCAGAAAGCAGGGGTCGGTGCACTTGGTGTGCCCCTCCAGACGACAGAGTCCTCCTCCAAGTTTCAAAAAGTGTTCAACCTTCTCTCAAAGCATGTACGGTGCACCTGTGCTCTGAGAGGAAAAATAAAACATGCACAGATCTTGCTATACCTGTGATGTACTGCGGGATGCATGCTCCAGTGAGCCTTGCAAAGTCATAGAAGGAACCAAATGTATATTTACTAATATTGAAAACTAGTATTTATGGACACTTTTTTTCTTGAACATACCATGCTTTTATTTAGGGGAATGGGAGTTTAATTATTAGAAGTGAAAAACAAGTAGTTGGCAGCAATATGTTTATTTTTCTGTAACTGAAAATACGTGAGGCAGGTAAATGAGTGAGTGGATGCACTGATAACTAGGGGGTTATGTGATGGTCACATAGTTGGGGAGAAGATGGAACTGTTAGTGGAAGGATGAAGTGGTGAGTCCAACAGTGACGCCTGTTCCCTTGGTTTTACTTTGAAATCAGGTGTTCCTGAAGAGGTGAGCCTCTAGCTCTTTTCTAAACCAAAGGAGGGATGTTTAAAGATAATGGCCCACATGCATCAAGCATTTTTGGAGTCGCAAACGGTGCGATTCCTTAAAATCGGCCGTTTGCGATTCAAAAAATGCTTTTTGGAATGCATCAAGCATTTTTTGAAATCGCAACATTTTTGCGATTTCCAAAAATGCGATTGCTTTTAGGAAATCGCAAATTTGCGATTTCCTAAAAGCAATGTATGAATACTTTTGAAATTGCGAATTCGCAATTAGAGGGACAAATTTACCGAGTAGTTGAACTACTCGGTAAATTTGCAAAAAGTGTAATTTACACTTTTAACGCATTTTAAAAGCATTCATGTTACGGACACACATGTCCTTAGGACATGTGTGTGTGCAACATGATGCGAAAAATACATTTCAGGGGTGCAGGGGGGGTTCATTTGAACCCCTCTCACCACCCTTGAAATGCAATCAGGATTTGCGATTTTGAAATTGCGAATTCGCAATTCCCATTCATTCCTATGGGCCTTTTGGCCCATAGGAATGAATGGGAATTGCGATTTCGCAATTTCAAAATCGCATTTTTTATGCGATTCGGTAGAAATTGCGATTTCTACTGAATTGCATAAATATTTAAAAAATAATCATGCATAGGCTTTTGCGAATTCTAAATTGCGATTCGCTTTTTATCGCAATTTAGAAGTCGCAAAAGCCGAGATTGATGCATGTGGGCCAATATTTTGAGAGATAATTTAGATCACCTTTGGAAGACTCATGGCAGGTCTCCTTGATGACAGATGCCATTTTCTGCTATGGCTGGTATTTTATGTCTCGTTAATAGACATTTCATCTGTTATGACTACTGCTGCCTGGGTCCTAAGTCTGTAAAAGTGGTAAACCAGTCTGCCATCTAAACCTGTAGGTACTTTGTAACCTGGAGCTTTCCTCTGCCATGCCAGCATTGTCTCTAAGGTTTTTCGGAGCGGATGAATCCCCAACATAACTGGTGCAGGTCATGCTTGCCTAGTATAGCATGAAAGGATTCAAACATTTCCTGAGCTCTTCTTTAGAACCCATGTCTTTGTATTCAATACAGTTTAATATAGCACTCTAAAATGCATTATATTTGGCTCATGATTTAAAAAAATCATATACATTGGTCCAAAGACCCCTAGCCCCAGTGAAAAATCCCAGACTTTCTGGCTTCGCTTACTTTGTGCACTTAGGGGTGGTATTTGTGTAACACAACTTTCAAATTTAACAAGCAGCCATTGACCACAGCAATCGTGTACACTCCACCACTTTGAATATGAAAATTCAAAAGTTACCATTGACCATGGCACTGCTTGGGAAGAACTTCACCTCCTGGACAAAACCCTGTCAATGCCACTAACAGTTTCCTCAGTCTGAGGTGAACTCATCAGTGGGTTGACCTTCGACAAAAAATCCTCAACCTACTGATTATGACCTACTGTGATGACAATTATCACTCCTTACATACTATTCTACCATTTTACCAACTTCAGTGTACATCATCTTGTTAAAACCACAAAATAAACTGGAGAAACAAACGCCATTGTCACCTTCCCTTCTACTGGTCTAGGGACTTGGGGAAAGAGAGAACCTGACTGATACCTTAAAGACCCACAATGGTCACCTTCATCTGGAACATTGCACAACCTGTAAGGAACAAGCTTTCTTTGAAGACCTGGTGGATAACATTCACAGACAACTCGTCTTGCCATGATCATTCTAATAAACTTTGGTTGCTGCTGACCGCTGCCTTGGTCTCTATGACAGATTGACATCAACAAACAGGATTCCCGGAGGGCCTGAGAGTGGTTAGTAGATATTTGTCCGTGGCGCCTGTTGTTGATCCCAGGGCAAACTCACACTTCACATCCTCTGGCAGTCGGGTGGGTGTATATGAGGAGTTTGCGGCTGAAGCATCAGTGTATTGGAAAGTGTCCCAACAGCAGCTGTTAAATTACATAGGAACATACCTCCACATTGAAGTTTCTGTACACAAAGGGAAGACAGAGTTAAGGACAAAAGAAAGATAGACTGGAGAGGGCAGACTGGCTCACTTGTACACAAACGTTGCTTTTTGACTGCTCTTCCTGCTAATAGATTTTGACTGCATTTTTAACTGCTGTTGACTTTGTTGCTCATGATTATAACTGCACCCTTGACTAGAGTTAAGGAAAGATTAGAGTACGTAGGTATAACGGGGACTAATGGTTTTGGGGAGGGCAATGTCTAAAGCAACAAGAAGGTGGTATAAACAAATGTATGAGGAGACAGGAGCTGTACGAAGGCCATAGGTAGAGTAGCTGAGAAAACAAATGATGAAGGAAGGATGCCCAATGAATGGGGCTTTTTCTCTTTGTGCATCTACTGCACCAATGGACGGAAGGCTGATTGGCGGGCCTTACTCACACACATATTGTTCCTGACAGACAGTGATCATACGTGCTGACCCCTCAGTGGGATCATGCATATATGTCTTCGTGCTTGAAAGCATGGAGGAGGTGGTGAAAAGACACAAGGGCGACAGAAAGATGGCGAATGTAATGACAAAGACTCACAGACGCTTAATCAGGATCTGGGTGAACCAGTGACAAAGCACATACTCCCCGTCACCACACTAGTAAGGGTCAACAATTTGAAGAAAAAAAACATGTTCCGATGTGCTCTGTCCCAAACTAATAACAATATCTGATAATGTAAAGGGCAAACGATTCTGTACGTAATACATTTATTGTTTGATTAATTAAAACCGTAACAATATAGAGCATTGAACAGACATTAAAAAGTAATAGGAAACAAGTGTTTTAAAAACAATTATAGTTATCTTATTATTAGTGCGGTTACTTAAAAGCAATTGCTGTTAGATCAAAGTGCAAAGTGCTTTGAGAAAAATTGATCTTTGTGTACCATATGTCCATGACGAACTGGTGGTGTCAGAAGACTAGAATGCAAGTTTTAAAGTCAACCGTCATTGCATAAAGGATCATGTGATTGGGATCAGTTGAAGTTAAGCCGGGTGCACCGTGCATTGTGTTGGTCGGCCGTCAGTGCTGCACTTAATTGAGTTCTTTTGAGCTGCTCTTGCACCGTCTTGTAGTATTTGCCTATTTGTGCCAGTTCCGAGGCGACCATAGTAGTGAATATGCAGATCGTAGTGTCGCTGCAAGTCCTTAAGTCCTAGGTTAGAAAGAGTGGTTTTAGCAATGTCCGCCTAGAGTGGAGTAGTGACAGGCAACAGCAGAGTAGATGTGGGAAAGATTCAGATTTGTAACCACACAGCCTGCACTTCACAATATTGGAGAGGAGCGACCAGTTTGGATTAAAGTCTTTAAATTGTAGCGTCATCACCCTTGCAGCAAAGATTTGGGTGAGGCAGGCTTTACCAATTGAACAACTAAGGTATGGCTGTGACTTTAGACCGCCCTGGTAGACATTGTCGTACGAAGCTACCAAGGCTTGTGAGAATGAGATGGTCTTAATATTTTCAACGTCAGCAAGTTTAGAAAAAGATCTTATCTGTTTCTTCAGTATGTTCTTTGCTACTGTGTGAAGGAGCGATGGAGAATTTAATACGCTTAAATCTATTTGGAGGGCATCAGCTAATGCCATTAAATATTTGCTCCAGGGGCTATTTTTGGTTTAGATTATTTTTTAAAGGATAAACTTCAGCGTGCCAGGTGTGGTCCCGATGCATATATGATAGTGTTTCAGGATAGAAATTTTAGGGCCTCTAGGCGGAATTCTAGTCTCCCCAGCGATTCCCTGGTGTAATGTGGCAGCCGAAACACTCTTTTGTAGGCTTTTAGATGTCGTTTTTCCATAGGTTTGCATGATTCAGTGATATAGACATATCCGCGGTGTATAAGTTAAAGAGCATTGGGGCTAGCACACATCCTTGTTTTAGACCTTGATCAGTATTGATCTTTTTTGATGGAGCAGTGGTGAGCCAGTAAGTGAGGTAGGGGAAAACTGGGACCTCCAATGATGAGCAGCCATCACCACCATAACTTTTCTGAACATCTGAGGGGCACTGATAAGCCCAAAGGGGAGCACAGTGAAGCAGAAATGTCCTTGGCCCATTGTGAACCGTAGGTATCCCCTGTGGACTTGCAGGGCACGGATGGGGAAATAATCGCCCTGCAGGTCCAACACAATTATCCACTATACAGGGTCAAGAGCAGGCAATACCCAAGCCAAAGTGAGCATTTTAAAGTTGCCAGTCGCACCAATATTTAATAAAAAATGCATGTCCACTGTACAAACACAAGGAGATGTTGGATGGAGGACAGAAACTTTTCAGACACTCACCCCAGTACAGATGTGGGTTGAATCCATCATCGTTGTTTAGCTCACTTCGCCACGCCAGTTCGGACCCGGCTATATGCAAATCAGTGTTGACCCTGTGCCTCATGGGAACAATCCAGCCCTTACTGCCAAGCCAGGTCTTCCCTGGACCAGAAACACGCATCCTGGGACGGGTTTCGGGGTAACACCCTTCATCAGCCAGGCTAGCTTGAATCCAGTGCAAAGTGAGCAAGGGACCCATGTCTGGGCGTACCCTGCCCACTTAGGAAGAACAAAGCAAACACAAGGAGATGATGGATGGAGCGCTGAAACTTTTCAGACACTCGCCCCCAGTCACATGCCCACTGTGGCCATATATAAATCTGAGGATATTACATGTCTAGCCTCCAATTTAAAAGTCCTTCACATTTCCAGAAAAAATTTTTATTTCACATTTTGCTTCTTTAATGATATACACATTTTAAATCTACTAATAATATTTAATTTTCTAAGCAGTCACAGACACCCCTGGACCACAAGTTAAGATCCACTGGTCTAGGGCACATCAGTTCTTCCCTCCAATCTCGGTATTACAGTAGGGCCAGTTTTCCATCCCAGCCTAAGCTGTACTAAGTTGTTTGGCGTATTGATGTTAAAGGGTCTGAATCACAGTTAATCTCTATTAGTATATCCTCCTCTAGCCGAGCACATTTGGGAATGACTGTATTCACAGCAGGTACCCCTTCAGAGGGTTCCTCACATTTGAAAATGTATACAATTTCATATGACTTTTTCTGCCTTGAGTTGCATTACGAGATTTGTTGCGCTCTGATCTCATAGATTTCCCAGTTTCGAAATATCTGTCAAGCTCGAACTCCTAAAACTTTCTAATTTAGAGTTCTCTCACATGGATTCCTTCAAATGCAATGAAGCTTTCCTTGCTATTCTAACTTTTCAGTGCAGTTTTGTGGTCTCTTAATCAATGTTTTAGTTGCCACAGGGAGTAGGCGATCTATGTTAGGTAACTAAATACAGGGTTGCATGAAATCAGGTGTTTGCTGGGAATTATACACGGATGGTTTGCAATTGATCATCGTGCTGCTTATGAGGGAATGCCTGGTATTTAGCTTTTTTCATTACGTAGGTTTGCAACTGTCAAGAAGCAGAGATTGTTTTTCTTTTTGATGGCACAGGTACAGGAGTGCTACTATTAGGATTTCGAGTCTTGAAGGTCATATGGCAGAGCCAGATACCAAATCAGCAAGACTAGAGATTGAAGCTCTAACCATTACTGTATCATTAGGGCTGGGGGTCTATGCTGCTACTCACCGAGCTGCATAGTTTCTGTGTCCCTCTGCCTAAAACAGCAGTCTAAAAATCCTATTACCTTCGGTGACACCTTTTCTGGAAGTGATTCGAACTGCAGATTCCTTACCTTGTGAATTGACCTCAGGGAGCAGACTGGATATGAAGAATTTTGATAGCAATTCCCTCACATGTGGATAGGTGGCATTGTAAGGCTTCTGGTCAAATCATCCAGCTCTCGAGTTGATATCTGGGCAACTATATCTGCACCTTCTGCACATGCTGACATCAGTGTCTTTCTGATGTCTATCCACCTCCTCCCCCTCGTTGGACACTGAGCCCATAGAAATCAGAATATGCCAGTTTCAGCTCTATGGGTTGTTCCTTAGCACCTGGAGGAGGGTGGATCTGTGTGGAATCTGTGGTTAAGAAAAGGTGTTCCCAAAGGTAAGTAACATTGTCAGGCTCTTCCTTCCAGAATCTTCGGGATTGTGCCAATGCTTTAAGGGGTCCACCTCTAGACGGCCCCAGAGTCTGAAGTATAAATACACAGACTGCCAGAATAGTCAAGCAAGAGAAGGAAAGGATGTGATCAGCAGGGAGGGAGAACTGTGAAGACACAAGGAGCACTCTATCAGTATCTATGGATAACAAGGCTAACTTTGACCCTCCCTCCTGCGATAGGATCGTTCTTATTCTACTCTCCTACCTGTAAAGGAAAATACTGGTGTCTTCCAAGCAAGGAGAGAATAGGGTGATACCAAGTGTTTACCAACTGTAATGGGAAACAAAAGAACACATTGGAACTACAGACTATGTTTCTATCAACATATACAATGGGTTGGGTTCTACAACATACCCAAAACTGTCTGTGATAATTCCGTAGTCAGTAAGGTCCCACCGATATGATACCCTTATGCTCCTCTCTCCTGCGATAGGATAAATATAAAGGATTGCAGATAGAAATCAAACATCAACAGCAGACATGGATAATGATTCTTAGCTATACCTGTACCACGATAATGTCACAGATATCCATGAAGTTCCCAGCGACTCTGCTAGGATGGCCAAGATACCATGTGCTCTGTGGTAAATCCAGGGAACTGTTCTGAGCCCAGAATGCCCCGTGCAGAACCATACAAAGTAATAGCTTCCCCGCAAGAGACTAGGAATCAATGTCTCCTCCAACGGGGAAACTCATTTACACCACCGCGTTTCCCCGCATCAAGACGGTGGAATGCCTATCTCATCCAACGGGGAAACGTGAACTCGCTCAGCCAAGAGAGTTCACTGAACAAATAGTTAAATCCGGCAAACACCGATGCAAGCAGGGCGTGCCTCTCTTCAAACAACAAACGTGCACCCAACGATGATCGAAGTAAAGCGTACTCCTTCCAGGACCAAAGTACTGCGGGAAGGCTAGAAACAAAAGAGCTCTTACCGCCTCTTCAAGATGCTACAAACCGACCAGGAAACTCCACAAGAATTATCGGCAGCGGTGCAATCCCCGGAAAGAGCTTTGTTCCCTCGGCTGCGTGACTCTTGTTGCACGTACAACGTGCGTCCAAGCATGCTGGGAATTGTAGTTTTTACCCGCGTGCTTCCGGGTATAGCGCGATTTAGGTTAGCGCATACCGGACAGTCCGAATCCCAACAAACATGTTCTTCTGACAGGGACTTCTATCCGCCATTTCCTCACCTTGTGAATAGATACCAACCCAGAACCTCCCCAGGTGGAGAGTCTGTGGACTGGATCAGACCACGACATTCTGTAGGACAGATTGGGAGAAGTACCCAATCTGTTAGACATGGCTGTCCAGGCATTAGTGTTTTGTGAACATGTGGATTGATGCCCACATGGCAGACTGGCAGATGTCCAAGACTGGCACACCGTGCACCAATGCAGTGGGAGCAGCCATTGTACTGGTAAAATTAGCTGATCTTAATGTATAGCACAATCCATTGGAAGACGGCTCTTTTCTACATTGCTTTCCACTTTTTCACACTGGAAAAGCCCACAAGCAGTAGATTGTCTATACAATGCTCTAGGTCTGATCACTGTAAAACCGGAAAGCCCTCTTAGAGTCAAGACAGTGGAGTTGATCCTCCTTATCGGGGTGAAGTGGAGTGTAAAAAAAAGTAATCAAAGTGATGAATTGCCCAATGCATAAGGGCATAACTACCTTCTCCATGAGTGCCGCTTTCATCCAGAGGACTAATTTGTCTGCGAAGAACGATGTGTATGGCTCTTGGAAAGACAGGACCTGGAATTCACTTACCTGCCTTTCATAAGTAATGGCGAAGAGGAATACAATCTTAATGGGCAACAGGCATAGAAGACAGATATACATTGGTTAAAAGGGAGTGCAAATCAGGCAAATGAGGACCACATGAAGATCTCATTGTGGCATCACAAAAGGTTTTGGTGGGTACATGCGAGTCAAATGTGATGGCTGACCTGACAAACGTAAAAAGGCCAAAAGAAAACCCTTAAGTGTTACCACAGCAAGATCTTGGTGAGCTGACGACAAACAAAACAACAAGCTGTTAGACATCTTTGCATTTGACAAGTGGATGTTACTGGGGAGCACCAAGCAACAAACATCTATCAGCGTCCTGCTTATATCGGTTTAGTAGAAGGACCCCCTGCTGCCAAGATGACACCAACCACCTTGAGAGGGAGAACAAAAGCCATCAACTGTCACTGCTCAATCTCCACGCATGGAGATGCAAACTGTGCATGCTCGGATGCATGACCCGGCACAGCTGGTGCAACATGAGGTCCTCCCAAAAGGGCTGCCTGATCGAAGCCACTAAGATAACTAAAGCCTGGTCTTTCTTTATCTTTTTCAGCCCTCTAGGCAGAGGCGGTATGGGGAAAAACCATACCGGGGAAGAGCCCAAACTCAAATGGAAGGTGTCTCAGAAGGAGAACTGCCTTGGTAACTCCAATCGCAAAAGCTTCGACACAGAGCATTCTCTGCAGTGGCAAATAAACAAGCCAAAGTTTACCCCATGACTGGAAGATGCATTGTGCCAATTGCAATAGTAACTGCCATTCGTGATCCCCTATGCAAAAGCGTCTGAGGTCATCATGCCTGGAATTTAAAGTTCCTGCCACATGCTGGGCAATAAGAGAAATGCCCAGGCACTTCCAGAGATGTTTAGATTCCATGCACAGGACCCACAACCCCACTTCTCCGTGTTTGTTGCAATAGTACTTGGCGGTCTTATAGTCCTTGAGAACCTGCATTTGTTCCCTTTTGATGGTCGGGAGGAATGCCTTTAGGACGGATTCTAGGGAAAGCATTAGGGTTACGGTGACTCATGGATGCCTGTACTACCAAGTTCTATGAAGTGGGTGCTTGAGGGGAAAAAAGGGGTTCCAGTGAGCAGATGAGTGCCACCTTGCCACTTGCCTAATAACTGGTGCCCAATAGCACATCAGTAAGTGCTCTATTGAAGAGAATCAGAGGTTCTTGGCTTGTTTGGCCTTAGTTGAACACTTCAGTTAGAAGACTAGTCTTCAACTCTGAAGTGCGACTGGGAAGATCCAAAACATCTGCCGCATCCAACATGGGGTTGTATAATGGCACCTAGTAATTCATGAGGAAATTGCTATTAAAATTTTCTGTATCCTGCCTGGCCCCTGGGAGAATTCACATGCTGAGGAAGTCTCTATTAGAAAGGTGTTTATGGGTTTGTTCGGTCTTTACCTGGTGTCATTAGAGAGCGCAGGAAGGTGGGAATGATGTCCACTGTTAGAGGCGGACATCTAACACACCCGAGGGCATGCAAAAGTGCAAGACTGACCTCTGGAGGTTTTTGGAAAAGTTGACAACATGACATTGGTAAAGGGTGACTCTTCATTAGAGGCACCACAGTTGTTTTGGTTCAGGAAGAGTTATTAGTTTTGATTCTAATTTTTCATTTATATATGAAATACAACAACATGCATCATCAGTACACTATACTAATACATTTAAACATCAACATGCCACCTTTATATAAAAGAATCGGTCCCAGAAGACACCCTTGCAGTTTAAGTTTGCTTTCCTACACTAACTTCTCATTTTTGTTGCACAAACCCACAACCTTTGAATTTCATGGCAATGACATAAATTATAAAAATAAGGCTTTTCAATATAGGTATGTGACACACACTTCTAACGTCTATGGATCCATTGTGTGAAAGGTAACTACGGTAATAAATGCATTGGGAAAGAAGCACAAGGTACCTTCAGTAACAATATATTTGTAAGAGACATTAGTTAGTGGTAGATTCCTTACCTTAGAATTACCCCTAGGCGTCAGACTGGATCCGGAAAGTTTTCGTCATCCGTACTGCCCTGCGCCTCGGAAGGTGGCGTTGTGCGGCTCCGCGTCCGTCTTAGGCGTTGTGATCGCCGGGATGCTTAGAAAATTAAATATTAGTAGATGACTAGATGCAGCCCTCGTGCGCTGACGTCAGTTCTGTACATGACTTTCCACGCCAGGAACGCAGAGCCATACAAGATACTGACCACTTGTGCATTGAAACTAGGGCCCTGAAGGGGATGACCTTAACCCTAGAAATCAGTTCTCAGTACGGGAAGGATGGGTGGGGCGGTAAGGAATCTATCACTAACTTATGTCTCTTACAGATATATATCGTTACCGAAGGTAAGTAACTTGTGCATCTGAAAGAGACACGTTAATGATAGATACCTTACCTTAAAATAGATACTTCAGCAATACCAACCCCGGTGGTGGGTCTGGAAACCAAAATCACACCAGAAAGTCACGGAGAACAGAACGGCCAAAGAAACTGTCTCTCCGGACTTGGCTGTCAAGGCAGTAATGCTTAGTAAAAGTGTGCAGCGAGGCCCACGTGGCTGCCTGACAGGTGTCTTGCAGGGGGACACCACGTCCCTATGCAGTAGTAGCTGCTGTTGCCCTGGTAGAATGGGCGTGTAGCCCCACCAGAGATTCCTTTTTAGCCAGAGAATAGCAGGCCTTCATGCACAAGACAACCCAGTGGGAGATAGTCCTCTTGTGTACTGCCTGGCCTTTCTTAGCGGGCGCCTACGTAGCCAACAAAGAGCTGGTCATCCACCCGTAACTGTTGTGTGCGGTTCAGGTAAAATGAGAGCGCACGTTTTAGGTCCAGACGGTGGAGCCTCTCTTCCTCTCTGGTAGGGTGGAGAGGGGGAAAGAAAGTGGGCAAGGTGATAGTTTGCCCGATATGTTATGTTATGTGAATTTATATAGCGCACGGCTGCCCCAGCCAAGGGGCGTCCCGGCGCTGTGAACTGACCAAAGGGAAGAATGAAGATGTACAAAAAACAGAGTTATTGAAAAAGATGGGTTTTGATGGCTTTCCTAAAGGCTAGAAGATCATGCATCCCCCGTATGGTTACAGGCAGGCTGTTCCATAGCTTGGCGGCAAGAAGGCTGAAAGAGCGTCCCCCAACTCTAGCAAGTCTGGTGCGTGGGATGGTCACTAGATGTTGTCCCTCTGAACGGAGAGATCTGGTGGGTGTATACTCAGACAGGAGGGGGCTCAACAGTGGGGGAGAGGCGGTTTTAAGGATCTTGAAGGCTAAACATAGAGCCTTAAACTGGATCCTTCTTCCCACCGGGAGCCAATGCAGTTTCCTTAAAGTTCCTGAAACAGAAGAGTGGCGAGGTAGGCCGACCAGGGCTCTGGCAGCCGCATTCTGGACTCTCTGCAGTCTGGTGGTTTCGGCCAGGTTTGCTCCTAAAAGGAGAGAGCTGGCATAGTCCAGTCTAGAAAGGATCGTCGCCTGGACGATGAGCTGGCGGGTGCGGCAGTCAAAGAACTTCAGGATGGGCCTGATGTTGCGTAAGATGCCGAAGCACGTGGCGGCTACTTTCTTAGTGTGGGTGGTGTATTTTAGAGCCGAGTCAATCCAGACACCTAGATTTTTAACACAGTCTTTCGGCTTGGGGGGAGAGCCCAAAATGTCAGGCCACCAGTTGTCTCCCCAGGAAGCGGTGTTCTTTCCCAAGAGGAGAATCTCGGTTTTACCGGCGTTTAGTTGGAGAAAGTTCGCCGTCATCCAATTGGTGATGTCGATGAGTGTCTGTTTGAAATGACTGGCTTCCAGACCATTGTTGTTATTCAAAGCCACCACCAACTGGGTATCATCTGCATATGATACCAAGGCCATTCCATTCTTTCTGGCCACCTCCGCTAAGGGGCGGACATAGACATTGAACAGGGTAGGGCTAAGGGACGAGCCCTGCGGCACTCCCTGTCCAATGCTATGCTCCTTCGAGATGTAGGGGGGGGTGGAGACTCTGAAAGACCTGTTAGACAGGAAGTCTCTAAACCACCCCAGGGCGGCCCCTGTGACTCCGATTTCCTCCAGTCTCATCAAGAGGACCTCATGTGACACCGTATCAAAGGCAGCACTGAGGTCCAATAGGACCAGTGCTGCAGTACCGCCGGCGTCAAGAATGGAACGGAGGTCCTCAGAGACACTGAGCAAGGCTGTCTCAGTGCTATGACCAGCTCTAAACCCGTGTTGGGAGTCGTCCAGAATGTTATTGGACAGGAGGAAGTTGGACAAGATGTTATTGACATGTGCCTCGGCCACTTTAGCAGGCCAAGGGAGCAGGGAGATCGGCCTAAAGTTCTCTGGGAGTGAGGGATCCAAAGTGGGTTTTTTTAGAATGGGGGATACCCATGCCTGTTTCCATTTAATTGGGACACTGGCAGTGGAGAGTGACCGATTGATGATGTCACGAACATGGTCTGAGATGAGTGCATGAGCGTCACAAAAAAGGTCAGGTTTCAAGGGATCTGCCGGAGACCCGGATTTAATCTTTCTACAGATTTTAGAGAAAGTATCACAGTCAAGTGTGGGAAAGCACGTGAGGGAGGGTCTGGTAGGATCAAAGGTAACCGGTAACTGTGGGTCTTTGGGGAAAGTGTCGTATATCTTCTTGATTTTGTCTGTGAAGAAATTAGCCATTTTATTACAGAGGTCGGGCGAGGTAGTGATGGCATTGACAGTTTTTTTTGCCGTGAGATCTTTTAGAATTTTAAAAACCGATTTTGAGGTATTAGGGCTGTTGTTAATTTCACTGGCATAGTATGCTGCTCTCACTCTGCAGACTTTCCGATGGTAGGATTTTTGGAGCAGGACGTATTCTTGTTTAAGACTGGTGTCGTAACTTTTCCTCCAACGTCTCTCTGCCTTCTTACATTCCTTTTTCAAGATGGCAAGGTCTGAGTTGTACCAAGGGCTCGCCTTGTGGGTGCGGGCCTTGGTCCATCTGGCAGGGATAAGCGTGTCGAGAGCCTGGGTAATCCAGAGGCAAAATTGGTCGTATCCTGCATCCAAGTCTTCACTCAGGAGTAGGGGATGTAATGCCAAAATGTCATGGAGTTCATCAAGATGGAGTTTTCTCCACGGCCGTTTCTGAACTGAGGAAGTGGATGCTACAACAGCACTTAACTTGCAGGGGATGGTTAACATCACTAAATAGTGGTCAGTCCAGGTCATGGGAATAGGTATGCCCGAGGACCCGCCCGTGATGTTGGTGAAAATGGGGTCAAGGAGGTGTCCTGCTCTATGGGTGGGGCCATAGACAAGTTGCTCGAGTTCAAAAGCCGCAAGATCCGCTAAAAAAGTTGCCGCTTTAGACTCGGTATTCTTGTCGAGATGTAGATTAAGGTCGCCAATAATCGTGAAGTTGGCAGAGTTAATAACATTGGTATTAAGATACTGTAGGAGAGAGTTAATAAAGGGAACTTCAGCGCCGGGGGGTCTATAGACCAGAAGGCCAGTAACACAGAACTGGGGGCTGACTTTAATCGAGAAGCGAGCACTTTCGCTACCTTTGATATCTACTTTATCGAGTTGGCACTGATAGTGGGATTTGATTATGAGCGCAAGCCCGCCCCCTCTCGAGCCTCAGTTCACCGTATAGATAGAGTAGCCTGTAGGTGTTACCAGGTTACAGACCGAGTCCATCTCATCAAGGAAGGCAGTAACAACCTTTGGCAAGAAGGAAGGACGAGTGCAGAGCACAATTGTGTCCGGATGAACAGACAGAAAAGGAGGTTTACAGGAAAGAGCCTGGAGCGCACTCACGCGCCTATCGGAGGTGATGACAACCAGAAAAGCAGTCTTTAAAGTCAGTAAACAAAGAGGACAGTTGTGAAGTGGCTCAAAAGGAGCGCACATCAAATAAGTAAGAACCAGATTCAACTCCCACTGCGGCATCACAAACGGAATAGGAGGGAAAAGGTGAGTAATGCCTTTGAGAAATCTACTTATGACAGGGAACTTGAAAAGAGAGGGCTGATCAGGGAGCCTGAGAAAGGCCGAAATTGCTGAAAGGTAGCCCTTAATAGTGCCCAGAGCAGAGCCCTGCCGAGCCAAAGAAAGAAGGAACAAAAGGACTTCTGAAAGAGGGGCAGAAAGGGATCTACAGCCTTTTCTGTGCACCATGCCAAAAATGTGTTCCAGCTACGAGCGTACACCGTTTTAGTGGAGGGACGCCTGGCTGCCAGAATGATATCACAGACTTCAGGAGGCAAGTCAAATTGAATCAACTGTCACTGCTCAATCTCCAAGCAAGGAGGTGGAGACTGGACAGGTTCGGGTGGAGGACCGTCCCCTGCTGCTGCGACAGAAGATCCTCCCGAAGAGGCAGTCGGATCAGGGGATCCACGCTTGAGTAGCTGGGGATACCAAAATCTTCGAGCCCAGTCCAGGGCCACAAGAATGACTTGGGCCCGGTTGCGCCTCTTCAGCACTCTGGATAGAAGTGGTGTAGGCGGAAAGGCGTACAACAGACTGCCACTCCACTGGTGACGAAAAGTGTCGCCTAGCGAGTGCCGCCTTGAAAATTCCAAAGCGCAGAACGGCTGACATTGCGCGTTCTCTTCGGTGGCGAACAGATCTAACCAAGGCTCTCCCCACTGTTGAAAGAGACATTGCGCCACCTCCGAGTGAAGACGCCATTCGTGGTCTATCACGCATTTGCGGCTGAGTTTGTCCGCCCTGGTGTTCAAAGAACCTGCCAAGTGTTGAACCACCAAGGAAATGCCTTGACGTTCTAGCCATGTCCAGAGACGCAGAGCCTCCTGTAATAGGGTCCAGGAACCCACCCGCCTTGTTTGTTGCAGTATCACATGGCGGTGGTGTTGTCTGTGAACACCTGCACTACTCTCCCCTTGAGAGAGAGAAGGAATACCTTCAGTGCAAGTAGGATCGCCCAGAGCTCCAGAAGGTTGATATGGAGCCTGGACTTCGCCGGAGACCAGAGACCTCTGATCTCCGCCTATCCCATGTGGCTGCCTCATCCCAGGAGTGATGCGTCCGTCACCACTGTGTGGTCCGGTTGGGGAAGGGAGAGGGACCTGCCGCTGACCCAATGCTGGTTTGTGTGCCACCACTGCATCTGTTGTGCAGTGCCATCCGACATCTGGACGTACTCGGACAGGTCCCCTTGATGCTGGGCCCACTGGAACTTCAGGTCCCACTGCAGAGCCGCATATTCCTTTTGGCATGATTGGTCAGCAGGATGTAGGAGGCCATGAGGCCCAGCAGCCTCAAGGTCATCCTGACCGAAACCCAGGGCAAGGGCCGAAAGATCAGAATCATAGCCCGAATGTCCCGGACTCGCTGTTTGGGAGGATAAACGCAATACTGCGCCGTGTCCAGAACCGCTCCGATAAAGAGGAACTTCTGAGAGGGAATCAGGTGAGACTTTGGCACGTTGATGGAGAACCCCAGCAAATGCAGGAGATCGGCAATAGTCTGGAGGTGGGAGACGACTGCCTGGGGCGAGCCCGCCTTCAGCAACCAGCCGTCGATATAGAGGAAGACTGAAACCCCTGATCTGCGCAGATGAGCTGCGACCACGGCCATCACTTTCCTGATCACCTGAGGGTACTGGTAAGGCCAAAAGGGAGCACAGTGAACTGAAAGTGCTCGTGGCATACGGTGAACGCAGGTAACGCTGGTGGGCCGGCAGGACGGGGATATGAAAATAAGCGCCCTGCAAGTCCAACGCTACCATCCAGTCTTGCCGGACAAGGGCAGCCAAGACCTGAGCAAGTGTGAGCATCTTGAACTTCTCCTTCCGGAGGAAGCGACTGACATTCGGAAGGTCTAAGATAGGATGCAGGCCCTTGTCCTTTTTCAGAATCAAGAAATAGTGGGAATAACAAACTCGACCTACTTCTGGCGTCGGAACACGCTCGATGGCCCCCTAGGCCAAGAGGGCCGCAACTTCCTGCTGGAGAAGTGTCAAAGGATCTCCTGAAATGTGTAGGTACTGAGGTGGCATGGCTGGTAGGGTGGTCTCGAAGGGGAGGGAGTAGCCCCTTCGAACAATCTGTATAACCCACCTGTCCATAGTGATGGTGCACCAGTGGGGGAGGTGATGGCGAATCATGTCGCCCACTGGTGTTTGGTGGGCCTGAAACACCGGACTAGGAAGTTTCGGAGGCAGTGGTGGCAGGGGAGTTGGTGGACTGACCTGCCCGCTGGCCCCGTGACCCACCTCGGCGGGTCCCACATCCGCAGCTGCACCGAGACTGCTGCTGCGCAGGCCTGTGGCTTTGAAACAAATGTGTCTGGGTGCCCCTTCCTTGGCCAAGAAAGGAGCAAAAAGCATAACCAAAGGAGTGTGCGTGGCCAAAGAGCCCAAGGACTTGGCCGTAGCTTGAGAGTCCTTAAAGTGCTCCAACACACTATCTGCCTTGTGGCCAAAAAGGCGAGTGCCATCAAAAGGCATGTCCATCAGAGTGTTCTGGACATCCCTTGAAAAGCCAGTGGTCCTGAGCCAGGCGTGATGACGTAGCACCACTGTTGTGGAAATCGCTCTGCCCAGCGAGTCGGCGGTGTCAAGGCCAAAACGAATCGTGAACTTGGCAGCCTCTCTCCCCTCAGCAGAACACCGTTCTGGCCTCCTCCAGACACTGAGGCAGCACCTGCGCCACCGTATCCCACACAGAGTGGGAGTACAGTCCAAGAGGCATGCAGTGTTAACAGACCGCAGCCCTGAACTGGCAAAAGAGAAAATCTTATTCCCAAACTGCTCCAGTTTCTTGGATTCTCTGTCCGGAGGTGCGGAAGGGAATACGCTTGGGGACGCAGAGGCTTGGACAACCAAGCTCTCAAGGGTAGGGTGTTGTAAGAGGAAAATGGGGTCGAAGCGCTTCTGTCAGGAGGTTAGTCCTGACGGCCACTGTAGGGAGCTCGAGGTGGAGAGCCTCTGCTGCCCTATGCAACACCACTGAATAATAACCACCTTCCTCCGTAGCAATAGTAGAAGGAGACAGTGCGCCAGGTTCTGGTGAGAAATCCAGATCACCGGCATCCCCGAAATCCTCTGCCCAGTCCGGGTTTAACATGCATTGGGCTGCGAGAGGGTCTTCAGACTCCTCCCAGTCCTCCCCGTCCTCCATATCCTGATGAGCAGATGGGAAAGATGGAGGAGGATGGAGATCTGCGTCGATCAACACCAGTCCGGCACCAGCCTGGGACGACATCGGCCGGGGAGCTGGCCAGTGGCGGTGCCGTAGACGTCGATGTCGATGTCAGTGGAGGTCATACGAGGTCAACCGACATCGGCTGGGATCCATGCATGGATCGATGGGGGTCTCGAGGCGCAGAGGAGCCGTCGACGGGGTCTGGCCGGAGCCGCTGACGAAGAAGAGCACGGACCCCCAGTCGGACCCGCGGCCAAAGAGGCGGGCCATGGCTGACAGAAATTTCAACAGCTGGGACGGAGTCTCCGACGGACCCGGGCAGGGTGGGTGGGTGGGTGGCCGACGGCGACTGGGTAGGCTCCGCCAGAGCTGCTGGGGAGGCACCACCTGCACCCTGAGCTGTGTCGCGTGACAGGCTAGGGGAAGACTTCCTGTGCTTCGTCTTACCTGACCCCAGAGTGCGCAGACTTCGTCGAACGATGGTGGCGGCTCCGCGACCGGTCCCTCGACCTCCCACGGGACCGGGACCTTGAATGGCACGGAGTGGACTCCCGGGCCTCAAGCAACTTTCGGGACCGCTCCCGCAAATGTTTCGGAGCCATGGCCCGACAGTCGGGGCACGATGCAGGGCCGTGGTCGTGCCCCAGGCAGTAAAGACACTTGCGGTGCGGGTCCGTTATCGACATTATGCTGCAGATAGCAGTGCGATCAATATTTACAGTGCTCTTGGTGTGAAGGAAGAAGAAGAAAGGTTAGGGTAGATGGTGGTGAGTCTGTGGGTGAAGAACAGGGTAAAGGTATAGTGACATATACACATCATTAATACATGAATTTAAACCTTTCCAGCCTAACATAGGTTAATTGTTCCTGAACGTAAACATAGCTCAAATGTACATGTTATTCGTAACAGTCAATCCTTTGAGCTTGTGGTTGGGTTGTTGGTTGTCAACCTCTCGACCTCTAGATTTGAGGGTGATTTAATCCTCACATTGGGGTCTTCGTCAGGACAGGTCTGGGAAGAGCACCTACGAGTAATCAGAGAAATATTTGATTGGGGTGGAGGTATTTACAAAAGAGGGGTGAGTGCTTGGATGAGTGAGGTAACAAATACCTACTTGTAGGGGAAAGCACGGTCGGTGTGCGTTCCAGGGTGGGCTATTGCGTTGCTCCTGAAAGCAAAAGAAAAAGAAACTAAATCAGTTTGAGAGATCCACAGCGGTGGTAGGGCATCTCACTCACTGGACTGACCAAGGAAAATGTATGGAAAATTACTGTGTAAAAGAGGTTGCTACTGGAGCAACTATGTTGTCATTTAGTAATGCTTTGACTTCATATTGCATTTGATGCCTTTCAACTTTAGAATTAAAATCTGATTTGAGCATCATACATAAGCAAGAGTGGTGAATGCTTTTCCATTATTTCCTTTGTATAAGAAAGTTGCTACTACAACCGCCACTCTATTGCACTGTAATACTGACCCAGGTCTGGTAGTTTTACGTGGGTTACCCCGTTAAAACTCAACACTATATATTACATCTGTTCCAGTCTGTGTGCATCCTCTAGCTTCCTACAACTGTTTCTCATGGTTTGGGGCACATTATTGCATTTTTCTAAGGTACAGGTTAGCTGTCTCAGTGAAATTCTTGATGCATCCAAAGGGTAAGATGGTGTAGATGTTTTACTAGCTATTACAACTGTGGTGTCTGTGTCACTAAGGTTTTTTTTTTGTTTCATCTTTGGCTGCCTTATCAGCCTGGGCGTTTCCGCAGGATACAACATCCTAAGCACTAGTGTGGGCTGTGAACCTCACCACTGCCACTGCATATGGCAGTGTTAAAGTTTGTATCAAGTCCTCCAAGAGGGGATGGTGCATAATGAGACTTCCAACAGACTTAAGGAATCTGCGTCTGCTCCACCACATGATGCTAGAGTGCAGTGGTGTGGTAACATAGGCTGAATCAGAGTATACTGTTATTGTTTCTCCTTCCCCTTGTTTAAGAGCCGCCACTAAAGCTACTAATTCAGCAGCCAAGGCTGAATACTGGGATGGCAAAGTTATCTGTTCTGTTATCTGAAGTGTGTCTGAAGAGTCATGCTGCATCGCTTTGACCACTGCAGCACCTGTATGTCATACTCCTGTGTCCTGGTCTATTGTAGAACACCAAACCACAAAATATACAATGCTACCCGGGATGAGGTCTTCGGTTGCTTGGCTACACTCTTCTGTAGTAGATGTGGCACAGTCATGCACATCATCGTCTGTGCCGGAAATGAGGTGTGCAAAAAAGGTAGCAGGGTTGACTGTCTGACATCTAACCTTTTTCAGAGATGGAAATGATATTATTATTTCATAGACTGATACTCTGTGTTGTCAGTGTCGTTTTAGCTTTCTGAATTATTGCAACCACTGCATGTTCTGCCTACATTGTCAGAGGGGCACCCATGAAAATGGGCGCTCTTTTCTCGACTGCAAAAGCTGCTGTAGCCAGTGCTTTTTCACAAGGGCAATGGCCTTTCTTGACAGAATAAAGTAGGCCACTAAAATACGCAATTGGCTTGTGACCTAAAGGATACTTTTGAGTGAAGATAGCAGTCATCACCTGGTCATTACCGTGGCAAAAAAGGAAAAACTCTTTATTGTAGTCTGGTGTTCTAAACACTGGTACATATGTTATCTCTGTTTTTAACTTGCTAAATGTTTGTATTTGCTCTGTAGTCCATGTAATCTTGTCTTTCATTGTTTGACATAGTTACATAAGCACAGGAACTTCTGCATTCCTTTCATAGGCTCTGGCTCGGTCATCTGTCAGATAGATGCTGCTCTTTCGGGTGCAACTCAGTGGCCAGAGGCTGACAGCAGTAGTCCCAAGTATTGAACTTCTTCCTGACAGTGCTGTAATTTGTCCCTGCCCATCTTTTATCCTCATGGTGCAAGGGTGCACAACAGGGACATAGTGTTTTTTCTACACTGCTCTTCTGCTGGATTACAGATCAGTAGGTCATCGACACACTGCAAACATGTGTTGTCACATTGAAAATTGGTAAGGTCATTCTTAACAGTCCTATTAATGACGCTAGGGGACTCGCAGTACCCTTGAGGTAATCGAGAATAGAGGTACTGAGAACCTTGATAGGAAAATGCGGTCAAAAAGTGACTGGGTGCAGGGGAATGATAAGAATACATTTTTTAAGTCTTGAACAAAAAAATATTAAGCATCTCTGGGGTACTTAGGTGAGGATGATAGAAGGGTCGGACACTATAGGAAATTCTGGTATCACTATGCCACTAAGGGGGTGCGGGTCTTGAATCATACAGTACAAGTTGCCCTTGGTTTTCTTGATGGGGTAAATTGGGGTATTGCAGAGGGATACACCTGGGTATATGATTCCTTGTTCCACCAATGACTGTATAATGGGCCTTTATTCCTCATCAGCTTCTTTGGTGTCTCACTCTTGGTAGTATTGCTCCTTCCTTCAGGGTTATTTTAAATGTTACTGCTCTGCGGATGAGGCCTACATCATAGGGCCTTGTGTCCACAAATTAGAAGGTACCTGTGCAAAGTCATTGTCTTTGATAGGGCTGGAGAAATGTCTTGGTACCACAGGCGTGGTCTCCAGTGTGGTGTGTAGGGGTATACTGTCTTGGAAAACAATCTCTGTTCTGGGTTCATCAACAAACAACTGGTCATCTGATAAATCTCCCACCTGCATGTTGGAATCATGAAAGATGACACATGCTGGGGCGTGGCTAGCAGCCGACGGAGATGGTCGCCGCCTGAAGCGGCTCCTGACCTCCGCCCGCTAATCCTGCCTGATATCCGCTGCATGTGTGGACTTCCCCCGGACACCTAGGGGGGAGACCCGACTGCGGACCCCAGTGCCTGCTTTGGGAACGGCGGCGCCCTGGTAGCCGCCGAAAAAACGTCTGAAAACCGGCAACGGACCAAGCACCCGGAGGCGAGCAAAATGGCGCCCGCATCATAGCCCGGACTACGCGACCGAAGACGCCCGCAGCCTGAGGACACGGAAGCGGTGTTGCCGTGAGGCTTTCTCCTGTCCGATGAAGATCGGCTCGGCGAGGGTACATCCTGACCCAGGGGCTCCGGGTCTGGCTCCCTGATCCGGGCGACTATCTGTGTGGCCCGTTGCCGGAGCGGAACGCAAACGGGACTCCCCGGCTTCTGGGCCCGGTCGGAGACCTGGCCCCCGGGAACGGCAGCGACCTCCGGTGCATCCAGCGGAGCCACGGAGGGCTGCGCCCTACTGCAAGGGGACCTTGCCCTAAGAGCTGCATCGG
The DNA here is from genome assembly GCF_964263255.1 of Lissotriton vulgaris. Classification (NCBI taxonomy): domain Eukaryota; kingdom Metazoa; phylum Chordata; class Amphibia; order Caudata; family Salamandridae; genus Lissotriton; species Lissotriton vulgaris. Next base: position 273,384,622 of record NC_141700.1, read on the forward strand.
GGAGGAAGCAGAGTGGAGATCGGCTGGCACGTGACGCCCTGACCCGGCTGGATGCCCTACCGACGGGACAATTAACTACGAGACACCCCGGCCTGGGGCCTACGGCGGACCCGGGCCCTGCCGACTACCGGAGGTCTGCGGGGGCCGAATACACCTCCTGTCGGGACCGGGGAGTCACCGTTGGAGCCCCAGCCCTCGCCTCGGACTCCGGCTGGCTATTCCGCTGACCCCGATCGTCGCCGCCGATTTTTGGGGATCATCGCGGTGGCGGTAAGCCTGCCTCCCCCTCAAGCATATTGGAGTGCAGTGGGGGCTGCGGTGAGGCGGCGACCTGAAGGGAACTTGGGGCTCAGAGGACAATTATACGCGGAAGGGCTCACTCGCCACCTGAACACTGACACTTACACTGACCGGGCATTGCGGGCCTGGACTGCCGCTCCTGGGCCCCCCTTGGCGCTGTCGCTTGCTGTCCACCTGTGGGGCCGGGGGTGCGCCGGGACTGCGGTGGGTCCTCGGGAGTGAGGGAGTCGCTCGTTGACCGGCGCGTCTCCGCCCTTGTGCCCGGACACTGGATGCCTGCCTGACCTGCGCCGGCGGGTGAGCGCTGATCTGAGCCAAGGTCGGGGAAACGAGGATCGCCCGCTGAGGTGCGGAGGACCTGCGCTTAGTGCCGACAACGCACCGAACTGACCGGGCCCTGCGGTGGAGGGCGGGTACGTAAATGAGTCTAGTGACCTGGAGTAACCCAAGGTAAATCACTAACGGAGTCCAGCCTGACCGTTACCCTCCTAATAGCTTACTGCGAGGAGTACCTGACACCGGCGAACCTCGTTGGGGCTCTAGACCAAAACAGGATGGGGAAACCCAAGGGGCCGAAAGGAGATGGAGGCCAGGCCACGGACCAACCCGAAGATGTTCTGCAGGCCCCAACGGAACTACAACAGATGCAAGACCGCATCCTGGAGGCTATAGCAAAGGAACAAAGGACGCTCTACATCAAGACATTGTGCAGGTGTCGACAGGGTTGGGGCTCCTACGAGCGGATCACGGGAAGATAGCGGACAGGGTCAAATCTGCGGAAGATACTTTGAAGGATATGGCGCCAGCACACAAGACCATGGAGGGGCGACTCACAGAGGCTCTGGACCGTATACAAGCCCTGGAGAGACAGGCGGAGGATGCCGAAAACCGTAGTCAGAGGAACAACGTTCGCCTAGTGGGCCTTCCGGAGAAAAAAGAGGGCTCGGACATGGTGGGTTATCTGAGCGACTGGCTGAAGAATGTAGTGACCCCGGAGGGTCTCTTGCCCTTCTTCACACTGGAGCGGGCGCACCGAGTCCCGGGCAAACCCCCAAAACCGGGCCTACCACCTTGCCCTGTGGTCATCAAACTACTACACTACAAGGATAGAGACTGGCTTCTGCAAAGAGCCAGGGAGGCGGGACCCTTCCAGGTGGATAATAGCAAAGTCACGCTATTCCCAGACTACACATTCAAGACTCAAAAGCTGCGGGCATCTTTCCTTTCTATCAAGAAAGAACTGCGGACCGAAGGCATCCATTATTCACTTCTGTTCCCGGCCAGACTCCGATTAGTGGTGGACGAGAAATCGCTGTTCTTCCCTACAGCGGCGGAGGCATGGGCCTGGTGGGACACCTACAAAGCGGGCACGGACGGGGCCCGGTTCAGGGAGGAGGAGGAGCGGCAGAGGCAACCAGTGAGGAAATCGCTGAGGCTCCGGGGGCGCAGACGGGGATCCAGAGGCCTACAGAATCCCAGACGGAGGACGAGAGGAGAGCGGCGCTGCAGGCAGTAATGGACGTTTCGGGCTCGGCGCTTGCCCAATCAGGGAGGATTTCGGGCTCGGAAGAGCAGGGAACCGGCTCAGAGATAGAACTGTCGGAGATTGGCAGCACGAGGGGACCGGAGGTCACGCCACAGACATCAGGGGAAATAATTGGATAATTGGATGCTGAGAGGGAGTTATGGTGCTCTAACTGGAAAGAGGGCTATTTGGGGCTACCGCCTTGGACACCTGAGCAGGCAGCTGTAAGACTGGATTATCGTTAGTTATACTGAGTATTGCGGGGCGGGGGGTATCGGGACTGTGATTACAGTGCTTGAGCCTAGTTCACGCTCCGCAGGGCCCTTAAGGCCTCCGTAGTGCAGACTGTGGAATTGGGGGACTTGTGAGCACGTTTGCTCGAACATGGTTTGGATGGGAGCAGCACTTTTGGGGTTAGGTCCTGTTCTGGGGGGGGGGGGGCTAGAGGTGTTGGGGTGACTCAAGGCGTGGTACAGGGAGGGGGGGACAAGGAAGTTTTGAGGGGGGGTGGGTACAGTGTCTTGCCTGACGCCAGAAGGCGATACATCATGGAACTAAACCGAACACTATGGGACAATGGCTAACGCGGGATCATTAAAATGTGTGTCTTGGAATGTGAGGGGGCTGCACACTATGGCAAGGAGGCACAAGATTCATGCTTACCTGGTTCGAAGAGGGGTACACATAGCGTTCCTGCAGGAAACCCACCTGACAAAGAAAGAGGGAATCGCGCTACAGCGTAGATGGAGAGGGCACTTATTCAACACCACGTATTCTGCCTTTGCAAGGGGGGTATTAATATGGATAAGACGGGGTACTCCTTTTCAAATATCCAGACACATAGTGGACCCAGAAGGGAGCTTTGTGGCAGTTGAGGGTAAGCTGAGATGCCGACACATCGTACTCAGTAGTATCTATGCACCCAACGTAGATCAGGCAAATTACTTGGCGAAGCTCTCCGGGGAACTTGCAAGTTATCTCACAGGTCCTGTGTTGATGGGGGGGGATTTCAATTCCATAGCAGATACAGTACTAGATAGATCACATCCACCACTGCATACATCCCCAGTACATAGATTAGCGAGATGCAGGTCAGACTGGCAGAGCCAATGGGACTTGACGGACGCTTGGCGTACACAACACCCAGTGGAGCGAGACTACTCGTTTTATTCCAGCCTGCATGACCTCCATGTCCGCATTGACACCTTCCTGAGCTCCCAGTCGGTGCTTCCAGCAGTGGCCAGGACTGAGTACCTAGCGCGCACAATATCCGACCATAACCCGCTACTCCTGACCCTGGACTGGATGAATGAGATATCGCAGATTCCGACGTGGTGGCTGCGGCCGGACACGCTGGATGACCCACCTTTCCGAGAAGAGTTGGAAGGGAGGATCTCACAATACTTTGTAGAGAATGAGGGTTCCGCTATTACCAGAGTAGTGGAATGGGACGCCTTCAAGACCGTAGTCAGAGGACACTGCATAGGGAAATATGCGGGAGTGCGCAGGACCCTGCTGGATGATCTAGAAAAGGCTGAGCGCACGCTGAGGGAGGCCGAACTAGCGCGCCCTAACCAACCCGAGCTTCAGAAGAAGGTTAGCGAAGCGAGGGAGGCAGTGGAGGTGGAGCGCCTCCGCAGTTTTGATTACAGAAGGTACCTAACGAAATCGCACGCGGAGGGGGATAAAACGGGAACACTCCTAGCATGGCTACCGAACCCCAATAGGAGCAGCCACCCGATCTTAGCCCTGAAGGGGGAAGGGGGCCGCACTTATAGCACGCAACCAGATATATTAGAGAGCTTTCGCTCGTATTATGAGGAATTGTATAAGAGTACGCTAGGGGACCAGGGTGAAGCAATAGCTGCTTATTTGAATGAATTGCAGCTACCGCGGCTCGGACAGGAACAGGCAGACGCCCTAGGGGGCCAAATAGAGCTAACAGAAATAAGGGGAGCAGTGAAGAGGATGGCACGTAACAAAACTCCGGGCATAGACGGACTACCCGTTGAATTCTATGGGCGATATCTGGAACAATTGGCCCCAAAGCTCCAAACAATATACAATGAGGCTAAGAAAAGAGGCCGACTCCCCCAATCAATGTGTAAAGCCATAATGGTTCCATTACTGAAACCACGTAGGGAGAGTATGAACCCGGCGTCCTACCGACCACTATCCATGTTAACGACAGATTACAAGATCCTGAGCACAGTGCTAGCCTCTAGATTGTTAACTCACATGCAAGAACTGGTCCATAAGGACCAATCCGGGTTTATACCCACCCGTAACACGACGCACAACATCCGTAGGCTACTTACACTGATGGACGATCCACCTCCGGAGGCAGAGACTCCCCTCGTATTGGCTGTGGACATAGAGAAGGCCTTTGATAGCCTAGAATGGGAGTATTTATTTAGAGTGATGCAGAGTTTTGGCCTGGGGGATGGATACATAACCTGGACAAAAGTATTGTACGCGTCAGCGAGAGCAAGAGTGAGGGTTGGCACTCTGGTCTCCCACCAGTATGAGGTGAATCGGGGTACCAGACAGGGATGTGCACTCTCGCCCCTACTATTTGCGTTGGCGGTGGAACCTCTTGCAGTAATGGCCAGGCGGGGTGTCTATTATAAGGGACTGGAATTCCGAGGGGCGCGACACTTCATCTCACTGTACGCAAATGACATTCTCCTCTACCTGGAAGATGCCAAGGGTGCGGTAGAGGGTGCAGAGAGACTGCTGGCGCGCTTTGGCGCATTGTCGGGCCTGAAGGTGAACTGGGCTAAAACCTGTCTCTTCCCCCTACGAACAGGGGAGGAGCAGCCCCCCGCCCGCCCACTACTTAGATGGGAACCTGACTGCCTGACCTACCTGGGAGTACACATATACCACGAGACAGCGGACATGCTAGACGGCAATGTGGGACGCTGTGTCCGCGCTCTGCAGAACAGCATGACCTTTTGGACCACCCTGTCTCTGTCGGTGGCCGGTCGGATATCCCTTTTAAAAATGGTAGCCTTACCGCGCTTGCTGTACTACTTCAGGACTCTCCTCATTTGGGTGCCTGGAGCAGTTTTTCGGCGGTTGAGATCGGCGGTTACATCGTTCATATGGGAAAAGGGCAGACGCAGAGTTGCGTTAGCGACGCTGACCCGCCCCAAAGACGACGGAGGCCTAGCGGTCCCAGATTTCAAACTCTATTACATGGCCGCCCAACTACAAACCTTTACGCAAGAAATTGCGAGAGCTTACTGCGGGCCGGACCAGGAGAGGGATGACGGCACCCCCCGCCATGTGTTGGCGTATATCGCCCTACAACAAAAGCTGGTGCTCAGAGACCTATCCCAAGTAGAACGAACGTTCCGATTGTGTTGGAACCGCTCGCAAAAACGAGCGGGAGTCAAGCACCCATATGCGCCCGAAATACCACTGGGCATGGTGACAGCACTCCCGCATGGCGGGGATTGGTCGAGACTACAGCTATGGGAGGAAGCAGGGTTGCAGGTGGTGGGAGATCTGTATGATGATGGCGTGATGACCCCATACCAGACTCTGCAGGAACGCTACGATCTCCCGAGAGGAGATTACCTTCTGCACGCGGCTGTGGTAGGAGCTGTGCAGAAGCATTGGGGGGGAAGGGCTGATTGAACCGCAGACGACACAGGCCTGCCAGTACACAATGATGTCGGCGGGCACCTTCAAGGCAGTACGGTGCCTTTACTCAAGAATGCTGAATGAGTCCTTGCAGCCGCTCGCGGTGTTGAAGGCCAGATGGGAAACAGACCTGCAGATAGAAATCCCGGATACCGCGTTGTCCCAACTGGTACAGCGGGCTAGAAAGAGCACTAGAAATGCGCGCTTTCAGCTAATACACTTCTATGTTCTTCATAGGGCCTACCTCACACCGAGAAAAATTGCACACTACTTCGGAGTAGAGGACGCGGCGTGCCCAAGATTTAATAAGATAGGGGCGGATTTAGTGCATATGCTAAGGGACTGCCCTCACCTGCAGGATTATTGGAGGGACATAGGCAACACGTTGAATGAGGTGGCGAATAGAGACCTGCAATACGATCGAGCGGTCAGCATACTCCATTGGTTCCCACACACACCCAAAAATAAATTATCGAGCAAATTCATCGACATGGGCCTCATCTTAGCTAAAAGGGAGTTGACCAAGAGATGGAAGTCAAAAACGGGGCCGACACACCGGAGGTGGCTGAACGAATTTCTAAAATGGGCAGCAGGAGAGAGTACGGTCAGGTATCAACTAGCCCCGCGTGGATCCGATGAGCGGGCCCAGGAGGCAGCGATGGCGTGGGAAATGTTAGTGCAGACACTAAGAGATAGTTCAGTGGAGGAGGAAGGGGAAGTGGAGCCAGAGGAACTTGAGGACCCAACTGGGATGGCTGCGGTGCCGGCACCCTCACCAGACACACACACACAGTAAATGATAAGATGCTTCTGTCTACCACCACAGAACCGTGCTTTTTAGAGCTAGGCGTAGGCAAAGACACTGAGGGGGGGGGGTAAGAGAGGGCAAGGTTAGGGGTACAAAACTGGCAAAACTAGAAGAAAACTGATTGATGATCGAGGGGATCAGGAATATAAGTTGAAAAGCAGACAGCAGACTGCCTCATATGGGGACTACCAATGTTTAAAAAAAAGGTAATAAGGTAATAAGCACCAAGTACGCAAATGACGCCGCCCGGCCTTCGGGATGTGGGCTGAATGGCTGTGTATACTGAACGGGTGCGGGGTTGTGAGGACGAGAAATCTGCATTGATAAGATCCTACAATGATAAAAGTACTGCACATTTGGTTCTGCAATAAAAAACGTTTTACAAAAAAAAATGAAAGATGACACATGCTCTCATCACACAGGTGTGGTCACTTGCCATCAGTGTCCCATAGGTGGGAGACACTTCCAGAGCCTCTATTTCCAGAATGAAGGCTTAGACTAATTCTTCAGAATAGGGGCCCTGTCGTCGGAAGAGAAAGCTATTAGGTAATTCAACTAATTTCCATGTCAATTCCAGTGTGTCTGCTATGATAGTGTACACTGCTCTAGTGAAGGCTAAATTGTCTGTGGGTCTAGGCCTAACCTGGTCACTGCCTAAAAGGTGTGTGACCATAGTCATGATGCCTGTGCGAGATACTCCTGGTGTTGAACCTATCAAAGAACCATCCTCTTTAAACTGAATAGCCATGTTTAACTTCGCCATAAGATCACATTCTAGCAAGTTAGCTGGTGCATTTTGGGAGAGTAAGAGACAGCCGTCAACATACCTCCCCTATTTCCATCTCCAAAGGTTTAGTGAAAGGAACCCTTATCACAGCCCCGGAGAGCCCCCATGTGTCCATTGATGAATTTGACAATGGGAGCCCCTTCTCACAGATACAGGACCTAGTGGCCCCAGTATCGATGAGAAAGATGTACTCCTTGTCATTTATGGTACCATCACAGTGGGTTCCTCGTCTAGCCTGTGAGTTACCAATCAGACTGGACACATGAGACTACTCTGCGGGCACCTTCATTGGGCATATTGTCCTATGCTATTTTGCTGGAACAGGTTCTCTCTCTGACAATTACCCTCCTTGTGAGTGCCAGTGTTGGAAGGTGGGCTGCCTTGTCTGTTGTTGCCTGTACTGCATTTGAGGCACTGGTTGCTGTAACTGTTGGGGCTGTATCTTTGGTTGAGGTGGCAATTGCATTTAGGGCAGCAGGAGGTATATCACCTGGAGATACATGGCAAATTGTGGCAAGGTGGTGCCATTTGTTGGCCATATGTCACCATTGTCTGGTTAAGTACATCTTTCATTTTGAACCTACACTCTCTAGTGAAATGTCCTGGCATCTTGCAATAGTGACATGTTTTTCCACTCTGGAATGTGTCTATTCCTGCAAAACCTTCCATGCCCTCCTTCCATTATTTCTGTTATTGCTTCTCTGTGCATACTGGTTGGGTGGCGTTGGGTGGCCCAGAGAGGGCATACCCAGGGACACTGCAGCTAGCTGGGTGGTGGCAGTGGCAATTCCTCACTCTGTTTCCTTGGTCACTTTCTGCTGGACCAATTTGGTTGCTGCTTTCTCTACTTTGTGTTTCTTATGTTTATCTTTTCCTGTCTCTTCTTACAGTAATGTATTGTGTGTGCAGGTATCTCTGTTTAGCATCTAAGACCACTACATTATCCAGTTTGTCTTGCACTTCAGCTGGTAGACCCTTTTTAGATCGAAGCCTGCATTGCAGGGCATGCCCTGCTGCAGGCAAAGAGATATTGTGAGCAGGAGATTTCAGTATGCCGTGAAGCCACACCTTTTTTCCATTGGCAGGCCTCTGGAAACTGAGGCCTGCCATTGGAAAAAGCTCCTGTTTAGATTTGTCTGCTCTGGATCCCGCCTCTCAAGGACTCCATGACCTGCCTTACGGTAGCACGACAATATTTTTAGAAATATTGCCTTGGCAACCATGAGGCAGGTCAGGGAGTCCTGGAGGGAGGGATTCGGTAGCTGTTCCGCCCCCTTTTTTTTTTTTGTCCGTTCGGTTTTCTCTCATTGTTGCCTCGTTCTCCTTGCTGGAAGGAGGCATTTGATGGACCCTCCTTGGTTTTTTTGTTCTCCATATTCTTTTAGCCTTAGAAAACGGACTAACTTTTGTTCGCTAGTGAAATCATTCTAGTTATTCAAGCAGCTATATAAGGAAAAGTCAGGAATCTTCACGAGTATTTGCTTTAATATGGAACAGAATAACTTTACCCAATTTGAAAGATATTTCTTACACAAAAGGAAAAATTCAAGCATTAGATGAGTTATTTATTTTTACTTTTGCACGTACCATAAATTAAACATCTGCCGTCGTGCCATATACAGTACATCTTAGCTAAAATAAACGTCATTCGAATCTTCCAAAACGGCAGCGAATTAGGCTATGAATACAGTTGCTTCTGTTCTCTTTCTACTTCACATAGAATGTAATTACGCAACTAAAGCAGTCTAGCAGGATTAATGCCACAACAAGTGTCTCGAGCCAAAAAAACAAAATTTCCAGGCTTTCTCTAATTTCGTCGTCCATTCAAGCATTCAAGGCTCACAGCCAGGGCGGGACAGCGGAATGTATCAGAGTCATTTTTTTTTGTAAATATCTTTTTATTGCAGCAAGGTCATTGATACATACAGTATATTCGAGCCATTTCCCTTGGCGCTCAATTAATGCGCGACTTCCCCGCACCCGTGTCACACAGCCATTCAGCTCACACCCCGGAGGTTGAGCGGCAATACCATGGGGAAAAAGCTGCGCTGGAGAATACTGTGTTGGTTCATAACTACCAGGCGGTCGGGAAATGGCAGTGCTGCTTTTCAGTCCTCACGCTCCCTCTTCCGTGCCCCAAGTCCAGGTGAACCAAGAGTCACTCTTTACCCTTAGTGAACAACCATCCCCCCGTCCCCCCTCAACTCTCCCATCCCCACCTACCCCCCCCCCCCCTCGCCCAGAACCTCCCAGAACCGCCCCCCGCCCCCGCCCGGACCCCCCACCCCCCCAGGCGTGCTAGAGTACCACCGAACCGAGTCCTCAACCCTCCCGGCTAAACCAGATCCGAAGCAAAGCACCAGGATTTATCAGCAACCATCCGTAAGTCATCACAATGGAATGCAAATAGGAGAGCAGCAGAGGGGGCCTAAGTCATCTCCACGTCAGGCGGGCGCACCGCCGGAGCCGGGCTATGCACCGGGGTGTCCTCCTCGTCCATGTCCAGGAGCGTGAGTTCCAGGACCAGCCCCTCCCACGCCCTGGCCCTCTCCAGTGCCACGTCATTGCCTGCCCTGAGCGCGGCCTGCAGACGAAGCTCTCCCTCACACCGGGCCCATTTATGCAGCTCAGCCTTCCAGCGTTCTACCGTGGGGCCCCTGGTCGCCTCCCATTGGGACGTAATGGCCCGCTTCGCCAGGAGGAGCCCCAGGTCCAGAAATTTGCTAGTAACCTTGTTTTTTGATGTGTGTGGGAACCAGTGTAGGATGCAGTGTGCCATGGTGAGTTGCAGGTCCCTCTCCGTTACCTCCCTCAGAACCTCCACTACCTCTCTCCAAAAGGAACCCAGCTCAGGACAGGACCAGAACATGTGTTGGAAATCGGCGAGATCCTCCGGGCAACGTGGGCAGGACGCCGGGTGGGCCGGGAAGTATTTATGTAGTTTGTCAGGGGTCAGGTAGGCCATGTGTAGGACATAAAAGTGCACCAGCTGGAACCTCGCGTTGCGCGTCCCGTTTCGGGCCCTTTCCAGTATGCCATTCCATGCCTCCTCGGGGATCTCAGTCGCCAAGTCAGCCTCCCATTTCGCCTTCAAGGCCAGCAGTGGGGCGACGGACTCCGAGACCATGCGTCGATATAGGCACGTGACAGCCTTGACCGTCCCCGCCATCATCACGACGTACTGGCAGCCCAGAGACAGCGGCGGCTCCAACATGCCCGCCTTCCAGTGTTTGCGGATCGCCGCCGTTAGTGCCGCGTGAAGGAGGAAGTCCCCTCCCGCCAATTCAAAGCGGTCCTTCAGGAGGTCGAAGGGCAACAGCGCCCCGTTTTCGTAAAGGTCGCCCATGGATGACAGCCCCTGCTGGTCCCAACCATCTAGCCCGCGCCACGAGCCCCCATGCGGAAGTGCCCCGCAGAGTTTAAGTGGGATCTCAGGTGCGTACGGAACCGTAATACCGCCCCTTCGGCGATATCTGTTCCAGCATTTTCGGGCCGTCACAAATTCCTGAATGAGGTGGAAATCTCCCATCGGAACTCCCAGGACAATCCGGGACAACACCTGGACCGGGCCCGCCAGTTCTCCTGATCCGTCCTCCCCTTTTCTGGCTCTTGCCACCCACTGCGTTAGCCATTGCAGTTGCGCCGCCAGGTAGTAGAGCTCATAGTCCGGCACTGCCAGTCCTCCATCCACCCGAGGGCGGAGAAGTGTGGCATGCGCCACCCTGCGCCTGCCCGCCCCCCATAGAAAGCCGATAACCATCGATCGCAGCCGCCGAAAGTAGCTCGCCGGGATCCAGATCGGGAGGGTCCCGAATAAGTAAAACAGCCGCGGCAAGGTCACCATCTTGAGTAGCGCCACTCTCCCCATGAGTGACAATGGAAGCGTGCTCCAAAAGTCAAAGTTCCCTTTAGTGTGCCTGATTGCCGACCCGATATTTCCCTCAAGGATATCCGTCCTGTCATGGAAGATCGAGGTGCCAAGGTATCGCAGGCTCCTCTCCTCCCACGTCACGCCCTCCGTGGTTTGTGGGCATATTCTCCGTGGGCGGGCTGGGAATAGGTGGGACTTCGCCCAGTTCACTCGGAGGCCCGATACTCTGCTCAACGATTGTAGGAGGGTCTTAGCTCCACGCAGGGAGTCCGCCGAGTTCGCCAGGAACATCAGCAGATCATCTGCGTACAATGCGATGTGGTGTACCTGTCCATAGACGTCCAGGCCCTGATACGCCCGGCCCAGCCGCACTCGCGCCGCAAGGGGTTCGACAGCCAGGGCAAACAGCAGGGGGGAGAGAGGACATCCCTGGCGGGTGCCCCTGCCCACCATGCACATCTCGGAGATAACCCTCCCAGTTCTGACCCTCGCCGTCGCGTTCTGGTAGAGCAGCATCGTCCAATTTACCAAGCCTTCGCCGAGGCCCAGCGTGTGCAGCACGTGGAAGAGATAAGGCCATTCCAGGCTGTCAAAGGCCTTCTCCATATCGACAGCAAACACCACTGCCTCGTCGCCGTCATAGGTGTCAGCCTCCAGTACATGTAGGAGTCGCCGCACATTAAGCGCCGTATTGCGGGTCGGATGAAACCCGACTGGTCCGCGTGAACCAGCATGGGCATGTGGGGGAGCAATCGCGTCGCCAAGATCTTACTTAAAATCTTGTAGTCCATGTTGAGCATGGACAGTGGGCGGTACGCTGTTCTGTCCCACGGTTGCTTGCCCGGTTTCAGCAGGGGGACGATCAGCGCCTCCCCCGTGGTCGCAGGAAGACGACCCAGCCGCTTCGACTCGTTGTATACCCACGTCAGCCGGGGCGCAAGGAGATCAGCATAGGTGAGATACAGTTCCGTTGGGAATCCGTCGGTGCCCGGCGTCTTGTTCCTCGCCATGCTCTTGATGGCGACTCGCACCTCTCTCTCCTCGATCTTATCCCCGAGCCGCTTCGCGTCCTCCTCTCCCAGTTCCGGCATGTCAAGATCCTCCATAAAGGCCTGGAATTCCTCCAGCGATGGGAGGACCCTGCTGCGATAGAGTTCCGTGTAGTAGTCATAGAACAACTCATTGATCCCCTGTTGATCAAATCGCGCTGCCCCCGCGTGTTCCCTGAGCTCAAGGATGATCGAGCTCCGGCGAGCCGGATTGGCCAGCCAGGCCAGAAGAGCTCCTGACTTGTCACGTTTCGAGTGCGCTCGCGTAAGGTAGGCCTTGTAGTCAAAGCACCGGAGGCGCTCCACCGTCGCCGCCACCGCCTCTCGCGCCTCCAGCAGGGCCTTGTGAGTGTCCGGCCGTTCAGGCCTTGCCCTCTCCAGCCCCCGCAGTGTCTCGTCCTCTTTCGCGATTTCCTCCAGTAACGTTCTCCGCACCCCCGATGACGTCGCAATGCACTGGCCCCGCATCACAGATTTGAAGGCGTCCCATTCCGTCGCAGCTGAGCCCGCCGTGCCCGCGTTCACCTGGAAGTACGCTTCGATGCCCTAGGCTATTGTGGTTCGGAAGAGCTGGTCGTCTAGTGCCTCAGGACGGAGTTTCCAGGCTGGGATCCTCGGGCGGAATTGCGACCAGCGCATCCGCACGAGAAGCGGATTATGGTCAGAGATCGAGCGCGTGAGATACTCACTGTGGCACACCTCTGCGTGCACGTCCTGGGAACACAGGAAGGCATCTATGCGGACGTGCAATTCATGGAGAGCGGAGAAGAACGAGTAGTCCCTGTCCGACGGGTGGTTAGCCCTCCAGGAGTCAACCAGTCCCCACTGGCGTTGCCAGGCGGAGCGCGCAAGTGCAAGTTTGCCAGCTGGTGCATTCGGTAGGGGGGGTGCGACCTGTCCAGGGCAGTGTCAGTCACACTATTAAAGTCGCCGCCCAGGAGCAAGGGTTCCACTAAGAACGGGGCCAGTTTGTTGGACAGTAGAGAGAGAAATGCAGGCTGGTCCACATTCGGGGCGTACAAACAACCCAGATTAAGGTCTCTCCCATCCAGCTTGCCTCGTATCATTATGTATCTCCCCTCCGGGTCAATTACCTGTTGTGTGCACTGGAAAGGTACCCCCGCCCGTATCCAAATGGCCACCCCCCTAGCATAAGCAGAGTAGCCAGTGTGATAGACCTGCCCCCTCCAACGTCGCTGCAGCGCTTTCCCTTCCTTAGCTAGCAGATGCGTTTCCTGAAGGAAGGCGATGTGAATGCCCCACCTGACTAGATAGGAGTGGATCTTGTGTCGCCTATGCATCGAGTGCATCTCCCTTACGTTCCATGTGAGACATTTGTAGCCTAAGTCGGTGTGGGGTGTGGGATTCGGCGGGCCGGAATAACAGGCGGGGAGGCCAGATATAGTGCGCTATGTTTAGCGAGTTTTATTGTAGACACAGGTAGGTGGGGATAATAAGTCTCTGAACCAAAGGGGACCGATGGTGTTCCTTTGGCGAAGTCCGAGGTAGAGAAGACGTCCGGTCGGGGAGGGAAGGGAAGACCTCCTGCTGCTGGGCTGATGTCGTCAGGATGGTGTAAGTCTTCCTTCTCTGTAGTGCCGTTGGGTCTTTGACTTCGGTTGGTGAGCCTCGGAGGTTTGGGGCGAGAGAAGAAATAGAGGACCGTTAGTCTTTCGTTCCTCCCAAGATTTACAGCTATCACCGACACCGGGAAGTGAGGATACCGAAAATGGATAGTGAGGGACGGGTAACACGGGGAGGTGGTAGAGGCCGACAAACAGGAGGGGAGACCACGGGTCGACAGGGTGGTCGAGGTGTAGGAAGGTGGGGGTCTATCTATACATATATATACTGTGCTCTCGTGCTCAAGTAAGTGCAGCGCTATACTATTTACTCTAATTACAACTATCTACAAGCGGCACACGGAGACGGATGACGGTTACTCACGTGGCCCGCCGCAACTCCCTGGTGAGTTGCGGCCGCTCTCCAGCCACCTCCTGAGGACTCCACCAGTCCTCAGACCACGCGTCGCCGTCGGCGGCCTCCTCCACTCCTTCCGCTTGGCTCTCCGATTCCTCGCTTCTCTCTCTCAGCTCCGGTTCCTTCCTTGCTGCCTCCTGCCACAAGTCCGCGGGTTGGAACGCCCTTCGTGGTGGTTCGCCGGTTTTTATATCTTCCCGGATGTAGTCGGGGGCGGGACTTCCGGGTTCATGTAGGACTGCATCCGGTTGTCCGTCTTCCGGGTTCTGACCTTGGTGACCCTGCAGAGGGAAAGAGAGAGAAGAAGTCCTATGGAGAGGGAACAAGTTATCATCTAGGTTAGACGGACCCATCCCCGCGCGAGGATGTCTCTTCGTTACGGCAGGTATGGTGGCCTTTCCACAGTCGGATACCATGGTAGAGTCTACCGTGTCCTATCTACCCTCTCAGTGACCCCCCCAGCACGCCCAGGTCCCACCCCCGTCCCCCCCCCAACTTGTGTAATCAAACTACCCTAACTCCCACACCCCAGGACAGACAACCAACATGGAAACCCCATCCAAACTCAAGTATCAAAAGCGTATCACTACAGAATAGGGCTGGAGCGGCCGTGACGCCGACCCCAGACAGGCCCGAAGCCCCCCGCCCCGCCCCACTTCCCCCAACAACACTCAGGAGAGGTCTCCCGACTCTCCCCTCCCCCAAGATCTCAGTGATAGGTCCCGGGGGGTATCCGCACCTCACTGCATAGCGTCCGGAAGCGGCCCCCATCCATACCCCAGTACCTTACATATGCGGCCAGTGTCCCACGATCCAGATCAGCCAAGAATACCATCCGCTGTTTGGGGAGTCACCACCGGCAGGTCCGTCTCCGAGAGCTCGTGCCCACTGCTGGAGCCAGGGCTGGGAGCACTGGCCTTCGACTGCTCCGATGCGCTACTGGAGGGGTTGGCGTCTCCCTGGCTGATGGCCGCCACTGCCTGCACCGCCTTGGCTCGTTCCTGTTGCCATCCCGATGGGGAGCCAGATCGTCGTGTCGGCGTCGTTTCCGTGGAGCGTCTCCTGGGTGGGGTCTGCGGCGGGGGATCCGTGCCCGGCTCCCCCCTGGCATCCAACCAGCTCCAAGCCTCCTGTGGTGTTAGGAAAAAGTGGGTGCTCTCCCCAGCGACCACCCGCAGCCGCACCGGGAACAGCATAGCGTAGGGCAGCTGCAGCGACCTCAGTTTCCGCTTGACCGCCAGGAAGGAGGCCCGTTGTTTTTGCACGTCTCTAGTGAAGTCCGGGAAGACCATGACCCTGCTATTGTCGATTCTCAGGTCCGGGAGGTCTCTCACCCTCCGCAGGATATGGTCCCTGTCTCTAAAGTGCAGGAGACGCAGTACAAATCGGACGCGGCGGCCCCCCCGGCTTGGGGGTGCGCGCAGGGACTCTGTGTGCCCGTTCAATGGCAAAGAACGGGGAAAGTCCTTCTGGGGCCACCTCAGTCCGCAGCCAGCCCTCCAGGTAGGAGACCGCATCCTGCCCCTCCACTTTTTCGGGGCCCCCCACGAGGCGGAGGTTATTGCGCCGAGAGCGCCCTTCACTGTCCTCAGCTCTGAGCTCCAGCACTCGTACCCTTCTGCGCCATCTCTGCCAGTGATGTCTTTAGCGCAGCTACGTCCCCAGGCAGACTTTTCAGGGTAACCTCCGAGGTCGCCACCCGCTCCTTTAGCTTCCTATGGTCGTCCTTCAGCAGGGTCAGGTCCGATCCAATGGTATCCATGTGCTTTTCGAGAGCTTCCCGCGACGCCACGATCGCCTGCATGATGTCCCCCAGGGAAGGATCCCGCGGGTGGGTCGAGCTCCCCGCCCCAGGCCCCAGCGGGTCGTCTTCCACGAGGTGTCCCGGGTCATCCAGCTTCAGGGCTTCAAAGCCCTTCTTTCTGCCTCCCCGCACCATGCTGGTGGGCAGCTAGCGTCGTGTGCCCCTGCGGTGGCCGCCGGTGCTCCCGCTCTCCACTCCAGCTCCGTTACAGGCACTCCGCTCTCGCGTACCTCTGGGCCCGCGTCACGCGGGGTCTAGATCAAGAAGCAGCCCAAGGGTCAGGTCCTGCTCCACCAGGCCCGTGGGGCACCAGTGCTCTGTGTCTGGTCGCCTGGCGAGTCCTCCTTCGTCCGGGAGTCTCAGGCTGATTTCGCGCCTGCAAGCCCCAGTCCCGATGCGGCACTCGGTACGCGGGCTTCTCTGGCCAGGTAGGCACCCCTTCCCGCCTTCAGATCAGGTGCCTCGTGGGAGCGGGCAGCCGGTGCCTCCTCCCCTGCTCTCCTCGCCGTCACTGTCCGGGCGCCACTGGCCGTGTGGGCTCAGTGGCTAACCCACCATCAGGAGGGCAGACTTAGTGCCCCACGGGGTCCCAGGGGCTCCGCAAACGGCCGCCAAGGCAGTCACAGGCACTCGGGCAGCGCCATCTTAGGGTCAGGCAAACCGGCCGTCCCTCGCCCTCCGGTCCCGCGTACTGTGGTGCCAGCTAGTGCTCCTCACCTCCGACGGATGCCAGGGGGTCCCCGCCGACAAACGGCCAGCCGCCACAGCGTCCCAGGGCTCCTCGTCTCCTCCAGGGCCCCGCCGCCAGGCGTTTCAGGCCAGGACGGCGGCCGCCATTTTGGGCGCTCGCTTCCCCGGGTGCCTCGCTCTCCGCCAAAAGTTCAGTGAGGGCAGATACAGGGGCCCCCGGACCTCCAGGTTCCCCCTACGCGCTCCTGATACCCTCCTGGGCACTTTTGTGGGCTCGGGGTCCGAGCCGGGACGCAGGATATGTGATGGTGCGAGGCGGGCGCGGAGGAGCTCCGGAGTCCCGCTTCCACATTCATCGGCGCCTTAGCCACGCCCCGGAATGTATCAGAGTCATGATTGGTCCACTGCCGTTTACGCCTTGCTTCTATTGGCGGCAGCTGCCTGACGCCCCCCTGCGTAGGCTGCACCATAAGATCATGCCGTGGGAGTGGAAGAGACCCGTGTGTGTCGGGCTGGGCACTTGTACCCATGGAGGACGCCGAGGGGGCTGTGGCAGGGGCATAGGTCGGAGACTTTCATGGGGATGAAGAGATCGAGATGTTGGAGGTGAATGACGACGAACCGGACCCGGGTACTGAGGGGGTGCAGTGGGGCCAGGGGTACAAGCGGTGCTTTCTGGGCTCCTTCTAGCCCTGGGAGTTTTATGTATAATCAAGAGTTTTAATGAGTTCCTCCCTTTGTTAATTTTCCATTGTATGCTGTGGGTTTGTCACAATTTCAAAGGTTGGCTTTTTCGAAAGAAGGCATAAAGTACAATAATGGGAGGCCCCCAGACACTATCCAAAGAAATGCTGTGGTGTAGGGTCGTTGCTACGTGTTGTAGGGAAAATATTTCTATTGGTTGCTACGACACTAGCAGCAGGCCAGGGCTTGCAGGTCCTTTTTCATTAGTAGGATAATTGTATAGTATTCTAATTCATAACAAGTCAGGGATCATGAGGGGATGCTCTCAGAGTCCCGGCTGGACCTCGTTCGTGGTACAACCTGCCTCAGTGCGAGCGATTAAAGCGTGTGCTAGTCTGCCTTGCCGAATGTGTTGTGCAGGGAAAGTAAATGACACTTGATGCTTTCTTTTTTTTTTTTTTCCTGCTGCCAAGCTGTACATGTTCGGGAAGAAAGCAAAGCCTGAACTATTGCTGCCCAATTTGTGATACATGACTCCGTGTCATGTATAATACTAAGTTGGAGATGTGTCCTGATTGTTATTGGATCTGCACTTTTTTTTGATCTTTAAAAGATTTGGATGCCATCAGCATGTGTAAAGTGTAGGGGAATACATTTTAATGGCTGTTTAAACATGCAGAAGAGCTTACACTGGATGTTCCTTTTCACCGTAGAGTACACTTGCTTATACGTTTGCAGAGGGATGCACAGTGAGGGATATTCAGGGAGAACTTCTCTGGATCAACAAAATACCTTAAAAATATTGAACTTGGTGGACTCGAGAATTATAAGACAAGAGAATAGTTTGAAGATAGTGGAGAGTTTTGTGAAGATTGTTGTTTTAATTCGGGATGGAATTACAACCTGGGTTAAGGACTGAGTTCATTAAGGAAACTTCATAGACCATACGGCCCAGAGGAAGTCGTGGAGCACACCGCATCATGACGAAACACGTGTTGACTCTAAGGCTAACCAGCATTGGCAAAGCCAATAGATCTCACCCTTTTTGGCCTACTGGCTCTGCCAATGCTTTTTACCAATGCTGTGCAGCATCCTCAAAAACAGGAAAAGGTGCACTGATGTAGCCGATGTTGCTGGCTGCGTCTTATTTCAGGCATGCAAATTGTTGATATGAATGTACTTGCATTAATATATAGGGTTGCACATACAGAAGGAAGTGGGCTCCCTTTTCTATTGTTTTTAGGTCGAGCTATTAAATCCCGCAGGGATTAAATAGCTCGACCCTATAGCAGGGGAACAAACTCTCTTGACCAAGCGGATTTCTCCGTGGATTACTCACAATGCATGTTCTTGAAGCGTGACGCTTCTCCAGCGCGCGCTTGGCCTCGCACACCACATCAAAGGCTTCTGCTCCCCCTCACTCACACCCCATCCCCATATGCTCCTTCCCTCCCTCCCACTCGCTGGCTCCCCCGCCCACCCACCAGGCATGATTTCAGCTCGGGTAAGCCCCTGTTGCTTTAACATGGACAACTTAGATTTAGCAGAGTTTTGACACACGGGCTGATACATTTTTATTTCTGTCCAGCTGTTCCCAAAGTGTTTGATATACCATCGATCAGAATAATACCTCTGAAAGCACAGTGTTTTTAAGTTTGCATGTTTCACCGCAGGCATTTGACTTTACCGCTCTCGCTCTGGGTACATTTTCTCCTGTTTTATTTTACATTTCATTGACACTGGACAGGCAAAACTCGCCAAGTATTATTTTTTGGTGCCCGATCTTTATTTTTTTCCACCACTGCAGTTTGCCGCTACCAGCATTCACTTCTTCACATTTTTCCTTGCAGGTTTCACCCGTGTAAAGCTTACGCGACTTCCATCTTTCACCCACGCTCACACTGAGAATGGCCATTCAAGCCAGCATGATTTCAGCTCATTTGACTTTACCGCTCTCGCTCTGGGGTGAACCTTTTAGGGTTCCTCACTTGTATTTTCCAACTATCGTCGTGAATTGCACAGATGTAACTTCATAACTCTCCTCTTTTTTCATCTGACTCTACTGCACTTTTCAATTAAACATTATTGATGCATGTCCACCATATCACTTGTTGAATCATCGACTCTCGGGAACCTTGTGACGTGTTTATTTTTACTTTTGAGGGAACATTACTCAATCCTTTGATCCACTCTACTGGTTTTATTGTACTTTTTTAATTAAAAATTTCACAGCTTGTGTTCACCCCATTACTCACCGGAATGTATTCACCGAGTCTTCTTGCTAGGGGACTTTCTGTTCACTGCTACCACACTCTCACACACACACACACACTCTCTCTCACTCTCTCACACACACACGCACTCTCTCTCACACACACACACTCTCTCTCACACACTCTCTCTCTCACACACACACTCTCTCTCACACACACACACACTCTCTCTCTCACACACACACTCACACACACACTCTCTCACTCTCTATCACACTCTCTCTCACACACACACACACACTCTCTCTCACACAAACACTCTCTCTCACAAACACTCTCTCTCACACTCTCTCTCACAAACACTCTCTCTCTCACAAACACTCTCTCTCACACAAACACTCTCTCTCACACACTCTCTCTCACAAACACTCTCTCTCTCACAAACACTCTCTCTCTCACAAACACCCTCTCTCTCTCACAAACACTCTCTCTCACAAACACTCTCACACTCTCTCTCTCACAAACACTCTCTCTCTCACACAAACACTCTCTCTCTCACAAACACCCTCTCTCTCTCACAAACACTCTCTCTCTTACAAACACTCTCTCACACTCTCTCTCTCACAAACACTCTCTCTCTCACAAACACTCTTTCACAAACACTCTCTCTCACACTCTCTCTCTCACAAACACTCTCTCTCACAAACACTCTCTCTCACAAACACTCTCTCTCACAAACACTCTCTCACAAACACTCTCTCTCTCACAAACACTCTCACAAACACTCTCTCTCTCAAAAACACACTCTCTCTCTCACAAACACTCTCTCTCTCACAAACACTCTCTCACACACACTGCGCACAACATTTGGACAGTTAATGTAGCGCGTAATAATTGGGAGCTGCAGACTTAGACACACATTAAGTTATGCTTCAAAGTGCTTGTCCTTAGTGCAGTCAGACATAGACTGCACACACTGGACTATTTGTTAAATTGTTACGCTTAGAGTACCAGACATACGCCTAAACACTGTACTGTTTGTATCTTGTTTAGTGCAGACACAAAAAGACATCTGTAAATAGCACTCTGTTTATGATATGCGCAGTGCAGACAGAGGAAGCAAACATTTCACTAGGTGTTGCCTGTGCAGGGATACCAGACATATGCACTATAAAAACTGCACTATTTTATAATGTGCCTAGTTTGGACACACAAATAATACACACTTTGAGCATCATATGCACAATAATGCAGCCAGACACCCGAACATAACCTATAAATACTGCACTGCATGTATGATGTGCTAAAGGCTCATGTAGACAGCCTCCAACCAATGCAAGATGTTTATCATGTACATGGTGCAACCTGACTCACACACACGCAAACTATGCCACTGCATTCGTTCTATCAAATGTTTTGAAGTTAGACACAAACTGTAAACAATGCATACATTGAATTACGTGTTGAATTCAGACAGACTAACATACATCCTGTAAAATAATTGACATTAGTATTAAGTGCCCGGATTCGCACTGGAACAGAATATGGACCTGAGCACCACAGAAAACAAGCATTTGCAATGCAATAGGTCTCGCATTTACTCAAGTTTAAGCTATTGGCACTGTAAATGACAATTCCTTTTATTTATGTTTTAAAAACGAAAACAAAAATAAAAGGCATTGTCATTTGCAATGTCAATAGCTCAAACTCGCGCAAATGCGAGACCTATTGCATTGCAAATGCTTGTTCTCTATGTTATAAAACAGTATTGCATTCTGTCCAGTCACGTCCCAACCCCCTCTACTTCTTGTGCCCATTTTCCTACATTCTGCTGAGGAATTGGATTGGATCCTCATTTGGTTGCATTGTATGTGTCATAAGAGACCTAATGTCCGGCCTGTCTGGAAACATTTTCCTCAGTTGTCTCCCAACAATTTCCCTTACTCTGGGTACACCATCACATTTTGGGCTGGTCAATGTCACATCCTTTACTCCTGCCTTTGTGAACAGTGTGTCTGTCTCATCTCCAATAAGGGAACTTAGTAAGCTTTTAATGTCCCCTATTGCAAGAGTAATCCGAGCGGATATCTATCTATTTCCCAGCCCGTCAAGCAAGGTGGTCCATGGTATATACTGGGGCGCCCCAGGGCCTTTGAATATCAAGGGCACTTGTGTCAGGACTATAGTCCTATGGCCAGTAGGGTGACATGAGCCATACTTATGAGCACACCTCTGCCACTCTCCAAGACTTTCTTGCATATAGGGAAAGTCCCATTAAGGATCTCCTATGCCCTGAGAAATGCACTTTTCTCAATTCACCATGTCTCAGGGTTCAAAGGAACCCTCTCGTGGCCATGATGTCGTCTGTGATGTCAATCCTTCTTTCCAACCTGCTAGGTTGTCAGTAAAAGGGACATTACGCAAACTATTCTTATGTTTGGCTACTATTGCATTGGGCGTCAAATCATTGCCTGGACACATGGAGTAGACGTGCTAGATCTTTCTTCAGTGTCTTCTTTCTTGCTATGTCGAACGTTTCCTTTCTCCCATATGGGCGTGCATGCACACCACTGAATGCTAATCTCCTCAGTTGCCCTCTTTGTAAAGCTTGTCCTGCCTTATTGCTTTCTTCTCCCTCACAGGCATACTAAGACTGTTCCCTGTTACATCACTCAAGAAGGGACACTCTGTTTATATGTTCAGTGATGTCATCTAATGCCTCCTCCCATACTTCGTAAGATTTTTTTGATCTCAAATCTTCTTCCCCTATGATGCTATGTGTAAGGACTGTGTTTTCTGGTGCTCTTTGTTCAGTCATATGTGGCCATTTAGAGCCCTACACTGTCCCAGGGGCCCTTCTTCCCTTTCCTGAGTCACCCTTGAGTCTACCTGTCCACCCTCCTGCATTTCGACCCACTTGCCTACACTATTCTGCTCAGCTCCTGGGTGCATGAACCTCCAGCACCCTGTTGGAGGATGTTCTGATGTGATGGCTACCTTTCTTGTCTCATTTTTACTGTTGGGACATGTTTTTTTCAGAAAGCCTTCCTGCTTTCTAGCAGCACCCATTTGTTAAGTGCACCCCCATTTTTCCAAGTGGGGACATCTCATCCTCCAAATGAATTGAAAATGTGGCGTTTACCGTCCCTACGTATTCAGTACTGTCACCACCTGTCTCCCATGGTGTACGTACATACTCTCTGGGTTCAGAAGAAGATTCTGTTGGTGGGTTATACTCAGGGTCTGTATATTCCACAGCAGGGGAATGTGAAGAAGTGGGCAGTGAGAGCAGTGCACCAGGTTGCATCGTGTATATGCCCCATACCTTTGCACTATATAAATTTAATTGCACATCGGTGAGGTGAGGCAAGATGGCCGCTATGCTGCTGTAGAGTGCAGTCGCACTCATTCCTTCTCCTGGACCCATGGACTAAGAGGCTGGATGTAGGAGTAAAGTAAGCTGATTTTCCGAAGAGTATTCTGTGCTAAAGGAGGTACTAAAGGAGGTACTGGCATCGAGGTATTGCAGAAGGTGATTACAACCCTGAGACTCTATTATAGTGAACATTTTAAGAAAGCGCTCGTTCATGGTATCACTACAGTTTTAAGGATGTCGCAACACACAGGTGCAATACCAAAATCCACGTTGAGCAAACGAGCCACAGCAACTACTGCACCGAGCAACGCTGCCCTAAAGATGCAGTCTAAGAAAGGAGAGAGATCTTTGAAAGATAAGGAAAAAGCCGAGTCTAAGGCCGAGTCTAAAGCGGTGTTACAAGCGGCACAAGCGGGAACTCCTGGAGCCAAAGGACAGACACAAAAGATAGAGGCGCTCTCAATCGGATAGCGGAGCGCCAAAACATACGAACACTGTACCTGCCTCCAGTAGAGATCTGCGGCAATCCACTGTCACGGAGGCATTTGCGGGGAGAAGCCAGCCTACAATTTCGGTCACTGGATGCGCTTCAGACCCAAACACGAAGGCAAATGCGGAAACTGTTCTCGCCGACCGCGAGGACGCAAGCACGGCGGTTGCTAGGCAACCGGGGCCGCAGACGTGTACGCCTCAAGCGGGAGCCGCGCTGAGAGAGGAAATTACTGCGAAGGCTGGCGAGGACGCGAACACAGGCGTAGATGCTGATACAGAGACGACGAACAGTACCGGTAAGCTTAGCAATGGGCAGCTGAAGGAGTTGGCTGTACCGGTGAACACTAATAATACTCAAATGCTCGAAGCGCTGATGGAAGTAAATCTAGAGCCAACACCTGCTGATAAGAATGTTATGGCACAGTCTAATTGGGGAAGTATGAAAAGTTTAGAGAGTCGCACAACAAAGGGGGCTAAAGGAAGGAGAGTACGTTCCCCGGAGGTAGAAAAATTCTACTCAGTGACTGAGGGCTCAGATTCTTCTCTGTTGGGGTCAGAGGAGGAGGGTACTACCACAGATCTCTCATCAGGGACAGAGTCAGAAGGATCCCTCTCTAGTGAACATAGAAACAAGGAAACACAAAAGAAAAGAAGAAGAACTATGATAAGGCGAGATAGAGAGATAGACAGAGCAGCGTCAAGCACAAATAGGAAACTGCTATGGGACTATGGTAGCACTTCCAAAATGTATCAGGAACAAGATCTGGGCGACGCACCTGAGAGTTACCCCTTAAATGCCTCCCATGACTTAAATGATATCCCACCTCAAGCGACTTTGGATGGTATGTTCTCCATGCTGAAACAAATGCACCTAGAGGCTCGCTTAGAAAGCAGACGAGCGAGACAAGACACTAAGAAAATACAAGCAAGCATTAGGAAAATGAATAGAAAATATGTGGAGGTGGAAGGTAGAGTGGAACAAGTGGAAGAGAGAACTGGAAGACTGGAGGACGAAGTCACAGATTGGCAGAATGCAAGAACAGAGCAAGGAAAGGTGATTGAGGACTTACAGTGGAAGCTGGAAGATTTCGAGAATCGCCAAAGGCGGAACAACCTACGCTTTTTGGGCCAAGAGGAAGGACTGGAAGGGAAGGACCCAAGGGGGTTAATGATTAAATTACTAAAAGGTGCATATCCAGAGGCACAGTGGCAGTGGGAACTTGAAGTACAGAGAGCGCATAGATTCCCACTGACGCAGAAGGGAGGAAGAGGCACTAATCAGAATGGCTTACCCAGGGCAATGCTTGTTTTTTTTGGGAATTTCTTGGCTAGGCAGGAAATTATGGAGACTGCGAGACCAGACAGGAAAAAGTCAGTCGAAGGGATTACATTTTTTACTAGGCCTGATTTTTGCCATACGACTGTGGAAAGGAGGTGGAAGCTCAGGCAGCTTATCACTCCTTTCCAGCGCCAGGGCTCCGAAGCATATTTGATGTATCCATCCAAGCTAAAAGTTGTCACAGGGGGACGCATCAGAATGTTCTTTTCGGAAATAAAGGCAGGTGAATATCTCGCAGAGATTACAGAGTCTCAGAAAGGCAGGAAGAGTAGGGAATCAGAACCAGCATAAGATGCATACGAAAATACTAAGAATATTGAGTATTGAGTCTTGAGTATGTAAATATGGGCAACTTGGGTGGGAGAAGGAAGCGACACTACAGCAGAGAGCAGCCACACATAGGTCAAGATTGACCTATTTGCCTGTAACAGGGGGGGGGGGTTAGCAAGGGGAGGGGGGGAAAGGGGGGGTTGAGGGAGGGGGGGGCGGGAAGGTGGTGGCGAAGAAGTAAGGGTATGTACAGCACAAAGTAAGAAGTTATGCAGGCACAAACAGGTGGCAGTAAAAAAACTAGAGGAAAATGATTGTGGGCTTTATTTCAAAATCAGATGGCAATAAGACTAGCTACCATTAACATTTGTGGTCTGAATGACGGTGGGAAAAGGCAGAAAGTAGCGGCCATGTGTAGATTATTAAAACTGGATCTTATATGTCTTCAGGAGACACATGTGAGAGGAAAGGATAAATATCTTATGGATCAGTTCTAGCACACACGCAGCAAGATGTTAAAACAAAAGGAGTGGCCATACTGGCAAAAAAAGGATTTATGTCAGTAAAGAGAAAGAAGGAAGACGCTGAAGGCAGATGGGTGGTGGTAGAAGGAGAAATAGCTGGAGCCCGTTACACAATTGTTTCTGTATATGGCTCCAACGAAGATGAGCCTGATTTATTTGATTTCCTAGATACCGAATTGTCATTATGGCCAGAACCAATAATCCTTTGTGGAGATTTTAATATCAATGGGCTATCAGGGTTGGGTATGATGGGAGGGGGGATGAAGGGAGATCGTAAGAAGAGAACAAGAAGGGCTATTGCTAATTTAATGAATAATAATGCACTGGTAGATGTTTGGTTGGCATATAATCCTACGGGGACAGGTAGCACTTTCTACTCTGCCCCCCACAAAAGTATAGCCAGACTGGATTATTTCTTAGTTTCTAGTCCCTTAGTACCAGAAGTGAAAATAGAAATGCTACCTCGGGTTTCCTCAGACCACAATCCACTGGTGTTGACTATCTCCCAGAATTGCAGTACCAGTCACAAAGAATATAATTGGACATTCGAAAGGGGGCTTCTCAAAGAAGATGACTATGTCAGCAGAATGAAGGCATGGATTAGACAGTTCTGGGAGGCAAACAGAGGTACGGCAGCTACAGGTGTGGTTTGGGACGCATTCAAGGCAGGGATAAGGGGGGAAACACTGGCTTATACTCTACATAGGAGTAAAAAAGAGAAGTTGGAATTAACTAGTAGGCTACAGGATCTAAGGAATTTAGAACAACAGCTTATTCATTTGGTCATGAATCAAGAACCCCTTGAGCAGATTTTATTAGAAATAGAACTGAAAAAGGCAGAGACTGGTGAAAGATTGGCTAATAAAGCAGCGAGTAATTATTTAGCAAAAAAGGAAAAATGTTACGAATTCAATGAGAGGGTGGGGCATATGCTAGCAGTTCGTACTAGACAAGACCTGGCAGCCGGGGAAATCAAAGAAATCAAGAATAAAGGGGGGAATGTTAAGGTGGAAGATGTGAGGGAGGTGTTTAGAGAGTTCTACTCAGAACTTTATGATCAAGATTTGAGAAGTGAGGAGGAGGAAATAGAGGACTACTTGGCTGGTATTCCTCACAAGGAACTGATTTTGGAGGATAAAGAGGCTTTGGAGTTACCACTAACACTGGGTGAAATACATAATGCGGTATTGAAACTCCCTTCGGGGAAGACCGCGGGACCTGACCAAATACCAGCGGAATTTTATAGGACTTTTTGGGACACTTTGGGGATTGATATGCTAGAAATTTTAAGACATGCACAGATGGGGGAAAACATACCACAATCATGGGCCGGTGCAAGTATTATAGTTATTCTGAAAAAGAATAAATCGCATCTGGATCCTGGCTCATATAGGCCAATTACACTCATGAACGCGGATGCAAAAATATACTCCAAGGCCCTTTCACAAAGGCTTAGCAGGGTAATTGAGGGGCTGGTATATACAACACAGCATGGCTTCATACCGGGTAAAGGGACTACGGAACACACAAGGAGGATGGTTACCATATTGGATGTTACGGGAGCTGCAGGAGACCCTGCCTCGGCCATCTTCTTGGATGCAGAGAAGGCCTTTGACAGGGTCTCCTGGAGCTATTTGTGGAAAGTCTTGGAGTGGTTTGGGATAGGAACAGGTTATATAAAGGCCATAAAGGCGTTATACTTAGTTCCAACAGCTAAGGTGAGGATAAACAGAGGGTTTACGGAGGATATACGCATAAAGCGTGGTACAAGACAGGGTTGCCCGGCCTCACCACTGTTATTCGCTTTATATCTAGATCCCCTTTTGCGAAGATTAGAAGGGAACCCAAACATTCTCCCGATTGGATTATATGGACATGCGTATAAGAAACTTGCATATGCAGATGACGTGGCAGTTGTTACACCAGATCCAGGGTCGGCTATAATAGAAATCGAACAGGAGGCTGCACTCTTTGGCACATTTGCAGGTTATTCATTAAACAAAGGAAAAACACAAATAATACAAAACAATTGGGTAAACTATCATGATATAAGAATAACACCCGAAGTTACATACTTAGGGGTGAAGATTACAGCTGATTTAGATAGACTAGTAGAAATCAATATGAGTCCGCTGCTGGAAAAAATTAAAACAAATACAGAAAGAATGAATAATTTACACCTGACCTTAATGGGCCGAATTAATGTCATCAAAATGGTAACATTCCCTAAAGTTTTGTATTTATTTAGATCTATACCCTTATTTTTTGATAACATTTGGTTCAGCAAGTTGGAAGCGATTTTGAATAAATTTATTTGGGTTAAAGGAAAAACAAGGAGAGCCTATAGACACTTAACTGTAGATAGAGAAAAAGGTGGTTGGGGAGCACCGGATTTCAGACTTTATTATTGGGCTGCTGTATTACAGTATAGTAGGGTGTTAATAGGTGGGGGAGGTTCGGAACATATAACGGGTACTGAGGTAGGATTAGCCAATGTTTATACTTTATTATTGGGTGAGGAGGCTGAGAACGGGTTTTTAAATACAACTGAATTCACGTATTTTAAACACACAAGATTTAAGACTTTGGAAGCGGCATATAGGGTGTGGAAAGGAGTGGCTAAAAAATTTGGTTTAGGTAGATTTAACAATTATACAAGATTATATACAAACAGCTCACTGCCGAGGGAGATCTTTAAGGATGCCACTATGTATGACTGGTATAATAAGGGCATAGCGAAAATAGGGAATCTGCTGGATAGTCAGGGCAATATGTTACAGTTTGGGTCGCTCAAAATGAAATTTGGATTAGAGCATAATAGTTTCTATAAATATCTTCAAGCGAGGAGCTTTCTAACACAAAAACAAGGTGGCTCGGCAGGGTTGGGACAATGCAAAATTATGGAATATATAGAAACAACTAGTAAATGTACGATTAGACAACTATATGCTGAACTGAAAGAAAACAAATCAGATGAAAGGGCGAAATTTTCGCAAAAATGGATGGAAAAACTGGGGTCAGGCTCAGAAACTTTTCAGGAGTCATTGGATTTGGGCAGAACAGTGTTATGTTCGGCAACCCTCCAATCACAGCATTTCAAAACAGTGTTCTCACTTTATCATACCCCGGCTAGAATCGCCCAATGGGGTGGGATGACGGGAATAACATGCCCACGATGCAATGCGAATGGGGCAGACATTGTAGATATGTTTTCACAATGCCCACAATTATTCACTTTGAAAATGGCCATTGAAGAATTTTTTGACAAAACACTTAGGATTAAGATTAAACTCATAGGGGGCGTGGCTTGGACGCCGGAGAGAATGGCGGCGTAGTTCTGTCCTCCTCCGAGCGGCTGAAACGAATATGTGGTGGGAAGCTGCAATCCGCCTCCAACCCTGACCAAAACGGGTGCCTGGCCGTCGGAAGTCTTGAACCGGCAATGGAGAAAATTTGAGTCGGTTCCGACCGGAGATTGAGGAGTTGACTGCCCGTTTGTCCTGACCGGAGGGAGCTACACTCCGCGGTGGAGCCCGATCACGGTCACAACCACGTGGTCCCCCGGTCTCCCGGAGATTTATCCGCGCCGCACACTACGGACTGCTAGGCTCTCCCAGGGCAGTGCAGGATCATGAGTCCACACGGCGACACACGCAGTGAGTAAGGATCGAGGCTGACAGTGTCTGGCGGTTGATTGCGCTAGTGCGCTAATGCGGAATACAGCGCTGACGAGCTGGAATGGCGGTCACCCGGAGAGCCTGTCTCTGCGACTTGATCACCCTGTAATGTATCTGAGAATCTGCGTGTGACTGCACACATCTCTGTGATAACCGAGGGGTACATCGGGCCAACGCTCAGACACAGCCTATCTTTTTTAAAAAAAAGAAAGAAAAACAACAAGCAGAATCCTGCACATTACATGAATGATCGTGGTGGCTGTCTAAAATGGCGGTCCCTTGTTAATCTAACACAGTGTTTGTACAACCTACACCTGAACACCACGATGCATCCTGTGGTCTCTGGCATGCTATGAGTCACTGTAAGAAGGTCACCAGAACAAATTAACCACGCTTCCTAGAAATAACGCTACAAACACATATATATATAACAGTTGTAAACATCCACAGAACGTAAATTGAATCTCTGACGCAGCTGGTATCAGAGGCATTGAATAGACCTGCGGAAACCCTAGGAAATCTGGTGACATGCATGTAGATTGAGTCTGTGTCACTGTGTGTGGCGTGCTGGCTGAACCTCTGCAGCAACTATTATCGTCAATATTTACAAGGGTACAAATGACATTTGATGATTTTTGCGATGATTTAAACGCTATTTACAAGAAACAGCTCGAACATTGTGCAAAGCGACGGCTCATACTAATGAATGTACTAATGAATGTACACTAATGAATGTACATCTATAATCTCTCTTCAATAAAAATCGTCTCTCGCTATTCACAACGCAGCGCAATTCAGTATCAACACCGTGTGCTGATGGGAATCCGAACATAACAACATCAAGTCGCTACGCACAACCAAAGATGGGGGATAAAGAAAACGGTGCAACTTCTAAACGCCTGAAATCAAGCCCACCGACGCCAGTCAAAGGAAATAAAGAAATGACGGATGCCATGGCAACAATTTTGAGTAGGCTAGAAGAGGTCAGAGACTTGGCCAAATCCACCAAAGAAGAGGTTGTAGCTATCCGCCAGGATATCAAAGACATCAACTCAAGAATTACGGAGTCCGAGACCAGGATAAGCAAACTGGAAGACTTTGAGAATAAAACGTGTGGAGCTATCAAGAACCTCTCCTTATGCTCAGACCACCTGGTGAGAAAAGTTGCAGAATTGGAAGACAGAAACAGAAGGGGGAACCTAAGAATTTTTGGAATGCCGGAAAAAGCGGAGGAGTCACATGACTCATGCATACCCTTCCTCGAGGAGTGGTTCACGCAGGCCACAAATCTAACCTTCACTCAACCACTGGAGTTTGATAGAGCGCATAGGGTTCCAGGACGAATTTCTAAAGACCAGAAGGGCCCAAGAGCGATCGTGTGTAAACCACTAAGATACCAACACACAGAGCAGATACTTACCTTCGCCCGCAAACACAACCATGTGCTATGGAAGGGTCACAAAATCTTCATCTCACAGGACTTCAGTAAGGAGACTATGGAAGTAAGGAAGGCCTTCCTCGCAATGAGGCCACAATTGAAGTCACTTGGTCACATGTATGGCTTTATTGGTCCGACGAAGTTTAGAGTAACCATACAAGGTGTGACACATGTGTTCTCTGACCCGAGGAAACTGCGACAACTCCTGTTTGACCATGGCAATGGCACCATGGAAGTATCCCCTTCAGCTCAACAAGGAGCCTCTGCACCTGGCGTAGGATGAGTTTAGGCTAGAACTTTTGGTACTGTTACCCTCATGTTCCTGAATCCGCAAAGGAATGACTATCTGATCTGGAACTGATATGAGGGTCTCTTGTCCGATTCTGGTAAAGGGCTGTTAACCACGACTGTATTTGAACGAATTCCAATAAGGACAAGCCCACATGGGATCTGGTTCTGGTCTGCTTGCCTGACACGTTGATGGTCTACGTACCCTTTGTGCCCTCTGCCAGCGTATCCTTTAGAACCCGTATCAGAACGATCTCTTTAATTCTGGATTTGAAAATGATTCACAATGTCTATACCTATGCTATCATGATTTTGCTTGTGTCCCTCTTGAATCTCAAAAAAGTTCTGTGCTACGGTGCTGCTCTGCAACACTTCCTCTAGGTACCAGGGGCACCCACGATAACCCTTTTACTGTGCTTTTGTGCTTGGTTTATGATACTGAAGTCAAGGCGTTGACTTTCCGTACTCAAGGTCATGGTACCATTATTGTTCGTCGTTTATTGTTACCTACATGCTTGGTTTATTTCTTCATTAGATTGGGATTGCAGCCCAAAGTTTAATAGTTTTGAGCGAGCTGCTTGGAGGCGGCCTCGTGGTCGTCATTTCCGAGTCGCCATGTTCTGCTGTTTCTACTATTGGGGAGGGAGGGGTGGGCTGCGGGGGAGGGAGGAGGGTGGAGGGAGGCTGGGGGGAGTGAAGGGGGGGATTGTTTATGCATTTTGTATATTATTTTGTTTAGTTTTGTCCATCTTGCATCCTATCTTGCGTCCATTACACCGCATTCTGTTCCGGAGCTTAAACTCTATCCTACGATTCCCTGTACTTGGTTCTAGGTATGACACTGCTGGTTCTGACGAAGGTATGAGACCTTCTTCTCGGTTTAACCGTTGCGCATACGCATGGGTCATGAGACTGTATCACTTATTGTATAACTGATGGCTGCTGTTATGGATACTCCAATAGGGACAACAACTGTAGCTAACCTTCGAATTTTGTCATTGAACGTAAAAGGTCTCAACCAACCAGTTAAACGTCAAAAGGTACTTGATTATTTACGTAGGCAGCGTGGAGATATAGCCCTGCTGCAGGAGACAAAACTAGAGGCGAAGCTATTTCACACATTGCGTAACAAATACTACACTGAAGTGATAGGGTCTGAAGCAATCTCAAAAAAGAACGGGGTGGTGATGCTAGTGGCCAAGAATGCGAATGTGGAGGTAATCTCTACCACAACAGACACGAAAGGGAGATGGATGTCGGCAAAACTACTCAAAGATGACACTGAGTTCTTTATCACGACTATTTATGCTCCAAATACACATGATCCGTCCTTCTGGGTAGGCCTCACGAAACAGATCGTCTCCATTCCCGACACAGCAGTCCATATTTTGGCGGGCGACTTCAATCTCCCATATGACCCTATATTAGATAGAGACTCTAAATGTGTATTTCGCCCAGGAAAAGCCCATAAGGCATTCATGAAACTATGCAATAGGTTCCATATGGTGGACACGTGGCGATTAATGCATCCGGATGGTAGAGACTATTCCTTCTATTCCCCGCCACATGACTCGTTTTCGAGAATTGACTATATACTCATATCTAAAAATGCAGTGGGAAGAGTTGAGGACGCGGACATTGCTCCCAGATTAGTCTCTGATCATTCATGCGTCTCCCTTACACTTTCTAACCTTAAACCGTCTACCCGGCAATCTATGTGGCGATTCAATGACACTATTCTTAATGATACGAAACACAAAGAAACCCTTGACGCCGCCATTAAAGATTTCCTATTGTACAATAAGAGAGGGGACACTTCAGACACCATCCGTTGGGAGGCACTGAAATCCACTATAAGGGGACTTACTATAAAAATATCCTCTGCGATTAATAAGAACCGCACCGCGGCCTTGTTGAAATTAGAAGAAGACATTTCAAAACTCCAGCGCAAATACCTGATGAGTAGAGACTCTGAAGTCCTAACTGAATTGTCCAATCAAAAATATACTTATAACAAACTTATCAGTGAGAAGGCAGGAATTTGGCTGGACAAGAGGAAGCGTTTTAAAATCTGTGACTCGAATAAAGCAGGGAAGGGGCTAGCGGCATATCTTAAATTTAAAATTCAAAAGAACACCATTACTTCTTTACTAGATGGAAACGGTACTCCTAACTCTGATCCCACTAAGATTGCGAATATATTCAAAGACTTTTATGAGAAACTCTATGCTAGGAATGTACATGTTGACAGTGAAAAAATGAAGAAGTATCTCTCGAACTGCACACTCCCAACACCTACGGCCGCAGAAAGGGAATCTTTAAATGAACCGATCTCTGAATCAGAGGTTGTTAGCGCGATCAAATCCCTTAAAAAAGGGAAAGCCCCCGGCCCTGATGGCTATACAGCACCATTTTATAAGTCTTTTGCCCATATTCTTGCCACTCCTCTACTGGAAGTTTTTCGAGAAATTAGCACCACAGGAGAAGTTAAGGGAACTATGGCTGAAGCCGTTATTGCGGTAATACCCAAGGAAGGCAAAGATCATAAACTCCCCAAAAATTACAGACCCATCTCATTGATAAATTTGGATTGTAAGCTCCTGGCATTGATTTTAGCAAAACGTATACAGAAGGTCCTGCCGTCCCTAATACATCCCTCGCAAGCGGGCTTCCTGAAGAATAGGCTTTCGAGCGATAACACGAGAATTCTGGCCCACGTTATTGAACAAGCGAGATTCTTATCCACGCCCACCGTTGCAATTACACTAGACGCTGAAAAAGCGTTCGACAAAGTAGACTGGACTTACTTAAATGCCGTACTACACAAATTCGACCTGGGTCCCCTATTCACTAAATTAGTCATGTCCCTCTATGCCTGTCCTTCGGCTAGAGTACGGGCCGGCGGCGCATTTTCTTCCCCGTTTAGTCTAGAACAAGGTACTAGACAAGGTTGCCCATTGTCCCCGTCCTTATTCCTCCTGGCAATTGAACCCTTTCTGTATTATATTAGAGAAAACCCTGAAATTGCAGGAGTCCAGTTTGCATCGTGTACAATCAAACTCACGGCCTATGCTGACGATGTATTGGTCATGAGTGAAAAAGCTGATAAGGCTATACCGGCGTTACTCTCCACAATCGAAGAATTCTCAAGTGTATCTGGGTACTCCCTGAACAAGGATAAAACTGAGGTGAAGTCATTAAATAACCTGTGTGATAAAAACATCTTGGGCGATTTCGGGCTAACCTGGCAGCCGAAGAGTTTTAAATATTTGGGTTTGGAATTTGAAAGGGACTTGATAACTACCCTAAAAATTAATGAGGAGATACTCTACAAAAAAATACAAAAACTCTTAGATGGCTGGTCTCCAAAGTTCCTCTCATGGTGGGGTAGGGCGGAAACATTAAAAATGATGATCAGTCCCTTGGTAAACTATTTGGCATGTATGCTTCCCATGACCTTCTCGGAGGATTTTCTACATAAAATTGAGAAGCTGCTAACGGACTTTCTGTGGAAAGGGAAGAAACCGAGAATTGCCATGAAGAAACTGCAACTGCCAAAGGTTAAAGGGTGCCTAGGTCTACCAAATTTCAGAAACTACCAAACCGCCTTCCTCTGCAGGCAAGGAGCTTCCTGGTTCACTGAGGACCCTACTTATACGCCATTATGGATTGACATTGAGAAAACCATTATCGGCAAGGCCCCACTCTCTGCTGTGCTCACAATGGACCTCTCACACCTTACGAACTCTAAATACATCATGCTTAATACTAAGAGAGCCCTTTTGCAGATAGATCGCGCCCACAAGACTGGTCTACAAATCCACAATTCATCATCTGCTTCTTTATGGCGTAACCCGTCAATTAAAATTGGCGGATCACCCATTATATGGGACCACTGGTCTAATAAAGGTATTAATGTAATTGCAGATCTACACGAAAATAACATGCCACTGCCATTCTCGACTCTGCAGACTAGGCATTCCCTATCGCCGATTGACTTTTACTCGTTCCTGAAGCTAAAATCAGCCCTATCCACCAGAACGTTCAAGCTAGCGACACCTTGGCTAAAATCTATGCTCCCTCACTTTCAGTCCTCTGGACATTTTGTCTCAAAAGTATATAAACTTCTTGCACCAACACCCAACAAATCGATGAGGCGTAACGAAACCAAATGGGAATCGGAACCAAATAACACTGGGATAAGCATAGACTGGGTCAGGATACATGCATCAGCACTCACTCATAAGGTCTCGCCGATACTATCACAGACCAAGTATATGATTCTTAACAGGGCCTTCTGGACTCCGCAACGACTATTCAAAGTTGGCCTGCGAGACACACCGACCTGCTGGAACTGCTCCTCAGGTATCGGTGACCTTCCACACATGTTATTTAATTGCCCCATGCTTCACACATTTTGGACTAAAATCTTTGACTACATTGGGCACACGTTTGACATACACCCTACAAGGGAATTCATCTACATTATCTTGGGGGCTCTAGACCCACTGCTAAAGGGGGATCACGACCGTCAGCTCCTGGATCTCTTGCTAACACTAGCATGCAAGGTAGTCCTATGCAATTGGAAATCAACATCCGAGGTCTCTTTTAATGCCTGGAGGGAATGGCTATACTGCATTAGAGGCACCGATAATCCCGCTCTTCATTCGTCACCATGGCAGGTTACCAGCAAAAAACTGTGGTCTTCCTTAGACCAAGCCTCCTTTACCTTCGACCCACCATGAAATACCACCAATGAGGTCCATACTTGGTAATTACTTGGTAATTGCGGGGTTGCCGAGGTATTAATTAATTGTACTGGTTATATCCTGTCCACATGGGCTTACCAGCCTTAAACACATTGTGCATGACCGTTAAAGTATACCTGGTGTTATATGACTAGATCTAGATGGAGAACTCTATGGAACAGTGTACAACCGTAAGAATGTAATGATGGCATATTTTCTTTTCTTTTATTGTTTGCCTTGTCTATCTGTTTATCCATCCATTGATCTATTGATTTATTTATTCATTCATCTCATATCATTTACAGATCCGGACTGATGTTACCTTCTTGTTTTTAATATGCTTTATTTTCCGTTGATGTATGTATGTATGTATTGTTTTACATGCACTGATCCATGCTTGATTACGGCGTCACTCCAATAAGATTGTAATCCTACGGATGCCTCATGGCCGTTATCTTTTTTGTTATTGCTTAATAAAAATGATTTGAACTCAAAAAAGATTAAACTCATAGATTAATTAATTATTTTAGGGGTGGTAGACACGGTAGAAGCTATGCCTGTAGAGTTTATTTTTGTTTCAATTGCAGTGTATCGCATCTGCATAGCAAGGAATTGGCTGAATAAGGCTCCCCCACTATTTTCAGATTGGATTGCCAGCCTTCTCACTATATATAATCTAGAAAAAGCAATATACGAGAGGAAAGGCAGAAGGGCCAAGGCATTAGGTAATACAATATGGCAACCTATCACGAGGTGGAAAACCAGTAGGATAAACCTAGAATAGCACAAGAAAGTGTGATATATTATTATTGCAGCTGTCTGTTTTTTTTTCTCTTCTTTTAGCTGTTTTGAATGCTGTTTTGGGTTGGGTAGCATGTATTTTACATCTGTTTGTTGGATGAATTTTTTATGATATAAGTAATGAAATGTATATATAATCACCTGAGAAATTGGAATGTGCTGTAAACATATGTTGGAATATTTGGAAAATTCTTTGAAAAATGTAATAAATATATTTAAAAAAAAAAATGTAATTGCACATCTTGGTAGAGAGGTGGAGGAGCTGAAGGGGTGGTCTGAGACTTCATCTTTGACTTTCTCATATTTGTTTCACAAAAGACCTTCTATAGGCCTAGTGCGGTCTTCCTTTTCCCTGGTTTACCTCGCTTTAATTTGCTTTGTAGGAAGGTTTTCTACCATTGTAGTATCAAATGTGCCCTCTTTGGGCCAGGCATATGCAAGTTTTAATGTTGCTTTATGCAAATCTTTGCAATATTTCTTTATCTTGTCCTTGTCTCGTGAGACCCCCTTAACAACCATGTGTTCTAAAGGAGACCCCAAGTCTTTTAGTCAACTTGATCTTTTGTAGTATAGTTTACACTAGAATTAGACTCCTATTTACTTCATGGGGTATTTCCTAACTTCACATAAACCTTTATAAGCCGTGAAGGTGAACATCGCACATTATCCCTAAACCACTTCTCTCACTACTCCTGGGGGACTGGTCAATTCTTTTTAGAGGCCTTCTAGGGGATGCCTTACTCTTGGGAAAACAACTGAGACAGGTTTTGTAGATTTTACAACAAACCCCTGTATTCTAATATGCGAAGGACTGGTTCGCAGTTACCTGAAAGGTAGTTATTTATATAATTTATAGTACCCGATAGTTCTTCTTCTGTTTGTAAACCCTCATGAAATTTGTGTACACCCCACTCTACACTGTTTGATAATTCTCCTAGCTTCCATCGTAAGGCTCTATAGAATTGTATTGGGGATTATAGTTAGTAGTGTCAGTAGCTATTATGGAGTTTAGGAGGCTACTACACTACTTCTACTATAAAGAACATTGGTCTTGCAGTAGTTGTTTAGATTGTTCTTTTTTAATTGTCTGGCGGGGTACTTCTGTTATGCCAATGAAAGCTGTATTAAGGCCGAGAGGTGATGTACTGTCAATATCTAGGCGTTCATAAAGAATTAATATTCAATGGTATTGGTTTACTGGGCTACTAAGGTCAGCTTCGTTGGAGTCTACTGTCGGCCTCTCGTTTTGTTTTCTAAAACTAATGTACACTATGACCTATGTAGTTCTTCAGAACCCAGAGTTATCTTTTTCAGCACATCCATTTATTAGGCCTAGACGGGTTCACAACTTACATAGGTTTAAAACTATCCTTCACCTTTGTATTGGGGTTTGGGATTTTATATTTGAGTGTATGCATCTATAAAATGTATTCCTAATATTGCACTACATCAACTTTAAAGAGGAATTTTCCAGTGCTTGCTCATTCTAAGAGGTTCTGTTGTTTGCTTGCTCAAGCAGATATTCTACAAAGGGAATTCTCACAATGACATAATGAAAAGGGCAACTTGTACTGGTCACGAACACTGGTACTTTCATTGGCTTTGAACTATTGAGTAATCATGGTACAAGGTACATTGTCTTAACTTGTTAATGTAAATATAAAGGGGTTGAATCCACTTCATTAGTTATATGAAAAAGAGCCAAGATTTTTTCAGTAAATTTATTAATAAAAGTTACAGCATCTGTATTTACAAAACTTTAAACTATCTATAATATTTACAAACCTCTCACTGTTTAAATAATTGTTTCAGTGTTCATGTATTACTTTAAAAATGGCTCAAGCACAATTTGTATTGAATATTTTACACAGCTGGGTTTGAATCAAGACAATCTCTCTGTTATTTAGGAAAATAGGAACATACAAAAATGCTTGTGCTGGTCTTCCCTATTGCCAGATTCTGTAAATTCAACTGATGAAAAGAAATATTTAAAAAGTCAAAAATAGAAGTCTGTGAGGTAAACGTTTAGGATGAGGTCATGATGGAATACTTTCTTTTATTAGTAGTTAAGTTGTTTGTAGCATTATTTCTTCCACTGAGAACCTTCCAACTCGTAAAACAGTACATAGCCTTCACTGGATTGGATGTGGTTTTCGCCAATTGGTGACACCCTGGTAAAAAAACCAGAAAGAAATCATGTTAAAAACCCGGATTTTGGGAGGTATTTTTGGGTTTGCTCCCAACTCAGTTATTTTAAAATATAAACAAGTTTATCAAAGTCATCATTTGGAAACAATTAATTTTCTACTGGTAAGAATTAATCAAACCTTTTCTAAATGCAGTGGAAAGCTAGTATGTGTAGTCAATACAGCACTCAATAGGACAGTGGAAAACTGAACTGCACAGCAGTTCAGATCGTTGCATATGCTGGTGGTGTACTCACAGATTTGGTGTCTGATGCTGCTTCCTTTGAGCACATGTCCTTCATTACCATGTTTTTCCAGAAACTGACTAATTTAGCTCAGAGTGGAGTCATTAAGGTTTTTTCAAGATGTGGGTCAGCTCCTAATTTTGTTTCAGGCCCAAGCAGGCCATATTTATTTATTTTCAGGAACACAGCGTTAAGCCTACAACCTCTCAGTGAGGCCGGCCGCGTTTATAATGAGTCCTGTGTTTGCGTATCAACTGGAGCCGGCTCGGAGCCTTAACACAGCGCCATGCCTACAACTCTCTTGATAGAGCCGGCCGCGTGGCTTATGGGGAAGCAATCCAGAAGCGCCTCGCACGCAAGCACGCGCCCGCTATGCATGGGAAGTAGGTAGCAGGCAACTAGCCCAACTGCAAGAAACAGCCCAACGGGGCACAACCGTCTCAGAACGAGACGAAGGTCAGAGCGGCAAGGAGGAAGAGAAGAAATAGTCGGAATAAGGAAATCTGAGGACAGGGAGGAGAGAAAGGAGAGTGAACGGTGGTTGTGGATGGCGCGCCAAGGGGTGGAGCGGAGGGGCATGCGCGGCAGTGCTGGAGACTGTAGCGTGTACGACGTTCAAGGACGCAGTCTAGCAGGATCCGCAGGGACAAAGGCGTCCTCTATAAGGCGTAGCGTACGATATCTAGGGGGCATGTATCGCGCGTACTGTATAGAGCAAATGTATCGCACTAGGGGTTTCCAAACTGCTGTAAAGCGTGTGTCTCTCGCCTGCAGTCTTGCTGTGAGCAGCTCTAGCGCTAGCACCTGCCATAGGCGTACAAACCAAGAGGCTATGGGCGGTGCTACAGGTCGTTTCCAGTACAGGGCTATAAGTTGCTTAGCCGCGCCTAGCATGTGTAATGTGAGTATCCAATCGCTGCGAGTAAGCGCCTTGAGTGTGCTAGGGTGTATGCCTAGTAGGATTGTGGGCACTTCTTCAGGTATGGGGAAACCTAGCACCCCTTTGATGTGACTAAGTACCTCCTTCCAAAAGGTCGTCAAAGTTGGGCACGCCCACCATATATGCACAAAATCACCAGTCGCAGAGCCACATCTCCAGCACAGCGGCGAGGCCCTAGGGAACATTTTACTAAGTCGCAACGGGGTGTAGTACCATTGGGTGAGTAATTTATAGGCATTTTCCTGTTGCGGGACACTGCGGTAGATGTTAGGTATATCGCGCCTTAGCCTGCTCCACTGCGGGGGCTCGATGTCTACACCCGTCGCCCGTTGCCATTGTTCCTGGTATGGGTGTGCGGGGGGTGACGTAGGGTGTTGTAGGATGCGATATATTTGCGAGATGAGTCTCTTCAGCCCCCCGAGGGAGCGTGCCAGTTTCTCAAAGGGCGTGAAGGCCCTGGTGGCCGCCTGGTGTACCTCGTCGCTCGAGGTCCAGTGACGTAGCTGGGTGTGCTGAAAAGCAGCCGACGGTGGGAGCCCGAATTCCTCTTTGCATTCCTCCCAGGTCTTGTGTGAGCCCCCGAGGAAGAGGTCCCCAATGACTCTGCAGTCTCCCTGTGTCCACTTATCAAACGCCCGAGTTCGGTGTGCTGGTGGGAAGTGTGAGTGTCCCGCTCTCGGCGTGTGCGGGGACGGGAACGTTGTGAGGCCCCTAGACACAGCAATAGTATCCCAGATGTCCAGGACCGTTTTTGTGGGGATCGCTATATACGCACTCCTGGAGCGCGCTGCCCGCGGGAGCCATGGCAGGTCCCATATAGTGCGTCCCGTGACCGCCTGGTCCATGTGGAACCAGTGCTTGTCACTTGCGCGTGCACCCCATTCCACTACGAAGCGTAGGTGCGCCGCCCAGTAATAATGAACCAAGTTGGGGCATGCTAGACCGCCCCTGTCCCTCGGGTCCATGAGGATTTTCTGCGAGAACCGGGGGCGCTTCCCGCCCCAAATGAAGGAGGTGATCTCCCGCTGGAGGCCCCGGATGGAGTGGAGCGGTATCGGAGTGGGCAGGCACTGAAAGAGGTATAGTATTTTTGGCAATATCGACATTTTGACCGCGTTGAGGCGCCCCAGCCAGGAGATCATCAGAGGTCTCCACCTCCGGAGATCCTCCAGCACCGCTTTTCGACACTCCGTCCAGTTGACCGAGGACCAGGATTCCAGGTGGGGGGTTAGCGTGAGGCCCAGGTATTTGAT
Organism: Lissotriton vulgaris; assembly: GCF_964263255.1. Lineage (NCBI taxonomy): Eukaryota > Metazoa > Chordata > Amphibia > Caudata > Salamandridae > Lissotriton > Lissotriton vulgaris. Next base: position 273,425,561 of record NC_141700.1, read on the forward strand.
CCGGTCCTCCGCCCACTGATATGGTACCGCCTACTTCAGGGATGGGACCTCATCCCAAGGAATAGTGAGGTTGAGCGCCCAGGACTTGGTGTGGTTTATTTTGAGGCCTGACGCCTGCTCATACAGACACAGAACCTCGTGAAGCGCCGGCAGGGATTCGCAGGGGCGTGTGAGAGTGAGGATCAAATTATCCACAAATAGCGCCACCTTGTTCACTCTCCCCCCGTGGGTTATGCCGTGTATTCTCTGGTCGCGTCGTATCATTGCTGCCAGTGGTTCCACCGCAAGGGCGAACAAGAGTGGTGAAAGCGGACATCCCTGCCTCGTGCCTCTATGTATCCGCAACGGCGGTGTCAATTGGCCGTTTACTCTGACCCTGGTCTGTGGCCCAAGGTACGGAGCCATAATGCTAGTTATCATTCTAGGACCTAGACCAAGCTTCTGGAGCACGTCCCTCAAGAAGGTCCAGTCCACCCGGTCAAAGGCCTTTTCCGCATCAAGCGAGAGAAGGCAGGCCGGGATATTCCAATGTCGCACCTTGCCTACCAGGGGTGCCAGTCGGCGGACGTTGTCAGCTCCCTGTCGGTCCCTGATGAAGCCCACCTGGTCCGGGTCTATGAGCTCCGGCATGTAGGGGTCCAGTCGCCTGGCCAGTATCTTGGTGTATATCTTCAAGTCGGTGTTTAAGAGGGCAATAGGCCTATAGGAGGCACAAAGCGCAGGGTCTTTCCCAGGTTTTGGGATCAGCGCGATCTCCGCCATTCCCATGTCAGCGGATGGACCCGACTGGGCAGAGAAAGAATGATAAAGCTGAAGCAGGTAGGGGCGGAGCTGGGTTTGAAACATTTGGTAGAAGATCAGCGGGAGGCCATCTGGCCCTGGGGTTTTCCCGGTGGGGAGTTCTTTGATGGCCGCCGAGATCTCCTCGTCCAGTATGGGCTCCTCTAGTTCCGCTGCACATGCCGGTGGCAACAGAGGCCCCTCGTAGGTGTCGAGGACAGCCGCTCGTGTCTCCCCCGACGTGGGTGCCCCCGCGTACAAGGAGGTGTAATAAGTCACAAAGGCGTCCTGCTTTGCTCTCTCAGAGATAGCCGTGGAGCCATCCTGACAGTGGATTTTAGCGATATGAGCTCTAGCCGTTCTCGCTTTTAGCCGTCTTGCCAGTATGCGCCCCACTTTATCTCCACCCTCATAGTATTTCTGTTTCAGCGTTAGCAGGGAGTGTTCCGCCTTGTTAGTGCGTAACAGGCGCAATTGCCCCCTGAGGTTGGCTAACTCCCTTCTAGACGCTAGGGAGGGTCGAGTCTTATCGCGCGTCTCCGCCTGTTTAATTTCGCCCGTAAGCGTAGTTTCCAGCTTGTGGGCCTCTCGTCGCCTTGCAATCGCTAGGGATGTGATGTGACCCCGTATAGTGGCCTTGAAGGCGTCCCACACTACTGAGAGGGGCGTCTCCGGCCGATCGTTAACGGCGAAATACGAGTCTATGGCTTCACGGATGCTGTTCACGTCCTCGGGGTCTCGAAGGATACCCGGCGGAAGGGTCCAGCGTCGCTCCCGAGGGCCGCACGCCTGGGGGTCTTGCAGCGTGAGTTCCACGTGCGCGTGATCCGACAGCGAGATATCTGGGATGGCAGCTTGCAATGTGTCCCGGACAAGATCTAGGGAGGTGAAGATGTGATCGATGCGCGAATAAGTTCGATGGGAGTGGGAATAAAAGGTATAGTCTCGGACCCCCGGGTTGTGATAACGCCACACGTCGACCAGTCCCAGGTCCGTGATTTGTGTCTTGAGCGTAGAGGACATCGCGCCCGCACCGCTGTACGCGTTTGCCCCACGATCTACATCCGGGTCCCATACTAGATTAAAATCTCCTCCCAAGATTGTACGCGGCTCGTCGGATTTGAAGTGGTCTCTCAGGAGCGACTGGAGATATTTGTCCTGCGACTGGTTGGGTGCATATACGTTACCCAGGGTGAACTGTACCCCCCCCCATTTGCACCGTAGCCCGGATGAAGCGCCCATCACTGCTCCTATATGGTTTGGTGGGTCCCTGCCTGCAGCCCGTTCTACACAGGATTGCCACCCCTGCCGTTTTAGTGTCAGCCGATGCCCAAAATTGTGTGGGGTATCTAGGATGTGTCATGCGCCTAGTGTCTCCCCACAGGAGATGCGTCTCCTGTAGGAATATGATGTCAGGGGAGTGGTGGAGAAGGTAGCGCCATACCAGATTCCGTTTGTTGGGAGAATTCAGCCCCTTGACATTAAGCGACATGATCTTGAGGGGCCTGGGGACATTCGTCGTCATTGCACTAGGGGGGGTGTTGTCGCCTTACCTCCCGATGTCCTCCACCCCGCATGGTTGGAGACGTTCTCCTTCCCCCATAACCACTGCTGACAAACCGCTTGCGCACCCACAGAAGCCTCGGGGCCACCACCCCATCCAAAGGCAGAAGAGGGGACAGCGTAGGGACAGCTCAGGAGAAAAGTAGGAAGAGTAGTCCGGAAGGAAGAACAGAAAGAACCACGAGAGTAAAGAACCATAGCGGGCCAACAGGGCCCTAGCGTAGTGTCCCACGTTCCGGACATCCTCTGCCCGAGGGTTTGGATGGTCGCAGGAATGTCACTTCCTATGGGACAAAGTGGGGGGGGTTGTGTTGAGGGTAGAGGTCCCTGTAGCCTCGGAGCCCGCCTGCCCCGCTGCCCAGGACAGTTTCGGGGGAAGCGAATCTGGTGCAGTACAAAGAGGGGGAGAGCAAAATAAAATCCATAAGGCTACCTGGGTCCACTGACGGGGGTCAGAGCTCTGCGGCAAGGGCCGCCCGGATGTGTCCTCACGTTCGCCCCAAGGGGACCAGCATCGTTCCACGGCTTCTCATGGAGGCACTCCGTAGGGCCAATCCGGATGAGTTTGACAGTGGTGTTCAAGAGGCTTGTCGGCTCAACTCACGGGGTGCGAGGCCGCGACGCCTGGCTGTCGCGATCATCTTCCAGAGAGCGGATGTGCTCGATGATGTCCTGCTTGGCCTGTGAAGCGGAGTGCTCATCCATTGGGGACGCTCGGCGCCGCCCGGGCACCCTGGTCCACTCCGGGCGAGCCGGGGTCCTTTCTTGCTGCTTGGGGCGGGAGGGGCTATGTGCCGGGGACTTCGAAAGCTTAAGGAGCTGTGCCGCTTCATGGTAGGATCGGATAACTCGCCGCTTGTCTTCCCATCGGAATATGAGGGCGAATGGGTGCCCCCACTGGTAGGGGAAGTTGAGCGAACGCAGCCTCTCTGTCACTGGGCGGAAGACCTTCCTCCTATGAAGGGTGTTGGGGGCAAGGTCTTGAAAGATCTGGATTCTGTGTCCCCCGTAACGGAGATCCGGCTTCTCCCTCGATGCCTTTAAGATGGCTTCTTTCTCCGTGAAGTAGTGGACACGGGTCAGGATGTCCGGGAGGAGCCCCGATCTAGCTCCGGCTCCGTAGACTCGGTGGGCGCGGTCCAGCAGCGGTGGGGAGGCCTCCTCATCGCCACGCACCTCGTGCAGGAGCTGCGCGACATAAGCCATGATGTCCGTCCCTTCCTCATCGAGTGGCACGCCCCGGATGCGGAGATTATTGCGCCGACCCCTATTTTCTAGGTCCTCCTGCTTAACCTGGAGCTCTATGTTTTGTTCCTCCAAGGCTGCCACTTTCTGCCATAATTGCTCGAGGTCCTCTGTGCGGGTGTCCATAACTTTTTCAAGACTGTCGACTCTGTCCGCCAGCTCTGTTACCTCTTTGCGCATCTCTTTAACGCACGAGTGCACTTCCGTGCATAGGGATCCAATTTCGGACTTGAGGTCTGCCATGAAGGAGGACATAAAGGCCTGTGTCACCGGCGGGGAGTCGTTCTCAGGGTGTGGATGCTCCTCAACCGGAGCGGTCGCTCCCGCCTTGCCCCACATTGCGACCACCGAGGTACCCTTCGGCGCCACCGCCTGGTCCGCCTTGCCCCCTCTTCCTCGAGTCATCTCCGGTCCGGGACGGGGCGTCTTGTTCCCAGCCACCAGTGTCGCCAAGCCAGGCACGGGGCCGTACCGAGACACCCCAAAGTGTCTCCTCCCGGGGTCCGCCAGCAGCCAATGTGGAGGTCTCAGCCCTTCTCGCACCCCCCTGCACTCACCAGGGCAGCGCCGTCAGTCTACAGGTCCGAGGCTGCAAGGGGGTGTCTCACTTGCATGCACCCGGGCGGGCGCGCCAAGATCCGGGCCCCCAATTCGTGGAGTGGAGGCAGACACTCTCCGTCAACACTCCCAGCAGGTTTCCCAGGCGTCCAGTCTCGCCCCGGCCGCAGGCCGCAGTCACTGCTCGTCACGCTCGCCACTCGCTCCCTCCTACGTGACCCCAGAGAGGGGGGTGGGCTCACCCACTGCAGCCGATCAAGGAGATCCCTCCAAGGCGCTGGGTGAAGTGGGGGATGACAGGAGTGAGGCGGTGAGGCTGTCAGCATGAACATCGGGGATCGCCGCGTCCCCCAGGAGCCGCCGCCATCTTGAGGTCAGGCAAGTCGGGCCGATCCCAGGCCGCAGCAGGGAACCCCCGCAGGGAATCTCGCCCTCCAGGGCAGTTGGGGCATCGGGTGAGCGACTATCTCTTTCTCGCTGTTGTGGAGGGGGAGTCCGCCGATGGAAGAGCCCGGGCGCTGCACGCAGCCTCAGGCCAGGGCACGTCAAGGCGGAGGCGCCATTTCAGGTCCCGGGCAAGGCTGGGGGACAGGCACACCGCAGGCAGATAGCCGCGGGCTCCGAGCCGGGAAGCGCCCGGAGCGCAGCAGTGCAATCCTTTAGTCCACCTCCCGGTCCCCCGCGTCGGGTCCGCCCCCCGTGTGGCTGCCGGCTCCTCCGTCTGCTCGCCGCGTCCAGTGCGGCCTAGCACCTCGTGAGGAGCCGCGGTCTGGCCCCGTGCGCCTGGCCGGTCCGCAGCAACTTCCGGCTCGGCTGCTCTTCCCGCCTGGGGACTCCGGGGTGCCTCCCAGCCGCTCGGGCGACGCAGGGCTCACCAGCCTGCAAGCGCTGTCCTCCGGGCCCACGCACTGCAGCCCGATGTCACTGCCGATCCACAGGGCACCTCCGTGTAGATTTCGCCAAGGGCTGCGCTTTTGCCCGCGCAGGAGGGGACAAGATGGCGGGCCGCGGAAGGTCGCGCCCGATACCCCGCAGGGTCCTCAATCCGGCACCCAGGTCCGTCGCTGGCCCACCAGTGGTCACACCAGTGTCTGTGACCCCTCGGCAGGCAGGGGGTCCCGTCACAGCCCCCGAAACTCCGCTATAAATGCTTATGAAAGCAGCGGGGCACCGGAGCTCTCTGAAGGCGCGTCCGTTTACATTCGCGCTTAAGCCACGCCCCCGTCAGCTCCTAATTTTGATTTAATCTGACTACTTACAGAACTTTAATTTAATCTTCATTATAAAGACACCATTACTTCAGGGCAAAGATCAACACAGACAGGATGCCTTCTGCTAAGTTAGAAAACACAACCTGACTGAATATAGGACACAATAAATACCGACACTCAGTGAACAGTATGGTACAATGTTATTTTGACTGACCCATGATTAAACCCCACAGAATGAGCTACCTTCAACGTCTAATCATCCCACTTTATAATAATAACAAAGACTAGTGAAAAACAACCCCCACACTAAGTTATGACTCCAAGAAAAGTAGGGAGGAGCATCCGGAGATAGTTTTGTGGAGAAGACACAAAAAGACCCCCACACCAAGTTATGACTTCTGGAAAAGTAGGGAAAAGGAGCCGGAGGAAGTTTTGTGGCAGTGCAAAATATTTTACAACAACCCTTTAGCTGCCACACAGCCCGCCCTCTTGCAATCTCAAGGTATACATAATTGCATTTCAGGTACAGAGAGTAGAAGATGAGTTTAACACACAACCACAAAAGAACAATTCTGTTCAAGTCAATCAGCAAAGTCAACAAATTAGGCATTTCAGCATACATACTCTCTAATGATGCCTATGCAACATGAGATCTAAGAAATGTAAGTGAGAAGATATGTTCATAGTAAATACATTCAAAACTGTATGATTAATGCAAGATCAAAAAAGTATCATTAATAATTTGAATGCAGAATTCTAAATTTGTAGATTAGACTGAGAAGGCTAGCACATCTCATACAAACTCGTGCTTTGAACACCAAGACGTAGTATTCAACTATGCAAAATGAGGAAAGTGAAAACTTCTAGTAGAAAAATAAGTTCAATATGCAGGAAATTGCTGTATTCGAAGAACGTAACTGGCTATGACACCCCCAGTGCGCCTCAGTCAGAAAAGAACAGCAGAATAGTATTTTAGAAAAATGCACAGCAGATACCTTCATGCATGTTGCTTTTTGAAACCTTCAACTGTTGGGAGCAATTCTTTTTTTAACTATGCTCTCGACACTGGTGCCATGCACAGTACTTCACTACTACTAAAATGAGGGGGCAGATAAACAGCTTCTTTTATAACTTAGATATACTTACGAGCTGCAATATGCCAGGACTAAAACATGTAAATGTTTGACCATATAAAACATTTTAGACATGTTTCTTATTTTTTTTAAATATCTTTTTATTAATGAAACAACAAAGAAAAAGAACATCAGGTGACAGTAGAAGCTCTAGCAAAGTGTCATCATTACATTCCATACATCCAAAATAAATTATACAAAATAGCAAAAATGGATCAAGGGCATATTGGGGGTACACAGATATCATACAACAAAAGAACAGAGGTCTGGTCAGTCACAAGGCTGCCAGGAATATGGAGCAAAAGATAAGAGGGTTTTAACACAGTCACTCTAATTGAGTAGGAAGGCCCTCACACACCGACCTGGTCAGTGTCATGCTTCATCATCGGGCCCCACCGAAGAGACCGAGTGTCTCTTCGGTGTGCTGCGACGCCAGAAAGACTGCGGAGCTGGTCGTGTGGGGAGGACGTGTTGTGAACAATAGAGATTAAGAGTGCCTAACAGGGTATCAAAAAAACTTTAATGAGTGATCCCTAAGACACGTGTAGGTGGTATATGTGTCTGAATTTAAGTGCCAAGGTTGTTAGGACTTGGTTAAATTCAGCTAAATACCACGTGGTTAAATTAATCAGTCAACATGTTTCTGCCGTACTAGTGGTATGTATTCACCAAGGCATTCTTCAGGACTATACCCCGGCGGTATGGACACTCTAATAGTCCACCCTAACCTGGGGACGTGAAAGTGAAAAAAGGAAAAGTGAAAAAAGCGGTTTTGAGGATTCTTGCAGGTTGAGAAACGGGTTGAGAGCGCTGAGGGCGATGTGCCAGGCGCGCTCCAATCCTCCTCCCGAGACCCATGGTGCTAGTAGCGCCCTATTTTAAAGTGCTGATACACCCCTGAATTTGGGGGTTTTTTCAGAATGAGCATTTGCTCTTCTAATTTTTAAGCACTTTTTTCACTTTTCCTTTTTTCACTTTCACGTCCCCAGGTTAGGGTGGACTATTAGAGTGTCCATACCGCCGGGGTATAGTCCTGAAGAATGCCTTGGTGAATACATACCACTAGTACGGCAGAAACATGTTGACTGATTAATTTAACCACGTGGTATTTAGCTGAATTTAACCAAGTCCTAACAACCTTGGCACTTAAATTCAGACACATATACCACCTACACGTGTCTTAGGGATCACTCATTAAAGTTTTTTTGATACCCTGTTAGGCACTCTTAATCTCTATTTTTCACAACACGTCCTCCCCACACGACCAGCTCCGCAGTCTTTCTGGCGTCGCAGCACACCGAAGAGACACTCGGTCTCTTCGGTGGGGCCCGATGATGAAGCATGACACTGACCAGGTCGGTGTGTGAGGGCCTTCCTACTCAATTAGAGTGACTGTGTTAAAACCCTCTTATCTTTTGCTCCATATTCCTGGCAGCCTTGTGACTGACCAGACCTCTCTTCTTTTGTTGTATGACATTTAACCGGGGATTAAGAGAGTGTCCTTGATTCTCCCTACCTCTCCCTTTGTTGACATATGGTACACAGATATCTCCACGGTAATGATTCCAAGCCTCCCAGACCTTCCCCCACTTCTCAGGACACTACCTAGCCACATACACTGATCGTTCCCTGAACATGCACCAATCCAGGTCCTCCGTACACTTCTCAATCCGGGGCGGCTGGCTGGCTCCCCGCAGCTCGGCAATATTACTCTTTGCTATCATGCATGCCAACGTCACGCATTGCCTCCTATATGCACTCAGATCCGTGGGCTCCCAAACATTCAAGGTACACCTGCGGGCCTCCGGCCGCATCTCCACCCCCAGGACGTCCCGTAACATGTTGTGGATCTTCCCCCAGAACGTCTGCACCACAGTACAGTGCCACAATATATATATGAATGTTCTGAGTTCCCCGCACCTCCTCGTGCACTCCCCACCCTCCGAGCAACTCATACGGACCAGACACAGCCCCGTGACATATGATCTGTGTAGAATCTTTAATTGTACCAACCTGAGCCTCATCTATATCGCTACCACCCGAGGAGAGGAAACCGCCTCCCGCCAATCCTCATCATCTAACTCCAGCCCATCATCATTCCAGTGTGATTTTATAAGTACCAACGGGTCCTTTATATTGTTGATAAGCTTCTTATACATTAGTGAGATGGTCCTCTCCGGGAGACCATCCAACACCCGCTCCTCAAGGGGGGACACGTCGGGAAGTATTGTGCCCTTGGGGATGTGTGCAAGCAATGCGTGTCTAATCTGAAGGTAACGGTAGTGTTGACGGTCGTGAAGGTGGTATTGTTGCTTGAGGGATTGAAATGTGTGGACTGTGCCCCCTCCCCAGACATCCTTAATCTGAGTAATCCCAATGCGGTCCCATTTGTCAAAACCTTTAGACTTCCTAGGTTCTCCGAACTCCACAGCGGGGTGGCAAGTGTGAGCTTCCCCTCCCACCTAAGATGTCTATTGGCCGCATGCCACACCTGAACAACGTGTGCCGTTGGTCCCGCAAGGGGGAAACCGACGAGGCGGTCCATGATGTACCCAGGGTCCCCGGGGGACCCGTATACAGCGTGATTCACCGCCGCCAACTGAGAAGCCAGTAGTATTTCCGTAGATCCGGCAGTCCTATCCCCCCGTCATACCAGGGAAGAGTGGGTTTAGAGAATGCTTTGCGGGGCTTACCGTCCCAAAGAAGCTGCCTCTGTAGGGCTTCTACATCCCTGAAGTAGGAAGCCAGAACCGGATCCAATGCATTCTGAAGTGCGTACAAAAACCGGGGAAGGGCCATCATTTTAAAAAGCACCGCTCTACCCAGAAGAGAGAGCGGGAGCGCCTTCCAACGTGCCACATCTCCCCGAAACCGGGTCAGAGGTGAGCCCATGTTATTAGCAAATCGTAATTTCAGGTCAAGCGGAACATAAATGCTGAGGTACTTAAACCCTACCGGCTCAATACGTATCAGGGAAGTATGCGGAACCACCGGCGGGTCGCCTCTGAGAACGAAGAGGACCGATTTGACCAATTGATTGCAAAGCCTGAGTACCGCCCAAAGATAGCAAGCACGTCCAGAAAACATATCAGAGATCCCCTCAGGTTGGTAAGATAAAGCAGGAAATCGTCAGCATATAATGACATTTTATCCTTCCTATGTCCAACGCAAGCCACGTATCAAACGGTCCCAACGAACCCAAGCCGCCAGCGGCTCCAGGGCCAAGGCAAAAAGGAGCGGGGACATCCCTGTCTCGTGCCCCTGCCAAGAGGAAAGTCAGAGGACCTTCGGTTGCTTACGACGACTCTGGCCAAGGGAGTTGCATATAAGAGGCGCACCCAGTTAATAAACTCTGGACCAAAACCCAGCTTCCCCAACACCGCAAATAGATAGGGCCATTCGACCCTATCAAACGCTATAGTGGCGTCCAAGGAAACCAGAACCGCTGGTTCCTGAATCGTCAGGGTCCTGCCTCGTACCCCATGCAGCCGGCGCAGATTGAGGGCTGTATTTCAACGCAGCATAAAACCGGATTGATCCGCATGTATCAAGGAGGTGATAACTTTGGCTAATCTTGTCGCCAACTGCTTCGCCAGAACTTTAGGCTCCGCGTTCAGTCATGAGATAGGTCTAAAAGATGAACGACACGTCTTGGGGTTGCCCACTTTATGAATGACCACAATGTTTGACACTCGCTGGTCATACGGAACCTGTCCCTTCTCCCTGCTTTCCTCAAACATGGAGCGGAGGAATAGAACAAGCCTGTTGGCGCTCAGCTTATACAGTTCTATGGGAATTCCGTTCGGACCTGTGGCCTTCCCTGAGTGCACTCCCCTTATGGCCTGTGCCACTTCGTCGTCAGTGAGCGGGGATTTCAAATATTCCCGGTTGTCTTCTGAGAGTGTGGGTAGTTTGATGTCCTTGATCATTGCACTATTATCTGCCTCTGTATACACCCCAGCAGAGGTATACACCTCACTATAATGCTCCGCAAAACTATCTGCCACCGCCTGTGGGTCTGCCATTTTACTGGAGTTCTCCCCCTGCAACTCGGGCTTCCCGGCCTTATCTTCGTGCTCATACACCCTACCCTGCGTCTCCTCATTCTGCCCCTAGTGAGGCCCCTAAACTCATCCTGTTGAAGTCTGAGCCGGAGAAGTCCCTCCGGCGTCGCCGCCTGTGCTACTTCCCTTTCCAATCTCATCACTTCCTCCTCCGCCTTCTCCAATTCCGCCTTCTTTTTCTTGATGATTAAGGATAAGGCCTTCCCCCGGACGACAGTTTTATATGCCTCCCACAGGGTCTGTGTCGATTCTACCGTACCCTTATTCTCCCAAAGGTACCTGTCCGTAATCTTAACTATTTCTTTCTTAGTGGCGGGGTCTCTCAGATGCCAAGCGCTAATAGGGGCAACCCTGCCTACATTGGAATGGTCGATCTCTAACCGGAGCCTAACCCGTGAGTGGTCCGAGATGCCTCTCCCTAAGTGTCGCGCTTCCCGAACAGCGTAGGCCTGAGCCCCTGGTACCAGCACATAATCTATCCTAGACAGGCTATGGTGTGCGGCGGATACATGTGTATAATGCACCCCACTCGGATTGCGCACCCTCCAACCATCCTCAAGTCCCGTGGTTTCTAGGAAATCGGGGAGCCACCGCTGTGCCGGGCTCAGCGCCCGAGCGGGATGCCGATCGACCTCACCGTCCATTACCGCATTAAAGTCATCGCCTAGGAACAGGAAGCCCAAAGGCAAAGTTAGGAAGATAGAGCCCAGATCGTGGAACGTGTCAGATTGAAGGCCAGGTGGGACATAGATGGAAACAAAAGTGACCGTCCTCCCCTGATACTCCAATGTATCTACCGCGTTTGTCAGACCAAGTAGCCTGAATAGTCAGGGGAAAGGAGTTTTTCACCAAGGCACCAACCCCCTCGACCCCGAAGTGAACCCTGCCTGTGCCAACCACTTATAGCCCCCTTTATGAAGGGCCATGTAACGTTTTCCTATGAGATGTGTCTCCTGTAGCAGCACAGCGTCCAGGGAATGCCGCCGAACAAACTGGCTAACCATTCCTCTCTTAATCTTGTCCCCCAGGCAGTTTAAATTCCAACTAAGCACATTTATCCCCGATCTTTGTCTAGCATTTCACATTGTGTTTGTATGGAAACGATACAATAACATCCTTGTCACCGGATGTTAATGAAACCAAATAGATTGCAAATAATCCCTCGAACAACAAACTTCCAAGACCTCCCAACCCCCACCCCCCCTCCCTGCACCCCTCCTCATGGCTTCAGCCCATCCCCAACTGGCAGTGTGCCTGTCGCCCCCTAATCTAAACTACTGACTAACTAAAGGTAGAAAGGAGGAGGAAGTCAGGACCCCGTCTCTCAACCCCCCTTGAAGAATGACCCTACCCGTGTCTGTGACTGCCCGCAGTCATGGGATCAATACAGATGAAATACACGTGGGTCGGACCCACTACCTGACAGTTCTCAATATCCCAAATATTTTGCGGTCTCCATCATTCCTGCTCCTGTAGTCCGCCACCTCCATCACGATCTTGCCCCTCCGGCCCGCTCGGGGGGCGACTGTCTAGCCAGTCTGATGCCACCTCTGGATTATCAAAAAACCAGACTCTCCCCTCGGCCTCCACTCTCAACCGGACCGGGAACATCATTGCATATTTCTGACCTCAGTCTCTGAGCTTCTTCTTCACTCCGAGGAAACTTTGGCGCTGTTTCTGGACATCCGCGTCTAGGGCAAAGATGGGAGTGCCTGCCCGGAAACTCATATCTCCAATCGTCCAAGCTCCCCAGGGCCAACTGAAAGCACACCACCAGTGTCAAGAAGTCAGCCAATCCGGTCCCCTGAAGAGGGCTCTGCGCTGCGTCCAACCAACGATGT